>NC_054467.1:18527459-19728293 GCF_017639515.1 Carcharodon carcharias | reverse complement strand
TTAGAATTGTGCCATTAAATCTATATTGCCTCTCCCTATCCTTCCTACCAAAATTCATCACCTCACACTTCTTTGCATTAAATCTCGTCTTCCACTTGTCGTCTGCCCATTCTGCTAGCCTATTTACGTCCTGTTGCAGTCGATTGTTATCACCCTCATTGTCTCCACACCCCTCAATTTGATATGATCGGCAAATTTTGAAATTTTACTCCGTATTCCAAAATCCATATTTGAAGAAATCATACAGGCTCAAATCGTTAACTCTGTTTCTCTTTCCACAGATGCTGCCAGACCTGCTGAGCTTTTCCAGCATTTTCTGTTTTTATTTCAGATTTCCAGCAGCTGCTGGATTTTGCTTTTTTCCATATTGTGTGCCTCCAAACAATACTCCCCCTTTCAGGCCATTCCTACATATATACCTCTTTTGTACACTTAACAATTAAGTGCCCCATTTGAAAGAGGCACTGTAATAAAAACAAAAACAAATGAAAACTTTAAAGGAAGCTTAATAACTTAAATTAAAATGTCATTCCTATATATATGAGCACAGGTGAGTCCCCAGTTAATAACAAATAGCTGAATTACAATTCACACCCTCCTTATATACATTTAACTTAGATAAATATCAAACTGGCTAGGGGAAAGCGGAAAGGAATTTGAGAATGATAATAGTCTCCACACTATCACACAGAGCAGCAGTGTGAAGGGGGGAGGGTATTTACAATCCTAGATGATGCTTTTGAAATGAGACATTAAATTCGCATTTGGCGGATCAAATGTAAGAATGTAGAAAATTATGACCACATACTCTTGCTGTACAATGAAAATTAAAGTAGTTACCAACTTACCTGACTCCATGGTCCAGTGAACCACCTGACTTCCTCATCGCAAGGACCAAAGTTGCAAGGCCTGACATCCTCTGG
This sequence comes from Carcharodon carcharias, assembly GCF_017639515.1. NCBI lineage: Eukaryota > Metazoa > Chordata > Chondrichthyes > Lamniformes > Lamnidae > Carcharodon > Carcharodon carcharias. Next base: position 19,727,370 of record NC_054467.1, on the reverse strand, counting down.
CTTCTCGACTCCACAGCCTTCTAAAGGTAAACTGCTGATGTGATTCATCAGACACACAACTGACCTCGTCTGGATGCCTGGTCCACACTCTGCAGAACACTGCAGTAAAGCACAAACCAAATACTTGGTAACTACACAATTACAACAAACTGCACCACAGAAAATAATTTAGAAAGCACCATTGGTCGCCCTTGGATATAGAACTCCCCGATATAAAGCCACCTCCCAGAGTTAACACCACCCCTCCCCCGGCCCTGGAGATTTATCTCTTCCAGAGCTTAAGTGCTTTCAGATATAAAACTTCCCAGAGCTGAAACCTCCTGGTAATAAATCTTTCCTGAGATAAAACACCTCTGAGAGATAAAAGCTACAGAGGGATGAATTTTCATTGAATTGTCTGTCATTCATCATATGAGCCAAAATGGAAGATGTTTCAATTCCGTCCTTTACTTTTATTAGGTGCTGCAGAACAACTTATGTAAAACATGGATAAATTCAGTTCCCAGGGAAGTGGCACAAGGATCCTGGCTTGAGGTTAGTGCAAAACTGGGCCTCAAACATCAACTTCATAATTCTGGTGAGCTGTTAATGGCAGATGGGTGTCTTGAGTTAGTTTGCTGGGCTGTTTCTTTCAAATAGCATCAGGTTCTGGGGCCGATCTGGCCTGGGGTTAAGTCTTGGTGATGGGGGGTGGGGTGGGGTGGTGGGGGGTGGCAGTGATAAGGAATACGAGGGTGTGAGCACCAGTCAGCAACAGGCGACAGTGTTGGTGTAGAACAAGCAGAAGCACATCTGTTCTTCTTGGCCCCAGATCAGGGCAAGTAAAAGACTGAAAAAGTCCCTCTTCATCAGCAGCCTACAGAGATCCCATTAAAAACCAGTGGTTAAACTGCCATAGACCTGGAAAATCTGAGCAAAGCATGCTTGGCGTATACTCCCTTAGTATTTGCTCAGTTTAGTAGGACTTAACTCAAAACATTTCTGACTCGCAGGCAATATTATAACTTTTGTCGACTTGTGCAATTTGATAATCGTTCAAGGTTTTTAAATCCAAACCAGTGGCTTGTGATCCTTCTTTCAGCCCTAAAAACCTGACGGTGGATATAATTTTCTGGTCTCTTTTCCCAAGATGCTCCCTTACTATCAGATCACTATCTCTACCTTATTATTTATAACTAAATCGAATGCTGGGAGACTGCCTCTATTCTGTTAAGCTCCCTCTAATAAATTCAGATTGCAAAGTAGAGGAAATGATGCTGCAGTGATATTGGTGTGAAGAGATCTGATTAGAGAATGATATTCTTTACCCTCACACTCCAGTCTGTGTGAAACCAACTCTTTGCACATGGGCCCATGTCACAATTTTCTGTATCAGCAGGCTTCAGTTGCATGTTGCACTCTTCATCGTCAACAATATCCCCAAGATTGTCAATGCATTTTACATCCCGAATCCTTTGTCCCACACCACAAGGTACTGAGCACTGCGAAAAGGGTGAAAAATAGAGGAAACTGAACAAATATGATGGAGCTACTGCAAACCAAACAGCAATATCAGTCCTTAATAAACAACCAGTTCTGTTATCATTGCACTCCCCAACTGATAGTTATTAATTTCACGGTTATTTTAGTTCCAAAATAAGACCATGAAATTCCTGAGGCTGTTTCACTGGTGCATTTGTGGCCGATTGGTCACCCCACCCACTTTAGGCTCAGGCTGGAGATGCCGTTTCAATCCCAGGAAAGAGGTTGCTCCGATGGCTGTGGAGAGCTGCTGGCACCTGCAAAGGGGGGTCAGTAGCATCCACCTCAACTCAGCTCATATCAGGGCTCCTGAGGCACAGTGGGATGGAAGACAAAAGAAATAATTCCGGCCTTTGGCACCTAAAGGAGCCACTTTGCCTCTAGACAAAGTAATTTCACCCCTCACTCCCAGATTGGCCTCATAGCTGATGAAATACAATGGGATGACCAACTGGGGTGTATAGCTCACCGGCAGAATGTTAGTAAGTCCCTCCTCTCCAACTGGCCCAGGCCCACTGTTGGGGGTGGACCATTTGTTGGATAAAATTGTTCCTCTCCAGTCAGTGCTGCCTCACTGAAAATGCCCAGAATTCACGACCATCCAGTTGCTGGACGAGGCAACGGGTAAAATTTGGTGTGCATTACACACGTTCTCCAGGGCAGATGCCATGAAGTTGAATTCTGCAGTTCATTGTCCTCTGCAGCTACATTATGGTTCAGGCACATGATAGGTGCACCTGGCCGTGCTTGAAACAAATGCAGGCATCATTTAAATATGTTAATAAGAGTCTTGCACTCACTCTTTGAATGAATCACGCATTTGAACCCCTGAGGCAGCTCTGCTCATTACATCCTTAATGTGTATCTTTCCATTGAATATACACTTCCGTTTTCTTTGTTTTCTTTCCCAACTATTTCGACTTTCTGGAGATTTACTGTCAGAGTGTGCTGACTGGCTGCCCATTCCAGTGGCAAGTGGGGCCTCACAATTTTGAATTGAAATTTTAAAAATTATCTCGTAGGACATATGCCTCTCTGGCAAAGCCAGCATTAGTTGCCCGTCCCTAATTGTGCTTGAACTGAGTGGAGGGCTTTTCAGTGGCCAGTTAAGAGTCAACCACATTGCTGTGGGTCTGGGGTCGCATGAAGGTCAGAACAGGTAAGGATGGCAGATTTCCTTCCCTATAGGACATTAGTAAACCAGATAGTCTTTTACAAAAATCATCAATAGTTATCATAGTCACCATTACTGAGACTAGCTTTCAATTCCATAACTATTAATTAATTGAATTCAAATTCCACCAGCAGCCATGGTGGGATTTGAACCCATGTCCCCAGACAATTAGCCTAGGCCTCAGTATTACTAGCCCAATGTCATTACCACTATATCACCATCTCCCCACAAATCCAGCTGCCAAACAGGTGTCCTGATGTAGCTCATCAGATTGAGGCCTCAAAATTAGGGCCAGCACCAAGTTTTTGGTGAGGGTGAGGGTGAGGGTGGGGGTGCACACACAGACACACGATCGTGGATGGTGGGGGTCCAAGGAGCACCTGTTTATTAAGTTCCTGAGTGATGTTTTACTTCTTCCTCCAAGTAAAAGCAATTCTGCAAATGGAAATGAATGTATTGCCCTGGACTTCTGACAAGTTTGGGCTAGGCCAAAGAGCCAACACTGACAAACAGCCCACACTGATACCAGGAGAAATCTAAACTGCTTGCTTAGTTAGCCCCCAACAGAGATCAGATAGATATGGTGCCTGGTGCTAAAGCTGATGTACCCACTGTTTATTCCAGCTGATTCAGTCATGTTTTCCATGAGTTTTGTTTACCTCACTCCATTCTGTCCTAATGTGCCACTCACTGCAGATTTTTAGCTGGCAGGTAGTTGTTGTTTCGGGTTTCTCCAGGTGCCGGCATCGGTCAGGTTGAACAGTAGTTGTCCGATTAGCATAGATTTGTCTGCAAAGAACCTGCCGATGTTGTATCCCAGGTCCACACGTCTTACTGCACTCTGACCACTCGCCCAGATCCCAGCTTTGATAAACGCAATAATATGCCATGTTAACGATCCCTCACATTGTCAAAGAAATACACTTCTCGCATTTTAATGATCATCAGTGGTAATGAGTTAAGAAAGGTAAAGACAAAAAAGAAGCTATCTTAGTGCAAAAGCATATCACTATGTGAAAGAGTGCGTGGTAATGCCCCCAGCACACATTTGCCAGTGACACTTGCAAAGTTCAATTCCTAAATAAACATCTAGGAAGAAAGGGCGAGGGAAGGAAAGAACAAAAGAAAGGGCAGAAAGATGAGATAGGCAGACAGGCAGGAAAGGAAACAAAAACAAAAATAGCTGGAAAAACTCAGCAGGTCTGACAGCATCTGCGGAGAGGAAGACAGTTAACGTTTCGAGTCCGTTTAGAGACTGGCAGTTAAATAGCAGCTTTTAAGACCTCAAGGTATTCCACAGCATTTTACAATCAATGGAAGAGAATGTTGATTAAATCATTTAAAAACAGTGAGTGTGGGTAGAAACTTCAGAGAAATAGCATTTAATACTGACGGGCCTTGACTTTAAAAAAAAGTCACTCTGAATGAATCCATTTAGCTCAAGCACGTTGCTGTTGTTTTCTAGACTCATTGGGGGTGAGGGCTTTCCACAGGGATTCTCCCACTCAGCCATTATTTATGCCATTTTCCGGGTTTTCTGCAGCTCTTCCTCTGAAATTACTGCAGATGATGGGGAAAAGCTAGTGGGAATCCACCCTCGGAGTGTTTAGAACATTCACACAACTTGCAACTTTCAAAGAGGAGGAAGAGGCTTTTTTTTCCCCATTCCTTGTGCTTTTTCAGTGAGACCTGCTGAGTGATTCAAACAATGCACAGAACTGGGAATTACAAACAGTTCATTTAAAACTATTTTTCTTTTTAAAAAGTGCTAATGGGATTTTAGATTGATGGAGATTTTTATTCCTGATTTTCATTAAAAATAAAAACTACAGGAGGAAACATGGCTCCAAAATATTTTCATTTCACATTATGGTCGTTATGGGAAATGGAAATTTTACAATCAGCAAGTCAGTGGCTAGGGATAAGGAATTTTACTAGGACCACATGAGAAAGAGCTTTAATTCTGCCCCTAGCCTGTGCCTATCTTGGGAGTGACATATGTAGACAGTTTTATATTCCCTTCCACGCACAACCGACTCTGCCATTATTCACCTTGATGAGCAGAAAACACTCCCCACAAAAAAAATCAAAACAAAAACAAGATGGTAGACTTCATGCCTGTTGCTACTCAATAATGTCACCACTGAAGAACGTTTGTAACATGTTCAACCAGCAAACATTGCTTCCAGAGGTTTCCATTTTTATTAAATCTGCTCAATCTCAAGTGGTTACTTGTTATCGCAGTGCAATTTCATATTTTCATGGGGCTTTGATTAAGTTTCTGTTTCTGTTGGCCCCTGGCTGGATTACATCCAAGCTGCATCCATTTACTGCAGAAACTGCACTCTGACTGTTTCAGGTTTATGAAGCATTCCATTTACACACTAAGTTTTACTCTGTATGTGATTACACAGCATTAGTCCTTTCAGAAAAATGCCAGATAAATGTAACATAGATATTTCTGTTAGACAGGATAATTTATATGAAAAAGCTGGTCTCAGTGAACATACTAGGCTGGGCACGGTTGGATGTTGCAGGCTTCTTCCTCTGGTGTTGGTCTCATTGCGATTTCACACAGGTTTTCAGATACTTCTTCATGTGTATTCCTGTTAACACACCTAAAAATAAGAGCACGGCTCCCTAAAAGTCAACAGAAGACATTTATTATTAACAAGAGAATTCCCTACCTCACACAACTAGCTTAATGACGAATACAATTGTGCTGATTGAATGTTGAACAAAACTTCCTGCCCTTGGGACAGTTACACTGGAGGCAATATACCAGTATTGTGACGTGATCTCAAATAACTTTATAGTTTATAGGGGTATCTTTGCTTAGGCAATGGTATCAAGGATTAAGGAGTCAAGGTAGGTAAATGGAGTTAAAATACAAATCAGACATGATCTGATTAAATGGTGGAACAGGCTCGATGGGCCAAATGGCCTGCTCCTGTTCCTGCATGGATTCAATAAGTCCCTGCTATTGTCAGGGCATGCAATGGGAAGTGCACTTCTTCCGATTTTCTGAAAATCAGTTTTTACGGTTGGAAAATTAAGAATGCTTCATGCCCAGGTTTCTAATATGCCATTGTGAGGCTCCCTATCAACAATGTGAACTTGCGTAAACTGAGCCCTTATGTGTAAAGATAAGGGGTAACCCATTTAAAATGGTGTCAGATCTGAGCACTGGAAGCAGGTTGATGAGGTTGTTATCGTTTAGTACATGCCCCTTATCTTGTAGGGTTAAAATATGGGCTAGCCCAGTACCGCTCTACACAATAGGCTTATTACTGGAGAGCTGGCAGCGAGGGTTATGCTGCACTGATCACAGCGTGTTCACTATAAGTGCAGCTCTCAAGGTCACTTTAAATGTAGTGGTAGTTTTCTCTGCATTTGTTTGAAAATCTTACACACCAGTTAACATTTTGGTTGCCCTATTTCCAAACGTGAACAGGAATAAAGGAAAGATCTCAACTTTACTCGGGACATTGTTCCTTGATGTATAGCAAGGCAAATGCACACCGATGTACATTGGTGTCTGTTGATGTAATGTCGGAACTACTGCCTTGCTAATTGCTCCCCAGAATACTTGTCCAGGCTTAACTGAAGATAAGATTAATGTGAAACATTGCATCAGGTTGAATACAGTGAAGCTGCTTTCAACATGCAATTTGTGTTCATAGTCAAGGAACTTCTTATAAATAGTCAGAATGTACAAGTTATCTAAGCACAGCCAGTTATAGGTGCTGTAATATAGCGGTTGTTTCCAGTTAAAAATATTAGCAGTATCCATTAATGTAATTATCTATCAGAACTGCAACTTTCCTTTTATGTTGGGGTAATGTATGTATATGAATTCAGTTATGCATTTTAAAACTAGTTATTGATGAATATGGAAAAGAAAATAATGCTTGCATGTAAATAGCATCTTTCAAACTCAGAGGACATCCCAAAGTGCTTTACAGTTAATGAAGTGCTTTGAACTTTAGTCACCGTTATAATACAGGGAATGTGCAGCCAATTTGCACATAGCAAACTCCCACAAACAGCAATGTGATGATGACCAGATCATTTGTTTTTTTGTGATGTTGATTGAGGGATAAATATTGGTCAGGGCATGGAGGATAAATTCCCCCGCTTTTCTTCAAAATAGTACCACAGGATCTTTTATGTTCATCTGGGAGGTGCTCTCAGATTAGTGTCTCGTTTGAAAGATGGCACCTCTCTCAGTACTGCACTGAAGTGCAGCCTTGATTTTATGCTGAAGTCCTGAAGTTTGCCCTCGTCAGGCAGGCACAGCGGGCGGGCCAGGGAGCAGTCGCGAAGCTGACTGCCGCCCGTGATCGGGCCCCGACATGGGTTTCACACTGGCTGGCCAATTACTGGCCAGCCAGTGTGAAACACGCACTGCAGCACTCAGCGCTGCTGGGGTGGGGACAGGAAGAGCACGAGTGCGGAATTGTGTGCATGTGCTAATGGTTCTTCACTAGCTATTGGATCCCAAAGATCAGTCCCTGCCCCCTTGCTGCTTTCCAGGAACGACGGATAACTAATGACGTGAAACAATTTCATGTTATCAGGTGAGGTCAGCCCTCCTACATGCTGGAGCATGCAGCACCTAAGCACCAGTACTGTCTGAAGGAAAAGACTTGCATTTACATAGCATCTTTCATGATCTCAGGATGTCCCAAACCACTTTACAACCAATGATGTATTTTTGAACTGCTATCACTGTTGTAATGTAGGAAAACAAAACTGACAAATTGGGCACAGCAAGGTCCCGCTAATAGCGCTGAGCTAAATAACCAAATAAGCTGCTTTGATAGCATTGAGGGATAAATGCTGGACAAGGCATCTGGAGAACTCCACTGTACTTCTTTGAAAAGTGCCATATGATCTTCTGCCCACCTGAGAGGGATGTTGGTTTAATGTCTCACCCGAAAGACATTATATGTGTATATTTCACACTAGGGATGACACTTCCTATCTGCTAGTCTATAAACACATTGGTTAGGATAAAAATTACTTGTTCTAACAGACGTTAAACCCATTCTGCATATCTCGGTGTCTACCCTTTAAGTGTCCCTTTTGCATTTCAGAAAGTTGTAACACATACTGTGTAAAACTCCGTGCATCAAGGATCAAGTACAAACAGTCCTATTATTCTTTTTTGGGTCACCTATCTGTCCGGCATTTTGGAATGTTTTATTAGAATACAGGACGCATAGAGAAATCTCCAGTTATTAAAAACAACTGGCTGCTTTTCTGGCACAGTGTGACCAGATACATTGTTCCAGAGAATGTGAAGGATGCACGGTCTGAAAGGCAGCCATCTGAAAATGTAAAATTATATCTCTTATTATAGACTGCCTATTGATCCTATTTATAAAAATGACGCACTCAACCTGTCCTTTATTACATGGAATTTTTCCTGCGATGGTATTTGATTAGTTTGGCAAGTTTGTCCATAAACTTCTGACCTTGCTGCTTGAATACCAAAGCTATTCTTAATAAGTGCTCAGAGCTGTCATTGACTCTGACCTGGCGGGCTGGAGTTGCCAGAGGTAGTTCTTGCTTCTGCATGCTCAGGATGGTACTTGCTCGACAATAGGTAGCAATAGCCCTACCCCAGGGTATCTCCATGCTCTAGTAGGATAGAAAGGCATGAAGGATAATTTTCACCTGTACCACCTTGTGACAATCTGGTCAAGCAAAGTGTTCACCAATTGGATGAAAATTTGGTGGGTTCTTTAGTGGATGGGTGGTCCATCCTACTGCCCAGGCAGTGAGGGTGAAAATTACTCCCACTGTCTCTCAAATAGCACATTAGCATCTGCATCCTGAATGCATTTATTTGGAGTTCAATTCTCCAAGCTTTTTAAACTGGTTTAGAATAAATGGGTGAACACCACAGTTAAAATAATGACATGAAATTCCTGATGAATGCGTCTCTCAAGTATGACTGCAGGGCCAATGTACTAACAGACGCTGATCATCGTTCTCAACAGTTTACCCCCTCCTACTGGGACTGGCAGCCGGCTACTCCTGAGGGGACACCCTGCCCGCAGTCCTTAATTGGCCAACAAACACCTCCCGTAAGATCATGCCACATGGTGCCCCTCCGTCACAAGCGGGGTTGGGAGCCACAAATGGCCTCAATGCCTGAAAATTTCAATCATTGATAATCATTGACAGCCTGGGGCTCCCTCCACCACCAGCTCATAGAAAATGCAATATAAATAAGTCTGATTTTCAGAAGTTATTTAATAAAACTGCACCTGTGAAGCTTTCCAAGAAAATAAGGTAAGACAATTAATGACAAATTAGCCAGTTGGATGAAAAATGGTTTGGGATATAGAAAGTAGGAAGTAATAATGGAAAAAAGTCCAAAAGGAGTGGTGATTGGAATTCTGAAGGGGGCTATGCTGGATCCCTTGCTGCTCGCATTATTCATAAAGAATATAGCAGAGTCCATCTTGTAAAATTTGCTGATGACAGTCAGCTATGTGTGTGAGTGACGTATGGAGGGAGAGTGACAGAGAAAAAAAAACTGGATGGGTCGAGGACTATAGGAAGGATTCAATGAAGATAAAATGTACAATGGAGGGAGGAAATATGGAACATATGCACACAGGAGGCATTCTAGTTTGGTTCTGATTAGCAGTTGCATACAGGAAGAAAATTTGGGCACAATTATTGACCACATACTGAAATTTCAAAAAGAAAGAAAAACTTACATTTATATAGTTTATTTCTTGCCTAAAGTGAGGGGTTATCCAAAAACCTATTTGTGAAGTAGTATTCACCTCAAAGAAATTAATAACTGAAGACAAGCCAATTTAACTTTGCATTACTCATTCGTAAAACTTATGATTTAAAATATTAGATAAAATCTGCAATACAAACCCCTGAACTAATTCTGTGCGGTGAACACACTTGCCAAAATCTAACTAATTAAGAAATGGATAGATTGGAAGGAAATTGCATTTATATAGTTCCTTTCATAATATCAGAATGCTCCAAGGTACTTCAGAGCCACTTGAGATATAGTCACAGCTGTAAAACTGGGAAGCAGAGGCCAAATTGTGCAGAACTAGGTCCCACAAACAGTAATGAGATACTGTAGATAACAATAATCTTCTGTTTCACAGATAAGAATGCCACCACTGAGCCATGAAGTCTCATGAAGCAGGTATCCAATTTGTTCACAAGATTAACTTATTTAAATAATTACCTTCATCTCCCTGTGAGGATCATGTTGTGCACGGAAAGTTCATCTAGTCATAGGGTGTGAAATCTCCCACGCAGCCAGTAAAGGAGAGTAAAGTAGGGTCATAACAAAAGCAGGGTACAATAAATCCAATGTGAAACAGTCCGTTAGCAAATAAAGAGCCCCAATATGATGGTGAGGCAGTTGGAAGTGTTTTTGCATTAGATGCATACAAAGATAGATAGGAAGGAAGTTGCATTTATATGGTGCCTAACTCCACCCTTCCAAGGGAACATCAGTGTACACTACTTGGAACAGGCGCAAGAGTTGGTGCCACATTTAAATAATTTGAAAATATAAGATTTTCCAATAGTAATACATATCAGGTAGAACGACTACAGTTGCACGCCACAAAATGATGCCATCACCTGCCTCATGTGTATCACACACCCATGCCAAGCTTTCGCATTATTTGATTCTTATCCATAACTATACTCAATGAAGGATGCATTCTTGCTGCAATGTACAATTAAAATCCTAAAACTTAGAATATGCTGCAGGTTTTATATATTACATAAGTCCAGTTAGTCTATGCTGGTGTTTATGCTCCACACAAGCCTCTTCCCATCTTACTTCATCTCACCCTATCAACATATCCTTCTCCCTCGTGTGCTTATCTAGCTTCCCCTTAAATGCATCTATGCTATTCATTACAATCCATGTGGTAGCATGTCCCACATTCTCAGCACTCTCTGAGATAAGCCTCATATCTGTACTTATGTAAATGTTAATTCAGTTTCTTCACAGAATCATAGAATCACAGAATTCTTATACTGCAGAAGGAGGCCATTTGGCCCATTGTGTCTGCACTGGTTCTCCAAATGAGCATTATGACTCAGTGCCATTCTCTTGCCTTTTCCCTGTAACCCTGAAGAACTAGCAAAATGCCCCACAAGGAACTCAGTCCTGGCTCTGTTCAGGTGCAAACCGTCCAGCTTGTGGGTGCCAACTCTGCCAGATTCAGTCCAGTGTCTCAGGAATCTAAATCCCTCCCTCCTGCACCATCTTTCCAGCCACGCATTCATCTGCCTTATCCTCCGATTTCTGTACTCACTTGCACGTGGCACTTAGAGTAATCTGGAGATTATTACTTTTGAGATCTTACTTGCTAATTTTCTACCTAGCTCCCTAAATTCTGTCTGCAGGACCATATCCCCCTTCCTGCGTAAGTTACTGCTACCAAAATGGACCATGAACTCTGGTTGTTCATCCGCCCCCAGAAGAATGTCCTGCGACTGCTCAGTGACATCCTTAACCCTGACACCAGGAAGGCAACATACCAGCCTGGAGTCACGTCAACAGCCGCAGAAATGCCTGTCTGTTTCCCCAACTAACGAGTCCCTTATTACTATTCCTCTTCCTTTCTTCTTCCTCCCCTCCTGTACAGCCGAGCTGCTAGCGGTGCCACAAACTTGGCTCTGACTGCACTCCTCTGAGGAACCAAAGCCCTCACAGAAAACTGATTAGCGAGCAGGACTCCGGGAGACTCCAGCACTACCTGCCTGGTTCTTTTGGACAGTCTGGTGGTCACCCATTTGCTTCCTGCCTTCATGGCCTTAATTTGCGGTGTGACCACCTCTCTGAACGTGCTATCCATGTAACTCTTAGTCTCACCGATGCACCACAGTGACTCCAGCTGCTGATCAAGCTCCAAAGCCCAGAGCTCAAGTTTCTGCATCTGGCAGCACTTCCTACACATGTGGTTGTCTAGGTCACCAGTAGTGTCTATGGCTTCCAACAAATTACAGGACATGCATTCCACGTGACTGAGCTGTCTTGCTATGTCTTCACTTCCTTTAAGTAAACGTAATTTACTTTATGTTACTGGCCCTGACTTCCCCTTATCCGTAGTGTTTCTTACTCAAATCCAAGAAGCTGCATCTTTAAAAATAATAAACTTTCCTAATTTACAGCTATTTAAAGACACTCCCTAACAGCAATTTCTTGCCAACCGATGAACTTACGATTTTCCTGTGATGTCACTGTGCAATTTTTTTTTCAAATTCAGCTCCAAAGGTGAGGTTTACACCCCGGCCTGTTTCTGCTCAGCTGCTCCTGTTCCTGACTTAGAATAATTCCTATGTTTTCAACACCTCTTTCCCCCATGCACCGAATTCCCACGTGAGCCTAATTCGCGACTCACTCGGTCTCCATCTCACTCCAGCCTTGTGGCCTGTCTCCTCGTCCGCCCCTTACTGACTCAAACCTTCAGTGCAGGACCTGAACACAAAAATAAAGGCTGACATCCCACTGCAGTACTGATGGGATGCTGCACTGTTGGAGTTGCCTTCTCTCAGATGAGATATTAAACTGTTTGCTCCCTCAAGTGGATGTCAGAAGGTGCCATGGCACTATTTTGAAGAGGAGCAGGGAAGTTATCCCCAGTGTCCTGGCCAATACCTAGCCCTCGATCAACATCACAAAAACAGATTATCTGGTTGTTGTCACACTGTTGTTTGTGGAAGCTTGTCATACACACATTGGCTGCTATGTTTCCTGTATTACAACAGTGACTACATATCAAAAGTACTTCATTGACTGTAAAGTGCTTTGGGACGTCCTGTAGTTGTGAAAGGTGCTATGAGGGCAAGTTTTCTTTTTCTTTCTTCAAAATGCAACTACTCCATTGCTTGCATGGCTGCGTGACATAGAATTCAAGGGAACAGGCCAGAACTGCAGGAAAGCTCATAAGTGACAAGCTCTAGGCTCCATTCAAAGAAATCTCCTTGGGCATCCTGGTCTATAGAACCTGGAATGAGTTAAGGACCACACACTCCCTACTTTAGCATCACCATTTTTTTGTGCCCCTAGGTGTTGGGCGTTTGAATACAATTTTCTGATTACAAAGCTATCCATCTTACAGTCACATTGGCAGGTGCACACCACTTCCATTTCAGAAGGAGTTTGCAAATCCTTACACCTATACTTACTACTGTACCATTCAGACTCACAGATCCAGGACTCTGCCAACACTTCTAACTTTACTCCTGGATAACAGGAAGTTTGGAACAACTACCCTCCATTTTCTTGTTCCCGAGCTTCAGTTCCCCTCTATTTTTAAGCTAATGGCTCATGAAACGGGGACAGGTTTACACAATAAAATCCCCTGCATGAAATCAGTAGCATGAAGACAGGCAGGCATATGACTGCATTCTCTAATTTACCACTACACTTGATTTAAGGGATTAACCAGTAAGGATGAAAAAACTGATGCACACAAAAGTGTAATTGTTGTAGTTGTGGATTTAGAACATTTTGAAGCATCGAGATAGAAATTGCTATCTGAGTGAGCTGGGGGGAGCTGTTTTGATGTAATTTCCAGCAGTTTGAAATGCATTGAGCATTTGAAGCCAATAATTTTTTTTATTCATTCATGGGATGTGGGCTTTGCTGGCTGGGCAAGCATTTTATTGCCCATCCCTAGTTGCCCTTGAGAAGGTGGTGGTGAGCTGCCTTCTTGAACCATTGCAGTCCATGTGGTGTAGGTACACCCACAGTGCTGTTAGGAAGGGAGTTCCAGGATTTTGACCCAGCGACAGTGAAGGAACGGCGATATATTTCCAAGTCAGGATGGTGAGTAACTTGGAGGGGAACTTCCAGATGGTGATGTTCCCAACCCAATTATATAGAAGCACAATATTTAAGTGATACAAGATGTAATTGCATTGTGACTTTGGGTAACAGTCAAGCTCACCAAAACCTTTATAAATTAAATACCCCAGTTTATTATCTTTATGCATGTTTCAGGGGTCTTATGGCACAGTGGTAATAGCACTACCTCTGGGCCAGGAGCACTGGGTTCAAGTCCCACTTCAGGATTTGATGACTAAGGAAGGTGCATAATGTGGCCAAGCATGTTGATTATCAGCCTGCAAATCCTTCCAATATGCCTGATGGTAGGCAAAAAGACTGGGGGAGACTCCTGGTCAGCCATACTCTGGAAGGCAATGGCAAACCACTGCAGTACTTTGCCAAGCTAGTCATGGGGATGATATAAGGGAAGCCCATGGTTGTCACAGCCCTCTTAGGGCATGGTACCTGAAGGAGGAGGAGAATGCATGGTTCAAAGTTGAATTGACACCAAATTCAATATTTAACCCTAGGAGTGGTTGGTAAATGCTTTCTTGCACAAAAAAACATTTAATTATTTCAGGAGCTGCATTAAATCCCAACCAAACATGAACGCACTAACAGATGAAAAATGATGGATGGGAAAAGACCCTCTGGTCTTCACCACACAACTACAATGTCTTAAGCAATATATACACTCCCTACCCTGTGCAACTTACCATTCAATGGTAAAATGTTAGACAAAATATTTGTGCTCCTTTGTAGACAAGTATCACAGTTCATTCTTAAGAAAATATGATTGCATCATTCGCACATAACATAATTTGACTGCCAAAAATTGCAAGAGATCAATTCCAACTCTGTTCTCAGAAATTTGCAAAATTGTTCTAAATAATTTCACTAAGTCCACTAAGTATTAACTGGTGCTTACTCTCCATTCCAAAGTGCAAGGCTATAATATAAATAAATAATCATTGTACTTAATACTGATAAAGTTACAGGATGCATTATTTCCCAGATGAAAAATGTTTTAACATTTTAGTATTTTTTCTGTACCTTTACTCTGCAGTTTAAACAACTTTTGAAGCTTGGGGCAAAGAAAGATAGCACAGTGGAATACTCTAAGAAGGTAACAAAGATCATGCACAGTGCTGAGGAGGTTAGCCAGCAACTGATGGCTTTATTTATCCCTGGGCAGGGAATAGTCAATCTTGTTGGTCCAAAATCCTGATGCCCCACAGCAAAATTATCTCATCTCACTGGGGATTAGGTTAACAGTTAATTAAATTTGGGACATCTTACCTGTTCCACATGAGACGGTGCATTCACTGCTTCCAATTTGTTTCCAATTGAACTCCCTCTTTTTCCTTGGCCCCTCTCCCCAGGAATGCAACGCTTCTTCAGGAGGCGTTTGGTAATCTCTGGACTGCAGTTGATTTGCGTGCACTCCACTCACAAAGTTTTCCACCTCTCTTTCACGAAGAACATACACGTCACCATCAACACCGTATGATAACTGACCGTTAAAAGCCTCTCCTGGAACAGACAGAGAGGTTTCAAATCTTACGTTGTAGGCAGCAGTCAAAATGCAAACTGATGCAGCTAAGCGAGAGGGTTATCAGATCCAGTTCAAACTGCGAGTAACTGCTCCTGTCTTGTCACCGTAAGGTTGGTGTAAGTGTGCAGGTAAATTGGATTTCAGCTGCACCATTGGTAAGTTTACGATAGGAGAATTTCAGTGCAGATTCCGCCTTGGATGTTAAATGCTATAGAATTCCTACACCCGTCTTAGTAACCATCCCACATGTCTCAGAGGCACATTATAGGAAAGGAGATGGAGTGATGGCTTTACTTGTGGCAAAGCTGACAAATAATGTAACTGTGTATAAGCCTTTAAGCAATAGCAGCATGCCATTGTAGTATAAAGGTGTTAGGCAGAGCAAGGGTTAATGTGGGACTGGAGAACTGTACTTCCCACTGCATGATTTTTTTTATTCATTCATGGGATGTGGGCTTCACTGGCTGGGCCAACATTTATTGCCCATCCCTAGTTGCCCTTGAGAAGGTGGTGGTGAGCTGCCTTCTTGAACTGCTACAGTCCATGAGGTGTGGGTACACCCACAGTGCTGTTAGGGAGGGAGTTCCAGGATTTTGACCCAGCGATAGTGAAGGAACGGCAATATGTTTCCAAGTCAGGATGGTGAGTGACTTGGAGGGGAACTTCCAGGTGCTGGTGTTCCCATCTATCTGCTGCTTTTGTCCTTCTAGATGGTGGTGGTCGTGGGTTTTGAAGGTGCTGTCTAAGGAGCCTTGATGAATTCCTGCTGTGCATCTTGTAGATGGTACTCACTGCTGCTACAGCGCATCGATAGTGGAGGGGGCAAATATTTGTGATTGTGATGTCAATCAAGCGGACTGCTTTGTCCTGGACAGTGTCAAGCTTCTTGAGTGTTGTGGCAGCTGCACTCATCCAGGCAAGTGGGGAGTACTCCATCACACTCCTGACCGGTGCCTTGTAGATGGTGGAAAGGCTTTGGGGAGTCAGGATGTTAGTTACTTGTCACAGAATTCCTAGCCTCTGACCTGCTCTTGTAGCCACAGTATTTATATGGCTAGTCCAGTTCAGTTTCTGGTCAATGGTAACCCCCAGGATGTTGATAGTGGGGGATTCAGTGATGGTAATGCCATTGAACGTCAAGGGGCAATGGTTAGACTCTCTCTTGTTGGAGGTGGTAATTGCTTTGCACTTGTGTGGAGTGAATGTTACTTGCCACTTATCTGCCCAAGCCTGGATATTGTCCAGGTCTTGCTGCAAATGGACATGGACTGCTTCAGTCTCTGAGGAGTCACGAATGGTGCTGAACATCGTGCAATCATCAGCAAACATCCCCACTTCTGACCTTATGATGGAAGGAAGGTCATTGATGAAACAGCTGAAGATGGTTGGACCCAGGACACTACCCGGAGGAACTCCAGCAGTGATGTCCTGGAGCTAAGATGACTGACCACCAACAACCACAACCATCTTCCTTTGTGCTAGGTATGACTCTAACCAGTGGAGAGTTTTTCACCTGATTCCCATTGACTCCAGTTTTGTTAGGGCTCCTTGATGCCACAGTTGGTCAAATGCGGCCTTGATGACAAGGGCAGTCATTCTCTCCTCATCGTGGTAGAAGAGAGGGTCACATGATAGTAGACTGTGTAGTAGTCTTGAAAGAGCCAGTATGGAGGCAGCACTCATGCAGGCAGTACCTGGGATGTGTACATAGCTATTGATTAACAGTAAATGGGTTATGCTTAAAACATACTAATCTCCAGACCCGCTTGTTGTGGCACCAAATGAACATTTATAACAGCAACTAAATGGTGACTCTGAGATAAACTTAAGCTTTCCTCTGCACTTTTGGTGAAGTAAAGCTGGCAGACAGGAGCAACGCTGAAGAATTACCCAACCACAGCTTAGGAAAATAAGAAGAAAAAAAATACTGAAAATTTAAAAACGAACTACAAAATTATAACGTAACATATATCCCGTGTCCATTTATTGAGGAGAAGCGAGTGCGTTCAGAGGCTCTTGCTGATTGCCACCTGTGCTGGCCCAGGCGATGACATAGAACTGCTGCAGAAATGAGTGCCAACCAACTGACCTTGTGCTACTCTACTCATGGCACCAATGGAGGCATCTCTTCAAGATGTGTGAGAGCACCTTCATTTATGGTCACCCCCAATCAATCTTTAAGCGATTTGCAGCCAACGATGACTATTTCTCGGACTTAGAACCTGGTACTCTCCAAAGCAACAATGGGAGTAATTATGAGAGATGATGACTATGACCTGTGTTGCTGCAAACTTCACTGCAGATACTATTAATTCTGCCATGTCATCATACTGCAGTCCAGATTAAAGTTGGTGCAGGACATCTATAAGCTTCTTCAGGGGGAACCACTGCCCACTTTGACTAGGTACACTTTTGCCATGTTTGTTGGGCCTCAAAAACGCCAGGTACCCAAGATATATTCTTAGTATGTGGACACTTGCCCTTCAATTTAAAAGCAGGAGCCCTCCAAGTGGCTGACTCTTAACTGCCCTTTGAAATACCCTAGCAAGCCACCCAATTCAAGGGTAATTAGGGAAGGACTACAAATGCTGGCCTTGACAGTGACGTCCACAACCCAAGGAAGAATTTAAAAAGTCCTTGCAAATATATCAGAATTGCTAAGGGAGGTCCCAGTCTCTCACATCTTGAAACGCATGTTAGGAAGTATGCAGACACTTATCGATTTCTGAGGCCCAAATTCTGCGTGACATACCACTTATTTTTGGATGTTGTTGAGAAGAAGGTCAAAGGGTATATTTAACAAATCGATGTATAGTGTGTGAGGTAGAGTGGCATATGGTGTGCGGTCCGGAGTGGCGGACGGCGCGCGGTCCCGAGTGGCGGACGGCGCACGGGGTGGAGTGGTGGATGGCGCATGGGGTGGAGTGGCGGACGATGTGCAGAGTAGCATGGCATATGCTATGAGGTGCTGGAGAGGTATATGGAATGCGGGTTAGTGTGATGTATGGTGTGTGGGGTAGAGTGACCTATGACCCAAACGAGTGTAAAACGGTGCGCGATGATGTCAAGTGAGCTTCCCGATGTTAACGTGCAGTAACGCGATATTTCGTTCGGTGGGCGTGTGCGGGAATTGGCAGCGCACCTGCTGACAATTAAAAGCTCTATTAAGGCCATAAACAATTCAATTGATTTAAATATTCTGCTGCCAGTCCAACTTTACGGTTGGCGGACAGGCGAAAAGGCCTGGCGGCCTTTGCATTTTTTGTGAAACTTCTTCCACGGGCGGGATGAGGTTTTGTTCAGTCGTTAAAAAAAAATTCATCCTAATTTCTAACATGACTGAACATGTTTGTTAACATTTTAAAAATCTTTATTTTTTATTTTCAAAACTGCTCATCTCCCTGAGGTAGCTCTGTGCCTCAGGGAGCTTTTCCAGCATGCACCAGTGTGCATGCGCGAATTTCACACTTGTCCTCCTCCCCACCCCCATACAGGCAGCGCTGCAGCTCGTGTTTCACGCTGGGCAGCCCTTAATTAGCCCACCAGTGTGAAATCACAGTCCGGCCCCGATCGCGGGTGGCAATCGGCTTCCTGACCACCCCTACCGAGCCCACCCGACCAGGGCAAAATTCTGCCCATTGTCTTGGAAGGAAGGAAGAACAAGATTTTACCTAAATGTTGACCTGTTGTATGTGACAGTGAATGGCTGCTGACAATGTTGTCAGTTGGTAAAATATATTCGTATTGCACCTTGGGGTTTGCCTGTTGATATATCATCTGGAAAAAATGTTAAGAAAAGTAACAGTGAATCTAAATAGAAAAAAACAACTTTGCACAGTGTAAAAGTGATTCAGCATAAAAATTAACCCATGAAATATTTGGAGTCTGAATTCTGATTGAACATTCAATGTGTTGAAATCACTGGCATTATATTAAAATTCTCTCTCATCACTGAAATTATAAATGCCCAGATTTGGCTGTGAAAATAACTGTAAGGTCAATGGAAATTAATTATTATAAGTGTGGAATCTTATTCCTTCAGGTTTCAATTGTTGTTGGAGATTTAAAACAAATTTTCTTTTTGCAAAATGTTTATAGAACAGAAACTGACCATTCAGCTCACCATGCTGTTATAATCCTTGTGGGGAAATTATAAACCAAAATTACCAAATGTACCAACAACCCCTAAATGAAGAAATTACCAATAAGATTTCATTTTTCGTTACTTTTACTTTAACATGAATCAGAACCAATGCAAATTAACCGTAAATTAATGGGCAAATGTTACTTCAAATAGAAAGGTAAATTTCACTTTCAATAGTCAATACAACAAAGATACATCTTACACAACCACAAGCATCCTCATCACTCCCACAGACATGTGGCACCACATGCAGTTTCAAAGTTCTCTAACTTGGCCTCTGGTCTATAGGATCTCTCACATTCCCTCTCAATTGATTCGGGCCTCAAGTCACATTCACCGACAGCCATAGTCTGCCCAAGGTCCCTGGAGACACTCGTCTCCAGAATGATACATGCCTGCAGAACCTTCTTAGATAGGCTCACGATAGTCTTGATGACACAAATTCCCAGGCCTCCTTTAATAAACCTTGTTAAACCCTCTGGTCGGCTCTGGCAAAATTGAAGAATAGCCTTAAAATTGTTAATTTACAATCTTTGCGCTAAACCTGTCTTCAGCTTTCTGTCCTTTTTAATTGTATTACACACACAGCTTCTTGTAAATGTGCCTTCTATGTTCTTGCCCTGCAGCAGCTTCTTTGTCTCAGGCCACATGTCATCCGTATCGTAACTTCCTTCCTGGTACTGCTTCCAGGTCAAGGGTTGCCAGGTCACATGGACCACTATTGCTTATTATCCAAGAAAATTACAAATGATCCACTTACAACTGATGCAAACTCTTAAAAGTTCCTTTCAAACATTTTTAAAACAAATTACAGATTCCACAGATGTTTTAAAGAAATTACAAAAGTTCCTTACTGTACTGCTTCAGGGTTAAATGTTGTCACAATGTCCATGTTGGTATTTATGCTCCACATGAGCTTCCTTCGATCCTTTTTCATTTAAATCCATCAATTTAAATTGCATTTAAAAAAAATCTATTTCTTCCTCTAAATTTTTCTTTCTATCTCCAATCTTTTATCCACTCTTTATTTCTATTTGATCTGGATTTTGCGGTTAATGGTGAATGAATGGCACTCCCTGTCCAATATGTTTACAACTGCCCATAGGCTTTCAATGGGCTTGAGAGTGCAATTTACAGTCATTTGGAATCTGATACAGTGCAGCACCCTCTACAAGGATCTAGGAACTGTGCGATAGGGCAAGTAACAGCATACCTCTTCAACCAATCAGATTGAAGAATACCTACCAAAGACATGCAGAGTCTAAATTATGAAGTGTAAGTTAGCATTTTTAATTCAATGTAAAATCAGATACGTAACACAAAATAAAAAGTGAAAGAAAGATGTGATTGAGAGATCAAAGAGACAAAGACAAAGTAAAAAATAACTTTTTAAAATCTCCAACAATGACTAAAATCTGAAGGAATGATACTCCACACTTGTAAAAGTTAATTTTCAGTGTAGAAAGCCTGTTTAGCAGTAATTAAGACTTATCAGGCCTGGAAGAACAAGAGTAGCAAGCGCATAGGAACACCACCACCTGTACGTTCCCACCCAAGTCACATACAATTTGGATTTGGAAACACATCACTGTTCCTTCAATTACACCACGTCAAAATCCCGGACCTCCCTTCCTACCAGCACTGTGGGTGTACCTACATCATATGAACTGCACCAGTTTACAAACATGACACACCATCAGTTTCTCAAAGGTAATAAGGGATGGGTGGCAAACACTGACCTTGCCAGAGATGTCCACAGCCCAGGAACAAATAAAATAAATATCACTTGCACTTGAATGGTCAAGCCCCAGCTTTTCTCTGACATGTTTGCTGAGTAACACGTAGTTAAATACTGCAACTTCAAGTTCTTATACAAATGTTAATGCCAAGTCCATCACTGGGGTACCAGTTCTGCATTGTATTGTCCAAGTGCAGACATTGGAGGTTGCTATCTGATTTACTCCACAATAAAATTGCACAATAATGATGAGAATTGTAGCCTCACTCACATTCTTATCACAAAACCCGGGCCAACCTGTGGCTGATTTGATGTTGAATTCCATTCCATTCTAAGTTACACCTTTTCCTCAGACTTTGTACTGTTAATTTCACAATTCTTTGTTCTGATTAAGGAGGTACACACTTGCTTGCCCTGTTTACGCTGATCTACATACTCAGTAGAAGGCGCTGTGATGTTTGCATCCTTATTTATTGCAACTTGCTGCACAAAATATCATGGTGTATACATGGGTGAGGGCAAGTCTAACTGACTAGTTAGAGCAAATTCTGGGTCATTAACTTTCTCTCCAATCACTAACTTTACATGAACATTTTTCTCCAACCATTAAAGGTATGTTAATATTCTCTTCCCATTTACTGACATTATCTATTTGCTCTCCATGTGGAGTTGGGGGTGGGGGGGAGTGTGTGTGTGTGTATGTGTGTGTGTGTGTGTGTGTGTTGGGGGTGGGTGGGTGGTGATGCAGGCAAGAGCCCATTTACTGGGAAGTTCAGTCAACCACATAGGACTGGAGCCATAAGCAGGCTAGACCGGTATTTTCCCTGAAGGACATTTGTCAACCAATTTGTTTTTTTTCTGTCACTCGGGCAACACTGCCGATCACTATTTTATATTAACATTGTCTCCAATCAGAAACATTATATCAACAGTGTCGCCAAACCATTTCCTCCAATCACCAAAATTATATGAACATTATTCACAGCCACTGACATAATGGAAATTGTTCCATTTATATTAACATGTCGTGTTAACATTACGTCCCATCAGTCACATTATGTCAACACCTTCTTTATGTTGTGATTCATTTTTATTTTTCTCGGGTTCTACCAGGTTCTACGTTTCCTACAGTTGTTGTTGACAGATCGCCAGATCCTTGAAGGTTTCTTTTTCTGGAGATTTCCAATTTAAACCCCAGAGGGTTAGAGCCTTTGATTTATGCACAGAAGCAATGAGAAGCTTTGCTGGCATTTCAAAGGAATTGCCCAGCTTATATCTAAAGTTTAAACTTACGTAGACATCCAGAATTTCACTGGTTGGCCCGTCAGCAATGAAGGATTCCCCTGCTGTCGTACTAATTTCATTTGGTCTCTTGTACCTGAACAGGGTTCCTGCTGCTTCATAAGTGCCCGGCCTATCGATGGCCCAGTTTCCATTAATGATAGGGTGGCCAAAGTGACTTCTCAAAGCTGCAGATACAGAGACAAGGCAGTGAACATCATCTCATAAAAGCAACATCACACGAAAATAAACATTCTGGAATAACAGGTACAAACATTTTCAACCAGTGCCCTGCGTGAGGCGTGCCCACTGCAGTTCTAGAACAGAAAGCGTAAATAGCATCAAGTGAGGAAATGAATGAAAACAAGTAGGAATGTATGATTGAAGACCTTCCCTCAGAGAGAATAGGAAGAAGCTAGGAATGTCCAACCAGTGGTCTCAGGGCTACCTATGCCCAGGAGGCCCTGATATTCTGCCCTTGTAGCACAGTCAACTCAGTTCTATGTCCATTAATATTTCTTATTTTACAAGCCTAGAGGTGTGGAAAGGATTATTTTCAATATTACTGTGTGGGTCAGACCATGAAAATCTGTTGGTATTAGCAGGCTGTTTTATGATATATGGGTCTCTCATATATGGAGTATGTACCTATCTCCATGATGCACATACAAGTAGCCTACTGATAAAGTAAATTTGGACCCCCTCTGTTTTTGATGGCTTCAGGTACAGGCCTATACCCATACACCTCATGCCTGCATTGTGCCACAGGATTAGTAAAGAATCTTTTCTCAAGTTATCCAGTGCAAACATGTACAAGATGCCAAAAGTACCCTCTGATTGCTTCAGCCGGACAGTGACAGACTAAAAACATTTCAGGCCAAATTAAAAATTGAGCTTCAGGTTCCGCATTAATTTATTCAGAAACAAAATAAGTCAGCAGGTAAGCAGCAAAAATGGAGGACAGATAACAAGAATTCTGAAATGCTTTGTTATTAGAACTCCTTCAGCAGAGTCCCCTAACCCATGGAACTCTGTCCCAAATCTGCAATGCAGGCTCAAGTGGCTGAAATGAGTGAACAGAAGATATGGTTGAGGGTCATACCTAGACCAGACAGCTTCTCACAAAAGCAGATCTTTCACAGCAGACAAGAGTTTTTGAAGAAAGTCCAAACATTTTCTCAAGATTCCAGTATTCATTTTGAATTAGTCCCAACACCTGAGTGAATAGAAACTGGGGAACTTTTTCCTTAAAATCTAAGAAATTGCTTATTATTTCATGAAGTGTCACAGTTTGGAATATTTGGCTACGCTGCTACTGAGGGACGTGTTATGTTATGAATGCTGATGTTGATTTAAACTTGGCTCTAAAGAGGTTAAATTCACTGGAGTGCAGGGCTGGGAGATATAGATTATGATTCAGATAGTGTCTGAAACATGCTTCAGACAATTAAAGTAAGTTCAGATTTTCAATGGTTGTTCACATACATTCTAGTTGAGATGACTCAGTATATTAGAAACCAGCAGCAGTTGTTGTTAGGTTATTCTGGAGAAATTCCAATTTTTGGGGCCAGAAACACCCACACTCCCAGACAGCCAAGTCTCTGTAAACAAAAGCTGCAAGGGGTAGAGTTTAGTCAGCCAGGTCCAAAAAGTTGTGAAAAGTTAAGGTACAGGTGAGCAGTTAGAATTTATTTTGTTCAAGTCAAGCAAGGTGACCAACTGATGTAGGGAGATTGGAGAATGTTCATTATTTTGTGATACTAAGTTAGGAAGGCAGCGGACTGAATAATACAAGAGTAGTGGGTGCATGGGAACACTACCACCTGTAAGATCCTGGCATGCCCTCCTGGAAACTACGTCGGTGTGGAGCCAACACGCCATAAAACACCGCAGGGCAGACTAATGAGGACTGGGGCAGAAGTGCCGGTCTCTGGAGATGCCGGCCAATCTGATTGGCCAGCAGCTCCATCGATGCCGGCAGCGCCAGGAAGGCACAGTGGCAGCTGTCGGTACTGCAGCTGATATGAGGGCCCCAAGGCCTTGTATCCCTGGAGCAGGCAAGTCCAGGGTCTTTGGCCTGGAGGGTTTGGGTAGGTTAGGGAGAGGGGCAATGGGGAAGGAGGTGGTGGGTTTAAGGGGAGAGTGGGTAGGAAGGAAGGGTGGGGTTCAACCAAAGTGGGGCCTCCGTGCAATTGGCAAAGGGCAACCCTCGAGTGTTCCCCTTTCCTTCCTGTCCTTTAAACACCAGGTAAAAAATTGGGCTTCCCACTCCCATCCTGCTGCCCACACCAAACTGTTTGTTGCGTGGGCAGCATATTATCAGGGACAATTGGCTTCATAGCAAGACTAATTGAACCTTAATTCTTCATTTAAATATGGTGGGCAGGCTGCCAATTTCATCGCCCGCCCACCCCCTGTATTATTGGGGTGAGCTCAGGGGTGGGCAGGAAGGTGGTGGGATGGTCACCCACCCCATTTTACTTGCCCCGCCACTGTGGGAAACATGCCCGCTCGGGTATATAAAATTCAGCCCGTCTATTTAAGTATGTAATACGCCTGGTGAATTAAATAGAGAATATAGCCAGTGAGTTAAGCAAGTGTGACAGAAAGGGCCAGTAGATCTAGAGTGTGTAAGGATCTAGATAGTGTAAAACAAGCAACAATGAGTTGGTTGCCTATTTTATATCTATTCCAATTTTTGTTTCCATTGTTTTCAATTCTGTTGACAGTGTTCCAAGTTCAACTACCTTCAGCTGCTTCATCAATAGCCCTTCCTCCAACAGCCATTTGTTTTCCTGAAGGGTAAATGGGCGCACAGTGGAGATGGTGCCTTTGATCAAGAGTCTGCTTTCCCTGCCATGTCGGAGCATTCGTCAAATTGTAACAAGACAAGCTCACCACAAAACTGATCCTGACTTTCTTGACAAGTATGGAAATGCTATCCTTGTGGGAGGATTAGCATTCCATGTTGCAGTCTGGAGTTATGTTGTGACGCAGACCGGGGCTCACATGGAATGTGTCTCCAATTGGCAAGGTCACCCGTCAAAATTGGAGGGAAGACTAGAGGAATAGACCAAGTGTTTGCAAGAAATTGAGTCCAGATGGGGCTGGATTGCAAATTTGCTTCTAGGCTCATGGCTTCCACTGTACTGATTACCTCTTTATATTGGGTCTCATAGTAAATCGATACATTATAGAAATGTTAAAAAAAAATAAGGTTAAGCGAGGTTATTTGCTGTTGATTGCTCAGCAGTTAGGTCCATGCTCAACTCCTCAGATACTGATGCAGCCCATGCCAGCCTGAAACAAGACCTGGACAAAACCCACGCTTATGCTGATAAGTAGCAAGTAACACTCACACAACACAAGTGGGAGGGAACGACCAACCTCACTAAGAAGTAGCTTAACCAACTCTTCAAGTACAGCTAAAGACACTAAGGGTAGAATTCTCGGGTTGGCGGGTGGCCATGATCGGTGGGCTCGGGCGCGGCTGGGGAACTGACCGCTGACCATCATCGGCCCCCTGACTGCGATTTCACGCTGGCTGGACAATTATCGGCCAGCCAGTGTAAAGGCGCGCTGAAAGGCTCAGCTGTGCCGGGGTGGATTCCCTGAGAGGTTCCCTGCGCACGCATGGGAAAGAGCGCAGGGATCTCTCCGAGGCACGGAGGTGCCTCAGGGAGATTTGTTTCAGTGCTAAAGTTTTAAATAAAGGTTTTTAACACTTTTAAAACATGTGACACTATCACAGGGGCCGGGACATGTCAAAGGATAAATGCATAAGTTTTTATTAGATTTTAAAACACTTCGTGAAACCTCAACCCACCTGTGGATGAGGTTTCGTGAAAAACGCCTAGGCTCTTTGCCTGCCCCCCCCCGCCAACTTTAAGGTTGGATGGGCAGCTCATTAAATTGAAGTAATTTAAATGGCCTTAATAGGCCTTTGACAGTTCGGCAGGAGTGCAGCCGAGTTGGCTGCGCGCCCACTGAACTGAAAATCTAAATGATGCACAGTGACTTCAGGATGCTCGCCCGACATCACTGCGTGTCATTTTACCGGTCGGCGAGCGGGACCCGCCCTCGTTCGCCAACGGGAAAATTCTTCCCTATGTCCACACGTTTTTATCTTTTTTTTAAATTAATCTCGGAAACCTCATCCTTCTCTTGGATAAGGCTGCCTCAAAAATGCAGAGGTCGCCTGGCCGATTTGCCCGCTCGTCAACAGTAACGTTGGACGGGCAAGTGAAAAATCCCAGTTAATTGAAAACTTAATGGCCTTAATAGGCCTCTTAATTGTCAGCAGGCGCGCTGCTGACTCTCACACGTGCCCGTCGACCAAAATATCATGTGCTTTTTAACGCTCCAGTGTGTCGGGCACGCGCCCACATGCCGAAGTCAAAATTCTGCCCTAACATTGTCAAGGCCCCTACCAGAAATATTTTAGGATTCACATTGACCAGAAGCTCAACTGGACCAGTCCCATAAATATTATGGCTGCTAAAGCAGAACAGAAGCTGGGTATTATGCAGTGAAAGGCTCGCCTCCTGACTTCCCAAAGCCTTTCCACTATCTCTAGGACAAAAGCCATGAATTTTATGAAATGCTCTCCACTTACCTGGATAGGTGCGCTTGCAACAAACACTCAAAAAGTTAAACACCATCCAGGACAAAGCATTCTGCTTGATTGGCACCCATCCACCACCTTAATTATTCACACTGCATCACCAGCACACTGGCTGCAGTGTGCACTTTTAATAAAAGATATTGCAGCAAGTTGCCAAGGCTACTTTTTCAGCACCTACCAAACCCATGTCCTCCAACAGCTAGAAGGACAAAGGCAGCTGGTACATGTGAACACGTTCACCTCCAAGTTCCTCTCCAAGTCAACGCATCATCCTAATTTGAACACACAGTAAAATCTTTATGTGGCAGGCTTGGGGAATGGGTGGTGCCAGTTAAACAAAAATGCTGGTTAACAGGGAGTTACATTACTCCGGACACAAGGGAAGGTGCGGGATATCTTGTTCCGGCACAATAACCAAAATGGACTCAATAATTTAATAACTTCAATGTAAAGCCTAAGAAGAACTTCTGCAGATTTACAATCTATTGTTATTATTATTAGTTTTTTTTCAAAAGAATGCATTGTCTGAACATCAAAAGTGATTGGCTTTATATATATGTAAAAAAAAGAGCTGTCAGAAATCCCAGTCACTAGAAAATTTCGGCTGGCAGCATGCCAGATAACACAAAGTTTACTGTATATCAAATAGAAGAAGCCATTATGGATTTCAGAAGGGACGATCATACTTGACAAATTTCATAAGAATTCTTTGAGGAGGTATAAAACATGATGGATGAAATGCACTGGATGTAGGTTATGTATAGACATGGGGAATGACTTTCACCAGGTAATACATGGGAGATTGCTAGTAAACAACATTAAAAATTGGTTCAAAGGAAATATCCCAAACGAAGAGCAGTTTTTCACAGTGGCTGAAAGTGGGTGGCTGTGTCCACAGCGTTCAGTTGTGAGACCACTTGTGATCGTTACGTGTACCAATGATTTGGATGTGGGCCCAGAAGGAGTGATGTTGAAATTCACTGATGAGACTGGACAAAGCTGCAAATGGATATTAATAAGATGAGAGAATAAGGTAAAGAGTGGCAGATGGAATTCAAAGTCAGTAAGTGTGAGGTTAATATTTTGTTTGAAATAAAAGTGATAATATTCAATGAAAGAAGCTCAGTGCTATGGAAGAGTAAAGGAATTTTGGGGCACAGGTTCACAGGATATTAAAGGCAGCATCTCAGGTTTATGAGACTATAAAACAAAATGCTAGGTTTCATCACATGGTGTATAAGATATAAAAGATAAGAAGGAATGATGATCCTATATAAACTTTTAATAAGGTCTAATTTATAGTAGTATGCGTTATCTTGGGCACAACACTTGAAGATATTGAAGCTTTTGAAGAGGATACAGTGCAGATTCTGCCTGGTATGAGGAAATGGGCACTTTTATGTGAGAGCAAATTACAGAGAAGGAAAAAGTGTTTAAAATTATGCAATTATGGGACAAGGTAGATAGAAGCAGACTGTTTCCAGTCGCTTAGGGGTTTGGAACAAAGAATCATAGATTAAATGTAAAGGAATAGAATGTTATGAGACTTTGGGACTCACATCCTGGGTTAGTTATTCAGGCAGAAACTATGTCAATAGTCAAGGTTATGGA
Organism: Carcharodon carcharias; assembly: GCF_017639515.1. Lineage (NCBI taxonomy): Eukaryota > Metazoa > Chordata > Chondrichthyes > Lamniformes > Lamnidae > Carcharodon > Carcharodon carcharias. The sequence goes on along the minus strand of NC_054467.1, from coordinate 19,698,879 downwards.
TAGGCAGCAGATGAAGGACATGGGATAATGGGATACGTGGACATCAAATACAGGGTCTAAACACTGACACAGACTATTTGGGCCAAAAGACCTATTTCTGTGTTGCATTTTCTATGCAAGTCCATGCATACACCCCTGAAAGAATAAAAAAAATCATTAAGTAACAGTGAACACAAGTGCATATTTTTTTATTCATTCACATGATGTGAGCTTTGCTGGCTGGGCCAATATTTATTGCCCCTTCCTAACTGCCCTTGAGAAGGTGGTGGTGAGCTGCCTTCTTGAACCGCTGCAGTCCATGTGGTGTAGGTACACCCAGAGTGCTGTTAGGAAGGGAGTTCCAGGACTTTGACCCAGCGACAGTGAAGGAACGGCGATATATTTCCAAGTCAGGATGGTGAATGACTTGGAGGGGAACTTCCAGTTGATGGTGTTCCTATCCATCTGCTGCTCTTGTCCTTCTAGATGGTAGTAGTTGTGGGTTTGGAAGATGATGTCGAAGGAACCTTCTTGCAGTGCATCTTATAGACGGTACACACTGCTGCCACTGTGTGTCAGTGGTGGAGGGAGTGAATGTTTGGGGATGTGGTTCCAATCAAGAGGCTGCTTTGCTCTGGATGGTGTCAAGCTTCTTGAGTGTTGTTGGAGCTGCACTCATCCAGGCAGGTGGGGAGTATTCCATCACACTTCTGACTTGTGCCTTGTAGATGGTGGACAGTCTTTGGGGAGTCACTCATCGCAGGATTCTTACTCTCTAACCTGCTTGTGTAACCACAGTATTTATATGGCTAGTCCAGTTCAGTTTCTGGTTAATGATAACCCCAGGCTGTTGAGAGTGAGGGATTCAGTGATGGTAATGCCATTGAACATCAAGGGGTGATGGTTAGGTTCTCTTTTGTTGGAAATGGTCATTGCCTGGCACCTGTGTGGCATGAATGTTACTTGCCACTTGTCAGCCCAAGCCTGGATATTGTCTAGGTCTTGCTGCATTTGGACAAGGACTACTTCAGTTTCTGAGGAGTCGTGAATGGTGCGGAACATTGTGCAATCATCAGTGAACATTCCCACTTCTGACCAAATGATGCAAGGAAGGTTATTGATGAAGCAGTTGAAGATGGTTGGGCCGAGGACACTACCCTGAGGAACTCGTGCAGTGATGGCCTTGGAGCTGAGATGAGCAACCACAACTATCTTAACTTGTGCTAGGTATGTCTCCAATCAGTGGAGAGTTTTACCCTGATTCCCGTTGACTCCAGTTTTGCTAGGGCTCCTTGATGCCGCACTCAGTCAAATGCGGCCTTGATGCCAAGGGCAGTCACTGTCACCTCACTCTGGGAGTTCAGCTCTTTTGTCTATGTTTGAAACAAGGCTGTAATGAGATCAGGAGTTGAGTGGCCCTGGCAGGATCCAAACTGGGCATCAGTGAGCAGGTTATTGTTAAGCAAGTGCCGCTTGATAGCACTGTTGATGACCCCTTCTGTTAATTTACTGATGGTCAAGAGTAGACTGATGGAGCAGATTGGTTTTGTCTTGCTTTTTGTGTGCAGGACATACCTAGGCAATTTTCCACATAGCCGGGTAGATGCCTATGTTGTAGCTGTGCACGAAAAGCTTGGCTAAGGGTGCAGCAAGTTCTGAAGCACAAGTCTTCAGTACTATTGCAGAAATATTGTCAGGGCCCATAGCCTTTGCAGTATCCAGTGCCTCCAGCCATTTCTTGATATCACGTGGAGTGAATTGAATTGGCTGCAGCTGTGATGCTGGGGACCTCCGGAGGAGGCCGAGATGGATCATCCACTCTGCACTTCTCGCTGAAGATTGTAGAAAATGCTTCAAACTTGTCGTTTGCACTGGTGTGCTGGGCTTCCCCATCATTGAGGAAAGGGATATTTGTAGAGCCTCCTCTTCAAGTGAGTTGTTTAATTGTCCACCGCCATTCATGACTGGATGTGGCAGGACTGCAGAGCTTAGCTCTGATCCGTTGGTTGTGGGGTTGCTTAGCTCTGCCTATCACTTGCTGCTTATGCTGTATGGCATGCAGGTAGTCCTGTGTTAAAGCTTCACCAGGTTGACACCTCATTTTCAGGTATGCCTGGTGCTGCTTCTGGCATGCCCTCCTGCACTCTTCATTGAACCAGGGTTGATCCCCTGGCTTGATGGTAATGGTAGAGTTGGGGATATGTCGGGCCATGAGGTTACAGATTGTGTTCCCTCTTATGAAAGTATAGCTGATTTTACAGCTCTAGGAGACAGGATAAGGGAGGAAGTCAGAAAGGAAACTGAAGGAGGAAGAAAAATGTGTGATAATTGCTAATGAGCAATGGGCAGAGCCTGGCTTGTGACCCTGACATTGGTTTAGTTCGGTAAGTCAAGATGCCTCACTCCTTGTACCAGGCTGCTGCATTATGGCAAATCATGGCAGTGCACCGTTGTCAATACAAAAATCAGTTAAATAGTTTGGAGATTCATGGAATGTGAGGTGAAATTAACAAAACATGAAAACATAGGGAAAGCCGCTGCTAAACATAACATGAGTTTAAATGACAAATGGAGTGTCAGAGAATAAGAAAGGATACCTTTGTGCATTTTGTACAGGGACACTATTTTGAAAGATCCATATGTCACACTGCTGCAAATCTTTTCCTTTGGACAAATATTAATCAGTGCTAAATCAAACAGTTTCTTACACTCTGTCTAACAGTTTCTTTCATCTCTATTTAGCTACTACTTCCAAAGGGATGCATTGTCTGCAGAGTGACAATTCCCCCCGCAGCAATCAGTCAGCCTGCTTTAAGAAGCTACATGGAGTACAAGACTAAACTACTTTTGTGTAAACACTCTGAAAGTTTATTTTTCTGAAAAAGTGCAAACTTACACAGAATAAACACAAGCATGTTTAGCTTTGATATCTGATATTTCATGAACAAAGCTGACCAGGTAATATGCCAATGGATCATGTCCTATTGGGGTTATGAAAAGAATATGGTTAATTTTGTGTTGGGGGGACGCTGCAGTGGAGTCTTGTTGATTCGGGCCTTGGATCTAAGACAGGGCTTGAGACCTCAAACTGTGCTCAGACTGGCACAGAAACCATGTGGGGAGCAGATCTTCAATATGGCTATTCCATAATTGCACAGTCCTAGTCATGATATATTCTGTTTGTAGTACTTGGGAATTGGCTTCTGACTGAAAACGTGAAATAAATATCTCGCTTTGGAGTTCTTGCATCCCGAACAAACATATGTACACCTTTGTTTTGGGATGTTCCCTCCATTCCCAATATATTTCCAAACTCATTTATCACGATTGTGTCAGGTGAGTGTGGAGGATACTAGTGGAAAACTAACCTGCTGTGCCCCCGCCCCCCCAAACCCCACCCCACCCCCACCACACTGGCCCGTCCTCTCTGAATGAAGCCCAGATGGTTTTCTTAGTGCAGGGAAAATGCATGAAAGGAACAGTCGAATACAACATGTTTACTGCGGAAGGGAGAAGACCTGGTAACCGGTGAATGGAGCTTTCACAACGGAATTTATTCCTGGAAAAACATCCAGCCCAGTCTCACATTTGCTGAGTAAAAGTTAAGTTCAATCTACAAAAAATGTCGTTTCTCCTAAAGGTTGGAAGTCATGCTCTGCACAGGAACTACTGAAGGCTGAGGTCCTGCAATTGCCAGTTGAATCACCATTAATGTGACTGTTATGGGGTGACAGAGTCTGTGCCGCACTCTCACACCCAGCACTTAATCAGGTTTCTCTTTGTTTCAATGAAGTACTTTAAGTGGCAGAAGGGGAATCAGAAAATCCTAGGTTAGAAACTTCAGGGATAAACTTAGAATGCAAGATTCTCAGGTTCACTAGTGAAATTATCTTTTCTTTGCCTCCCTGGCTAAACAAATGATTAATAATTACCGGGGTTTTATTTTAAACAGACCCATTCTTTACAACCCCAAGCTTCCCACAAAATAGAAAATCAAATTTTTGGGGGTCTGGTTGGCTCAGTTGGTTGCAGGACTGGTGCAGATAAGACTGGTGCCAACAGTTCTGGGTTCTATCCCCATTCTGGCTGGTATAGATTCGTGACCTGCCTCATTGCCCTGCCCATGGTGGAGATTGTGGCAGTGTGGATCGGACCTACTCTTCGGGTAGAGAACTGAAGAAGAAGAAATGCACAACAGTGCTATCAGCAAGAAAAGGGATGGGTAAAAGTATAGAAGTGCCAAACAGTTTAGAAGGTTATTCTCCAAAATGTTTTGATTTTATTCCAGTATTTCAGCTTCATTGTTTTATTTTTGCAATGGAGGATAAAGTCAGGGCAGGGTTTCAATAGAAAAAGCAATAAAGAGCGTGTAATATATTTCTCGGTGATATTTTCCCAGTCTATATTGTTACGACTACAACTGATGTTATACGCTGAGCAAGCCAAATCCCAGAGGGAATCTTGTCTTACTGATCATAACTTTTCCTTTGTATTTTGAAAGTGAGGGGAAAATTACTAATCCCAGAAGCGTAGAATCCCGGTAAAATCTTATAAGATTTTAAAGTTAGAAGATTTATTAACAACAAGAAAAAGAACTTTAGCACATAGGAGAAAAAATATGCAGTTAAACGGTCTTACAAAGCGTTCCCACCACCCCCCCCCAAAAAAAAAACCCGATTGGACAAAACATGCAAGTAAACTACATGGCAATATCTCTTATAGATTTTTAACTATAAAAATCCTGTAATATTACCAAAGGCAAAAACTGCTGCTACTTTAATTGTCATGAAACTGAGGTTTTTTTTCATAATACTTTTCTGGTTTATTGTGAAGTAGGATTATGGGGGGAAGTATAGTTGGGTCTATGTGTGATTTAATTACATTTTGTAGTCAAGTAGACTGCAAGCTTTAAAACACCAAAAGAAGCTAGGTGCTTGACACGCTAATGAGTGAACATGGATGCTGGCTTAGCATGTAAGGTGTGAAGGGAATTTGAATTTTTAGATAAATTAAGGGATATTTGGATTTCAAATGGATCTCAGTCTATTTGCAACTAGCCAGATAAGCAAGGCTAAGGAATGTGTTTATTTTTCCCAAAGGTTAATGACAATATATAGTGGCAACATGAAAGTTTTTATATTATGAGGAAGATACCGTTTCAAAGACATATGGAACAATATAATTTACATATTAAAAAGAGAGAAACATATATAAAAGAGAATGAAAGGTTACGTGTCAGTGAAGGCCATGTAAGATCTAATAGGAGTATTTGAAATAGCCTTAATGAAGACTCCAACATTTGTGCATAAATCCGCTATCTAACAAAAGTGAAGTTGGGGAAAAGTCATTTGGAATTCCACTGTCCACGGTATTGTGTTAACTTGTTGAGTTTGTTTTAAATCTAAAATCTATTGTGGACCATTGCTTTAAAGGGACTGTAACTAGGGGGTGGTCAGGTTAATTAGGAATTTTACGAGTTATTATAGCAATAATTGTAGTCTTATGTATGTGCTTCACATCTTTTATTTTGTTAATCAATATTTTAATTTATTGTTTTTAAATTTCTAAAGATCTTGGTGGACTTATTACTTCTGAATTCAGTGCACACATCTTGTAATAAATACAAATTGCAAAACCATCATCTGCCACATCGTAACATAATAAAGTACACCACATAACTTCTCACTCTCTTCCAATCTGCTGTGGAATTGAAAAAAGTTCAGAAACAAACCGTTTTCCAAAAACAAAGACTTTTCTGGCTTGAAACTGGATAGCTGTTTCAAATTCACAACTTTTCTCAGCACAGAGCTGGTCTCAGGAGATCTCTCCACACAGCCAACACAATACAACTAAACATCTTTCCTTAAATATCATTTTCCCCTTTGATCTTAGAGTCCATAGTTCTAAGCACCTTTTTGAAATCAATTTTTCCAAAATATAAAAACCTTTCATGTTTTTCTATTGCTTCCACTTTCAGGTCAAATAAAATTTAATAACCTTCCCTTGTTTACTTTTGAAACTTTGGTGAGCTGTAAAAATTCCTTGTCACTTCTAAACTCCCTTTGAAGTTTAACAGCTGAAAAGTCAAGTCCTTACCTAACACCTATTGCAAATTTTAAAACCCAACCTATTTACTCATACAGTTAACTCCACCATAGCCTCTCATTACAAATGCATGTATCTATCAACACCTTTACCTTTCATCTCTCTGCTCCCATAAACTGTCTTTACTAACCTTCCCCTAGTTTAATTACACACACACACGCTCACTCACAACCTTCTTTACCGAATACCACCACAATCCCAAAAATATTTAAAAAAATAACATCCATCTGCACAAAATGGAATAGACAACCTGGACTGACATAGGTTCAACCGAACACCATAGCCCTAATTTTAACTTCCTGCACCTGACAAGGATGGGTTAAAATTAGGGAAGAATATTTACCTCCCTTTTGTGTCACACTCTTTCCAGTCACTATTTTGACTTTTGGGCTTTGGGAGGCATGTGAGGCTTCAAATGTTGGGGCTGATGATACCATTTAGGCACAAGCATGTTTTGAACCCTGGGACATGCAAGGTGTCACAGTGCTGGCCTGATGGGAGAGAGTTATGGCCAAAGGAAGCTAGGGCCAGAAGATAGTCAGCAAGGTAGGACTTATTTTAAACTTTGAACAGTTTCTTTGTGGACTTGAAGTAGCAGGTCCTATGAGTGAACCTTGGGCTTTCTCTGCCCAACACTTCCCCTTTGCCCCCCTGACTGTGAGCATTGCCTGTCAACCCCACCCACACTCCTTAATGACTTATCTTAGAACCAGAAACCATATCCTTGGGTCCATGGAGTTGGTGTCCTGCCACCCGAAATTCTGCTGCTATCTGACTCCTTTCCTTCCTGCAGGCATTGATGGTGGGGGAGGGAGGTTACCTTGGATGATGAGGGACGGAAGTGAAACTGGCCTTGGCCTTTTACGGGGGTGAATGTGAGAGCTTACCGCATGCCTGCCTCACCACTCCCACTAGCCCCCTGCACTCATGCCCCAAGTTGAAAATGGGTATCAAGTACTTCTCCACAAAATATAATTTAAAGGAACCAGAGTCTACCACTGTTGGGCAATTCTAACTATATCTAGGAGCTTAGTCCAGCATTGTTAGGGAATGCCAAACCTAATTAAAGGCTAAATATGGTAGTGCTAACATTCTCTAGGATGTGTTGTGTTTTCATTGCTCAATCCACTTATCAGCCTCAGATCTGTAACGATATGAAGGCTGGAAATGCAATCTGGCACTCCTTGTGCAAGTGCTGCATGTGGGAAACATGAATCACAGGCAAATGTTGATCCCTGCTGGGACAGCTAGATTGTGGAATCAATCCTATAGATCTGCTCGAACTTCAGTAAGTATCAATGTTTCAAATCAATTTTGTGGATCCATGTAAAAGGCACACCCCTAGCAGTCAGTCGGGGCAGAATTTTGCCCCCTTTGGACAGGCTTGGAAGACAAGCGCCGCCCACGCTCGGGGCCTGACCGGGTGAAATGCGTGTTGTCTGTGTGGGCAGGGGGGAGGAGGACAAGCATGCAAGTTTGCACATGACCCCGAGGCACCATGAGGTTGGACGGGCAGCGAAAAATTTAATTCAGTTGGTGCTTCAATGGCCTTAATACGCCTGTTAATTGTCAGTGGGCACACTGCCGACTCCTGCGCGCACCTGCTGACCGAAATATCAGGACGCTCGCCCAGCATCATCACATGTCACTTTACGCTCATTCGGGTCGAGCGCAAACCCACCCAACGGGTGGAAAATTCTGGCCTAGGTCTCAGAGTTGATTTTCCAGGCAACGTTTCTTGGTGGAAACATTGAACTTTATTTACAATTCAGCAGCAGCATCTACATTTGTGCATCTAACTCCATAACTAAAGGAGAACTCTTCCCTAGAGGTTTGCTGCGCGGCTAACTCATTGGTTTACACAGATCATGTGCTCTTACAACATAGGGGTATTCTTAAAGCTACAGTCCTACGTTTAACAAAGCGATAGTTACTACAGTAGGAGAATGAGCAAATTATCCAACAAATTTAATCCAGGCTCCTCAAGCAGAAGGCTGAAGATGGAGATTGTTTGCAGACGCTGAAGTAAAAAATGTATTAAAACCTTAGTAAGATTGTCGCCTTGGCTTGGTGGCAGCTGTCAAGCCACTGAGGCAGAAGGTAGTGGTTTCATGTCCCACACCAGAACTTGAGTACATAATCTAGGCTGACATGTGCATGCAGTAGAGGGACATTTGCATTAATGGGAGGTGGTGGCAAATGGTGAAATTTGAATTAAATAAAAATCCGGAATTAAAAGTCTAATGATGACTGTGAAATCATTGTCAATGGTCATAAAAACTCAACTGGTTCACTAATGTCCTTTAGGTAAATCTGCCATCCTTACCTGGCCTAGCCTACATGTGACTCCAGACCCACAGCAATGTGGTTGACTCTTAAAAGCCTTCTAAAAAGGGCAATTAATGATGGGCAATAAATGCCAGCAAAAAAAATGTAGTGAGGGAATTCTGCAGTGCTGGAGGTGCCATCTGCTGTGATATGCATTTAAGGGATAGCAACATGCCATCACTAGAAGGGAGGTGTGTCATGTGATCCAGTCTCAGTTTCACTTTGCTCTGTGAGCAGCACACACAGCTCTGATGCTGATATCTTCAAGCTTTCTACCTTTGTATATATGTTCCCATGTGCCTAATCTTAATAAACGAACCCACAACATGTTTACACAATTCCTTATGAGTGATTGGTGCCTTTATATTATTATAAAAACACAACGTCACCTTTCAGGTGTGCCATCAAACTCAGACCTCATCTGCACTTTCAGGTGGATATAAAAAATCCATTGGCAGTAATCGAAGAACAACAGAGGACTTTTTGTGATTTTGTAGCCGATATTTATCTTTCAGGCAACATCATCAAAACAAAAACAAAAATTGCTGGAAAAACTCAGCAGATCTGACAGCATCCGTGGAAAGAAAGACAGAGTCAACATTTCGAGTCTGTATGACTCATCTTCAGAACTAAAGTGAAGTAAAAATGTGGTGAAATATATACTGTTTAAGGGGGGGTGGGACAGGTGAAGCTGGATATAAGGCCAGTGATGGATGGAGGCAAAGGAGAGATTGCAAAAGATGTCATAAACAAAAGGTTGAAGGGGTGTTGATGATGGTGATACTGGCTAAAGGAAGTGCTAATGGTGACATTAAGAGCAGAAAGTGAAATGGGCAAGTGACAGATGGCCCTAGTGGGGGTGGGGTGGGGGGGAAGGATGGTGTGGGGAAAAAAGGTTGACATAGGCTAAAAGATGGGGATAAAACAATGAATGGAAACAAATTTTAAAACAATAATAGAAATAGGTGGGAAAAAATATATGTAGAAATTAAAAAATAAATATTTGAGAAAAGGGGATCAAAAAGGAGTGAGGATGGAGGAGAGAATTCATGATCACTGAAGTTGTTGAACTTAATGTTAAGGCTGTAAAGTGCCAAATCGGAAGATGAGGTGCTGTTCCTCCAGTTTGCATTGAGCTTCACTGGAACATTGCAGCAGGCCAAGGATAGATATGTGGGCATGGGAGCAGGGTGGTGTGTTGAACTGGCAAGCGACAGGGAGGTCTGGGTCATGCTTGCAGACAGTGTTCTGTAAAGCGGTCACCCAGTCAGTATTTGGTCTCTCCAATGTAGAGGGGGCTGCATTGGGAGCAATGAATGCAGTAGACTAAATTGAGGGAAGTGCAAGTGAAATGCTGCTTCACTTGACAGGAGTGTTTGGGCCCTTGGACGGTGAGGAGGGGAGAAGTAAAGGGACAGGCGATTGCATGGGAAGGTGCCATGGGAGAGGGTAGAGGTGTAGGGGGTGATGGAGGAGTGGACCAGGGTGTCCCGGAGGGAACGATCCCCGTAGAATGCCGCCGGGGGGATGAAGGGAAGATGTGTTTGGTGGTGGTATCATGCTGGAGTTGGCAGAAATGGTGGAGGATGATCCTTTGAATGTGGAGGCTGGTGGGGTGAAAAGTGAGGACAAGCGGACCCTATCATGGTTCTGGAAGGGAGAGGAAGATGTGAGGGCAGAGGCGTGGGAGATGGGCCGGACACGGTTGAAGGCCCTGTCAACCACCATGGGTGGGAAACCTCGGTTATGGAAGAAGGAAGACATGTCAGAAGAATTGTTTTTGAAAGTGGCATCATCGGAACAGATGCAACGGAGGCGAAGGAACTGACAGAATGGGGTGGAGTCCTTGCAGGAAGCGGGGTGTGAGGAGCTGTAGTCAAGGTAGCTGTGGGAGTCAGTAGGCTTGTATCGAATATTGGTGGACAGACTATCACCAGAAATTGAGACAGAGAGGTCAGGGAAGGGAAGGGAAGTGTTAGAGATGGACCATGTGAAAGTGATGGACTGGTGGAAATTGAAAGCAAAATTAATACATTTTTCAGGTCCAGACGAGAGCATGAAGTGGCACTGAAACAGTCATCGATGTACCGGAGAAAGAGTTGTGGAGGGGACCTGAGTAGAACTGGAACAAGGAATGTTCCACATACCCCATAAAGAGACAGGCATAACTGGGCCCCTGCGTGTACCCATAGCCACACCTTTTATTTGGAGGAAGTGAGATGAGTTTAATGTGAAATTGTTCAGTGTGAGAACAGGTTCAGCCAGATGGAGGAGAGTGGAGTTGTATGGGGATTGTTCGGGCCTCTGTTCGAGGAAGAAGCGGAGAGCCCTCAGACCATCCTGGTGGGGGATGGAGGTGTAGAGGGATTGGAAGTCCATGGCAAAGAGGAGGCGGTTGGGGCCAGGGAACTGGAAATTGTTGATATAATGTAGCGCATCAGAGGAATCGCGAATGTAATTGGGAAGAGACTGGACAAAGGCCCTTGCTCTCATGCCCACATGTCCGTCCTTGGCCTGCTGCAATGTTCCAGTGAAGCTCAACGCAAACTGGAAGAACAGCACCTCATCTTCCGATTAGGCACTTTACAGCCTTCCGGACTTAACATTGAGTTCAACAACTTCAGATCATGAATTCTCTCCTCCATCCTCACCCTTTTTGATCCCCTTTTTAAATATTTATTTTTTAATTTTTATATATATATATTTTCCAACCTATTTCTATTATTATTTTTAAAATTTATTTCCATTCATTTTATCCCCACCTTTTAGCCTATTTAGAACTTTTTTCCCCAAACCGTCCCTCCCCCCACCCCACCCCCACTAGGGTCATCTGTCACTTGCGCATTCCACTTTCTGCTCTTAATGTCACCAATAGCACCTCCTTTAGTCAGTATCACCATCATCAACACCCCTTTTGTTTATGACATCTTTTGCAATCTCTCCTTTGCCTCCATCCATCACTGGCCTTTTATCCAGCTTCACCTGTCTCACCCCCCCCTTAAACAGTATATAATTCACTACATTTTTATTTCTCTTTAGTTCTGAAGATGAGTCATACGGACTCAAAACGTTAACTCTGTCTCTCTCTCCACAGATGCTGTCAGACCTGCTGAGTTTTTCCAGCTATTTTTGTTTTTGCTTCAGATTTCCAGCATCCGCAGTATTTTGCTTTTATCATCACAAAATAAATTATCTGGCCATTTATCTCTTATTAGTTTTCACCTTGATGTGCGCAAATTCAATGCTACATTTCGTACACTCAACAGAGGCTGCTTTTCAAAAGTACTTCATTGACTGTGAAGCATTTTGGTTTGTTCTGAAGTCATGAAAGGCGCTATATAATTGCAAGATTTTTCTTTCTAATAATTGGTGGGATTATTTACAGGCGGTGGCTTCCCTGCGCCCCAGTGTAAATGTCACGGGTGAGCCTGCTTTAATTTTTTGGGTGACGGGTTTTTAACTATTATGAGGCAAGACTTCCAGCCCTCTTCAGGAGTAGGTCCCACTTCCTAAAGCGACTGGTCAATCGGAGGTCTGCAGCTCTACAGCGCAGGCAGCACCTCTGTGGGTGATGGTAACTGCCGGTACTGCAGCTAGGCCAAGGAGAAGGCACTCAGTGATGGGGCTGGGCTTCCAGGTAAGTCCGGGATCTCGCTGGGGCCGGGCTGGCTGGTCTTTGCAAGATGTTGACCGGGGTGGGGGAGCATGTTGGACAGGAGGGTGGGTGCAGGGAAGGAAAACAGCTGGGGTGGGCCTCCGATTGGCACCGGGCACCAGGAAAAGAAGCACACTCCTGAACTTTCACTGGCCAGCAGCCCGCAAGAACAAACCTGTTGGGCAGCGCGTTGGGCTCAGGCCTCTCCCGCCACCTGTTAAATCTGAGCGGCGGCAGAATGTGGCAGTTAAGGGGGCATTAATTTCCCACTTAGGGACCTCAGCTGGGTCACGGGCAGGCGACCTACCCAACTCTTCCCCCACCGCTCATAAAATCATGGAGGGAGTTGGCAGGCTAGCAGCGGGCACATTGCAGATGGTACAGTGCCCCATCTTGGGGGTCCACCCACCTGCTTTTCACCCATGGGTAGCCTGTAAAGTCCAGCCAAATGTTACTTTTTCATTCATTCACGGACATCAAAGAATCTGTAGACACTCCGAAAAGCAACATTACTTGGTCAGAATTGGGGCATGTGAAAAGGCAGACAGAAATTAAAAAAAAACCACTAAGTTAAAAAAGAGCCTTGTGCAGTTAAATAGAAAAGAGAACTGCAACTTCTACCTAACCTGCAAATCACTGGGAATTTTTTCAAAAATTAGAAAAAATTTAAACATCAATGCTTCAAATCACAGTAAAATGGCCATGAATGGACAGTGGCGAAAAATGAAATGTGAAATGCAAAATTAAACTTTCAAATGCAAAACATGCATCTAAATTAAGCAACAAAAGCAAAACAAAAGGCCAAAAATAGAATTTGACTCTCAGTCAGAACTCAGGGTCAAAACCTCTAAATATTTCTGTTCTGGAGGGGAGTAAGTGGGTTTGGAGTTGCCATCATTTTATACTGAAGTTGATTTTCAAAAGCAAGCTATGGAGAATGTGCGAGAGCTGATTCCCATCCTCATTTACTTCCTTTTCAAACCCCAAATCTGGCCAGGGAGCTTCATCAGGGCAAACTTCTAGAATAACCTCAATGTAGCCTGTTGAAGAAGCTGCTGCGTGCTTTGCAACAAGTCTCCCTTGAATTATCCCCCTTCCTGACAAGATGTGCATATGTGCCACAAACTTATTAATGGAAAGTCTTACTGTTGAACCACAACAAGCTAACCCTGAGGTAACCCTAACCCTAAGGTAAAATTGATGAATTACTGCGCGAAATTAAAGGATCGCAGAATCTTAACAGCACAGAAGGAGGCCATTCGGCCCATCGTGCCTGCACCGGCTCTCCAAATGAGCATTATGACCTAGTGCCATTACCCTGCCTTTTTCCCACACCCCTGCATCTTGTTTCTATTCAAATAATCATCTAATGCCCTCTTGAATGCCTCAATTGAACCTGCCTCCACCACACTTCCAGGCAGTGCCTTCCAGACCCGAACCACTCGTTGTGTGAAAAGTTTTTTCTCATGCCACATTTGCTTCTTTAAATCTGTGCCTTCTCATTCTTGATCCTTCTATAAGTGGGAATAGCTTCTCCCTATCTACTCTGTCCAGCCCCCTCATGATTTCGAAAACTTCTAGCAAGTCTCGTCTCAGCCTTCTCCTTTCCAAGGAAAACAGTCCCAGTGTCTCCAATCTATCCTCATAACTGAAGTTTCTCATCCCTGGAACCATTTTTACACCTGTGAGTAAAGTGTGGTGACAATGTCAAATATAACAACCAATATGACTAGCCATTTGTTGTGATGCCAAAAGATGCTTTACTCCACTGAGGGTCAAGGTGCTTGTGAGCAACGCCACTTTCTGAAATGTGGACTGACATTAAAAGGTTCAAAGCGTTTATCACCCTATCCTCCCAGCAGAAACTAGGAGCGTTGTCAGTTAAAATTGCCCCAGTTAGTCAGCTACCATGAAACCATCAGGATTTGACAGGTTTATGCTTTAACTAGTTTCCAAGGCGGGTAGCAGGGGCATCAGCACAATGCAGGCAGGATCCTTTTTTTATTAGATGTATGTCAGGTCCTGATGATGCCCATCGGACCTGACTGAAATTTTAACGAGGGGGCCTAAACAGGAAACGGCAATGGCTTTCCTGGCAGGTCAAATTGATTGAGGTCAGAAGAGTCCCAAAACTGTAAGTTCAAACACATTTTTTTCTTTTCTTGTGGGGCCAGGAAAAGATTTTAGATCACCCCTGATAGAACCTGCCCCTCACTCCACCCCCAATCACTGAAATCCTGGTAGAATGGCCTGCCATCTGATCTTGCGCACCTACTTGCTAACCTTTGCACTGTGCGATTTCATGCCACTTCCCCACCGACTTCCCACCAAAAAAGGGTGGTAAATCTGTCCATGACAGTTAAAGAGCCCTCAAGAGTGAATTACCACAAGCCCCTTACTTTTTGCTGTAGTAGGTCAGTTTTGGACTGACACCAACACTCACCTACTGAAAACTGGCCCCCTGTTAAAATGTCATTGAAGATCTACAAGATACAAAGATCTGTTTGAAGGATTGGATTGTTTGCCAGGTCAACACTGGATCTCAGCTGCTCAACATGTTGCCCAGCGATCCATCCATGCAGAAAATCACATTCTGTGTAGCAGCAAAATGGAGCTTGACAGAATGAAGCACTTAAATGCCATGAAGAAAATAAATGAATAAGCAAACATGTTAGCAATTGTGGCAAAAAGAATGATAAATTGCAAATGTACTTGGATCCCAGAAATGTAATAAGGCTATTAAAATAGTAGATTATAATTTTCCAGCACATTAGAAATTTATGGCATGTAAGTAGAATATTTTAGCAAGTTAGATGCCTCCTATGGTTTCTGGCAAGTGAAATTGGATGACCTAAGTTCTAAGTTATGCATGTTCAATACTCCTTTTGGGAGGTACAGATGCTTACAGCTTCCCCTTGATTTTACTCCAATTCAGAAAGTGTATCACAAAACCATTCACGTTATATATGAATACACTGTAGGTGACTCATCAAGGGATGACATAATAAGAGTGGCACCCATCCAAAGAAGAACATGATGACAGACTTTCGAAAGTAATTTAAGTTATTGGAAGAGTCGTTTTGGAACTCAAGGACTCGTGTGTATTTGCACCAAATGCGAGCTGTTGTTTATTGGTGACCTAGACAAGGCGTTCAGACAATGGGATTAACGTCTTGGTTATTGACCGCATACCATGTCCACAGTCCAACAAAAACATGCCAACTCTTCTGGATGCAGTCAACTAACATCATCAACGGCAATCCTTTGCAAATCCATCATGTTTAGTGAATGATACAGGGGCAAGCTATACACAGGTTGAGAAGCTTGTACTAAACATTAACACTTTCACAAGCAAGCACTCAAGTTTACCACATCATTAGTGTTGAAACATACCATATAATGTCAATTGTTCTCCTGTATTGTAAGTCTTTAAAGATTGCCCTTTGCAAATACAAAGAATTGTGGTCAAGATGCAGACGTTTGACCCAAGAGCACCATATCCATTAAGTGAATTTACGTATGCTTCCAAACATGTGAACGCCAGGAGCCTGACTCCACAGATTTGTCAGTAGTAGGGCAAAATTCAATGATCGCAGCAACCTAGGTAGGAAGTTCATACATAGCTTTCTTACATTCAATGAAACACAGAGATAAAAACAAAAAACTGCGGATGCTGGAAATCCAAAAGAAAAACAGAATTAGGTTCATGAGGACTCGAAATGTCAATTCTTTTCTTCTCCGCCGATGCTGTCAGACCTGCTGAGTTTTTCCAGGTAATTCTGTTTTTGTTTTCTTACATTCTGCACAGCCCTCCACAATCAGTCCAGCTCTCCACCACTCTATTGTGCCGGCCTTGCCACCTCACTTGCCGTCTCTCTCCTCCAATCAGAGGAGCACATTTCAATGCATCTCCTTCTTTCACTGGCACTCTCTGCACCTGCTCCTGCTCTCACTGTTGATGTGTACACTTCCCAACATCTGCTGCTTCTTCCTCTCACTGCACACACCAGGCTAAGCTGTCAGAGACACCTTCACGTGTCTTCAACAGGTTCAATACTGACACACCCCAACAGGGGGAGCTCCACAGATCTAGAGAAGGACCACCATCGACCCACAAGCTCACATCAATAGAGGAGAAAAAAAAAACAAAAAAACTGTGGATGCTGGAAATCCAAAACAAAAACAGAATTACCTGGAAAAACTCAGCAGGTCTGGCAGCATCGGCGGAGAAGAAAAGAGTTGACGTTTCGAGTCCTCATGACCCTTCGACAGAACTTGCGTTCGAGTCCAAGAAAGAGTTGAAATATAAGCTGGTTTAAGGTGTGTGTGTGGGGGTCGGAGAGATAGAGAGACAAAGAGGTGGGGGGGGGGGTGTGGTTGTAGGGACAAACAAGCAGTGATAGAAGCAGATCATCCGTTGACATCTTTTGATGATCTGCTTCTATCACTGCTTGTTTGTCCCTACAACCACACCCCCCCCCCCTCCACCTCTTTGTCTCTCTATCTCTCCAACCCCCACACACACACCTTAAACCAGCTTATATTTCAACTCTTTCTTGGACTCGAACGCAAGTTCTGTCGAAGGGTCATGAGGACTCGAAACGTCAACTCTTTTCTTCTCCGCCGATGCTGCCAGACCTGCTGAGTTTTTCCAGGTAATTCTGTTTTTGTTTTCAATAGAGGAGAAGGCAATTGAGGCCAGGGGAAGAGTGCAGAAAATGGCAGATGGTGAGACTGGAGGAAGCTTGTTGGGGCTTTCTGGTCATCTTGCTCACACTCTCATGTTACACAGTGCTTGTTTTACACAATGCCCAATTTACACAATGCCCAATTTACACAGCGCCTATTTTAGTCAATAGATAAGGAAATTGGTTGCTTGGAAAATTGCCATCTGCTATCAGCTTATTTTCCACAACTGCAGTGGACCAATTTCAGCCCCTTTATGTGCGCTTAGCTTTATTTCCTTTTTCTCTTATAATCCTCTTGTCACCTTTATTTCTTTCTGTTACACTTTGTTTTAAATTAAAACTTACTTGTTTTCTTATTGTTATGATCTACGCTGCCCATCTGAATCGCATTGTTCATTCGTGCCGGAGTCGGCAGCGCGCCCGCTGACAGTTAAAAGGCCTGTTAAAGCCATTAACGAGGCTATTAAATTAAATTTTCCGCTGCCCATCCAACCTTACGGTTGGCAGGCAGGCAAAAAGGCCAAGCAGATTTTTGCGCTTTTTAGTAAACCTCATGAAGTTTCCTAAAGCAAATAAAAATGAAATAAAAATTTTTAAATTTAGTTAATAACATGTCCCTGCTAATGTGACAGAGTCACATGAGGGAATGTATTTTATGACCTTATTTGTTTCTTTATTTTTTTTTTGTAAATGCCTTTTCTCCCTAAGGCAGCTCTGTGCCTCAGGGAGATTATGAAGCGTGCACTCGCGCGCATGTGCGAAGGTTGCGCTGATGCCGCTCCCCCACCCTGCCCCTGCCCATACAGGCAGTGCTGAGCGCTGCTGCTCACATTTCACGCTGGGCGATCCTTAATTGGCCCGTCAGCGTGAAATTGCCTTCCGGCCCCGATCATGGACGGCAGTCGGCTTCCAGACTGCCCCCCCTGCCCTCGCTGAGCCCGCCTGACAAAGGCAAGATTGTGTCCACGAGCTCAGAAGATAGCCTCCTTACTTCAATTATATGTATGGGAACAGAGAACAATTTGAAAAATAGCTACTTGATTGGATAAAAAAATGGCATTTATTTCAACGAGAATTATCTAAATGTTGACATCAGGACATCATATTGCATATATTTAAAAACTATCCTCTTCCGTCACATAATGCTTTTAAAAATGGCCTTGGTAGGTCTCCAGCAGCTTTGACAATTATCCATTAATACCCACTTCAGCATAAAGAGATGGTGTAAAGTGCCCAGAGCAATCAGTCAATTAATTACAGGTATCCCTGAGTTAAAGAATGCATGTTGCTAATTTGCATTCAGGCTTCTTTCATGGACTCAATTCTTTTCTACCTTCTCAACTACTCTCAGGCTGAAATATTTGGCACCAAGCAAGTAACCTAGCAACTTGTTTGGATTGTGGCCATGTCTGTAAGTGTACCACCTCAAACTCTTTATTTAGGAAAATAGGGACGGTTCGGGCTTTTAAAAAAAAGAAATGTCCCGGTCCTCAAATTCCCCAGAGATCCTCCTGATTTCCTACCCCATAACTTTGGCAGGAAATCTGTGGGGCCTCTGCAGAAACAACGTAAACAGCTGTCCTGCTCATAGTCTCCGGTAGCAGGAGATTGGGAGAAGCCCTGCAGAATTTCCAGGTCCTTGCTTTTTTCCAAAATGTGCACATGATTCTGTCTGTAAGTCAAGCTCAGTGAATTTATACAGAAGTTTGTACTTACCCAGGTAATTTCTGCTTTTCATCATTTCGGTGACATTAATTCGTGTAGCTCCTTCGGGAATTTCGAGAATCTTGTGATATCCTACTGACATAATGGTTTGCTTGAAGATTCCAGATATTACTTTACATGTGGTGTTGTCACCACCACAAACACCACATTTGTCCATCACTTTGTTGGAGCCCAGTATCTCATCGCAACCCACTTTCTGTAAAGACAGGAATGAAGTGAAAATGTTAACATTGGTTCATTGTCTAATATAAGTCCATGATGATGACGAGGACATTTGGCCTGTCTAATTCTTTCCTCCATTGGCTCTTACAATTCCCCATCACAGTATTGAACTACCCCTTGAATGGATCTAGAGTTTTAGCCTCCACTCTCCCAAGCCAGAGACTTTGCTTTGTATGAAATGCTTCCTAACATCAGTCCTGAACTTACAATTTACCAGCTTCTTTCTATGTCCCTTTGTCTTATAGTTGAGGTTTAACTTGAAATAGTCCTCACTTATATTTCTCCATGGGGCTCCCTGATGAACCTTTATACCATCGCTTCCATAGATCCCTCATGCCTTGGTGTTAACAAGTAAATTCTATGCTGAAGTATGGTTGGACCAGGTTAGAGATGTGACATCCTCTGCCTTATGTGTACCTGTGTTAGGGGATACCATATTTTGGTTAAAGCGCTGTTCCAGGCATTCCAGGCCCCTTCCTGAAATGAGTGTTTGCTCCTTTGCACATGCAAATCAGGAGCTGAACTGTTGGAGCTGCTGTCTATCAGGCGAGATGTTAAAGTGAGGCTTCTCCTGTGGATGTAAAGGATTACGTGGTACTATTTAGAAGAACAGTGTGGTTTTCCCAGTGCCCTGGCCAATATTTATCAACCAGCTTGACTAAAAATAGATTGTCTTTGGTGTCACTGGCTAGGTCAGCATTTGTTGCCCATCCCTAATTGCTTTTGAGAAAGTGGTGGTGAGCCACCTTCTTGAACCACTGCAGTTCATACATCTGCTGCCCTTCTCATTTTAGGTGGTAGAGGTCATTTTCACACTGCAGTAGAAACGCCACCACCTGCAGTGCCCCTCCAAGCCACACACCATCCTAAACTATATCGCTGTTCCTTCATTTGAATGCCCTTCCTAGCAGCAGTCTCAGTGGCTCAAGAGGGCGACTCACCACCACCTTCTCAAGGGCAATTAGCGATGGGCAATAAACGCTGACCTAGCCAATGGCGTCTACATCCCGTGAAAGAATTTTTAAAAAGTCCACATCCCATATGTGTGGGGCCTCATTTCATAGATTCGAAAAGATACAGACAGCATTGGAGTGGGTAGCAATACCAGGGTCAATAATAACCTTATTCTTAGTTCCTCAGTAATGCCCAAACTGTTTGCGTTATGGGCTTCCATCAGCATTGTCACCTCAATGGACTGGCTTATAGAGGAGGTCACTCCAGCCACCATGGTAATAATGAATCTCATTCTTTTCCACTCCTGTTATGAGCTTTGTCACCCTCAGGTCAACTTGACAGAGTGGTATAAAAGTGTCATGCCCCAGTATATTCTGAACTTCAAACTAATTTTTGCATTTTAAGACTGACCACAAAAGGCTGCAAAAGAAGGCCAGCCAAGGATCACCTGACTTCTTTTATGGATTGAAACCACACCCCTGTCTCAAGAGGGAACAAAAGGAACATTCCAGACTGATGTTGAATCAATGCCTTTTTCTGAAACTAATTCAAAAGGGTATTATCAATTGAAAGGGTCATTCAAGTGCAAAGACACTGGCTGTCTCAAACTCTCAAGGTGTCAAATGACAACACAGGTTGATTGAAACCAACAAAAACACCACCCTTTGTTTTGAAAAAGGACTTTGAATTTATATAAGCCACATGATGAGGAAACTGTTTTGTTGTCTGCTTTTAAAAGCAGCAAGAATCTGCCTTCACCGGGGAGTTCCACCAAGAATTATTGAATTAGCTGCAAGTCACTCAAGCAGCCAAGGTAATAAACATCACTTCCTTGAAAGTGGAAGATCCCACCTGAGAGAAGGACTTCCCAACCTGTTCCTATTATAATTCATCTTGGAACCAATTCTTATAAATACAACTACAAGAAACCTCACAGACTGCTGAGAAGCCTTTGCTTTATAAGGACCTTCTTCACTTCAAATAAAGCATCAATTGCTAAGAAACCACAGGCCTGTCATGAAAGAGACTGAGATAATTGTAAGTTGTAATAGTATATTACCTTCATCTCTATCTAATCTTTGGGTGTGTGTGAGAGACGAGTGAGTGAAACGTTGCACCATTTCTGGTAAGTGTGCGATAATAAATAAGGTTCTTTATTTTAAAACTCACAAAAGCATGCTGCTGAATCATTTAATTGGGACACCCACACACTCCAACAGTAAGAAAAACATACCTTTATTCCACAAACATACGGATCACTGGCAGTAAAAGGAAACACACAAACGCTGTCCGTGACAGAAACATGGAGATGGGGAGTTTTGGAACAGACAGTGCATGTTGAAATTGTGTCTCTAGGTCATTTTGATTCCAGCGCAGCTAGAATCCATCCTTGACCGGACAGAAATCTGAAATCAGGCAGCGGCAAGCTTCTGCTGCAGCAGTGAGAGCTGTAGCCTGAGGCCAGTCCATCTGGGTGTGGTGCTCACAGAGATTGGGAGTAACTGTGAGTCCAAGAGTCTGACCAGAAGCATTAGCTGTCATCCCTTAGTGCTATTCTTGCTTCTAGGATACCACTTTAGAAGAAGCATTAAATTAATTAGCTATTTGTAAATCACACCCAGTTAGGAAGGGAAAGCACTGTGCTGGAAAATGTTAGCAGGGCACTGACAAGATGGTGATGTCAACTCAGCAAATGATTTGGCACTAGCGAATGAAAGTGTGTAAATTCCATTTCTTGTTAGAGGGAACCAAAGGCTTTGAAGTTGGTACAAAAGGTATGACAGGCAGTACTAATGATGTTTGTTCAGATGTTTATGCGGTTTTTCATGAAAATGGGAAGTCAAAATGGTGGGATTGTCTGATGCTATTATGAACAAAGAGTAAGAACAAAATAAGTTCAATATTTACCTATCAAATGAGTCTATCTCCTCCATCTTGGATTATGAGACAACATAGCCGGCAACTTGCACAGGACCTATGACCATCATTGAAGCAGGGAATCAGGTCACAGGTGATCATGACATTATTTGAGGTGGCTTCAGGACTGCACAATCTGTATGATTACACCTGAGCCAGTCAGCAGTCTTGATAGATGCAGCAGAAGGCAATTTGTATCATTACCTAGTAAAATGTAGGGCCCCGGAATGAACCTTTGCATGGCGTCCCTGACATCATAAATGGTTTGAAATCAAACAACTTACTTTCCAGCACTTGCTTCTGTTGTGGGTTTCTGGCAGGCCTCGTAGGAAATTCATAAAGGAAGGTCAGAGGCAGCACTGTGGGAGCAGAGACCCAATGTCGTGGGGCTCCATCCAATCTTCTGGTGTGCTGGGCCTCTTGTACAGATACCCCTGGAGTGCTAGGGCCAGGAGAATAGGTCCTTTAACCATCCTCATGTTCATTTATGCTTGTTCTTCTGCAATTTCAGGAAAGCCAAATATATATTGAGCAATAGGTTCAGGGGCTTGACTACAAAATAGCCCCTGTAATTGTCTGCTAAATAAACCTCATATAACTTTATGCTGAACATCTGAATCCGCTTTTTTTTAATGATAATCAAGATAATTGTTCACCACATATGCAACTTCATACATGTGCATGAGTTGGGAGTATATGCCCCTAACAGTAGAAAAGTCATGTAGAAATCATTTATGATATAAAATCCCCCGTAAAATGTGACAAACGTTCTTCTTCCTGTTTCTACTGTGCCAAATATCTCACAGCACTACGGTCACTAAGGCATTTTTGCTAAGTTAAAAGATTACTTTGTACCAGCCTGCAACTGGTAAGCTAACTACACACATTAAGCTTGAGGTATGGTACAAACTGTTGATTCAGTGGATAACAGCTCCACTGCTGTTGCACAGTTCAGCACCTAAACTATGATTTATTGTTGAAAACTGTATTTTTGCAGGGTTTAGAAATTCCTCTTGCAGAGAATGTTGTTAGCTGGTGCCATGAAATATTTCATTTTCACTTACAGAAAGTTTTCAACTTGCAGCCCAAAGGTCATATGACCCCCAAGCCCTGGCAACCTAACCTGGAAATCCCTGGCAACTCAGTTATCTCCATTTTTATTTCTTACTTGCTGTTTGTTTGAAAAATGCTGTTAGCACTGTTGCCTCAGTGAGAGGTAAATTCTAAATTCAGTGGTGGTGCTCTCAGCCATGAAGTCAAGCCCCTCTCGACACACCTGAACACACCATCTAGGCTGACAGTTGAGTGTAGTACTGACGGGGTGCTGCACTGACAGGGGTGCTAGCTTTCCAGCTGAGATATTGCAAGGAGGCCCATCTAATTCTCTCAGGTGGACCTGAAAGATCCCATTATCCAAAGATGTGCACAGTCGTGCATTTATCCTTCAACCAGGATCGTTGAAAATGGACTGACCGATCATTAACTATTTCTGTATGTGGGGTTGTGCTGTGTGCAAATTAACATGCTTCCCTACATTCCAACAGTCACTTACACTTGGAAAGCACTTCATCAACTGTAAAAAGTGTTCTGCGACACCCTGAGGTTCTGTTTATATAGCGCCATTTAAAAGTCCTTTCTTTGTTAGCAATTTTTGACAAGTATGCAAATGAATAGGATCATTGATTTAAACTTTACATTTGGCACCAAGGCTCAGTGGTACTCAACTATGCAGTTCACAACTTTGCAGACAAAGGTTTCTCTGTATTACCTCCTCCTTACCGCCGAGTTTGGCGAGTTAAAATTGGCACCATTCTGTGCTAAGTGTCTAGGTACAAGGGACAGAGTTGCACAGACAAGAGAAGTGGTGAGTGGAGCTTTGCTTGCTGGCTCTGGTTCTGACTGCTTGGATTGATAGGAAATGGTACAGTGCAGCTGGAACAGCTGCTGGGTTGAGAGCTGTGCACTGCAACAGATTGTTATTGAACACTAGCGAAGAGACAGGAAAGCAGCTGTTAATGCTGACACCACATGTGCAGGCTCTTACTAACCCAGTCTCCTCTTTATTAGGAGCAATTTTTAGAACTCTCACTTTACCAATGCCTAGGATAAAGCAAAGTAGGGGAAAGCAGAATTAAGGATAAGGAAATAGTTTCTGATAAGCACATTAGTCGAATTCATCTCTGCTGTTTTACCGGGTGTTAACTCATTTATTTTAAACAGGTTAACACCTCATTCTAAAACACCCATCAGGAATTTTATTCAGACGAACATGTTAGACATTTGCTTGACTGCACTCTTCATGTAATTTAGAAACTTTTTTTTCTCTTGTGACCAATATTGTTTATTAATTCAGTGTGGTGATTTATTTTTTACAGTAATTAATGTTTCCCCAGCTTATTTCTGCTTTGTAACATCTCAGTGACGTTAATTCTTGTAACTTTGACAGTGAATCTTGGAATACTCTGTTGAGCAAATTTGCTTGAAGGTCCACTAAACTACTCTGAATGCAATGCTAACAACAGGAAATGCTGCAAATGCATGGGCAACTTCTGTGGAGAGAGCAACAGAGTTAACGGGCTGGACTTTGCCTCTAGCTTTGGGATCCTGATATTGGGATCAAATGTGGCTCCACACCTGTACTCGCCAAGACTGAAACCAGCAGAGCAATATACTCACAGGTGGCCTCCTAGTTGGCTGCCTCAATGTACATCGTCCTATTAAGGATTGCAGACTGAGTGAACACTTTGCGGACCACCTCCATTCAGTCCGCAAGCGTGTGATCCTGAGCTTTCATTTCTAATTTTTACCAGTTCTGATGAAAGGTCGTCAACTTGAAATGTTAACTCTGTTTCTCTCTCCACAGATGCTGCCTGACCTGCTGAGTACTTCCAGCAATTTCTATTTTTCTTTCAGGTTTCTAGCATATGCAGGATTTTGTTTCTGTATGAATGCGGTGTTGTCATGTTGAGGTGTTTTTCATGTTGCAATGGAGGCCTTTAGCTAACTTATGACTATTACAAAGTATTTACAGCATTAAAAAAAGGCCATTTGGCCCTAAAGGTTCATGCTTGTAGTTAATTGTGTGTAAATTATGGGCATCAACTGGGGATTCATTTGAGCTCTTGTAAATAGACACAGTCTAAAACTGTGATTGTTGGTAAGAGATATACGTTCAAAATATGTAACTACGTAAATGAACATAAATGTGGCTCCAGTTCTATCCTTCACCAACTGGCTTTCCGGAATATAACACCAGTGTTTATGCTCAACACTAGCCTCTTCATACTCTTCTTCATCTGAACCCTTCTATTCTTTCCTCCCTTACGTGCTTATCTAGTTTCCACTTAAGTGCATCAGTTGATTACTTCCATAGAGCAGAGAAGCCCAAGCCTAAATTAAGCCTAATTGAGCTTTTTAAAATTATGGAATAATTTGACAGAGTGACAAGGACCATCTCATCTGCTTGGGGAATTAGTAATGAGGGGATTTTAAAAAAATTCATTCATGGGATAAGAGCATCGCTGGTTAGGCCAGCATTTATTGCATATCCTTAATTGCCCTTGACAAGGTGGTGGTGAGCTGCCTTCTTGAATTGCTGCAGTCCATGTGGTGTAGGTACACCTACATTGCTGTTAGGGAGGGGGTTCCAGGGTTTTGACCCAGCGATAGTGAAGGAACGGCAGTATATTTCCAAGTCAGGATGGTGAGTGGCTTGGCAGGGAACTTCCAGGTGGTGGTGTTTCCCATGTGTCTACTGCCCTTGTCCTTCTAGGAGGTAGTGGCCTTGGATTTGAAAGTTGCTGTCTAAGGAGCCTTGGTGAGTTCCTGCAGTGCACCTTGTAGATGGTACACACTGCTGCCGCTGTGCGTTGGTGGTGGAGCGAGTGAATGTTTGTGGATGGGGTGCCAATCAAGTGGGTTGCTTTGTCCGGGATGGTGTCGAGCTTCTTGAGTGTTGTTGGAGCTGCACTCATCCAGGCAAGTGCAGAGTATTCCATCACACTCCTGACTTGTAGGTGGTGGACAGGCTTTGGGGAGTCAGGAGGTGAGTTACTCATCACAGGATTCCTAACCTCTGACCTGCTCTTGTAGCCACAGTATTTGTATGGCTAGTCCAGTTCAGTTTGTGGTTAATGATAACCCCCAGGATGTTGATGGTCATCAATTTAAAGCTGTCACTAAGAGAGTGAAGAGAGATTACAATAAATTTCTTCATGCATTCGGCTGTTGAAACATGATATGGCCCAGGGAGTGGTTGAGGTGGTTGGTGACTAGTGCATCTTTTACAAAAAAAATTGCATAAATATTTGAAGCAGAGGAAAACACCAGGCTATGGGGAGAGAGTACCGCAATGGGATTGGGTTTGGATTGCTCCAACAAAGAACAGCCATAGACATAAGAACAAAAACAGAATTACCTGGAAAAACTCAGCAGGTCTGCGGAGAAGAAAAGAGTTGACGTTTCAAGTCCTCATGACCCTTCGACAGAACTTGAGTTCGAGTCCAAGAAAGAGTTGAAATATAAGCTGGTTTAAGGTGTGTGTGTGGGGGGCGGAGAGATAGAGAGACAGAGAGGTGGGGGGGGGGGGTGTGGTTGTAGGGACAAACAAGCAGTGATAGAAGCAGATCATCAAAAGATGTCAACGACAATAGTACAATAGAACACATAGGTGTTAAAGTTAAAGTTGGTGATATTATCTAAACGAATGTGCTAATTAAGAATGGATGGTAGGGCACTCAAGGTATAGCTCTAGTGGGGTTTTTTTTTATATAATGAAAATAGGTGGGAAAAGGAAAATCTTTATAATTTATTGGAAAAAAAAGGGAAGGGGGAAACAGAAAGGGGGTGGGGATGGGGGAGGGAGCTCACGACCTAAAGTTGTTGAATTCAATATTCAGTCCGGAAGGCTGTAAAGTCCCTAGTCGGAAGATGAGGTGTTGTTCCTCCATAGACATGATGGACTGAATGGCCATTGTGCTATAAAGCTGTAAAATTTACAAAGAGACACATGGATACATTTACACACTCAGGCACACATAGACACATGCACAGACACAAATATGTACACAGATGAATCTAGATAGACACACCCTAACACACATAGACATGTAGATACACAAATATTATCGAGAGAGATTGAGAGACCACACACATACAGCCATGTTCTTTCCAGTAAAGATATTTGGATAACAATGGTGTATGAATCATGTCTGAATTTCCTTAGTTGGATAAGCCCTCTATGGTTGACTTTAGCACAGAACAGGAATCAGACTAGATTTCTTCTGAATGGGTTAGTATCGCATTCTTTGCTGGTCATCGAGCTTCAGGAATTTGATGCTTGTTCATTTTAATATTTTCATAACATGTGCATACAGTTTTATATCAAACTATCATCACTTACCCCACCTTGTGAGTGAGGATGCCAAATTGCCACTACAGGGACAGTGAGGACGCCAGGCTCTCACTCACCCACCTACCCTCCCGTGTGAGGACGTCAGTCTGCCACTCACTCCTCATCTACATCCTGAGTGACTGCAAGCTCCAGATTTCGCTCACTGCAGCACCAGTTGAGGAGGGAGACCATTTAAATGGGGAAGAAGCAGTCCAAAGAGTTCAATTAGCGAATGAAGGGGATCGGCACCACTACCCAATGGGCATACTGTTATCCCTCTGCTACCGATCCCTGGATCTTGTCACGATAGTGGTAATCAAGGAAAATAGATGGCATCCACTCAATGGTACAGCATAAGGCCAACCATCAGCCTCCTGGGTTGGGTCGTGGGAGGGAACTGGAGTTCAGGGATGTGATCCTGATCATCTCCACCTAATTTTCCTGAAATTTTCCACCCGATTTACAATGGAAATTCAGTAACTAACTAATCTTCTATTGAAAGGGAAAGGAAATACCAGAATAAAACAGATAATTCACCGGGACACTGCTCCATTTTAGATTTGTTGCTTGGGTAGGACCTCATGTATTTGTGAATTATTTAATGATGAACAATGCTTGAGATGGTTTGGAATTTGTTGATTTTATGAATCAACAAATCCAGTTGCTTACTGGAGCGTTTTCCAAGTATAGTCACATCTTCCTAACTCGATGTTCTTTCAATGTAAGGAGACATTTCAGAATAGGATATATTTCTCTTAGAAATCTCTACATGTCAAAAGAATGCTGCACAACAACTTGAAGACCACATGCAAGATTTGTATACTGTCACATGACAAGGTCTTTTTTTTTCTTGACAGGGATTAGGAAGGTCAGCCAGTTTTATGAAAATAGGATGTGGAACCAGGTGCAGAATTTATGTGTGCTGTCAAGTGTTAATCACAGTTCTTAGGAACTGGAAACACAACCAAAACTCAGAGGAGGTTTGAACTGAAACAGTTTTTAAATTCCATTTCCAGACATCCTGGAACTTTAAATTCCACACCTACAAGACCACAAACTAATGTGATTAGCATCTTTGATAAGCCATATTGTCAAGGCTGATTTAAATCCTTCGAATGATCAGCATCTCCCACCAGCACAATCCACATTGGATTAAAGGTACTAATCTGTACCTAACTTTCCAAATGAAAGCTTCCAACATAGATCCTTATTTCCTTGTGCTAATACTCAACCTTGATATTATATTGAAGGACATTTTGCGCACATCAGCAGTGGCGTCTTCACAGGTTGTACCCCCACCATCTATGATTTTCTCTTGCTGAATCAGACAAGAAGATTGATAGAAAGCTCACTAAATTCAGCAATCTAAGGTTTCCAAAAATTTGCAAACTTTTGCACAAAGTGTACAGGTGCCTTATTCCATTGGTTAGATCCTAAATTTCCTCAATATATCAGCTTCCTCTCTGCCTTAAAGTCTGAGGAAATTGAGGGCCTTAAATTTAGTCGTCCATGCTTAAATTGGACCCATGCCAATGTCCATCATGCTTTTCACCTGGTCAGTCTTTCAGTGCAGCTTGTCTGTTTAAAACAAGCCTCGTTGGATTTTCCTGCTCTGGTCTCTAATGAGTTTATTCTTAAAAGTGTAATTGACAGTTACTTTAAATGTTTAAAGTTCTGTTTTCTTTCCTGTTCACATAGCTGTTTGTACTGCAAGACTCCTTCGCAGGCCCCTTTTCCCATAGCAGTTGTTTCAATACCAGAATCCGCAGTGTTCAGCATGGGAGTCATGTTGGGCCTTGCAAAGTCAATGATAGATTTGGAGGTGTAAAGAGAATTCACACAAAGAGAACAAAGGCAGCTGAACTTGTACCTCAGGCATTAGTGGTCCATTCAGCTTCATCCCAGGAGGCGAGCTAACGAGCACGAGGGGATACCTGAAGACACTTTTTTTCTTAGTCATTGATGCCCTGTCAGGCTCACTGCTGGGGAACCAAGGCTACCGACAGGAGCTATGTCTGATGATGCTACTGGGAACTTCCAAAACAAAGATGAAAGGCAGATGTAATGAAGATTGCACCTCATCAAAGGGTACCTGCACTTGAAGACTTCCATGCAATACATATGCAATTGCCATTGACTTCTCAATCTATCCCATAAGACTCCCCTGTCATGTAGAGAGCACAAGTTCTCAAAGGATTAAGTATTTCATTATTGCACCCCCTCTATATTTAGATAGCCCTGATAGTACAAGAGTCCATGACACTGTGGTGCAGATATGTCTGAGAAATTTCTGTCCAGGTGTTCAAATCCTACCATGGCAGTTTGGGATTTTAGATTCAATTAGATTAATTTAAAAATTGGATTAAAAAGATAGCATCAGAAATGGTGACCATGAAATGACCAGATTTCCATTAAAATCCCCCAACTGGTTCACTAATTCCCTTTAGAGAAGGAAATCTGCCAATTGTACCTGGTCTGGCCTGTAGGTGACTCCAGACACACATCAGTGTGGTTGACTCTTAACTGTCCTCCGAAATGGCCTAGCGAACCATTCGGTTGTATTCAAGGAAGCAGATCATCACCAACTTCTCAAAGGTCAATTAGGGATGGGAAATAAATGCTGAATCCTATGAATGAATTTAAAAATAAGTCTCTGAATCCAATGAGGCCAGGTCCCCTCTTTAGCTGAATGAAAGATCATGGATTAGATTTTTGATCTACAAGGGATTCAAGGGTTATGGAGGGGGAGCAGGCAAGAAAATGGAATTAAGGTCACAATCAGATCAGCCATTATCTTATTGAAAGGCGGAGCAGGCTTGAGGGGCTGAATGGCCTACTCCTGCTCCTATATCTTATGTTCTTATAGGGGCATTCAGCTTTCCACTTTTGCCAGGATTGCTGACCTGGCTCCTGAGTTTCTGCATCACATGTAAACTTGACATTTTTCTGTTCAGAATTTTTGCAGCTGCAATGTGTTTTTGATTAGAACTTTCTTTTCCTCTCGCAAGACCTGCAAGATTTTTCTTCCATTGCAAATCAGCCACCTCTTCTCCCTTATGTGCGACTTGCAAAACAATAAATGATTGCACCAGTCTAGACCAATGTGTAAACGACTCACACCTGTTTCGGTTTGAGTCCAGCCCGCCACTGTTTGGAATGTGAGTGTTTGCAAAGTCTGGATGCATGCTAGCATCGACTCAGAAAGGAAAGACCGAGACGTGTCTACTGAGACTAACCAGAAGTCCATTTGTTTTTCCAGAACTTTCTAAGTCCACTGAAATGTGCCCATCATTACAATTCTAGCATCAGTTTAAGTTACTTAAAAATTCCAATGGAAAAGAACCATTTATGAACCATAAGCCTCTTTGGAAAGTTGTAACACCTCCATTCAAAGCACCAAAGACAGGAAGGAGCTTCATTCTAGTGTGTCAAGCCTTCATGAGGTCACATGGTCGGCCATCACTCACGAGCTCAAGTTTTATTCTATAATGCAAAGGCTTATTGTGCAATCCCCAACAAGGGAAAATATATGTAAGCCTGATTTTGCGAGATGTGGCAGAAATGGGGTTGAGCTGACAATGGCTGGCAGCTGATAGAGCAGGTTGCACCAAATTTTATGACTAGACTATCCCCTTCTAATTTGGATAGATTATTGCACATGAATAGCATTCCTAGAGAGCTTGACCTCTAGAACACTTGGTACAAAATATGAAGGCAGTAGCTTTTAAAGGTGTGCAACTTATGATTTGTGGTGGCGGAAAAAATATAATTACAGCAACATTGCAACTTGCTTTTATGTAGCACCTTAAATGTATAAAAAAAAAGGGCCCAATTGTTCACTAGTTAAGAGGGGGAAATGTGGACAACATTGCTGCCCCTCAGCCTGGACAGTTGGAGACGCTGGCACGTGACCTCCTGTGAAAACAGAGTTATGAGTTGTGTAGATGGAAATGGCTGACAAAGTGACTGCAGTCACTGAGATCTCTAGATCACTAAAAACAGATTATTTATCCTTTATCACATTGGCATTTGTGGGATAATGTTGCATGCAAATTGGTGGCTGCATTTCAACAGTGACTACATTTCAAAAGTACATCATTGGCTGTAAAGCGTCTTGAGCTGTTCGGTGGTCATGAAATGCGCTCTATAAATACAAGTCTCCCTGCTTTTATTCAAAAAGTCCATTGGCTTTAAACCAGTCTGGGAAGTGCTGAAGTCATGAAAGCTACTAAGTAAATGCAAGTTCTGTCTTTATTGCTGTTGAGTGCAAATGAGGAAGGAGCATGCTCCTAGCAGGAGGAAGGTGAAGCAATGTCCAGTCATGAATACCTTACTGAAACCAGGAGGGTCAGAATTTTATGCATTTCTCCACCGGGGAGTTAGCTACCAGGTTGGGGGCCGGGGGACACTGAAATTACTGCGCTTTCCTGTCTCTGTTGGCCTGACTGACCCTGGCGAGGCCATCCCACTTACCTGTTTATCTGGCCTCCATTGCTGTTCATCTTTGGGGACCGGCTGCAGTTCCAGCAGTGGCCACTACTCCCAGTGGCGCTGATGGGAATGGAAAACTGGCAGCCATCTGTTTGGTCGGCAGCTGGCGGACATCCTCCCACATGGGGGCAGAAGCCACAACCTCAGGTAGTTAAATGCCTGACGTCCACAAAAAGCAATCATGGCTGCCAGACAGCGGAGGTGGGCTTGCCCCTGACCTTTCAGCTGGTGGGCAGGGCCACTGCCTTTGCAAAAAATTCTGACATCAGCAGTAAGGCAAGCTAATCTTGGCATGTATAGCCAGAGGGATGGAGCACAAGTCCCAGGAGATGATAATGAGACTGTGCAGGGCTGGGATGATCGCTACCTGAAGCACTGCATGTATTTCTGGTCACTGCACCACAGTAAAGTTATCCTGGTATTAGATACATTGCAGGAAAAGAGTAAGCAAACTGATATTCATGGTAAGGCATCAGCGCTTTGAGTAGAGTTTGAAGAAATAGGATTGTTCACATAAGAGAAGGATTAAGAGAGATGCTAGTCAAATATTCAAATACTTAAGGGGCAGAATTTTCCCGTTGGCATGTGGGAGGGCGTCCACGAGTAAAGTGACGCTCAGTGACGTTGGGCGAGCGTCCCGATGTCACCGCGCACCTTCGTGATATTTCATTGTGCGATGATATCCACTGCGCACCCGCCATTAATTAACAGGCCACTTAAGGCCCTTGAATCACCAATTGACGCTGATCTATCGGCGCTCGTGAAATCTCCGTGTCGCGCACAGGTACAACGGGCAGGCGGGTAGGCCACATTTGTATAAACCTTGTCCACAGGCAGGATAAAAGGGTTCACTGGGGTCGCGAGTTTGCTCTCTCAAATATTGATTTTTCTAAGTTACTGATACTTGCCTGTGTGATCTGCAATATTTCAAAACACATACCAGCTGCTTGGTCTGGACTCTTAACCTTCAGGTCAGCACTCTGCAGTGAGGAATCTTTTTTGGGCTTGCAGGTCTCAAGAAGCCTTCCTTTAGCCTGGGAATGGGAGCTGAATTGTCCACTGGAGGGACCTCCTCCGCCACTATCCTGCTGCCAGGGTATACAGGCGGCAAAGCACCTCAATGTGTCTGAGGTGCAGCGCCCAAGGAGGCTCCGTCTCTCAAGGGAGACAGTCAACTATATCTGTCAGATGATTGGGCCTGAGATCTCCACGACCTGTGTGGGCGGATACCCCTTGCCAGTGACTCTGAAAGTCGCAGTTGCCTCAACTTCTATGCCTCTGGCTCCTTCCAGGGCTCGGTGGGTGATTTTTGCGGTGTCTCCCAATCAGCTGTCCACACTTGTGTCAAGCAGGTTACAGACGCTCTGTTCAGGCGTGCATTGACCTTCATTCACTTCCATTGGGCCCAGGCAAGTCAGACACAGCAAGCCAGAGGCTTCATGGCCATTGCTGACTTCCCCCGTGTCCAGGGTGCTATAGACTGCACACATGTGGCCATCAAGGCACCAGCAGGTGAGCCCGGTGCCTTCATCAACAGGAAGGGCTTCCACTCCATGAACACTCCAGATAGTGTGTGATCACAGGATGCTGATTCTACAAGTCTGTGCAAGGTACCCAGGCAGCTTCCACGATGCCTACATCCTCAGACACTCCCAGATGCTGAGGCTCTTCAGTGCTCCAGCCCAGCTGGATGGATGGCTGCTGGGTGACAAGGGCTATCCCCTCAGAAGGTGGCTCATGACGCCTCTTCACCATCCAAGAACAGAAGCTGAGCAGCGATACAATAGGAGCCACACCTCCACAAGGGCTGTGGTGGAGAGAACCATCGGTCTTCTCAAGGTGCGCTTCCGATGCCTGGACCGCTCAGGAGATGTGTGTCGGTGATAGTGGTTGCATGCTGCACTCCCCACAATCTTGCGTTGGAAAGGGGGGGCGCAGTGGACGATGAAGACGCTGACGCAGTATCTGTGGCTGCACACAATGAGTCCAACAGTTGTATCTGAGAATGAGCACGCACAAGGAAATGCTGAGGGGGTAGATGCTGACCCGGGCATACTGCAGGATGTAGGGACACCCGGGAGGCTTTAATCCAATGAATCTTCAGCTAGCCCACCACAGATGGACCTCCAGGACAAGCCTGGGCTGTAGGCTCCATACTCGATACCTAAGTGCCAAATCTGCCAGGTTAGGAGCAGCAACTAAGGGCCTTGTTAATAAAGCTGAATGTCCCACAAAGCACTCATAACATTTTTGAAAACCATTCACATGCAGAAGAAAAGAGACACCCTCAGCCATGGTCACATGTCTGAATTTAATGTCACAAGCAAAGAAACTTAAGCCAAAAAAATAACAAGGGTGTTCCAAATCAAAGCAAATCATAAAGACCTCATCTCGGGCCAACACAAAAGCATCAGTGATAAACCCATGGTGTGCCTAAGTTGCCTTTTGTTTACGTTTCTGGATGTTACGTCTTGGTGCTGCCCCCTCGCTGTAGTGGCATCTGAGACAGCCTGCTGACTCTGCTGTCCTGTTGGCCTCGATAACCTTGGCGGTCGTCCTCTGGCCCGTGGAGCCTGTGCTGGCCCCGCCTGGGAGGGAGCTGCCAGTTCCACAGCTGGCACCTCCCCAATAGTCACAGCCTCACCGGATGCTATGGTCAATGGCAGACGGGCGGAGGAGCTGCCGCCCTCATCCGGAGCGCTGTGAGAGGAGCCCGCAGAGACGCCAGGCAGCTGCTGTGCCGACGTGAGGTCGGTTTGGACGTCCCTGTTCACCATGGATGGATGGGCACTGAGCTGGGAAACATTGTGCCCAGACCATCTCCCACACTGGCATTGACCAGCTGAGGTCAATGCCGATGTGAGGGCTTGCTGGTCAGAGCGCATCCCCAGGAAGCCTTTATGGGTCTCCTGGAGGAGCCTCTCCACGAGAGTCACCACTCTGTCCAAGGAGGGCGCATGGCATTCGGACATGTGGCTCATTGCATTGGTGATCGTCTGTGTAGACTCCTCTACCATGGAGACAAAGCCAAGCATAGCCTCATGTATCTTCCCCAGATGCTCCTGCACACCCGGTCGCATTTCCTGCCCCTGCTGCATCACAAACAACTCCAAAGGCACATCATCGGGCACCGATAGGGCATGTGCCTGGTCCCCTGCAGTCCTCAGACTGCTGGCGCCATGGGCATTCTCTATCTCTGCCAGCTCCTCTAGCGACTGTGAAATGCCCTCAGTGCCGTGCCCAGGCCAATGTTCTTACCCCCACCGAGATGCTAATATCTGCGCTGGTGCCTGCCTGGCAGAGATGGTGTGACGCTGGTGAGACTTCAGGGCCCTCCAGTGAGAGAGGGGGCCTCTGCTGCTCCTCCTCCCAGCCTTGCTCCGCTGATGCTGAAAGGAAGAACAAGGACATTGGATCA
Source organism: Carcharodon carcharias (assembly GCF_017639515.1). Taxonomy (NCBI): domain Eukaryota; kingdom Metazoa; phylum Chordata; class Chondrichthyes; order Lamniformes; family Lamnidae; genus Carcharodon; species Carcharodon carcharias. The sequence goes on along the minus strand of NC_054467.1, from coordinate 19,664,005 downwards.
GTTAACATGGAGACAATGTCAATGTACATCCCTGTCCCCCGGATTATTATGCGCACATCCTTCCATAAGCAAATGGTCATGCCATGTTGCAAAATTTAAATCACTTAACATTCAGCATTGCTTTGGCTGCTGGGACAACAATGTTGACCTCACTGCTGGGCATACATTACCTGGCTGTGGCACCCCAGCCTCACCGACACCAGTGGACTTGGGTGCAAATCCAGGGCCTCCTGCTCAAACCAGCTGAGAATGGCTAACTGTGCCTGGCCGCCTCCAGTCCTCACCCGCTGTGCAGCATTATGAGCTTTCTTCTCCTGAAAATGAGAGACGAGCATTGATTAGTGCAACTTGTACCTGGACTCTCTTCACGCACGGCCCACCCCAACCAGAATGGGTCATTGCAGGGCTCCAGTGCCTCCTCACTCCGCTGCTGCCGAACACTCACACAAAGATGCTAGGCCTGTTCCCCACCCCCACCCCTAACCCCGCCTTGGCCACATGCTGCCAACATCACATTAGGCTTCACACGGTATATCCTTCCATAGCAAGGAGGCGCAAGCACGTGGAGTGAAGAGGGCAGCAGATGGTTCATTGCCACGCCACCTTGAAGCTCCCCTCCCAGCATGTCATCACCCTGACTTGGACATGTCCTGCAGTTCAAGCACAGCGCCCAGGTGCAGCTCCTCCAGATATAAAAACAAAAAACTGTGGATGCTGGAAATCCAAAACAAAAACAGAATTACCTGGAAAAACTCAGCAGGTCTGGCAGCATCGGCGGAGAAGAAAAGAGTTGACGTTTCGAGTCCTCATGATCCAAAACAAAAACAGAATTACCTGGAAAAACTCAGCAGGTCTGGCAGCATCGACGGAGAAGAAAAGAGTTGATGTTTCGCCTCATGATCTGTTGAAGGGTCATGAGGACTTGAAACGTCAACTCTTTTCTTCTCCACCGATGCTGCCAGACCTGCTGAGTTTTTCCAGGTAATTCTGTTTTTGTTTTGCAGCTCCTCCAGGTTGCCCCAAAAACTGTCATGTGGAACTCAGTGTACCACATGCCGCGGGCACGGAACCCATCTCTTCACCACCCTCTCAGACTGACCTTGGCATGGGCAATATCTGCTGGCCCTTCCAGCAAAGGGCACATGCCATCAGTGATTCAATGCGGTCACTACACTCAGACTTGGGGATGGTGTGGGGTGTGGGGTGGGGGGGTGGGGGGGGTGCGGGCAGGGACAGCAGGGGGGGAAAGTCTACCTGCTGGGTTAAGTGACCAATGCCAACATTGTCCTCACCCTTCCAGAGTGCAACAAGTTGTTGAAGCGCTTGCGATACTGGATCCTAGTGCAGGAGCTCACCACCCCCGCCACCTCCTCCCAGGCACGTTTCGTCATGTAGGGGGGGCCTCCTCCTCCCGTCCTGGGGAACCAGCACCTCCTGCTGTCCTGCCAGCTCCTCGAGGAGGACAGCAAGGCAGTCAACGGAAAAACGAGGGGCACACTGGCCCCCTGCCCTACCCTCTGGCCTGGCCTGCCCCTATGGACTACCCTCTGGCCTGGCCTGCCCCAATGGCCTACCCTCCGGTCTTGCGTGATCTCCACTGTCCCTCAGCAGAGCCCTTCATCCAGCCATTGCGAGCAGCCTTTCCAAGGCTGCCAGGCCTTCCTTTATACAGGCCGAGAGGTCTTCATTTGACCCGGTGGGCTGAGCACGCTTGCCGCCACCTGCCCACTTCCGCTATGCACGAGAGTCGTGAAGTATGCTGGGCGGGCTTTAATTGCCTGTGTAAAATGGCAGCGGCGATCGGGTCCCCGTCCCTCCATGCCTGCTCCACCAGTCAGAAAATTCTGCCCAAGGAAATAGATAAATCAAACTCCAATATATCTTTGAGGTCATCATGAACTCTAGAACCAGGGACACGGGCCTGGATTTTCACCCACACTCCCGGCCTAGCTGACCCCATTGCAGGGATAGGCATGTCTGACTCCCTCGCAATTTTCATGGGGTTGGGGCAGGTTTTTAGAGTCATGGCTCACAGCACCTCAGAGCAGTTGTGAACCATAGTCTGCATCTGGGGACCCTTTAAGATCCTTTTCATGCTCCCTATGCCAAGGTACACCCCACGCACCCCCCCCATACCATAAATGTCAAGCTATGCCCTCTACCCACTCCCTATAGCCCCTCATACCCCCTAAGTCAAGCCCTGTCCTTCTAACCACCCCTTCGTGGCTCCTCACACCCCCAATGCCAAACCATGGCATTTCCATGCCTATTGACCCACTATACACTGTATAGAACCAATGAACTCTATAGTGACAATAGAATGTATTAAAAAAGCTTTTTAAAAAAGTAATTCATTCATAATTTCTGCTATGTTAAAAAAAGTAATTTCTCTAGAAGGTAATAAAAATGTCAATCATCCAGACCCTTTAAAATACCAATAACAAAAACCACAACATTTGAACCCACTTAACCTTGTTTAAATAATCATTGTGAAATTGACAGCAGAGATCAGATAGCCTGAACTGTTAATCAAGCAATGTTTTCTCTAGGTCACAGCTGTTTCAACAAGAGTAATGGTTGTCTGTGCTCTCAACCAAGCCTCATTATGTATGCTTGGCTGAGAACCCAGGCAACCATTACTCTTGTTGAAACAGCTGCGCCCCAGAGAAAACATTACTTGTTTGACAGCTTAGGGTCTCTGATCCCTGCAGTCAATTTCACAATGTTTAATTACACAAGGTTAAGTGGTTTCAAGGACTTGAACTTTTTGTAACTGATACTTTAAAGGATCTGGATGATTCACACTTTTATTGCCTTCTGGTGAAATAACTTTTTTTTAACATAGTAGAAAGTTATGAAAGTTATGAATGAATTACTTTTTAAAGTTTCCTTTTACATATCCTATAGTCATTATAGGGTTCATTGGTTCTATAAAGTGTATAGTGGGTCAATGGGCATTGAAATGGCATGGGGGCAAGAGGGACCATAGTAGTGGTAGATGGGCAGACCTTGGCAGTGAGGGTAAGAAGGGCCATAAGGAGTGGATGGAAGGGCATAGCTTGGCATAAGGGGGTTGAGGGGCTACAGGGGGTGGGTGGGGGACATGAGGTAGCAGAGATGAGCATGGTGAGTGCATGGGTGGCAAGGTGGTGTGAGTGATGAGGGCATTTCTGTTTTTATTGCAACTGGAATGAAGTCTCACAGCGTCAAAACAAGCTTTTTAAACGGCCCACCTCTGCACTTGGCAACCCCTGTGGCTGCCTCCGAACTTTATCCTGGGCCAGCCGGCCTGACTGCAGCCCACTGGCAACGAAAATCAATTCCTTGCGGGCACTTTCTCTTGAGGTGGGCGGGCTGAGCCAGGAATTTTCCCGAATCCCGCCTGGAGGATGAAAATCCAGCCCATGGCCTCTAGTTTCGACACACACAGTTTGGAAACATATAAATAGATAGTTGAAGAGCAGGCAATTGAGAGGTATTAGTTTTCGAGAGTCTTTCTTAGTCCTTTAGCTTATAATTAAATAATCTCAAGATGCGTTCCAATAAATTATTACTTTTAAGATAGAAGTTTCATCTTGAGTGAATAGTCTAAATAATTATTGAGTAATCCTTTCCCTTTATACCTTTCAATGTATACCCATTCACTATGCATCATTTTGCATTGCCCTGCATTAGTATCTACCTGCTGTTCTTTAGCTCATCCACACAGTTTGTCCATATCTAATCTATAGTTAACAATAATCAGAAAATGTGGACATTCTCTGTTTATTATTATCGATTGCCAAACCAGTTTTCAATCTAACAGTTATGAAATTATGAACTGCTTTAAAGTCTCAAGTGTGGAACTCTGACAAGTTACTTCTAGAAATTTAGGCTAATTATGTCTGTTGGACATCCTTTGTGCATAAACTTATTTTTATTAAGAATTCCTGTTACTTCTAAAATCTTACAATACTGTAACAAAGCTTTGAATTAGAATTGTACTGAAAATGCCATTGTCACATGGAATGGGAAACGACGTTACTAAAAGATCGATTGTGCACAAAAATGGGTGTGGTACATCTGCCCCTTGTTTGAAATGCAGACAGCGCGCCAGTGCCAATTGCACTGTTCCCTGGCTGCATCGGTAGGGAGGCTGAAAATGTAAATTCCTAGCATTGCTTAAAGCTCGTCTGCACCTCTTAAAGGGGAGGTACACTGTGACAGGAGCAGGTGCTGGGAGACATGCAGGAAATGAACCTGACCTGGGGACAGAGTGAGGGAGGGCACAATGTGGGACAGCACGGGCTCAAAAGTGTTCCAATGCTGTACAGGAGGTCTTGGTGGAGGAGATAGAAGGGCAAAAGACTGTTTCTGTTGCTTTCTCCATGGCAACACCTTGTCCAATCAGGGTTTACTTGCCAACAATCAGTATCCTTTTCTCTTGTAGTATAAACTGTTGTGATCATTTGAAAGTTGATGCTTTGCTGTCTTGCATTTGCCCTGATGGGTACAAGACGAACAGATTCGGCATCATGTCTCTTTTTTCAGAAATAGTATTAAAATGAGAGATATTGCAAACCAAACTACTAATTTTCTGCTAAATATGTTAAATTGATATTTTTAATCCATTTTTGGCACACTTCCAAAGTAATATGACAATGGTTCTAAACTAATTTTGATAGTCTTGCAACAATTAACAGTCAAATGGAAAACATACAAATATGATTGTGTAGCCCAATAATAAAACTTCACTGCACCAATCCACTAATGTAGTGATGCTACATAAGCAAACGTTTCGTGATACAAGCCATTTCACTACCTAGTTTCCAGACTTTCTGACATCGCAAACACAGACTGTACCTCAAAACTTTGTCTAACTAATAATATTCATGACATGGCCCTCAGAAATTATTTTTTAAAACATGTCTGAAAACATTTGTGCTTTATTAGTAGCTGAAGCTTTACATTTTCAGTTAAAATCCAAAGAAGGGTTTATTTGAGGTCACTTATCCTTCTGCAATAATAAGAGGTAAGTGTATTGTGCAGTCTAAGACTCCAAAACCTGGACTGTAACATGCCTGGTTCTGGATGTATTTGGCATCAAGAAGAAATCTATCAAAATAATCCATCTGCATTCCTTAGTTGCTCAGGGACCGATAGCAGGCCAAGGAATATTGAAGTTACAATACAGCTCCACTGCCAAACTGAAAAGAAATCTTAGTTTCTTGCTGGTCATTTCTAAGATTGGTTTTACAAACCCATTTTAGGTTTCAAAACATCATATTCCGCCCTTAAACTTATGAATCCCATATTAAAGAAATAACATAGCCATTAGAAGCCAATTGGCCGACATCCCGAACAAAAACCATTGTTTAAATGTACCACATGCATATACTTTTATAATAACACAAGTTGCACACCTTCCTCGATGTGCAAATCAGGATGACAGCAATATACAAAATAAAGGAATGATCTAATTCTTTCTGCACATCTCCAGTGGTAAGGACCATAGTGTGACTTTATAGCTTTGGTGTTAAATAGCAATTGTGGGAGTTGAGGTAATTTAAAATGAAGAAGAATGTGAAAATACTGAAATAATCCATTGTTCACAGATTCCAACCTTGATTAAACTGTAATCACATGCTGCCTTTTAAACAATTCCAGACTTGAGACACAGGCATCAATTCAGCTATTTAGACAATTAGGTTCTGTTTTCAGCCACCTTTAAGACCTTTGTGCTGTATCCCTATGACAATCTTCAGAAGAAAGAAATTGCATTAACATAGTGACTTATCTGGACCTCTCAAAGTGCTTCACACCCAATGAATTGCTTTTGAAAAGTAACCTCTGTTATTATGTAGGGAACGGTCAGTAACTGCACTTCAGTCTCCAATGTCTGAAGTCATGACTTTACTGGATATATCTTATAAAATTCCCTTGCATATGATGGAGGAAATCCTAGACGGTAAATTGAAATGCCGATCCACTTTCAGCATGTAAACTTCCTGTGCAGTGATCAGAGATAGGGACAGATAACGAGAGCTGGGAGGGAGGCGAAGTCAGCAGATAAAAAAACAGTTAGCCATCTGCACACTTGGCTACAGTTTAGTTCTGTCCTTTCTCATAATAAGCCTGCCACACAGAATCAAAATTCACTTATAGTACAGCAACAAGTTGAGTACTTGAAGAAGATAATCATGCACATCCATGCACAGCTTTGATTCTTCCCGCCTGCTAGCAAAAGTGTGGGCATGAAAATCGACAGGGTGATTTACCTGCTAACATCTTGCAGTCTTCTAACAAAAGCAAAATACTGCGGATGCTGGAACTCTGAAAACAAAACAGGAAAAGCTGGGAAACACTCAGCAGGTCAGACAATAACTGTGGAGACGGAAGCAGAGTTAGAGGCTGGGATTTTCAAATGCCCATGGAGGTGATAATGGGAATGGACGGGCTTTGAAAATAGCATTCCTGGATGGCATGTCAGTGTTCTGCACTTCCGGTACCCACCCATACTTGCAAAGTGAGGGTGTGGGGTGGGAGCTGGGGTTTCATTTGCCTCCAATTAACTGCTGGTTAAGCTCCTCGAGGAGCTTGTTGATGGGGTGGGGAAGGCCAGGAGGTGAGTTACAATTCACAAAGTGCCAAACCTGAGCAGTCCGGTGCAAGTTAGTGCACAGCTGCTGGGTTCACTGCAGGGAGCAGCTAAGTAATTTTTTGGCACTAGGTGTGAGATCAGGTGCAGCACCTCTGAGCTGGCTATTCGACCACTTCTCTGTGTGGTGGGCCTGCTGACCCTCCAATGCCCTGCATCCTCTCTCCTGCAAGGCAGCAGCAGGCACCATCATGGCTGCCTCTGTCGCTGATTATTGTGCTCTGTGGATAGCTCCCACCTCCTGGCAGAGCTAGCGTTGCTACCAATTGGGTGTTAAGGTGGCCAATGGTCCATTCAGGGCATTTACATTTGAAGATTGCATCATGTAAGTGGCACAGATGGAGCATGGGGTCGGGACCGGGAATTATCCTGCTGACAGGTCCCAGGCCCCGGATTGAAACTCAAGCCTATCAACTCTGTTTCTCTCTCCACAAATATGGCCTGACCTGCTGAATGTTTTCCAGCATGTTCTGTCCTCTACGTTAACTTTTTCTTCTGAACAGGAACAGCTTAAAGCTGGTGAGGTCCTCTTTCAAATATGTAGATCAAGTTCCAACGGTGCAGCTGCAACTTCCACTGGTGGTCTGAATTGAAAAGCTTCAGTGGATATCCTGGCAAGTGAAGGTATCAGGAAGAGGATCAGGACCAGAACAGCACAAGATTCTTACGCTTCTTAAAATCTTGCTTGCTGGGCCAGGAGAGCAGGAATGCTGCTCTGGACTCCACGCAAGTGGTTTAATCCTCTCCTCCACCATCTTCCCTCCTGAAACTCTCCCTCTCTCTCCGCCACTTGCCTTGCCCCTGGTGCCCGTTCGTTTGCCAGCTTTCTGCTTGACAGCCACTTGCTGCCATTTCAGGCAAGCAATGGATCAACAACATGGAGGTGACAAGTTAAAATTGTCCAAGCCTCCTGTCTAAGGCTACTGTGGCTGGATAAACCAAGTGAGACATTGTCCATAGCCACCCCCAGCAGGCTCCTCCATGCAGGCAGGAATCCTGTTCGGAGCCCATACAAAAATATAAATTATCCTGACCGTGGAAATTCAGCCTGTTAGTCTAGAGGCTCTCCTGCAAACAAGGTAACCTTGCTTGCCTAACAATTTCCTGTCTTGTCCTTTTCTACTTTGTTGAACAGGGTTTAATATTTACCTCCAGCCATTTGACCCAATTCTTGGTTGCAACAATTCTTGAAAAACAATGGTCAGTACCTCTGCTAACTCCTTCGAAACCTCCTTTTATCCAGTCCTTGATTTTTCTTATTTTTCATTTTCAATTGTTCAACAAACAGTTTAAGGATATTCTGCGATATATAGCGGTATTTAGTACCCTGTTTCATTGCCCATAACCAGAGCCAGCACTATATCCTTCCTCATAGCAAAATCCACATACTGATTAAAGAAGCAGCTTGGATGCATCTAGGAGACTTCAACTATTTTTACCACAAACTTAGTGCAGTCCTCTTTAGGATAGTTAAATCTGCCCTCCCCCACCCCCACTGTTACAGATTTTACTACAACAAACCTCTCCAGATTTCCTGCAAATTGAATCCTCTATTTTACTCCCATTATTTTGTAGACTATAATGTACTTACCATATAGTAATAGACCTGATTATTTCTTAACTCAATGCAGGCAGACTTTGATCGCCATTAATGAAAACTTTCCATTCATTTTCTCATTCTGTTTAATGTAAATTCCATCTCTTTATACTAGTCTTATGGTAACATCCTACCTTCATTGCATCAGAGCAGCTGTATACATTTTTGTCTGTCTGGAGCATTGTGGCGCACTCTGACAGCACATAACTGGAAATTGTGCACCCCAGATTATAATTTTCCACTCATTAAAATAACTTGATGGGAAATTCTGGGCTGGGTGTTTGCAATGGTCCAATATGAACTCCCAGCACATAACTGGAATGTCAAACTGATAAACCTCCTGTGTCCCTCAGTTTGTACGTTCCCCCCCAAGATGTCCATTTAACAGAGATAAAAACAAAAAAACTGCGGATGCTGGAAATCCAAAACAAAAACAGAATTACCTGGAAAAACTCAGCAGGTCTGGTAGCATCGGCGGAGAAGAAGAGTTGACGTTTCGAGTCCTCATGACCCTTCGACAGAACTTGAGTTCGAGTCCAAGAGAGAGTTGAAATATAAGCTGGTTTAAGGTGTGTGTGTGGGGGGGGGGGGGGGGGGGGGGGGGGGGGGGCGGGGGCGGGGGGTGGAGGCCCATTTAACAGGCCCATTATAATATGGTACGTGACTTACATTCTCCTCTTTCTGCAGACTTAATAATACCTTCACATTAAGGAATAGATTGTTGCTTAATAGAAACGAATGACAAAAAACAAACATGCTTCATATTTTCTAATCCTCGTTATTGGCCAGTTATTATTGCTGTCAGGTCACATAGGCCACTGTAAAAGAAAATATTTTCCCCCTCGCCTTAGGAGTTGACGTCACTTGTTCAGAATATTTTTGCTCCCCAGAGGAGCTGAGGAAGCCAACAGAAACTTTCAAAGTTTTGTTAACAAATTCTCCGCAAGTCATATGCGGCATCTCTTCACTCCAACAAAAAAAAATTAATGCCAAGAGTCAGCATCTTTCCAAGTACCAAAGAAAGAGACGAGGTTCTCTTTCATTTGCTTTGACAGATGCGAGCTCCTCCTCAGGACGTGTGTGGCCTGGAATCAGTCTTGAGAAGTTGAAGTAAGAGAAGACGGTTCAATTGGTGAGCACATGTACTCACCTGATCAATTTTCTGCTGGTTCTATGACCTGCTTATTTACATTCCTACATTTACCACGAATGGGAGTTGGATATTTACTCCAGGAGTGAAGGTTCTTAATAGCAGTGAAGCCAAGTACATGGCAGAAAAGATGGATCAGGTGGTCTTACTTTATTTTTAATGCCCCTATTTATAAAACTTGGATTGCACTTGCTATTTTTACAGCCACATCAACCTGGCCTCCTACTTTTAGATTCATTAGCCCTTAAAACATGCTGCTTCACTATTCCATTCTATGTAGAGTAGATAGTGCACAGTAACAGAAGGTATATGTGTAACACTAGTAGGTATCTGTACCAACAAGTATTTATACTGTCTAGGGTGCTCTTTTGTTTCATTAATAGGTGATTGCAAAACTCCATGTTAACCATACCCACTTACTAGGAATAGGATGATTTTGGAGCAGGTGTTCGTTTTACAGTTCATCCTATTTTATGTTCTATTATAGTCAATTGGGCAGGTTATAAAATGGACACCTGACCCAAACCTACTCTGTTCCCATAGGTGAATTAGATTAAACTCTGGGCTTTACAGTATAGAAAAAAAACATGTATAGTGCTAGAATGTACTTATACAATATTAGAGCGTTCTTGTCTACCACTGATATGTACATATTAGAAGGTCCAAGAATAGCCCTGGAAAGCACTTGTACACGACTGGGAGTTACAACACTATAAGGTATTTATGCAGTTCCAGAATGTAACTTATTACTTCAAATTGTTGACCTTAAAATGTAATGATCAACAAAGAATGAAGGCAGTCAAAGTTTAAAACATGAAAATCTCCCTGTGGACTGGTATAAAGTGAAAAAAAAATCACATACTTTATTGAATGGTTTTTAAAATGAGGTGTGAAGGAATGTAAAAGGTGAAAGAAGTGAAATATTAAAGCTCATTTGCAAACTTAATCTTTAGATCATAGTTTATTCATTCATTCACAGGTGCTCTGACCAAAAGCAGGGCCTTGGCTCATTGTCTGTTGATACTTCATCCTGAACTGTTTCCTTGGCAGTTTTTATCAGTGGTAGTTTGTCATTGACTTCCATTATCAGAGGCATGGTGAGGAGGCAGCTGGAATGGGAATCAAACCTGTGCTGTTAGTGTTATCCTGAACCACATATTAGCCATCTAATCATCTGAGCTATACTGGCCCCTTGTATTGCATTGTATTTACAGCATAGAAACAGGACATTCAGCCTAACAAGTCCCTGTTGATGTTTATGCTCCACACAATCCTCCTTCCAACTTACTTCATCTCACCCTATCAGCATATCCTTTTATTTCTTTCTCCTTCATGCATTTATCTAGCTTTCCCTTATATGCCTCCATGCCATTTGCCTCAAGCACACCGTGGGCTGAACATTATGAGGGTGGGTGGGGGCTGACAGCTCAGCATTCCTCTGGAAGCAAAGTCAGCCCACCCGGCAGCCATGACTTGCTGAGGATGGGCTAAGCAAGTGCTGAGTGGGACTTCCACCCGCTCACTGGCAAGGAAGTCCTGTCCTTGGGAGCTGCCGGTCAATGTGATTGGCCGGCAACTCCATCAGTCCCGGCAATGCCAAGATTGAATTTGTGGGTGCTGCTGGGACTGCAAGGGGAGGAAGAAGATGGCCCACCGATCCCTGGAAACAGGTAAGTCTGGGGTCTTGGGCAGGGATGGTTTGGGCAGGTGAGGGAGCTGGGTGGTGGGTTGGGGGAGTGTGGGATTAAGGCTGTGGGTGGGTAGGAAGAAAGATGGGCGTTCTATCTTCAGAGGGCAACCACCCCCTCAGCAAAGGGCAGCCCCCGAAATTAGAACCGCACCCACCCCACTTGCTCCCATTTGAAGAGAGTATTTTTAAAAATCGGTCTGCCCACTCCCACCTGACTCCCCCGCCAAACAATTTATGGCGTGGGCAGCATATTATCAAAGTCAATTGGCTTGGTAACAGGCTGCCGACTTTGGTGCCCATCCAGCCCCCTGTATTATGGGGGTGAGCTCTGGGGGTTGGGTGGGAAGGTGGTGGGGTGGGCACCCTGTCCTATTTCAAGTGCCCCTCTTGCTGAGAACGTACCTGGCGGGGGCACATGGTGAGTTTCATATTCGTACCACTCTCTATGTAAAGGTATTTCTCCTGAGTTCTTCATTGGATTTATTGGTGAGTATATGCAGCCATCTCTTCAAAAATTATGATGGAGGCTGTTATGATCAAAATTGGAACCTTGGTATGGCAACTCTGCTTTCAACAGAGTGCAATGTACTGTTTTGTGACTTTCAATAAAAACAGGCATTTGTATGTTATATTAATATTTAAATGTAACTATAGCAGTTCCATTATTCTACAGGAGGGACTAACATTCGGTTGTAAGTAGAACTATTGGGGATGAAATTAGTCCACATCAGTAACAGGCTCATAGTGAATTGGTGCCTGATTTTTCACTGCACTAGATTTTGACTTCCATTGACTTGAAAAATATTACCAAAAATTTTAATTTCAAACATGCAAAAGCAGCAGTGAGACCAGGAAATGAGTCTCCAAAAAGAGGTTGAATTATATACTATGGCAAAAAGAAAGGGCACAGTGAAATATTGGCTGCTGATTGGCTACAAATTCACTTTGCTGTTGGTACAGGTCAATTTTATATCCAGCTATGTGTCAGACCAGATAAGGATGTTGCTCTTATCCCAATATTTTTTAAAAATTTGACCATGGGATGTGGGCTTCACTGGCTAGGCCAGCATTTATTGCCCATCGCTAACTGCCCTTGATAAGGTGGTGGTGAGCTGCCTTCTTGAACTGCTGCAGCTCATGTGGTGTGGGTACACCCTCAGTGCTGTTAGGAAGGGAGTTCCAGGATTTTGATCCAGTGACAGTGAAGGAACGGCGATATAGTTCCAAGTCAGGATGGTGTGTGACTTGGAAGGGAACTTGCAGGTGGAGGTGGTGTTCCCATGCATCTGCTGCCCTTGTCCTTCAAGGTGGTAGATTCATGGGTTTGGAGGGTGTTGTCGAAAGGGTGAATTGTTGCATTGCATCTTGTCCATGGCACACACTGGTGTTACGGTGCGTCGTTGGTGCAGGGAGTGAATGTTGAAGGTGGTGGATGGGGTGCCAATCAAGTGGGCTCCTTTGTCCTGGATGGTGTCAAGCTTCTTAAGAGTTGTGGGACCTGCACTCATCCAGGCAAGTGGAGAGTATTCCATTGCACTCCTGACTTGTGCCTTGTAGATGGTGAACAGGCTTTGAGGAGGCAGGAGGTGAGTTAAACTCCACAGAATTCCTAGCCTCCGACCTGCTCTTGTAGCCATGGTATTTATATAGCTAGTCCAGCTCAGCCTCTGGTCAATGGTAACCCCAGGATTTTGATGGTGGGGGAATTCATGTTCATGTAATAATCACATAAATGATCACATAATAACAGAAATGAAAGCAAATCTGTGGTCATACATGGGTGCGCTTACATAATTCACCTTTACTAGGAATGATTGGGCAGAATCGTCCCAGATTTGTACTAAATGCGGTAGTGGACAGGTAAAATGATGTTTACCTGCCGGCCGCAATGGTGCTTTCTAACCCGTCGCATTAATTATGCATTCCCAGGAAACACGCTGTTTCCATGGTGGGCGGGCTCTCATTCACCCGCCACGCCATCACCTCGCCGCTTCATCACGCCGGGCGCCATGTTTAAAGTGCAGCCGCGTGCACACATTTCAATGCTTCAAGCCCGAGACTGCTGCACGGAAGACATGGCCCCAATAGGCAAAAAGACTGCAGCCCCCAGGTTCAATGACGCATCTCTCGAGCGCCTTTTGAACGCTGTGGAGGCTCGCCATGATGTCCTCTACCCCCGTTTTGGCCACAGATGTGCAGCAGTGTCACCAATTTGGCTTGGGAGACAGTGGCAGCAGTGATCAGTGCCAACCCCTTGCAAAAGAGGACAGCCACCCAGTGCTGCAAGAGGATGAATGATCTCCTTCACTCCGCCAGGATCAGTCACTCTTCTCATCACTCTCAACTCACACACCCACAAACCCCTCACACATCCACAGGGCCTTCACTCACTGCCAGTGCAAGGGACATCACCATTCACTATCTCACATACACCTTCATTGTCCTCATCCCGTCTATGGGACCACTCACCACCCACACATGCGAGGCATACTTATCTTCTCGCCTGGCAGGTGTCCTGCTTACACCCTCTCCATCTCTATTCATGCAGGACAATCTGTCACAAAAGAGAGAGAGATTATAGACTGGTGGAGAAATGCCTGAAATCAAGGGCCTCATGGATTCTGAAAACAGACATCCAGCTGGCCGGCGAGGATCTGGACCATTCCTGTGCTGACAGTGAGGTCGGCGCTGCTCTACCAAGTGAGGACCCAGCAGTGCAACATCCATGAGGCAACCATGCTGTGAGTGACGGGTTCTGTTTCACAGGTCAGTGCCATGCATTAAATTATCTCCCCATGCTTTTGTCGGCACATCTGAAAAACAGTTGTTCACCCACACCCTCCACCATCGCAGAGACGCACACCTTGGTGGGTTCGAGCTTTAGAGTAGCCTCGGGTTCACAATCTGATGAGCACATCACACTTGCTGATTCACAGCAGGCGGCAGCAGGTACCAGGTCCCCAGCACCGGGAGGACTGCTGGAAGCCAGAAATTTGCTGAGTCTGAGTCAGATGACGAGCCTCTGGACTCGGTCGTGTCACAGTTGCTGAGCTGCAAAGGCAAGCTCGGGAACATCAGGAAGGGATGTCCGCTGCACTCCTCAGATTGCAAGGCAAGATGGAGGAGTCTGTCCATCTTCAGGCTGAGGTGAAAGTGCCGGAATGTCAACACACTGGGGTCAACAATGGTAGAGTGGCAGCCGCCGTGGAGACCTTGGTCCAGGATGTCACTCCTGAACTGCTGCATTGGCTGAACTCCATCGCCAGCGCCACAGTTGGCCTTCAACAGTGTGTACACAAGAGAGGTGTGGAGCTGCTTGATCTTACTCCAGCTTCCCCTTCTCCTCAAGAAGTCAGCCAGGGGTCATCGAGCACCCATAGGGAGGAGGATCGGCAGGTGAACCCCCCCGGGGCCATCCAGCCAGGTGACTTCAGGAGTGTCCAGCCCATCTGAAACCCCTCTCCTTGTGACACCGGCAGCTCCAGCTCCACAGGCTGAGGAGGGTGCCACTGCCAGACAGCAGGGCCCCAAAAGCAGGCCGGGGCCCTCCAGGTCTCAGCTCTCCAGAGGACGCCTGTCACCGACAGGGCGTCACAGTCAGCAGGCTGCCTCCACATCTGCTCTGGATGTCAGGGGAGCACCAAGACGTAGCAGCAGGGTTAGGAAAGTTAAGAAGATGTAACTCTTTCGAGTACAAACACGTTTCCATCTGTTCCTATTCAGATGAAGTTACATTGTTTCATAGTTTGCCATTGTGAGATTTGAACTCTTGATGTTACAAACCCAGTACCATAACCACTTGGCCTGGGCACAGGTGTTAATCACTTACATAATGTTCACTATTGTAAATAAACTTCCAAGAATGTCTCCCTGCCTATGGCTCCTTGTTCTGATGAGCAGTGTTCGTGTCACTCAGATGTAAAACCTTTCTGCGCAAGATAAAGGCAGGTGTCTCAGTCCAGGGCCTCTTCCCTGTGCTTTGTGCAGCCTTCAGACCAACTAATGGTCTGGCCTCACACTCCCTGGTCAAAGTAGTGATGTCTGCTCCTCGATGGTGCTTGTCATTGCTGCCAAAATATTGTGGGCAGGCGTTACAGTGTTCTGTCATTCTCCCTGTGTGCTCTCAGCACCTTTAAGGTGGGGCTGGCCCCCATTTCTTCAGCATCTGTGACCAGTGATGCTGCGTTCCTGAAGGGGTCAGTTGCTGAAGGTGGATAAAGGATCAGGTGCTTTTAAAGTTTCGCGGTTACATCTCTACGATATGACCCTGATCACACAACGCAAGCAAGCTGCCCTCGGCCAGACAGGAATCAGACATTCACAGAGGCTATGTAAAGATCTATGGAGTGTCCTCACTGTATGTCATCATCATCCTGCAATCGAGCGACTTTTAGGGCCTCCACTGCATCTCAATGACAGGAACATTATCACAGAGGGTATGTGCGCTTCCATATTCCAGACTGGAGTCAACGTTCATAGATGCAATGTGAGCATCCATGGCATCTCCTCACTGCATGTCGTCATCATCCTCCACAAATCTAGCAGCTATGAAGGTCTCCAGGGCAAGCCTGCCTCGTCTGGCATCGTCGCCTTCGAGGACCTCCTCACCCTCATCACTGCCAGTGTCCTCCTTGGTGGAGGAGGCCCCCAGCTCCTGCACTTCCACCTCAGCCAGCTCCTCTCCCCATTGCAGCACCAGGTTGTAAAGGGCACAGCAGGCGATGACGATGCGTGACACTCCCTGTGGACTCTACTGCAGGGCTCCACCAGACTTCTCAACATCCCAATGGTTTGTTCCACCAAGTTGCGAGTTGCAGCGTGAGCCTCATTATACCTTCACTCTGTTGCTGTCTGAGGCTGCCACACGGGTGTCATCAGCCACGGCCTCTGTGGGTAGCCACCCTGCAGCCTCTCTGGACCTTGGAAGACGTCAGGGAGCTTTAACGACTGAGAATGTAGGAGTCGTGCACACTCCCTGGAAACCGTGCACACACGGTTTGTGGCGATCGCACACCAGCTGCACGTTGAGCGACTGGAAGCCCTTGTGGTTGACTTAATTGACCCCTTGTTGTGACAGGGATCTGAGTGCTACATGAGTGTAGTCAATAGCACCCTGCACCTGTGGGAAACCCTATCTGGGCAAATCCAATCGCTCTTGCATCCTGGCTCTCTTGGTCCCAGGCGAAATGCACAAAGTTTTTTCCCCTTGTGAAGATGTCATCCGTGTCCTCATGGATGTATTTGTGGGTGGAGGCTGGTGATATCCCACAGAGGTCACCTGTGGAGCCCTGAGAGGAGCCACTGGCCTAAAAATTGAGTTCCGCTGTCACTTTCACGGCCACTGGCAGTGGATACCCTCCATGTCCCCATGGCGCCAAATCCTGCTGTAGCTGGAAGATGTGACCGACCAGTTCCCTAGGCATGCACAGTCTTCGGCAACACTAGTTGTCAGTCATCTGCAGGAATGAAAGGCGGCATCTATAAACCCTGGGTCTAGCTGGGTGCCGACCAGCAACAGCTCGCTCTTGCTCTTTGGTGGCGTGTGCAGGAGCCCCAGCCATCCCTTCTTCTTGAGGGTGCTGTTCCTCCCTTTGCACAGCCAGGAGCCTCCATCGCCCTCTTCTCTACTGTCTCCATTCTCTGTATGCAACGAGGCATACAGCTAGTTCACCAGGCTCCATGCCCCTGATGTACTTCTCCTGCAGGATGAAAGACATCGACACATGGGTTAGCATGGGTACACTAAGAACCTCTCTTGGTTAAGTCTGAAGGCCCCTTAATGCATCCAGAGAGTGATGGCCGCTACTTGGATGGCCAGAGTTTAGTGCGCTGCATGGCTGCCTGAAACCCCACCCACCTCCGCCCCATGTCGGAGAAATCACACCAAGGCATCATTAATACATAGAAACCCCATTTATTGCTTGTGCACAAGGGAGATAGCACACCCACTCCACCTGACTGATTGGCGGCAACCTTTCCCATTGGACTGCATGCTGTGCTCTCATCTCAGGTACAGGCATTCTCCTAACCTGCGCTGCTAGGCTGCACTGTTAGCTTGAACCATCGGGAGACTGGTCCAAACTGGGATGATGACATTGCAAGGGGCTGTGAGTGCCTCCACCAGTGACTGCTCCATGGCCAGCTTTAGCAAGGAGGTTGTACAATATGCCCAGCTGTCCAACTGTTCTGCAGTCCACTAAAACGTTCATTAGTTTGCAGTCTGTGCCCGAGAGGTGAAAAGCTTTGGAGCACTTGGTAGCACTTTCAGGCCTCTGCGTTGCTTGAGTGGGCTGATAAACTAGAGACCTGATTCCAAGCATGTCAATGTGGCTGCGTCTGAACTGTCTCAGAGGAATGGTCACTTTATACAAGGTTTCCCTAATGCGGCCCGCTTCCCTTCCCCCTGACCCCACGTGCTTGTGCACTGCCTTCAACTGTAGGGCAGCACTTGTGCCTACCCCCAAATCGCCACAACCGCAGGGCGGCCCTTGCCCCCATCTGCAAGTTGTCTCAACCGCAGGGCAGCCCTTGCAACAACCCCCCTGCCCGACAACGCACCTCAAGCTTGAAGTCGAATAGGCGACCCCTGTGAGCACTGTGCAACGTTACAGTGCACTCACCTCCGAGTTCCCCTCAAGGTGCAACCCTGCAGGTTCCCGACCCAATGGCAGGAAACATGGCCTAGCGTCGACCGGCTGAGTGATCACAAACTGGTTTCATGATGTTGTGATGTCTGGTCTTCTCATCATATTGTCTGCTCACACTGCCAAACATGCCCGATGCCAGCAGGTACAGAAAATTCCACCCATTATGTCTATTTTGGAAACAACATGCTGTACCTCTGAAACCATGCAGCTGTACCAAGAGTTTCTATAATGTTGATTTTTTCCCAAAGTAAACAGAAAAAAAACTAAGTGAGCCAGCTTACTTGGGCTCAGCTTCATCCAACGATAAAATGGAAACTCTTGTGCAAAAATCCACAAATTTCATATAGTTGTGGCATCTAATTATACTTTAATAGGTAAAGCAAAAGTGGGAAAGAGACCAAGATCTTAGGAGAGGTTAAAAGATGTATTTAAACAGTTACAGATGTATAGTCAATGTTTCAGAGTGGCTCGAGAAAGAAAACATGACTTTGTTTAATTTGTTCTGACATGTATTCATTGGTCCTTGAGATCATGGAATTGTATTTCCAAAACAATCCCTACCTTCCCCCACCCACCCTCTGCTACACCCCAAAATCCTAACCCTGTACCTTTGTCACCTTGAGACTGGGTGTCTCCACTGCTTTTCTTGCCGGTCTTCCTGGCTTCTTCTTTATTATTTGATGGATGTGGGGGTCACTGGCTAGGCCAGAATTTATTGTTCATCCCTAATTGCCCTTGAGAAGGCAACGGTAAGCTGCTGCCTTGAACCGCTGCAGTCCTCGAACCGCTGCAGTAGGAACACCCACAGTGCTGCTAGGGAGGGAGTTCCAGGATTTTGACCCAGTGACAGTGAAGGAACAGCAATATAGTTCCAAGTCAGAATGGTGTGTGAATTGGAGGGGAACTTGCAGGTGGTGTTGTTCCCATGCATCTGCTGCCCTTGTATTTCTAGGTGGTAGAGGTCATGGGTTTGGAAGGTGCTGTCGAAGGAGCCTTGGTGAGTTACTGCAGTGCATCTTGTCAATGGTACACACTGCTGCCACTATGCGTTGGTGGTGGAGGGAGAGAACGTTTAAGGTGTTGGGTGGGGTGCCAATCTGCTTTGTCCATTGTAACATATAAACTATCTAGATTTAAGGGAAAGCTATATAAACACATGAAGAAGAAAGGAATGTAGTAGAAGGATATGTTGCTGGGGTTGGATGAAGAAGGCTGGGAGGAGGAACATACAGACCTATTGTTAGGACTTATGGATCCGGGTTGCACGCTTGTTTTGGGAAGCCGAGTTGGTTCAATAGACAGAGTAGGTCAGTAGACACTTATTAAGTGGAACACATTCTGTTTATTTACAAAGGTATTCAGCAGCTACACTTGTGTGCTTTCAATTCAAACCCTGTCTCTACACTACAGACTCTAACTGCAGACTACTGACTACTGAGGTAGCCTACTCTTCTATTGGATACTAAGATCATGTGATCTTCCATTATAACATCCTTCTTAAAGGTATATTACACATCAGATTACCACACCTATTGTACAAAATTGTGCCGTGAATGCCATTTCTTATTTCTTTCATGGGATGTGGGTGTCGCTGGCAAGGCCAGCATTTGTTGCCCATCACTAATTGCCCTTGAACTGACCTTGCTTGTCAGAGGGCAGTTGAGAGCCAACCACATTGCTGTGGGTCTAGAGCCACATGTACGCCAGATCAGGTAAGGATGGCAGATTTCCTTCCTTAAAGGACATTAGTGAACCAGATGGGTTTTTGCAACTATAGAAGATAGTTTCATGGTCACCATCACTGAGACTAGATTCATATTCCAGATTTATTAACTGAATTCAAATTCCACCAGCTGTGGTGGTGGGATTTGAACCCATGTCCCTACAGCATTAGCCTGGGGCCTATGGACTACTAGTCTAGCGATTACCACTATGCAGCCTGTAGCTACAACACACCAAATACTAGCAGGAACTCCCAAGCTTTTACCAGTTACCATACTCCTGATGAGGTGTAGCCACAGCTGCTTGAGAACTGTTAGCTGCACAGCGTAAGTAGGATAGTGAAACCTGAAACAAAAGGCAAAAGAATTGGCCCAAGTGCAACAAGCAGTGCCTGCAGAGAGGCTACATTGGATCTTTTGTCAATTTTATTTACATACTGTTTATATAAAGAAAATGTATGTAAACATTCATCTTTACAATAATACCAACTACTAGAAAATCATTGAACACATTTAGATGCCTATTTTCCTTGGATGATAAAATAACATTTGTCAGGAAGTGCAGTACTGTGGTAACAATTCAACATGCACTTCTCTTACACAAACAATACCAAATTCTGAATTAAACCTGAGTAATTTTAGATGTTTTCACTCATGGATTCAAAACCAAGGACAAAAAGAGAACAGAATAAACTAACTGGATTAGACAGTATTGACATTCAGTGAGTAAATGTTCATTGCAGTTTTACCTAACACATACTTCAGATCCCCTTTTCGATCTCCCTTTTCCTAATAATTATTATACATTTTATAGATATATTTTTTTTTCTTTTCCCAACTATTTCTATTATTATTTTAAAAATTTATTTCCATCCATTGTTTTATCTCCACCTTTTAGCCTATTTCGATCCCCTCCCCCCCACCCCACCCCCACAAGGGCCATCTGCCACTTGCTCATCCTGCTTTCCACCCTTAATGTCACCATTAGCACCTCCTTTAGTTAATATCACCACCGTCAACACCCTTTTGACCTTTTGTTTATGACATCTTTGGCAATTTCTCCTTTGCCTCCACCTATCACTGGCCCTCAATCCAGCTCCACCAGTCCAACCCCCCTCAAACAGCTTACATTTCACCACATTTCTATTTCTCTTTAGTTCTGATGAAGAGTCATACGGACTCGAAACGTTAACTGTATTCCTCTCCGCAGATGCTGGCAGACCTGCTGAGTTTTTCCATCAATTTTTGTTTTGTTACATACTTCAGAGTTTGATGCAGCAGTTACTGAGTTAAGCCTCTGTGTTTCCCTTTTATGATTATGCATAAGTACTTTTAGGTTTTTTAAAGTTGTACTTTTTTCCTGTTTATGTATGCAGGTTTTATATTTACATTTACTCAAAACCAATTCAGACTGAATCCAATCCACAAAGATCCAATCTATGAGGAATGCACTAAACTTTCTCATTCCCAACATCGCTCCCCTGCTGTTTTTAAATATTAGCTTCTTTAAATGGGAATTCTTCTAGGTAAACATAATAAGCCAGAATTTGCTGGCAAAGTAATGGTGAGTTTAATGGTGCTCACTGTTGTTAATGCATAAATCGGCCAGCAATTCATGGTGGGGAAGACATACCCTGTGAGGTGCAATTTGCCATGAACTGCTGCCTATTGGCTTCACAGAAACAGTAGCTCACTGTCAACCTCACCATGAGTTTCAAGATTTGCATTTGCGCTTTAATTCGTTTAGCTCACTGCAAAAAGTTAGTGCTGGTACTTAACAGCATAAGGACCCATTTAATGATGAGATTTATAGTCCTGCAGTTTCATTCAACCTCTCTGGCCCAGAAAGTGAATAAATACATTTGTGGAGTCTGCAGGTTGTAAATCGTTTTTAGAGATTTTTCAAATTTGAGATTTTAATTTTTTTTCTTACTTATGAATTTCTTTTTCTTTCTCTCTTAATGCAATTTTTCTTTACCTCTCCTTCTGTACTAGATCTGTCCTCAGTTCACCCTATTTCCTTCTTCACCATTCTTCTGTTTCTTTCTCACTCCTTAACTTTTATTCGTTAGGGAGCTAGACTTTTGTTCCTATCATATAGAAAGATCACAGATACCCTACTGACTTCAGCACAACACTAGCAGCTCATGCTACCAGCAATTTGCAGCACAAACAATTCCCTTGCCGAGGAGTCAGGGAAGAAGCCTAAAATAATAAGACAGGCCACAACATGTCACACTCCAACAAATCCTGGGTCCCTATGCAATGCAAAGTACAATCACCTCTTTATATAGTCAAAGAGTTATTAGGGTTAGAGATATCTGAAAATAATGGGAAAATACAGAAGAAACACAAAGCATCCAATCAAAATTTGAAGTACATATTTCTTCTAAGCAGGGATATTTTAAAGCAAGACTAGCAAACACAGGATAGATCTTGATCGGTGAAAATGGGCTGAATAATCCAGTGGGGAGGCTTGGGGGTCAGATGACACCCCCCCCAACTCCTGGGAAACCATGTTGGTGGGTCCAATCTATATGTAGATTAAAGTCAACCATGATGACAGTTGTACCCTTATTGCGTGTGTCTTTAATTTCCTGCTTAATGCCTTCCCTTACATTTCCATTACTGTTTGGGGGCCTACAGACAACCCCCACCAATATTTTCTGCCCCTTGGTGTTTCCTATCTCCACCTAAACAGATTCCACATCATGATTTTCCGAGCCAATACCCTTCCTCACTATTACATTGATTTCCTCCTTTACAAACAATACTATCCCATCTCCTTTCCCAATTTGTCTGTCATTCCTAAATATTGAATACCTCTGGATGTTCAATTGCCGTCGTTGGTCACCCTGCAGCCATGTCTCCGTAATTGTAACTATATCATAACCGTTTATATATATTTGCCCTGTTAATCATTCTACCTTATTGCAAATACTCCGCACATTAAGATACAATGTCTTTAGAAATGCCTTTTTAACCTTGTTGGTCACCTTAGCTTTGTTATGCACTATGACCCCATTTGTTTTTCACCCATGTTTTTTTCTGCCTTCCACTTTTGCTTCTTACTTTTCTGTCTTTTGTTTTTATCCTTGTTTCCCTCTCCTCTGTCTCCCTGCTCAGTTTCCCATCCCCCTGCCATTCTAGTTTAAACCCTCCCCAACAGCACTAGCAAACATCCCTACCAAGGACATTGGTCCTGGTCCTGCTCAGACACGACCTGTCCTGTTTGTACTGATCTCATCTTCCCCAGAACCGGTCCCGATGTCCCAGGAATCTGAATCCCTCCCCACTATGCCATTTCTTCAGCCATGTATTCATCTGGTATATCCTGTTCTTTCTACTCTTGCTAGCACTTGGCACTGGTAATAGTCCTGAGGTTACTACCTTTGAGGTCCTACTTTTTATTTTACGTCCTAATTCCCCATATTCAGCTGGTTGGACCTCATCCCTTTTTTTACCTATGTCGTTGGTACCAATATGGACCATGACCACTGGCTGTTCACCCTCCCCCTTCAGAATGCCCTGCAGCCTCTCTGATACATCCTTGACCCTGGCACCAAGGAGGCAACATACCATCCTAGAATCTCTTTTGTGGTTGCAGAAATGCCTATCTGTTCCCCTTACTGTTGAATCCCCTATCACTATAGCCCTGCCACTCTTCTTCCTCCCCTCTTGTGCAGCAGAGCCAGCCGTGGTGCCATGGACTTGGTTCCTGCTGCTTTCCACTGAGAAGTCATCTCCCCCAACAGTATCCAAAACGGTATATCTGTTAGAGAGGGGTGGGGGGGGGGGGGGGGTGGTGGGGGGGCTGGCCACAGGGGACTCCTGCACTACCTGCCTTCCTCTACTCTGCCTGGTGGCCACCATCCCCTTTCTGCTTGTCCAGTCTTTACTTGCCATGTGACCACCTCACTGAACGTGCTGTCCATGATAATCTCAGCATCATGGATGCTCCACAGTGATTTCACCCACAGCTCCAGCTCTGAAATGGGGTTAGCCGGTAGCTGCAGCTGGACACGCTTCCTGTACACATGATCACCAGGGTCACTGGAAATGTCCATGACTTCCCACATAGCACAGGAGTAGCATATCATGGGTGCGAGCTCTGCTGCCATAACTTGCCTTTAGATGAAGCTTGTTAGTTAGTCCCTTTAAAGAAGACTAATTACGGTAGGGACCTTATTCCACTCCAACACTCTCACTACAGTCCAAAGCCCTCACCTTATTTTGTTTAAGCTAATGGACTGCAGCAGTTTAATTAGTAGAAAAAGTAGAAGTAGAAATACTCACCTGACCCTCCTTACCAATCAGCTGCTTCCCCTGCGTCGCGACACTTTTTAAATCAGGACATCCTCGCGCCGCTTTCAGTCCCGTACCTCCCCGGAACTCTCCCTCTGTCCTTGCACTGCTTTCAGACCTGAGTCCAGCTCCTGCTCCTTTTAAATCTCCACTCTGACTCACAGCTCCTGCTCTTTTTAAATCTCCGCTCTGACTCCCAGCTCCTGTTTCTTTTAAATCTTACCAAGGTTGCCGCTCCTCTCGCACTGCCTCCCGGTCCCAGTCTGGGGGGCTACCAGCTTTTATATCTGCTCTGCCTCTCTCACGCTGTTTTATCTGCTCTGTCTCTCTCACGCTGTTTTATCGGCCCCCTCCTCTCGTGCTGTTTTATCTGCTCCGCCGCTGTCACGCTGTTTTATCTGCTCCCTCCTCTCGCACTGTTTTATCTGCTCTGCCTCTCTCACGCTGTTTTATCTGCTCCGCTGCTCTCACGCTGTTTTATCTGCTCCGCTGCTCTCACGCTGTTTTATCAGCCCCCTCCTCTTGCACTGTTTTATCTGCTCTGCCATTCTCACACTGTTTTATCGGCTCCCTCCTCTTGTGCTGTTTTATCTGCTCCCTCTTCTCGTGCTGTTTTATCTGCTCCCTCCTCTCGCACTGTTTTATCTGCTCCCTCCTTTCACACTGTTTTATCTGCTCTGCCGCTCTAGTGCTGTTTTATCTGGTCTCTCCTCTCGCACTGTTTTATCTGCTCTGCCGCTCTCACGCTGTTTTATCTGGTCTCTCCTCTCGCACTGTTTTATCTGCCCCTCCTCTCGTACTGTTTTATCTGCTCCCTCCTTTCACATTGTTTTATCTGCTCTGCCGCTCTAGCGCTGTTTTATCTGGTCTCTCCTCTCGCACTGTTGTATCTGCTCCCTCCTCTCATGCTGTTTTATTTGCTCCCTCCTCTTGCGCTGTTTTATCTGGTCTCTCCTCTCGCACTGTTGTATCTGCTCCCTCCTCTCATGCTGTTTTATTTGCTCCCTCCTCTTGCGCTGTTTTATCTGCTCCCTCTTCTCGCACTGTTTTACCTGTCCCACCTCTCGCACTGTTTTTTCTGCTCCCTCCTCTCACACTGTTTTATCTGCTCTGCCGCTCTAGCGTTGTTTTATCTGGTCTCTCCTCTCACACTGTTTTATCTGTCCCTCCTCTCGCACTGTTTTATCTGCCCCTCCTCTCACACTGTTTTATCTGATCTTCTGCTCTAGCGCTGTTTTATCTGCTCCCTCCTCTCACGCTGTTTTATTTGCTCCCTCCTCTCGCACTGTTTTATCTGCTCCCTCCTCTCACACTGTTTTATCTGCTCCCTCTTCTCGCACTGTTTTATCTGCTCCCTCCTTTCATGCCGTTTTGTAGGCTTCTGCCAGTTCTTAAGGAATGGAAGAGAAGAAGCTTAACAAAGGTGAGTCTGAAATTTTTTTGTGGGCCTTCAAAAATCAGGAATGCATTTTCAGATTACCAGGAAATTTACTTGTGGTAAGTGCAGCATGCTTAGGAGGAAAAAGGTAAATTTGGACCTATGATTTTCAAAGCTCTCCAACAACAACGTATATTATGCCTGGATCTAATTGATAGAGATTCGTTGCTATGAGTAGTGAAAATTTCATTATTGCTATATCACCTGACTACTAGGAAGATAGAAGTTGCATGAGATAGACCTTGGTCTTTTCTCATCTAACAATTTCTAAGTTTTATATGTATCTGCAGCTTGTTGTTATCTGGCACTGTCAATGTGGCTCTATATGAATTGTCTTCAGAATGATGTGACAAAGGTCATTAGAAATAGGCAGCTGAATCTTTTAATATGTCACAACTGTGCTGATACATTTTTCAGAAGTGCCGGTATTGTAACTGCTTTAAAACATAATTGGAGCAGTGATTTAATATAACAATAAATATATTAACTGACATTTTTAAAACATCTTCTTTCACTCTTTATAACATTTACACAAAAACCAAGAGGCTCACACTTTTGTAAATGGCTCAAGTAATAATGCTTATACTAATATTCGTTTGATAGTACAGAACTTGAGTATTGCTGAGAAAAGGGACTGTCAAAGCTTTATATCTTGCACTCATCAGGACAGGCGCAAGAAAATACCAAATCTCAAAGGGAACAACAATTTATACTGCATGAGAAGAGGGTGTTGATTTGTTGACAAGTGCACCCTGATTGGTAGAAGCATTGCTATGAAGAATATACCAGGGAACAGTTAACTGCCATATGGATCCAGCCTTAAAGCACATACTTAGAGTAGGTGTTCTCAACCTTTTTGCTTCTGAAGCCCCCCTCCCATGTTATAAAAATTCCATGGATTCTCTGCAATACAACACAAGTATTATTACTGTTACATAATTGAACATATAAGTATTAATTGTTCCTGTTTCACTTAATGTGAAAATTGTTGCTGATGCTGAACAACAAATTCACCTAGCAAACACACATATGTCATGCTCAATGTTTATCCTACTACAATTATGCTTAGCTTAGTAGACTGTTGCTAAGGTTGGTAGACTGTCCCTGCGAGTTGGTAGACTGCCACTATGAGGTTGGTGGACTGTCAATGTGAGGTTGGTGGACTGTCAATGTGAGGTTGGTAGAATGTCACTCTATGGTTGGTAGGCTGTCATTGTGAGGTTGGTAGACTGTCAGTGCGTGATTGGTAGACTGTCACTGTGAGTTTGGTAGACTGTCACTGAGGTTTGTTGACTGATGTTGTGAGCTTAGTAGACTGTTGCTGTGATGGGTGGACTATCATCTTAAGGTTGGTAGACATTCACTGTGTGGTTGGTAGACTGTTATTCTGTGGTAGGTCGATTGCCACTGAGACTGATAAAGCTGGTGAGACCGATGGTGTTGATGAATGTACCAGCTTCTCCTCTTGCCCGTTACTAATGAGTTAAGTGGAACATGCCTCCTGAGATTGGATGCTGTCTCCTTGAGGACATGGCTCTGGACCAATGACCATGAGCCTCTGATACCAAGGGACCGTTTTTGGTTTCTTGTGTCCTGTGTGGCGATAAGGCTGGGGGCTAAAGAGATACTGTTCTTACGTTGACTGGTGACTTGGGGATGGAGAGTAAAACCTTGTAACTTGGATGCTATGAACTTTGGGGATTTGCATTAAATTACCCTTAAATCAACTGTTCACTGGCAAACCCCTTAAAATCATTATGTGGATCCACGGTTGAGAACCTCTGACCTCAGGCATCCTTCAATTCTACTGATGTGATAGTGTTAATGAACACTTCTATCAATTTAATCCTTTTCTTCCCTCTTCATCTTAACTGGCACACAGTGCTCAAGGGAAACAAAGCAAAGCACAAAACCTTGATATAAGAAATGTGTCAAGTTCAGACATTATAAAACATTTTCCATATTAAATGGTATAAAGTATCAATGTGTGAGTGCTAACCATTTTCTTGTTATTTTAGAATCCTTTTCAGTGTTGTACTGACAGATATATAGTGTGGTCTAAGCTAGCCTTGCCTCCAGTTCATTCTCCCAAATTGCTTTCCCCCAAAGCCTTCATAAACCAGCGAGTTACTGCACAGAAATACTTCATAGTTAGATGTCACCACCCTGGCAGGAACCTTGCTATTAGATGCATCATAATCAACCGGAGAGAATGATCTGAATCGTCTTGGGTTTTTGCTGTGTAACATGAAGTAGCTCATTTAAAATTACTGTTTAAAATCTGGTTTTACATTCACTGGACCACTGCTTGAAGGGTATAAATATTTGAGTGGCAGAAATAACGCTAATCCTAATTCCGATGAAAATTCACAGGCCTGAACTAACTCTGGGTGGGATTTTCCGCCTCCACTCGCCACCGGGATCATCCAGTCCGGCCGAAAGTCAAAGGACTTTTGGCTGGTCCACCGAATCTCCCAAGGCAGGCCCCAACGTGATGGGGCCGGAAAATCCTGGGCTCTGTTTTTCTCTCCACGAATGCTGCCTGACCTGCTGAGTATTTCCAGCGGTTTCCATTTTTCATCCTAACATTGTTGCTCAAAAATTCTTGATTGTACTAATGACTTGGTAAATTGAGCTTTCCTCAACAAGCAAAATGCACTGTCTTGACCATCAGAATTAATATAACTGCAGCATTTCATTAAATACAGGAGAGAAGTAGAATCTAGAGATAAAGACTAGTATTTTCTTAAAACCCCAGGCCAGTGTCTGATTGCACAGATTCATCATTAGAACAAGGGAGAATTGTTTCAGAGAGTTGGCGAAAGTATAGAGGGCCAAATGGCCTCTTCTGTGCTGTAAGATTCTATAATGCATTGCTAATATTCCCTGGTATTTTACAAGAATTTTTGCCATAGACTTGTGCATGCCTACCGCATACATCTTAACAGTGCAAACATGAACTGGTTTTCAGTTAATCTATCTATCTTTGCCTCATAAAATAGGACATATTTTCTAAACATGATAGCTCTCAGATCAATCTTAGCCAAAGTCAATATTTTCATGCTATTGCACTGAGAATGTTTATGTAGGATTTAATACCAATGCTTTGACATTCACAAGCCGACGTAAAACTTGTATGTTGTGCATGTGTCATATTAAAAAGAGATGCTGAACATTAACCAAGTTGCTGTAGGTAAAAGTAACTAATTAAAGTTGGGTGTTTCCATTATCGTTAACAGAATGATCTTTGACATGAACCAATAAAGTCTGAATAATCTGTTTTAAATTTGCTTCATTCTGAAGTGGGGAACTTTAATTGCAGGTCAGGCTGCTTAACTCATGAGTTTTGAATTTTGTTTTGCAGTTTTCCTTCAAAAACTCTTGGTATAAAATAAAGGGAACTATTTAAGAGCTGTAACTTTTGTAACATTTTCTATGTCTAACACTACCCAGGCTAAGGTTTACTTGAAAAAACAATACAGTCACATACAGGATAAATTTCCTTGCTCTGTCTGGCACTTGAGTGGCATTGAGTGGGCAACAGAACTTTGTTGTGATCTTTTAAGTGGCTTTTCCTGGGTTTCCTAGCACTTCTAGAACTATTCTACAATGCAACTGTCAATGTTACTGGCCTCTATTACATATAGACACCTGCCAGTCAAGGGCAAAAGATCTTCGAGTATCTGAACTGTACATAGATGCTGCGTCCCGGGCAGTTTTCATTCAATTCAATAGGATGCACCTGCTGTCAGAACCAGTTATTTGAGGTGATAGTGAACTGGCTGAAGAGTTTCCTATTGCTGAAAGTGGGAAATATATTTTTAAGCATTTGTCTTTGCATTTTGCCTGCAGACATCTGCACTGGCTTCTGGCTGCTTCCAAAGGGTTGAAATGCTGGCAACATTTGGATTCCCACCATGTCACCAGCTTCCAAATCCAACATCAGTGATGTTCAGGAGCAGTAATGGAATTTCCTATGGGTATCTTTCCTCATGCTCCTGAGAGGGGCTACCTGATAACCAAGATTTCAGGAAGCAGTTGGCTCCACATGCTGTACTGAAGGGCCTTGGGACTGAGATGGTCTTCATCCCATGGCAGGTGGCCCCTAGCATGGAGCAGGCTCGTGGCTGCATCTCTGGAAGATGCTCCTAGTCTCATTGCACACTGACAAGGTGGAATGAGGGCTGTAGACCTGGCATGTGCTGTTGCCCCAAGGGACGACGGTGTCATGCAGCTGCAACTCCTGGGTGGGAATGGCCCTCATCATCCTCTTCACCATCATCTTCCTCCTACTGTGTCACCATGTGCTGTGGTGCATCAGCAGAAGGGAGGATAGAATGGGTGAGTCTCACTCTCTTAAGAGCAGGGAGTTAAAGGGCAGTGGAATATTTGGTTGTGTGGTAACATCAGAAATGCTCAGTCAGTTATGGCACTGATAAGATGCCGCTGACGTCAGCATTTTTTTAACATTCGTTCTTGGAATGTGGATATTGCCCAGCATTCATTGCCCATCCCTAATTGCTCTTGAGAAGGTCGTGGTGAGTCACTTTCTTGAATTTCTGCAGTGCAGTCCATGTGGTGTAGGTACACTCACAGTGCTGTTAGGAAGGGAGTTCCAGGGTTTTGACCCAGCGACTGTGAAGGAATGGTGATAATAGTTCCAAGTCAAGATGGTGTGTCGCTTGGAGGGGAACATGCAGATGGTGGTACTCCCATGTGTCTACTGCCCTTGTCTTTCTAGATGGTAGAGATTGTGGGTTTGGAAAGTGCTGTTGAAGGAGCCTTGGCAAGTTGCTGCAGTGCATCTTGTAGATACATTGCTGCCACTGTGCAGTGCTGGTGAAGGAACTGAATGTTTCAGATGGTGGATGAGGTGTAGATCAAGTGGGCTGCTTTATTGTGGATGGTGTTAAGCCTCTTGAGTGTTGTTAGAGCTACACTTATCCAGACAAGAGTCTATGGCAAGAGGCAAGTGTCTCCCCTAAGTTGTCTTGCCCTACGAGGGATTTAGAAAAGGGCTAGGATGTGAACCCTCTGCAGTAATTTGCCTTGGCAGGCACTGTGCTCCAGTTTCTCTTTCAAAGAGATAAGTAAATGGGGGTAAGGAATGTGACGCAAGTGGCATGGGAGTGGTGAAGAAAGATGATGGCAGATAGTGAGGGTGTTAAAGTGGAGGAAGGGCTTTTGTGGTTGTGCTCGGCAGGTGTGTGTTACAGGAGTTATGTTGCCATAATGCAGTATAGGTACTGGAAGCAACCAGAGGAATTGTGAAGGGTAAGTTATCGAATTATTGTTTTAAGTTGGTAAAACTAGTGCCAGCGTGGGAATGGGGAAAATCGGCACAGTCAACCTCCTTGCCTGTCCTGCTGAGGCAGTGAAATTTTATGCAGTGCTATTTTGCCATCTTGAGATTAAGGGAATTGACAGGCAGTTGCCAATGCCATTGCTTTCCAGGTTGCCTCATAGGATCATAATGCATGGCCTGCTGGCAGCCAATTCAATACCAAAAATATCTTGCAGGTCTGAATGAATAAAGTTCTGGCTTGGTGCCATGTTCTGCTGCGCTCTAGGCACAGGCATCACCTGAATATTCATAATTTTGTCCAAGCGTACTAGCAATGTTAGTAAGATGTGTGGTGAAGTCTTTTGAGAGAATGGTGAAATAGTCCAGTAGTGTTCCTGCCTTACATTCTTGACACCCAGTTTGACGATGTTAAAGGCACGGTAGAAATGCAAGTTGATGTCGCTGGAGTGTTTCATTGAATAGTGGCAGATGAGGAGTGCAATCAAAAGGTGGTTTCAGCTGTCTGCACAGGTTTTAGACAAATGCTTGCACCAATTGGTATGCAAATGGGGATACCCAGCACCCCGCGCCCCTCCACCTCTGTCTAGACCTGTGGCAGGTAATAAGTCGTTTGTTTAAAAAAGGAGATGCAACTGCACTGAGGCAATTCTTGATTTAATTCTACAAGGAGCCAATGACCCTGCAATTTCATGGGCGTTCTCTCAGTTGAATGCCACTGATGCCCCAGGGAAGCATTTTAAATGGCCATTTTTAGCTGCTTCCATAGGGGTCTTGCCAATCTCTGGAAGTCTGGGAGAATTTCAGGGTCATTACATTTTTAAGAGTTTTGATCATTGTAGTTTAGATTGCATTACATGGGCAATATACCAATCACAGGAATATGAGTTGAATGGGGAAAAATTTTAAAAATCAGAACATACTGACCATTTAATTTACAAGAGCTGATGAACATGACAATACTTGAAGTAGAATTTGCAAGGAGTTCCCCTAGTGTCTGTTGTAACGTCAGTGGAAGAATGGCCTATACCCCAGTGAAACAGCATCAATGGAAGTTCGCTCTTTTCTCCACTGAGGTTACAGAGTTTGTTTTGGAGAACACCCAAGTAAATTCTGGGGTGTGTTCATTTTCTTATCAATAATTGTTCTCCAAGTCAGGAGGTGTAAATTAGAATTATGTATAGATTGCAAAATAGAGAGAAAGAAGGATGTGAATAAGAGAAAGAATGATAAAAGAAACACAAAGGTTTTCTAAAAATATATTTCAATTAAAAAAAAACTCTAGCCATAATTAAAACTTGAAGGAATGAGATTCCAAACTTATAGAAGTTATCATTGAAATGGGATATGTTAGTGCTAAGGAATGGAACAACTTCAGTTTTAGGGACCCTGTGTCACCATGAAGTGCTCCCAACTTAGCTAGACACAGAGTAAAGTTCACTTTACTCTGCACCTGCACTAAAATATTCTGGCATTTCTCCCCATTTCCAGTGCCAAATATCCTTAGTCCTGTTTAAGTAACATTGGGAATTTATGTTCCATGTTCATTAAGACTGCACAAGCTCAATTTGCACAGTATAGCCGTGCTACTGGTTAAACGCTTTGCACCCTTTGGTTGAATGGTAGCCATTCAACCTTGGATTGGAGCATGGAGTGCAAAACAAAGAATAATTGTACTAATAGTGTGAGTATCAAAAGTCTGCACCACATGCACTCAGCATTCCACCTCAAACACCACTGACAGACAATCTCATGCACCTCAATCACTGATTGACAAGTGTCAATAAAAGTCAACATTGTGATTTCAAGGCCAATTATGATAATATTCTTAATTCAGTTGTTCATGGCCATTACCAGTATTTAATCAGAGGCTACAGAATGATACCAAATGTGGAGTGAAGATTGCTGGTGCCTTTATCAGCCTGGTTCAGTTGGTAACTTTCTCCATTCAGAGTTAAGACATGGTTTATGATATAAGCTCATAGTCTAGACTGATACTCTGGTATTTAGGGAATGCTACATTATTAGAGGTACATGAAGAAAGAGAAATCAAGAAGATGCCAGTAAGCAAGATCTTTGGTGTGCCGATTTCAATTGGAACAGTTGTTCTTTGTGCAAAGAGTTATGAGGTCAACTTCTCCTATAAAGAAAGGATTAGGTGTCCTACACACCAGGGATGCTGAATCAGTGTAGCCGACATCAAAATAATTTGAAACAGTACAGCTTTTGGATGTCAAAGAGCTTTTTATAAAAATGAAATAAGCATCAAAATGGTTATACCTCATTGCTTCTCACCTTCTTCCCCTTCCCCTTTTCAACAAGAAAGTGCATCAACAGCTGAGAATCAGAATCAGAATCAGAATCACCACAACTTCCAGTTCCTCCTTTTCACAACAGAATGATTCAGATTTTGCAGAAAGAATAATGTGAGGCTCATCAGTGCTCACCATTATTTAAGAGCAAATCAGAAAATAACTTCCAGCATCTGCAAATGCTGCAGTTAACTGTGGAAATCAGGAAGTTGCCTTCTGAGTTGCCCAGCTCCTCCAACAGCTTTGCTAATAACAGTACCTCACCAAGGGATTTGACATTCAAAAGCATGCAAAGGCGTGAAGTTGAGGTATTTAGTCATAGTTATGCATGACATACACAAAAAATTAGGATTATCCATTCAACTGTAAATGAATTTTTCACAATATTCTAAGTATCAATTGTTGCCAAACAACCACACCAGCACTGAAATTAACTTTTACAAGTGTGGAATCTCATTCGTTTAGATTTTACTTATTGCTAGCAAATTTAAAAAGTTAAAAGAAAAAAAATATTTTAATCATTCTCTCTCTTAATCATATATGTTTTACTCCTCTCTTTATTTTGCAATCTGTATGGAATTAGGTATTCTAATTGCAATATCCTGACTTAGAATCTGTGTGTCTCAGTAAGAATTCCATAGTCTGATTGGCTAATGGGATAATGACCCAGATTCCACAGTCGGTGATAAAGGAGAAGCTGTTGCAGTTCATATCACTAACAGCTGCCCACAAATGTTTCTCGGGCATGTCTGATCCAGTGCACCACACCACTCTCCCCCATGACCAACACTCTATAGAAGATCTGTGATTTGTGAGCAAGTCAGGAAACAGTGATGCTCTTCAACCAATCCAATTGAAGAATCCTCACAGAGACATACAAGGCTCTGCAAGTGGATGAGTTTTGAATAAATTAATATCTCACCTACAGATTCTAAATCAGAAAGTATACAGCAGGAAATGTCACGTAGGAAGTATAAATTAGATTTAAATCACTTACATAAAGATCAGGAAAGACATGAGATTAAGAGAGAGAAAACAGAGATAGACAGAAAAAGTAAAAAAAAAGACACTTTAAAAAAGTGTCCAACATTAACTGCTGTAGCAATAAGATTCCACAACTCTAAGTTTTTCAAGGCCAGAGAGGTTGTTTGGCAATAATTATAACTTAACCGGCTGTTAAAAGTCCAATTACACCTGAATGCAACAATCCTTTTTTCCTGGCACCTTTAGTGAGGAATGAATGGGATGTCCATTTGATTAATTTCAGTGCTAAATCTATTGGTGAAGTTCTATTATAGCACATGCTGTGGAGGGCCAGAGTAACTTTGACAGCAACTTCCAGCATCCTGCTTTAAACTGTGCGTGAAAGTTGCTGTCTAATTCATTAATTTATAATGGTGAGTGTTGACAGTTTCACCATTATTCTTAACACAAAATGCGGGCCACACATTTGCTCGCCCTATTCACACAGGTCCCATAATCTCCTCTAGAGGGCACAGCACTGTGGTTGATATCTAATAACCGCAACTTCCAGTGTAAATCACCACAGAAAATCTCTGGCCAAGTATAAGCGTAATGAATGGCTGGTGCTGTTTGTCACCGCTAACCATGAAATCTTGGCCATTATCATTAATCTATATTACATTTAAAATTAGGTTCTGTGGTTATAGAACAGAGCATGGGTTACAATTACAAGAAAGTGTGAATTATAAACATATGATGCTTGATCACACGTCCCATAATCGGGTTTTATATATTAAAATGTGGGATTTAGACAGAGAGGATACAAGTTTCTTAGAGTACATTGTGGTTTCCTGGATTGGACCCCACCTATATGGTCCAGCAGAGAGGCCCCTATTTGGATTAGAAACTTAATACTTTTACTAAAACATCCAAAAATGTTCTGCTGAAGTTATTATTTTCTTCTTTAAGTTTGGAGTACATTGAAAGAGAACTACTCCCCCAGGCTTCTCCTCCCAGTTAATATTATACCAGAGTGGGGAAGGGTCTCTTTATAGATTGGCTTAATGTTGTAAATATAGCATTATGGGCATATTTCTGTGGAAATCTTTGAAATTATTCCATAAAACAATTCAAAAGGATAAGCATATACTTACATTAATCTCTCCTGATGTTAGAGGGGAAGTTGAAAAATAATGTGTAGCTTTCTATGTGTGAATGTATGTGTGGGTTTGGAGGTGGGGGGATGTGGGGAGCTACATTAGTTGGTTAGAATAAAGCATGAATACTTCAATAGATTCGTTGAATGTTATAGACAGGAACAAGCCTTTCATTTGTCAACAAAGCAATGATTTTCATAATTCAACGTCAACAATGTAACCTTACACTAAGTCAATCATCGACCGTCAATAATATAACTAACATTACTATCAATAATGTAATCAACACTGGCAAAAAGGTAACCCACGCTAATATCAATAACGTAACTCATGCTACTGCCAATAACGTAACCCACACTAATGTTAATAACATAACCCATACTACTGTCAATAATGTAATTATCAGTCAATAATGTAGCCCATGCTATTGTCAATAAAGTAATTATCAGTCAATAATGTAAACCATGCTAGTGTTAATAACGTTACTCACACTACTGTCAACAATGTAATTATCAGTCAATATTGTAACCCACACTAGTCTTAATAGTGTAACCCATACTAATGCCAATAAAGTAAGCTACACTACTGTCAATAATGTAATCTACACTATTGTCAATCAAGTAATCTACAATGCTGTCAATATGTAAAGTACAGTATTGTTAATAATGTGACCCACACTAATATCAATAATGTAACACACTGCAGTCAATAATTTAACCCACACTAATACCAATCATGCAATCAACACTACTGCTAATCATGTAACCAAGCATACTGTTAATATGTAACCTAGCATACTGTCATTAATGTAAATCACAATATTGTCATTAAAGTAAATCAAATCATTCAGTAATGATAACCCAAAGTGTTAATAGTGCAACCCACACTACTGTCAGTAATGAAGCCCTCATTGCTGTCAAGGAATAACTCATAGTACTGTCAATAACGCTGTTCTCTTGAAATCTTTCCATCTCGAATAAATCTCAAATTCAACCTATTTCTTTCATTCACTCTGATTCTTTTCCTATCAATTTCTTTCATTAGTCCAGAAGATAAGTCACCAGAAATGATGTTCACGAAGTCCCATTTCTACTTTGTGAAAGGGAAGTCATGTTTAACTAATCTGTTAGAGTATTTTGACAAAGTAACATTCAAGATAGATAAAAGGGAACTGGTAGATGTGGTGCAATTGGATTTCCAAAAGGCATTTGATAAGGTCTCACATCAAAGGTTACAACACAAGATAACAGCACATGGTGTGGAGGCGGGGGTAATATATTAGCATGGATAAAGGATTAGTTAGCTAACAGGAAGCAGAGAGAAGGGATAAATAGGTCTTTTCCGGGTTGGCAAGCTGTAACTAGCGGAGTGGCACAGGGTCCTCAACTATTTACAATCTATATCATTGACTTGGATGAAGACAGTGAACATATGGTAGCCACATTTACCAATGATACTAAGATAGGTAGGAAAGTAAGTTGTCAAGAGGAGGTAGAGAGTCTGCAAAGGGATATGGATAGGTTAAGTGAGTGGGCAAAAATTTGGCAGATGGAGTATAACATGGGTAAATGTGAACTTGCTTGCTTTGGCAGGAAGAATAGAAAATGGAGAAAGGTTGCAGAACTTGGTAGTACAGAGGGATCTAGGTGTTCTGGTACATAAATCACAAAGTTAGTATACAGGTACAGCAAGTGATTAGGAAGGCAAATGGAACGTTGTCATTTATTGCAAGAGGAAAGGAAATTCATAAGTAGGGAAGTTTTACTACAGCTGCACAGGGCCATGGTGATACCACATCTGGAGTACTGTGTACAGAATTGGTCTCCTTACTTAAAAAAAGATATAATTGCTTTAGGAGCAGTTCAGAGAAGATTCATTGGACTTGTTCCTGGGATGAAGGGGTTGTCTTATTAAAAAAGGTTGAACAGGTTGGGCCTATACGCATTGGAGTTTAGAAGAATGAGAGGTGATCTTATTGAAACATATAAGATCCTGAGGGACTTGATAGATTGGATACCCGGAGGATATTGCCACTTGTTGGGGAGACTAAAACTAGGAGTCATAGTTTAAAAATAAGATGTCTCCCTTTTAAGACAGAGATGAGGAGAAACTTTTTCTCCCAAGGGGTGATTGGTGTGTGGAATTCTCTTCCCCAGAAGGTAGTGGAGGCTGGCTTTTTGAATTTGTTTAAGGTATAATTAGACAGATTTTTGTTAGGCAAGGGAGTCAAGGGTTATGGGAGGCAGATAGGAAAGTGGAGCTGAGACCACAACCA
The DNA here is from genome assembly GCF_017639515.1 of Carcharodon carcharias. NCBI lineage: Eukaryota > Metazoa > Chordata > Chondrichthyes > Lamniformes > Lamnidae > Carcharodon > Carcharodon carcharias. The sequence goes on along the minus strand of NC_054467.1, from coordinate 19,626,811 downwards.
GGTCAGCCATGATCTTATTGAATGGTGGAGCAGGTTCGAAGGGCCAGTGGCCTACTTCTGCTCCTATGTTCTTATGTTCACTGTTATGAGATCAGTTTTCCAGCATATTGCAAAACAAACATTGTGAGATGTCAATAGTGAATTGTAAAAACCTATTACTCCTGTTGCCAAGAAGCCTGCCATTGCAGCAATATTTGGTCCGCAGTAAATTTAGGTTTACTTCTCCTTAAATCACGTGCAATTACTTCCTCCACCTGCACTGTTTTTCATTTTCATTGTATATATACCACTCTGCAGGGAGCCGAACTACGCTCATTATAGTGAAACTGACACCCCGCAGATATGTAAGGAAGAATTGGCTACTCACATGTACTTAAAATGTTTATGGTTTGTTCAGGTACTGTTCTTCCTCAGCCACACTCAACATTTACTGAAACACCATAATCTTGGCACAAGCTGGGTATTCTTAAATTCAAAACAAACTTGGTCCATTTTGTCTGAGGACTTGCCCTGCCTGAGGATTTGTAAATGGAATTTTGGCTTGTATTGGGAGGGGGTTGGAGTTTAGAAATAGGGAAGTCTTGTTACAACTGTACACAGTGTTGGTGAGGCCGCACCTGGAGTACTGTGTACAGTTTTGGTCTCAGTATTTAAGAAAGAATATACTGGCATTGGAGGCAGTTTATAAAAGATTCACTAGGCTGATTCCTAGGATGAAGGGGTTGACTTATCAAGAACAGCTAAACAGGTTAGGCCTTTATTCATTAGAGTTTAGAAGAATGAGGGGTGATCTTATTGAAACGTACAAGATTCTGGGGGGGTTGACAGGATACATGTTGAGAAGATGTTTCCACTAGTGGGGGAATCTCGAACTAGGGGACATAGTTACAGAATAAGGGGACACCTATTTAAAACTGAGATGCGAAGGAATTTCTTCTCTCACAGGGTAGTGAATGTCTGGAATTCTCTGCCCCAAAGAGTTGTGGAGGTTAGATCATTGAAAGTATTTAACGAAGAGGTAGGTAGATTTTTGAAATATCAGGGAGTTGAAGGCTATGAGCAGCTGGCATGAAAGAGGAGTTGAAGCCTGGGGCAGATCAGCCACGATCTTATTGAATGGCGGGGCAGGCTTGAGGGGCCAAATGGCCTACTCCTGCTCCTATTTCTTATGTTCTTGCCTACTCAATCTTCTGTAACCAGTTAGTGGGGTTCAAATGGGAGCAGGCTAGTGTGTACAACAAGAGGACTCAGTTGTTGTTATTACTCCAGTTATGAGGTGCCAAACCACCGCCAGGCTTTATAAAGGCAATAAGGAGGAGACATGATAGTACATGGTGTTGGAACTTCAGAACAAAGCGTAATACACAGAATCACAGTTGGGATTCACTACAAATATGGTGTGAAATTTGGATCAGCACCGACTGCTTTTAGTGTTACAGATGCTATCTGAGGTCCAAAGTGCATCTGAGGTGCGAACATAAACACACACCATGTGGGTTAAGACATGCTGGACGCCATATCGATGGAGAATTAATGCACTTGCAGTGTACACTGATTAGAAGTTTGCAGAATAGACAGATTATGATGTCAATCAGTGTATAACACTGGTTTGGTGCCAGCGCCACTGGAGCTCAACACTTCAGCTAACTCGGTCTCACACATGGCTGAACACATACTCATCAGCAGGGAAGCCTTCTCACCAGTATTATTTCAATGGATCATCAACTACTTACAGATTAGTTGCTGTATGATTTCTTCTGGCTGTTGCCACAATTCTACAAGTGCTTGGTGCTTTCTATCAATGTTTCAAGTTGCAAAAGCCTACAGGGAGTGATATGGCAGCTGCTGAAGGAGTTTTTGTTGACTTCAGGCTTCTGCACAAACCAGTTGCTCCTGAATATGGCTGTACTGGTGGGTATTCTCCTGGGAATAGAATGTGATTTAAAGGATGAGCGGAGGACATGAAGGGCAGCACAGGCTGCTAGAGAGGGAGTAGGAGGAGTAGTGCTCTCAGCACGAAGCCATATTCACTCAAGGTGGTCAGGGAGTAATTCTGCTACCAGAACTGTAGCCAGGAACAGTGAGGTGTCAGCACTTTCAAAAGGTGGTCCTTGCTGAATTCTGCTATCTGCTGCAGCCATAACTCCAACCTCAGAGTGGGGCAAGGACCATATTGCCAATGGCTGTCAAGCTAACTGTGGCGATGAACTTTTATGAGTCTGGCTCGTTCCAGGCTCCAGCTGGAAATATTTGTAACATCTCGCGGTTTGTCGTTCACTGTTGTGTAAAAGAAGTCACTGAGGAACCCTATTCATTTACAGGTAATGACATTTCATTCTCTCTTGCCAGAGATCAGCAGGCAGTTTTGTGAGCTCTCCCCTATACCTAATCTGAATGGGAATCCATTCCTTCAATATCCAGCTGGCGTGGAACCATGCATAGAGCATCAGGCATGACAATGCTCCGTATCCTGGCAACGGTTATAATACTTCCTTTCTTTGGCAGTCCGCTGTGCTAGCTACATTTGAGCCACCACGACAAACCAAAGGGTGGCTAATGGTGACAAGAGGTACCCGCTATCCTCACGGCTGATGATTCTGGTTCACAATGCACACACATGTGCACAGTATGCATACAATGAAAGCCATCCAATATGTGATATAGTAGACCATTGGCATGCTGAAACAATGCTTACACTGCCTGAACATTCTGGAGGTCCCACCTTTACGCTATCCTCTAAGTTATCTGGTGCCAGTATCTGAGCTGACGGCTGTGAGTGTGAAATCAAGTAATGGTGCTGTATCTCCATTATCACTCTCTTGTTCTTGCACCATCTGGTCAGGTATCTGAAAGCAAAAAGGCACAAGCGTAAGTTTGTGGTGCAGGGATGGTGAAAAGAGATACATTCTCCCACCAGAATGTGGAATGAGGGGGTTGGTAAGATGTGAGAAGGAGGTTTAGGTATGAGGATACTGACATCTTCAATGGATTCACCACTTTAGCTGGCCACAACCTCGGAAATGGTTGTGGCCCGCACCATCATCTCCATGGATGTCAGAATATGCAGGCACGTCTGTCCACCCCCATTAGTTTCTGCTGCCTCTAGTCGTGCCACGACTTGTCCCGCAAGAGAGTGGAAGGGTGCCAGTGAATTTTGACCAATTGGTTTGATTGATGTGGATGTCATGGTTGAATAGCTGGCAGTATGTGCAGGCTGTGAGATGTGGGTGTGAGGCTTAGCAGTGCTAAGAAAGGATTGTCCTTTCTCTCAGTTAGTCCAATCATTCTTTCCATCTCTTTCCTTCTCTTTCAGTAGCTGAAGTGGTATTAAATTCACCCAGTTTAATTTACACTTCCTTCTTAGCGTTGCAGTGTTAATTTCACAATTCTTCAATCTGATTTGTTAAGGAGATACACAGTTCCATACACTGTTCAGTAAGATCTCAACATCCTGTTTTCCTCACAGTGACATTATCATCTTGTACTTTCAGCAGCTTGCCACACAAAAAAATATTAAAAACATAAACATGCAAAGGCAAGTTAAACTGACAGGCTAACATTCCAACACAGAAACTGGAATATAAACAGAATACAGAGATCATTAGACTTCTAAATTAAATTTGTTACAGAAGAAAAAGCAGCAGCATGTTTTCCAACACAGAAACTGGAACATAAACAGAATACAGAGATCATTAGACTTCTAAATTAAATTTGTTACAGAAGAAAAAGCAGCAGCATGTTTCATAGCAGAAAAATCAATTTGGTTGTTAGAACAACAACGAGAGTGAAATGTGTTATAGTGGAGTAACTGTACTAATCTGTGCCATCTCTTGTGATAATGAAATCAATACTGTGCGTTAATTACTTTACTGGCAGCAGTGCGGGTTACATTTTTCGCAATGTGTTACATTATTGTCAGTAGTTTTTTAAATTAATTCATGGGACGTGAGCATCACTGGCAAGGCCAGCATTTCTTGCCAATCCCTAATTGCCCTTGAGAAGATGATGGTGTGGTGCTGCCTTGAACCGCTGCAGTCCATCTGGTGTAGATACACCCACAACGCTGTTCACGAGAGTTCCAGATTTTTGACCCAGCAATATTGAAGGAACGGCCATATAGTCCCAAGTCAGGATGGTGTGTTACTTTGAAGGGAACTTGACAGTGGTGGTGTTCCCATACGTTTGCAGCCATTGTTCTTCTAGGTGGTAGAGGTCAGGAGTTTGGAAGGTGCTGTCGAAGGAGGTTTTGCAAGGGGTTGCAGTGCATCTTGTGGATACACACTGCTGCAATTGTGTGCCAGTAAGTGGAGGGGTGAAAGTTTATATTGGTGGATGGGGTGCAGATCAGTGTGGGTTACATTATTGACAGGGGGAAGCAGTTACATTTTTTTGCTGAAATCATGCAGCAGGAAATCATCAGAGTAATAGTAGCTGTCATTATATTCTGGTTATCTTTACCACTAATTCAAATACTGTATAATTTTGTCTGCAGTGGTTAACTGCTGCTTAACTGTCTAGACCCACAGAGGCAAAAACGTTATGGAATTACTTAGAACATTTGGCTTATGACTGTTGTCAAAAATTGAAATAATTTGCTTTTGTACTGTACCAACATTACATTTATTTTGGAATCAAGAGGTAGCTAAAATACTTATCCTGTTCTAAACCCTCTTATTTCCCACCTACACTGTAGGCTGTATTGGAATATGATGCCTAGAATGGAGCTGTGACTTTGTAGTGGTAAACATTCATCATTCATGCACTTGTTTTATTATGGATTTCATACATAGACTGTACTGATGTACATGATAGGCTGTATAAGATCACAAATAACAAGTTTGCTCTGGAATTCAGATTACAAAAACAAGAGGCAGTGAAATTCAATGGGGTAGAGGCACGACTAAAATCTTTGAGAAAAAGCAAGTGTTTACTGAGAGATCCACAGGAAGAGGAGTTTTATACTAGCCAAGAAGTTTGGGCTGGATTTTAATTTTGGGTAGCTGATTGGCAAAGAGTAGGGGGCCAATGTGAGGTTTCAGTCCCACTGAAATGGAACCTTTGAGTTGCCCATCCCGCTGCAACCCCCTGATTCAGGAAACAAGGTAAGTTCAGGGGGCCTAGGGTCATATACATTAACACAGCTACTCCACCATCCTACAGATTAGGTACAAGTGCAGGTCAAAGGCTGGCTATTCTGCATTGAGTAACTCACCACCTGAATCCCAAAAGTTTCTCCAACACCTACAAAGCACAAGTTAGGAGTGTGATAGAATATGCCCCACTTACCTGGATGGATGCAGCTTTATTCATTCACGGGATGTGGGCTTCGCTGGCTAAGCCAGCACTTATTGCCCATCCCTAGTTGCCCTTGAGAAGGTGGTGGTGAGCTGCCTTTTTGAACCGCTAGAGTCCCTGTGGTATAGGTACACCCACAGTGCTGTTAGGAAGGGAGTTCCAGGATTTTGACCCAAAGACAGTGAAGGAACAGAGATATATTTCCAAGTCAGAATGGTGAGTTACTTGGAGGGGAAATTCCAGGTGCTGGTGTTCCCATCTATCTGCTGCCTTTGTCCTTCTAGATGATAGTGGTCGTGGGTTTGGAAGGTGCTGTCTAAGGAGCCTTGGTAAATTCTTGCAGTGCATTTTGTAGATGATGCACACTGCTGCAACTGTGCATCGGTGGTGGAGGGAGTGATTGATTGGATGTGGTTCCAATCAAGTGGGCTGCTTTGTCCTGGATGGTGTCAAACTTCTTGAGTGTTGTGGGAGCTGCACTCATCCAGGAAGTGGGAATATTCCATTACACTCCTGACTTGTGCCTTGCAGGTGGTGGACAGGCTCTGGGGAGTCAGGAGGTAAGTTACTTGTCTCAGGATTCCTAGCCCCTGGCCTGCTCTTGTAGCCACAGTATTTATATGGCTAGTCCAGCTCAGTTTCTGGTCAATGGTAACTCCCAGGATGTTGATAGTGGGGCATTCAGTAATGGTAATCCTACTGAATGTCAAGGGGTGATGGTTAGATTCTCTCTTTTTGGAGATGGTCATTGCCTGACACTTGAGTGGCGCGAATGTTACTTGCCACTTGCCAGCCCAAGCCTGGATATTGTCCAGGTCTTGCTGCATTTGGACATGGACTGCTTCAGTATCTGAGGAGTCACAAATGGTGAACATTCGCGATTATCAGCGAACATCCCCACTTCTGACCTTATGATGAAAGGAAGTTCATTGATGAAGCAGCTGAAGATGGTTGGGCCGAGGACACTACCCTGAGGACCTCCTGCAGTGATGTCCTGGAGCTGAGATGACTGACCTCCAACAACCACAACCATCTTCCTTTGTGCTAGGTACGACTCCAATCAGCGGAGAGTTTCCGCCCCCCTGATTTCCATTGACTCCAGTTTTGCTAGGGCTCCTTGATGTCACACTTGCTCAAATGTGGCCTTGATGTTAAGGGCAGTCACTCTCACCTTATCTCGGGAGTTCAGCTCTTTTGTCTAATTTTGAACTAAGGTTGTATGAGGTCAGGAGCTGAGTGGCCCTGGTGGAACTCAAACTGGGCGTCAGTGAGCAGGTTATTGCTAAGCAAGTGCCACTTGTTAGCAGAGTTGATGACCCCTTCCATTACTTTACTGGTGATCGAGAGTAGACTGATGGGGTGGTAATTAGGCAGGTTGGATTTGTCTTGCATTTTGTGTACAGGACATACCTGGGCAATTTTCCACATAGCCAGGTAGATGCCAGTGTTGTAGCTGTACTGGAGCAGCTTGGTTAGGGGTGTGTGCGGCATGTTCTGGAGCGCAAATCTTCAGTATTATTGCCGGAATATTGTCAGGGCCCGTAGCTTTTGCACAATTTAGTGCCTTCAGCCATTTCCTGATATCACGTGGAGTGATTCGAATTGGCTGAAGATGCTGGGGACCTCCAGAGAAGGCTGAGCTGGATCATCCACTCAGCACTGCAAAAAAAAACTCAAGAAACCTGATACCATCCAGGACAAAGCAGTCTGCTTGATAGGTATTTCATCCGCTGGAGTAAACATGCAACCATTCCCCCACCATGGTTGTAGTATATATTATCTACTGCATGCACTACAGCACCTTCAAATATGCAACCTCACAACCTAGAAGGACAAGGACAGTATGGGAACAGCATTACCTCAAGCTCTCCAGTAAGTTGCACACCATCCTGATTTGAACATATTTTGGCATTCACTTATTGTTGCTGGGAGCACTCTCACCACTCAGGCAGTAGTGGTTCAAGAAGAGAGCCCTCAAGGATAATGAGAGATGAGCAAAAAATGGCTACTTTAATGCAACTTCTCCACCATCATGCAGATCAGATACATTAAAACAGTTACTGCACCATCACACAGATCACGTAAATTCACACAGTCACTTCATTATCACATTGATGACATACATTAAAGTAGTGGAGGAGTCAAGAAGGATGGTGTAGAGGTAGAATTGGGTGTAGTCAGCACACATTTAGAAAATGACCCCATGATTTTAAATTTCAACATACTGGGAGCAGAGGACATTGTGGTGTAGTGGTACTGCCATGGGACTAATAATCCGGAGACCCACCAGGGCAGCTGGGGGAATTTAAATCTGATTGATAAGATCTGGAACTGAAAGCTAGTCTCAGTTATGGGGATCATGAAACTATCATTATAATAAAAGCAAAATACTGCGGATGTTGGAAAACCTCAGCAAGTCTGGCAGCATCTGTGGAGAGAGAAACAGAGCTAACATTTCGAGTCTGTATGACTCTTTTTCATAGCTAAAGAGAAGTAGAAATGTGATGGATTTTATACTGTTTAAGAGGAGGTGGAGCCGGTGGAGCAAAATAGAATGTCAGGGATAGGTGGGAGCTAGGGAGTGTTAAAGACTAAAGAAGGTGCTGATAGTGACATAAAGGCAAGATAGCAGAATACGTTAATAGCAGGATAAGGGTCAATGCTCAGCGAAAGCAAAACATAAAAACAAGTGACAGATGGCCATGTGTGTGTGGTGGGGGGGTGGTGGGGGGGTGGGTGGGTGGGAGGTGGTGATTGGGAAAAAAGGATAACAAAAAGATAAATGAATGAATAAATAAATAACTATCACTGATTGTGGTTAAAAACCCATCTGGTTCACTGACGCCCTTTAGGGAAAGAAATCTGCCATCTTTACCTAATATTACCTACACGTGACTCCAGACCCACAGCAATGTGGTTGGCTCTTAACTGCTCTCTGAAATGGCCTAGCAAGCCATTCAGTTCAAGCACAATTAGGGATGGGCAACAAAAGCTGGCCTTGCCAGTGATAGCCACATTCCATTAAAGAATAAAAAGAAGTGTGTGGGAAACCCAGACGTATGTGGCTTTTTAATCCAGTCACTGAATTACCATATTTTTTCCATTTTTTTTAACTCATTCTTAAGATGAGAGCATTATTGCCTACTCTTAACTGCTCTTTAGAAGGTGATGGTGAGCCCTCCTCTTGAACTGCTGTAGTCCATCTAGTGTACACTCACAGTGCTGTGAGGGAGGGAGTTCCAGGTTTTTGACCTAGTGCAATAAAGAAAGGATGATTATAATTCCAAGTCAGGATGGTGTGCGACTTGGTGGGGAACTTGCAGGTGGTGCTGTTCCCACGTATCGGCTCCCCTTGTCCTCTTAGGTGATCGAGGTCGTGGGTTTGGAAGGTGCTATTGAAGGACCCTTGGTGAGTTGCTGTCTAAGCTAGTGGATGGGGTGTCGATCACATGGGGTGTCAATCGCAAGAAATTTGACGGATTCTGGAGTGACATCTCCCTGGAAGTGATGCTTGAGGCCATAAGGGTCTGCAGGGGGATACTGTTCCAACTGATGGGAGGATTAAGCTTGCCAGTGTAACCACGATGTGACTGGGGGCAGCAGCAATGGTCAGCAGCAGGAGCATGGTGCCATATTCATGGATACAATGTCAAAAGCAGTTTAATGACTTAAGCAGGGCAGAAAAGGCAAGTACAGTGGCACATGCAACTACATCTTAATATGGATAACATCCCGATTTTCTCACTCCATCTTCTGAAGCCTACTCCAGCACATCACTCCTCACACCAACTCACCTTGCAGTTGCACCCATCCCTCTCTGTCTATACACTTCCGCATATTTCCACCTGTCCATCCAGCACTGACACATGCCCTCATCTATATGCGATGCCTTGCCTCTCCCCTGTATTTACCCTCAACAGTTGCTCTACATCCATCTAACATGTCAATACTCTTACACAAAAGTCTTCTTTCTCTCCTTACATGAGAGAGAGATGTTCAGAGAGAGATAGAGAGCACAGAATCTGAAGGAGAGGCAGAGGACCCGAGCTTCTCCAGCTATCTTGCAACTGACAATTGCAGAGACAGGCACGCTGGCCATCAGTGGAGTCTTGGTGTGTCTGACTGTCGGAGATGGGGAGCTCCCTGGCAACAATGTTAAAGATCAGGCAACCATGTGGAATACAACCATCGTTCATGTTGACTTGATGCTGGCAGTGAATGAAAGATCATGTATATAACGATCATTTCAAACATTCTTACCTTGACAGTTCTAATTCAAATCTTTAATCTGTCATAGGGTCATCAAGGATCTTGCAAGAGATGGTTCAGCAGGACAATGACGACTCCTCAGAGGAAGTCACTCACTCTGAGGGTTCATGGTCCCAGGGCTCTCTCAGACCATGCACAAGTTCAGGGACTGACATTTTGGTGGGACTTGTAAGGGAGATAGCTGGGTTTTCACCTGCTGTCTCACACATTACAAGTGAACAGAAGCAGATGGTAAAGACAGGGACATCAGTGGAGAGTCTACACTGAAGGATGCAGGTAGCTGCAAGCTCTGCTCAGCTGAACACAGATGCTGAACTTCAGGGGCTGTTGATGAAGAGGATATTTCTAAAGCAACAGCAAAGAAAATACAATTTACTGTAAGCATCACGCCAGACTGTGCATACTTGCAGAGAGATTGGACAAGTCCATCTCAAGCCTGAGTGGCATAATGTCGCAGGCCTTTGCACTGACGTCTTCATCCATGGAAAAAATGGGGGACTGCATGGAGCATCAAACACAGCAATCAATTGTGTGCAGGCACACCCTCACCCATGGCTTGCATATTATGAATGCCATCTTTAATAGGATTCATGTTACCCTAGCCTTAAATGTTCCGTGCCTCACTAATCTGCAGCAAAGTGCTCTCCAACTCATTGCCAGTAGGGAAGTGAGGGTGGGCCATGGTGATGCAAGGGGACATGGAAGTGGAGACTCAGCTCAAAGGGCTTACACTTCTCACCCATTGTGCCTTCTCAATCAGTACCCCACATGCAGCCTTGTGTCCTGACGGCTGAGTCAGCCCCTACACAGAGGTAGATAGCAGTCTTTGATGGTGCAATCACAGGCTCAAAAATCAGAGGACATTGGCTAAGCTGTCAGGGCAGGGATCTGAGCAGCCTGCCTCTACCTCTACAGAAGCCACATGGACCCCGTAGATGTGCTAAGGAAAGGAAGTGTAAATATTTATTGTTGTACAAGGGAATGCACATGGGTACATTCCTGATTATTTTTTGGGCCATATAGATATTATTTGTTTTCATCACTTTCCCATTATGTCCATGTTTTGGTTGCTTGCCAGGCAAGTGGCCTATTCAACTGTGATGGAGATCAGAACTGATGCTGAGTAAAAGGTGGACTGTGAAAGGGCAACTTGGTTGTTTGCAGGATTGCTTTGTGCTGGGCGAATGGTGGGGAAGTGGTGGGACAAGTGACTTTTGCATGTGACTGTCAAATGGGTGGACTGGTGGGACCTAAGCGAACTGTGTAACGAGTGCATCCTGAGCAGCAAAATGCACCTCTGTTTGGTGTCTTGGGATAAGAATATTCGGGCCTGCAGTGTTTACTGAACACATTTAATCCTTTTCTTTAAACCCCGAATGGTTTTCCTGTTTCCTCTTTTTAATGTTCATACCTTCTTCCAACACCGTTATTTAACTGCTTGTGTAGAGGGTGCATAAGAAGGAGCACATGCATCCCCTCTTCTGGGCATCTCCTTCATGATGGCGCATCAAGAATCAGAAACTCACTGCATAGCGAATCCCGACCATGAGTCTGTGTTGTACTTTGTGGATTACCACAGCCTGACTCCTTATTACTGTCTTCTTAAAGCATGACACTTGCTTGGCACCACACAACAGCAGTGGAGGTAATAGCAGCAGCTGGGTCCTCCTGTTGTACCCCCCAGTCTGTTCTCATTTAATTTTCATTAACTAGTTACAGAGCCGGGATAGACAAGTCTTTGGAGAAAATATTTCAGTAAATACTAAGTTGGGCTGAGGACGAATGGTTCCTGAGCAACCCATAAATATGGTGCAGGCACTTTTTTCTTCTCTACATATCTGTAGGGCATCAATTCCATGAAAACAGATATAGTTAGGCTCTGTCTAGATTTGTATAAATATGATTGAAGAAAAAAATAGTGTAAGTGGAGAAAGTAACTGCATATGATTTATGGGTAAGTGAATCTAAATTTAACCTGAGTCAGAGATTGCTGCAATAAAGGGTGAATGATGTTAGCTGGACTTTTATGCTCACCACTGGCATCTCACTATATCTGTGCTGCAAACACTGAAACATTGATCCAATAACGCAGCAGCGATGCCAGTGTCACAACTGGGACCTCATGAACATCATGGGCTTACCCCCTTTCCCAATCAAAGAAAAGAGAAACAGGGTGAACACCAGAGAAGGAGATAGGGTGAATTAGGGTCAAATTAGAGGCAGAAGAGGAAAGAAGAAAAGAAGAGAGTGGGTTAAGCGAGAGACAGAGAGAAAGAGAGAGAGAAAGACAACAAAGATAGAAAAAGTAAGACTCATTTATTTGAAAAAGCAAGCAGAAGAAGATGGTAATATGGCCCAGCTTTATTTGGTAATTGCTCTACTGGTCCTTGAGAAGCTGGTGAATAAATGACAGGGTTGGTGTGTGAAATGTACAAATATACTTGACCTATGAACCAACACACCAGCGGCCCTGTATAGGAATATTGGAATACCCATTGACTACCCCAGTGCGTTGCCTTCATAGAGACATAGGAAATCTTAGAGAAACAATGGCCTCATTCCATTTAGTTCACCATCGATTGTCCTGGTTATCACATGATACAAAGATCATGGAATTGTTGACTATTCATAGCAATCAATCTCTACCAATGAGTCCACAGGAGACCCAGACACAAGGAAACTCCAGGTCCAAAGACACCAGTGCCTCCCAATCACACTACACTCACCATATGTCATGTCTCAAATCACTCATATTCTATATCCCAAAATGTTATTTTCTGAACAATATCCAAATGATTTGCACTGGGTCACTCTCCTGTGTGTGTCAAACCAGCCATGCAGTGGATTTGCTTCCATTAGCAGTGGAAGGACCTTTGCAGGACAGTTTGAGGTATGCCAGCCACATTGATAATCTAGATACCCAAGCTTATTCATCACCAACTACTTAATGCAGGTTACCATGTGAACAGTTCTGGAAAACTTGTGCCTGCCAGGAAGGTCAAGGACAGGACAAAACATCAAATGGAGCAACGACCAAACTTGCAGAGTATGTAAATTAGCATAGTTATTTTTGTAACCAAATAAAAAATCTGTTGGTTTTCATCCTCGGTATTTGTCCATTGTTTGCAGGGGGGGCTTACAGACAGCAAGTCATGGCATGCTCTGTGAATGGACAGTCTTGCTGTAAATAATAAAATACTCCGGAAATCAGATGCATGCCGTAAGCTGTAACTTGTTAACTTCCAGAGTTATGGAGCTGACAACGTGAATAGCCCAGCCCTAAGTGAAATCTTAGGCTTCCTGAAATTTGAGCCAATGAATTGCAAGAAAGGTAATACCCAAATGTGATGCCCTAGATGTGAATCACAGCTAAGGCATATACTAGACATACTGTTTTATTTAGATGGAAGAACAGAGGTACTGCAATAAATGTTCTCCTCCACATGGTTTCTGAATAATGTGAGTAGCAGAACCCCAATAGCCATGCATATTGCAGACTTTGAAGCCTATGGACAGGCACTTTTAAACTAAGTACCAACGTAATCCTAGGTTTTCTCCCTATAACAGATGTAGAACAAATGTTATGCATCATATGTGTGTAGTTGTACATGGAATGAACTGCTATTGTGTTGACTGTTTAATTATATTGACTGGAATAGATGTGGTACTGTCTATTCTGACAGACCCTTTTCATAGGGACAGGAGTAGGCCATGCAGCCCTGTATGCTTATTCTGCCATTCAATTAGATCACTGCTGATCTGTACCTCAACTCCATTTATCTGACTTTGTTCTCTATCCCTTGATACCTTCATTTAATGAAAATCTCAGTCTGAAATTCACCCAACATCCACAGCCTTCTGGAGAGAAATTCCATGTTTCCATTCCTCTTTGTGTGAAAATGTGTTTCCTGATCTGGTACAGCTCGAATTTCAAGGTTTTGTGTCCCCTAGTTCTGGATTTCTCCCATTAGAGGAAATGGATTCTCTGTATCTATACAATTCATCATTTTAAACCCTTCAAAAACTTAAGGGAGCACAAGCCACATTTACACAACCTGTCCTTACAATTTAACTCTGTAATCCACTGTATCATTTAGATGAATCTGTGCTGTTCTCCCTCCAAACTGGAGGCATGTGGATATAGGCCTGTGTGGCACACACTGCAGGCATCAGTGACCATACATTCAGGCAGCACCCTGTATTTGTGCTGCTTGCTGATTTTAATGATCCAGGAAAGCAGTTAGCTTTTCCCACCTACCAGGGGTGTGGGGGGTAGATATTAGCCATCTATGACATTGTTTAAAGCCTTTCGTAAAGGTACATTCTGGCTGAAGACACCCAGAAAGAAGCTGATGAGCAAGCAGCTATAGGAAGGAGTGGCCGGCACCTTACATCCTTAGGAGCTGCAATGGAGGTCTTGTTTGCTGGCACTGGCAAGAGGTAATGTCACCCTGCTCCACACAGTGGGTAGGAAACTCTTCAAGCATCCCCTGTAAAGAGAGTGAGCTGGTTGTCAAAGAGAGGGGCAGAGTGGAGAATGCAATGAACAGACAACATTCAGAGGAGACATCACGCAGGGTTTCTTCAGGCCGAATCCTCTTTGTGCCTTCTGAATACTCCCTCATCCCACATACACTACAATATTGCACAGCAAGCTACAGATCTACAGATCTTTCTTTCAGGTCTCTGTCACACCACAAACTAATCCATGTCCCATTCATTTTGTGTTACTCACCTCTCCGACTCCCCAAAGCCTGTCCACAAAGCACAAGTCAGGAGTGTGATGGATACTCTCCACTTGCCTGGATGAGTGCAACTCCCACAACACTCAAAAGCTTGAAAACATCTAGGACAGAGCAGCCTATGTGATCAACACTCCATCCACACCTTAGACAATCACTCCCTCCACCACCGTGCACAGTAGCAGCAGTATGTACTACAAGGTGCAATGCAGCAACCTGCCAAGCCGCTTTCAACAACACTTTCCAAACCCACAACCTCTAACACACAGGAAGAAAATGGCTGGAGATGTATGGGAACACCTGCGAGTTACCCTCCAAGCTACATGCCTTCCTGACTTGGAACTCTATTACCATTCATTCACTTTCGCTGGGCCAAAAACTTGGAACTCCTTTTCAAGCTGCACTGGACTGCAGCAGCTCAAGTAGGTGGCTCATCACCACTTTCTCAAGTGCAATTAGGGGTGGCAACAAATACTGGCCTTACCAGCGACACTCGTATCCTATGAACAAATTAATAAACAAAGATCAGCTGCTGAGAACGTCAACACCCTTCAGTCAGTGGAGTAAGCAGAGCCCACTGTTCCAGAAGATGCATGGTTACTCAATTTAACTCTTCCAAGGACTAGCTCAGAGATTGCCCTTTACAGACCAGAGGAAGTAACTGCACATGATGACTCACTGGGCATGAGTGTATGGAAACTAGAACAAGGGGACAGAACGGCACAGATGCCAGCTTTCCAGAAGGCCAGGAAGTATACTAATTTGGCTGCAGAAAACTCAAATACAGATCAAGAAAGCTCATGCTACCTCAGAAGTCTGATGAACCTCTACCAGAATATGTCCGATGCACTGGGCCCTCTTCCAGAGTGAGTTTGTGCAATGTCATGGAGGAGTTCAGATCCAATGCTTCAAGGCTTTGCACATGGCAATCATTTTGTTACAGAGAACCACCCCCACCACCCCACCCATGGTGTTTCATGACAGAAGGCTGCTAGTGTGGCTTCAGTAGCTACTGTTGTAAGGATGTCCAGGGCTTTGCAGCACTCCTCCACTGTGTTCTTCCGCAGACCCCAAGGAGGTGCCACTCAGAAAACTGGCCTTGACTCTATGGGAGAGGCAGCTGCTGTCCTCTCTCAGGATAACAGTGTGGCTGCTCCCCTGCCAGAATCTCCACCAATGCACTTGTTGGTACCACTCAGCAGGCCGGCCCAGGCTTAAATACTGCAGTCTGTAGCATGTTGCTCGAGGACATTATCCCAGACCACCTGAAGCATCCCTAATAGAAGCTCAGCAGCTTTCCACCTCCCCAAAACTGTAGCCAAGGTGAAAGAGCTTTGTGGGAGCACAAGCATAGGAAAACAAACACACAAATCAGAAACAAAGGTCATGTACAAGGATGATTAGTTATTTTACTGTTAATGCTGACATGAATCGCGAATATTTGTTCAATCAGTTTGGTTTTGCTTTATATTTGGATTTGTCTTTGTAGTGAAGTAAGGGCAAGGCTCATAAGTCTGGAGTGAAGGAAGACAATTGTGATTATAAGGAATGTTAAGTACTACATGGTCCCTTTGCATGGTGCTGGTGAGGGGTCCTTTCTGCCAGTTAGCGCTGTTGTATCATGTGAATTTAACACGTGGCGAGTGACGCATTGGGCAATTGATAATCTACAATGGGACCTACAAGAAGTGCATGATCTTAATTTACATAAATTATCCTTCACTCCTAATGCTGCTGGTGTACTCTCCTGGCTCCAATGCGAATTCCTCTCGCAGTATGATGGCTGAAAATGTGCTCAAGATTCCAGCATGCGATATTGAGGGCTTAGCAGGCTGTTTAGTGTCCGAAAGGCTGCTGTGCGGCCAAATTTATGAGTATCCTTCCTCAGGTGAAGGTGCCAAAAACCAGACACAGTATTGCAAATGGGGGTCTGATGAAGCCTCCGTACAACTGATGTGGAACTCCCACCCCTTCGCATTCCAACAGCCTTGAGATAAAGGCTAACATTCTTGTTCTACCTGTGAACTAGCATCTTGTGATTTGTGCACATGGACACCTATATTCTTTGGCACTCCACAGCTCTTAATCTCTCGCCATTAAGAAAATATCCTGAATTAACTTTCTTGGCTCCATATGGCCTCACACTTCCCCATATTTAACTGCAGCTGCCATAGTTTTGCCCACTCTCTTACTCTATCTCTGTCCCTTTGTAACTTTCATCCTCCCCGCTGACCCAATGTACCACACCTCCTTTCAATCTGTATTATACTGTAATCCTAACAAATGCAAAATTAAAGCTTTTACAAATAGTAGGAAGATCAATCTGTTTCAAATTTAACACCAAATTAAATCAAATTAATCTTGATGAAGCCATTTGGAAGTTATACGATTCAGATTAGTGGTTTATTTGGCAGTAATATGTATCAAATCTAAAAGGAAGAGAATGCACTAAATGATGTGACATTAGAACCATTAGAACATTCGAAAAAGCAGCAATGATGATCTATCATCTAATGCGTACTCCTGATCTGGCCAGCATCCAGTGAAAGTCTTTCACAGTAAAAGACCTCTCTCTTTCACAGGGTTTAAAGCATGGCAATCACAGACTAAGAGACATGACAAATTGGAGCATATCAGTAGGTTCAAGTGGCATCAAGTAAAATGTGACGTTCCTTAATCTTTATTTACATCTGGATTGTTGTTAAAGTAAATGGTTGGGGGGGGGGGGGGGGGGGATATTGTCCCGAAGGAATCAGATTGGGGGTTTTAATTCCCATCCAGATAATTTTCATTTTAAAATTTTCTTGTATTGAGAAAAAATGACGGAAGCTAATAGTATGTGATACGGTGATGCTTGAATAGAACAAAATAAATTAGGTGAATCAAGAAGTAATGATTAGCTGGCATCAAACTTGGGTTTTGAAAGCTCAAAGTTTGTAAAAAAAAAGCAAAGACCAGGAGAGGTGTGGAGGTTGGGTAATGCAGTGTGTGATGCACTTTGGTTTCAACAGAATGAGGAGTGTGAGAGGGATGTATTTGCACCCTGAAGGTACAAGGGATCATAGTTCAAAGGAATATTGATCAATGTGAACAAAAAAGACATGCTTTGCCTTGCCTGACCACCGCTTTACGGCCATTAAGTACTGTTGAAGTGTAGTCACTGTTGTATGTAGAAAACAGGGAAGCCAATTTTCACATAGCAAACTCCCACAAACATCAATATGATAAAGACCAGATAATCTGTGTGATGGTGATTGAGGGATAAATATTGATCAGGGCACTGGGGGGAACTCCCCTGCTTTTCTTCCAATTTGCGCCATGGTACTCCCTCAGTACTGCACTGGAGCGCAGGACAAAACAGCCCGCTTGATTGATGCCCCTTCCACAAACATTCACTCCCTCCATCACCGACGAACAGTGGCAGCAGTGTGCACCATCTACAAGATGCACTGCAGAAATTCACCAAGGCTCCTTAGGTAGTATCTTCCAAACCCACGACTGCTACCGTCTAGAAGGACAAGGGAAACAGGTACATGGGAACACCACCACCTGGAGGTTCCCCTCCAAGTCATTCACCATCCTGACTTGGAAAGATATCGGCGTTCCTTCACGGTCGCTGAGTCAAAATCCTGGAAATCCCTCCCTAACAGCACTGTGGATGTACCTATACCACAGGGACTGCAGCGGTTCAAGAAGGCAGCTCACCACTACCTTCTCAAGGGCAATAAATGCTGGCCCAGCTAGTGATACCCACATCCCATAAAAGTGCTGAAAGGCGAAGTGGGACTTGAACCTGAAACCCTGTGACTCAGGGACGGTGCTACTCATTGAGCCACAGCTGACACTAAGTTGGAATTAGTAAAATATTGAGAGACAAGAAACAAGATTAAAAGAGGGATTGCTTATTAGACAACAGGAGATGTCAGAAGGGCTTCCCAGACATGATAGCAGTATGCATGTCCTGGATGAACTTTTGCTTCATGGAAGCATATTTTCCTCTTTTGAAATACAGCCCTTAATTTGTAGAATTTATGAAATGCAAAACAAATTGGCACTAAGAGTGTTTTTGCTGTGGGTGATTTTGTACAGGAAAAAAAAATCATGTTGTAGCTGTCATAATATTTCATTTCTAACTTTCAGGCAACTGGATTGCTACTGATTCAACATCAGTGATGAATCATGGGTGTCTGGAATTCGCTGCCCAACTTTGTGGTAGAGGCAGAAACTTTAAACTCTTTTAAAAAGTAATTGGATCTGCACCTCAAGTGCTGTAAGCTGCAGGGCTATGGGCCGGGTGCAGGAAGGTGGGATTAGAAAGGGCACCTGGGTGTCCTTGGGCTGGCATGGACAAGATGAGCCGAATGGCCTCCTTCTGTGCTGTAACTTTTCTATGGTTCTATGGTTCTATGGAATATTGCATTCATCAACTGTACGATGCACAGCAATTTTGAAAAATGTCACAGAGGAATTTAGGGAAGCCCATGGCAGGGAACAATTATGACAACTTTGGATCAAGCAGTCCATCATGTTATAGACCAGGTCAGGTCTAATCCACTCACTATGAAACCCTATATGGACGTCCGAAGGACATTTCACAACTTGAAAAGAGCACCAAGGTCTGAGCATTTTCTTGTCACAGTGTAGAAGTGAAGGACATATAAGGAAGGATAAACAACAACAAATTGTACTTATAGTACCATAAATACAGTAAAATATTTCAAGGCACTTCACAGGAGTATTAGCAAACACAATTGGACACAATGAGGAAATATTAGGACAGGTAGAGTTAGGTTTTAAGAAGTATCTTTAAGGAGGAGAGAGAGGTAGACGGACTGAGAGATTCTCAAAAGCAGATCCTAAGTGGGGGAGGGGGTGGATGCTGGTGGTGAGTGCTGAGGTGGGCTGGTTAGATGGTCTGCCTCGGTTCTCTAGGACTTTGTCCCAGTTCCTTTAGGAGCTGTTAGGCCTTATAGTCTTCACTCCTCACACCACCTCACCCAACAACCCACTCCCCATAGCCCCTCAAAGCCCCCATGCCACCTCCGTGCTGACTCATGCCCCCATCCACTTCCCATGCCTCCTCATAGCCTCCATGCACCCCCAGGTCCCCTCATAGTTGCCACACCACCTCCATAGCTACTTACCCAGCATCCACTAGGAGCAGAACCCAGGAGCTATGTGGAGATGAAAAAAATAAACTTATAATAATCTAATACAGCACTCACTCATACACACTTGATAGTGAAAGAAAAACTCCCGTTCATGAAATCCATTCAAAGCTTGTAAATTTAAAGTGGTTAATCCCTTATAAAACAAACTTCCATTCAGACCCCACAACAAAGGCATCTAATCCTTTAATAGCTTCTTTAAACAGTTAATCAAACTGTGAACCCAGAATCCTATGCTGAGATAATTATAGCTTTTGAAGCTCAGTCAATCATTCATAATGACATAATAATATCCATTGGGGAAATGTCAACAAAGAACTCTATTGAATCTGCACGTCCAGTGTTATTGTTTCTAACCTACACCAGATGGCTTGTCAATCAAAGCAATTCAGCAGAGGGTTTTTAAAAAACTCTCACTGACAGTTCGAGCCTATTTCCTTAATGGTTAGAGAGTGGGGAATTTAGAAATCTTCAGATCATGACACTTAAATAGACCTAGTCTGTCCTTAATGAGCATTTGCATCTACTCCATCAATTCCTGACTACAACACTGTGGGTAAAGGCCCTTGCAATGTCCAAAATGTGGTCTGTTTGAACTCAGCACTTAGTTCAAATTATCCTGCTGAGCGTAGGTTTGGTGCTTGTATGATTCACATTCCACCCATTTCCCCCTGCTGGCAACAATTTGATTTGTTGGAAATTTGGGGGTGGGACTTAGGCACCTAGGTCCTGTTTGCTATTTTTAAAGGTCTGTGAGAGATTTCCTGACTCTGAAAATCCAGCCACTGGTGTTTTTCATTCCCAGTAATTTTCCACTGTAGGGATTGGGCTTACAAGTAGCAAGTTACCTCATGCTCTGTGAATGGGCAGTCTTGCTGTTGATCATGAAACTCTTCTCGAGGTTAATGTAGAGTGAAGAGTTAACATCAGAAGCATACATGATGCTGATGTAACAATGATGTTAGATCACATAACTGAGAAGTAAGAGAGATCTGGAAGGAGGAGAAGCTCCAACTTTGTGTAGAGGTTCAAATGTGTAAATACTTGCTCTAAATAAAGAATAATGGTCCTGAGAAACTACAGACTTGAGCAGCATACTTTGGGAGAATAGACAATCCTCAAAAATCCTGTCTAGACTGTGACCACACAACAAAACAATTAACTGCAGAGGTGCAGGTCGTGAACAGTAACTTGTTAACTTCACAAAAGTTGTTGAATATCACAAAGTGCTGTCAAAATTCTCTGAGGATCTGAATGGCCATTTTGCAGCAGTAATGTTCACAGCTGGTTCATCCATTAGGAAAAGAAAGGACTAGAGAGAGAGAAAATAAAACAAAGGAGATCCGAAACTCAAGCTGTTGAATAAAAAAGCCAAAGAAGATTACTGCAAAGTGAGACACAAAAGCAGTAAGTCATTCTAACGGGGGTCATAGAAATAGAGTAATGGAAATCCTTGTAAAGTCATTGATCCCCATCCTGTATTATTTATCCATTTGACAAGGATTTTGAAGCCTTCACCAAACTCATAATATAACTTCTATCTGCCCTCAGCAGGCTTGGGTTCCATTGGGCCTTCAAGGTAGAGCACTGGGAAGAATTAGGGAGGCTTGGAAATACCTCCAGAAGCACCTTTCAACTTCAGGAGAGGGGTGGGGTTGGGGGAGGTGTAATATCTGAGTTTTTCATCCTTTGCATCAGAATTTCCCAGTTTCCGGCCCATGAGCTGCGCCTCCTCTGAGCTCAGGACACTGCAACACATCAGAGAGGGGGAGAGTTATCTGGACACTGTGTTTCAGGAGACAGTCACACCCCTTAGACTAATTGCTTCAAATTTGGACCGTGGTCAGGAACAGGAGGGTGTGACTGCGAGTGAAGCAGGTCTCGGGATCGAGAATTTAGCTTTGGAGGAGCTTCACCCAGCGTCCTTGTCCAACAGATACGAGGTTCTTGCTCCTGGTGTGGACGAGGGCACAGACAGCAGGGAGAATGAGCGCACTGGTACAGAACGCCATTCAAATGGGGGGAGCAAAGGGAAATGTAATATTAATAGGGGATAGCATAGTTAGGGGAAAAGGTACTGTTCTCTGCAGCAAAGACAGAGAGTCCCAAAGGCCGTGCTGACTACCTGGTGCCAAGGTTAAAGACATCTCTTCTGGGCTGGAGAGGAAATTGGAGGGGAAGGATCCAGTTGTCGTGGTCCACGTAGGTACCAATGACACAGGTAGGACGAGGAAAGAGATTCTGGTGAAGGACTACGAGCAGTTTGGGGCTAAATTAAAAAGCAGAAACATATAGGTAATAATCTCCAGATTACTACCTGAGCCACATGTAAATTGGCATAGGGTAAATAAGATTAGAGAGGTAAATGTGTGACTCAAAGATTGGTGTGGGAGAAATGGGTTCCAATTCATGGGGCACTGGCATCAGACTGGGGAAGGAGAGAGCCGTTCCATTGGAACTGACTTCATTTGAACCACGCTGGGACCAGTTTCCTGGCAAATTGTATAACAAGGGTTCTAGATAGGCCTTTAAACTAATTAGTAAGGGCAGGGTTCAATTGAAGGGAAGTTTAAAAAAATCAAAAAGAAATGAAAGAGCAGAGGTGCAGGGTAGTGAAAAGGATAAAAATGATCAAAGTGTGACAGGAAGGGGCAGAAAATATAAGCAGAAGAGTGCAACAGAAATTAGAACCAGAATGAGTAATAATGGTAAAAGGTCAAAGCTTAATGCTTTTTATCAGAATGCACGCAGCATTTGTAACTAGATAGATGAGTTGATGGCACAAATAGAAATAAATTAATGTGACTTGATATCTATTACAGAGATGTGGTTGCAGGTGACCAAGACTGGGAACTCAAAATTCAAGAGTATTTGACAGTCCAGAAAAATGGGCAAAAAGGAAAAGGAGGTGGGGTAGCTTTGTTAGTAAAGGAAGGTATCATTGTAGTGGTGAGTTGTGATATAGGTGCAATAGATCGTGACGTGGAATCAGTTTGGGTAGAAATAAGGAATAACAAGGGGAAGAAGTCATGGGTGGGAGTCGTCTATAGGCTGGCGAAGAGCTGCCTCACTGTCGGACAAGGTATAAATCGGGAAAATATGGAAGCATGTAAGAAGGGCGCTGTAATTGTCATGGGTGATTTTAATCTGCATATTAACTGGACAAATCAGATTGGCAGGGGTAACATGGAAAACGAATTTGTAGGGTGCATCAGGGGTTATTTCTTAGAGCAACACATTGCAGAACCTACTCAGAGCAGGCTATTTTAGATCTAGTAATGTGTAATGAGGTGGGATTAATAAGAGATATCATAGTTAAGAATCCTGTAGGGGGTAGAGATCACAACATGGGAGAATTTCAAATTTAGTTTGAGGATGAGGAACTCAGGTCTCAAACCAATTCCTCAACTTAAATAAGGGCAATTACAGAGGTATGAAGAAAGAGTTGTCTAAAGCGGGCTGGGAAAATAGACTATGGGGAAGGTCAGTGGATGAGTAGTGGCAGACATTCAAGTAGATATTTCATAATGCTCATCAAAAATTCATCCCAGTCAATAAGAGGGACTCGAAGAGAAGGATGAACCACTGGTGGTTAACAAAGATGGTCAAGGAGAGTATCCAATCAAAAACTAAAGCATTCAAAGCAGATAAACTAGTAGTAGGCCAGAGGATTGGGAATTTTTTTAGGAACCAGCAGCGGATGACTAAAAAACTGATAAAGAGGGAGAAAATTGATTATGCAAGTAAATTGGCAAGAAATATAAAAACAAACAGCAAAAGCTTCTACGGGTATATAAAAAGAAAGAGAGTGGCTATAGTGAACGTGAGACCCTTGGAAGATACAACTGGAGAATTGAAAATGGGGAACAGGAAAATGGCAGATAATTTAAACCAATATTTTGCATCGGTCTTTACGGTGGAGGACACTATAAACATCCCAAAGATATCAGATAAGCAAGGAGCTAATGGGAGGAAAGATCTTGTAACAATCTCTATCATGAGGGACAAAGTGTTTGACAAACTAATGGGATGAAAGGCAGACAAGTCGCCAGAACCTGATGACCTGCATCCAAGGGTTTTAAAGGAAGTGGCTGCAGAGGTAGTGGAGGCATTGGTCAAAATATTCCAGAACTCAGTGGATTCCGGGAGGGTCCCAGCAGATTGGAAAACTGCTAATGTGATGCCCTGTTCAAGAAGGAAGGGGGGCAAAAAGCAATAAACTATAGGCCAGTCAGCCTAACATCTGTCATTGGGAAAATGCTAGAGTCCATTATTAAGGAAGAAATAGCAGGACATTTGGAAAAGCTTAATGCAACCAAACAGTCAACATGGTTTTGTGAAAGGGAAATCATGTTTGACAAATTTGCTAGAGTTCTTTGAGGATGTAACAAGCTGAGTTATTAAAGGGGAATCGGTAGATGTGGTATATTTGGATTTCTAGAAGGCATTCAATAAGGTGCCACATAAAAGGTTATTGCACAAGATAGGAGCTCACAGTATTGGGGGTAATGTGTTAGCACGGATTGAGAATTGGTTAACACACAGAAGTCAGGGGGTTGGGCTTAATGGTTCTTTTTCATGTTGTAAAGAGGTAACTAGTGGAGTGCCACAAGGCTCAGTCCTAAGGTCTCAATTATTTACTCTCTATATTAATGACTTGGAGGAGGGGGCAGAGTGTAATATATCCAAATTTGCTGAAGATACAAAAATAGGTGGGAGGGCATGTTGTGATGAGGACATAAGGAATCTGCAAGGGGATATAGACAGGTTGAGTGAGTGGGCAAAAACTTGGCAGATGGAGTTAATGTAGGAAAGTGTGAGTTCATGCACTTTGGTAGGAAGAATCAAAAGGCAGACCATTATTTAAATGGAGAGAGACTCCAAAAGAGTGCAGTATAGAGGGATCTGGGTGTTCTTACACATGAAACACAAAAAGTTAGCATGCAGGTGCAGTTAGTAATTAAGAAGGCAAATGGAATTTTGGCCAGTGTTGCTACGGGATTGGAGTTTAAAAATAGGGAAGTCTTGTTACAACTGTACAGGGTGTTGGTGAGGCCGCACCTGGAGTACTGTGTACAGTTTTGGTCCCTGTATTTAAGAAAGGATATACCGGCATTGGAGGCTGTTCAAAAGAGATTCACTAGGCTGATTCCTGGGATGAAGGCATTGACTTAAAAAGAAAGGCTAAACAGGTTAGGCCTTTATTCATTAGAGTTTAGAAGAATGAGGACTGACCTTATTGACATGTACAAGATTCTGAGGGGGCTTGACAGAATAGATGTTGAGAAGGTGTTTCCCCTAGTGGGGGAGTCTTGAACTAGGGGACATAGTTGCAGAATAAGGGGACACTCATTTAGAACTGAGATGCGAAGGAATTTCTTCTCTCAGAGGGTAGTGAGCATCTGGAATTCTCTATCCCCCAGAGAGTTGTGGAGGCTAGATCACTGAAAATATTTAAAGAGGAGGTAGGTAGATTTTTGAAATATCAGGGAGTTGAAGGCTATGAGGAGCTGGCACAAAAGAGGAGTTGAGGCCTGGGGCATGTCAGCCATGATCTCATTGAATGGCGGCGCAGGCTTGAGGGGCCGAATGTCCTAACCCTGCGCCTATTTCTCATGTTCTTATGTTCTTATGACGTGAAATTCATGCTGACCCAAGTTCCATTCCATTTCCCAAACTGCACCCCTCCACCATCCCCTAGCCCAATCCTGACAGTTATGCCACCGATTTGTCTGATCCTGGTGTGGAATTTCCATTCCAGAAAGATTATCATTTCCAAACTTTTCTCTTTATTTGATATCGTTTTGAATACATAGGAAAGTATTAAAGAAAATCACTGAAAAATACACGACAAAAAAGATCAGGAAGATTCATCAGTGACAAGAGCATGTTACTTCATAGCGAATTTGTGGGTGACATATTGCTAAATAGAACAATCTACCTGCCTAACCGTTTCAACACTTGCACTGTAAAAATATGACTTCAGTGTGGGTGTCACACGTGTGTACTTGATGGTTTCCAGGGCATTTGGAAAGCCTGACATTTAGAAGTCAATGTCCAAGTCAAGCCAAAGAACAGAGAAACAAACAACAGGCCAATAATAGTCTCGGACAGCTCATTCACACAGTAGCCAAGCAAAAAACAGAGCCAAATGTTAAAAGCAGTGCACTGAAAAATATTTTCTGCTGCAGAGAAGTGTTTCAATAACACATCAAGCTGTGAATATCACACATCTGCAATAAGTCAAAAGTCCCCATTTTTCGAAAAATTGCAGACACAAGTGGAAAACCTCATCTTAACAAATAATAGAAGCTTTTGAGAATAATGGAATAATTTTAAAACATGTTAAAATTGTCTTTTTTAAATATAAATAAGCTGCAGCTACAGTAGTCACAATTAATATGTTGGAAAAGGATCTTTATATAACTGATCCTCAAAAGTTAAACCAAGAAGTAAAACGATAAACAGACATATACTTCAACAATTTGAAAAA
The DNA here is from genome assembly GCF_017639515.1 of Carcharodon carcharias. Taxonomy (NCBI): domain Eukaryota; kingdom Metazoa; phylum Chordata; class Chondrichthyes; order Lamniformes; family Lamnidae; genus Carcharodon; species Carcharodon carcharias. Next base: position 19,600,844 of record NC_054467.1, on the reverse strand, counting down.
TAAAATCAGAGGCCAGGCAAATGAAAAAACTGAGGTACAAAGACAATAGACAGACGGTCACCTTGGCAATAACTCACTGCTTAATTCTCGGCCAATTATAAGGAATTAGGTTATCATCATTGACATGTCACGTCTAAAATTACCCTGATAATCAAGCAGAATACATTACTGCCTATTTACCAGCTTAAAATGTGAATAGGCCAACATACTAGGGCTGGATTTTAATGGGGGGGGTGGGAGGCGTATATCTCACCTCCAATTGCAAGAGTCGCCGTGGCAGCTGGCACACCAAAAAAAAAAGCTCGCCCTGCAGCCATAATTCACTGCTGACAGGCTAAACAGGCCGAGAGTGGGACTTCCGTCCATCAGTGAGAGGAAGTACTGCCCTCGACAGTTGGCTTGCAGATTTCGCAGTCCTAGCGGTGCCAGAGCTGAATGTTGGGCGGGCTGCCAATTTCACGCCTGCCGAACTACCATATTATGGCAGACAGCTCGGGTGAGGGTGGGAAGGTGCTGGGCGAAAATATTCCTAGTGGGCGAGGGGGGTGCGGGGGCTGTGTAAAACCCGGCCCTTCATATTGAACAATGCACACACCAAACTGTAAATTCCTGTGGAAAATTACAAATATAATTATAATTTTTAGAAATGAGTATTTTGACCTTTTAGATGTACCCCTGCCAAACTGAAACATTATCAATGTTAAAAGCTTTCTCATTCTTAAAATAAAATCTATTTCTTCCATTTTGATCTCTGAACAGCTTTTAGCCACCTGCTCTGATGCACTCATTCACTGTGTCCACCCGATTTACCACGGTATTACACTACACACAATGGTCACTATCAGGCATTACCCAATTAAGGCTCACTTTATTTTCCATGTACAATTTTGGGCTAAGTGATTCATTTTTCACCCTTTAAATTGTTCAAAAGTAAGGATGACAATGAAAAATAGTGGACGTTTAAAGATCCATACAATTGACACTATTGTGTAGTGTGATAATGTCACATTTAAGCAGGTCTAATTGTAAACATATATTTTGACTTCTTGCAGCCTGATTTGTTCCTAGTGCATTCATCAATAACTTGTGATGAAACCCAAATACTTACCTTATTTAGTTCCTAGGTTGGCAACTCCGGTTCCCGACATACCTCGGGTCTCCCATGCATGAGCCAGCTAGGAACTGGCCACACATACGCAGTTCGGTTTTTTTTATGTTCTTCAGGCTGGGGATTGGCCCTATGTGTCTTTGCAGAAGGGAAAAGAGAAAATGGCGAGAAGAGACAGATCAGATGACCTGGAAGGGAATGCCATTGTGAGTGTGTACCCCAGGGAACAGGACACAGGAGGGGGACAGAGAGAAGGTCTCAAACCAGGGAAGGGGACAGGAAGAGGCCTCAAAAGGTCGTCCCAGGTAAGGGATGAAGACAAGTGACAGGTAGGTTCTATTAAGTAAAGTTATAAGAAAAGAGCAGGGTAATAGGCTCTGAAGTAAGGAAAGAACTGCAGGGAGCAGACTTTGATTGAAGTGGGCACGAGAGAAACCCTGAAGATTAAAGAAGGCAGCTGAAGGTTGGTGACTCTGTGCTGTGGGCCACTGGGGCAAAGGTACCCCTTTGCAGCACTGATGTTCTGCTTGGCATCGCTGAAGATCTGAAATTGTCCATGGAAGCTGAAGCTTGAGTGTACTCGGAGATCTAGGGGAAAAGAATTTCAGAAGGCAAGATTGAAACTCTGCGAGGTGGGTGATTGTTAAAGGCATCCAAGTAAGAGCGACTTTTGAGGAAGATTCCAAGGTGAGATCCTCAGACGTGGAGATTGGAGACCCTCGTGAGAAAGATTAAGTTTCAGTGAGACTGGTTGGCTCACAATGTGACAAACATTTGGATTGGTTGTTGAGAAATCCATAGAATCTGTTTTGATCGCATCTGTCATCTATTTTGTAGTGCGGTGTTTCTGAACACAGTTCACCTCTTAGTTTACATATACCTTATATTTACCCCAAACATTAGAGCATAGGATAGATCTTGTAAATTGTTTTATCTTTCTGAACTTGTACAGTAAAATTTATTTTTGTTTGTTCAAAACCTATGGAATCTAGTGGCTTTATTCACTTAGTGTCTTGAATCTCAAACTTTATCCACTTTAAAGAAAATATTATGGGTCCCTAAGCAGGATCTCCCCTCCAAGTCCTGGAGTCTGGCCAAAGATCATAACAAACTTTATAATTGCCCGTTCAGTATGTAAAGAGGAAACACTGAGCTTGTGAAAGGTAAAGGAAGCTTCTTGGAGTCTATCTGCTCCATTAAATTACGTATGGATGGTACCTGAATACAGGGTGTTGTATATGCATTTATTAAAGGCTGACCAGTGGTTTACATAAAAGATGGGATGGGCCTGACTGCTATTTAATTAGCAGAATTACCCTGTGTTCATCTATATTGACCCCAATAGGTCCATCTCTGTTTCAGCAATTTGAATGGAAGAAACCAGGGCTGTGAGAAGGTTGAAAAGGTGATGATGAATTTATATACTAAATGTTTAAACCACTGTATTATATACAATTTTGGACTATCCATTAAAACCATAGTGATTGTAGAAACCATACAGGCTTGATACTAGGAATGGCCAGCCTAGTTATCAAGAGAGACTTGGAACTTCACATGCTTTATGGCATAAATTGGTTAAGGCAGTGACCACTGTGACCTTTGAGGGAAATCTGGATAAATATATCCAGGGAACTGGGGAGAGAGCAGGGCAGTGGGATTAGTTTTGGATTGCTCTATCATAAAGTTAACAGACAAAATAGAGCCTAAATCTAACATTGTTGTGCCTGTTGTTACAGGCTTCAAACTGGTGCAATAATGACGAATTTTGCAGAGTGAGAACCCAAGCCTGCTTTGCATGGTTTTATTTGAAGTGGCCATGGCGCCCGCCTGAATTGAGTGCAACCCTAATTTCAATGTCAAAGTGTTCACTTTGCATTCATTTTCAGGAAACTTGTTATGACTGGTCAGAGCTCACATTGAGCAAACGTCAGCTAAATTTCAGGTTCTGCAATGGCCCAAACCAGCAGGTCCTTAAGTGGACCACTAGAGGCTGCCAAAGAATCCAGCAAAAAGGTTTTCTTAACACACCTTGAAGTTCTCCCCAGCCTTCATGTTAATATTACATGCCACTGCTGCCTCATGCTCCCTCCACTTCCCATTTGCCCCTACCCCTGCACCGCCGCACCCCCCCCTCCACCTCCCCGGTTACTTGCTTGGTTCAGTATCCAAGTTAACTAAGATTTCCAAGGTCCAGACTGGCAAGCTGCGTTAGGGCAACTAACTGGTGCCCGCAGTGCTGGATTTACCTCGCGAAGGCCTGACGATGAATTTAGGACTGTATACCAACCGATCTCTCTCATTGGGCTTGCTGTGTGCCGGTCATTTTGTCTTGGTGATTGGGCACTATCGAATTTAATCCCAAATGGCCTCTTCTGTGCTGAAAATTCTGATTCTATGTTTGAGAGGAGAAAAATGACTATTTTAAAACATTAGAGTTTAAAGAGGAAGTAAATTTATGAAAAACGATCTAGAGACAGACTAAGTAAGAGACCTTACATTGGTTCAACCCTTAGAGTGGCTGATGGGTTGATGGCCAGAAGGAACAGATTACTGTGATTTGCAAAATAATCAGAGGTGAGATGAAGAAAAACTTTTCTACTCAATGACTGGTTGGGATTTTCAATGCACTGCCTGATTGGGTGATGGATAGAGATCCAACAATATAGCCCTCAAAAGGGAATTGGATAAATACTTGAAGAAGAAAAAAAATTGCAGGGACTTAGGGAATGAGTGGGACTAACTAGATTACTCTTTAAAAGAGCTGGTGCACACTTGCTTAATTCTCTGATGTACCACTCTATGGGCTGAATTTTATATGCTCCCAGCAGGCATGTTTCATAGAAAAATAGAAAGTAGGAGCAGGAGCAGGTCATTTGGTCCTTTGAGCCTGCTCCGCCATTCAGTATGATCATGGCTGATAGTCTATCTCAAAGCCATACTCCTGCTCACTCCCCATACCTCTTGATGCCTTTAGAATCCAGAAACCTATCTATTTCCTTCGTAAATATATTCCATGACTTGGCCTCCACAGTCTTCTGTGGTAGAGGATTCCATAGATTCACCATCCTCTGAGTGAAGAATTTGCTCCTCATTATCCTAAATGGTCTACTCTGTATCCTGAGACTGTGACCCCTTGTTCTAGACCCCCCCAACCAGAGGAAATATCATCCCTGCATCCAGTCTGTCCATCCCTGTCAGAATTTCATATGTTTCAATGAGGTCTCCTTCCATTCTTCTAAACTCCAGTGAATATAGGCATAGTTGGCCCAATTTCTCATCATATGACAATCCTGGCATCCTAGGGATCAGTCTGGTTAACCTTCACTGCACTCCCTCTATGGCAAATATAACCTTTCTTCTGTAAGGAGACCAAAACTGCACACAATACTCCAGATGTGGTCTCACCAAGGCCATGTACAGCTGCACTAATATATCCTTGTTCCTGTACTCAAGACCTCTCGCAATGAAGGCCAACATACTGTTGGCCTTCTTAACTGCTTGCTGCACCTGCATGCTTGCTTTCAGTGATTGGTGTACAAGGACACCCAGGTCCCTTTGTACATCAAGATTTCCCAATCTATCTCCGTTTAAATAATACCCTGCCATTCCATTTTTCCTCCCAAAATGGATAACTCCACAATTATCCATGTTATACTGCATCTGCCATGTATCTGCCCACTCACACAGCCTGTCTAAATCTCCTTGAAGCCCCTTAATACCCTCCTCATTGCTCACATTCCCACCAAGTTTCATGTCATCAGCAAACTTCGAAATATTACATTTGGTTCCCTCATCCAAATCGTTCATATATATTGTGAATAGTTGGGCCCAAGCACTGATCCCTGTGGTGCCCCACTAGTCACTGCCTGCCACTCCGAAAAAGATCCATTTATTCCTACTCTCTGTTTCCCGTCTGCCAACAAGTTCTCAATCCATGTCAATATATTACCCCCAATCCCATGTGCTCTAACTTTACACACTAATCTCTTTTGTGGGACTTTATCAAAAGCTTTTTGAAAAAAAAACACAGCACATCCACTAGTTCTCTCTTATCTACTCTGCTAGTTACGCCCTCAAAAAACTCCAACGGGTTTGTCAAACATGATTTCCCTTTCATCAATCCATGTTGACTTTGTCTAATCCCTTTGTTATTTTCTAAGTGCCCTGTTATCACATCCTTTATAATAGACTCTAGCATTTTCCCTACCACTGATGTTAGGCTAACCAGTCTGTAATTCTCTGTTTTCTCCCTCCCTCCTTTCTTAAATAGTGGGGTTACATTTGCCACTCTCCAAACTGCTGGGACTGTTCCAAAAATGGGGTGAGGGTCCATCCCACCACCTTCCCATCGCCCCAAGCTCTCCCCTGTAATATGGGTGGGGGGATGGCGTGGGTGGGTGCCAAAGTCAGAAGTCTATCTGCCATATTTAAATGAATAATTAAGGGTCAATTAAGCTTGTTATCAAGCCAATTGAAGCTGACAATATGCTGTCAATGCCATAAAATGTTTGGTGTGGGCAACAGGAGTGGGAAGCCCGTTTTTAAACTTTGATTTTTAATGGGAGGGAAGGAAGTGGCGGGGATAGGGGGGGGGGGCATTGCTCTTCTGGGGCTGCCCTTGGCTGATCGTGGGGTGGCCCCCCCCTTCGGTCAAACCCCCTTTTCTGCCCACCCCTCCCCTCCCACTGCCCCTCTAGCTACCCTACTCAAACCTCCTGGGCTTACCTGTTCCAGTGATCCATGGGTCTTGATCTTCTTTTCCACCCTGCAGTCCTGGCAGTGGCCACTGAAGCATTCCTGGTGCTGCCAGGACTGATGGAGCTGCCGGCCAATCCGATTGGCCGGTAGTTCCAGAAGGCAGGATTCTGCCCAATGAAGGGCAAAAATCCTACTTGACCCTTATTATTCTGTCCTGCAGCGTGTTATGGCTACGGGGCAGGTTGGAGTGGAGCATGTCGTGGTTTCCAGGCATGCCCCCACCCCATATTATTCTGCCTCATGATTTTATGAACATCACATTAAACCTGTAGCTATGAAGAATTTTAATGCAATAGGTCTTTCAACTGAAACTAACAACAAATGGCTGAATAAAATCAAAACCAGGTATGCAATAAATCACTGTTTTAGATTAAAAGCTATTTAATACATCCACCAATATGTGGGCCTGGGTTTAATTGTTGTTTCCCTATATGTAACAGTAGGGGCCTACAGTGGAATGGGCTGCATAACTTAATAGGGATGGGCCAGTGGAACTTGTGATGTATTTTTTGTTTGTAGATTGCCACCATACCTAAGTCCAGCTTGATCTTGTTCCCACACTAGCCTCGGTTCCCTAATGTTGCTGAAGTCCTGTCCACAGTCGGTAAAACACCGATCATATGTTTAACCTCTAGTGCCCAAAGGGGTAAAATAAAGCATACAAGTGTTAGGAGCTGATTGATACATGCTACTTGTGCACACTTTCCTTTCTGATCTATGTTATAAATTTTGGGTTTGAAGCAGATTTTCCCTTCAATTCAATATCACTCCAATATTTGGACCTATCTAACCAATATCTAGTTAGATGTTAGCATGACTCAGGAATCGTAACAGTGGGAGCCCTCATTTTGTGACCTGAATATTATGATCTCATGCAAAACGCAACATTGACTCTGATTTTTCTGGAAGGCCAATTGAAAAGCATTCGAGTAAGACAAGGCCAATAACCCGGTTTATTTAATATGGTCTTTCAGTGAAATTTATCCGTTTCCTAACACTCCTTATAACGACAAAATAATAAATTACACACCCCTGGATGTCACAAGCTAGCCAAGTTAGAGTCACCCCACTGACTAACAATAACCCTAGAAAGGGGCTATCTTGGTCTCATTCTGGCTGTTTCAAACTGAAGGAGAGAGGAATTGGTTTTGGGAAGTAGTGAAAAAGAGATGATAGCAAACTAGCAGGTGGTTTTAAGACCTTTCCAATTGACATTAATTGTAAAGAAAATGAGGCAGTGTGTAAAACAGGCTGCTGATTTGACATTGCCTGCTTTGTGCTACTGTCCAATATCACTGCTACTCAACTCTTGCCCTCATGACCTCTCCAGAGAGACAAAGGCTGACCTGTGACTTTTCCCTTTGATCGGAGCCACAATTAAAATTACTACCTTGACTGAGAACTCTTCCTGCCTCCTCACTGCTCCCCAATGTGTATGTAGTAGCAAAAAGGCAAGAAGTTCCACTTGGGTTGTAATTCGGTATCTGGGTGCCTATTGCGCTCAAGTGCCCTTTTTCTCAGAAGTGGGTGTGACCAGCTTCTTGCATGATGTTTTTGAAATGAACGCAAAAAATTATGGAAACTCAATTTGTGCTGGATGTGATTTGCATTTGAAATTCCTGTTTTTTTTTACCCTGTTTGGCCAATTTCAGGCAAATTGCACTGAACAAATAACGCAAGCTAGTAGAAACTCCAGACCAACATATTTAATGGCTATTTCATGTCTCCCCAGGAGAGTACACTAATATTTCCCAAATGCCAGTTGTTCAGTGACTACAGGCTTTTACTGCCAAGTCAGAAATGTATGCCGGGTCTCTGTGAATTAACACTTTGCAACCTGAACCTTTCCTTATATGGATAACACCATTAAACCAAAGATTCTTTCTGGGTTAAACATCTTGTACCAGGCACCGCATTACTGGATGAAACTATAACCAGTGCTGGCACCAATGTACTGAATGAAATCGGTACTTTAATCCTGAACATTTTTGATGGTAAAATAGTGAATTTCAGACATAATAATGATATTGACAGCTCCATTTTAACATTAAAATAAGAAACTTTTAAAATGTGTAAAATCCTGCTCCATCAGGTAAACTACAGCAGGTTGCTAAGTATGAATTAGTTCTAATTAATTATGCCTAGGTTATTACAGGAGTTTCGTTCAATCCCCATTCCAGAGACTTGCACACATTAGGCACTTCAATGCAATACTGGGAGGATGCTGCACTGTCAGAGGTGCTATCCTTCAGGGTGAGCCATTAAACTGATGCCCCGACTGCCCTCTCAGGTGGATCTAAAAGGTCCCAAAGGATTATTACAAAAAGTGGAGGGGAGTTCTCCCAGTTCCTTGCCCTATATTTATCCCTTAACACCAGTAAAAAATTTTAATTGGTCGTCTCTCTCATCCCATTTCTGAGACTTTGCTGTATGCAAATTGGCTGCTGTATTTACAACAGTTGTGAAAAATGTTAATTGGCTATGAACCATTTGGGACATCCTGAGACCATAAAGGTGCCATATAAAGGCAAGTTCTTCCTTTGCTCCTTAGTAGCAGTAGCAGGATTAGGATACAGACTAATGATGTGTTCAGCATGGACTTCCCTGGACCTACAAAGATAGCAGGACTACATATATATAAAGTGTCAAGGTGCTGTGAAAGAAATGCTGAGCTCACATGCTAACCCACTTCAACCCTGAAACTGGGGGTATGGGAGCAAGCATGAATGCGCTGTCAATGAACCAGCACACATACCATTTGCCTCCCTCTGTGCTGCATGAAGCTATGAATAAACATGGAAGATAGATTTTCTAGAATTTATTTTCCATGCACTCTAAGGGAAGAGAAACAGTGCAACAGCAGGAAGTAAGTTACTCTCTGCCTTACAGAGGGAGGAATAGGAGGCAGGGGAAACCACGGTAGCAGTGCTTAGTTATAAATTTGGGACAATAGCATAAAACAGGTGATATTATGGATGAGCAACAAATGCTGGCCTTGCCAGCGATGCTCACATCCCATGGAAACATTTTTTAAAAAATTGGCAGCTTCTTTTCCGATAATGTGGGGGCGGGAATGGTAAATGAGGATGTGGCAACGTACATCCCAAATGTTTCTCCTGTCTGCTCCAGATCATCCAGAAAATTGGGGGGAACGGGGCTAGAAGGCCTAGACCAGCAACACTGAATTTAAAGCAAGGAAGAAGTGTTGCAGTTATACAAGATGAATAGGTTTAGCCACTGCAGTGGTGTTATGAAGAGTTCTGAGCTGTGCAAAGCAGGGTGGACATTATGTTAATGAAAATGTTAACCAGAATGATACTGAGAATGAGAGATTATTAAAAGAAAAGCTGAAAAAAATTGTGGTTTTATTACCAAACAGAAATTTAAGGGAGATTTTGAGAGGGTAAATAGTGAAAGATTGAGTTCACTGATTTGTGTATTGGTAACAAGGAGAATAAATTGAGGAGTATCAGATCAAAAGTGGAAGCTGGGGGGGGGGTTATTAAAACATAATGATTGAGGCAGAGACTAAAACATAATTTTAAAAGGTATTTAGCTAACTATTTGAAAAGGGCATAAAAAGGTTATGGGGAAAAGGAAGGAAAATGAGGTTAGTGTAGGCAGTTTCAGTTAAAAAAACTAACTAGCACAGTAGGGCAAGTGGCTTCTTTCTGTGTTGCACTTATTGTGATTCTACAGTTTAATTCTACTTTGCTGTGTTTAAGCACTTTTTAATAATCTTCGGGAATTTCTCTTTTGAACGTGATTATCACCCATTACCTGCATCACCAACCCTTATTGATGCTCTTTCAGTTAATGGTCACTCCCCAGGTCTAAAATCAATGCCCGCTGGGGATCAGTTTTCTCTATGAAACTATAGAACCATAGAAAAGTTACAGCACAGAAAGAGACCATTCAGCCCATCGTGTCTGCGCTGGCAGAAAGAGAAAAAATTAAAACTAGCTGCTCATTTTAATCTCACCTTCCAGTACCTGGTCCGTAGCCTTGCAAGTTACAGCACTTAAGGTGCAGATCCAGGTGTCTTTCAAATGAATTGAGGTTTAAGCCTCCACTACCAAATTAGACAGCAAATTCCAGACACCCACCACCTTCTGGGGGAAGGGGTTTTTCCTCATGTCGCCTCTAATCCTTCTACCAATCACCTTAAATCTGTTCATTGTGAGAAAAGACTACTTAAACTGGGACTCTCTTCACTAGAATAAAGAAAATTCAGATGCAATCTGATGGAACTGGGAAATTTACACTTATACCCAAAGCCCATTTGTCCACCACCTACAAGGCACAAGTCAGGAGCATGTTGGAATACTCTCCAATTTTCTGGATGAGCAGAGCTGCAACAACACTCAAAAAGCTCGACACCATCCAGACCAAAGTAGCCTGCTTCATTGATGCTCCCATTCACCATCTTAAACATTCACTCCCTCCGCAAAAGGCAGCACAATGCATAACATCTACAAGATATGGCGCAGTAACTTGCCAAGGCTTCTTCGACAGCACCTTCCAAACTGCAACCTTTACCAACTAGAAGGACAAGGACAGCAAATGCATGGGAACACCACCACCTGCAAGTTCCTCTCCAAGCCACGCACCATTCTGACTTGGAATTATATTGCTGTTCCTTCAATGTTGCTGGGTCAAAAACTCTCTCCCCACCAGCACTGAGTATATCTACACCACATGGACTACAGAGTTTCAGGTGGCTCACCACCACCTTCTCAAAGGCAATCAGAGATGGGCAATAAATACTAACCTTGCCAGAAACACTCACATCCTAAGAATAAATAAAAAAATCTGGTCTGCACTGTATTTCTCTATGAGTCATTAGGAGTGAAAGCATTTTCCCATATTTATTTGCAACTAATTGGAGCAAATATGATATTATGAACTAGTAACAAAATTAAAAATCAGTAGACTATCTGTTTTGCTGCCCTGACTTTCAGTGACTCCCTGAAGATGAGGAGGTAGGCTTTTTGCACACTGATGTTATTCATTTTTTACAGTTCCTTCTCAAACTAAATGACTGTCAGTAGATCTAAATTTGTGTAGATGATTAGCAGGAAAACAAATCCACGGTGGACACCAGGAATTAGCAGCTATATTTAGTCTGTCAGCTGCTTACCCTGGGATAGTGAGATTCTTTGGCAAAATAAATTGATAACAAAGCCATTTTAAAGTGTAGCCAAATCCACATATATGCAGCCACGATCTCAGTGAATTGCTGCCAGTAACGTCTGTGAAATGGAAATTGTTACAAAGGGCTGTTTTTTTCCCCTAGATTTCCCATCTGTGGCCCATTTGCAGAATTCAATGTAAGCATGTCCAGTTACATATTGTTTTCTCATTGTTACTGTTATAAGTAGGACTAAAGGTAATTTTCTGGACCAGGTTGTGGGTGATGGGTATTTCTGCATGATCTCAGTTGCCTGTGAGTCAGAATGTCATGGGTTCAAGGTGCACTCGATAGACTTGAGAACTTGGGATATGTTGAAACTTGGTGCAGTCTGCCCTCTCAGGTGGATGTAAAAAAAATCCCATTGCGCTACTTTGAATGACAGGAGAGGAGTTCTCCCAATATCCTGACCAATATTTATGGCACAATCATTACCACTTTAAGCATCAAATGATCTGGTTATTTATCTCACTGCTGTTTATAGGACTTCGCTGAGTGAAAACTAATTGCTGTGTTTCCTTACACTACCACAATAACTGCATTTCAGAAACCTATTCCATCGGTGACACAAAGCTAGGTGGAAATGCAAACTTGTGAGGAGGACACAGAAAGGCTGCAAAGAGATATAGGCAGATTAAGTGAGTAGGAAATAAGATATCAAATGGAGTATAATGTGGGGAAGTGTGAGGTTATTCACTTTGGTCATAAGAATAGTAGAGTAGAATATTGTGAAAGATGTTCATGTTTAAAGAGACTTGGATGTGCTCTCACAAGGAACACAAAGTTAGCAAGCAGGTACAGCAAGCAATTCGGAAAGCAAATAGCATGTTGGCCTTTATTGTAAGAGGATTGGAGTACAAGAATACTTTTAGTTAGTGAATGCAACCATAGCGATAGCCTCCTCATTTGCAGAGTTTAAAGTGATTAGTCCATCAGTTAGTCTGTAAAGGGAACACTCCTTGGTGATTTGCAGCATTGTTTGTGTCTCCTGACAAGTGCATAAGGGGTTTATACTGAGGCCCCAGTGGCAGAGACTGGATGTACAGGGATTCGGGCCTATCCTGAACCAGTTTAGCCAGGACCAATGTCGCCAGGACAGTTCAAAGCTTTCCATTCAACAGATGGGGTTTGTAACAAGGAATGTGTTAATGACTTCCCGTGTTTCCCATTCCTTGATTCAAAGGACGTCTGCTGGTAGATCTTTCTCAGGAAGTTTACTCCATATGGGGCACTGAGATGGAAGGTAGGGCAGTAGGTGGATTGAACAGGTCATCGTAAGTGAGGTGCAGCAAGGATGGTCAGGGGGCTAAGACCTCACAACCTATACTTTTATTTTACACACACACACACACACACACACACATATATCTATATCCTTATGGCCAATTTCTAAAATTTTAAAAATGGCAGTTTTGCAGAAACTGACACCTTGCTATCTCTGAAGAGATCCTAATGATTCCCTGTGGATTTCAGAGGCCAAATACAAAGGGAACTATACAAAGGTCATCTATATTTCATAAGCCAGGCCTGGCCAATAGGAGCCGATTCGTCTGCTAGGGCAAAGGACCCTGTAACCTTCTGTACAAGACTTAATGGGTGGGACATGAACAATCTCAGGGACCCAGACAAAGGGATACACACCCTTTGTCAAAGCCAGAGTGAAGAGGTGGGGATCACGTGACATGAACCCCCTAGTTGGTGGGATCAATAATGTTGCCTTGTGGTACTAAGAAACCTCAGTCTGCCATTTTTACCACCTACAATCTGCAGCACAGAAAAGGAGCTCTCCCCAGGTTCGAATACCTGGCCCCATCTACACTGTTTCGACTGTAACTTCTGTATTATCGTCTACAAGGCTGATTTATCTCTGCATGCCTATCTTATCATGGAAGTCGACTCTACTGGAAAAGTGAATTATCCAACGTCAGTTCAGCCTGCTGACCTTTGTGAAGGAATACACCATTGGACAATGATTCTGGACTCTGTAAACAGATGAAACAATAATTTTACTCTCTGTGGTCTTTGCCCTGTAAATCTTTCTTTCTCTATCTCTCTTTTACTGTATGGGTGCACATGGGATTGCATAGTGATCCCACTCCCTCATTTTGACCCTCTGAGATCATCCTATCTAAAGATTGCTGCGGGATTATTCATAGAAAATTGGATCACAACAAAACTGAGGGGTTGGGAAACAGGCCACCACTTATAAAGGGGGAAGCAAATCAAAACACCTTTCAGTTTATGGCCAGGTGGTGAGGAGAAATCATGGCCATTTAAATTGACCCCCCCGCTCCTGTCCATAACAATGATTTCAACCAACTTATTGTTTTTTGTCAGTTGGTGGATGTGTGGGGGAATGATGTTTGCAAGGAGAGAAAGCCAGGCGAAGGGTGTCGAGTGGAGAGTTCCAGTTATGATGTGCATTGTTGCATTCAATTGAGTGTAAAGAATAAAGATCTTCCTACAATTTTATAGAACTTTGGTGAGATCACACCTGGAATACATCATGCAATTTTGGGGCCGGGTTTTCCTGTCAACTCAGGAATAACTGACCTGTGCACATCTGCACCTTCCAAAATGTACACCCAACCCGTGTGTGACTTTTCCTGGGATTTTTGTCTTTTCACACAGGCATCAGGTTCACACTGCATTTTGCGAGCCCTGATGGAGTTCGTGAGGAGTGTGGGTGTGGAGGGGGCCAGTCTTGCAATATATTACAGGGTGAACTTTTGTCCATATTGCGACTGTTAATCTTTCTGGATGATCCTTGTTTTCCTTTCCTGATCCTTCCTAATGATCTTGTTCCCTTTCTTTATTTTCTCTCCAACTGACCACTTTCTAACTTATCAGTTTTTGTTTCCTTCCTCTTTCTTTCTGTATGACAATTTTTGCTCCTGAAAGTTCTCTGATTTTCTTACCATAAAATCGTAAAAGCTAACATCACAGAGGGAGGCCATTTGGTCCATCCTGCTTATGATGGATTCTTTGGTAAAGGATAAAAACCTAATCCCATTTGCCTGCTTTCTAACAGAAACCTGGTATTTTCTGATTCAAATATTTATCCGTGCAGGCAATTCTATTCCATTTCTCTTTACTCTAATCTCTTGACAGTTTTTCTCCCTTTTGTATGTGCCAGTGGCCTATTTTGTCCAAGAATCTTCAATCACAGAGGTCCATGGACAACAGTGAACTAGAGGAACCAGAACCTGCCCCAGGTTCTTTTGAGTTTTCTTCGTTCACTACATTGTGTACATATTTCTATGGACCATTTTCCTCAAGTGTTTGGCTTTTTGAAAGCGTTGATTTGCTGAGATGGCTGACCAGGTTCTCAAGTTGAGTACACATTGTAACTAAACAATGAGCACCTAATGGCCACAAGCACTTCAATGCTGACACAAAAGAAGCCCTGCTTCACACTCTGCACCATGGTGCCACTATTGCTGGTCTGACACATGATGCTTCATTCACCATCATCAATATTATGTTCAACAAAATCTTCAGGGCAAAACCAACAATGCGCAATGTGGTCTCCTGCACGTGAAGTGGAGCAGTAACATCTCACTAGCAAGCTGTACATTGGTTGGATTGGGCCTCTGGTACATCCCTCATGTAGGTTACCATTTAGAGGGAAGGTAAAGCATCCTTAGCTCTGCTCCAACAATGCGGATTAATCCCAAACCCAGCAAGAACATCCCTCAGTGCACCCTTTCCAGTTGATTGTATGAATGAGTTTGCTAATCTGTTGCCAGCTTGCAAAACCTTGGGATAGTTTTAAATTTTGAATCCTATGCCTAATGTTACAGACAGGGGAGGAGAGATAAATTGAAACCTCCAATTCCCTTTCCCCTTACAGCCCATAATCAGTATGCTTTTGGGGTTTAAATGAAGAGGGTTATTTATTCATATATTCAAACTGTAACTATGTCAATAACTTCCTCGCACCCAAGAAAGGTACAGTTAAAGAAAAACAGTATACTTTTACAAGTTGTAAACCAAAAGAATAGTTCATAGTTCACGTATTGGGTTCATAGCAGAAAAAGAGTCGCTGCGGGTTCAATAAAAAAAAGGAGTCTTTTTCCATTCTTAAATTGCAGTTCAGGTGGGTTCAAATATCTGAAGTAAGATTATCTGGATTGTTGCAGGATTCCTTCAAAGAGATGAACGTTCAGCAGGTCACGAAGCTAGGCACTTGTGGTTTTTATATCAGGAGGTCAAATTTCTTTACGATGGACTTGGAGTTTTGGAATCAGGCTGGAAGGCTCTTTCAACACATAGAGCCTCCAGGTTCTTAAAGGTAAAGATGCCACAGCCCTTTGCTGCAGCTGCTGTCTCTTTCGGCGTCTTCTGCAGACTGCCCAGATATTTCTGGGTCTTCTTATTTCCAGCTGGTTTCGGTCACATGGCCAATACTGCTATTTTCCACCCAGAATGGCTTAGCTGAAAACACTGCTATACGATGGAGATAATGGATGAATTCTTCACACTTAATCGGGATGAATTGCTTTCTCTCTAGCTCTCATTCCAACTTGGAGACATGCAGCTGGATTTTAGTCTTCAAGGTAGTGGGAGTCAGGAAATTTCTTGGTGCAGCACACCCACTTCAAGAGAAAATGCAAAGGCAGGGTTTTCATTCTGGTGGGGGGAGAGGGGTAGAAGGGGGGCTGCTAACAGGAGTGGGGCCCGCTGCCCCCAGAAAGAGTTCGGAAGCAGCCACCAGGGCTGCCAGGTGCCAAGGTTGCCTGTTCAAAAGGCCCATCTCGATGCTTTGGGATTTTGTTCCAGTTGTAATAAAAGAAGTAAGGCCCTCTAGCTTTCACCCCTCACACCCGATATACTCCCAAGGCCCATCCATGGCACCTTATGCCCTCCATTCACTCACCATCACCCTTCATGCCCTCCATGCTAAACTATGGCATTTCCATGACCATTCACCCACTATTGCTCTGTAGAAAACCAATGAACCCTAGAGTGACAATCGGATGTGTTAAAAAAGCTTATAAATAGTCATTCATTCAAAAACATTGCTTTTACTACAGCCCAATAAAAGTTTCACTTATCCAGATCCTTTAAACTATCAATAGCAGAAAATGCAAGCACTTGAAACTTCTTTAACTTGTGTAAATAAACATTGCGAAATTGACAGAATAGGCCAGAGCCAGACCAATCAAGCTTTCCCTGGGCGTAGCTGTTTCAGCACTCTAATATGCTCTCAGCCAAATGTCATAATGTATTCTTAGCTAAACCTACTTAGCTGAACTTACCTTTCAAAAGGTTTCCTCATTCAGACCATGGTCCACGCCACCTCTGAGGTGCTGTTAACCACGAGTTCTTTAAAAGCTGGCCCAACTCCATGATAATTGCAGAGGATGAGGACATGTCTATCCTTACAATGGAGCCAGCCAGGTCAGGAATGCAGGGTCTGGGGTCATGACATGAACCAGCCCGTACCCCTAAGTGGCACTGGTGAAAATTGGAAACCCTGAGAATGGTTTGAGAATCCCCCAATTCGGCCCAGACACCATTTACACACCTCCACGAGGTCTTCCCGAATCCCTGAAAATCCATGGAGTTTGTACTTGTGTTTTGGGCAAATTCCTGAATAACAGCATGTGTGAATTCCACATATAGTATTTATTTTGATATGTCCATTCCAGGATGAGGCCCCCATCCAGGTTGATGCAATTAGGAACTCTCTGGAAGCTTCAGAAGGTTTGTGTTGAAGTTCCAAAGGTCCCCTGACCCTTGGCAGCCACTTTAACAGTTCATCAGTGCCCATTTTAAATAAAAAAAACAGTTCCAGAAACTTCTATATGAATACAGAGTCCATATTTAAAGTTATGAATATGACATGCCTTTATTAGGCATAATGCCTACTATAAACATGGCTTGGACGGCCTGCTCAGAAATTACAGTGGATTTGCTCAGCGTAAATAACATTTATTTCATTGCTCCAGGCCTGGTTCAAGCCCAGATTTTACAGATTAAAGGATGCTAAACCACTCAATTCAAGCTGCAGTAAATATCTAAAAAGTCATGTTTGAGCCAATTACTTGGAATTGTGCGTGTTGGCAATTTGAGGCTAGGATTTCAGTCCAGCACAGATGGACAGATTCCGCCCTGATTCAGAGTCTACAACAGCAACCTGTCTTCAATTCAATACAAATTAGGATTAGATTAACCATCTCACTGAAAGAAATGGTTGATATGAGACAAATAGGGTCTCCAGTCTGACATTTCTGTGATAATTAATTGCTTGCAATGACTGCTCGGCCATGAATGTGGCCACAGACCTACTTGTCAGCCCAATGCCCTTCTGTTTGAATAGCATAAAGTGCTCTAATATGTTAAAGGGCAAATTGAGTTCCCAACATTTTCAGTGTGAAGATACAAATAGAGAGAGTGCACAGAAAGATCACTGCTACAACACTGGAGCCCCTTATTCAATCTGGGCAAGTGGGCATTGCTGGCAACATCAACATTTATTGGCCAACACTAGTTACTCTTCAGGAGACAATGTTGAGCATTTTTCTTGGACCTCTGCAGTCCGTGTGATGAAGACTCCCTGTCTTGTTGAATCGGGATTTCCAGGATCTTGACCCAGCAATGATGAAGGAATAGTGATAAACACTTAAGTTAGGATAATTTGTGAATTGGAGGGCAAATTGTCCATCTAGGTTTTGGACGTTATGGTCTTGAGAAGAGCTGTTGAAGAAGACTTAATGCACACTCCAGCAACAAGGCACCAGTAGTGGATGGTGTGGATGTTTAGGTTAGTTCATGAGGTGCCAATGAAGCAGACTGGGTGGCACTGAGCTACTTGCAACAGCATCCATCTAAGCATGTGGACAATGTACCATCGCACTTCTAACTTGTGCCTTGTAAGTGGTAGAGGAGTTTGAAGAACAGCTGAGTCACTCAATGCAGAATACTCAACCACTTTCTTGGTTTGGTAGTCACAGCATTTACGTGGGTGGTCCAGTTGAGGTTTTTTGTCAATGGTGACACAGCCAAGATGCTGCTGGTGGGGGAACCCATTGATGTTTATGCCACTGAATGCCAAAAGTAGGTGGCTAGGCTATGTCTAGTTGGAGGTGATCATGGTCTGGCAACTGTGTGGTGCATGTGTCACTTGCCACTTATCAGCCCAAGTTTGGATGTTGTGTTGCATCGAGCATGGACCGCTTCATTACTGAGGAATTGTGAATGGAGCGGAATGCTTCACAAACAGCAACAACAACTTGCATTTATATAGTCCCTTTTATCTAATAAAATGGCCCAAGGCACTTTACAGGAGCCTAACGTAAGAAAGATTTGGCACCAAAAATACAAGGAGAAATTAGGTCAGATGACCAAAAGCTTGGTGTAATAGGTAGATTTTAAGGAACATGTTAAAGGAGGAAAGAGTGATGGAGAGCTATTTGACATTGTGATGTGTGGATTGCCATTAATAAAGCAGTTGAACATAGTCGGACCTAGGATGTTGCCCTGGGGTTGAGATAATTGGCTTAATCTGCACTGTCCTGATTTCCCTGTTGGGAGTGCCGGATCGCTGGACTCCTCTGTAAGTGACAACATCTTTTTCATAAAAATAATCCATAAAAATCCCTAACAGTTTAAGAGCTTTCATTCTGAATTTGTGGCCTCTGGTCTCAGTTTCATTCCTATACAGTCAGTGTTAGTGCAATAAGGTTTATTGACGTGTAATATGATTCAAAACAATATTTCTGCTCATTCTCTTGCATGTAACAAATAATTGAACAGCTTGTCAAAAAAATTAAACAATTATTGTACAAATTTCAGAAAGCATTTCAGTCTGAAATGTTGAGGTCCCACTTGGTTGTCGTGGGCTATTAATGTTTAATATAGGGTCAAATGGCAGGCATGTGCTTCTGATTCACAGAGAATGTCTCCAAAATCATGAGTTTGGTGGAGCAGCCACTGTAAGCAATTAATTCTCACACTTATAGTAGACTGGGGACCGTATTTGTAGCAGCATATTGCTCATGCTTTCAAAGTTTCAGAGTACATTTTTGCTGATAGGAAAAAGCAACTTAAAATGAAGGCAGAATAGAACACAAATGTGAGATAGAATCGAGTTTTTCTCTATTCACAATGGCAAAAATACAATGAGCAGGATTTTGGGATAGGAATAACAATGAGGCTAACAATGTTCACCATTATTATGGAGTAGATTAGACAGCAACTTCTGAATTCGCACATGCGCAGTTAAACGTGAAGGTCTGGAAGTTTCTCTCTGATTTCATATAATCATAAGATCATAGAAACTAACACCATAGAAAAAGGCCATTCAGCGGCTTTTGTACTGGCTTTTGAAAGGGAAGTCCTGCTAATCCCACATCCCTGCACTTTGTCTGTAAATTCTAAACTCCTCATCCTCATCCATTCCAAGGAGAACAGTCCAATTTTTTCCAACCCCTTCTGATAACTGAAGTTTCTCATCCCTGGTAACATTGTGGTAAACCTCCTCTATAACCTTACTAAAGCCTTTCCAGCTTTCCTGAAGTGAGATATGTAGAAATGCTTCCAGCTGAGACCCAACCAGTGAGTTATAGTTTCTAGCCTGATCTCCTTTTTATGTTCTATTTTCCTACTTATAAACCCAAGTAACTCCTATGATTTTTCAACCAACTTATCAACTTGCTGAGGCGTCTTTAAGGATTTTTGTATATGGACACAAAGGTCTCTTGGCTCATCTACATTTCAAAATCATTTACATTGTCTTTCCATATTGGCTCTCTCAAAGTATGTCACTTCATACTTCTCTGCACTGAACTTCATGGCCATGCTTCTGTCTATTTCACCATCCTTTCTGTCACTCTGAAGCCTATAACTATCCCCATCATGATCTACTACTTTGCTAAGTTTCACATCATCTCCAAAATTTATAATGCTGCTTCTTACACCCATGGCTAGGTTGACTGTAAAAATTGCAATGAGTAAAAGACTTAAGCTGACCTTTGGGGAACACCACTGCAACTCACCTCCCAGTCTAAAAAACATTCTTCCACCATTATCCTTTGCTTCATATCACTGAGCTAATTTTGTATCCATAATGACATTTTCCCCTTAATTTCATGGGCTTCCATCTTCTCAATAAGCCTCCCATGTGGTGCTATGTTAAATGCCTTCTAAAAGTCCATATGAGCAACATCTACTACACCAGCTTGATCAACCTGCTCCATTACCTCATCAAAGAAATCAAGTTAAGCACAGATAACTAACCTTTAACAAATCCATTCTGGCTCTCCTCGATTTACCCATGTCTTTCTGAATGGAAGTTTATGTTGTCCCTGATAAGGGTTTCTAAGAACTTCAGCACCTCTGGTGTTGGGTTGACAGGTCTGTAGTTTGTTTGTTTATTTTTTCCTAATTCTTGAATGGTGGCATAAAAATAGTGACCCTCTAGTCCTCCAACAAGGCTCCTATATCCAATTAGGATTGAAAGATTGTGACACCGCCACCTTTGCTTCTTTTAGCAACCTAGGATGCATTCCATTTGGACCAGGTGACTTATTGACATTCAAAAATGATAATCTTCTTCATATGTTTTCGTTATCTTTATCCTGTCCATAACTTGCCTTGCCTCTTAAGAGTAACCTTATTATCAATTGTTTCCTTTGTGAAAAGACATATGAACATAAGAAATAGAAGTAGACCATATGGCCCTTGGCCTGCTCCACCATTCAATACGATCATGCCTGATTTTCTGCTTCAAATCCACTTTCCCACTCTCTCCGTATATCCATTGATTCCCTGAGATTCAAAAATCTATCTATCCCAGCCTTGAATATATCCAGTGATGGAGCACCCACAACCCCCTGAGGTGGAGAATCCCAAATATTCACAACATTCTGAGTGAAAAAAATTCTCCTCTTCTCAGCCCTAAATGATTGGCTCCTTATCCTGAGGCTGTGCCCCTGTGTTCTAGATTCCCCAGCCAAGAAAACAACCTCTCAGTGCAAGGTACTCATTTAATACTTTTGCCATGTCCTCTGAAGTTACACGAAGATTTCTCTTTGGATATTTAATAGACCAAACTTTTTCTCCAGCAAACTGCTTATACCTTATATGTTAATAAAAATTTTAGGTTTCAATTTAATGTTCCTGCTAATCATTTCTCTTAACCTCTCTTTGCTTCCCCTATTAACTTTTTCAATTTCTTCCTGTACATTCCCTAATTTTTCTAGATATTAACTGAATCTTGCTCCCTGGTATTTGCCATATTTTTATTTTAACATATATTCCCTTGTCATCTGGACATGTTAGCTTTGGATGCTCTAATGATTTCCTTCAAAGGAGTATACTTAGCTTGTAATTGAAATATCTCTTCCATGAATATCTTCCATTGCTCTATTACTGCTTTAACCTGCAATCACCTTTTCCAATCTGTGTTAGGTACCTATAAATCAGCTCTTTCCCAGTTACGTATTTTCACCTTTGATATTTTCTGGTGTCTTTCCATAATTACTTTAATCCAAATTATGTTGTGGTCACTGCTAGATCGATGATCTTCTACCATAACTTGCCCTACTACATTTGCCAGAGCCAGATCCAACATCGCTTTCTTCCTTATGGACTGGAGACAAATTTGATCAAGAAAGTTCTCCAGTGCATGTATCAGAAATTCTTCTTCTTTACCCTTAGCACTATGGCCAGGATTTTCCAGTCATCAGATGGGCTCAAGGAGAGCGGGCAGGGGCAGCCATGGAGCCGACTGCCACCCACAATCGATTCCGCACCGTGATTTCACACGGGCAGGCCAATTAAGGCCCACCCTGCGTGGATCGTGAGCGGTAGTGCTGAGCACTGCCTGTGCGCGCAGGGGGAGGAGGGAGAGTTGGGTCCAGCACTCTTTCAATAAAAAGTGCTTCAATCTCCCTGAGGCACAGAGCCGCCTCAGGGAGTTTGGAGCACTTTTTAAAAAATATATATATAATGACATCAAAAATTTAAGGAAACATACCCCCTCATGTGACCTCATGGATGAGGTTTCCTAAAAAACGTAAAGGCTGCTTGGCCTTCTCGCCTGCCCAGCAAGCAGGAAAGGGAGCATTAGTTTCAACTTGACTACCTAGTTAATGGCCTTAACAGGCCTTTCAATTATCGGTGGGCATGCACCGGAGTTGGTATGAAATACCGCGTGAGTTCGCGATGACGTTGGGATGCACGCCCGATGTCATCGCGCATCATTTTACATTCCAGCGTGTTGACGCACGCTGCATGCCGAATGTAAAATTCTGTCCTCTGTTTTTCCCAGTCTATGTCTGGGTAAGTAAAGTCTCTTAAAATTACTACTCTGTTATTGTTACACGCCTGTGAAATTTGCTCATTGATCTCCTTCTCACTGTTTGTAATGCTATATAAAAAAAACCTCTCAACAATGGACTAGCTCTCTCTCTATTCAACTCAAACCAAATAGATTTAGCCCTAGAGCCAGCTAGTAAATTTAGAATTGTAA
Organism: Carcharodon carcharias; assembly: GCF_017639515.1. NCBI lineage: Eukaryota > Metazoa > Chordata > Chondrichthyes > Lamniformes > Lamnidae > Carcharodon > Carcharodon carcharias. The sequence continues at coordinate 19,578,308 of NC_054467.1, read as the reverse complement.
CATAATCCTTAATCAATCCAGTCACGCACTCTCCTCTTTTTCCGCCTCTATCGTTCCTGAATAGTTGACCAGTAATATCAGGAACTTATCCCTGGCCTTGTTTCAGCCATGCCTCTTTTAATGCACCATGTCATAATCCCATGTAGCAATTTGTGCCTGCAGTTCACCAATCTTATTAGCTACACTGTAGAAGCTGATATTCAGATAATTTAACATCTCTTTTCTCACTTTTTCTATTTTCCTCAATCTTAGCCCTTCAATTTTGAAGAAATTTCTAATTTTATTGCTAATTATGTTGCTCTGTCCTCTGATCTCGTTTCTACCTCTCTCTACTTTTTCTGGTTCCTTTCCCCTCTCCCCACAAATTAGTTTAAGCCCTCCCCAATGGTATTAGTTCACTTCTCAGCAAGGCCTTTGGTCCCAGCTTTGTTCAGATGCATCCCTTCCATTTTTTTCAGTTCCGCCTTCCCCAAGTACCAGTCCCAATGCCCCAAGGATTTGAAACCTTTCCTCCTGCACTACCTTTCCAGCCATGCACTTACATGCAGTACTATCTTGGTTTACTCCCTAACATATGGTACACGGAGTGGTCCTGCAATTATTACCTTTAAGATCCTGTTTTTATATTTTTCCTGGCTTCTGAAACCTGTCTGAAGGACCCAACACTTCTTCTACCAATATCATTGGTTGCATTGTGGGCCACGACTTCTGGCTGTTCCCTTTCTTCTCACTTGGTTATGCCCTTTAACCTAACCAAGAACCAACATTTGCAGTTACAAGATGCCTGTCTATCCGATATGACTATTGCATTTCTACTTTTCCTATTTTGTTTGTCTTCAGCCAGATCTCCTGTGGTGTCGGGGGTCTGATTCATATTACATTCCCCCAAGGAGTAATCATCTTTCCCAGTACTCTGGTGACCAACCATTCACTCATCTCCTGCATCTTCTGTAGCTGTGGGGTGACCACATCCTGGACCATGCATCCGAGGAAACTCTCAGGCTGTGCTGTAGTGACTCCAACCATGCTTGAGCCTAAGCTCTGCAGGTGTGGTTATCCCGAATGATAAAGTGTCCTGGAGTTCCCACTTAGAACAGGATGTGAGTGAAAAGAGTGGCAGCTGGCTTGTTAGGTTAGTTAATCCAATGACTTCTAAATCATTGAGATCCTGACCACCAAAACACTTAATATTGAACTCTAAAAATGTTTTAAAAACTGATGTCTAAGGCACTCAGACACTGATCTATAAAATTCTAAGTAACTGACCACTGGAAGTTTGAGACACTAAAATAGTAAGTAGTTCACTAAAGATTTGCCTTGATCCTCCCCAGGCTTTGCTACATGGGTACCTTGCCAAGACACTCAGCTTTAAAATAAATAATCGGTGTGAAATTGTGTTACTTACCCACTAGGTAGCCACTAAGCATGCCAGAAAAAGTTAGGGCTTATCCAAGTAAGTGTAGCTGAGAATTTAACAATGTGATAAGTCTTAATTATTGCCAAGCAATCTCTCTGGTCTTGAAAATTTAATTTTACAAATGTGGAATCCCATTCCTTCAGATCTTAATAATTGGTGGAGAATAAAAAGCTTATTTTTTATTTACATTTTACTTTCTGTTCCTCTAATCGCACTGTCCCTCTCTCTTAATGTTATCTTTCTTTTTGCTCACTTTATTTCGGTTTTTGTACATGATTTCACGTTGAATTGAATATTCTAATTTATATATCCTGCTCTAGACTCTGCAGACAGAATCTTACTGCATTAGTCTCTGGTGAAACGGCAGAACCATTTTCAGTTACTAACTCAATCTCCGGATTAACAGAATTAGAAGGATTTCTGGTTGTTCTTTGCCAGATCATACCAATTAGGAGCCTGGCTCAGGGCTCCCAGACCAACTAGGGAGGATAGGCAGGATGAGGTGGCCGTTTTGCTAAAGAAAGAATTTCTGTTTAAAGGAACCCCCTTGGCATGTTTCAGAGAAGCTTACCAGCACTTGGATCTTTCAAACTTCAGTACCCACAGGACAGATGAAGGCTGGGCCCCAGGACTCTAGCTCTTCTCTAAAGGTTTAACTGAGAGACCTGAGGGGCTACAGAGCTGCGAGCTCCACCAGGGATCAGAAGAGGAAGACATCCTCCCCGACCAAGAAGTTGTGAGCGATGTCACAATTTTGGGTGCAGATCCCCACATGCTGACTTGCCCAGCATTCTCCTGCACCGCATATCTCAAGGCTGCCCACCTTGCACCTCCCACTCATATCTCTCTCCGCAGGGGCCTCACATCCCCAAATGAACAGTCAACACCCTCACTCATCCCCAGTCTATTGTCCACTCACACCCTTGCCTCACAGCCACTCACCACAAAGGGTGTCCTTCCCTCCACTGCACACAAGAGCACTCACACTGCTATGCTTTTTCTCCTTGCTGGAGAAAAATGAAGACAACTTGCCGAGAGGCGGAGACAGGGGTGCAAAGCGGTCTGTGGGCTGTAAGATTAATGAAAGGTGAGTGCCTTTCCTTTGCCGTTGACTTAGCATATTGATGCCTCAAACATTTTAATTGAATACATTAAGAAAATGACAAACAGACATAACTAATACGTGAGGGAAGTATTTGAGGAATCTTTTTGAAGTTAAAAGAAGAATATCACTGGGTTAAGAGCTCCAAGTCCTAGCTGGCTGATTTTGATGAACTGAGTCGATGATTTCACTTATACTTAAACAAGTCATTCCAGATTGGAGCTGAAATTGATAAAATACTGGATGGTGTTGCGTATGGAAATTCAAGTCTGAGGTGTAGGAATCTGACTGTGCTCAGAATCTGGTGGGCAGAGGACAGGCCTGTGAGGCCTGTTAATCTAAATCTCAAACAGCATGCAATACTCATGCAGCTAGCATTACCTGAGCTAGCCACCTATCAGGAGGTTGAATATCAGGCGTCTGTGATGCCATTTAAAGATAGTCAGCACCTCTTAGAGTGGAGGTGCATTCTTGCTGCAGATACCAGGGAGGAATTTCTGTTGAAGAAATAACTGGGAGGGGGGCAGTATTGTGAGGTTCTCCAAGGCTGCCTTGGAAGCTCTGGTCATCTACTCTACCCAACAATGGGAAAAATATTTTGAGCATAACAACACTGGACCACTCCACCCAGGGCATGGCTAGAGCACTGTGAGAAACTTAATGATCTAGCTAGAGTTGTCATGTTAAGGAGGCTATTCTTATATTTTCTGCTTACAGCTGCACCACTTAAGAATTTCATTAATTACAACCACACTCACGAGACTTCCCTCTCCTAATTCCCTTCACTCTTCCACAATCACTGCGCCATACCTCACTACACCTTCTTCTCCTCATACTCTCACACTCACTACAAGTACTATCCACACTTACCCACAACTCACATCTCACACACAGGCCATCAGCTATATTCTATGACAACCACAATCTCCAAATAACTCACAAGACACTCTCCTCTTTAATGCAGGAGAAGGTTGCACACTACCTAAGGCAACTGGTTGGTACTAATTAGGAACAACCAACTTGAACACCCCCTCTCCCTTGAAGATGCGAACTGGCTATCATGGGCAGGGGTGAAAATCGAGGTTGTGTCAATTGGTAGCGTTAGAGAAGACCTGATGGTGCCAGGTCTCTACATACCTAATCCTCTTTGTCCCTTATGACTTTTCTCTCACCCCACACGTACTGCATGGCTCACTTGCTGGGGCCACACAGCCAGCTTGGCCAGACTTCAGCACATGTCAGTCAGTGCTGTAGTCAGCAGCCAGGCCTGAGGCCCAGGTTTACTCCATGGCCATCTGATGTGTCCTCAATGTAAGCTTAGCAGCCTAACACCTCCCAATCTGATAGGAAAACAAGAATGCAGAGCAGAAAAGTTTGCATGAGTGTGATTTGTGGTTTTTCTTTTGTCAGTGCTGACATAGAGTGAGCATAATTGCTTGACAGATTTGTCTGTTGTTCTGTATTTGATGTTGGTATTTATCTTTGTAGTAAAAGCTGGGACCATAAGTCTGGAGAGAAGGAAGGCAATTGGTTACTAGTTGCAAAAGAAGTGGTGACTAGTGTTGAACTGTAGATGAATGAGGAATGGGTGGGATGATGTAGGTAAAATGCTACTTAGTTTCTGAGAGCAAGTAGATGCAATGGTGAAAGCTGACCCTCCTCCTCCTCTTCCTCCTGTTTATCAGCCTTACCCTCCCCTTCTTCATACTCCTCCTCCTTTTCTCCATCCCCTTGCTTCTGCTCCATGTTTTGCATTTGTTTTCTGCCCTGATGCTGGTAAAGGCTCTTTCTTCATGATGTCAAACTTAACACAGCACCACATAAGGAGATATTAGGATACATGGCCAAAAGCTTGGTCAAAGAGGTAGGCTTTAAGGAGCGCCTTAAAGGAAGAGAGAGAGCACAGAGGTTTAGGGAGGGAATTCCAGAGTTTAGGATCTAGGCAGCTGAAGGCACAGCTGTTAATGGTAGGGCAAGTAAAATCAGGGATGCTCAAGATGCCAGAATTGGAGGGGCACAGAGATCTTAGAGGGTTGTAGGTCTGCAGGATATTACAGAAATAGGGCTGGGTGAGGCCATAGATGGATTTGAAAACAAGGATGAGCATTTAAAAATCGAAAGGTTGCTAGACCAGGTACAAGTTAGGATATGGACAGCAGAGCTTTCAATGACTCAGGTTTATGGAGAGTGCAACATGGGAGGTTGGCCCAGGAGTGCATTGGAATAATTGGGTCAAGAAGTAACAAAGTTAAGAATGAGGGTTTGAGCAGAAGGTGAATTGAGGCATGGGGTGACAACAAACCTGGATACCCACTCAAGGTTTCCTGCAAAGTTCCTCTGGAACGGGTCAGGTACCATAAGCATTGCTTAAACTCACTGGTCATTTGCTCAGTGATGTTGCTTGTGGTATCTTGGCTCAGGCTGTTGACCTGCCTCTGCAGCAGAGTGTGATTAGTGCAGGATGAGAGGGTCATGACTAGCGCCAGGATAATGGACACCTACCTGCATGATTTTTACCCTGGATGATGAGGGAGTAGAATTGTTTTCCATTAATAAAGATGGCAGGCTAGTGATAGGGAGCACGCAGGGCAGTATGGCTACAATCTCTTACACAGTGCACCATGTGTAAGCTTGTCATGTGGGTGAAAACTACTGTGCGCTCACCCCAATTTTCTCTGTCCATAGGGAAGGAGATTTAAGTGTTTATTGTGATGCAGACCCTTTCTAATTTGGGCTTTCTGCCAGTCTAAGACTCTTATCTCAACTGTTTTCTGTTTTGTAGCCATTTTTTAACCTATTCAGCTCTCTTTGTCATGAGTCTCTTTATCGCTATTTGTAAATTCCCACCAAGATTTATGTCACACTTAGGCAGGAATTGGCTGAAACAGCTGAGCAATTATAGTGCCTAAATCTTTTTAATGAAATTAAAATATGATGCAAATTATCAACATCACTGGCAAAAGATTTTTATTATAACTGTATGTGTGAAAACATAAGGCTAACAGTTAAAAAGACAAAGTCAGTTTAACAATTGGAAATTTGAAATCAAAAATGTCAAGTTTTATTGCACATCATTCATTTTTCGGGAGAAGCAGGATTTGTCCCTGGATCCATTCCATGAAGGTTCACTGGGCTCTTTGCCCCCTAAGAGGATGGTGGGAACGCTTCAGGTAGAAGGGTAGTTGAAGGGGAAGAAGTGAGACTGGGTGTACAGAAGCACTTCTTGTTTCTGCCTCAATGAGTCTGAGCCGTTCATGAACACCTGATGGCTGTTTTCAGCCAACACTGTAAGAACTAACTATGAGCTTTTTACGAGGGACTGGACTCTGTCCAACTTTCTGGAATGAGAACAGTGTTGATAGTTTTGAGAGGCCAAAACGGCTGCTTAAAATGGGTCATTAGCTGCCACCATGCCGAGGTACTGTTCCTCTGGGCGGAACACCACAGGCTTTTGGAAGGGGGATGGGGATTTTGATACAAGTGAATCAGCATCAGAGCCTCTTCTTCCTTCATTCTGTTACACCGTGTGTGTAATCTCTCATTTGATTGCATTTGTGAAAACTATCTTGCAGCTTCCACATCTGGAGCAGTGAAATAAAACCTAGAAAAGTGGCTTTTCATCCATCTCTTAGTATAAACTAACTTATCTATAAATGATATGTAATAGATATAAAACTGCGACAGAGAAAACTTATCTGAAAGGAAGGGAAAAGCGCGATAGAGTACACACGATTTCTCAATTTCCAAAGAATTCCTACTGGCAGTGCATATTCAGAAATCAGTTCCACAGTTTTACTTTTATTTTCTACCTTCCCCATGTCCCTGTTGTCACTTCAAGTTCCCCCTCTGCTATATTCCTTTGCTATTCTCTCATTCCCTTCCCCCTCTCTCTTCCCATGTGCTTGCTTTTATTACCTCTCTTTCCCTTTTCTCATTCCTTTCCCTCCTCTACTTCCTCTTTTCTCCGCTCTTTTTCCTTGCTTATCCCTTTCTCTCTCTTTTCCCTTTTCTTCCTTCCTCTAGTTTTTCCTCCTTCCCCTTCTTCTCACTTCCCCTCTCCTCTCTTCCCTTGTCCTCCTCTACCCTCTCTCTCCCTTCCATTCTCCTCACAGATTTTGACTTATTGCCTTACAGATCCAATCATGCTGGGCACCATCTGCAACCTCTCTCAAGTGGCCGCTACTTCTATGTGAGCATTGATAGGTGGATGTAATAGATCACATGATACCATTTTGAAGAAGAGCTGAGGGGGTCTCCTCAGGATCCTATCCTATATTTATACCTCAACCAACTTCATTAAAAAACAGAATATCTGTTCTCATATTGCCATTTGTGGGCCTTGCTATGTGCAAATGGCTGCCACACTTCCTACGTTGCAGCAGTATCTTCACTTCAAAAGTACTTCATTGGCTGTAAAGCACTTAGGGGTATCCTATGGTCATAAAGGCCTGCTATTTAATTGTAAGTTTTTCTTTCCCTCTTTCACCAGAGTCATTATTTGCCTCATTGTTTTTATTGGTGAAATACTCACATCTGATTTTTGAATTTATTTTGGTCTGTTGCTAGCACTCAGAGATGAGAATGGTGGGACTGAGCTGCGTAGCTGTGCAGCACAATGCGTTGGAGTGCCATGTGCCACTGTGTGGTCAGTCAAGAGAATTCCCGAGGTGAAACTGTGAAGACAGCCTGTTTGCTACTCTAGCACACAGCAACCAGTATTTTTTTTACTGAATTCTGGAGCCCCTCCAGTAACAAACAATTTAAATCAGTGTTACTATTACACATGGTCCGAACATTTGCAGTTCAGCAGAATTTTTCGCAAATGTCTTGTGAAAAGAGCTTCAGCTTTAATTAACATTTCCACAGTGCAAATCACATTTGTAGAGATATGTTAGCTGCAAGCCACTGGATGTCAGTGAATAGGGCCCTTGTGCATTATGAAGTCCCACACAGCTTGATTTCTGTGTTTATTTAAGAAATGCACATGTATGGCAAGTCCAGGGGAAAAGTATTGAACACATACCCTAACATACCAGCTGAATACAGCATACACAAAGTCCACTAATATAGAAAAATATAGAGGTGCAGATCTGCTCATTTAATTTTGTTTTTTTTATGAACACTGTTTATAGAAACACAACTTTCTAACTTGCAATTTGTTTCATGAATTTTAAATATTGAAATAAATAAAAAGAGCTTCATGGCAAGCAGGAATTCTGGAATTATAATTAATTGCAGATAAGAGCAAGGATGAATTTGCTTGATTCATGTTGACGTTTGATTGTTGTAAAATTACTTTGCACTTATTCAGTCCTCGTTCTGCACTATAGAAAATGTCTTCATTTGTTTTCATATGATCCCATCTAGCTCAATCGGATCAAATGACAGTGAAAAATAGTTGGACATTAAATCTCTTAAATGTGATCTTTTTGTTTGCGTGCCATCACAAATAGACAGCACATTTAACTCCTTCTTACATATTCCTCACAAAAAAACTCCTGAAAATATACAGCAGGTCCGTCAGCAGCTGTAAAGAGAAAGGGTTAACTTTCTGGGTTCTGATTGAAGGTCTACACCTGAATCGTTAACCCCTCTTTTCTTCAAACATGCTGGTCAATCTTGCCATGTGACTTTAACATTTTCTGTTTCTATTTCACATTTTCAACTTTTATAGCTTCATCTTATTTATCCTTTCTGTGAAACGGTTGAAAGGATCTACAGACATTTTAATTTGGGTGTAGGCTATTGCAAAAGTACAGTTTGCTAAGATTTCAGTGTTTAGTAATATATATTTAATAGAAGGCTTGATGAAAAGAATTTTTGAATTTGCACCTGACAATGGTTGTTGCCAGTAAATCTCTGGCAGCCTTTTTCCACTTTTGGCACAAAAGGGTTGGTGTGTATATCTTATTTTTCTGCTGGCTGTATTCAGCCATTAAATACTGCAGGGGTGCTGGGGAAGAAATAAAATTGAGCCAGGAATAAAGTCCGCAACAAGACTCCAGCCATTGAACGTAAGTACTGTAGTGTTGTTAAGTGCCACTTTTAATTGCTCTCATTGCTGAAGTCCCGTAAATGGGAAGTGGATAGCAATTACTGCCCATCTTCATCAATTAACAGAATACACACACTCTCTCATACACACACTCAGACCCATGCACACACAAACAGACACACACTGAGTCTACTCCTGTGAATACAGATTACAAAGTATCACACAGCAGAGGGACTATTGCCAGTTTACATCATTAGATTTACCAATACCATGCACGCACTAACTCTAAACACAGCTCTAGGTTAACCCACCCTCACTGATCATGTTACATTATAGTTTACCATTGCTTTAAATAGCCAAATCCAATCATTGCTGAGATGATGCATAAATTATACTTCACAGGAAACTAGGATGAGCATCATTGTTGTGGCCATATGTGTGACGGCTATATTTTGGTGACATTTGAAAAGTACTCCCCCTTGTACTCAGTACTCAGCTTGCATCTTGAAATTCTGTTGCTGAAAATTAAACAGTACAGTTGAACCACATGTAATCACAAACCTTTCATTCCAGTGGATGCTAGTTAATGAAAATGTTGGTTCCTCAGGCACAGATTCATTCTCTGTACATTCTACACTTTTTAATACAAATGATGGGATAAAGGAACTATTTTCTTTCTCCATAGGAGATATTCCAATTCAGTAGCTTCCACATAGATCTTTCTCATGGGCCTCATAAAGTTCCATTAAAGCCTATGTAGTTCAATAAATGATAATACAGAGTTGCTTCTAAGATCAGCAGGTTCCTACAGCACCATGTGTAATGAATATTGGTCCTAATAGAACACAATGCATGATTATTTAGGGAAGTGCTCATTACAATCAAAATCTCCTTGATTCAACCCTGTCTACCACCAAGTGAGTCAAAGGTACATGATAAAGCCAGAAGCTGGAAGAGGAGCTGTATAGAACAAACTCGATAAAAAGAGGTTTGCCACAAGGTCCAAGTAAACAAGGTAGGACTGTGTATACTTCAACATTCAAAGTGGTTCAGACAGTATAATTTACAATCTGTAGCCAAAATGCTTAAAGTAACAGAATATTCTGCCAAGTGAACATGATTTAACAGAACTGGTAAACTAAGAAATCAAAAGGTTCACAAACAAGGCTGAACATTTGGGCACTCCTACGCAATAGACTCTAGCAGCTCAGTAGTCGTGTAAGACTCATAATGTACCGTAAACTCAGTATTGTTCAGAAAGGAGACAAGGTAATTGTACAGAAGAGTTCCAACTGCAGTTTGACCAATTTAAAAAGTGCTTCATTATTGGTGCTTGCTCTCTGTTGCATTATGCTTAACATCACTTTATTTCTTAGCACAATGTCGCAAAAAAATTAATTGCAATTGTACTAATTTCTGAAAAACTAAAAAAGCCCATCAATTCTGAATGTCTCAATTATTTCACATTCTCAAAATTCACCAAAATTAGCTTCTACTCAGTCCTGTATATGTCACACTTAGGGTGTTAGTTTATTCTTTATGTGGCATGTGAAATACTTACAGTTGATCAAATTTAAACATCCAGCCACAAAAACGTTGTAAAGAGTAAAGCTGAAAGAAGAATCCTTATCACTATTAAGTAATAAAATACTTATAATTGCAGTTTTGACAACGTGAAAAATGCTATTCAGTTAGATATATAGTGACTGAGAACACTGGTCCCTTCTAAAAGTGTAGCTCCTTACTGTTCGCATTATGCCTTATTACAGATAATACAGTAGCTGAACAGACTTATATCAGTAAGTAATGGTATAGTCTATCTCACCACTTACCTCTCTTATAAAACTGAAATTTGGAGGTAGTGACAGACAAGGTTTACAACAAATTAGAAAAGTTTCCAACAGCACAGCAAGGGAAATTCCAGCAGTAGCCTTCATTTTCACAGTCATAATACACTTCACTTTATCTTGCTGATTTGCATTGGCAGTAGCAACCATCAAGGAAGCAGGCCCACTGTTTGCTAGAGAAAGCTGAGGGGGAACTGCAGCAGAAAGCCTGTGCAATATAAATGATGCCAATTTTAGATGCCTGTAGGCTTTTAACACTCTCCAGCAGTGGGAGGAACAGTATATCAGCTCCTAAAAACTGCAAGGTAACCTTCCCACCCCCTTCTAAACAGACACCTCCCACTGATTGTAACTGTCCCAATAGAAACACCTAGCCCACCACTCCAATCAGCAAAGAAAAAAAAACAGCAGTGGATAAAGAGAATCAATGGGTTGTTAATTTCCTTAAAAACTACTCAGTATGAAGCGGCTGACTTCCTTGGGTCATATTTCATTTGCTCTGCAAGAAATGTAAAATAGAAAGTGGCAACAAAAGCGAGCAAGATGGTGAGAGTCACAATGTACGTCAGCACTGAATGGAACCTCACTGGATTTAACCTGGGCATTCTTCACAGGCACAACTGAATTGCAGATGTGACTGAAAGGGAGATTTTATCCAAACCTTTTTGTTTTGCCATATTATTGAGCTTCATCCACACTAAACAAACATTTTGTGGAGGCGGGAGGGAAAGTAAGGGAACAGATTTTTTTAAACGTGATTTGATTTACCACGCAGTTTGATAGTGCCAGCTGCATACGGTGAGAATTTAGAACACTCCTATTTCACCACAAAGATGATATTGTCAGGAGAAGCAGGGTGGAAAAGAATAGAACCAATACGGTTTGGTTAAAACTCTCGGCTAGAACCGGCCCCGTTCTGTCGAAAGGTTATACCCGGTATGTTCTCCCTTTCCAGATGGTGACAGACTCTGCTGAGTGCTTCCAGCAGTTTTAGTTTTTGTTTTAAATTAAACCAACATTCCATTACTTTCAGTGGAATGCAACAGAAGTTCCAAAAGGATTAATAATTTAAATCAGTGAAAAGGGAAGAAATAGAAACGTAAACCAATAAAAATGGGCCATTGAGTGAGATTCAGTTAGTGATCTGCAGGAATGAAAACAGCAATAAAACGGGGCATTCAGCATGTGATCCAATATCATATCAGTTACTTGTAAAAATCCATTATATTGTGTGAGTATAGCAAGATTACAGGCAAATGATTGTTCCAGAATACATCAGACGAAAGTAAGAACTGCACTGCTGAAGATAGTGAACATTATTTACAAATTAATGACCACAGTAAAGCTGTATTATGTGAATACCCTACTGTGCCAAGGAAATACTTGTACAATAGACTGTGCAGTCTTGCTTGCAATATAGATATGACGTTACACATCATCGCACTTAACGTGCATTTATATTACAAATGGAGCATCCCATTAACGTGAATTCCTTTTGCACTGACATGCAGTTATGGTGTAACTGCATAAGAGGACCTGAGATAACACTGGAAGCTAGCATGTCCTGTGAGATCAGGTGCATTGGCCTGCAGAATGGGGATGGCGAGATGAGTGGACTGAACCCCTGATGATGGCAGGAGTTTTATTTATCACTCTCACAGGAGGGAGCTGGGAGCTAAATGAGAGCCCAAGATGCACCACTGGGCCTATACAAATACAGCGACCTTCCACTGTAGTATAAGGGCCTGGCACATATAGGGTTAAAGTGGAACTGAGAACAGCACTGCCCATATAGTGATGAAAGAGAACACATGACCCACTCCTGGGGGTCAGTCTAGCGTTGGACAGAGCTGTATCCACAAGCAAGCATGGAGACAGTTCTTAGCTTGAACCCTTTACAGTATATATGTACATAGCTCTTGTAGTTAATAAATACATGTAGTTAGCCTACTTAAGACTATGAAGACTTTATTAGGACCTACTGAACGATAACCAACACCTTATAATATGGTGGCAGTGAATGGAAAAACCCAAAATCTTGCAAAAAAATGCAGCGAAAAAACTAAAATTCTGCAAGACTAAAGAAAAATTTGAAGAAGCATTCTGACGTGAAGAAAAGTTTGAGAAGCAGATGCGCAGAGGAAAATCACTGGAAAAGCTCCAAAGAAAGGTTTGGAAGCTGAAGGCAGAAATTTAAAATCCTCGCTGCAGCAGAAGACTCCACAGGATCTCTTGGAAGTTCAGCTTCAATTCCCAGAGTGCAGAGTCAGCAGACCTAGGTAAAACTAGTGAGCTAAAACTTTAAAATTTCAGGATAAAGCAAGTCCTGAGAAACCTTTGAATAGTTCAGTGGTCAGAAATTGTTGTTTAAAAACTCAGTTGGAAAAAACAGATTCCCAGCTCAGAGCCTAAACACATGGTGTCCAAGCTCACTCTGAAAAGGGAACAAAAGATTGATTAATTCAGAAAAATTGCGACCAAAGAATCAGCTTTAAAGACCAGTGAAGTTCGGGATTTGATGCGTTCATGACTCTAAAGCATAGCACAGTAACAAGGGGAGTCTGTAGCTAGTCGATCCAAGCAGCCATTGTTTAAAATCTTTTCAAGCATGGGTGCCAAAGCCGGCAAGCATGGAAAAACCCTTTGTCTTCAAGGAAAGGAGGCACCATCAAGAGCTTCAGCAACTCCTTAAAACTGAACCTACACTTCAAATTTTTTTAACTATGGATCTGAAATCCACTCTTCCTAATCAATTTGGACTTATCCAGGGCACAGAACAACCAAATAATTGGGGACTTTGAAGAAAAAGATTCCTTAGATTCATGACTGCTTCAGGTCCAGATAAAAAAGATAGAAGCTCAACAAATTAACACGCTGTTTTATTTGGTAGGTGCTTTAGCTGACAGCATTATTGCTAGACAAGGAATCAATGAATCATCTGCTAAATTTGAAGAAGTTCTACAATCATTCATTGTTTATTTTAAACTAAGATGTAATAAAATCCTCGAAAGGGCTAAATTTAATAAGCATGTCAAGCAGCCAGGAGAACCTGATGACTCATTCATTAATGATCTGTAAAGGATGGCTGAAGGCTGCGAATACAGAGACCTAAAATCTGAACTTATCAGGGATAGAATAGGTGTAGGAGTAGTGGATGGTGCACTTTCAGGCATGCTGCAAGCAAACGAAGATCTAACCCTCAAGAAAGCTATTCAGGTTATTAGGCAGTCTGAACCACATGTGCAGCACAGGCCCATTTTCTGAAGAGAAAGTAAACCATGGTACAAACGAAACCCCACAGTCCAGTTAGTTAACTGCACAGAAACAGGGACATTCCAGGCCAAGGGAAGCAATACTCTTAACTGACCAGTAGAATGACCATGCCAGCGCTGTGCAGCAAAGCGCCCCCACAGGCAAGATCAATGTCCCTCAATTTTAACCCAATGCTTTCAATGTAATAGAATTGGACATTTTGGCAAACTGTGCAAAGCCAGAACATCTAAATGCACAGAGGACCCAAACATAATTCATGAGGTCGAGACAAAACACTAAGAGGATATATAGACATGTTTGTTCCGTGAGGTCAAAGGATTTTTGTATTGGAATGTGGACATCTTGGTTAATGGTTATCTCACAAACTTTAAATTGGACACGGGAGCCAGTGTTACAGTTCTATCGGACAAAGAACTATGGCTGAGAGATCTCTGGCTTTGAACAACAGGCAGACCACTCTATGGGCCTGAAGGAATCTGACTTCCAGTCATAGGCACGGTTCTGGAACCATTAAGGTATGGCAGCAAACAAATCTTCGAGCTGATGTATATCATCCATAACCTGTCTTTTTCTCTCTTGAGCAGAGATGCCAGTATAGCCCTGAATCTCCTCAGAATGGCAGAAGGTGTCAAGACAACCACTATCATAAATTGTACAGAACTCCAAGTTCCTGAGAGCTCAAATGAGAAAGAGTGTCCTGACTGGGACTTCAGCTCTGAATCGCCTTCTCTCTTTGCAGAGCAGGTTTGTCCATTTTTGTTGGAGACACCAGAAAGCCCTCACTGGTCAGACCAGCCAACCACTCAAATGGTTACCATAAAACCTCCAGTGGAGGGTAGACAAGAGAGCAACCAATAACCAGAAGAGCCTCAAACTCCGGCTCCAATGACTGTTCATGAGATCAACACTGTGACCACAGAGCAAACACTGCAACCCTGCAGCCAGTATGACAGTGCCAGAGACAATGCTGGAACCAAGTAGCAACCGTCCATTGCTAACAGCATGCCACACAGCCAAATGCAAAGGTAAGCTTACTAAAAACATTACATCCTCATAACAGAAAAGGTTATCTTCCATCATGGGGGACACTATGATGACCCACACAATGAAAGAAGGAGAGGAAAACGATGTAGAGATGAGCACAACGTTCATCCAGCCCGCAAGAATAGGGATGGAACAGCAGCCACCTATCACAACTGCCGAATTGACAAAGGGTGGCTCAATACCAAGGAAAGGAAAAAGAGGATAAAAGGGTTACCCAGATGCCAGAACAACGTCCAAATCAACAGAGCTTACCTGCAATGACAGAGCCTACACTCCTATGACAGTAGTGTGAACGAGATATGTAGGGTTTATAAGGCCTCCAGGCCGCCTGAACCTATGAACTGAGAGACTTGAAGGGGGGATATGGCGTAGTATTAACAATGTAAGTACATGGGGTAAACTAGAATAACTTGAAATACATTGGATAAAGGCTTGGGGGGCAGGTGTAGTATAAGCGTCTGGCACACATTTGGTTAACGTGGAACTGAGTACAGTACCACCCACACAGTGATGTGAGAGAACACATGACCTGCACCTAGGGGTTAATCTAGTGTTGAACAGAGCCATGTCAACAAGCAAGCATGGAGACAGCTCATAACTTGAACCCTTTACTGTATATATGTACATAGTTCTTGTAGTTAATAAATACATACAGCTAACCCACTTAAGGCTATGAAGACTTTATTAAGGTCCACTAAATGATAACCAACATCCTACAATATCCACTGACTCAGAGATTCCCATACCAGGTACAACACAGGTTATATTTTTGAAGAATAACCCTTCCTCGCTGGTCCCAAATTACTCCACAGTCCCAACTTCACAAGAATGCCACCTACTGCACTATGTGACATTCTCCACCATTTTTTTCTAGCCTTTCTGACTGAGGCTGAGGGGGTATTTTGTGACATTTTAAAAATTAGACACTATACAAAGGAACAAGCGCTTGCCCTTAAAGCGCTTCTCCTTTAATGGCCCATGCCGTGGAAGAGCTTGCTGGTACTTTTCCAATAATGTTATATTTTGAATCAAAGTAATATTTTTTACGTGGGCTGTAAGTATGAGGGCTTGTCAACCACTGTAATGTCATGCTGTGCTTAATGTCATCATGGCACATTTTACAGATGATCAGCACATATACTTCAGGGATTGTCAAAAGTTTATTACCCAGCTCCAATCACCAAAATAATATGATACAAAATATGAATCACAGCTTCTTCAATGGTGTTACTTTGCCACATGAGTAGTATTGTTACAAGATATTGCAGCTTTGAAAAGAAACTTGAAGCAAAGCAAATAGTGAAGTATGAAACAAAAACAGAATTACCTGGAAAAACTCAGCAGGTCTGGCAGCATCGGCGGAGAAGAAAAGAGTTGACGTTTCGAGTCCTCATGACCCTTCGACAGAACTTGCGTTCGAGTCCAAGAAAGAGTTGAAATATAAGCTGGTTTAAGGTGTGTGTGTGGGGGACGGAGAGATAGAGAGACAAAGAGGTGGAGGGGGGGGTGGGGGTGTGTGGTTGTAGGGACAAACAAGCAGTGATAGAAGCAGATCATCAAAAGATGTCAACGACAATAGTACAATAGAACACATAGGTGTTAAAATTAAAGTTGGTGATATTATCTAAACGAATGTGCTAATTAAGAATGGATGGTAGGGCACTCAAGGTATAGCTAATGGAAATAGGTGGGAAAAGGAAAATCTTTATAATATATTGGAAAAAAAAGGGAAGGGGGAAGCTTAGCGTTTTATTCTTATGGCTCAAAATACCTTGAATTGTACAATACATAACCTAAAGGGGGGAAAAGGAGGGTGATGCTGGATGAAACAAGCAGCTGACTGCCATCTTTTAGCTTAACTTGGGCTAATGAATGTGTAAAGCTTTGTGAAAATAATACTGAGCATAATAAGAAAGCTACTGGATAATTAAATACTAAGCCAATGATGGGAGTGCCGCCATCACACATCCAGCATAAGTGAATGCCTTGTCACTGAAGAGCATTGTAAGGATGGTGGATATGTGTAAATGACACCTCTAATGAAGATTTATATTTCTTCTTAAAATGACTTATATTGTTGTGCAGTGCACATTCTTGGAATTGCTGCCTGGCATTTCAAAGGCAGAACCGTACTTATGTACAAACTATTGTAATTTTCTGTTTGTGCCAGTATTGCTAACATCTGGATAGGCTGGTAATTAGAGGTTTCTTTCTGCTACATTTACCATTCACCACATGCTCACAGTTAAACTATCCTCATATATATCATTTTTGTTTAGAACTAGCTCTGTAGATTGCAGCAAACTTCTGACAGAGCTCTTTGATGAAATCACATAGGTTTCCCACGTAAGAAATACTTTATTTATTCTTAGGATTATAAGCTGTTTTAGTCACTGTCAGAATATGATTTGCTCTATAAATCATGTGGCATATGTTCATAATTTATGATTGCCTCAAATGGCAGCAAGGGACATGCAGTAACTGTGGAATACCATTTCATTCCTGTCAGCAAGTAGAGTTGTTCAACACACGTAATGTAGTCGCCAGTGAATTCTGAAAAAATTCTTCACAAGTGATGAAAAGGCCACTTTCTTGAGAAACCTCAGGTTCCTCTGGGAAGCCTGCTTAGCACAAGGCTCCCAGTAATATTCAGTTAGAAGTTCAGACCATTTAACACCTGAATTTAACAAGTAATAAGCAAGATCGCTCTTGCCCACATGTCTGTCCTTGGCTTGCTGCATTGTTCCAGTGAAGCCCAATGCAAACTGGAGGAACAACACCTCATCTTCCGACTAGGGACTTTACAGCCTTCCGGACTGAATATTGAATTCAACAACTTTAGGTCGCGAGCTCCCTCCCCCATCCCCACCCCCTTTCTGTTTCCCCCTTCTTTTTTTTTTCCAATAAATTATAAAGATTTTCCTTTTCCCACCTATTTCCATTATTAAAAAAAACCCCACTAGAGCTATACCTTGAGTGCCCTACCATCCATTCTTAATTAGCACATTCGTTTAGATAATATCACCAACTTTAACTTTAACACCTATGTGTTCTATTGTACTATTGTCGTTGACATCTTTTGATGATCTGCTTCTATCACTGCTTGTTTGTCCCTACAACCACACCAACCCCCTCCACCTCTCTGTCTCTCTATCTCTCCGCCCCCCACACACACACCTTAAACCAGCTTATATTTCAGCTCTTTCCTGGACTCGAACTCAAGTTCTGTCGAAGGGTCATGAGGACTCGAAACGTCAACTCTTTTCTTCTCCGCCGATGCTGCCAGACCTGCTGAGTTTTTCCAGGTAATTCTGTTTTTGTTTTGGATTTCCAGCATCCGCAGTTTTTTTGTTTTCGTTCTTGTATTTCTACATTGCCTTATCACAACCTCAGCACATGCTAAGCAGATCATACCCAATGTGTATTTTGAAGTGTGGTCACACTTATTGGGTAGACAAAGACTGCAGCCAATTTGTGCACAGCAAGCTCCCAGAGGCAGCACCTAGTGGTGATAATTGAAAGAATAATGTATTTTTCAAATAATGCCAGGCAATTTTTTTTTTACACTGAACAGGCATATAGGTCCTCAGTTTAAAGTCTCATCTAGAATTTTAGGGCCTGGATTCTGCTGTGATAATGATGGCAAAACTGTCAGTTTTCAGCGTCATTACTTCAATGAAACTGACAACAACTTCTGGACTTCAGACAAAGACAGAATAACACAGAAGTCCAGAAGCTGCTGTCAGTGAGTGTACATTATAGTGTGCCCTGCGGTCATTCCCACAAAGTGCAATCTCCCTTCCAATCATGATTAGGCGAGCATTCCCACTATAATGCTGTTAGTTTTGTGAAAAAAAGCCTTGACAAAGCTACAACTTGTTACATGTAGCGTAACTGAGTTTTTAATGGTGTACTCACTTCATAATTACCACGATATGGCCATACTAGCCCTGAAAAGCTAATTTTATGTTTGTGTAATGTCAAATTTCTCCATAATCCTTGGGCCCTTCTTATTTCTCTTCTACATGCTGCCCCTCAGCAACATCATTTGAAAGCACAATGTTAGTTTTCACATATACACTGAGATCACCCAGCTCTACCTCATACTGTCTCTCTTGACCCCTCCACTCTTGCTAAATTATCAGACTGCTTATCTGACATACAGCAGTGGATGAGCAGAAATTTCCTCAATTAATATTGGGAGGATTGAAGCCACTATTTTTGGTTCCTGCTCCAAACTCCATTTCCTAGTTACTGACTTTCATCTCTCTCTCTGGCAATAGTTTGAGATTAAACAAGTCTGTTCTCAACCTTGGTGCCATATTTGATCCTGAGATGAGCTTCTGAATTTATATTCATGTCATCACTAAGCTATTTCCAACTCTGTAACATTACTTGACTTCATCGCTCTGTCAAGTCATCTGCTGCTGCCCTCATTCATGCTCTTGTTACCTCTAGACTTGACTATTCCAACACACTTTTGGCTGGTCTCTCACATACTATCCTCTCCTTAAAGCCTATCTCTGTGACCAAGTATTTGGTCATCTGACCTAATAATACTTTATGTGACTTGGTGCCACATTTTGCTTTACAATGTTCCTGTGATGTGCCTTGAGACATTTTATTACATGAAAAGTGCTCCATCAATATAAGTTATAGTTGCATTGCACTGATTATGTGCTCAAGTCCTGGAGTGGAACTTTGACCTGTTTTAATGACTGAGGTGTGCAGTAAAAATGAAACCACCATGTACAGATCAATGAGGCTCTGGTTAAGTGGGTTGGGTCATGCCTAAATGGGTGAAAGCAGGTTGCCTGAAAGTTGTTGCAACATGTATGGCCAAGAGAGAAGCTGGTGGCTGAGGGGAAATATGGTGCTAAAAGGTAATGGGAAACTTATCCCTGGTTTGGGCTGGGCAGGTATTGGTGTTAGATGATTTTTTTCATTGATGTCACAGCAGATTTAGAGCTATGCCCAGATATTGAGGGGAAAAGGAAGGGGCTGGGGAGGGACTGTTACTAAAAGTGGAATTCAAGTACAAATAGATGCACTGAAAGATGTTGCAGTTTACTTCACTGACCATCATTGACCCAAAGCAGCCTCTGCACTTTTTTTTTTATTCATTCACGGAATGTGGGCTTCGCTGGCTGGGCCAGCATTTCTTGCCCACACCTAGTTGCCCTTAAGAAGCTGGTGGTGAGCTGCCTTCTTGGATAACTGCGGTCCATCTGGTGTGGGTACGCCCACAGTGCTGTTAGGAACAGATTGCAGGATTTTCATCCACCAACAGTGAAGGAACAGTGATATATTTCCAAATCAGGATGGTGAGTGATTTGGAGGGGAAATTCCAGGTGCTGGTGTTCTCATGTGTCTGCTCCCCTTGTCCTTCTAGATAGTAGTGGTCGTGGGTTTGGAAGGTGCTGTCTAAAGACCCTTGGTGAATTCCTACAGTGCATCTTGTAGATGGTACACACTGCTGCTACTGTGCATCGGTGATGGAGGGAGAGAATGTTTGTGGATGTGGTGCCAAGCAAGCGGGCTGCTTTGTCCTGGACAGTGTCACTTCTTGAGTATTGTGGTAGCTGCATTCATCTAGGCAAGTGGGGAGTATTACATCATGACTTGTCCCTTGTAGGTGGTGGACAGGCTTTGGGGAGTCAGGAGGTGAGTTACTCGTCACAGGATTCCTAGCCTCTGACCCGCTCTTGTAGCCACAGTAAATATATGGCTAGTGCAGTTTAGTAATGCCCAGGATGTTGATAATGGGGGAATTCAGTGATGTTAATACCATTGAACCTCAAAGGGTGATGGTTGGATTCGCTCTTGTTGGAAATAGTCATTGCCTGACACTTGTGTGGCCCGAATGTTACTTGTCCCTTGTCAGCCCAAGCCTGGATATTGTCCAGGTCTTGTTGCAGACATGGACTGCTTCAGCATCTGAAGAGTCACGAATGGCGCTGAACATTGTGCAATCTTCAGCGAACGTCTCCACTTCTGACCTTATGATGGAAGGAAGATCATTGATGAAGCAGTTGAAGATGGTTGGGCTGAGGACACTACCCAGAGGAACTCCTGCAGTGAAGTCGTGGAGCTGAGATCATTGGTCTCCAACAACCACAACCATCTTCCTTTGTATTAGGTATGACTCCGACCAGTGGAGAGTTTCCCCCCGATTCCCATTGACTCCAGTTTTGCTGGCTCCTTGATGCCACACTCAGTCAAATGCAGCCTTGATGTCAAGGGCAGTCACTCTCACCTCACCTCAGGAGTTCAGCTCTTTTGTCCATGTTTGAACCCAAGGCATAATGAGGTCATGAGCTGAGTGGCCCTGGCGGAACCCAAACTTGGTGTAAGTTAGTAGGTTATTGTTAAGCAAGTGCCTCTTGATAGCACTACTGATGACCCCTTCCATTACTTTACTGATGATCGAGGGTAGACTGATGGGCTGTAATTGGCTGGGTTGGATTTGTCCTGACTCATACTTGGGGGCAATTTTCCACATA
Source organism: Carcharodon carcharias (assembly GCF_017639515.1). Classification (NCBI taxonomy): domain Eukaryota; kingdom Metazoa; phylum Chordata; class Chondrichthyes; order Lamniformes; family Lamnidae; genus Carcharodon; species Carcharodon carcharias. The sequence continues at coordinate 19,557,127 of NC_054467.1, read as the reverse complement.
GCTGGGTAGATGCCAGTGTTATAGCTGCGCTGGAACAGCTTGGCTAAGGGTGTGGCAAGTTCTGGGGCACGTCTTCAGTACTATTGCCGGAATACTGTCAGGGCCCATAGTCTTTGCAGTATCCAGTGCTTCCAACTATTTCTTGATATCATGTGTGGTGACGTCGGGACACCCGCCCAATGTCACCGCGCATCATTTTACGCATCGGTGAGTGAGTGAATTAAATTGGTTGGAACTGGCATCTGTGATGCTGGGGTCCTCATGAGGAGGCCGAGATGGTTCATCCTCTTGGCACTTCTGGCTGAAGATTGCAGCAAATGCTTCAGCCTTATCTTTTGCGCTGATGTGCTGGGCTCCACCATTATTGAGGATAGGGGTATTTTTGGAACCTCCTCCTCCAGTGCATTGTTTAACTGTCCACCACCATTCACGACTGGATGTCGCAGGGCTGCAGAGCTTAGGTCTGATTCATTGGTTGTGCGATCACTTAGTCTATCACTTGCAGCTTACGCTGTTTAGCATGCAACTAGTCCTGTGTTATAGCTTCACTAGGTTGGCACCTCATTTTTAGGTATGCCGGGTGCTGCTCCTGGCATGCTCTCCTGCAATCTTCATTGACCAGGGTTGATCCCCTGGCCTGATGGTAATGGTAGAGTGGAGGATATGCCGGGCCATGAGGTCACAGATTGTGTACGAATACAATTCTGCTGCGGCTGATGGCCCACAGCGCCTTATGGATGCCCAGTCTTGAGTTGCTGGATCTGTTTGAAATCCATCCCATTTGGCACAGTGGTGGTCCCACACAACATGATGGAGGGTATCCTCAATGTGAAGGCTGGACTGCGTCTCCACAACAACTGTGCAGTGGTCACTCCTACCGATACGTCAAGCACAGATGCATCTGTGGCAGACATGTTGGTAAGGATGTGGTCAAGTATCTTTTTCCCTCTTGTTGTTTCTTTCACCACCTACTCCAGACCCAGTCTAGCAGCTATATCCTTTAGGACTCAGCCAGCTCAGTCAGTGGCGGCGCTACCAAGCCACTCTTGGTAATGGACATTGAAGTCCACTTGGAAAAATTTATTAATTTTGCTTCCAATCTCCACCCCTCTATCATTTTCACGTGGTCCATCTCTGGCACTTCCCTTCCCTTCCTTGACCTCTCTGTCTCAATCTCTGGTGATAGACTGTCCACCAATATCCATTACAAACCCACCGACTCCCACAGCTACCTCGACTACAGCTCCTCACATCCTGCTTCCTGTAAGGACTCCATCCCATTCTCTCAGTTCCTTCGCCTCCGTCGCATCTGTTCTGATGATGCCACCTTCAAAAACAGTTCCTCTGACATGTCCTCCTTCTTCCTTAACCGAGGTTTTCCACCCACGGTCATTGACAGGGCCCTCAACCGTGTCCGGCCCATCTCCTGCGCATCCGCCCTCATGCTTTCTCCTCCCTCCCAGAAACATGATAGGGTCCCCCTTGTCCTCACTTATCACCCCACCAGCCTCCACATTCAAAGGATCATCCTCCGCCATTTCCGCCAACTCCAGCATGATGCCACCACCAAACACATCACCCCCCCCATTGGCATTCCGTAGGGATCGCTCCCTCCGGGACACCCTGGTCCACTCCTCCATCACCCCCTACTCCTCAACCCCCTCCTATGGCACCACCCCATGCCCACGCAAAAGATGCAACACCTGCCCCTTCACTTCCTCTCTCCTCACCGTCCAAGGGCCCAAACACTCCTTTCAAGTGAAGCAGCATTTCACTTGCATTTCCCCCAACTTAGTCTACTGCATTCGTTGCTCCCAATGTGGTCTCCTCTACATTGGAGAGACCAAACGTAAACTGGGCGACCGCTTTGCAGAACACCTGCGGTCTGTCCGCAAGAATGACCCAAACCTCCCTGTCGCTTGCCATTTTAACACTCCACCCTGCTCTCTTGCCCACATGTCTGTCCTTGGCTTGCTGCATTGTTCCAGTAAAGCCCAATGCAAACTGGAGGAACAATACCTCATCTTCCGACTAGGCACTTTACAGCCTTCCGGACTGAATATTGAATTCAACAACTTTAGGTCTTGAACTCCCTCCTCCATCCCCACCCCCTTTCTGTTTCCCCCTTCCTTTTTTTCCAATAAATTATATAGATTTTTCTTTTCCCACCTATTTCCATTATTTTTAAATATCTTAAAATCTTTTATGCTCTCCCAACCCCCACTAGAGCTATACCTTGAGTGCCCTACCATCCATTCTTAATTAGCACATTCGTTTAGATAATATCACCAACTTTAACACCTATGTGTTCTTTTGTTCTATTGTTGTTGACATCTTTTGATGATCTGCTTCTATCACTGCTTGTTTGTCCCTACAACCACACCCCCCCTCCACTTCTCTCTTTCTCTCTCTCCGCCCCCCCCACACACCTTAAACCAGCTTATATTTCAACTCTTTCTTGGACTCGAACTCAAGTTCTGTTGAAGGGTCATGAGGACTTGAAACGTCAACTCTTTTCTTCTCTGCCGATGCTGCCAGACCTGCTGAGTTTTTCCAGGTAATTCTGTTTTTGTTTTTGTATTGAAGTCCACTACCCAGAATACATTCTGCATCCTTGCCACCCGCAGTGCTTCTTCTAAGTGGTGTTCAACATGGAGGAGCACTGATTCATCAGCTGAGGGAGGGTGGTATGTGATAATTAGCGGGAGGTTTCCTTGTCCATGTTTGACCTGATGCCATGAGATTTCATGGCGTCCGGAGTCGATGTTGAGGACTCCCAGAGCAACTCCCTCCCAACTGTATACCACTGTGCCGCCACCTCTGCTGGGTCTGTCCTGCCTGTAGGACAGGATATAGACAGGGACGGTCATGGTAGCTTCTGGGACATTACCTGTAAGAAATGATTCTGTGAGTGTGACGATGTCAGGCTGTTGCTTGACTAGCCTATGAGACAGCTCTCCCAATTTAGCCACCAGCCACCAGATGTTGGTAAGGAGGACGTTGCAGGGTTGGCAGGGCTGAATTTGGCGCTGTCGTTTCTGGTGCCTAGGTTGATGCCGGGCAGTCCGACGGTTTCATTCATTTTTTGAGGCTTTGTAATGGTTTGAGACAACTGAGTGGCTTGCTCGGCCATTTCAGAGAGCATTTAAGAGTCAACCACATTTTCTTGCAGTGTGGATGTGGCATTTATCCAATAGCTGCAGTTTGTTTTTTGTATCTGGCCTAATGCCTTGACCAGTGGAGATGGCATCAAGGAATGACAGCTCAGTGGCTCCAAATACATATTTGCCTTTATTAAGTTTTGGCTTATCTCTTCCAGTGACTTTGAGTACCTTCTAAAGTATGTTGTCATACCCCTCTTTGGATGAACCCAACATTATTATGCCAGGTATTGCAGTCAATACCTTCAGCTTGCTCGTTTATAGTATGGGTGCTTTTGTAACATATTTCTAGAGCTCATGCAAAGCCAATTAAGAATTAATACCTCCCATAAGGGAAAGTGAACTTGCATAACTTGGAACTTAGTTGCTGGAAACATTGGATGCACCTCACTTGTTAGAATATCATACTTTAACAACATGACACAATTTTTTCATGAGTTGGATGCTTGTAGTCCTATTTACTTGCTGGAATGCAAACAAATTCATTCTTTTTTTCAACAATTAGGAATCTTGCATTCCATTGATTCATCGTTTTTTTATGGACCCTAAGTTCTTCATACCATCAAGCTTAATTTAATTTTTCTTGAGCTGCAAGGTGTTTTTGTGTACGGATAGATTATTGGGAACCCGTCAGTGGGTGCTGATTTGATGCTCCCTTGGCAAAATATCCAATCATTGAAACAAATTCCGGTATTCTTGCATAACTATTCCGTAGCTTCCATATGAGTATCCTTTCATCAGATTGTGCTTTTCAGAAGTACTGAGCGCTAAAAATTGCCTGTGCATCCTTTACCGTTGGTATTTAACATTGCTTTACATACAGATAGTAACGTACTTTACTTTCACAGTTATGTCTGGGGCTCCCCTGTTTCTCTCAGCCTCCGACAAATGAAATGAACATTGAAAACACTTACAAGGTTCTTCAGATAGCAATCACTTTTTACATAGAATGTATAGCACAGAAACTGGCCATTCAGTTCAACAGCTCCACGCATGCATTTATGCTCCACATAAACCTTCAACCCTGCTATGCCTAATGCTATCATCATAACCATCCATTATTTTCATCCTCATGTATTGATCTAGTTTCCCCTTAAATGCATCTACCATGTACCTGTATCCAATTTGAATTGTGTACCTCTCATTCACAATGAATGATAACATCTAATTTCTCAACTGCTAGAATTGCTGCTATCACATTCATCAAAAATTCTTTTGTCACTTTTTTTCCAAAGCATGCAATGGATTTTTCTTATTATATAATTCACAACATCTTGCATTCTAATTGTTTTCATATAATCTTCCCTAAAGGCTAAAAGCAGCAGTTGAGTTTATGATGTTTTCCACACCATCAGCAGCATTTTCCATTTATCTGCTTTAGTTTTGACTGACTACATTTCATAAATCTATTTGATTGCTTGTCGACTTTTTTGTTGAATATTGCTTGATTTTTTTAAAACATTTTTCCATTACACATGTTGGCCTGCTGTTTTATGATTTCAGCTGTCCTACATATTACTGTGTTCTCCAAACAGTCTCTCTCAGAGAATTATCTGATATTCCAGAGACTATTCAGTCCTTCCTTGTTGAGTCTATCAGCTTGTCAAATTCATATGGTTTACTGCTAAACTTTAATTAAGTTTTATACTGTTCCATGGCTTCTCATATTTTCTGCATACATATCAATGCTGAGCTTTTCATAAGGCACCTTTTGTTTAGGGCTGAACTAACTTAAACTTATTTGTTATTTCTTCCTTCCTGGATGCATAATGAAGGTTGATTGATTCAATAGCTTATGGGAGAAAGGATACTTTCACCTTTACAAATTTTCAGATCTGTTCCAAAAGTTGCTACCAACAATTCAAACAGTTGTTCAAACCTGTTACTTCAAGGAGAGGTGGACATTTTGTTGAAATAGAATTAAAAGCACAGAAGAGAACTGCTTGATTCACTGCACCTGCATCAGTGCTGGGTCTTAGGTTTTAACCCTACTTCCCTTCCCACATCCATTATACATGCAATGGCTTCTCTTCCTGCTCTCACACCATTACCCTTTGGCGTTCCACAGGGTCTATCCTTGGGCTCCTCCCTATGTCTCACCTAAATGGTGCCCCTCAGTGACAGCATCCAAAGTTACAGTGTTAGTTTTTAACATGTACACTGATAACGCTCAGCTCTACCTCATCATCACCTCTCTAGATTGCTCCACTGTTGCTAAATTAACAGACTGCTTATCCAATATTCAGTACAGATGAGCAGAAATTTTCTCCAATTAATTGTTTGGAAGACTGAAACAATTGTTCTTGCTCTCTGCTCCAATCTCCGTTCCCTGGCATTGATTCCACCCCTCACCCTGGCAAGCGACTGATATTAAGCCAGTCTCTCTGCAACCCTGAACATTTGAACCCGAGAAGAGCTGCCGACCTCATATTCATGCCATCACAAAGACTGTCTATTTCCACCTCTGTAAACATGCCTGGTGTAATGACTTGAAGGAGCAGACAGGTTTTGACAAGAAACAGCTAAACTTTATTACAGAGAGCTTTTCAGATGCTACACGCTCAGCCAGGACCCACGTCAGGAAGCCTCCCCCCCACCCCCCGGATTGCCCATGCAAAGGGCTCATTAGTCGGCATCTCCACTGAACGTCACATGACCCCTGATAGACAGCAGGAGGGGCTATACCCTCAGTTACCACATTTCCTCCCCGTTTAGTTTTTTTTTACAATTTCTATTAACCAGAAAACATTTGAACATCCAACAACATATACATATATACAATTTTAGGTGATTAAAGTCTGTGAGGTGCCCTCCTTATATGGCGAGAGCAGCTTAGCTCTACCACTTGAGGTTTCTCAACAGGATTGACAGGATCTGGAACTGCAGCATGAGACACATCATCGGAACATGGAAGTTCAGAGTTTGGCAGCTCTATAGAGACATTGGGAATGTCTATTCTAGGTCGATCAGTCATCTCAGAAATTGACGGTATGGAATCCCGTTTACGTTAATCACAGGCAGAATAGTTGGTTGCTGGAATGTCGCTCTGGCATGAATATGATCTACACGCTTACAGACATTTCTATCTCCCACTTGTACTTGGAAGGATAATGGACCAGTCTCTGAGACAATGGCTGCAGGAGCCCAACAGGGTCCAGTGCTGAAACTTCGCATGAATACCGCATCACCTACAGTGACTGTGTGATCTTTGAGATGTATGTTGTGGTTAAGTTTTTGATTACTCTCATTACACTCTACCTTCCCCTATAAATCTGGAAACGCCAGGGGAAGAATTTTTAAGTCAGCGAGCGGGGGTGGGGCCTGCTCGCCAATGCGTAAAATGACGCGCAGTGACATCGGGCAGGTGTCCCAACGTCACCACACGTCATTTAGATTTTCAGTTCGGCAGGCGCGCAGCCAAACTGTCAAAGGCCTATTAAGGCCATTTAAATATCAACTGAAACAATAACCTGAGCTGCCCATCCAACCTTAAGGTTGGCGGGGGGTGGGGTGGGGCAGGCGAAGAGCCCAGGCGGCCTTCACATTTTTCATGAAACCTTGTCCACAGGTGGGATGAGGTTTCATGAAGGGTTTATTAATTAAATAAAGAATTTTCAAACATTTGATAAACATGTCCCAGCTCATGTGACGCTGTCACATGAGGGGACATGTCTAAATAATTTTTTTCCGACTTTAAAAAAAACTTTAATTCCAAACTTAATCTCCCTGAGGCAGCTCCGTGCCTCAGGGAGATTTCTGTGCTCTTTCGCACACGACTCAGGGAAGGCCCCCCACCCCACCGCCCCCCCCGCACCCCCCGCCTGCAAGGCGCTCAGTGCTTCTGGGCGCACGTCATGATGGGCAGGTCTTAATTGGCCTGCCCACATAAAATGTCAGCGCGACCCCAATCAGGGGCGCCGATCGGGTTCACGCCTGCCCCGGCACAACCCCTCCGATGGGGGGACATTTCTGCCCCAGGTGTAACTGTGTATGTCGGTAGCATTTCATCAATAATTCAGATGGTGTTGAACCCGTAGTTGAATGTGCTGTTGTACCATAACTGAAAAGTAAATGGGAAATTCAAAATTCCAGAGTGCCTTCCGATAGCTTTTTCATACCAGACTTAAAAATTTGCCCTCTCGGCTAGGCCATTCAATGAGGGATGGTAAGGGGCTGTTTTAATATGTCCGCTTCCATTCATATCCGTAAATTTCTGAAACCCTGTGCTGGTAAAAGTGGTGCCATTATCTGAAACGGTAGGCCATGTATGCTGAAAATGTGACGTAGTTTCTCTATGGTTGCATTTGATTTTGGCAACTTGACTTGATATACATCCGTCCATGTGGAATATGTATCTATAATTAACAAGAACATGGTACCCAAGAGTGGTCCTACGTAATCAATATGTAATCGAACCCAGGGTCAACCAGGCCACTCCCACGGATACAGGGGAGCCAAAACTAGCAACTTCTGTTGTTGCTGACAGTGGAGACAGTACTTGACCAAGTTTTCAATATCTCCATCAATGCCTGGTCACCATAAATAGCTTCGCACAAGCATTTTCATTTTTGATATTCCCGGATGGGCACTATGGTGTTATGTCAAGAGAGGCTCTCTGCCTTGTGGTGGGACCACCACTCTTGACCCCCGCAACAAAATCCCACCTTGGCAGCTCAATTCCATCTGTCTGACATGGAATGGTCTCAATTCTTCAGATACAGGCAAGTTTGGCCATCCTTTTAAGACAAAGTCTCTGTCTTTCAATAATGTTGGATCTCTGTTTGTCCAATTTCTAATTTGTTTTGCACACACAGGTGAAGAATCTAAGAAGTTCAGTAACAGCACTAATTCCTGCTGAATGGGAGTATGCACAATACTGTCTGGCAACGGGAGACAACTGAGTGCAATGTCTAGGTCAGGACAGTACACAAAAGTATACTCATACGCAGATAATGTCAGAGCCCATCGTTATACCCTTGCTGATGCAATTGGCAGGATGGCCTTGTCCTTTCTGGATAAACCCATTAACGGTTTTGAGTATATTTGTGGCATCCAATGCTTTCCATTCTACCTCCATGAGTTCTAGTGTCAGGTTAGCCTTTTCTAATCTCATATCTGTCTTTTCTTTTTCTGTTTGCTGCAGAGTTTTGCCTTGGTCTTCATTTTGATTGCACAGTCGGCCATGTTTCTCTCTGGTGAAATCTTAACTTGGTTCAGTTCGGTAATTGAGCTACCCGTGGCTTCATTATCCACTCATATCTTGGAAAGTTCTAAGACTTTTCCTTTCAATGCCTCTTTTGTTTCATTCAGCTGATTCTTCAGCTCTTCAGTCTCTTTCTTGTACCTCTTGGCTTCCTCCTGGAATATTGAAATTGTTGAGTCTTCTCTGCCAATTGTTTCTTCAGTTTGCTCAGAGTGGCTCTAAATTCATTTTGTTTCTCTTCATGATTTTCCAGAAGAACCAACTTTGATTTGTGAGATCCTTGCAACATGTGAAGGTCCTTTAATCCTCCTAGCTCATCCCAAGAGACCATGTTGTATTTTCTTAGAAGCTCTGGAACTCAATCTGATTTGACCAATTGAGTTTGATCTTCTGTAGCCAGTCTCAGCCTAAAAGACTGGGTCCTTCTCCTTTCATAATTATTACAGGCAGCTGGACTGTCTGTTGCTTGTAAGAAACTGGTACTTTGGCGATGCCCTATACCTGAATAGATTCTCCCATGTATGTCCTTAATTTAGCCTTTGTCCGCTCCAGGTTTATTGACTGTCTACCTTCAGTAAGGTATCTGAAAGTGTGCTCTCCCACCACTGTAGTTGAGGCACTCGTATCCAATTCCATTATTAGTGCCTTCTCATTAACTTGGATTGTCACTGTGACAGGTTTGGTTTTCACAGCAGTCACGCTTTACAGGGAGTAAACGTCAGTGTCAGCAGCTACAGTCTCTGCTGTATTCTTTAATTCGATTATGTTACATATGAACATAGGAATTAGGAGCAGGAGTAGATCACTCGGCCCCTCGAGCCTGCTCTGCCATACAATATGATCATGGCTGAAATGAATGTAACCTCAACCCCACATTCTTGCCTACCCCGATAACCTTTCATCCCCTTGTTAGTCAAGAATCTATCTAGATCTGCCTTAAAAATATTCAAAGGTCCTGCTTCCACTACCTTTTGAAGGTGAGAGTTCCAAAGACTCACAAGAGAAAAAATTTCTCCTCATCTCTGTCTTTAATGAGCAACATTTTATTTTTAAACAGTGACCCCCTAGTACTAGATTCTCACACAAGAGGAAACATATTCTCCATATCCACCCTGTCAAGACCCTCAGGATCTTAAAGGTTTCAATTAAATCACCTCTTACTCTTCTAAGTTCCAGTGGCTACAAGCCTGACCTGTCCAACCTTTCCTCATAAGACAACCTGTCCCATTCCTGGTATTAGTCCAGTAGACCTTCTCTGAACTGTTTCTAATGTATTTACATCTTTCTTTAAATAAGGAGACCAGTACTGTACACAATACTCCAGATGTGGTCTCACCAATGCCCTGTAAATTGAAGCATAGCCTCCCTATTTTTGTAATCAATTCCCCTCACAATAAATGATAACATTCTATCAGCTTTCCTGATTAATGTTGGTTTGCTGTTTTGTGGCTGCTTCAGCTTCACCTGACATTGCCTTACTACGTGGCCTTTCTTTTGGCAGTAATGAAATTCTGCCACCTTGAACTTACAGGTGGCTGCTCCGTGGTCACCTCCACATCTATAACAACTTAATCTTGGAGTCACTGCTGAAGTGTTTCTACTAGGCCTTTTCATGTCTCTCACAGCGGACACTGCATCTCGCTTCGATGCTGTGGGTCTGGTTTTCGTGCCATGGTTGGCGGTAGGTTCCCGCCCAACATGAAGTAAGGCGCCATGTTCTACGTTAAAAGCAAAATACCGCAGATACTGGAAATCTGAAACAAAAACAGAAAATGCTGGAAAAACTCAGCAGGTCTAACAGAAAAAAAAATAGAGTTAACGTTTTGAGTCTGTATGACTCTTCTTCAGAGCTAAAGGGAAGTAAAAATGTAATGAAATTTATACTGTTTAAGGGGGGTGGGTGTGGCAGGTGAAGCTGGATAGAAGGCCAGTGATAGGTGGAGGCAAAGGAGAGATTGCCAGAGATGTCATGGACAGAAGGACAAATGGCTGTTAATGGTAGTGGTATTGGCTAAAGGAGGTGCTGATGGCGGTATTAAGGACAGAAAGCAGAATGTGTTAATAGCAGGACAAGGGTAAACATTCTGGAAAGAACATGAGCAAGTGGCAAATGGCTCTTGTGGGGGTGGGCTGGAAGGAGGGGATGGAGGTGGGAAAAAGGGTTGAAAATAGGATAAAAGGTGGGGATAAAACAATGAATAAAAATGAAAATAAATAAAAAATAAAAATAAGTGAATAAAAAAATAAAAATTAAAAATTAAAAAATAAAAATGAAAACATTAAAATGAATATTGAAAAAAAGGGGATAAAAAGGGGGTGAGGATAGAGGAGAGTGTTCATGGTCTGAAGTTGTGGAACTCAATGTTAAGTCTGGAAGGCTGTAAAGTGCCTAATCGGAAGATGAGGTGCTGACCTCCTGTTCGCGTTGGGCTTCACTGGAACATTGCAGCAGGCCAAGGATGGACATGTGGGCATGAGAGCAGGATGGGGTGATGAAATGGCAAGCGACAGGAAGATCTGGGTCATGCTTGCAGACAGACCGAAGGTGTTTCATAAAGCATTCACCAAGTCTGCGTTTGGTCTCTCCAATGTAGAGGAGACCGCATTGGGAGCAGCAGACTAAATTGAAGGAGGTGCAAGTGAAGCACTGCTTCCCCTGAAAGGAGTGTTTGGGCCCTTGGACGGTGAGGAGGGAGGAGGTAAAGGGACAGGTGTTGCACCTTCTGCGATTGCATGGGAAGGTGCTGGGAGGGAGATGAACTGTTGGGGATATTGATGGAGGAATGAACCAGGATGTCCCGGAGGGAATGGTCTCTACGGAATGCCGATGGGGTAGGGGCTGAAAAGATGTGTTTGGGGGTGGCATCATCCTGGAGTTGGCGGAAATGGTCGAGGATGATCCTTTGAATGCGGAGGTTAGTGGGGTGAAAAGTGAGGACAAAGGAGACCCTATCATGGGTCTGGGAGGGAGAGGAAGATGTGAGGGCAGAGGCGCGGGAGATGGGTCAGCATGGTTGACGGCCCTGTTAACCATGGTGGGTGAGAAACCTCGGTTAAGGAAGAAGGAAGACATGTCAGAAGCGTCGTTTTGGAAAGTGGCATCATCAGAACAAATGCGACGGAGACAAAGGAACTGAGAGAATGAGATGGAGTCCTTACAGGAAGCAGGTGTGAGGCGCTGTAGTCGAGGTAGCTGTGGGAGTCAGTGGGCTTCTAATGAATATTGGTGGACAGTCTGTCACCAGAAATTGAGACAGAGAGGCCAAGGAAGGGAAGGGAAGTGTCAGAGATGGACCACGTGAATGTGATGGAGGGGTGGAAATTGAAAGCAAAATTAATAAGTTTTTCCAGGTCCAGACAAGAGCATGAAGCGGTACCAAAACAGTCATCGATGTACCGAGAAAAGAATTGTGGGAGGGGCCTGAGTAGGACTGGAACAAGGAATGTTCCACATACCCCAAAAAGAGACAGGCATAACTGGGACCCATGGGGTACCCATAGCCACACCTTTTATTTGGAGGAGATGAGACAAAAAGGAGAAATTGTTCAGTGAGATAACAAGTTCAGCAGATGGAGTAGAGTGATGGTGGATGGAGATTGTTTGGGCCTCTGTTCAAGGAAGAAGCGGAGGGTCCTCGGACCATCCTGGTGGGGGATGGAGGTGTAGAGGGATTGAACATCCATGGTGAAGAGGAAGCGGTTAGGGCCAAGGAACTGGAAATTGTTGATATGACATAGGGCATCAGAGGAATCGTGGATGTAGGTGGGAAGAGATTAGACACCATGTTCTATGTGTTGCAAAGCCTGCGAGTCTCTTGCAGCACTTTCCATTGCAAGGGAGATTTCTAAGGCATGCTTAAAGTCGATGTCGACCTTGGCGAGTAAACAGTGCTGTAGAACAAATGAACAGGAGAAGGCCATTCAGCCCATTGTGCCTGCTTCACCATTCCATACGATCATGGCTGATCGAACACTTCAATGCCTTTCACCCATACTATCCCCAATAACCCTTTAAGTTATTGTTAATCAGAAATCTATCAATTTCTACCTTAAACATACTCAATGACTGAGCATCCACAGCCCTTGGGGTAGAGAATTCCAAAGCTTCACAACTCTCTGAGTAAAGAAATTTCTCCTCATCTCGGTCCTAAATGGCTTTCCTCTTATTTTGAAATTGTGTCCCCTGGTTCTAGACTCCCTATCCAGGGGAAACATCTTGCCTGTATCTACACTGGCTATTTCTTGAAGTGTTTTCTGGTTTCAAAGAGATCATGTCTCATTCTTCAAAACTCTAGAGAATGCAGGCCCAGTTTCCCCAATCTCCCTTCATAAGACAGTCCCGCCATCCTCGGAACAAGTCTGGTGATCCTTCATTGCACTCCCTCTATGGCAATAATACCATTTCTGAGGTAAGGAGACCAAAACTGCACACTGTACTCCAGGTGCAGTCTAACCAACCTTCTATACAATTGAAGCAAGACTTTACTACTCCTGTACTCAAATCTTCTTGTGATAAAGGCCAACATTCCTTAGCATTCCTAATTCCTGCTGCACCAGCATGTTAGCTTTCAGTGGCTTATGGAAAAGGACACCCAGGTCCCTTTGTACATCTACACTTTCTAATCTCTAACCATTTAGGAAATACTCTGCACATCTGTTCCTTCTAGCAGGGTGGATAGCCTCACATTTTTCCACATTATCGTCCACCTGCCACTTTCTTGCCCACTCACTAAGTCTGTCCAAATCCTCCTGTAGCCGCTTTGCATCTTCCTCACACCACACATTCCCACCTAGCTTTGTATCATCTGTGAACTTGGAAATAATGCATTTGGTCCCCACATTCAAATCATTGATATATATTGTGAACAGCTGGGCCCAAGCACTGATCCTTGCGGTACCTCACTAGTATGGTGTCATTCTTAACTCCACAAACTAATTGGTCCCACAGCATATCGCTTAATGCATCTCCGAAGTTGCAGTGTTTTGTTAACTGCTTGAGGTTTACTATGTAGGTTGCGATGGACTCTCTCGGGGTCCTAACACTGGAATCAAATTTAAAATGCTACATTATTGCAGTAGGCTTTGGCTCGAAGTATGTTTTCACGAGGTCCACTAATATAGGACTTAGAATTGGGCGTGCTTGGAGTTGTTAGGTTGCGAATGAGGTTGAATGTCTTACTGCCACATACACTTAAGGGGATGGCTTTCTGCTTTTCCTCCACGGTAATCTCGTTTGCTATGAAAAAAAATCTGAGGCACTCTACATGCTAGCTCCAGTCTTCCATAGTCGCATCATAAAGATTGATTCTGCAGAAGAATGGTAGGACTGGTGAGTGGTCTTTTCTTGTCTTAAAATTCGATGTTCTCATAGTAACAGGGCAAGGTGCAGAGTTGGAGCTAACATTACCCTCGTCGCCAAATATAATGATTTCAACAAGAAACAGCTAAACTTTATTACAGAGAGTTTTTCAGATGCTACACACTCAGCCTGGATTCTTGTCAGGAAGCCCCACAATATTTCTTCACTGTGTTTCTCACTGAAACACTTTTTCTTTGCTCTTTTTTCGTATCCATTAAGATAAATCTCATTATCTCTCCTCTCCTTCACTCCTCCTTCCTTCATCCACTTTTTGTTACCTGCTGTTTGTTATCTTCATCCACCTCTTGGTAGACCTGCTCAACAACCTGTCTCTCCTCCCGCTTTGCAAATTTAAACCCATTCCCACTAATCAACTCGTCCTCTCCACAAAGACGCTGGTGCTACTTCAGATTAAATGAAAGCCATTCCTTCAGTACAGTCTCTGCCTTTCCCAAGGCCAGCTCCTATGCCCCAGTGTGTATGTGCTGAGAAGAAACTGCAGAGCCAGGGTGGAAAAACCAACACGAATACCAAATTTCAGTAGTTGATGGAGAATTGGGTGAGAGGTATTCATCTTAGGAGTAACAATATCCAGCAATGGCCTCTTCCCCCACTGTCCTCTCATTTATTTATATGAAAAAAAATATTGGCTACTGATAGGCTCCAGAAATGACTCAGAATAAGAATAAGCCAAGTGAACCCCAATCTTCAATCAGCACACATGCAAGACCTGAGTCACTGTCCCCTGGTCTCATGACTTAATGACCCCAATATATAGCCAGGGTGGGTTCCAAATGTCATGATAAATTGGAAACACAACCACTATACAGAAACAAAGCCCAGGCTATTTTAACTCCCGGGGCTCATTAATAGGCTGCCAATTTACCACTTCTCGCCCGTGTTAGGAACAGTCAGGAAGCTGATCGGAAGCAGTGGAAAATTCAGCAGCCCAAAATCCATCCGCAACTACACAAGGTAGATAAAAAGATCAGGCCATTAAGATCTGACACTCAAACAGAAAGAAGGACACTTCTGGCTTTGTGCGAAGGTCATTGCCGCCTGCTTAAGAGTGCAGGTTAAAATCACAGATGGCAGAAATGTGGAGCTACATTGTAGATAGGTCCCTTGGGGCAGTTTAACTGGCCATCCCACTTGGATTCCACTGGCTGGGTCAGGTTAAATTCAACCTCGATACTTTTGTCTTTTTGCTGCAAGCAAGCCATCCTTCTAATTCTCTTCCGTCCTCTAATTTACCCCTAAATTTAAAGCTCCTTAAAGAAAACCACACTTAGTTCAAAGCCGTATGATGTTCCTACAAAAGGACCACCTTTTAGTGATCGACCAGAACCCATGCTTTAAGTATTTCTCTGCAGGAAGTTCATATCATAGAAAAATGTGGCAGCCGCTTCATCAGAAAAGAAAGCCTTGCATTTATGTAGCGCTTTTCATGACCACAGGATGTCTCGATGTGCTTTACAGTCAATTATGTACTTTTGAAGTGTAGTCATTATTGTAATGTAGGAATCACAGCAGCCAATTTGCACATAACAATCACAGCAATGGGATGATGACCAGGTAATCTGCCTTTGTCATGTTGATTGGGAGATAAATAGTGGCCAGGGCATCAGGAATAACTTCTCTGCTCTTCTTCAAAATAGTGCCATGGGATCTTTCACATCCATCGCAACAGGCAGTACAGGGCTCAGTTTAACATCTCATCGGAAGGGTGGCATCTCTAATAGTGCAGTACTCCCTCTGTACTGCACTCGAGGGTTAGCCTTGATTTTTGTGCTCAAGTGGAATTTGAACCCAGATACTTGTGACCCAGAGGTGAGTGTGATCAACTGAGCCTCAGCATCTGCAAAACAATCTTGGCCATTTTCTAGAATTGCCTTAACTCTTCAATCCTTTTTCAATGATAAAATTATCTTGATATCCTGGAGAGAAAGAACCATATTAACCCCAAGAAATTTAACCATTTCAATATGAGTCAGGAGTCAGGGTGGTAAATGGAAGCCAAGAAAGGAAAGCATCTCATAGAGTCATAGAGTTATACAGCACAGAAACAGACCATTTGGCCCATTGTGTCCGTGCCGGCCATCAAGCACCTATCTATTATAATCCCATTTTCCAGCATTTGGCCCATAGCCCTGTATACTATGGCATTTCAGGTGCTCATCTAAATACTTTGTAAATGTTGTGAGGGTTCCTGACTCTACCACCTCCTCAGGCAGAGTGTTCAGATTCCAACCACCCTTTGGGTGAAAAAACTTTGGCTCAAATTCCCTCTAAAACTCTTGCCCCTTACCTTAAATCTATGCCCCCTGGTCACAACACCTCTGCTAAGGGGAAAGGTTTCTTCCTATCTATCCTATCTGAGCCCCTCATAATTTTGTATACTTTTATCAATTCCCCCCAAGCCTTCTCTGCTTGAAGGAAAACAACCCTACCCTATCCAGTCTCTCTTCGTAGCTGAAACGCTCCAGCCCAGGCAACATCCTGGTGAATCTCCTCTGCATCCTCTCCAGTGCAATCACATCCTTCTCATAGTGTGGCGACCAGAAGTGCACAGAGTACTCCAGCTGTGGCCTAATTAGCGTTTTATACAGCTCCAACATAACCTCCCTGCTCTTGTATTCTATGCCTCGGCTAATAAAAGCAAGTATCACATATGCCTTCTTAACCACCTTATCTACCTGCGCTGCTGCCTTCTGGGATCTATGGACATTTACAGCATAATCCCTCTGATCCTCTGTACTTCCTAAGGTCCTACCATTCATTGTGTATTCTCTTGCCGTGTTAGTCCTCCCAAAATGCATCACCTCACGCTTCTCAGGATAAAATTCCATTTGCCACTGCTCTGCCCATCTTACCAGCCCATCTATATGATCCTGTAATCTAAGGTTTTCCTCCTCACTATTTACGACACCACCAATTTTCATGTCATCTGCGAACTTACTGATCATACCTCCTATACTCACGTCTAAATCATTTATGTTCACTACAAATAGGAAGGGTCCCAGCACAGATCCCTGTGGTACACCACACTTCACAGGCTTCCAATCGCAAAAACAACCTTTAACCATCACCCTCTGCCTCCTGCCATTAAGCTAAATTTGGTTCCAATTTGCCAAATTGTCCTGGATCCCATGGGCTCTTACCTTCTTGACCATTCTCCAAGCGGGTCCTTAATAAAAGCCTTATTGAAGTCCATGTAGACTAGATCAACTGTGCTACCCTCATCTACACAACTAGTCACCTCCTCGAAAAATTCAATCAAAAAAATTCATCTTACGAATTAAACTCCAAACATGGCTTTATTTAAATTTCAAATAAATCAGTATGTGCTTTACATAAACCTCAAGACAAACTTCAGATATAATACATTATATAAAACACACAAAAAGGTTGGTATCACCTCTCTTAAAACCAACTCAAACTGCTGGCCTTGCTCTCTAATATATTAAAGTTCTGCACTTGATTATACAGGAATGTCACTTGGCCAAAAAGCATACCACACGGACAACTGGATCAAAATAAGTTTGTGACACTGGATTCCACTTCTGATAGGAATGAAAATTTTCTGCAGAGATTACAATCTTAAAAGAAAATTAGATTCTCATACTGCAAGCAGAGACCCCTGTAACGTGGATTGTGTCTCATTATCACTGGTGTGCCAGCTCTTGAACATTGAAGCCTTTCTGTTTGTCAATAGTCTGCCTGAGCTCTGAGAGAGAAAAAAAAAATCACATTCATTTCCCAATGAATGCACTCCCTAAAAATTGTATTAGCAAGAAAAATCTATCCACCAATTCACAATAATTTGGCCTTGTGGCATATGGGAATGATTTTTAATATTTACTAAAAAAATTCTGAAACAAAAATATTTATATTTCTAGCTCTAAGTTTAAGAATTTGTGATCTCAAAAATCTCTCAATATATTTTTAATCATTGCAGATTTAACAAATCATTTCATTTGTTTTCTGCCAGAAACTCATAAAGCAGACATTTCTCCTTTTGCCAATGTTTGTGGCTCAAATGGTGCTGTTGAAGTGCCTTACAACAGTCACAATAAGTGGCACAAATTAATATTCATTTAATTAACTGCCAGATTTTATTATCGTCCCACTGGAGTCAATTCAGAATTGTTTACCTTTCAAACACTTCGGTCATACTGCGCTTCAGATTAAACCATTGCAACCACCGCAGTCCCAGTGCTCTTATGTGAAGATTGTGGGTGGGTTCTTGTACCCTTTAAAAGTAATTGAGGGGTGGGGCCCATTTCCGGGTCCCTGCCCCTCATCTGGTGTCAGCACATCTGCCTTGTAGATCATCTTGGGGGCAGCCATTGAGAGGCCACCTCAGGGTATGCCGTCCAATTAAGGGCATCGAACAGGCTCCTTAGGCCAGCGGAGAGGGGTGCTGCTGCAGCAGGAGGGGGACTGCGAGGGCGCCTCCATCTTAAGGTGCCCTCTGAAGAGCTGTTTACTTTTATAAAATAAACGGGGACCACAGCTGTCAGGCCACCCATGTGCAGGGGGAAGCCCCTCCACAGGGTGGCACGCAGCCACCTGCAACACTATGGCTCACTGATGGCTGTGGCTCCGGGTGGGGGTGGGACGTGCAGTGTACAGAAAGAGGCCCCCCCCCCCCCACCCAACGAAGTCAACAACCGGCAAGTCTCCTCCAGGCACCTGCTGGGCTTTGGTCTCAGCAGGTGGCCTGTCTTCCATCAGAAGATCCCCGCAGCATTCCAATCTGCCTACAATTGGGCAGTTAAACATGCAAAATGGCTGCCCGCTGCTGTTGGACAGGTAGCCATCGCCTCTCCCATCCCACCTCGAGCAAGATCGGCCAAAGGCAGGAGCATATTGGCCAACTGACCCAACGCCCCCTTTCAAATTTTTCGCTCAGCCCCACCCAACCCCAAGCCCAACCACAATCCCCCAGGGCCGGGAAAATCCCAAAAGCAGTGTAGGGAGATCTTTACTCTGCATTGGGGTTGAACTATACCTAATTTGCAAGCGCTTGATGCTGAGACTGGGTGCCTGAAATGAAGGGTTTTCTGTTGTGTAGTGTTGTTCTGTATTTGATTATGAGAGCCTGGTAACTGATCCATGCTCACTATGCTTGATTAGTTAAATTGATTAACAGAAAAGTAAACAAAGCTGTAGAAAGAGCTGGGAGCTGAAGCGTGGAGTAGACATTTTAAAGCACCTTGAATAAAACCTGTTACACACATGGGAACTGGTGTCATCTCTGCATAGATCTGAAATATAAAATATACAACACGTTCTCTCACATCGATAAATTAAAAAAAACTGTGAGGACTCAATTATCAGGAGTGTCCCTGTACTTCCTACTGTTTGTTAAGTTTAGCGTAACCAGTCACAACAGTGAGCATCAATTTTCACAGGCTAGCACTTTCAACAAGTAGAAAGAATCCTCTTCATTTCCATTGAAATAAATACTTTTACCTGGATCAATGTGTCTATTTGAATCTTTAGGTCTAGGATAGAAAAATTAATAATTGAGATAGCATCACAGGTGAATTGAGTTCTGGGAGAGAAACTGGTCTGAAGGGAAAATCTTGCTTTTTTGCAACCTCCACGCACCATCCCTTTGCAAGAAAGGCAGCTTGGGAGAAAATTGCCAGCTGGGTCAATGCCATGACCTTCAGAAGATGATGGGAAGATGTCAAGAAGCCCCCCCAGGCAGAAGTTAGCACCTAATCAATAGGCGATCAAGACTACATGTTGTGGGAACAAAGTACAAACTTTAGCAGGAAGAGTCAGGATAGTTGTAACAGGCTGAAATGGTGGGTCTGGCAGTAACTAAAGTAAATGTCTTCCATCCTGCATTGTTGCTTTCCCACATGCTCTGCCAAATAACAAGTCTAGCCTGTAAGAAAAGATGTGATTCTTAATTGATATTAACTGTTCTGTGGTACATTACATGCACAAGTAATACTTTGCATCTTCATGGAGTACTTTGTCTCCTTTGGACCAGTTGGACTACAGTCACATTCGAAGACAGTATCACAACTACTGCAGTATTAGACAATAGTGCAGAGACAGAGATACTTCCATGTATATCTGCATTACCACCAGTACAGATTACTTATAGATCCTGGCAGATCTGCTAAAAGTGACTCGGAGAGGTCAATAAGTGTACGTGGACTTCCTTAGGATAATTCTGAGGTTGGAGCACCTTTTGCATAAACATTATGGAGGAAGCTTTGAACTCCCATGTATTATGTATGGCCAACCATGTCAGACCATTCATTGCGAGCACCTGTACTAGATGGAGCCTTCCAATGGACCCTCCCCAAAAAGATTACCCAGTTGAAAACATTTCCAGGCCACTGAGACTCTTAAAGTGATCAATGCCATTTGTTGCATCTGTTGTAAGCACCAGGCTGGGCGCATGCATTCCTGGGGTGTTTAGACAGTCATCTTGAGGAAGGGGAATTGGGTGCCTTACAGAGGCTGTGTGAGCAGCTGCATGGACTGATAGGAGTGGCGCAGCAGGAAGCTGCTGGTGTACGTTTTGTGCTATGAATTTGGATCTGCCATAGAGACTTTCCCAGGGCCACTGGCATGCGTTGTTTATTTAATTTTAGTGGAAGATGACATACATTGTCCTACATCCACTTGTACAATATTGTAACTCAGTGATGTAATAATAGTTCTCACTGGGCCAGATATCCATGGTCTTTTGCATATAAACTGGGTTAACATTAAAAGGGGTGGAGTTTGGTCTAAAATGAAAGCTGCCTTATGCCACACTAAGGCGAAATGAAATGATCAGAATTGCTTAGAACAATTTGTACAACTTATATTTGCATAATGATTCAAAATAAAGAATACATATCCTTAGTGCTTTATCCTTAATCTTCATGCAAACAGTTTCAGGCTTCCATCCTTTCTTCTGCCCAAGTATATCCACTCTCTCTGCAGCCCTCTGTCTTTCAAAGCTTTTTAATGCCTGTTCATGCAGTATCTATTTCTCAAAAGCCTGAACGCCTCCATTGGTGTATGAGACCTGTTCTTAGAAAGTCTCTCAGACTGTCTCAAAAAGCCTGTCCCTATCACTGGCTGGCAAAGGTCAAGAGTTTACCAACTCAATCTTCCTTACTACCTGGCCAAACACCATGTGAAGGAATTTCCAATATTAACAAACTTCTGTCTGGCCGCCTCTTTCAAAAAAGCTACTGAAAAACTCTCTTCCCTTTTGTCTGTTTTTGAACTATTATCCACTTGAAAATTTTGCACCCCCCCCCCCCCCCCCATTATCCTTTCCTCTGGTACTCCACTCAGCTCAGGTGGAACCTGTCCCGGTATGATGCCTGTACTCCATGAAATGGAACTCCTCTTTCCCACACAACTCCTTCAGCCACCTGCTCACCTCCCTTAAACTGTTTATTTCCCTGTGTCAATTTGCACATGGCTTGGGTAATCATCTGGAGATGATAACCCTTGAGTTGCTGTCCTGTATCTTAACTCTGAGTTCCTGGTACCACCCAAACAGGGCCTTTTCCTATGTTATTCAACCCAACATAGATTGCAATGACTAGATTGTTCCCCTTCCTCTCCAATGCCTCTCCAAATCAATTCAAGATGTTCCTCACCCTGGCACCAAGTAAGCAAAAGCCATGCGGACTCTTGACCCTGCTGACATAGGATGCTATTCGATTCCTTAATTATTGATTCCCCTGCTACAACCACATTAGGCTTCGCCAACTCCTTCCTTTGCACAGCCTCCTCGAGGGGCCATTCGGCCTACTCCTGCTTCTGTTTTTACTGTTCTTCTGCTTGAAGCGTTTCTGGTTTGATAAATCCTTCACAAAACAGTTTTATCTCCCTGTTGCTGGAATATAGGTTTAGTCTTTGTGACTGAGAAAGCTGGTGCCTGTTAATCATTCAAAAATCAAGAGGGCTAATTTCCAGTTGGCACTGTTTTGGGAAGTCTCAGCTGCCTGCTGTTCTAGGCAAGAATTCACGGACATGGTGGCCTTGATGTTCTACCATTATCATTAATAGATCACCCATCAAACTTTACGTGCCCCCCATCCCATTGAAAACACGCCCAGCGGGAGGTGGTAAAATCCAGCCCACTGTTCTTTTGATGGTGAGGGGTAAATAGCAGCCAAGTCACCAGAAGAACTTCCTATACTCTTTGAATAGTGTTGTACACCTGAGCAGGTGGAACATTGCTCTGGAGAAGTCATTTTCAACTCCAAAGGTTAACTTTTGTTTCTCTCTCCCCAGATGCTGCCAGACTTGCTGAGCTTTTCCAGCACTTTCTGTTTTTATCATAGGTAGGACATTGATTGCTTTAATGGCTCATCAGAAAGGCAGCACTTGAGAAGAGAAATGTCGGCTTCGATTATGTGCTCTGTACTATAAAGGGTTAATGTTAAATACGTAAATATATAGTCTACATCATCAGTCATGTAAGATCACATGACAACAGGGCATGGGGAGAGATTGTTCTATGTAGATCCTTTTGCTGAGTCTGTATTGAACATAGAGAGGAGGACCTTCAGACAGGCAGTCAGCAGGCCCTTGAGAATAGTTTTCTACTTGGCTTAAATTTAAAGAAATAGTCCTTTAATTAAAAACAAACAAAAAGTATGGCAAGGGAGCTCAGTCCCGTGTGCTGTACGACCTGCAGCATGTGGGAATTCTGACACTCTCCTTGCAGTCCAGGTGACCACATGTGCAGGAAGTGCCACCAATTTGACCAGCTTGAGCAACGGGTTTCGGAGCTTAAGAGTCAGCTGGAGACACAGCAGTGCATCCACGAGGCTGAGGGTTATGTGGATAGCAAGTTTTTAGATGTTGTCACTCTGCAGCTTAAGGAAGTGCAGTCAGAGGGGGAATGGGTGACCACCAGTCAGAAGAAGGGAGGCAGGCAGATAGATAGGAAAGCCCCAGGGTGCATCTTACTCAAGAACTGTTTTGCTGTGTTGGAAAATGGTGAGGGTGAAGGTTCCTCTGGGGAGTGCAGCCAGAGCTAAGTTCATAGCACTATGGGTGGCTCAGCTGCACAAAGGGGAAGGAGTAAGAGTGCAAGAGCAATAGTGGTAGGAGACTCAACAGGGAGGGGTGCATTCAGGCACTTCTGTGGCCACTGACGTGACTCCAGGATGGTGTGTTGCCTCCCTGGTGCCAGGGTCAAGGTACAGAACGGCTGCAGGGCATTCTGAAGGGGGAGGGCGAACAGTCAGAGGTCATGGTTCACATTGGTACCAATGACATAGGTAGAAAGAGGGATGAGGTCCTGCAACAATAATTTAGGGATCTAGGTAGCAGATTAAAAAACAGGACCTCAAAGGCTGTAATCTCTGGATTACTCCCTGTGACACGTGCTAGTGAGCATAGGAAGAGGAGGAAAGAGAGGATGAATGGGTGGCTGAAGAGATGGTGCAGGAGGGAGGGCTTTAGTTTCCTGGATCACTGGGTCTGTTTCTGGTGAAGGTGGGGCCTGTACTAGTCAGACAGGTTCCACCTGGACCGGAAAGGGACCAACATCCTTGCGGGAGGTTTGCTAGTGCTGTTGGGGGAAGGTGTTTAAACTAATTTGGCAGGGGGATGGGATGCAGAGTGGAGGTACAGTAGGAAGTGATACACAGCCAAATATAGAAGAGAAACTCTTCAGTCTGGAAGGCAGAGCAATTATAGACCTTTAAGGCACAAGGGAATAATGCAAGGCTGGATTGCATCTACATTAACGCAAGGAGTCTTACAAGTAAGGCAGATGAATTGAGGGCATTGATTAACACATGGGAATATGATATTGTTGCTCTCACAGAGACATGGTTGAGGGAAGAGCAGGACTGGCAGCTCAATATTCTAGACTAGAATCTTCAGGCATTATTGGGGGGGTTGTTGTAAAAGAGGAGGTGGAATTGCACTATTGATCAAGAAGTCAATTACTGCAGGAAGAAGGGATGGTATCTTAGAAGGTTCCTCAAATGAGGCCATATGAGTAGAACTTAAAAACAAAAAGGAGGCAATCACTTTGCTGGGAGTGTACTATAAGCCTCCAAACAGTCAAGGGGAGATAGAGGAGTAGATATGTAGGCAAAACTCAGAGAAGTGTAAAAATAATAGGGTAATAATATATAGTAGGGGATTTCAACTTCCCCAATATTAACTGGGATAGTCTTAGTGTGAAAGGCTTAGAGGGGATGGAATTCTTAAAGTGCATCCAGGAGGGCTTTTTAAGCCAGCACGTAGAAAGTCCAACAAGAGAAGGGGCTGTACTGGACCTAATCTTAGCGAATGAAGCCGGGGAAGTAGTAGCAGTGTCAGTGGAGAAGCATTTCGGGATGATTACCATAACTCTATAAGATTTAAGGTAATTATGGAAAAGGACAAAGATAGACTGGAACTAAAGGTTCTGAATTGGAGGAAGGCCGATTTCAAGATGATACGACAGGATCTGGCCAAAGTGGACAGGGAGCAGCTACTTGCAGGAAAGTCTACATCAGAGCAGTGGATGTCATTCATAAAGGAAATAGTGAGAGTTCAGGGCCAACATGTTCCCGTAGAGGTGAAGGGCAGGACCAACAAGTCCAGGGAACTCTGGATGTCAAGGGATATAGAGGATTGGATAAGGGAAAAAAGGAGGCTTATGGCAGATACAACTGTAGGGGGGGGGGTACTTAAAAAAGTAATTAGGAAAGTGAAATGAGGGCATGAAAAATCACTGGCGGGCAAGATAAAGGAAAATCCAAAGGCATTCTATAAATATATTATTGGCAAAAGGATAATCAGGGAAAGAGTAGGGCCCATTCGGGACCAAAGTGGCAATCTGTGTGGAGCCGGAGGACGTAGTTGAGGTTTTAAATGATCATTTTTCATCTGTGTTCACTATGGAAAAGGACGATGCAGGTGTAGAAATCAGGGAGGGGGACTGTGGTATACTTGAATAAATTAGCATTGAAAGGGAGGAGGTATTAGCAGTTTTAGTGGGCTTAAAAGTGGATAAATCCCCAGGCCCAGGTGAGATGTATCCCAGGCAGCTATATGAGGCAAGAGAGGGGATTGCAGGGGATCTGACGCTGATTTTCAAATCCTCTCTGGCCACAGGAGACTTGCCAGAGGACTGGAGGACAGCAAATTTGGTACCATTATTCAAGATGGGTAGAAGGGATAAACCAAGTAATTACAGGCCAGTGAGTCTAACATCAGTGGTAGGGAAACTATTGGAAAAAATTCTGAGGAACAGGATTAATCTCTACTTGGAGAGGCAGGGATTAATCAGGCATAGTCAGCATGGCTTTGTCAGGGGGAGATCATGTCTAACAAATTTGATTGAATTTTTCGAGGAGGTGACTAGTTGTGCAAATGAGGGTCGTGCAGTTGATGTAGTCTACATGGATTTCAGTAAGGCTTTTGACAAGGTTCCACATGGGAGAATGGTCAAGAAGGTAAGAGCCCATGGGATCCAGGGCAATTTGGCAAATTGGATCCAAAATTGGCTAGTGGCAGAAGGCAGAGGGCGATGGTCGAAGACTGTTTTTGCGACTGGAAGCCTGTGTCAAGTGGTGTACCGCAGGGATCGGTGCTGGACTCTTGCTATTTGTGGTGTACATCAATGATTTAGACATGAATATAGGAGGTATGATCAGTAAGCTCGCAGATGACATGAACAATGGTGGTGTTATAAATAGTGAGGAGGAAAGCCCTAGATTTCAGGACAATATAGATGGGCTGGTAAGATGGGCAGAGCAGTGGCAAATGGAATTTAATCCTGAGAAGTGTGAAGTGATGCATTTTGGGAGGACTAACATGGTAAGAGAATACACAATGAATGGTAGCACCCAAGGAAGTAAAGAGGATCAGAGGGACTATGGTGTACATGTCCATAAATCCTTGAAGGCAGCAGCACAGGTAGATAAGGTGGTTAAGAAGGCATATGGGATACTTGCCTTTATTAGCCGAGGCATGGAATATAAGAGCAGGGAGGTTATGTTGGAGCTGTTTAAAATGCTAGTTAGACCACAGCTGGAGTACTATAGGAAGGATGTGATTGCACTGGAGAGGATGCAGAGGAGATTCACCAGGATGTTGCCTGGACTGGAGCTTTTCAGCTACGAAGAGAGACTGGGTAGGGTAGGGTTGTCTTCCTTAGACCAGAGAAGACTTGGGGGGACCTGATAGAGGTATACAAAATTATGAGGGGCATAGACATGGTAGGTAAGAAGAACCTTTCCTTTTAGCGGAGGTGTCAATAAACAGGGAGTATTGATTTAAGGTAAGGGGCAGGAGGTTTAGAGGGGATTTGAGGAAAAAAATTTGGAATCTGGAACACACTGCCTGAGGGAGTGGTAGAGGCAGGAACTCTCACAACATTTAAGAATTATTTAGATGAGCACTTGAAACACCAAAACATACAGAGCTACGGGCCAAGTGCTAGAAAATGGGATTAGAATGGATAGATGCTTAATGGCCGGCATGGACATGATGGATCAAAGGGCCTGTTTCTGTGCTGTATAACTCTATGACAGGGACAGCATGAAAAAATCTTCAACTGAACTCCAGGAAAGGCTATAATGAAGGGAAGCCATGGAGGAAGTCCTACCTTCACCAGAATGCTTCAGCCATGTGGAAGACCTGGATCAAGCCAGGAAGTGGCAAAGCTCACAGCTTTATCAGATACATAACAGCTTCGGGACTAGCAGAGAAGACTAGCAAGGAACAGGTCAGTACCCTACTCAATGCTGTTGGCAGTAGTGCAGATGGCACAATGGTCAGACAGGACTTAAATGATGACATGGCGACATATGAAGAAATTATCAAAGCCTTTAATACTTATTTTAATATTTGAAGGAACACCATCATAGAGAAGGCAAAGTTCAATAGGTGCACCCAAAGATCAGTGGAGACCGTAGATCCCTTCATTAATGATTTATATTGATTAACTGAGAATTACGAATATGGAGCCCTGAATGATGAATTAATTCAGGATCGCATTGTTGTGGGAGAGACTTAATCAGATTTTCTGCAGTTGAGGGAAGAATTGACCCTATCGATAACTGTGCAGTTCACAAGGCAGGCAAAAGTGAGAAAGCAAAACCAGATATTTACTCATGGTGAAAAAGAAATTTCAGAAAAAAATAGCTGATACAGTGCTATTTGTAGCAGACAGAAGTAACCGCGTACCTAATCTAAAAAAAGTGAAGAGGATGCTGTAGCCACCATTATTCAGTATTCTCAATGTGGTGGGAAAAGGCTGCATTGGTGCGAAGAATGCCCCACTAAAAATGCAGAGTGCTATTCCTACAAGAAGGGAGGCCATTTTAAATCGGTATGTCGCAACAAAAAGCTCCTAACACAAAAATTAAAGGAGAAACAGCTAAGATCATGTACCATCCAAGAAACTGAAGAAGAAAAAAATGAAGTGCCATTTTTAAAGAGAAATTACAGGATTAAATGGGAACCACAGGAGCCCAGATATTACGATCAATGGGCATAAAACAAATTTCAAATTAGACACTCAGGCAGGAGTTTCCATTTTTACAGACACAGAACCCTGGTTAAAACCAGAATCCCTCCAGCCATCGACCATATGACTCCAAGGTCCTGGAGGCATTCAGCTGAAGGTCAAGGGACAGTTGATTGCTAAACTTCAGTACAAAGGAAGAGAAATCACTGCAGCTTTGTATGTGATCCACAATGAGGAATGTTCACTGTTAAGTCAAAAAGCTTGCACAGATCTACAACTCATCTATAAAGTCGATGAATTGGAAAACCATGAGTAAACCAGGCAGGAGATTTCCCTGGAACAGCAAGTGGAGAAACTGGAGAAACATGACCATGGCAAACAACAAACGACAGCAGATGCATTGTCACGCATTCCTGTTGAGAAGCCAGAAAAAGAGATTATAAATTTCATTGAGAATGTTAAGTCATATACCTCTTGACTACAAAATTCCTAACAGCCACAACACAGAGATTGAATGAAGTCTGGCAAGCACAAAAAGCAGAAGAAAAATGTGCTAAAATTATAGAACACTACATAAATGGATGGCCGGAATATGTTCCAAACAATCTCATCCTGAAACAATACTTTGAACAACAAGACGTCTCAGATGACTTGTTAATTTATGATGATAGGCTGTTTGTACCAAGATCCTTGCACTCAAGATCCTTCAGAGAATACACAGGAACACAAAGGCATTACAAAGTGTCGTGCTCGAGCACGAAATTCAGTCTGATGGAAATGATTTTGAGCTGCATCACCTGTGCAATCCACTGCCAAGAGCAAAAAGAGCCACTGATGGTATCCTCGTTTCCATCCAGATCATGGGAATGTCTCGGAATGGGCCTTTTCGAGCTCAAGGGGAAGACATTCCTCATAGTTGTTGAGTATTACTTCAGATGGATTGAGGTTAAACATCTTCATGGTCCAAGCTCAGAAGAAGTCATTAATTCAGTAAAAGAAATTTTTGCCACACATGGCATTCCAGATCTTGTCATTTCAGACAATGGTCCACAGTCTGCGAATGAATGGTTCAAGAACTTTACTGAAGACAATGGATTTGTCCACACAACTAGTTCATCCAGGTACCCACAAGCAAATGGAGAGGCCGAAAAAGGAGTAAAATGGCGAAAGCTTTGTTAAAAATGAATAACGATGTCAACTTAAGCAGTGCTTAATTACCATTCCACACCACTTCAGGATGGTTTGGCTCTGCCAGAACTACTGATGAGGAGAAGATTACGGACTCAACTTCCTGTTCTTCCACATACATTCACGCTATGTCTAAAAGCAACTGATATTGAGAGAGTAAGGGAGAAAGAGGATAAGTATTATGAAAATCAGACCAGAAACAACCATCAATGCCACAGAGTGCATGATTTATCAGAACTCCAACCAGATGAATCAGTCTGAATTAGATACCAGAATCAAGAAAGCCAATTAGTGGAAGACACAAAGTCTGAAATCTTATCTGGTAGAGACTAAAAGTGGAATAGTGAGAAGAAACAGAAGGGCACTTATATCTACAAGAAGAAGACCATCAATGGAATGGATTAACTATCCACATGATCAGGAAGACAATCTGATCAGAGAATCAATAGTCTCTGAAGGTTCACATATTACTCTACAGCAAGAGAGAATATGGAGAATGTGAATCCTATGCAACCACTGAGGGAGATGAGAACAAGGTCAGGGAGATTGGCAAATCCACCACAATGCTTATCTCTGTGAACTAGAGGCAAAGGCAGAGACTTTGTGGGGAGATGTAGGATAATGTAAATAATGTATTTACTGGAGTCAGAGACTTGGGGGGAGATATTGCATAGGCAATTAATGTTAAGTATATAACTGTATAGTCTACATCATCAGTGGCCATACATGTAAGATCACATGACAAAAGAGCATGGTGAGAAATAGTTCCATGTAGAGCCTTGTGCTCAGTCTGGATTGTACATAGCTCATATCATGTTCAGTAAAAAGTAGAGTTTACCAACAGCCTTGTCACCAGCAGTATCTGTAAGTCCAGGTCATGAAAGACACCATCTATGACGCACAATGATGATAACAGATGCTCAGACCCTGAAACTGGGGATTGACTCTCTGACTAAGAGCTCCCACCAAATCAAGACTAACACTTTAGTGTTTCTGGGTCAAAATTCTGGGAATCCTTAGCTCATACCAATGTGGGAGCAACATCACCACAAAGATTTCCAACCACTCACTCAACCAAACACACAAGTGATCAATAAATGCAACCTTGCGAGCATCGCCAACAACAGATGAAAAACACAGGTTTACATCTCAGTTATTAGCATGCATATTTATACTTGTAAACTGCACTTTTCATTCCCCGGCATAACGAAATAGCCAGATAATACGCTGAATGATCATGGGGGACAGGCTTTAAGAGAACAATATTGTTTCACTCTAACAGCTCTCCAATTTATTAGCTCATTGCTTCCAGTGATGGAAAACCTTTCTGTTCGTTTGCTCTTGCAGTCTATGGGGTTTCCCAAACATTACTCCTTACAGCGAATTACATTTGTTTGTACAGCTGATGTACGTGAAAATGTATATTTTTTCCACATGGACCTGCTGTCTGTATTCCTGTACTTCTTCAAAGATTTACTCAGTTGAGGTGCTCTCCAAAAATCTGGAAGTTATTTTCTGCCTGTGTGCAATTAGTTCCAAAGTTAAAACTGGATAGATACAAAGGAACCAAAATCAGCTTTTTACATCTGTATCAGTTAACCCGGACAATATGAATTTGACTAAGAATATTAGGTTCACCACGCCACTCAAAAACAAGTAAAAGAAATAGCTGGGTGATAAAACGCGTTGGACCAGTATCATGCTACATGACAGACTAGGCGAAGCTGATGTTCATATTAGGGAAGAAATGTCTCCTTTACTGTGGAGTAAGTTTTCTCTTCAGCGCTCCCAGTACAGTGTTTAATGTGCCAGGCCTGCAGGCTGACACACACCTGAATTTTTAATCTGTGCTCCCAGCCTTGGAACTCCGCAACAGGAGTGCAAAAGACAAATGTTTTACCTCGATGAATGAAGAACCATGTTTTAAATGGTTCCCAGAGTAATTCATCCTCCCCAATGAGCCTCAAACACAACCAGGTCATGAGAAACTGCACCACTCTTTTAACCACCTACTGGCCAGGTATAGAGCACCTCTGGCAAGTGGAGGGAAAGGGTATCTGGTCTCCACTTATTGCACATCCAACACCCCCCTCCTTGGTTGGGAATGCTGCTTAATGCTGGTGGTGGAGGATGGTTGGGGGGGTGGGGGTGGGTTGGGCGTAGCAGGAGGTGAGGGGGCCCTGAAATAGGGATGACTTCAGTAATGCTACAGTCCCAATGCAGAATTGCACTCATAGGGGCACAGATCTGAAATTCAAATGCAGAGACCAGTGTGCAAACTGAACATATCACGGTATCTTTGCTTTAGGAAGAATATGGAAATTATTTATGAGAGGTGTAATGCCAGACTGGGACAAGTGCCATAGGCTTCAGTGCTTGAAGGCCTCCTGTTTCCAATCTACATTAATGACCTGGAAGCTGAAAGCAGCTATAAACTGGTCAAGTTTATGGATGATAGAAAAATAGAAAGAGCAGGGTTTCGGACGGGCGGGGCTCACAATGGCAGACAAGGGTGGAATTTAATGTCCTCTCGAGGCTAGTCTGGTGGCGGTGGTGGGGGGGTGGGGGGTGTGGGGAGAGGAGGGGAGGTATTTAAACAGATGAGGGAGTGGGCACCCTGCTGCCTTCCCGCCTCTGCCCTGATTAAGTCTGAGGCAGGAAGGCTCACGGACGGCCATCCCACCCCAACGCTAATTAAGGCCCTTAACTGGGCAATTAATGTCCACTTAAGGGCCTCATCCCACCTCGACTGGTATTCAACCAGCAGCGGGCAGGTGACTCACCAGGCGGGAAGCCCAAAAAGCAAATTGTGTCAGGGTCATTTGCGGGTTTCCAGGGAGGGTCCCTCATTTTCAGGCGCTCGGTGCCTGTTCAAGGGTCCTGGCATTGGGAAGGGGGTGGGGGTTGCCCGCTGAGAGCAAGCCCCCAGCCCTTGCTGCTGACCCCTATTTACTCACCCGTGGCCTGGGTCCCTCAGCATTCCTTGGCCTTGGTTCTGTGCCTTACCAGCAGCAGCCATCGCTCCCACTGTCCCTGCCTCCGCTGAACAGCGCCGGCCTCTGATTAGCTGGCAGCTCTCAGGGGGTGTTAAATGAATACTTTACATCTGTCTTTACCTATGAGGCAAAGTAGATGCTGCCCAGGTCATAGTGACAGAAGAAGAAACTCAGTCACTAGAAGGGTTTAAAATTGATAAGGAGGAGGTATTGGATAAGCTGTCGGTACTTAAAGTTGATAAGGCACCGGGACCGGGTGAGATGCATCCAAGAATACTGAAGCAAGTGTGAGTAGAAATTGCAGAGGCATTGGCAATAATCTTTCAATGTTCCCTGGATTCGGGGGAGCTGCCAGAGGACTGGAGAAACGCAAACATTACGTCCTCGTTCAAAAAAAGTTGTAAAGATATGCCCTGCAATTACAGACCAATCAGTTTAACTTCAGTGGTGGGGAAACTTCTAGAAACAATTATTCGGTATAGAGTTAATAGTCACATGGAAAAATGCGGATTGATTTGGAAGAGTCAGCATAGATTTGTTAAAGGAAAATCCTGTCTAACTAACTTGCTGGACTCTTTTGAAGAGGCAGCAAGGGTTGATGAGGGCAAAGCCATTGATGTGGTGAAAATGAACTTTCAAAAGGCTTTTGACACAGTACCACACAACAGACTTGTGAGGAAAGTTATAGGTCATGGAATAAAAGGGACAGGAGCAACATGGATACAAAATTGGCTGAGGGATCAGAGACAGAGAGTAAAGGTATTTTTCAGGCTGGAAGAAGATTTGTAGTGGAGTTCCCCAGGGGTCGGCATTGGGACCCTTGCTTTTCCTGATATATATTAATGATCTAGATCTTGGTGTGCAGGGGACAATTTCAAAGTTTGCAGATGACACAGAACTTGGGAAAATTGTAAACTGTGAGGAGGACATGTAGAACTCCAAAAGAACATTGACACATTGGTGGAGTGGGCAGATAGGTGGCAGATGAAGTTCAATGTGGAGAAGTGAGGTGATGCACTTTGGTTCAAAGAACATGGAGAGACAGTATAAAATAAAAGATACTATTCAAAAGGATGTGTAGAAGCAGAGAGACCTCGGTGTATACGTACATAAGTCAATAAAGGTGGCAGGACAGGTAGAGAGAGCTGTTACTAAAGCATACAGTATTCTAGCCTTCACTAATAGGGACATAGAGTACAAGAGCATGGAGGTTATGATAAACATATAAGACACTGGTTAGACCTCAGCTGGAGTATTGTGTACAGTTCTGGGCGCCACACTATAGGAAGGATGTGAAAGCATTGGAGAGAGTGCAAAAGAGGTTTACGAGAATGGTTCCAGGGATGAGACACTTCAGTTATGAGGAAAGACTGGAGCAGTTGGAACTGTTTTCCTTGGAGAGGAGAAGGCTAAGAGAAGACTTGATAGAAGTTTTCAAAAGCATGAGAGATTTGGACAGAGTTGATAGGGAGAAACTGTTTTCACTCGTAAATGGATCGAGAACCAGAGGGCACAGTTTTAAATTGTTTTACCAAAGAAGCAACATTAGGTGAAAATAACTTTTTCACACAGCGAGTAATTAGGGTTTGGAATGCACTGCCTGGAAATGTGATGGAGGCAGGTTTAATTGAGGCATTCAAGAAGGCATTGGATGATTATTTAAATAGAAACAAAGTGCAGGGTTATGGGGAAAAGGCAGAAGATTGGCACTAAGTTAAAATGCTCAGAGAGCTGATGCAGGCACGTTGGACCGAATGGCCTCCTTCTATACCGTAACAATTCTGTGATTCTGTGGTGAGATTTCTGCCCTGGGTTCCTTGATCCTAGGGAAAACCCACCGTTGCCCAGTTAAGTGCTTGATTAATGCGGCAGGCCTTCTGCAAGCAGGCAGCACCAGGGCTCTCGCTAGCTTTCTGGATGATGGGCGAGACTCCTGTCACCTCCATTAAATACCGTCCCAACTGTGCCTGAGAGTTAAATGATACCTCCTTGTTCATTGGAGGTACCCAGTCTTTTGGATGAAGACACTCTAAGGATTTGGTGAGATAAATTAGTGCTGAAAATATATTCCATAATTTTAGTTGTGTCCCAGGAAGGGGCCTGGATTAAAGAGTGGACATGGCAGCCAGAATCAACAGCTACGAGTAGGAGTAACAGGACTAACGGCACTGATCCTTGTGAAGTGCATCTTTGTTCATGTTGAATATCTTTATTTCTCAACCAGCAGACCATCAGTTTCTTTGAGCAGAAGCTGAAGTGAGCCTATAGCATAGCTGCTGGTGAGGTTTTACAGAATGAAGACTGGGTGACCGCTTTGCAGAACACCTTAGGTCTGTCTGCAAGCATTACTCAGACCTCCCTGTCGCTTGCCATTTCAACACTCCACCCTGCTCTCGTGCCCACATGTCCGTCCTTGGCCTGCTGCATTGTTCCAGTGAAGCTCAACGCAAACTGGAGGAGCAGCACCTCACCTTCCGACTAGGCACTTTACAGTCTTCCGGACTGAATACTGAGTTCAACAATTTTAGATTATGAGCTCTCTCCTTCATCCCCACCCCCTTTCCGATTCGCCCCCTTTTTTCAATAGTTTATTTGGATTTTACTTTTCCCACCTACTTCCATTATTTTTAAATGTATTTCCATCCATTGTTTTATCTCTATCTTTTAGCCTTTTTTGATTCCTTCACCCCACCCCACCCCACCCCTACTAGGCTATCTGTACCTTGCTTGTCCTGCTTTCTACCCTTAATTAGCACGTTCCTCAGATAATATCACCACCTTCAACACCTCTTTGTCCTTTTGTCTGTGACATCTTTTGGTTATCTCCACCTATCACTGGCTCTACTTGTCCCACCCCCCCTTAAACCAGCTTATATTTCACCTCTCTTCTATTTTTACTTAGTTCTGTTGAAGGGTCATTCGGACTCGAAACGTTAACTGTGCTCCTCTCCGCAGATGCTGTCAGACCTGCTGAGTTTTTCCAGGTATTTTTGTTTTTGTTTTGGATTTCCAGCATCCGCAGTTTTTTGCTTTTATTTACAGAATGAAGGTTTCTTGTTTGTCGCGCTCAGATGTGGCTCTATTTGAGAATGAGAGAAAGAGAGAGAGAGCAATTCAGACATGGCAGATGCTGCCATTCCTGCAGGTCTCTACTTTCACCCAACTCTGAAACCATTCCCTTTGTTTTCACTCGATATAAGGCTCTCAGCTGATTGTCAGCCACGTTGTTCTCACTGAGGAGGTCAGGAGTTGGGCTAGGTCTTTGGCTCTATCGTTCACTTGGTCGGATAGTGGATCTGATGGTGGCTACGCAGCCTTGTCCCTACTCTTTCCAAAGCTCTCCTTTTCCATCCTTATCTGGTTCAAAGCTTGTATATGTGGCTGAACTAATCTTTGAAGTGCATTGTTTGGCATTGTATCATTCAGGACTTTTTTCTGTAATTTAGTAAGTGTGCAAAGCTGAGCTGGTTATTTGTGATAAAAGCTTAGGAACACAGGAGTCATCCATTCAGCCGCTTGTTCCATCATTTAATTGGATCATGGCTGATATATACATCAACTCCATTTAGCTACTTTTGCTCCAGATCCATTCATACTCTTATATAGCAAAAATCTATCAATTAGTCTCCCAAATTTTAATTGACCCAGATCTTTGGATAATTGAGTTCCAGATTTCCACTACTTTGTGTAAAAAAATACTGTCTGATTTATTTCTGAAATGGCTGAGCTCGAAATTTGCAATTTTGCCACCAGTTCCAAGGCAGTGCAGTTTTTTTTTGCTCTCAGACAACTACTTTAAACTGAGTTAAGGAGGGTTTCCACATATAACAATGTTATCGATTCATCAAAAGCCCTGCAAATGTTTAGTGTAAAAGAGTTCAATGTTGGTATGTCTGAGTCATTGTCCCCACAGAATAAAATCATTGATCCTGCCTCCGATAATGTGTTAAGCAGAAATGTGCATCAGCCACAGAAAGTTTCAGTTTTTCACCAATGCTTTCTGGAAGCAGGGACCTCTACAGCTTCAGCTGGTGACTGCCCACCTGCTGTTCCCAGAACAAGTGTGAGGTGTCACCAAAGGCACAATACCCTTCAACTTTGAAGATCACAACCCCTTATTCCCCCAAATTCAGGATCACTTTGGACTAGTTCAAGGAGCAGGTTATTTTTAAAATGTAATGTTACAGTGAAATTAGTTCAGTCCAGATTTTCCCGATATGGTGTTTTGCAGATTTCACAGCCCTGATCAATTGAACCTTAAAAATAGAAAGTCTGATTTTAGACAAAGTGGCTTGCATTTTTATCTATATTTGGGCTTCTTTGAATATACCAAAAGCAAACCGCAAACTTCAATGTTGAAATGGACAGCCCAGATTATTCACAGGCCAGACAGCTGACTCTTGGCAAAGGTCAGTGGACGAGTTAATATACAGTAAATATACAGACCCTGAGTACTCTAGGTCCCAGGCCAGGTGGTTCTTGTTTGCAGCAGACCCTCTGTTCTCAAAACATGACCCATGACACGGAAGGATTTCCCTTCCTGGATGTCTGGGTGAACCGGGCAAAATGGCCTGTTGAGCAGTGAGGATAGGGCTCAACTGTGGCTCCATACCTGAATTTGGCCTGCCCCCTGATTCGGTTTATTTTTGGCATATCCATGCCACCCTTTAAACTTGGAAGCCATTCCTAACTTGTTACCAATTGGACGTAATAACGAGCACCACAATACCGAAACACAGCCTCTGTCTTTTCCCACGTTTGCCCAGTTCAAATGCTGGATGCAGCGACCACCAGCCAGGCCCCACGCTCTGGCATTCTAAATTCATCAGAGGAACGTATGGACCTTGTCATCAGCGAGGGCCTGTGGCTTGGACTCACCTGGCATTGCCCTACGCGGATGACAGCAGAGCTAGGGCAAGCCATTTTTCAATCAGTTTTTCACTTTGGACTGGCAAGGTTGATGACAATCCCAATCGGCATCAGAGTTCTGTATTTCAAAGGTACTCATTTACAGTGTATCTAGTAGGAAGTACCATTGGAGTAATACTGTATTAAAGATGAATGCAGACTGCGGGCCTGAAATGCCGATGCAAACTGGCTTTGTCTCCCCTTAGATCCCTGGTCAGGGGATCTGAAAATAGGTTTGTTACAATTAGTCATTGACTGGTTGTGGAGTGGGGTTCAAGAGTAGGGAGTACAGATGATGGCGAGGGAGGGTTAATCTTCCACTTGATTCCCAACATCAACAACGTGTGTCTGGGGCATTCCTGGGCTACCCCTGGAATTAAGCCCATCGTGCCTTTATGGCTGGAAAAAACTCTTTCCAATTGGTAAAAGTTCCATGAATGCCTGAGGAAAGGCCTTTACTCAGGGGGAGGTGATAGCGTAGTGGTATTGTTGCTGGACTAGTACTTCAGAGACCCAGAGTAATGCTCTGGAAGGGTAGGAGGGCATGCCAGGAGCAGCACCAGGCATAACTAAAAATGAGGTGTCAACCTGATGAAGCTATAACACAGGACTACTTGCATGCCAAACAGCATAATCAGCAAGTGATAAACAGGGATAAGCAATCCCATAATCAACAGATCAGATTTAAGCTTTGCAGTCCTGCCACATCCAGTCATGAATGGTGGTGGACAATTAAACAATTCACTGGAGGATCAGGCTCCACAAATATCCCCATCTTCAGTGATGGTGGAGCCCAGCACATCAGTGCAAAAGATAAGGCTGAAGCATTTGCAACAATCTTCAGCCAGAAGTAGCGAGTAGATGACCCATCTCAGCCTCCTCCGGAGGTCCCCAGCATCACAAATGCCAGTCCTCAGTCAATTTGATTCATTCCACGTGAAATCAAGATATGGCTGAAAGCACTGAATACTGCAAAGGCTATGGGCCCTGACAATATTCCGGCAATGGTACCGAAGATTTGTGCTCCAGAACTTGCCGCGCCCCTAGCCAAGCTGTTCCAGTATAGCTACAACACTGGCATCTACCTGGCTATGTGGAAAATTGCCCAGTTATGTCCTGTACACAAAAAAAGGGACAAATCCAAACCAGCCAATCAGTCTACTCTCCATCATCAGCGAAGTAATGGAAGGGATCATCAACAGTGCTATCAAACGGCATTTGCTTAGCAATAACCTGCTCACTGATGCCCAGTTTGGGTTCCGGCAGGGCTACCCAGCTCCAGACCTCATCACAATCTTGGTTCATACATGGACAAAAGAGCTGAACTCCCAAGGTGAGATCAGAATGACTGCCTTAGACATGAAGGCAGCATTTGACAGAGTGTGGCATCAAGGAGCCCTAGCAAACTGGAGTCAATGGGAATCGGGGGAAAATTCTCCATTGGTTGGAGTCATACCAGCACAAAGGAAGATGGTTATGGTTGTTGGAGGTCAGTCATCTCAGCTCCAGGACATCATTGCAGGAGTTCCTCGGCCCAACCATCTTCAGCTGCTTCATCAATGAAATTCCCTCCATCATAAGGACAGAAGTGGGGATGTTCGCTGATGATTGCACAATGTTCAGCACCTTCGTGACTCCTTAGATACTGAAGCAGTCCATGTCCAACTGCAGCAAGACCTGAACAACATCTAGGCTTGGGCTGACAAGTGGCAATTAACATTCATGCCATACAAGTGTCAGGCAATGACTATCTCCAGCAAGAGAGAATCCAACCATTGACCCTTGACGTTCAATGGCATTACCATCACTGAATCCCCCACTATCAACATCCTGGGCATTACCATTGACCAGAAACTGAACTTGGCTAGCCATATAAATACCATGGCTATAATAGTAGCTCAGAGGCTAGGAATCCTGCGACAAGTAATTCATCTCTTAACTCCCCAAAGCCTGTCCACAATCTACAAGGCACACATCAGGAGTGTGACGGAATACTCCCCACTTGCCTGGATGAGTGCAGCTCCCACAACACTCAAGAAGCTTGACACCGTCCAGGACAAAGAAGCCCGCTTGATTGGCATCACATCCACAAACATTCACTCCCTCCACCACCAACACACAGTAGCAGCAGTGTGTACCATCTACAAGATGCATTGCAGGATTTCACCAAGGCTCCTTCGACAGCACCTTCAAACCTATGACCATTACCATCTAGAAGGACAAGGACAGCAGATAGATGGGAACACCAGCACCTGGAAGTTTCCCTCCAAGTCACTCACCATCCTGACTTGGAAATATATTGCCATTCCTTCACTGTCGCTGGGTCAAAATCCTGGAACTCCCTTCCTAACAGCACTGTGGGTGTACCTACACCACATGGACTGCAGCAGTTCAAGGCAGCTCACCATCGCCTTCTCAAGGGCAACTAGGGATGGGCAATAAATGCTGGCCCAGCCAGCGAAGCCCACACCCCAAGACTGAATT
Source organism: Carcharodon carcharias (assembly GCF_017639515.1). Classification (NCBI taxonomy): domain Eukaryota; kingdom Metazoa; phylum Chordata; class Chondrichthyes; order Lamniformes; family Lamnidae; genus Carcharodon; species Carcharodon carcharias. Next base: position 19,518,369 of record NC_054467.1, on the reverse strand, counting down.
TAAAAAAAAGGTAATGTTGACCACCCCTAACAATGCAAAAGACCCCATTTCCCACAGTTGGAGCAAAATTCAGTGTCTTTGCCTAGGAAAGCAGGAGTTCCTCTTTGCCAAATTGCCGCTGGTGAAATTTTGCACTCTGCATGTTTTAAGGCTGTGCGGACTTTGCAAGCTTGTTAGTAATTGAACCTAATAACCAACACCACATAGTGTGAGAATTGGAAGTAGCTCACTCTGAATCTGTCATAACGTTTCAATAGAAGAAACAGATGAAAGGCACAGAATATGTGAAGCCTGGGAAGTTAGACTTCCTACAGTTCCACATGCATCTAAATTTATTCAGAGCTGATGGAATCCAGATGCCAATCTATGGTTCCTTAACTCTATCCAGCTCTGTGTAACTGAATCAGCTGAAAAGCTATTTTATTATAGAGAACTAAATTGATAAGCAGTGGATGTTTAAATGCTGTCGGTTTTATGAACCTATTATTTAAAATGTACATTTGCCAGCAAAAACCAGAGATGGCAGCAGTTGGAGAAGTTTCACAAGAACACAAGAAAATTACAAAATGGATCGTGATCCATTAAAAAGTCAAAGGATGTCAGAGCTGCTATAACCAGTAATAAAAACAGAAAATGCTGGAAACACTCGGCAGGTCTGGCAGTGTCCATGGAGAAAGAAACAGAGTTAATGTTTCAGGTCAAGGACCTTTCTTCAGAACTGGAACCAACATCCGTAGTATTTTGCTTCTGCTGTAACTACTGTTTAATTGTCTCCAGTTTCAGGCACATAAAGGCCAATACTGAGATCACACAGATGCATTGGACTATCCACCAGTCTAACTTTAGGGATGACATTGCCCAGTTCTGGAAAGGGGAATCACATTAAAATAGCCCATTATGTGTTTGGAAATAAAATCATTCTGGACCACGGGACACCTCAAAGTGCTTTGCAGCCAGGGATGAACTTTAGAAGTGCAGACACTGTGGTAATGTATGAAGCATGGTAAGCTAATTTGCGCTCCGCAAACTCCCACAAGCAACAATGTGACAATGACCAGATAATCTGTTTATGTGACATTGATTGAGGGATAAATATTGGCCAGGACACCAAAGGGAACCACAGAACCATAAGAAAGTTATGGCACAGAAAGAGGCCATTCAGCCCACTCTGTCTGCGCCGGGAGCTCCCCTGCTCTTCTTCAAAATGGTGTCAGATGATCTTTTACACCCACCAGAGCAAGCAGATCGGACCTCGGTTTAATGTCTCATCCAAAAGACAGTGCAGCACTCACTAAGCATTGCACCTGATTTTGGTGCTCAAGGGAGGAATTTTATGATGACGGGATTTTATGGTCCCACCAAAGTCAATGGACTTTCGAATGTCTCACCACAATTTATGGCTCTGACCCTGTCACAAGGGGGCCGTAAAATTCCGCCCCAAGTTTTTGAGTGGGACTTCAACCAGAACCTTGTGATTCAGAGGTAAGGGTGCTATACCGACTAAGACACATCTGAATGAATGATCTGACATCTTCGAAAGCAAAATATTAATATGAGCGATAAAGGCTGCAAAATATGATAACGCCTGAAAATGAGTGTGGGGACTGCGATGAAGGATTAATCTGTGCTCTTTGAAAACGTAATACTGCCTGCTAACTTAAATGACTGCAGCATGCAGCCACTGCTAGGCCTGCTGATGAGTGGCTGGCTGCCTGAGCAGGGGTTGCAAAGTCATGAGACGTTAGCACGCATTCATGTTAGCCTGCACAACTTAAAGGAAGTCTGCATCTCTCACCTTGATTGCAATTTGACTGGAGCGGATACTGGAAATCATTCTAAGAATGGTTTTGACATGGGAAAGATGTAAGAATGGCACAACATGGCAGAGGTGGTCTATAAGATTTTCCAATGTTGCACTGGAAGCCTTGGTGTGGGAGGTGGAGGGGGGCAGAGATCGTATCTATCCAGAAGGGGACAGGAGGCCCACCAGACAAACTTTGCAAAGGCAGTGGAACCATGCAGACAACTGTGGAGATCAATCCCAGAAGTCTAGTTCTGAAGACCAGTGCTGCAAAAAGTTCAATGGCCTCACGAGTGGGCAAGGTCATTGATTGACGCCATAGTGTGCCTACTCTGCAGACTTCTGGCAGACACTCCTTGTATGCGTCACTAATATTCTTACCAAAATTCCATCTGGCACAGCTAGCAGCAGAAAAATGTGCTTGCAAGGCGATCGTTGATTTGGAGGCAAAACGACACTTGTAACCGTGAAAAGACGGTTGCTATAGAGCCAAATTTTGTGGACCAACTCGATATACAGGGTGGATTGATATTCAAGGGACACTGCGCAGTAATTGCGCTCTGACTGAGAGAAGGGACAAAGTCCAAATTCACTGCAGGCACATCAGAATTCAAGGAGAGCTAGGTGAAGTGATGTACTGGTCTGTGATGGAGAAGGACACAGAGATATGTAATAAAGGTACGTGTGTGTCAGAATTTTCAAGCCAAACAGCAGAAGAACCCATTTATTAGCCATTAAAAAAAAACCCAGAAAGGCTTTGGAGAAAATAAAGCATTCTCTGCTTGAAGCAGTTGGAACATACAATCTCATACGTTCTGACTATTACTCTTTGATTTCTATTAAATAGGCAGATTGTTTAACTAACAAAAAGGAAAGGTCATTTCCAAGATGAAAGCTCATCTTGCACTTTATGGTATTCCGGATTATATCAATGGACAAGCATTGTACTTGCGAGGCATTTGAGCAACAATATGAGTTCAGTCATATCATCAGCTTAACATGGCATCAAATGACGAGACAGAGAATGCTGTTAAAATTACAAAAAGCACTCCTGGGAAAAAAAACACATGAATCTGACACAGACCCACATTTTGTTCTTTTATTTGCTGGCACAATATAATGAGACACTGGACAGCTCACCAGCTCGAGACTGGCATGTTGGACAAAGGCACTCCTTCCGACAGCCAAGTTGACTCCTGAAGCCGAAGTCATGCAAGAGAGAAGCTATATCTTGGAAGTAGCAACAGGACCCCATTCTGCAATAACATCGCTGGCAAGTAACAAGCAGTAATGAGCTGCTTCTGTGGTTGCAGAATTCCCATCAACACAATGAATAACAATATTAGCAGTGAAGAGTGATATAGCCATGGGACAGTAAATTTGTTGGTTAAACTGTAAATATCGGAGCTAATGATCTGTAGAATAACATGGCTTTTGCTGTCACTGTTGAGGAGTGTTCTTATTTCAAAGTTTTTTTTTCAGGAGAGAGCTAACTGCATACATGGTTCAGCATATTTTGACGATTAATCTTGTACTAAGGTGTCTCCTGAGCACAGAGCACATCGTATTCAGTTCTGCAAACTTTTATAATTTGTTCCTGGCTGAAGATAAAAGCAAATGCCACCTGATTGGTAATTTAGCAGATCTGTCCTAATTTCAGCCGATCACTGTGTTTTTTTACATTGCCATTGATTTTAATAGGATGAAAATTGAATGGGTTCTCCAATGGGTGGCCAATTCACTCTCCCAAGCAGTGAAGATAAAAAATCCCCTATATATTACTTATTGCGTAGTGGATCACAGAAGGAAGCTAGTTCACCTGCTGCACCTGTGCTGGTGTTAGCTTTTCCACAGGAGCTTTCTAAGCCCGTTACCCTGCCTTTTCCCCATATCCATCATTAATCTTGCTTCTTAAATGCTGGCCCAATTGTATTTAAATGATGCCACAGTCTCTGCTGCAGTACAGGAACCTTAGCGCTCACTCTGTGTACTGTCCACATCTATAATTTGTGTGCGGTAAATATCTATTTAATTGGTAACATTAGTTACCATGGTTTTCAACAATCTTTCTACATCTTTCCGGATCTGAAAGAATCCTTTGCCTCATTGGAATCAGGCAGAGGAGTGAATTTATAAATAAAGCAGTTAGGACCCCCTCTGACAGGCAACCACAAACATCACTTTGTCCTTGTGCATCTTCCAAGGGGACAGGAAACAGAAAAACTGTAATTAAATGATTAGATGCTTTTCCCTCCCCCAATAACAGCCTGGGCATTTGTGTTTTCCTCTCCAAATAGTGAGGGTTATTTCCCTTTCCAATGAAGCTTACTTGCCGTGTACTGCAAGCTTTCTGATGCCAGCACCATTATTTTGCAGCATTCATGTAATTCTGTAACTGCGACACCACTAATTGACCCCATCCAGACATGAAGTTGCGCTCAATTACACCACAGAATGGAGAAGCCGCAGCACCCATAAATTGGACATATAGACACCTCCTGGTACTGACCTCTGCACTCCAATCTGGCCTCCTGTTGAGTGGGACTCTTTACCAGAAATGGAGTGTCGTAATTTCAAGGCTCAGAAGCACACACAGACAATTTTGTTCATGCGTTTCTACCAGCAACAAGCCACACCCACAAGCTGTGCATATCAGATTCTGTAATAAACTAGGAGAGTGCAGGACGGGATTCTTATCAGAAACAGTGAACTTTATTAACAGACTTCAGAGGAGACTACATGCTTGTTCCGCCCCTAAGATTCCCTGCGCTTAGGGCTGATTCATCTATATAGCCACATGATCCTCATAACAGTATGAAATGGTTTAATTTACAATTATTACATTCCTGCCCCTTTACTTTTGTTTTACTTTCTTAAGTACAAAACATCTTAACCCATATTACGTACAATTATATACAGTTCATGCCATTACAAATTTAATCTTTGAGAAGGTTTTCGGATTTGAGTAGAGCGACGCAATTTTACAACAAGAGGTTCTTCCATCAAATCAACTTGCACAGGAACTGCAGTTTCAGGGACATTCTTAGACAATGGCAGTTCAGAATTATTTACTTCAACAGAGACATCAGGTGCATCTATTCTTTGTCGATCTGGCACCTCAGGTGTCGAAGTTTTGATTTCAATTTCTGGTGCATTAACTGGTTGTTGGAGGCTTTTTGACTCCTGAGGTGATCTACGTGTTGCCTAACCATCCTGTTTTCCACTTCTACCTGAGAAGATAATGGTCCTGTTTAGAGATGATTGTACCAGGGACCCATCTCATTCCAGTTGCAAAATTTCATACAAAAACTTTCTCTCCCACAGTAAACTCTTGATCTTTACTGTGAACGTCATAATTTACTTTCTGACTCCCCTGGTTTCTCTCCACCTTCCCCTCTAAATTAGGGAATACTAGACTCAATCTTGTACGAAGTTGGCACTTGATTAACAATTCCAAAGGTGTTAAACTCGTGATCACATGAGGAGTTGTGCGACAGCTGAACAGGAATCTTGACATTTGTGTTGCTAATGATCACTCTGATAGTTTCTTCAAGCTTGTTTTAAAGGTTTGTACTGTCTTTCTGTCAAGCAATTAGACGAGGGATGGTACGTTGCTGTTCTGACTTGTTTAATCCCATTTAGAGTCCTGAACCTTTGCAATTCAGTGCTAGTGAAAGCCATACTATTGTCTGACACAATAACTTCAGGTAAACCATGAACACTGAAACTCTGGCGCAGTTTTTCAATGGTTGCAGATGAAGTGGATGACCTAATTTCAAACATGTCCATCCATTTGGAATGTGTGTCGACAATCACAAGAAACATGGCACCTAGAAATGGACCTGCATAGTCTATATGTAGTCTAACCCAGGGTCGACCAGGGCACTCCCACGGATGCAGTGGAGCTGAAATGGGCAATTTCTGCTGTTGCTGGCACTGGAGACAGTGTTTCACCATTTTTTCTATATCACTGTCTATACCTGACCACCAAATATAACTTCATGCGAGCATCTTCATTTTCGAAATACCAGGATGCGCACTTTGAAGTTCTTCCAATAATGGTTCTCATCCTTGCACAAGGATAATGACTCTTGCTTTCCATAGCAAGATACCATCTTGATAACTCAGTTCTGATCTATGTACAAAGAATGGTTTTAATTATTCAGGAACTTGTGCATTTGACCATCCTTGTAACGCTTGTTCGCGGGCTCTTGCTAAAATTGGATCTCGATTCGTCCAATTCTTTATCTGCCTCATGCAGACTGGTGAAGAGTCCAGGAAATTTAATACAAGTACTACCTCTTGAGCTACTACTACATGTGTAATACTATCAGGCAAAGAGAGACGACTGAGGGCATCTGTATTTGCCATATGCACACCCGGATGGTGCATAAAAGTGTACTTGTATGCTGACAAAATTAAAGCCCATTTTTGAATTCTAGCAGTAGCTATCGATGGGGTTGCCTTACCTTCACTAAACAATCCTAACAGTGATTTGTGATCTGACACTATGGTGAAGTGACAATTGTATAAATATTGATGGAACTTCTTTACTCCAAATGAGACAGATAAACACTCTTTTTCAATTTGATAGTTACCTTTCTCGGCTGCAGAAAGAGTTCTGGATTCATATCCTACCGGTCTTTCAGATCCATCCTCCATCTTGTGTGACAATACTGCTCCAATTCCATAGGGAGATGCATCACAAGTGAGTATCGATTCCTTAGACGGGTCATAGTGCACTAGCAGACACGACGAGTGTAAAAGCTTCTTAACTCTAGTGAAGGCTTCCTCTGGCTGAGCCTTCCAGGACCATCAGTGGTTCTTCTTCAATAACAAATGTAAAGGGGCTAACGCTGTAGATAGATTAGGCAAGAAAATCGACTGTGATAATTTACCATGCCCACTTGAGCTCTGTGACGTTAGTACATGCCTCCTTGATTGCTCTGATTTTCTCCTCAAATGGATGCAATCCTTGGGATCCGCTTGATGACCCAGATATGCAACTTACGTTGCTTGAAAGGTGCACTTTTTTTTAAACGAACACCAACCTCTAAAAATCTCTTCAGAACCTTCTTCCAGGTTTGTCACACGTTCTGCTTCTTTGGGTCCTGTGATTAGGACATCATCCAGGTACACTATAACTCAGGGGGTCCTTGCAGTAAGCTTTCCATGGTTCTCTTGAAAATTGCACAGGCAGAGGACACACTGAATGGTAGGCGTGTATATTGGTACAGGCCCTTGTGCATGTTTATGGTGACATAGCTTCTTGATGTGTTGTCCAGCTCGAGCTGCTGATACGTATGACTCTTGTCCAGTTTAGTATAGGATCTTCCTCCTGTGAGTTCAGCATACAGATCCTCAATCTTTGGGATTGGGTATTTGTTTAATTTCGCAGCCTTTTTTACCATTAATTTACAATTCCTGCAGATGCGAATGGTTTGGTCCGATTTTAGCATAGGGACTATGGGTGTGCCCATTCTGAAAACTGGACTGGCTGTGTTATTCCTAATTTCTCCAAACAACATAATTTCACATCAACCTTTTCTCTCAGAGCATAAGGCCCGGGTCTTGCCTTAAAAGTCTGGGCTGTTGCTTCAGGGTCCACGTGTATTTTAGCTTGCAGACCTTTGATTTTCCCCAACTCATCTCGGAATACACTGTCATACTTTTTCAGTAACTCTGAAATTCCTCCAGACCTGACATGAAACATTTCTGGCCAATTCAGTTTGATTTCCTTCAACCAATCACCTTCCAGATGGCTAGGCCCTCCTCCAGTTACAATTATAGGCAGCTGAGCTGTCTGTTGCCTGTATGATACAGGTACAGAGGTGATGCATTTCACCTGCATTGCTTCTCCTGTATACGTTTTTAACTGAGCAGTGGTCTTCTCCAAACTCAATGGCCGGGTACCTTCTCTGAGATATTTAAAGATGTGTTCTCCCACCACGGTGGTTAATGCTCCTGTGTCCATCTCCATGAGCAGAGGCTTTCCATTGACTTGAAATGTAACAGTGATCGGTTCAGTTTTCCTGGCCTTCAGATTGTGTAGGGAATAAACATCAGCCTCAGTAACTTCTGGGTCTTCTATATTGTGCACTTCATTTAGCTTGACTTGCTGTCTGAATGGCTGCCTTGATTGAGTTCTGCACTGTTTAACAACATGCCCTTTTTTATGGCAGTAGTAGCATTCTGCCTCTTTAAATCCATAGACTTTGGGTGCATGATTTTCCCCACAACAGTAACACTATAACTCCTGGGTTACCGGTGAGTTGCTTCCAGCAATTCTTTATGTTTTTCTAGCGGTAGGGACCATGTCCCACTTCACTGTAGCCTCCCTGATCTTCGCGCCATGCCTAGTAGCAGGTTCCCACCCTTGTTGCAAAACGGCACCATATCGCACACTCTGCAGAGCCTACAAGTCCCTCTCAGCACTCTCCATTGCTAGCACTATCTCCATGCTGTGCTTCAGGTCTATCTCAACTTCTGCAAGCAAACGGCGCTGAATGGCATTGTCGTTTATTCTGCAAACTAAATGAGCTCGCAACATGTCGTTTAAAGTATCACCGAAGTCACATTGCTCCGTTAACTATTTTAACTTCATGATGTACATTGCGATCGATTCACCAAGGGTCCTTACTCGAGAATTAAACTTGAATCTTTGCACGATCATAGAGGGTTTAGGCTGAAAATGTCCTTTCACGAGGTCGACTAGTTTGGTGAAGGGTCTGGAATTTGCCATGTTCGGAGCCGTCAAGCTATGGATTAAGTTGTAGGTTTTGCTCCCTCAGACACTTGGAAGAATTGCCTTCTGTTTCTCCTCCTCCGCCGTTTTTTCGTTAGCTACAAAGTAGAAACCTAATTGCTCAATGTATTGACTCCAGTCCTCGGTGGATGAGTTGTACGGGTCAATTCTGCCAAAGAGAGGCACTGCTGTGAGTCTTTTCTTCCCTTAAAATATCGGAACACTCACTGCACCAGCGCTAGTTACCTTGTTGTAATAAACTTGGCGAGTGCAGGACGGGTTTCCTGTAAGAAACAGTGAACTTTATTGACAGACTTCAGAGAAGACTACAAGCTCGTTCCAAGACCAAGGCTAAAAATCTCTGCCCCTAAGATTCCCCGCACTTAGGGCTGATAGGTCCATACAGTCACATGATCCCCATTATAGTAATAAATGCTTTAACTTACAATCATTAAATTCACAGGCAGAGGAAAACAGGGGCTAAAAGAGTTAAATTGTAAGGACAGATTTAATAGACTAGGCTTTATTGCCTTGAATAACGGACGAGCTAATTGAGCTGCTTAAGATGATTAAAAGATTTAATGGAGTAAATAGAGAGAAGCCTATTTTCTTTGGTTTTGAGAGTACGGAGCAAGTAACATAAACTTTCAAGTTCGAGTTAAGGAGTTCAGTGTTAATATTAGGAAGCATTTCTTCACACAAAGGCTAGTGTAAATTTGGAACTTCCTCTCCCCCAAAAATCTATTGCAGTTAGGGGGGTCAAATGAAAATCTCAAAATGGGGAATGATAGCTTTTTGCTAGGCAAGGGTACCAAGGATTACAGAACCGAGGTGTGTCGATGGAGTTAAGATGCAGGGCGGCCATGACCTACTGGTTTAGCAGAACAGACTTGAGGGATTGAATGACCTCCTCCTGTTCCTATGCTCCTTCCTAAAAGGCAAAAAAAAAAAATGGGGCAGTGTGTTGCGAACCTCTGAATAGCTGTGGGCAGTCACCTGGTGGGCAGGATTCCCAGCTGGTGGCTTGTATTTTATAAATTCCACCTTTATATTTCCGGAAACCAATCCTGAATTTGTACAACACACCAACCAAGTAGCTAAGCCAAGAGTGACTCATGTTTAGAAGAAGCAGAGTGCTTCCCGGTCAGTTTAACCTCAAAAACCCAGCAACAATGCCGGATTCAAATGTGCGTCCAAAAGTCCTGCCACTTGGTAAACTCAGCAAAGTGAGACGTTGCCACAAACTCCAGTCTCAGCTCTTTATGAAGTTTCAAAAATGCACAAAAGTTCACCTAGTTTCAGATTTCCACAGAGAGAAAAAAAAGGAAACAACACAATGCAAAAAGACAAGCCCATCTAGCTGTATAATGGGGTAAAAGGTTTGAAACTGTATACACTTTCAGTTGTCACGCTGACTTTCTCCGCTATACCTCGTGATGCTTTACCACACCTGAGTAATGTTTATGGAATGCTAGAACAAACCACTTGCCAAATGACCAAACGGCTGTCCTGAGTAACACTCAAATGTTAAGCGACTCTGACCGATTCATTCCAATAACTTGAAGGTATTTTCCACAGATTGCTATATATTTTGTTTCTTATCCATATAAAAAGTAATTTATTATTTCTCATTACTGTTAAAAACCTTTTCCCCGCCTAGTTTAGATGTAAAAGTTACACAGCCCCACACTGAGAGTTACCCCATTGCAGCTCCGCCCATGTGCTCCAGTTTTGATGACCCCGTTCTGGATTCCAGGGTCAGAAATTTAAATGTTGCTGGGTGGAACAACAGAACAGGTGCTGCCAGCAAATCCCTGGGGTGGGAGAGGAAGCTCTGGTAAAAACATGAGCGCTGCTCTTAAAGCAGGACACACAGCTTCAATTTCAAACCTTCGTTCAAAAATGAACAGAGGAAGCGACAACATGAAATGCTCATAGAGCGATTGAAGAACGATTCTTACCGAATATTATACTCGGGTGAGCAGGAAGATATATTATTAAGAGTAGGGGACAAGCAGCCTGCTACTACACCAGCTAGGAATATGTGGAATGAATTGGCAACCCCTTAACCCCCAGAGAATCTTTCCCCAGGCAGGATAACGTTTAATGACCTCACAAGGTCATCAAAGGTAAGTGTGGTGAATTCATGTTGCCTTTAAAATATATTTTGTACCATTCAGAAGTCAGCCAATATTTACCCCGACAGTAAATTTACAAAAAGTATCTCTTGGGACTAAATGATCTGTCGTGACACCTACGCATGGAACATTTGAATTAAATGGATACAGTGTCCTGAAATTCATGCACGACTGTTGAAACCTCACTAACTCAGTGGGAATTCCATAAGAGATGATGAGATTTCTCAAATGCAGTCCCCACTCCTTAAGGTGGGCATATTTGTTCAAACGTGATACGCTCACTACACATGTGTAACGCAGCATCAGCAACAAAATTAAAAATTATCCCAGCTAGTTGTCCTTGAGTGGCTGCTGAGCAGAATGCATATGTGTAATAAGGGGATTTGTTTTGACCCACATATGAAAAAACATTATATTCCACTAACTCTGGCGGTACTTTAGCTCACTAACACAGATTTCTGTCAAATCCTGAGTCAGTTTGCATCATCACTCAGGGTTTGTGGAAAACAAAGTAAATGAGCAGCATCAGCAGAGATTCCAAATAAATTTCCCCCAACACACATTTCCTGGTTGAGTAACAAAGAGTTAGTGGCAATGACCTAATGTGAGGGTTCAGATATTAACAAACTGAAGTTCCACACCACAGCTTAAAAAACCCCTCTTAATGGAATTGCTGTCTTGTAATTCACTTTCTCCAACTCCTGTCCCCTGTGTTGTAGATGTGGCTTTGCAACATTTTTCTGTGATGCTGAGTTTGCATTTTAAGTTGTAGAAGAAATGGAGGCCTAAGGGAAGCAAAGTCGGTAAATCACAACTGTTTCGGCCTGAAATAAAGGGAACACTCAAGATGCTACGTCCAGCAACTTTGAATTTTATATTAACGGAAATGTGTAATAGTTGTCCTTTGATGGCCAGTATGAATGACTGCCCATTTTAAACATGGATGGTTTATGTGTGGTTGTAAAACTAAACAATCCATGACTGATAATAACATGCAGGGAAAGATTACATACAATTCTTAAGGACAGGCTTACAGGAGGATGGACAGCAAGAGGAGGTAGAGGCAAAAACTGGGAACTCATTCAACCTGTGCCATAGGAGGCAGTCAGGGGAGGATCTACATCTACAGATGGTTTGAGCTATATGATATTGGTCAAAGATCAGAATTGTGTTTTTCTTTTTGATGCTCATTCTCTGGGAGTTTCTTGTATGAGGCTAAAGGAAGGAAAAATTGGACATCAGGAAGCTCATTCTATTTTCCATTCTTCATAGCTCCACAGAAACCAGATACAAAAACAATGCTGTAAAGAGAGGGAGGAGGGGGTCAACGCCAGAACATTCAAGAACAGGCAGTCCCAACAGAAATTGGGCTACTTCATTATGCACCTTATCAATTTAAACTCACTGGATAGATCAAAATGATATAGACATCCTAAGATGAGAAATTGACATAGGATGATTCACAACTTTTGAGGTAGCCAGGGGCATGCTATTGTGGGTGGCACATGATGTACCGAAGTGGAGATCCAGGAGATGACAAGCCTTGGCTGCTCAGCATTCAGATAATGATCGCAGGGTCCTGACATGAACAGATAAGCACTTACGGAGCATTGAAACCCATAGGAAGGTATTGCAGAGACTCTGCAATGGTGTGCGGCAGGTGGCAGGGGTGATAGCATAATGCAATGCCATCGTATGCAGCACTGGATAACTGCTTCCCTTCAATGCATAACATCCTGGAGCAAATGGCCAGATGCAGGAGCGTCAGCAAATATCCCACAGAACAAACCTGGATACATAACTCCATTGCCAGATTGAGGATTCATCTTTTGGGCCTGCACACTGTATTCTTAGGTATCTGCAGTGCTGCTTTCCAAGCTTGGCTTCCCAGGTTGTCTGCTGTTTTACTCTCTCTTCCTGCTCCAAAAATTAAATGCTGAAGATGGAATCCACATGGGCAAAGCATTTCGCAACCTTCCCATTCATTTTAGCAAAATTCCCCAAAGAAGAATCAGCGACCCGGAATTTCCTGAAAGCCAGGCCAACTTTATGCTGATCCTGCCGACCGTTACTCACAACAACATTTACTGCTAATCTCATAAGCATATGCTAGAAAAACATGTAAGGAAGTGAAAATGAGTGTTAGCAATCTGGGTCAGAGGTAAGCATGGAACTTATGCCATATTCCTTCTACGAGTCCTTTATGTATGAAAATGAAGCCTGAAGCCATCCAACCATCACTTATTACATTAGGCACAACACAAGAGCATCAGAAACAGGAGTAGGAGCAGGGCCCTTCCACCATTTTAATAAGATCATTGGTGATCCTTGACTCTAACTCCACTTTCCTGCCTGATCTCCATGCTCCTTGATTCCCTTAAGTGTCCAAAAAATGATCGATCCCAGCCTTAAACAACTGAGCATCCACAGCCCTTCGGGGAGAATTTCAATGACTCCCAACCCTCTGGATGAACAAATTTCCCATGTCAGTCTGAAAATTCTGTCCCCCAATCCTGAGACTACGGCTGGGATTTTCTGCTCCCGTTCACAGTGGGCTGGATTTTATGGCTACCTGCCAGGTGTGTTTTCAGCAGGGGTGGCACATAAAATAAGAAGGGCGTGTAGCCGACTGCCTTCCTACCCACCCCCACCCCACCCCCCGCCGATCCCCATAATACGAGCGGAGGGGAAAAGCTGCCCACCAGCCTGCCTGCCTTTAGGCCTATTGAGGCCCTTAAGCTATTTAAGGATCTCAATCTGCCTCCACTGCCACAATACGATGGGCTCTGGAAGGTGGGAAAGAGTGGGAAGGCTATTTTTTCACCAAAGTTGGTGAAAGGGCAGGACGGCAGGCATGGCAAGCAGGCGTGGAAAATATCGCAAGAAGGCCAGTAATTGGTTTTGCAGCGTTGTAAAACCAGTTTGCGATTGTGCATTGCAAGCTCTGATGACAGACTGTGCTTCCTACCGAGGTATGTTGGGAATGTCATTTCAATACACTTGCATCTCACTATATAAGGACTCCTCGCCGGAATCATCCCACCATGCCGGATCATCAGGGCACGTCGGCGTGAAATTAGAACAACATGTTTCACAACGGTATATAAGCGATGTGCACCTGGCAACCTGCGCTTTGTTCGTGACTTTGAGGCTTGTTCCCCTACCTTGTGTAGTGCAGTGCTCACGGCAATCAGTGCCAGACTTGGCAGGCAGTACCACATCACATTCAGGGGTTTGTCACAGGCAAGACTCTACTTACCAGATCAGCGATAAGGCGAGCGTGGCTTTTAATAGGCTGTAGGGCAAGGGTTCTGCTGACAGGGGATGGGTTGGGGGGGTAATAGTGGGGAAGGTTGCACTCAGACACATGTCTAGGGTGGTGAGGGGAGGGTGCAGGGTGTTAGCATCCTCAGCGCCAGGATGAGAGAGAGTCTGTTACAGAATGACTTAAGCTACCTGGGGCCAGGATGGGAGGAGTACTGAGTGGAGAGGCGTTTCAGTTTACATTGTTGAGCTTTCAAAGGCCAGGAGGGGGAGGACATGTCAGTCCAGTCTCAGTCATGCCCAGCATGTTCTGCGCAGAGCACTGTTGTCCCCCAGCACCCCTGCGCTGGCCAGGATTTCTAGGATGAATAGTTGCTGACACTAGAACAAAGCCCTTGAACTCACATTCACCAACGAGTCATTGACAGAAATAGGACTTTTGGAGGCTAATAGTGGCTAATGTCTGTCTCTCTACATACTGCAGAGAGGAGACCATCAGGAAGATGGAGAAAACAAGGAGAAGATTGTGATGGAGGTGCCTGGGTCGCAAACCGACCGACTTTAACAAGCAGAGGGTGGGATTTCCACCCCTCAGTGTAAGGAAGGCGGACCCTCGAGAGCAGCCGGCTGATCTGATTTGCCGACATCTCTTGCAGTCCCAGCAGCGCCAGAACTCAATAGTGGGAGCTGCAGGGACAGCAAGGAGGCCTATAAAGAAAACTGATTGTGGCCGGAACCAGGCTTTTTAGGTGGGGAGGGACTGGACACCCTTGAGAGGGGAGAGGGAGAGTGAGGGGGTGGGGACAGCTGGTTTTGGAGGCCCCCAGATAAGGGGGAACAGAGTTGGGTGGGTGGGTACCACCTTAGGGGGTGCTGTTGCCACCAAAGTGCACAGGGCACCCCCCCAAAGAATGCACCCTTCCTGATCTTTCACCAACTTTGATGAAAAAACAGCCTTCCCACTCTTTCCCACCTTCCAGAGCCTATTGTATTGTGGCAGTGGAGGCAGATTGAGGTCCTTAAATAGCTTAAATCAGCCATGATTGAATGGCAGAGCAGACTCGATGGGCCGAATGGCCTAATTTCTGCTCCTATGTCTTATGGTCTTAAGGGCCTCAAGAGGCCTAAGGGCAGGCAGGCTGGTGGGCAGCTTTTCCCCCTACTCGTATTATGGGGATCAGGGGGTGTTGGGGGTGGGTAGGAAGGCAGTCAGCTACACACCCATCGTATTTTATGTACCACCCCTGCTGAAAACACACCTGGCAGGTAGCCATAAAGTCCAGCCCTATTGACCCATTCTATGTAATCTTGCCTCATAAAACAACCTTCCCACCCCAGGAATCAATCCAGTGGGCCTTCTTTGCACCAAGTGAAAGTCTAAAACTGTACATGGTACCCCAGATGTAATCTCACCAATGCCCTGAACAATTGCAGCAAAACCTTTTTACACTTGCACTCCAATCGCATTGCATGCTTAAGAAAATGTAATTTAATTAATTAAATTAATGAATGTAATTAGCTATTCCATTTTTAATACTGATCATTCTGTTGTGATGTACAAGCATACAAAAGATGACGTAAGTCTTACTGAGGAGAATTTTTAAAAAAACTTCTGACAAAAATTGCCACAAAACATCAAAACTGTGACTTTGGATCCTGGTGCACCTAACAGAAAAAATACATTTACAGTCCATTCAGAACTGGTGTAAATGCAGGAAGTTTGTGCTCCCTGGTCTTTTGCATGGAGAGGACAGAGCTACATTAATGTGCAGCAGGGAGTTTTGGCAGAGGCTTTGGTGAATCGGTGCAAAACATGACCAAAAATCAGGCACTGTACAAATACACTTGTTAGTGTTGGATCCAGTGCCTTTGGCTTGTTGGGGCTAAAGGATCCAAGTTGCATGCTTGTTTTGAGGTGATCGAGTTGGTACAAGGACAGACAACATCAGAAGTTCATTGTTAGAATAAACCCATGGGGCAGAATTTTCTGCCTGTCGGGTGGGCAGGCCCAACCCAATCTCCAATGGGTGGGGAGCCGATCCCTGCCAGCGAAGTGGGCCACACCGCCATTTTACGTGGGCGAGCCAATTAACGCCCACCCAATGTGACATCAGTTGGAAGCGCTATGCGCTCCCCGTGCGGGCTGGTGGAGGGGTTTCCCTAAAAGCGAGAGTGCGCTCTTTTGCACATGCGCATGAAAGAGTGCACATCTCCCTGAGGCTAAGTGTAGCCTCAGGGAGATCGCTTCCACTTTGAACAATATTAAAAATGGAAAAAAAAATTCCCTAACATGTCCCCCTCATGTGACAATGTCATATGAGGTGGGACATGCTCACAATTTACAGATTAACTTTATTAAAATTTTTAAAGACCTGCATGAAACCTCATCCCACCTGTGGATGAGGTTTCATATTTTCTCTATTTGCCGCCGGGGCTCCTGGCCTACCTGCCAACCTTAAGGTTGGACGGGCAGGTCCTTTAATTGTTTAAATGATCCTGTCAACGGCCTCAATTGGCCATTGACAGGTTGGCGGGCCCACAGCTGATTTTGCTGCGCCCCTGCCTATGTGAAAATTTAAATGAGGCGGGATGACGTCAGGGGTTCTGCCCAACGTCATCCCGCATCATTCTACGCGTCGGCGAGCGGGCCCCGCCTCCTGTTCGCCAACGGCAAAATTCTGCCCATGCTGTTTATTTATAAATTAAACTCAGCAGCTACACCTGTGTGCTCACAACATAAAACTCTGTCTTGACTCATCGGTGTCTAACTCAAGACTCTCTCACACTGAGGTAGCCTGCACTCCTCCGCTATTGGGTATTACGATCATGTGACCTTACATTACAATACTTGTCTTAAAGGTATACTATATATCAGATTACCACAGTTAGTCACTGAAGTGTGGATTTCTCGATCTTGTGCTCTGAAAATCAGCATTATGTTGTACATACACTTGTTTCAGTACTTATCCTAAACAAATTCTGGTCCAGTCGCTCGAGAGATATCCTGATGAAGGTGTGAGCCTCCAAATTAAATAAAAAATTGACTTATAAAAACCTCATATCTATAAAACACAGCCAATCACCTGAATTATTCATATTAACCGTAACATGAGTTGGATCAGTAGGATAATTTTCAGTTTGTATGATAATGTTAAATGGACCACATGCCAGTCCGTGTTACACTTCCCTGGATTGTCATTTCCACTGAAACCAAATTAAAAGTGGCGTTAAACCAGTGCATCCCTTCAAAGTCTAAAATTAGGGCCGAGTTTACACTTTACTAAATCACGTGAACTTTGGTTAACTGCGGTTTTCTCAAATTGACGTGATTCCAAAAGTGGTAGGACAGAGGCTTCTTCCCTTTTCAAAATACTTTGCAATATGCAGTAAAATAAATGAATTCCATACTCCTATCAGCAATGCTGCAGTCTATCCACAGGCTAGGACTGAGACATCAATTTTTAAACAACGCTATTACATCCTGTGCTTATTAATTACAAGAAAATATATATTTTCTCACCGCAATTATTTTCTCAAGACATTTTATTACATAAAGATCTAATCTGGTCAGACCGCAGAGGTGCTCTCCATGACCAAACTCACAGGAAAGGCTTCCTGCAGCTGATGTGAATATTGAAGCCAAGAGTTGACATAAATCAAAACTTTTAATGCGAAGTGAGAGTCAGAACACTGACTAGAGCAAATTTGAGCCCATGGGCCAAGACTGAACAAATTACTACAGGGAGCAGGCTTCCTTCTCACAGTTACGAGAATAATTTTGTCATGCTTTTTCTCCTACCTTACATCGTTCCATGTTCAGAATTACAACAATGAGCGGTTCAACTTAGCTAGCTTCACTTATCTTACTGCCTGTATGTATAAAGATCTTTCCATATCTCATTAGAAATCCTACCCTACTGAACACTGTCTCTCTGTACAACTTGATATCCTTGCTGGCATGTTTTTGAAACATTTTCCTATCCTAAAATCTTTTGCCCACATATAACATGGGTTTTGCATTTGCCCAGTTGTCACTCTGACTGTATAACCTGGCCTCCAGGGTTCTCACAAAATGCTCAAATGTTTTCTCATCTGCCATTTTGTTTCTCAGGAACCAAGCTTTCTAATATGCAAAATAAGGGTTAAAACAAAAGTTTAAAAAATAAAGATGAGATGGTTGTATTGATTACTGCCCCTGATGTTTGCTTTTAGTTTGTCAGCATATTCATTTAAATTGCTCAATCTTAGACAAGTTCTGTTAGGACTTTTACCCTTCTGTTCAGTCAACTCCACAGAAAGAGCATTTTTTTTTACTGGTGATGCAGATTTGCCAGTTGGGATCCCTCTATTACTATGTTATGATGAGTGGATGGAAGAGGCTAGATTGGAGGCACCTAAGATGAGATATCATAGAAAAAAAATGTTCTTTAGATGCAGATACTCGCCTAGCAGGGTTTACAAATCAAGGTCTTATTTAGACTTTTCTTAACGTGAGTGGCTCAGAAAGCTACAACCCCCTGGAGGCTCATTTCAACTACCAACTGAAGACATGCAACCCACTTCCACTCAAAGAACAGCCCCTTTCAGGCAGCTTTGCCAGATTAGTCATACATGAGATCACCATTACAGGTGACTGATACCCTATACAGGAGAGCCATGCAATTGCTATCCTTTCCAATGGAACAAGAGAAACAAAATGACAAGAGTTATCCAGTTCTACAGACTGGCATCATTCTCAAAAGTGTCCCAGGAGCAATTCCTGGAATTCATGTAACACTGAAAGCTCCATATGACAACGCATTCAGTGCTCTGAACAGGAGGGACTTTGACGCAATTAATGGGAAGCTAGTGTATGATGCTAATCACATTACTTTGCACGTAAATGATTGAATCCTAGGAAGCTGTCATAACACTTTCAACCTCACAACACTCTACCATACTTGTTCTTATGTTTCACTACCATATATCAGGAAGATTGATGGTGATCAAGGCTATTGCCTGAGGTAATGTCTGATAAATCTGTAAAGCAGAAAACACACTTCAAAAAATAGAGGATAGACATTGGAAAGTTTAAATCTAATTTTAGACACCTAGATAAATGAGTCCTGCAATAGAGCCCAGGAAGAATCTCCAAGAGTCATTATATGTTAATATATTGCAAGGTACAAAAATAAAAAAAAGACTTACTATTCTGGAGGTTGAAAGGGATGATGATGAAGGTATGGTGGGAGAGGAAGCACATCTCTCCCAGTCACATGAGGAGGTTGCACAGGAGATAGCCCAGTGTTTTCAATGAATAGAAGTTGCCACACCAAATAAAGGCATTTCACACCTACCTTCTTTCCCACTTACACCCTTCCTCTCAAAGACCACTGCCAATTCTCCTCACCAGATGGAAGTCTACATTTCCATTCCCATCATTCAACTTCCAAAAGTTGCAAGCAAAAACAGAAATGAACTCAGAAATGTGTCTTCAAGCCATGTTTATTTCACACAATATCATTCATGCAATGGCACCAGAAAATCACTCCACACTATCGAAAGCTCTCTCTTTTTTTCAAGAAAACTTGCATTTATATCGCACCTTTCAAAGTACTGTGGAAGTGTAGTCATTATTGTACTGTAAGAAATTAACACCTTTTGTGCCAGATAAATTAATTGCTCTAGCTCTTAGTCGATTATTTCTACAACGTGCTAAGTGAGGTGAGGTTTGTCGGTGAAGAGTTGGAAGGGTTCCGTTGGATTCTTAAAGACATGAGGTCTTATCTCAGGGATGCAGTTGTCCCAGAAGAATTTCTTCTGGCAGCCTATGTCTTGCAGTACCAAGGGATGCCAGACCCATGTCTCAAGCTTCTTCATGTACAGGCATTATGTCTCAAGAACACAGGCTCATTGCTAATCTTCAGAGCAACAGCATCATTGGGGGCCATTCCACACAGCCCACTGGTTCTCAGAGCTACTACTGGTTGATGACATGACAGAGAGGATAGTTCCAATTATGTCTTGGAATCCCTATGAAAGTCTTGCACAAAGCATTTTTGAAAAAAATGGTAGCTTCCATTCCACAAACATCACTGTCCTTAGTACCTCTTCCTGATTGATGCCTTGTTGCTGTATAATTCTCCTAGGCTGTCACTGAATACATGGTAAAAACATAGAAACTAGGAGGAGTAGGCCATTCAGCCCTTCCAGCCTGCTCCGCCATTCATTATGATCATCCAACTCAACAGCCTGCTCCTGTTTTCTCCCCATACCCTTTGATCCCTTTCGTCCCAAGAGCTATATCTAACTCTTTCTTGAAAGCATACAATGTTTTGGTCTCAACTACTTTCTGTGATAACGAATTCCACAGGCTGACCACTCTCTGGGTGAAGAAATTTCTCCTCATCTCAGTCCTAAATGGTCTACCCCATATCCTCAGACTGTGACCCCTGGTTCTGGACTCCCCCACCATCAGGAACATCCTTCCTGCATCTACCCTGTCTAGTCCTGTTAGAATTTTGTAGGTTTCTATGAGATCCCCCTCATTCTTCTGAGCTCCAGTGAATATAATCCTAATCGACTGGGTGTTCTGTATTTCATGGGAAATTTCCTATAAAGTGTTACGAATGCGTGGAACAGACTTGTCTCACTTTTACATCTTTTTAAATACATCCAAGTAAGACCAATGCTATTTAAGCATTGTTCTTTTGGGTCTCTAAACTCCTGAACTGAGAATTGTCATTTCTGCAGCTACTGTGGAGCAGTGACACTCTTCTCCAGCCAAAACCTTATTCTCACTAATGTTCAGTACCTCACTCAGCTATCTACTTCCTCCCTCGCTGATATCTCTGTTCTGATACTTGGAGTTAGTGAGGAAGTGGCAGCAATTACAGATAGGTAAGGGACAATGCCTGCAGCTCTGATGGCCATCTGCAGTGGCCAGCCTCTTTCCAAAAGGCAACCTCTATAATATACTTGGAAGAGCTTGTTTGTCTCTGCACTTAGTAACATTTTCTGCAAGGAAACTGTGGCTTAGTGTAAGGCAATTGCAATACTTTGAGAAAGCAAATAAAGCAGACACAACTTATGATGAGATAAAAACAAAAAACTGCGGATGCTGGAAATCCAAAACAAAAACAGAATTACCTGGACAAACTCAGCAGGTCTGGCAGCATCGGCGGAGAAGAAAAGAGTTGCCGTTTCGAGTCCTCATGACCCTTCAACAGAACTGATCTTTCTTTACAAGGAGAGGGAAATATAAGCTGGTTTAAGGTGGGGTGGGGGAGAGAAGTGGAGGGGGGGGTGGTGTTAGGATAGGAGCAGATCGTCAAAAGAACAAAAGAACACAGAGGTGTTGAAGTTGGTGATATTATCTAAACTTATGATGAGTCTTGCCCTGCCTTTACCAAACTTCTCCTGCCTTTGTACCTCCAACTTTGCCATTTCCGACTGGCCCTCCTATCAGTCTGACAATTATTTGTAGTTTTCTGATCATGTGGATTCAGGATTGTCAGCAGTGATGTTACTTGGCCATTTGGAGATCATTGTCAGTGGCTGTATACCACTATTCCTTTGTAAGGACGAAGGCAATGTTTAGGGAATGTGAGCATCACAGGGTCTTGATCTTGTCCCTTATGAGTAGAAATACCCCATTATGATGAGAGCAGTAGATACACTGTTTCTTTTAAATGATCTATTCTTGAAGACTAACAGAATTGCTTGCCATATGAGTTGCTACATTGTGGGCGTAATTTTACGCTGGTGGGATTTTACTGTCCCACCAAAGTCAATGGACTTTTGAATGGTCCGCTGCATTTTACAGCCCCGGCCTCGCTGCACTGAGGCCCATAAAATTCTACCTTGTGAGTCCAACTGGTGCTTGAGGATTTATACAACTTACCCTTTGCAGCAGCTGAGTTTTGTTGACACTCGGGTAACCATGGAGAAAGAGTATGAGAGGTAAGCAAGTGAATAAAGCCTCTATTAATGACACAGCATGTGGACTGGCTACAGTGACTGGACTCCTTGGTCACCCTCAAGTGGTCACTTGGTAATAGTTCCTAGTCTGGTGAAAGATGCAATGAATGTCTCTACCATCTCCCTCTTTACTCCTGAGCCCTTAACGTGGCGTTTTGCCCTCAGTGCCCAAGAGACAATCTCTTTTTGCCTTTGACTCCAGCCAGCAACACCTATATGAATGTATCTGTGATTCTCGCTGAGAACATGTCCTGCTGCTGACCAACACCCACCCGCACTGCTCCTTCAGCCATTCTATCATTCATCTTTCCTGCTGCTGAGTAAGTGACACCTTTTAATCGGCTGTAACCTTTAAAAGGCTGCAACAACATTGTATTCTCCTCCCTCTTATTGACAAAGGCCATCAGGAGTGTGATTACTGCCCCTAATCCATCCTGGTCCTGGCTTTTTAATGCGCATCCCACAGGGAAAGATCATGGGGTTGGCAATGGAGTCACAGGGGCAGGCAGCAGTCCCATCACAATGCATCACACAATTCACAAGAACCTAAGTAGAAAAGAAAATAACCACAAGAAAGATTGCAAACAACCCACAAAATGACTGAAGGATTAAAGTTACTTGTTGGGACTTAAATCACATACACCACATTTGATTGCCTGGCATCTGTTGACCTTGCCAAAACCAATAGATAATACTGTGCATTATGGTCCAGGAACCCACATATATATCTAAATGGATCTACCTCTGCCTATCCTCCACTATTGACTGGGGACACAGGAATGGGCGATCAGTCTGAGCTAAGTCAGTTAAGTTCTAATTATCTTCTACAATCACACAACAATTAAAGTGAGGCATATGCATATTACTGATTCCAGTCCCTAACAACGTTCCTATGCCATAACTCACCTGTGCCCACTTTGGTTTACTCAATACATACATCTGTTGTACCCAATGCTTTAGGTCAACTATTTAGGTCAACTATTGCTTATTATTCTGACTTTTATTTCAGGAAATTGCCTCCATGAGTAAAGGTCATGAAATACTTTGCTAACCTCACATAGAATTGATCCCTCACGTTAGAGTAATAAATAAACATGTCGTTGAGCGAATGGATTAAATAAACATTGACTGGGTTTCAAATACGCATAATTTCTGTGATGAGGTAATTAAATAAAGAATCTTGCGGCTTTGCAGAACAGATAATAGCTTTAAATAAATTATAAAAATTACTGACTGAATGAAATAAATAAATTCCTGACCAATAAATAAATAAATCATGGGTTGAAATGAATAAATATATTGCTTGGCATAAACTAAGTAAAGAATTCTTGGCACAATTAATCTTACAGTAAAACTCTTCCTGAATGAATTGCATATTATTCCACAAATGCTTCAGACGCTGAATGCTACATTTGTCTGAATGTCTTATGGTCACTTACTTACAACAACTTATATTTTTATAGTGCTTTTAATGTGGAAAGCACCTCAAGGAACATTCCAGAGGGAAGATTAAAAATAAGCAAGTGAGGATCTGACTCACAGCATAGTGCAAGAGTTAGAGGGAATGATTGAAAGCTTCGGCAAAAAGTTGTTTTTTAAGAAGGTTTTTAAAGGTGGTGAGAGAGGTGCTGAGGTCATGGAGCCTCAGGGAGGAGGTTACAGAAAGTGGAACCAAGGAAGCTGAAGCCTCTGATGTAGATGGTAGGTCAAGGGATTGGGAGAGACAACAGGCCGTAATAAAAATGAGAATGAATTCTTCTGATTAATTCACAGAGGCCCAAGAAAAGGGTACCCATGGTATTTAGCAGTTTGAAATCAGCCACCAGCTTTGATTAAGAATAGCACAGTAAATGGCAGCTGCTCTTTTTCACCAGCACAGCTCATCATCTCACTGTCTGTGGATGATGTTCTGCTGTATGGTGCTAATCAGTGACATTCCTCTGATTTAGATACTGGGTGAATATGGGCAAATCTCCACTCACAACACACGACAAAGGTAACATGACTGAGGGAAGAAGCCATGTATTCAGGATGATTTTGCTTCTGTTGAGAAAGATCTGGAAGAAGTAGCCTCTCTTGTTCCAAGCGATCATACTTTATCTAGAATACAGATGGCCATTTCCACTTGATCTTTTTTAAACTGGGTGTCACTAAAATGAATGAACTGGCAAATCTGTTATGTCATTTTAGAATGCTTCCTGATCAAACAGGCATCAGTGTATTCTGAGATTTTTTTGGTAGCATGCACCAAAGGACCAGGGAACACTGAGTTGCTCCATTGTAAGATGTACTCAAGGTCTTATGGAAAATTAGTAATTAAGAAGGCAAATAGAATTTTGGCCTGTATTGCTAGGGGCTGGAGTTTAAAAATAGGGAAGTCTTGTTGGGTGTTGGTGAGGCTGCACCCAGAGTTCTGTGTACAGTTTTGGTCCCCATGTTTAAGAAAGGATATACTGGCATTGGAGGCAGTTCAAAAGAGATTCACTAGGCTGATTCCTGGAATGAAGGGGTTGACTTATCAAGAACAGCGAAACAGGGTAGGACTTCATTCATTAGAGTTTAGGAGAACGAGGGGATTCTTATTGAAACATACAAGATTCTGAGGGGGTTTGACAGGGTAGATGTTGAGAAGATGTTTCCGCTAATGAGGGAATCTTGAGCTAGGGGACATAGTTACAGAATAAGGGGATGCTCATTTATAACTGAGATGAGAGGGAATTTCTTCTCTCAGAGGGTAGTGAATGCCTGGAATTCTCTATTCCAGAGAGTTCTGGAGGCTAGATCACTGAAAGTAATTAAAGAGGAGGTAGATAGGTTTTTGAAATTTCGGGGAGTTGAGGGCTATGAGGAGCTGGCACGAAAGAGGAGTTGAGGCCTGGGGCAGATCAGCCACGATTTTATTGAATGATGGGGCAGGCTTGAAGGGTCGAATGGCCTACTCCTGCTCCTATTTCTTATGTTCTTATGTGGAGCAGATGTTAACTATGTCAGAACGTCTTTCTGTTCCCTCATACTGGCACATTTCTGGACATAGCTTCTTGTTGCCCATTTCTTACAGGTATGAGCTGATGTTTGTGATCACATTGCACATTTCTTGGGTCACAGAATATGCTGGAGCTGGATTATAAATTACACAGCTGGGAACTGAAAAGGCATTTATCAGCTGGTTGATGTGCTCAGGAAGTCTCCATGATGTTTGTTTGACCAACTGCAATAGAAATGGAATTTGTCTTGAGCAGGTATAATTAAATATGGTATAACCTGAATCTAGGATAGAAGAGCCTGAAGCTGTCAGTGGTAATCCCACCACCTGCAGTACTGGAGTGTTACTGATCGATAATTGCAGGATATAAGTGCCGCTGCTCCTCTGCATCCCACCAGAAGAACATACATCAAAATTGTGCAGCCCCAGCCTATGATTTTCTCATTCAAAAAAACATGGTTCTACAGTTCAGAATGTGTGCTTCTGGTATCTGCCAAGAATTGTTATCCTTCAGTGAGTTACATTTATCCCTCCTTTTCTGTCAGTTTCCCAAATGCAGTGACGTTGCTGTGGAGTGAACATTGATTCTGGGCTCTCTAAAGCTGAAGCCATAGCTTAGCAGGCCTTTTGCTTCACTATTGTCGCACAATGGCTCATTCAGTGCACAGGGCATTGTAGGGCCAATTCTCCTGTCATGGTGCCCATTGGAATTACAATGGAATGGGTGATGGGGCTCAGGAAATCTGGTAGAAATTGAGCTCATTGGATGCCTGCCAACTGTGTGTCACACATGAACTGGCAGCCAGCTTTTATTTTAATATCACAATCCATGTTAATGAGGTTGGAATCAGGGGAGCCACATTTCTCCAATTTTCTTAGGTAAATGTGCTATGTTACATATTGCCTATACAAAACAACGAATGAGCTCTGGCACATTTTAAGATGTTAGGAAGTCAGAATTTCAAAGAGGACCTGTGTGATATGTTGATTTGGAGGATATATGAAAGCGGATGTTAATTTTCAGAGCAATTGTATTGTCAGAGTTTGGTTTGTTTATATGTAGAGGTTTTTGTCTCTAATTGCTGCCAGAAAGATTTATTGACATTACAGTCAAAATTCTTGAAGTCCAATGAAGATTTCTTTCTTTTTGTGCTATTAGAGGAAGAAGAAGATGAGAGAGGAGGCTTGAGGCAAATTTGACAATGCCAAAAGTGGACTTCTATGACTTACTATTGCCCATGCAGCCAAGCTTATAGACCCAGGCACCTGGATGTCCAAAGGAGGCAATGATGGAGTGTGCTGTTTTCTCAAATTTTACCATGAAGACAGTCTTTATTACAGGGATGGTTTTGGCAGCACGGTCAAGGTTCTATGCATTACATAAATTACATAAAAAACACTGGAAATATGAGCAGGAATAGACCATACAGCCCCTCAGGCTTGGTCCACCCATTCATTATAATCATGGCTGATCTTCTGCCTCAACTCCACTTTCCTGCCTGCTCCCCATATTCTTTGATTCCTTGGGAGACCAAGGCCTGGATTTTTGTTTTGGGTTCGGAACCCCGAAGCTGAGTGAATTGCTGGGTCCCAATTCCGTGTCAAGTTGGCATTAAACCCTTGGCGAAATTTCTGTAGGGTTGGCCAATTAGACTGTGCTCGCCATCCAGTTAAGGATAGCAGGTGGGCTCCCATGGCTGGAGGGCCAAAAGGAGACCCTCCAGCAATGACATATCAGTAGCAGTCACGGCATTCAAGGTGGGAACTGCCAATGCAGATGACAGAGTGTGAGTGCGAAGGGAAGATAAAAAATGTTTACATTAAAAAAGCCACAGTTGCCAGGCCGTCATCATGGAGGGCAAGCCCTTCCACTGGATGGTCAGCGGCCGCAGCCGTGGCCCGGCTTCTCTGGCGGGTTGTGAAGCAGGAGGCTGTCCCTAGCTGGATGGAGTGCTGGTCACCCCCATTTCCAACTCCAGCCTGCCGACAGAAGGCCGCCTCCAACCCTAGGCTGTATTTCAGCCTCAATGGGAGGCCTGCAAGTCGAATGGAAAATTCCACAAAAACTGGTTAGGGAAAGATTCCTTTATGCACCATCTTTCTTCCATGCATCTTTTTGAAGTTCTGAAAATGTTTTAACTACAGTTCACTTTTGGGCCAGTAAGGGACTGCGTTCTCAACATGTTGGAAAGCCAACATTATTGTGATGAGCAAATAACTCCAAAAAAAACACATTATCAATAAAAAATTCACTTTGGAGAAACACATCATTGAAAGGTATTGCAAGCAGTACAACAACAAACACATTCACAGTCTCTTCCAGTTTGAGTGCGCCATCGAACATAGGGGTATATTTTTGGAATCAGCACTTTTGGCATTGAACTCCACCACACAGTGGAAGTGCGCTCTGAGAAATATGCATGCGCAGGTCAGTGAACGCTGCATGATGTGTTATCTATTAATTCGCAGCACAAATGCATAAATTCTGGATCTGCACATACAGAAAAAGCCAAGTCTCTGCAAGTTGTGACAGATATAAGGATAAATATTTTTGCATGAAATCAGGGGCCTTATTGAGGCTACAGCACGAAAGTCCACAAAATGCAGCCAGTCTAAATTTCATGGGCATGAAATATGCCTAATGCCTGCTCACATGTACACTGTTCTACTTGCACACCCCATCACATTGTCAACCTTTGAACTGGAAGCAGTAGCATAGTAAAGAAAATTTGTAATTCCTTTAAACTGTGACGTCTGTAATTATTTTTAAGAATGAAAAGGACTTTTAAGAGTTTGCATTAACTTTAAAGGGATCAATTGTAATTTTCTTGGATACTAAGAAATACTTGTCCATGTGACTTGGTGACCCTTAATCTGGAAGCAGTACCAATAAGAAGTAAGTTAAGATGGAAATTATGTTGCTAACCAGAAAGGAGAATTGCAGCAGAGCAGAAAATAGAGAGGCGTATTTACAAGGAGCTGTGTGTTTGTGTAATATAGTTAAACAAAGGGCAAAAAGCCAAAGACAGGGTTAGCAAGAATTGCAAACTGGACAATTTTACTGCTGCTGAGTTTTGTTGGAGCTGACCAGACCGTTTAACAGGGTTTATTAAAGGAATTGGATAAAGGAGTCTCTGGGGAATCTGTGCCATCAACACAGTCATGAGCCTAGCTAAGGAGGTTCTGCAGGAGTGTGCTGTTTGGGTGATGACTGTCTCTGGGAACCTTGATCAAATACAGCTGCCCGTGAATGCTTCTTGAGAGTAGAAGTGATTGAGTTAGAAAGTGAGAGATCCTATGTACCAGAGTCTAAGTTAGAGAAATTTGAGATTGTAGGTAGTGCCACATGGCTGGAGGGAATGACATGGTGCTTGTGGTTGTGTAAGATGTATTGTTGCTGTACTACTTAAAGTGAAAATCTACCTTTTTAGTTGAAATATCATTTGCCTGTTAATTCATGTTTAATCTGCATTGCACCTGATTTGTGTTAAAGTAAAGGTTACAAAAAGTGAAATTGTTTTCTTAATTTCTTTATTTGCGGATTGTTTGGGTAAATTTGGTTTACGGTTCCTCCAAGGGGATCATCACAGCATCTTGAATCGCACCTCTTATGCTACAGTCCTGCGCAGGGTTGCCAATTCTGGCTGCTGGAGGTTGCATCGCATAAGCTACAGCCTCCAGATGTTATGCCCCAAACTCCCAACACCTGCCACCCTCGCTTTCTTCGCCTGACAAATGGAAAGTGAAAAGCCTCATCATGATCCCGTTGAATGATTCCTGATGGTCAGTCAAGCAGACTTTATACCATTTCCAATGATTTTGCATTATTAAAACATAAGTGTTCAAAGAAGTTGAAGAAAACACACAATTTTATTTAATTGTTTTTTCTCCTGAGTGTTGTTCACAGCAGAATCTGAGATTAAACTTCAATTCCTGGAGACTAGGCCAATCCTGGAGGGTTGACGACCCTAGTTCTTCTTTACAGTAACCAACTGCAAGCTTGTTAGCTTTATAGAATACAGCCAAGTGTCATTGCACAGGCTGAATGTTGTGAGATTGTTGTTTATGTAATTAAGCAAGATGCTGCTCCTTTGTGCCTTGTTTTAATGACGTGATGCCTCACCTTACTGCAGTGAAACTAAACACTTAGCCAATCTGGAGGAAGTCTTAAGAGGGTTCATGGAAGCCGGCATATGGTTAAAAAAGCAAAAATGCACATTTCAAGCACCAGAAGTTACTTATCTGGGTCACAGGGTGGATACTATGGGTTTGCATCTGGTAGAAGAGAAAGTTCGGGCAATGAAAGATGCACCCTCACCATCCATGTCCTTCCTGGGCATTATCAACTACTATAGCCGCTTCTTGCCTAACGTATCAACTGTGTTGGCACCATTACACTTGTTGTTGAAAAAGAATCACCGTTGGTCGTGGAATTCACAACAGGAATTGTGAAAGTAAAGAAACTGTTGTACTTGTAGTGTTTATTGGTACACTATGACACATTGAAACAGTTGGTATTAACATGTGATGCTTCTCCTTACGGTGTAGGGGCTGTGTTATCATATAGAATGGAAAATGGATTGGAAAGGCCCATTGGCTATGTCTCGAGAACCCTCTCCACATTCGAGAAGGATTATTCCCAGCTAGAAAAGGAAAGCTTATCGGTGGTATTCAGTGAAGATATTCCACCAGTACCTACATAGGTAACATTTCACCATTGTGTCTGACCATAAATCATGAATGGGTTTATTCAGTGAGGATAAGACCATTCCGCCAATAACATCAGCAAGAATACAACGCTGGTCTCTGATATTATCTATGCATGAGTATACTTTTATGCATCGTCCTGGTTTACACATTGCAAATGCGGACACACTCAGTCGTCTTCCATTACTAGATAGCATTGCACAAGCTTCTGTTCCAGAAGGAGTTGTGTTATTACTTAATTTCTTGGACTCTTCGCCTGTGTGTGCGAAGCAAATTAGACACTGGACAAACAGAGATCCGACATTGTCTAAAATCAGACTTTGTTTTGTAAGGGTGGTCAAATTCTCCTGTATCTGAAGATTTGAGACCTTACCATGCCAGAAACACAGAGTTAAGCTGTTCAGGTGGAATTTTGTTGTGGGGTTCAAGAGTTGTTGTCCCATCACAAGGAAGAGAACCACTCTTGACAGAGCTTCACAGTGCGCTTCCAGGCATATTAAAGATGAAAATGCTTGTGCAAAGCTATGTCTGGCGGCCAGACATTGACATTATCTTTCCAAGTACAAGTGGAAGACAGAATCATTCGTAAGCATGTAGATCATAAGTGTGTTAGAGAGACATTCCAACAACCAATTATTCTGCCTGTGATTAATGTCGAACTGTCAATTCCTGAGGTGACAGATCAACCTAGAATAGACATGCCCAATGCCTCTGTGGAGTTGCCAAATGCAGAACTGCCGCTTTCTAATGATGTGTCTCATGCTGCAGTTCCCGATCCTGTTGAGGAACCTCAAGTAGTAGAGCTACGCCACTTTAGCCGTATAAGGAGAGCACCCAGAGACTTGGTCTTTAATCACCTGAAGTTGTGTATATGTATATGCTGTTGGATATTCAAATGTTTCCCTGTAAATAGAAATTCTAAAAAACTAAAAGGTAAGGAAATGCAGTAATTGAAGGTATAGCCTCTCCTGCACATCAGGAGTCACGTGATGTTCTGGGCAGCCCAGACCAATGAGCCCTAAGGGCAATCCAGGGCCTGGGGCTTCCTGACAAGAGTCCTGATCGAGCATGTAGCAACTGAAAAGGTCTCTGTAATAAAGTTTAGCTGTTTCTTGTTGAAACCTATCTGTCCTACCGAGTCATTACAACCCAATAGCCCAGCTTTTCTGGCAGCATCTGCAGAGAGGAGCACAGTTAACGTTTCGAGTCCGTATGACTTTTCAACAGAACTAAGTAAAAATAGAAAAGAGGTGAAATATAAGCTGGTTTAAGGGTGGGGGATGGGGCAGTGGGGGGGAGGGTGGGACAGGTTGAGCTGGATAGGGGGCCAGTTGATAGTTGGAGATAGCCAAAAGGTATCATAGACAAAAGGACAAAGAGGTGTTGAGGGTGGTGATATTATCTTCCGCAAGCATGATCCAGACCTCTCTGTCGCTTGCTATTTCAACATTCCACCCTGCTCTCATGCCCACATGTCCGTTTTTGGCCTGTTGCATTGTTCCAGTGAAGCTCAATGCAAACTGGAGGAACAGCACCTCATCTTCCAACTAGGCACTTTACAGCCTTCTGGACTGAATACTGAGTTCAACAATTTTAGATCATGAACTCTCTCCTCCATCCCCACCCCCTTTCCGATCCCCTTTTTTTTTCCCCAATAATTTATATAGATTTTTCTTTTCCCACCTATTTCCATTATTTTTAAATGTATTTCCATCCATTGTTTTATCTCTTCCTTTTAACCTATTTCGATCCCTTCTCTTCACCCCACCCCCACTAGGGCTATCTCTACCTTGCTTGTCCTGCTTTCTACCCTTAATTAGCACATTCCTTAGATAATATCACCACCTTCAACACCTCTTTGTCCTTTTGTCCATGACATCTTTTGGTTATCTCCACCTATCACTGGCCCTCTATCCAGCTCGACCTGTCCCACCCCAACCCCCCCACCGCCCCCCTTAAACCAGTTTATATTTCACCTCTTTTCTATTTTTACTTTGTTCTGTTGAAGAGTTATACAGACTCGAAATGTTAACTGTGTTCCTCTCTGCAGATGCTGCCAGACCTGCTGAGTTTTTCCAGGTATTTTTATTTTTATTTTGGATTTCCAGCATCCACAGTTTTTTGCTTTTAGCCCAGCTTTTCTGTTTAATTATGTTTCTTTTCTCCTTTCCCACCACTCTCCTGGAAGTTGTGATGTCCTTGTTGAGTATAACTTCACAGGAAAAGGGCTACACTTCAGTAAATTGCCCAAGTGACCACTATTCATGTATGAGACTGAACTGTATCTGCTGGCTACACAGCCACAGACAAATTTCATGCTGTCTTCTAAAGGCACCAACACATATCGACTTCCAGCAGTAGTCATTGGATAGTAATCTGAATACCTGGACTACATTCCCCTTTTCAACCCTATGGTGACAAGGCAAGTTGCCGTGCTCCTTTCACTGCCTTAGGTAGGATGAGATCATTCACTACAGACCATTGCAAACGTAGGCCTTCATGTCTGCCTTATTCAACACTTGATGCTAGGCCTTCATGGGCACTATAAAGTGTCTTTCTGAGAATAGCAAACTACACTACATTACTTGGTAAGAACGCAAGGCAGCTGGGAGAAATATGGAACTGTAATAATAAGAGGAAAGAACTTCCATTTACATAGTGCCTTTCATGTCCTTCAGAGATCCCAAAGTACTTCACAGACAATGAAGTACTTCTGAAGTTGCTGTTGTGATGTCAGAAAACACTGCAGCCATTTTATGTCCCACAAACAACAGTGAAATAAAAGAGAATTTTTTTTAACTTTTAATGACTGAGAGATATTGACCAGGGCAGGAACAGAGCTCCTCTGCTCTTCTTTGAATAGTGCACATCCACCTGAGAGTCAGAATGGGGACTTGGTTTAAAGTCTCATCTGAAAGACAGCTCAGTGTCACAATGATATCATAAATACTTTCCCCATTAATGGCAACATCATGGAATGAAATCATCAGGTAATCAGAGTGTATATCCAATCTGCAGAGGAAAGAAATTACCCAGTACAAGAGAAATGCTGATAGATGTAAGGCTTCTTCCACAATCAAATGAGATACATCACCTGGAATCACTTGAGTTCAATCTTAGCTTAAATGGATGGATATGAGGCACTGGTATTGTGATTTCCGAACTAGCACTCAATGTAAGCTCCATTCTGTGCAACGACCGCCTGACCATGAAATCAGCCCTAAGCTGACATGCCAATTAAATGCACAGGAGTCTTAGCTCATGATGGGACTTATCTGCAAGTGCCATAAGAAATAACTTGTACTGTGCAATAACCCATGAAACTGGGTAAAACTTACTGAATTCCATGGCCCATATGTTGTCAAAATACTGCTGAGGTTAATGACGTTTGTCATTACTCATGCACAAATGCTACAACAAATTCAGACAAGGACAGATGCGAGGTTAAAGTGGAAACCCAAAACATTGCTGTCGGAAATGCACTGTTCTGCCATTAGTTTTGCAAATATGGCATTTTGCTGACTGCCTCAAAGCTGTTAAATGGTTTAAGTTTCTGTAATGCGCTTTCACAATCCTTCAGTCTGCCTGAGGAGGTACAGATGCCTCGTTTCCCTTGTGGCAACATTATCAGCTCACATTTTCAGCAACTCAACACGCAAAAGATTTAACCCGCAAGAGCAAATCTAACTAATGGTAGATGTCACTGGATTTATTCTCTGCCCAATACATCATTTGCAGGTAACTTTTGAAACCATGACAATAATTAGCAGCATTAATTTCTCCTATAATTTTATGAGTAGGAAGAACTCTGGGATTTATGCTTCTGGTAGGTTCATCTTATTTGGAGGGATGAGGAGGTGAAGGGAAACTCTGTAAATTACTTGATCTGTGTTCTCAAAATGGAGCCTCAGTAGAAATGGCCATACAATATGGAGTCATACTGAAGCTAAATGGAGGAAATGGCTAGGAAAACAAAACTAATTAAAATCCTGGAGATGTTTATTTAAATAAACATTCCTCACTGGTGATAAGATGCTAGCTCAGCTGCGGAATAGCTTGTTAGTGTGACATAAATATGCCAAACCTTATCTGGTCCTGCGTGGGACTCCATGCAAAAGGAAAATTATTAAAAGTTAGGGAGTAAAATTGGAACTTGGCATGCCTAAGTATCCATGGTTCATTAACTTTGACATCTTCCAGAACTTTTATGTGTCCATTGGAAGTGACTGACACCAAAAGAGGTAAACCATCCAGCTGCATTGAAAATCTAGCAGCTCCATAGCAGAGCCGGACTGGAAGAAAGCTGAGAAATGGAGGGAGTGACCACTGGGTGGCCAGACGCAGATCATAGTGTTCCTGCTGCCCACAAAGATATGCAGAAAAAGTTTTTGTTACTATTTTGCGAGGTGCCTCTACCAGTCCATTTAAGGACTGCTGGTTAAGCCCCTCAAGTCTAATATCAATCAGCTTAGTTCCAATGTCTCATCCATTTGTATTGAAATTGTTCACAGGGGGCAAATAAGCAGTACAGGACATTAGTTTGCATATTCAGGTAGTTCAAATTGTATTGGGTGGGTCGAAAGCAGCCAAAGGGTGGAATATTCAGAAAGAAGTTATCAATTTCCAGCCTTTCTGTCTCTCCTTGTTAATGGGGCGTGTGCTCCCAAGGTCATCCCTAGGGATCCTGTTGGATAATGCTTGATTGTCAGATTCATAGATGCCAAGAAAATAGGGAAGCAGTTAACTGTGAAGGGCATACCAGCTACTTCAGAAAGTCACAGGAAAGTTAGTGGATTGAGTGGACTGATGTCAGATGAAGTTTAATGTTGAGTAATGTGCGGTGATTCACTTTAGAAGTGGTACATGCCTCACCAGTTGGAATTAAAAACTGCACATGGGTTCCAATCATCAGCGTAGAACACAAATTTGCATGCTTGCCTGCATTAAAAAGAGTTTAAAAGCTACCTTTGTGTGTGGCTGCATCAAGTTGTGCGTAGACCCTCGGTACGCAAATGCCAAGTGTCACTATGTGTCCGGTGTTGCAAAGGATGGTTCTGGCCATGCTGCCATGCCACCTATCCCTCATGGAAAAATCTATGCAGAAAAGCACCTTTGACCACAAGTCCATCAGGCCGTGGTCTGCACGTAACATCTGAGAGGCCCTATGGGAAAAGGAGATGGTGGATCCTGTTAGATGGTTCCCTGAGCAGACTGTTGGAAATCATTTGGCAGAATGTCTCATCACCAGAACTTTCAAACAAGCACCAAGAAGTAGCTAGGCTGGTGGTGAGAATGGCCCTCCCCGTCAGATCCTTCCCACATACCTAGAGTCTCACCCCCTCTGCACATTGTCCTCGAGGCAGCTGTGGTGGGGGAAGAGATCATTGTCCATCTTCTTGTGGAATGTGCCATTGCAAAGAAGTTCTGGAGAGAGACGCAGTGGTTTTTGTCAATGTTCACCCCGAACACCTCCATTACGCAGGACCCTGTGCTCTCTGGCCTGCCCAAAACTTGTTGGTCCTCCAGTGCAAAACTTGTCCACAACCAAGTGTTGCAGACTGACACAATCCAAAGTCTAGGACTACATGCTGAGAGACGCACTAATGCTTGGGGCAGCCGCCGCAGAGGCGAAATGGGGAAAGGTTGCTGTCTAAGGCCTTTCAGCCATTTGCACTGAAGGGCTGGAAATTGAAGAGAACCCCTCGGGCTGTGTGACTCAAATTGAATGTATACAGTAAATATTCCATGTACCACAATTGTATTGAAACACCTCAGAGGGGCAACATGATCTATGTTGAAAATTTGAATATCATTGCACTTTCTATAATGACTATTTTGAAATATTTTTAAATATTCTTTTAGATATTTTATGAATAAAGTATATTTTGGCAAAAATAACAGTTTAAAGAAGTGCAGAGCAACTTTAGCATTTAGATATACAAAACCACAGGATAAATTAATATAGATGTAACAAATTGCAATACTTAGGTGTTATAAATTAAAGGTTTATAATCCAAAAGCAAAATAGTAATGCTAAACAAATCATTGTTCAGGTCTCTTTAGAATCCTGTGTGCAGCTTCAGGCACCACATTAGGAAGGATTCGAGGCCATGGAGGGAACACAGAAGAGATCCACTAAAATGAAAGAAGGGCCTGAGAGGTTGTAGGAGATACTAGAGAAACTGCATTTTCTGCAGAGTTGATGGGAGTCGCAGCAACAACATGGTGAGTGGGATTGCCACTGATAGGGGAAGCCAGCAATGGTGTGAATGAAACCTGGGGGCTTTACTGCAGGTAAATACTGAAAGACAGTTTCCACTTATGATGGCGCGGTGGTGCAGTGATCAGCACTGCTGCCCCACAGCTCCAGGGACCTGGGTTTGGTCATGACCTTGGGTGTCTGTCTGTGTGGATCTTGCATGTTCTCCCCCTCTCGGTGCTCTGGTTTTCTCCCACTGTGCTGTTTGGGTGGATTGGCAATGGTGAATTGCCCCTCGGTATGTGCCCTGTGATGAACTGGGTGCACCCCACCTAGTGCCCATTACCTGTTGGGATAGCCTCTGACTCCCTGCAGCCCTGAATGGGATGAAGCAGTTCTGGAAAAGTGAGTGAGAGTTTCCTCTCATGACCAAATGAGGAACGTGAAAGCAGATTCTTAACAATGGAGAAGGAATATTTTTGAAGAGGAGTAATGGGATGCTTCACTATTAATTCCTTTGATGCACTGGAAGCAGAATGGCCTCTTCCTGTGTTATAATTTCTATCATTCTATTAAAAGTCCCATTTAAGTTCTGACCCAGCACAATCTCGGAGCTGAGGAAGGGCCACATTGCCAGTGGCTGAGAAGGAGATGATGATCATGCATCCGGCTCCTTCCAGGCTGCAGCTAGAGTATTTACGACATCTCGCAGTTTGCCATCCACTCTTGTGTGGGGGAGGTCGCTGAGGCACTCTAATGATTGAGAGCTGGCTACATTTCATTCTCAGTTACCAGAGAGCAGCAGGCAGAGTGATCATGTGGCAATTTGCTAGGATTGCAGGCTTTCCCATGGTGCTGGGTAACATTGACTGCATGTATAATTGTTTCAATGTCACTTGCCAACTTTTCTCTATACCAGACTGAAAGAGATTCCACTCCCTCAAACCCCAGTTGGTGTGTGACCATAGACAATGAGTTATGCAGCCCAGTGCCTGGTATCCTGGCTGCAGTTATGATGCCCTCATTCAGCAGCAGGCCACTGTGCCATCTGTATTAGAGCCATCTTGGCAATCCAAAGGGTGCCTCTTGGGCAACAAGAGCTATTTGCTGACAACATGGCTGATAAGGCCAGATCACAGTGCACTCAGGCATGTGAAACATGCATACAGTGAAAAACATGCTGCCGCATGAAATGTGATAGAGCAGATTACTGCCATGCTGAAACAAGACTTCCACTGTCTGGGCCACTCTGGGGCAGCCCTCCATTACTCAGCAGGTCAGATGTCAATGTACATGGTGGTCTGCTATACTTTGCACAACTTCACCATCATGAGGGCACAATCCTTGCAACAAGTTACATGGTGAGAACTCAGGAACAGGAGCAGAAGGAAGAGGAAGAGGAAGAGGCAACTCAAGGCAATCCGTTTTCCCAGGGTGTCTATGAAGGCCGTGCAATATCAGTAATGGCAATCCCAATTCCCCATTTACTAACTGTCCCACAACAACCGATGCTATATGAAGGAGAGGACATTCAGGTGCATCTGCCCTCCTCCGGTTAGCTCCTGTTGCTTCTGGTTGTGTGACACCTTGTCCTACAAGAGAGAGGTGTGTCAATGAGGGTTGTTCAACCTGCTTGGCTGATTTGGCTGTCTTGGTTGAATAGCTGCCAGTGTGTGCAGGCTGTGAGATGTGGGTGTGAGGCTTGTAGTTGAGCTAAATGTGTAGGGGTGTGGTGAAGCATATAAATGTTAAGTGTGAGTTCTGATTGATAGAGATTGTTGGTAGAGTTATGGGGTGTGGTGATTTGAGCAGCAGTTGGGGCTATTGGTGTAGTTGGTATGATATGGCATTTGAAGATGTATTCACTGACTTTGACCAATCATGCAAGATCATTAAACTTCTTGACACACCGATCTAGATCTTTGGGTCAAGACTCCTGGCATTGACCTCCACAGTTATTTGCCCTCCCTTCCTGTGGACAGCCTCATTTCCTCTGGCAGCCACTGGACATCTCTCCTCCTTTCCACCTTTTTATAAGAATTTGTTTATGGGGTGTGGTTGTCCCTGGCAAAACCAACATTTATTGCCCATCCCTAATTGTCCTCGAGAGTGTGATGGTGAGTTACTTTCTTGAACCATTAGAATCCATGAAGTGTAGGTACATCCACAGTGCTGTTAGGGAGGAAATTCCAGGAATTTGACTCTGCAACATCGAAGGAACAGAGATATATTTAAAATCAGAATGGTATGTGACTTGGAGCGGAACTTGTAGGTGGTGATGTTCCCATGCTCTAGTTGTTTGCTTCTCAATGATAGAGGCCACTGGCTTGGAAGGTGCTGTTGAAGAAGCTTTGTTGGGTTGCAGTATATCTTGTAGATGTACCAAACTGCTGCCACTGTGCACCAGTGGTGGAGGGAATAAATGTTTAAGGTGGTGGATGGGGTGACAATTGTCCTGGATGGCATCAAGCTTCTTGAGTGTTGTTGGAGCTGCACTCGTCCAGGTAAGTGGGGTATGTATTCCATCACACTCCTAAATGGTGCCTTGTAGATGGTGGACAGGCTCTGGGTAGTCAAGAGGTGAGAGACTCGCTGCAGAATACTCAGCCTCTGAACTACTCTTGTAGCCACAGTATTTATATAGCTGGTCCAGTTCAGCTTCTGGCCAATGCCAAACCCCAGGATGTTGATGATGGGGAAATTCAGCAATGGTAATGCCATTGAATGACAAGGGGAGATGGCTAGATTCTTTTGTCAGAGATGGTCATTACTTGGGTGGCACAATATTACTTGCCACTTATCATTGAGGATGGGGATGCTCATGGAGCCTCTTCTTCCTGTTAGTTCCTTCATTGTTCACCACTATTCACGACTGACTGTAGCAGAACTGCAGAGCTTTGAACAGATCATTGTTGTGGTATTGCTTAGCCGTGTCTATGGCATGTTGTTTTGGCTGTTTATCACGCATGTAGTCCCATGTTGTAGCTCTAGCAAAGTCTCTCCAATGATGCGCCCAAAAACCTGGCACTCGTGCACTCCCTTGTTGTGCCATTCCTCACTCTCTCCCAGGTCAAATTCTCTTCAGCCACAACTTTCAGTACCTGCCCCAGCTTGTACCTCCCCTTTATGAGGTGGAGGTTTACCTTAAAGCAATGCCAGTTGCATTTACGTGGTGTTGCCACTCACGATATTGGCCTCCTTGCTGATGTATCCAGCCAATAAACAGTGCAGCTGGCACTCAATGGATGCCGAGATCATTTGAACGAACAGGCAAGACAAAGTTGGCGTGCCGCCCGCATTGCAATCAATGGGCAGGGGGTTAATCGTGCATCGTGCCTGTGTTTGGAGGCTATTCAATTTATCCCCCAACCAGTCATTACTCACCCTCTCAAAACCTTCCACAGCCTTAAAAAACGTTTATTATGGTGTTGGGTCTAAACATTGGACAAATGTAAAACTCCCCACTGGGTGTTTGCCTCATTTTCTATTTTTACTAGACACTGCAATGAGAAACATGATTTATAATGTCAGGAAACAGCATGCAGGCAGTTTAGTGATATGGGAAAACTGTCTGAGGCATTGATACCATGCTGAGTGAAGAATGAAGCCATCCCATGAAGTAGGCAGTGACATGCAGCATGCTGCAGCGAGTTGAAATGGCTTCCCTCAGTTTGTTGAGACATTTGTTCCATAGCAAAAGGTTTTGGGTAGCAAGTCACTCCTTTCGGTTCCTGCTGTGTTTAAATTACCTGCCTGGGTGTGAAGGGAAACTGGTCTGTGAAAATGGAATCTACCCAGTATTATCTCAGGGCTGAACATATCTGGGTTATAACATAACCATCATTCTGTTCAAGTTGTTCAGCTACAAGCCACATAAAAAAAGTGAAATGAGATCGCTTGGCAGTATTTGCTTTTGGCTGGGAAACGCCAGATGATTGAAAACACTGAGCTCAGTATATTTCCTAAACTGTATAAAATTACAACGCATCTTTTCTATTACAAAATGCTCAAATGCCAAATCATGTTAGTTATTATTCTCTGACAGTAACAGGCACAAGCTGAAAATCTTGATTAGTTACAGAAGGATAACAACTAAAACGTTTGTGACACAATTATTAATATTCAATGATCTATTTTATGGATTGAAAGTCTTTTTTTAAACTAACTCCACATACACAGATTTTAATGTTGAATGGGTCGATAGCCACTTTTGAGAACTTGGGGACCAATGCTGTGCTGAGACAGACCTTTAATTTGCTGTATGTTTGCCCAATGTGCCAACTTTACTATCCCTATATTATGTCTGATTGTCTTTTGTCTATCTCACTATTACATCCTTCTCACCCAGTCCAGGCTCAACTCTCATTTCACTGCAAATTCAAAAAAGAGACAGACTGAGAACAATGAGGGAGCAGGGAGTATCAGAGTCGCATTTAGCAATCTTCAGACATTCATAAAACTACACACAATGTTCTGCATTGTACTTATAATTTTATCACAAAAATACACACTCATTGTGATGTAGGCACAGATTCCATCTCTCTCTCTGGTAACTAACTGAGGCTGAACCACATTGTTTGTAACCTTGGAGTCATTCGACACTGAGGTGAGCTACTGACCACATAACACCATGAAAACCATCCCTGGCCAGGCTTTCCAACAAGTGGTGTGTAGCCTATTAAGACAATCAAAGGGCCAATTAAGGCCAAAGTTCTGAGACAACTAGAGTTTTCGAGTAAAATGAACAACAACTTGCATTTTTATAGCGCCCTTAACAGCAAACTGCCCATGGCACTTCACAGAAACAATACTGAACAAAGTTTGACACAGAACCACGTATACAGCTATTAGTACAGGTGATCAAGAACTGGGTCAATAGGTAGGTTTAAAGGAGGAGAGGGAGAGAGAGAGAGAGAGGTGGGGAGGTTGAGGGAGGGAATTTCAGAACATAGGACCTAGGCAGCTGAAGACATAGCTGCCAATGGTAGGGCAATGAAAATCGGAGATGCACAGGAAGCAAGAATTGGGGAGACACAGATATCTTGAAGGATTACAGGATAGAGAGGAATTATTTGAAAACAGGCAAGAGATTTTTTTAAAAAACTCAGCTCATATTCAAATTGACCCCTAAGGGGCTTGTCCAATACTGTCCTGAGACAAGTCTATAGAGGGGGGATGATCCATAGGGAGGATTAGGGGGGAGATGAGGAAACATTTTTCAACCAGGGGGTGGTAGGGACCTGGAACATGATGCCTGAAAAAGTGGTAGAGGCAGAAACTCTCACCGCATTTAAAAGGTGCTTAGATGTCTATTTGAAGAGCTGTGACCTACAGAGCTACAGACCTAATGTAAAAAAGTGAAATTAGGCTGGGAGCCTCTTCATTGACTGGTATAGACACAATGGGTCAAATGACCTCTTTCTGAGTTGCAGATTTTCTACGATTCTACAGTTAGCCGACTTTTCTATCCTTGCCTTCCTAAACCGAGGTGTTACATTGGCGATCCTCCAGTTTCACCTGTTTCCTCTCTAAGGTCCTGCTGCAGCCTTGGGTGCTTTCCATCAGGAAGCTGATAACCTCTCAGTGTTGAGTCTTATCAGAACCTAATCCTTTTCTAGTTATTGCTGACACAAAATATTTATTTACTCATTTATTCATCACCACACTTTCATTCTGAACAACTAGGTTCCCACCTTCATCCTTAAGAAATCCTATTCTCTCTGGAAGACAGCAAACACAGTGGAATGGTAACACTTGAGTCACAAGGTCTTTGGTTCGCACCTTACTCCAGAGGCTTGATCCTGTAGGGTAATTTGATGCCCTTCCCCTGCCAACCCCCAACCCCCCTGGCACATTTGGAGTTTGTGGAACAACCTTACCATCCTGATGCCAATTGAGGCCCTTTAAGTGGACAATTAATTCAACCAGTGTTGGGTGGGGGCAGTCACCATGTGGGAAAGCTGAAAGCCAAACGCTGGCACGTTTGGTGGGGGGTGTGGGGTGGTCTCCTTTGTCTAAAGGCACTCAGTGCTTGATCGAGTGACCTGGCATTGGTAAGGGAGAGGTCCGCTGAGAGTCACAACCCCTTGCCCTTGCTGCTGGCCCTCCCCACCACCACCGCCACCCTCCTTCTGTGAACCCCACCACACCCTCACTCACCTGTGGCCTGGGGACGCTCACTGATCCTTGTCCTCTGATGGGCAGATTGCTGGCAACTGCCACTGCTCCCCAGTGGTGCTGCCTACAACAAACATCTGCAGGCCTCTGATGTGCAGGCATCTCTTGGGGTGCAGGGTTTTCGCACCCGAGGGTCTTGATCCCAGGGAAGGACCATCCCAGCCATTTAAGTGCATGATTGGCACTTAATACAGTGGGTCTTCCCCAAAGGAGGTGATGGGGGACACTCGCCAGCTCTCCAGCTAGTGGGCAAGACCCTCCTCGTCGCCTGGATTCAAAACTGGTCATTGTCTTACCTGACACATAGTGCCTGAGGGACCTAAATAGTCAATAATATACACACATTCCTGATAAATGATTACACTTATTACTGTGTGATGTCTGTAAGCACTTAGTGTTTATAGGTGCAATGCAAGCTACTGGTGTGAAAACCCCAACCTTAAGTTGCAAGTGCTCCTACTTTATAAACATTGATGGAAAGTAGCTGTGCATTTGAACAGATGTTTTATGAACTAATGTTATAGGTCAGGGGTTGCTGCCACATATCTAAGATTGTTTATCACAGCATTGTCATATTTAGCCTGAATGTATCTCTAATTTATTGCACACTGTCAATGCATTAATTAAATCTGTAAAATGTGAACTGATTTATTGAGCTCATGCGAATTTAAGAACACTTACTGATTTTAACTGAAGCCATTTTAGCCAGGGAGTGATTATAATGCAAATTGTACTTATTGTCTTGATGAATTGTAAAGTCTTGTGTAGCCACATCCTACATTTATTCATGGGAGAAAACTGAAAAATCATGACACTCACTTTAAGCCAAGTTGGTCTTGTATTGCCTGACTGTTTAAAGTAGGATATCCTTCCACCTGTTGTTTTTTTTTTATTCCTAGTTTATAATTGTCCTGATCTTTGATGTCATTTTGCAGTTACTCTCTTTAAACGCTTGACAGCGTACCAGTAAACTTTTTTGTGAAATGCTTAAAAGTTATGGTCTGGATTTTGTGCCAGGCAGGCACTGGTGCTTTGTTAATGTTTCCACCTTCATGACAGCAGCAATGCTGTCAGCAGTGATGAGTCATCCAACGAAACACAAATTTATTCATGGAAATCAGCTCTCAGAAGTACTTTATTTGACTCTTACTGACAGACGTCAATTTAAAGAGCAGGGCAGGACATTTCCAAAATGGAGAAATCAGGGCCTGGAAATTGCACAGCGCTATGCCCACTTTTTGTATGCTAAGCAAGCATACAGGACCCCAAAATGGCAGACAGGAAGCATACGTGAGTATAAATCTGGCTTACCTCGGGGATTTGTGGCCTTGTCTCCAAGGAGCAGACTCGGATGGAGGAGCACCGGAGTGGTGACCTCGGGGCACAGAGTAACTGAAGCCAAAACTGAAAAAAGTAATGTCACAGGAAAGCTGTAACCTGATTGGTTGGTAGAAAATCTGCACCAAATTTGAAAAAAAAGACATTGCAATGCTAATTAATAAATAAATTAACTAAATAGAGATGGCTGGGCAGGTGATGTGCTGTAGCTGTATGATGTGGGAGCTGGCAGATCCCATTGCGAGCCGCAGTGACCACATCTGCAGCAGGTGTTGGTTGCCGGAGGAACTCCGGCTAAAAATTGATGAGCTGGAGTCCGAGCTCCGGACGCTGCAGCACATCCGGTAGGGGGAGAGTTACCTGGATGCTTGGTTTCAAGAGGCGATCACACCTGGTAGATTAAGTACCTCAAATTCGGTCAGTGGTCAAGGTCAGCAGGGTGTAACTGCAAGTGAGGCAGATAGAGGGATCCTGTGTTCAGGAACAGAGGAGCCTCAGCTCTTGACCTTGTCCAACAGGTACGAGGTACTTGCTCCATGTGTGGATGAGGAACAGGGCTGTAGGCAGGATGAGCCAGCTGACCACGGCATCTTGGCACAGGAGGCCATTCAAGAGGGGGGAGCAAAAAGACAAGTGGTAGTTGTAGGGGAATCTATAATTAGGGGAATTGATAGCATCCTTTGTAAGCAGGATTGAGAGTCCCGCATGGTATGTTGCCTGCCTGGTGCCAGGGTGAGGGACATCTCTGACCGGCTTGAAAGGATATTGGAGAGGGAGGGGGAGGATCCAGTTGTTGTGGTCCACGTCGGGACAAATAACATAGGTAAGACCAGGAAAGAGGACCTGTTTGGGGATTATCAGGAACTAGAAACTAAATTAAAGAACAGGTCCTCAAGGGTTATAATCTCTGGATTACTACCCGAGCCACGTGCAAATTGGCATAGGGACGCGAGAATAAGGGAAGTAAACACTTGGCTAAAGGAGTTGTGCGGGAAAGAGGGGTTCCATTTCGTGGGGCACTGGCATCAGTATTGGAACAGGAGGGATGATCTCCACCTGAACCGATATGGGACCAATGTTCT
This sequence comes from Carcharodon carcharias, assembly GCF_017639515.1. Classification (NCBI taxonomy): domain Eukaryota; kingdom Metazoa; phylum Chordata; class Chondrichthyes; order Lamniformes; family Lamnidae; genus Carcharodon; species Carcharodon carcharias. The sequence continues at coordinate 19,473,976 of NC_054467.1, read as the reverse complement.
AGCAAAAAGGGTAAATAGGATGGTCAACAGGACTTTAAACTAGAAAGTGGGGGGGAAGGAAAGGGTAAAACTCCAAGAATTATGACTAATGGGAAACAAAGCAGCAGGTTAGCATGTGGGGGGGGGTGGATTCAACTTCATGGAAAATTATGAAAAAACTGAAAAGAAAGGAGAGCCCAGGAGAGGCTATTAAATTCTCCAGAACACAAAATAGGACAGAGTGTTTGGAAAAGGCTAGGGGTCTAACTTCAAGCACATCAGATAAAGGGACGACAATGAGAAGGGGGACGGGAAATACAGGACTGAGGGTGTTGTATTTGAATGCACCCAGTATACGAAATAAGGTAAATGAGCTTGTGGCACAGATTGAAATTGGCAGGTATGATGTGGTGGGCATCACGGAGACATGGCTGCAAGGGGATCAGGAATGGGAACTAAATATCCAAGGATATCCATTGGGCCCCATATCTCAGGAAGGGTGTGCTGGCCCTGGAGAGGGTCCAGAGGAGGTTCATGAGAATGATCCCAGGAATGAAAGGTTTAACATATGAGGAACGTTTGAGGACTCTGGGTCTATACTCGATGGAGTTTAGAAGGATGAGGGGGGATCTGATTGAAACTTACAGAATACTGAAAGGCTTGGATAGAGTGGATATGGGGAAGATGTTTCCATTAGTAGGAGAGACTAGGACCCCAGGGCACAGCCTCAGAGTAAAGGGAAGACTTTTTAGAACAGAGATGAGGAGAAACTTCTTTAGCCAGAGAGTGGTGAATCTATGGAATTCATTGCCACAGAAGGCTGTGGAGGCCAGGTCATTGAGTGTATTTAAGACCGAGATAGATAGATTCTTGATTGGTAAGGGGATCAAAGGTTACAGGGAGAAGGTGGGAGAATGGGGTTGAGAAACTTATCAGCCATGATTGATTGGCGGAGCAGACTCGATGGGCCGAATGGCCTAATTTCTGCTCCTATGTCTTATGATCTATGGTCTACGCAAACTTATGGCCAAATATCAGCCTCACGTCATCTTGGGTACTGAGAAATAAAGAGGCGTCCAGTGCCTATGCATTAGCCCTTTTTATAGGCAAATAAAGGTTTTCACACCTGCCTGAGGTCCATCCTTTGAGATTGCTTTGGCCAGAGATAGCCACCACCAGCCGCACTCACAGATTGCCCGCAACAAAGAAGGTAAGTAACTAACCTGAGTGGAAGTGCACCTGCTCCTACTGACCCCTGACCCTGCTTTGGATGCTCCCAAAATTCTGTGCCAAGGAGTAAGAGAATTCTCATTCATATAAAAGTTAACAGACAGGTGGATATGTTACCAGCAAAGGCCACTGCAACAAATGGTACAAGGCGGCTCAAGGACAAGTGGAACTTATTGCTGATTAGTAATACTTGAATTTTGGATGTAAAGTAGGTATTAATAATTGGAAAGTTGGATGGTGATTCTTTATATTGGATCTCTACCAATGTTTCATCCTATTCGAATTAGCGCTGGAGACTGTAACAGGTAAAAGAAGCATCAACAAGTTTTTAGGTGGATGCATACAAATGAAGCTAAAATGAGACCAGGCCTAGGGCACCATATAAATTATTTTCCATCATTTCAATCGCCTTATCACTGGTAGTGTTAACTCATGTCAACTAGGTATCCTGGGTTGCTAGGCTTTGAACTATTGATGAAAGTTTACAAAAGATCACAGGATACTGCATCATTTCTGCAGAATCATTTTTCTTGTTTCTCCATTTTCTTTTTCTGCTTGTTATTTACATTTCCTGGAATCTTCTTGCTGTCTGTCTTTTCTTTCTAACAGATCCAAGAGTGATACAATAGTTTCTTCCCATAGGAACCTCCTATACTCATGGGGGAAGAAGAGGCAGAATTCAACATAGGTCAAACTGAAGCAGAGAGGCCTGAACTCAGTGGACGTACCTTCTCTGCTGCTGAGACGCTCTCAATGTGGCTGAGGCAAAAATATCCTGGAGATGGTTTGCAACTTCAGTGTCCGTATGTTGGTTCACCTGACTAGGCAGGCAACAATAGAGTGAGACATCTGTTTAAACTGCTCCTGGCTGTATCTGACAGGCAACATACTGAGGGGTTTGAACTGTAATTGATGTCTATTTGTGAATAAAATATATGCTTGCAAGCAACAATGCATAAAACTGGGGACTCTAGAACATGAAACCTGATTGGATGCTAGAAAATGCTGGTTGCAATGGACAATTGTGGTAAGTGCACGCATATTGGGAAGGAGCATAAAGCTGTCATAAATAGTGACCATGTCTTGTGTTCAGCTGTTTTATGCAAGAATACAAGGATACATTTTACAAGTTAATATGCTCAGTGTAAACACCTGCCGGATGGGAGGGCAGCCTGGATAATCAGGTGCCAGAGTCACTGCACCTTATTTGCAGCTTTCCAATTTTAAGGATATTAAAATTAGCAACTGGAAAATTAGAAAGGCTACAAATCAGGAGCGTAGATCTCAATGTTCAATTGGCCGGCTATCCTTACTCCCCATCAAGTGTGGCTTCACACCAGGAGTACTAACTCTTACATTTACTCCAAGTCCTGGCCTATATATTTTCCTGTACTCCACCATATTTTGCATCTGTTTGTCCTTCATCAGACTCCTAATCCTAGTCATCTGTAGCTCGTCTCAGCTATGCTGACTCATCAAGGGAACTAACTCTCTCCTGCAGTGTGCAGCTGACTGCTACAAGCTCACTGACATGTTTGGGCCATATTCTGAAGCTACTGCTGACTGATCCTGTGGAAACGCAACTTCAGGATCTGACAAGCCTGCTGTATAACAATGTAGCTTGCTTGACATAGCCTCCGCCTCCGCAATAAGGGTCCTCAGTGGAGACATGACCCGCATTGACAGAACAGAAGCTTGAGCACCAGATGCTTTCTTTGCATCCTACTGTTTCCACTAAGAAGAACTGGCTTGTAGATTTGCAGAAAAATGAAGGCAACACATGAGCTGTCAGAAAATCAGGAACTGACATCAATGATCAACTGGTGGTGACAAAATCAACTACCTATTCTGGGAGTGAAATGATGCCAGATAATAGATTGCGAATCAGGGCTCCCTGGACATATTTTGGATGCCCGGGGAAGCTTTACATGATGAAATCCAATCTTCCTGTCCTGTTGCAGTTCCAGGGAAGCAGGTATATGTGCTGCAGGACAGAAAAGAGTGACAGTAGCTTCACTGATGCAGCATGGAGCAACAGACTGACTAAAGATGCCAGTAGATACTTTCCCTCTTCCTTGCAGATGTGATGGATTACATATTGTGCCCTGAGATTCTGGGGCACCTGTTCCATTGGTAGAAGTGCAACAGAATGGGATTCCCATTCGCCTATTCATTCCATCCCACATTTTGGAAATGGGTTTTTTCCATATTCAGTGTAGATGGCCTGCACCTGTAAAGGTGTAACAGAATAACTGCTGACTTCACCTTTGAGCTGATCGATATTCGTGTGACACTGGTTCAACCTTAACCGGAGTATTGTGTCCAGTTCTGGACACCACTCTTTGGGAAGAGTGTGAAGGTGTTAAAGAGGGTGCAGAAAAGATTCACAAGGATGGTTCAGCACTTAAATTATGTGGATTGATTGGAGAAGTTGGGACTGTTTTTCTTGGAGAAGAGAAGGTTGAGAGGAGATTTGACAGAAGTATTCAAAGTAATGAAGTGTCTAGACAGAGTAGATAGAGAGAGACTGTTCTCATTGGTGGAAGGATTGAGAACCAGTGGGAACAGATTTTAATTAATTGGCAAAGGAAGGAATGGCAACATGAGGAAAAACTTTTTTATTTGGCAAGTGGTTAGGATCTAGAGTGTACTGCCTGAAAGTGCAGTGGAGGCAGATTCAATTGAAGCATTCAAGACAGAATTGGATTATTACCTGAGCAGGGTTTTGGGGAGAAGGAGGGGGAGTGGCACTAACTGAATTGCTCCTTCAGAGAGCAAGCCAGGCACAATGGGCCAAATGGCCTTCTTCAGTGCTGTAATCATTCTATAATTTTCTGATTCTTTTATGGCACCCAGGTACTCAAACAGGAGCACCCAGAGAGTAGGGAAAGATGTAAGATAAGACAATATATTTATTTTGCATTGTTCTAAAGAGATAAAAAAAAACAAGGAAAAGATAATCAATCCCTCCAGTCTGTTTCAGAGGTTTGAGGCTTCCCTAAGGCCCAGTCATGCCTCAATAATTTCTGATGAACATGGCCCACAGTAAGTGCTAAAATATCAGATCAGGTCCACCATATAAAATGACCTTGACACCCCTGCACGAGACATAGTTGAATGTAGTTCTGGTGTTCAATTAAGGTAATAGAATCAAAGCAGCAAGGTTAAACCCATCAACCTGTCACCCATAATTAGAAAATCAATGGTGTCAATAATCAGAACAAACTGGGAGAAATTGTATGAGAAGAACATAAGAACATAAGCAGGAGCAGGCCATAGCCCCTCCGAGCCTGTTCTCCCCTTCAATAGGATCATTGCTGAACTGATCTTTCTCTCAACTCCACGTCCCTGCCTGTTCCCCATAAAACCCCATAATAAATGACAGTTAATATGTTTCACAGGAGGAGACTTTGCCCTTCATAGAACTTTTTAATAAGATGATGTGATGAAGCTATGTGACATATTGTATCTAGACTTGAAAAGAAGCTTGAGAAATATCTCTGAAAAACTAAGGCTGGTGAATATGAGGGTAAGAAATGGGTGTGGATTGGCAATTGGGTTGAAAAAAAGGAGGCAGGGAGAGGGCAGTTGTAATCCGCAATAGTTGAGCATTGTCCCATTATACCACTGAATCCATGATGTGTTAAGCAGTTCCCACTACATTACTGTATCACAAACAGATGAGCATTCCATTGAGGCCACCAGTTGGATAGCATCACTTTCATTGTTGCAACCCATTAATTGGTCCAGCAGCTTCTGTGCACCTGCGATTGAACATTTCAGAAGGTCTTTCTGTGGAATTACATGCACTGGCACATCATATACTTTTCTTTATTCTTTTATGGGATGTGGGCATCGCTGGCAAGGCAGTATATGCTGCCCATCCCTAATTGCCCTTGAACTCAGTGGCTTGCTAGGCCGTTTCAGAGGGCAGTTAAGAGTTAACCACATCACTGTGGGTCTGGAGTCACATGTAGGCCAGACCAGGTGAGATTTCCCTTCCTAATGGACATTAGTGAACCAGACGTTTTCACGACAATCAATGATAGCTTCATGGTCACCATTGATGAGAGTAGCTTTCAATTCCAAATTTTATTACTTGAACTTAAATTCCACCAGCTGCCATTGTGGGACTTGAACCCATATCCCCAGATCATTAGCCTGGGCATCTGGATTACTTGTTTAGTGACATTACCACTAGGCCACCCTCTCCCTATTAATTTATTCATCTGTTGAAGACCTACCCCTGATCTCTACATTCAACAACTCCTGAGATCTAATGCCAATTCACCCATTATACCACTGAATGCAAAGAGGGTCTTTCCAAACTCATCTTTCTGAGATGGTGATGTTACATCCCCTATATCAGTTAAGTGAACAACAGTAACGTATGGATACTTTGTATTGGTCCAATATGTATTAAGTCACCTCCACTTTGAGGGCCCCTCATTGTTCAGTTGGTCTACCAACTTTTGATTCCAGTATATCTGGACCATATCCCTTATCAACTCAATGAAGTTAACTGCAATAATTTTATGCTTGATTGTACAATGTTCTTTCCTACAACTATTCTACTTTTATATGATCACTGTTCCCCAAATGCCCTCCCACTGAAACAGACTCCATCTGCCCCATTTCATTCCCTAGAACTAGATCCAACACTGCTTCCTTCATTGTCCAGCTGGAAACACACTGATCAAGAAAGCTCTCTTGTATACATTTCACAAATTCCTCCCCCTCTTTGCCCTTTACAGTCGTACTATCCCAGTCTACATTAGGGTAAATACTGAGGGCTTAAATTTTTGATTGTTATTAAGTATGCTCGTTAAGCTTCATTTTACTGTTTTCTGGAACATCAGCTCACCAGGCCTTCTGAAGGAAACTATAAAATTAAGAATATTGATTAGTATCTCACTGACCGACCAGTTAAGGCCTGAAATAGTGCCGGGGCGGGGGGGGGCATTTTCTTTATTTGTTCTTGGGATGTGAGTGTTGCTGGCAAGTCCAGCATTAATTTCTCATCCTTAATGGTGGTGAGCCACCCCTTGAAATCCATGTGGTGTAGGTATACCCAGAGTGCTTTTTATGTAACAGTTTGATACAACTGAGTAGCTTGCTGGGCCATTTCAGTAGACAGCTATGAGTCATCCACATTGCTGTGCATCTGGAGTCACAGGTAGACTAGGCCAGATAAGGATGGCAGGTTTCTTTCCCTGAAGTAAGCATTAGTGAACCAGATTTTTTTGTTAATGACAATCTAATAGTTTCATGATCATTATTAAGGAGACTAGCATTTTATTCCAGATTTATTAATTATTTTTAAATTGCATTACCATGGTGGGATTGGAGCCCATGCCCCCAAATATTAGTCCAGGCCTCTGCTCCACCAGTCTAGTAACATTACCATTATTGTGCTGTCTCCCTAACAATATTCCGCTTCAATGGAGATGGGGAAAATCAAATTCATTGACCAAACCCTGACAGTGCTGCTAGGAAGAGGGAGCAAGAGGATGGATAGAAATATAGATGGCCAACTATCCCATCAACATCCCTTCCCTGAAGTGTCTCATGTACCAGGCATTGGAAGAAATAGCAAAATAGGCCAATGAACAGAATGAACAGAAACTGGAAAGACTGAAGCAATTTCAGAATTGATTAAATACGTCTAATAAACCAAAATACAACTGTATATGACAGGTGCTTCCACAGGTAGACATGCAAGTAGCTGTGAGGCGACAAACTATGAATTCTTGCCTACTAAACACTGCTAACTGGAAAGTGGAAGTTAAACAGTGTGGTACTGGCAAGAGAGAACCAGGGCAATGAATGCAAACATGAACTAATTCTGCACGGGACAAAAGCAATCAGCAAGTAGCTGTGTGGGCAGAGATCTAGCATAAAGCAGGTGGACCTCATTTAACACACCCCTTCCCAGCAATTCGCGCAGTACAAATATTCAAAATTATATTATGGCTAAAGCTATGGAATGTTACAACACGGAAACAGGCCATTCTGCCCATCAGTTTACAGTTTCTGGTTTTGAAGCAGCTGCTGCTCATTAAAGGCCAAATAGTATTTGCTTACACTGGAACTGAGTTCAAACAAAACCATTGTTTTTCTTTCCAAATGTGTTTTTATTGAAATAATTCCAGTAGAAATCAATGAGTTTTCCGAGAAACATTGCCTTGCAGCATATATTTGTGAAGACACGGCTTTTCAACAGCCGCATTAGTTTACAGGAACAGAGATCAATGGGAACATTTACAAATATTAATGTGACCTTGAGCTACCTGCAGCTCGCCACTTTAACTCTCCTGCCTAATCTCTGGCACTGGTCTCATCCATACACTGTTCCGACAGAGTTCAATGCAAGCTTCAAGAACAATACCTGATCTTTCTCAGAGGCATCCTGGAGCCATCTGGTGTAAACACTGATTTCAGTAACTTGAGCAGTAGCTATAGCCTCACTTTTTAACTTATATTAATTCCATACCGAACTCCTAGATTTTACATCTTTCCCACTTTCACACATTTCCAAAGGCTTCCCTGTGCAATATACATGCCCTTAGTTTATTTAATATTTTAATATTCACATCTTGACTGAAATGGCCTTTATATAATTCCCTCCATGATTCTTCTCTGTGTTTGTCTGATGTTGTGCACTTTCAACTCCCCTTTTCCTGATTGCATTAACATGCCTGTCTACCTCTTACATTTCACTTCCGTTATAGGCACCATACCTGGGATGATAACCTGCCTGCTATCTCCATACATGCTGACAGACATGTCACCTGTTTGTGATTTAGTTTCAAGCATTTGCCATACAAAACAATTATTCCTAAGTCATTTAATTCTAGTGGATTTCCAGGTTCTTCTGGATAATACTAATTTGCCAGAAAAAAGACATTTCCACTTAAACCAAGTGCTGCAGTTGCACTGAACATTCAAAGGATACGTCCAAATTTTTTGTGGTGTATAGTTTCAGCTGATCAAAGTAACATACAGTGCCCTAAAGACCCTGCCTGTTTTTATGCATGTTTTATTGAATTATGTGTGTTCCTCGCTGAAAAATTATGCAAGTTTGGGTGCACTGGGACTTTTTTAGGAACAATAATTAAACTATGGAATCGTGGAATGTTTTTAAATAGTGCTAGTCACTGCTTCAGTATTGCCTCACAATGTGCTGAAGGTCATCCAAGTAACTTTATATCAATGCTGAGTTTTCATTACAAACCTTTGTGCTTTTTTTCAGTCCTTCTGGTAGATTTTATTCTGATTAATCTCTGTGAATATTTTATCATCAGCACTCACAATAACCCTCAGCTCATCCAGATGTGCTTGACAACTGTACCTTCCTCTACATATCCATGAAAATGCTAACAAGCTGCATGGCCACTTGATATAGATGGTGATCTGTCATATTAAGTGCCAGACTCTTAAAACTTTTTGAGATTCCTGGCACTAACTGTGTCTCTATGAAGTGGTGCTTGTTCACTTGTTACCATTTCACAGCAACAAATTGGACAGAACTCCAATCCGACTGGCTGAATGCATTCTCTGCTTTCCGTTATTGTAGATCTCACTTTTAACTGTCTATTGTATGTCCGATTTGAACACTCTGTATATGTTTGTGATAACACAAAACATGTCTAAACCAACATCTGTTTTGTGCATTCCACTCTCTTTATACCAGATATTCCAAATAATAGAAATTCCTTACAATCTGGGACAGAACAAAGAGCAAACAATGGCATTTCTAAAATCCAAGTGGCAGTAACTGAAGCCTCCACACATAAGGAAAACATCAGGGATTTTATGACAGGCTCAAATAGCAGTTTCACATGCACTCACACTATAATAACATGAAAGAAGAATCACTTACACTATCAAAATTCAATTAGCAATTACTTTTTGTTGGCAGCTACAATATTTACCATTAAGTTATGTGTAATATTTCCTTTACAAAGTGTCCCTGTAAAACTATCAACAATAATTAGTATGCGACACACGTACATACAGTGTATACAGAGTCAACGGGGAGGTAACACCAAAGGTTGAGGTACAGATGCAGCTGGGAGCAATTAATGATAAGAATTTTTACTTATTAGTCATCTCTGTAATAATATGCAATATATGTAGTGTTAAAAGATGCTTTCCAGTATCCAAGTGACAAAATAAGTATGGATCAGAGCTGCTGAACAGTGACCACTATGAAACAATCCAGTTACTAAGAGATGTCCCTGTAGCGTTGTTTCCCAGGCTTCAGTGGTTCTCAGGTCCCTTTGCAAACAGCAGGGGCCATGACTTCAATCAAGCCACTTAGAGGACATAAGAAGACTCTCTGTTGCTGGTTTCACATAAGCAGTGAACAGGCATAGAAACCCTATTCAAGGACTTCCATTCCAGTAGGATTGATGCTTTCAAACAAAACTTAAGTTTATCATTCTCAACCATGGATTTTCTTTGCCCTTTTTAGATTCAAAATTTGGTTGAAACAAATACTGAAATTAAGAGCCTTGAATGTCAGAAATTGCTGTAACAATGGAGGCCCAAGTCATTTGGGAAACCCGGCACCTTTAGCTGCGCAGACTGGTGTTGTGCAATGTGGGGGGGATCTCCTTTGTGGGTCCTCTGGGACTATTGGAGGCACCCCCTCCCAAAAAGTTATTCCCCCCACTTAACCCTTCCCCTTGGCCTCTTGAACCCAGCCACCATCACTCCCTTCCCGAGACCCCGAACCCAGACTTAGCTGGGCACCTTGGTGTGATGAGATCATCTGTAGTCCCAGCAGTGACCACCATTCCTGGCTGGCGCTGCTGAAACCATAGAGCTGCTGACCAATCAGATTGGCCAGCAGCTCTCTAAGACGGGACTTCCTCCCGAGAAAAGGGGCGGAAGTCTCATCTTAAAGCAATTAACACTGCTCCAAATGTTAAGTTGCTGAGGGGCAGCTTCTCCTTCTGATTTAGTTGTGTCAGTATCACAGACTAATATCTGTAATCAGCCAACATTTAAATGGGTAATGCTAGCTAAACCAGGCATGACCTGCTGAAATGGTAGTCCTGATAATGAGAAGTAATGAATAGAAATAATCTAAAGATGGGTCTTGAAGATTTTAAGTGATGGGGCTGTGACTATTTCCTTTTGGCAGCTTTTTTCATTGTGGATTGTCCTTGAGAAGAAAGATTGCTGATACACTGTCTTAGAAACAAATGGCCTTTGTAGTTTGTGTGGATGGTTACCTTGTGTTTTGTCATTGTCAGAGGGCACCAGGTACTTGTTTCTGTCAATTCCCATCAATCCATTCTATGTTTTATAAAACACGGTCAGTCTATTTTTCACCCTCCTTTGCTGTAGTGATTCCCATTCCAAATCTTTGATCAAGGATGTGACTCTGGCGTATTTCCCATACTGATTCGTGCAGAATCATGCAACACGTCTTTGGATCACTTCAATCTTATTTATATCTCTCACCACATAAGGATCCCACACATAACTTGCATACTCCAGGGGTGTTCCAACAAATGTTTGATAAGCTACAACTCTGATATTTTTGCTGCAATACCAAAAATTCCTCCTCAGAAATCCCCCTTTTGCTTTGGATGTTACCTACTGAATATGGGGTCCCCATTAAGATGAATCCCCGGGTGTGACTGTGTATCTGGGGAATTTGATTACAGAACTTAAAGCTATCTGTTGGTTGATTCTCTTTGTTGGTGATGTACATGACATAGCATTTTTGGCATTGAATGTCATCTCCCATTGGTCCTGCCATTTGTGCAATTCCAGTAGATCACCTTTGAACTGATATGACCTTGAACTTTCCTTGATGTGTAAACCAGATAATGGCAGGCTCCCTACTGATTTTTAGCCGGGGTGGGGACCTGGTGCCCCATAAAATGCAGCCATACATTTCAGATTTCCAAAATACACAGTATTTTGTTTTTGTACTAGCCTTCCTTTGTATATATTTCTATCCTTTATATCCTTACTGTTGGAGCAGCTATTATTTTTTATAATATAAAATCATGATATTTGTATCACTTGTTATTCTTAAAAATAGTTCTTTAGGCTTCCTTGACACAACCATGCAGATTGGGAGTAGCAGCAGACTGACTGAAAACCGCCTGCAGAGGTTGTTTTCTTTGATGAGTTAAGGGTTAAAGTTTCTTTAGTTAATCTTGATACATTGCATGTTGTAGTATTGGGGTGTTCAGGATTGAATGGGTTGATGTGAGGCTGGGAAAAATAGTACCGCCCACATGATGATGTAAAGGGAGTCACATGACTAGTAGTAGCCTGAGCAGAGAAAGCTCATGGCTTGGACCGACGACTTGTATATCTGTACATGGTTATGTTCTAGAATAAATAGTTACTGTTCAGACTCCATTCCTCTGAGCCTCTTCCTTAGACGACCACAACAACGTACAACATGGTGGCAGCAGGTAAAGGACCCGAAATCGCCGAAAATAAAAATGGAAAAATCTGCAGTCTGATCTGAAAAGAATGCGCCAAACCAGAAGACTTCAATGAAACAGTTGAAAATCACCAGAAAAGCTCCATAACAGACATGGAGGCTGAGAGAAGAAATCAACTGTGCAGCTCAAGAAGGACTCCACCATAGCGCATAGAAGTCCGCTGAAAATCCTGATCAAAAAGCAGAGTCAAAGAACCTAGCGATGACCAAGGATCAGCAAACTTAAAAAGAAGCTTTAAAAGTGTTCTAAACGAGGCACAGTAGCCAGGCAGCGCTGGGAGATAGTTCATTTTTAAGTACACCGCTTGAAACAAACCACAGCTAGGTCCAGAGTCAACACCAAAACATGTGGCAACCGTGTGTTGACAAAAGGAAGAGGAGAAAATCGGCTACTAAGTTTGATCCTACAGCGAAGGCAAAATAACTAATTGGTCTTAAAAATCCGTTCTAATGATTTTTCCTGAGGTTTGGAGAAAGTTTGAAATGGCTCAGTAACCATGGTGTGTATGGAAAAACCCTGATCAGCACAGAAAAATTCAATGACTGCAACACCATTTTAAAATTGAAGGCAAGCCTCTCCTGAGCTGAAAACAGTGATGGATTCAAAATTTACTTTGCCAGCATGATTTGGGAAGATGGAAGGGCCAGACCAAGCACAGAACTGGACACTATGGAGGTGGAGATTTTTAAGATGCAGAATTGCATCAGGATTAAATAAGAGATCACAGGCTGAGCAAGTTAATACATTGTTGTATTCAACTGGTGCAATTGCTGATGATGTGATAGCCAGACAAGGCATTAATGAATCATTTGACAAATTTGAAGGGCTCATAAAATCCTCTGACAGTTACTTTAACTTATGGAGAAACAAAGTTTTGGAAAGAGTGAGGTTTAATAGAAGGGCCCAAAAGCCTGGAGACCATGTGGACACCTTCATCAATGATTTTTATTGGTCAGCTGAAAACTGTGAATATGGTGATCTTAAGTCTGAGCTGATATAAGATGGCAGTCAGCAAAGTAGAGCCATATTGAGAGGGGGAGACAAACCATGGTACAGAACACCCCCATAGATGGTACAGGTCATTAAACAATGAAATGTGAAAGACACTCCAGGACAAAGAAGAACATATGCAAATAAAACTCAAGATGGAGGTAAACCATGCCAGCACTGTGGCACCAAAAAGCCTCACGGCTGAGAACACCAGTCCTGCAAGCAAGGTAGAATGCTTCCATTATAAAAAGCTGAGACACTTTGGGAAAATTTGCAGATCAAAAACCTCTAAACATTCAGAGGATCATCTGTGAATCTCCGTACAAAAAGCTATCAATGGAATAGAAGAGTCACACCAAGACAAAGAGCAACAATGCTTCCTAGATAGACTAAAGATCCCAGATATACCTTCTAGAATACTACATATGTTTCAATGGGTAGGTTACTAATTTTAAATTAGACACAGGAGCAAGTGTAACAGTCCTGTCCGATAGAGAACTGTGGATATCCAACTTCTGGCTGCGGACAACAGACACATCATTATGTGGCCCGGGAGGGATCAGGCGACCAGTTATAGGCACGCTTCTAGAGCCGCTCCAATACAGGAACGAGCAGATGCTGGAGATGCTATAAGTAATTCGCAGGAATTTTCTCTCCTGAGCTGAGTCATCTATGTTGCCCTCAACCTCATTAAAACAACAGAAGACGTCAATGAACCATCCCAACAGTGCTGATAACCTCGACTGGGACTTCAGTGCAGAATTTTTGACACTCTTTGCTAAAGCAGGCTACTTTCCAAACAAATGAAGGTAACCTTCTTCAGCCTAAACAGGAAACGGACCAGCTGGATCAACGAGTATCTGAGTGCTACCATGACTCTTTGTCACTCGGCGAATCATCAAGGAGGTTCGAAGTCAAAACCCAGGTGATAGGAGATTCTAGTACAATCCCGCATTCGTCTGTCAATATTGACCCCTTGGCAAGTGCACCTACATCGATTCATCCACCAGAACTGGTGGCCCCAGGGTGCAAATGACCAAATGGTTTCAGAATTTGAACAAACCCGATTCATATGAGGTCCACCTCTTCTACATTAGAGGATGCTGACCTTTCTACCACATCAGGGTTACTGCAACTGCAGATACAGCAAGATGTTAATCAACCGCCTTCCTCACTTCAGGAGACCACAATCCAGGATTCCCCAAAACTTCAGGAAGCAAGGGTTACATGGAGCCATCGCTTTAAGGGCAAAGCATGGCGGACGAAATCATTAAAAATAACCAGCATCAATTCAATGAACCAGGATTGGGAACATAGTCAACTTAAAGAGAGGGATCTATGGTATCTGACCATAAAAGGGAAGCTATTGATAGGGAAAAGTACAACAACAAAGAGAGGAAGAAAAGAATCAAGTGTTGAACCTCAAACAAATAAAACACAAAATACTGCAGCTTCTACTGAAGAACAGCCAAGCCAGAACAAAGAGATCCGAATTGAGACTATCCATCCTCCAGACTTCAAAAGAACATGATCAGGGAGAGTCGTGAAACCTTCAGACTGTTTAAACCTTGGAAGTTAGAGACTTGAGGGTGGGGGGGTGGTGATGATGAAAGGTAGCATGTAATATAAATGTAAATATATTTGGGGGAGAGTTGTAGTATCAGGGCATTCAGGGCTGAAAGGGTTGATGTGGGACTGGCAAAACAGTTTTGCCTACATGATGATGTAAATGGAGTCACATGACTAGAAGTAGCCCAAAAGTGGTCTGAATGGAGATTGCTCATGGTTTGGACTGAAGTAGCCAAATGTCTTGTATATCTGTCCATGGTTATAGTCTACAATTCAGGGCGCAATTTTCTGTACATGTTTGGCAGCATGAGCGGACAATATGGCGAGAAAGCCAAAATTCGGTTTCACTACATCATGAAGCCAGTTTGCAATCATCTGCTCTGCCCATCAATGGTGGCCCATGTTTCCTGCCATTGGGAACTTCATTGTAATACACCTGCGTATCATTATAAGCCCAGCTCACCGGTATCATCCCCCCAAGCCGGATCATCCGAGCACGTCTGCACACAACTGTGCATAAGCAACGTACACCTGGTGATCTGCACTTCACTTGGGACTTCGAGGTTTGATTGCCTATCTTGTTTCCGGTAGCACTCACAGTCATCAGCACCAGGCTTCGCCGACAGCATCACATCACTTTCAGGGGGGCTCACAGGCATGGCTCTACCTATCAGACCTACCAGATAAAGCGGGTGGTAGCTTTTCAACAGCTACAGGGTTGGGGCTTGCTTGGGGAAGGGGGAGAAGTGGCCTCAGGCAATGGAAGAGGCTGCAGGGCGGGGGCTGTAATGGGGAAGGGGGATATCCCAACGTGGGTGTGGGGGCACATGTTGATCTATACAAATGACCTCAAGATGGTGAGGGCTGAGGAGACAGTCTCCAGAGGAGATGAAGTCAAATGGAGATGTGAAGGTGTGCACGAGAGAGTGAGTTGCGATGTCCCATGAGCTGGCAGTGAGTGAGATGCCAATGAATGTGTGATGGGTTTGAATGTGTGAGTTTAGAGTGATGAGATGGTTGTCTTACCCTGGCAGCATAGATGAGATAATTCATTCTCTTTCTGCACTGGATAGCCAACCTGTTCACCACTGCCATCATCTACCAAGTTGGAGTCCTGAGATTGCTGGACCTCCTGCAGCCAGAGCTGGGGTAGAGGACATCATGGCAGGCCTCCACAGTGTCCAAAAGGTGTTCCAGGGACACATCATTGAATTGGGGGGCTGCAATCCTCTTGCCTTTCGCGATCATATCCTCTGAGCAGTCCTGGGCTGGAGTCACTAGGAGGTGTGTACATGGCTGCACTGTAAATATGGCGCTTGGCACGAGGAAGCAGCGAGCTAACGGTATGGTGGGAAAATGAGAGCCTGCCCACCATTGAAATGGCCTGTTTCCTGGGATGCATGATTACAGAGGTAGGATTGAGACAATAGAGTGTGAAAAGCCACCATTGTGGCCAGCGGGTAAAACATTCACTGTTCCACCCGCTACCGCACTTAAGTGCAAATCTGGGACGATCCTGCCCAAATAGTTACTGTCCATACTCTATGCCTCTGGACCTCTTCCTTAGACAACCACAACAATATACAACATTCCTCACTGTGATACCATGTTACTCTATGAAGTAAATCTCGCTTCAGCAGTTTAGAATTTTAGAATGATTACAAGCATGTAAAAACGTCTGTTGAATTAAATACAAAGAAGTGAATAAAATGTATCAGAAATGTGGAATAGGGCCATCAGTCAATTGACCTCAAAATACCTGGTTGAACAACAAAAATAATGAGATCACTGAGGCTGTACTGTTCTATTGCCCAGCTAATGCCAATCAAAATATCAAAATACAGAAAAAATGTTGAGAGGAAACATCATACTTAAAGAGAAGTGCAAAGATTACAGGAAAAACTTCGGAAGAGTTACTCTCCTCATGGAACTTCCATTGCTCCCATTCCAAAGACGGAAGACCACATCATGCTGACCCATGCCAGGCAACATGAAATATGTTTCTATTAAATTCAGAGCCTTAACGAAGCTCAAACACACACACACACACACAAAAATGTGCACACACACTCAAACATGCATAAACACACACGCAAACACAAACACGCATGCACACATATAAATATGTGCACACACATGCACGGGCAGCAAGCAAAGCAAAAGCAAAATATTGAATAGTTGAAAAGCTGAAATAAAAACAGGAAATGCTCATGGTCGGTAGTTCAGGCAGCTTTGTGAAGATGGAAACCAAGTTCACATTCAGGTCGGTGAAGTGGAAAAAGTTAGAGATGTGCCAGCAAAAGCACAGAAACCCATTAAAAATTCAGGCATGGGATCTGTTCTTCTCAATACATACTCTCTCTGCACCAATTCCTTTCCTCATCCCACACTCTGCACCAATTGCACATTCACTCTCTCCATCCCACACTGTCCCAATTACACATTCACTCTCTCCATCCCACACTCTGTCCCAATTACACATTCACTCTCTCCATCCCACGCTCTGCACTAATTACACATTCACTCTCTCCATCCCACCCTCTGCACTAATTACACATTCACTCTCTCCATCCCACACTCTGCACTAATTACACATTCACTCTCTCCATCCCACACACTGCACCAATTACACATTCACTCTCCCCAGCCCACACTCTGTCCCAAATACACCCCTGCTTTCCATGAGGCTGTTGAATCAGCCCAAAAATCTCAACATTGCACTGGGAAAATAATTCAGTTAAGGCATTCGTTTGTGCTTACAAAGTTATCACAGTGGACCCCCACAGAATGAAGACATCATAAGTGCTACCAAGTTTCCAGGCATTGTCCTGCATGATTCTCTGCATAAAGTCACACACTAGCTGGACTGAGGGAGTGGAATCTCTTTTGTTTGTGAAAGAGGTCAGAGTTGACATGTGGCTCCCACAAAGCAATGTGCATGCACTCAATGACACACAGCACCTTGGGATGACTGCCATTCTAGTGAAGTTGCATGCTCGCTCCACCTGCTTAATTCTGTCAAGAGCAAATGACATGTATTTAGCTCTCAAATAGGGTGCAAGACTACAAGGGTATATTTTACAAATTAGGAGGGCTACCAATTGGGAGTGCAGATTTCTATGTTCCAGTGCCCATTTGTCCTCCTAATGTAGCTATTTAGCTCTCAAGTGAATAGAGGGCATCAGTGACCTCCCTCATGCAACAGTGGAGAGCAAACCGCAAGCTGTTGCAAATATAGTCAGATCCAAACTGTAAGGAGCTAGGAACATAGAAGTTCATTGCCATGGTTACTTTCACAGCCACTGGCAATGCCATCCTTGCCCTGCTCTGAGGCTGCAGTAGTGGCTGCAACAGGTGGCAGAATTCCTTCAAAGAGTCTTTATGAATCTTCAATATCGTACACATTGTTTCTCACACAGGTTCAGTAGAATTGCTCCTTGAACACCCTGGACATATGTGACCACTTGCTCAGAGCCCAACTCCCCTGCCCCCTCTTCCAATACATTGTCCTGCTCTGCTTGGCCTCTGTTCATTATCAAATTCTTGCTATATTTCAAGGGAAATGCCTACTATTGTGCCCTTGTCTGGGAACAAATGGC
Source organism: Carcharodon carcharias (assembly GCF_017639515.1). Taxonomy (NCBI): domain Eukaryota; kingdom Metazoa; phylum Chordata; class Chondrichthyes; order Lamniformes; family Lamnidae; genus Carcharodon; species Carcharodon carcharias. The sequence continues at coordinate 19,456,131 of NC_054467.1, read as the reverse complement.
TTATGCAGAAGTCTCGAAGTCAGCAAAAATTTCTCCAGCACCTGCCACACAACTCCCTGCAGACTATGGCAACTTGAACCAACTATAGAAAGCACTAGATACTAGTAGCAAATCAGCCAGCAACTAAACCGTAAATAGTTGATGATCCCTATAATTAGTGCTGGTGGGGAACACTTCCTGCTGTCGAATGTGGGTCCAACTGTGTGACGTTAAGAGAGGGCATTAGCTGAAGTGCTGGGCTCCAGAATAGCATCGCTAGCATCAAATCAGTGACTGAGTGACATCATGATCTGTCTGCTCTGCATACTTCTGGCTGTCTTTCAATGCTCCCCCGATAACACCCTCTCCAATATGGTGTCTGGCGTGATTCATCCCAAAAGTGTACAAGTGTGCTGTGGACTCCCTCTTAGATACCAAACAGCATCCCTAATGGCCAAACAATTGTGTTACCGAATTTTGCACCTCCTCTGTTCTGATAATCCACTGCGTGACAATATTTTTTTCTAACTTCCCTTTTCATTCTTTGATAATTCTGGTGTCTGTATCACTGTTTTTCAAGTGTCTGAGAGAACTGCGAATACACGTGACAGGGAATTTGCACCTTCCCAATTAAAGTAACAAGACAGGAAATGCAATCTGGTTTCCTTTTACGTTTTCTCATAGAACGTGTGCATCGCTAGTAAGGCCAGCACAGGCTCAAAAAAAAATCCAATGGCAGAGATAGGAGGTGACAGAGCACACAAGGCTTTTTCAGCCCTCTATCTGTTTCACATGAAGTTTGGTATATATTATAAAGACCTTCGGAAGAGTCCATAGTTGACATCGTCAAGTAGGGGCCATGGAAGACATGGTCTTTATGGGTTCAAATGGCCTTTTCTCAATGCAAGAATTATGTTCCCTCTACATAACCAGGGTAAACTGAAAATGTGCACAGAGTTGCTTGAATTCTGCAACAGCTCTGTCACAAACTATAAAAGCAAAAGACAGATTACCATTTTAGGTCTAACCCTTCTCCAGAAACCATTATTCTGCCTGTCCTCCTTGCAGAGTCACTGACGCATGCTGTCCATTTCCACAATTTTCTGTTTTTGTTTATTTTCCATTTATCTTGTTTTGATTTGCAATTGTATACTTGAGAACTCTGGAAGCATAGAATGATTCAGCACAGAAGGAGGCCACTTGATCTATCGTTTCAGTGCCAGCTCTTTGAAAGCACTATCTAATTACTCCCACTGCCCTGCTCTTTCCCCACAGACTTGCAAATTTGTATCCAATTCCCTTTTTAAAAGTTATTGTTGAATATTCTTCCAATACCCTTTCAGGCAGTACATTCCAGATCAAAGCAAGTTGCCACATTAAAAAAAAGGTTCCTCATGTTCCCTCTGGTTCTTTCACCAATCGCTTTAAATCACTGTCCTCTGGTTAACAACCCTTCTGCCACTGGAACAATTTCTCCTTAGTTACTTTATTAAAATTCTTCATGATTTTGAGCATCTCTATCAAATCCTCTTTATTAGTTGGTTCAAGGTCATATTAGCCTAGGATGCACCAGAAGCATCATAAATTATAAACTAAAAAGAATGCCTTTGAAAACAAAAAGCAAAGAATGTACTCAGGGTTTCAGTGAATCCCTGTTTTATAGCATGCAGTAGCAAGGGTTAATGTATATCCCTGCCTTTTCACAAACAGTCTCCAGGGTTACTGTATATTCCTGCCATATAGAAGTGGTCTCCAGGGGCACTGTATATTCCTGTCTAATGGCAAGCAGCCTGAAAGTTATTGGCAGTGGCGATGTTGTTAACAGAAAGGCATTTTGTTTTTTGGGAACTGAATTGAGGCAGACTAGAGTTCCCAGCAAAGCCTCCCCAACAAGTACAATTGCCAACAGAATAATCATTTTTCTGTTTATTTAATAAGAAGCAATTATACATTTTGTAACCAAAAAAGAGATGTGGAGCCAAAACCTTAACTTCATATCAGACTTGTAGTTACCAGTTGAACTACTGGTGTGAATTTTACCATTAATTATTCCCAAGAAGGGCCAGAGGCTTGGAGGGAGATGTTTATTACTAGCCCGTTTACAGAGCACACTTCAGCCCTGATGTTCTAAGGATGTGCCAACACTGTGCAACCTCACTGATGGCGAGAGCAAATCCAAAGTTAGCTCTAGGCCTCCTACGCCTTACTCAATGGGTGGTCGATTTTCCATGGTGCAACTTTGAGATAGGGCAATACGTCATACTATATAATTAGAAACCTTGTTTAATTGGAACATTTACCTAATTCAGATCCCATGCTGAGCTAGAACTCCCCACACTACAGGAAAAGAATGAGACCTATGACACCATTCACGATTCTCTACAGCATTTGGTGGCGGGGAGGTGAGGATGAAGAGAGAGAGAGAGAGAGAGAGAGACAGAGACGGATATAACCTTTCTGTTATTTGGACCACACATGCAGGGTTTACAGTCTATTTAAGGTCTCCAAAATCCTCACTGCTTGCCAAAGCTGCACAGTTCTACCATTCAACAAGGAGTGGGTGTGCAGCAGAACAAGGAGCAGACCCACAGGACCGCAGACCCACAGGAAGAGAATGACACTTCATGTTGAGAAAGGGGCTAAAAGATGGCATTTCAGTTGCATTGGAGAGAAGGTGTGACACAGTCTTGGAGTGACAATACTTTAGAGTTTTTTGGATCAGTGATCGATGCAAAACTCTGGTGTCACTTCCTGCCATTTACCAGCTTTGCTTTTTCAAGGAACTCCCGAGCATTGTCATCCTAAGAACACATGATACGTACAAAAATGGTCAGAAAGAAGACCAGCTGATTCATCAGCTCTTTCCTATTCAGCTGTAGTGTAACTAGGCAACATAATCCTCCAAAACATATGACCTACCAACAGCTATGTAAACCCCTGAGACACACAAAAAGAAAGATATTTTAAACACCCTAGACAAACTCAAGGGGAGAAAATTCTACCAAATTCATCGCCAACCCCCAAAGGCAATCAAAAATGAGTTTTAAGGAGGTATTAGTGACCACCAGGTGCCTCATCCAACATCCCACCTATCTCTTATACCCAATAATATTGACCTCCACCAAAACTCATCCAGTTCCCTTTTGAGATTTTGCAACAAGTCTACACCCAATCCATGAACCAGCAACTTATTCTAAATGATTCTCTGGGAAAAGAGAATCTTCTTGACATCTAACCTAATTCTATGCTTGTGGAACTCATACATACTTGTTGTCTAACTTTACCAGTTCAAATAACTTGTTCACATGGACACATGCCAGTCCTTTCATGTTTTTAAATACTTCACTCATGGCTCCCTGAACTCTGTGCCATTCTGGAGTAAGGAGACCCAGTTTCCTGAGTCTACTGTGATGACCAAGGATTTTTAAACTCGGCATTAAACCAGTAGCACATTTCAACATCTTTTCCAGGGCCTTTATATCACTTTCTATTTTGCATTTGATTGTAGCTATATATCCTAATTCTCTGTGGCCTATCAGCACTTGTCATGGACCTTTAAAAATTCATGCACAGTTAACACCTCAGTCTCATTCCCTTTCAAAAGACTTGAATTGAGAACTCACCATGGTATACACATGCTTTCCAATGGCCTTTACCATAATATTTATCTCCATGTCATCTGTGGGATGTGTCCTACCGCATCCAGATCTAGTCAAATTGTAATCACGATTTTCCTCAGGAGTTCAATCACTAATATAGATCTTGGTGTCATCAGCAAACTTGTGGACAGCACCCCCAATGTCTTCATTCAGATTATTCTTGTAGATTGTGGAAATACATGGGCTAGATTTGGAGCTATTCACATATTAATTACAGTTCTCTGCCTACTTGAATGCAACCAATTCCCTATCCAAACCAAATTCCACCATCCCAATCCACAGGACTCAATCATATCTAGTAATCTATTGTGTAGCACCATGTCAAAAGATTTGTGAAAGTCTAAACATACAATGCTTTCAGGACTAGCTTCATCCATTAACCTATAACCTCCTCAAAGAGTTCAACCAGGCTCATAAAATGTTAAGGGTTCTTGCCCAGAAGCCATGTTGCGTATCCCTAACAATCCCTTCTCTGTCAAGATGTCTATACAGACTATACCCAATAGTCCCTTCTAACAACTTTTCTGCAATTGATATCAACCTAACTGGCCTATAATCTTCTGCTTCTGATGTAAATGGAAATAAAAATCGGCAGAGATGCCAAGCGGTCTGCCAATTTACAATCAAACGTTTTACACAATCACACAAAATCAAAATCTGCTCCAACGTGTTCTCTCCAGAGGTGTACCACAGCATTAGGTCAAAAAAAGGAAGCTATAGCAGTTATTGACAGCAAAAAATCTTCTCAGGTACTTATTTTGCATATAAATCTTTAGAAAACACTTGTTGGGTCCTTCAGATGTATTTTTGTCCTTTCTATAGTGCCTAGCAACTCTGAACTTTTTTTTAATCATAGGCTCGTAAGTCAGGATTTTTCCTTCATCGGGCAGGCCCAGGAATGGCCGCAAGATGGACTGCCACCCGCAATCGGGCTCCGACCATGATTTCATGCTGCTTGGTCAATTAATGGCCAGCCAGCGTGAAACGCGCGCTAAGAGCCTCAGTGTTGCCAGGGTGGGGATGGCAGGAGCGTGAGCGCTGAAGTCTGCACATGCGCAGGGGAGCTCCCTGAAGGCAAAGAGCTGTCTCAGGGAGCTGAAGAATTTTAAAAAGAAAACTAAAGCTTTTACCAATGATATAAGCATGTCCCCACATGTGACTCACACATGAAAAGAGGCATGTTAAAAATGATGTTAAAAATTATTTAATTGTTTTTTTTATTTACCATTGGAAACTTTGTCTCATCTGTAGATGAGGTTTCGTAAAATATGCAAAGGCCGCCTGGCCTATTTGCTCGCCCGCCAACCAGCAGCAAAAAATACAAATTAACTAATTGTTTAAGGGCCTTAATAGGCCTCTTAATTGTCGGCAGGCAGGCTGCTGACTCTTGCGCGCGCCCACCAACCAAAAGATCATGAGAGTGCACGATGACATCGGGACGCCCGCCCGACGGTTGTGCTATTTTACTCCTGATCGGGTCGGGCATGCGCCCACCCATGGGATGAAAAATTCTGCCCACAGAATAGCAGAGCACCGCTGAAGGGAATTCAGCCCATCAGCTTTGTACTGATTGTTTTCAAGAGCAAACCAGTTAGTCCCATGAGCCTAATAGAAAAGCAAAAACCACTATGGATGCTGGAATTTGAAATAAAAACAGAAAGTGCCGGAAAAACTTAGCAGGTCAGTCCCACTAACCTGCTCTTGCACTATACGTCTGAATTTATTTCTCCTTCAAGAAGCTATCCTATTCCCTTTTAAAAGGGTAATACTGAATCTGTTCCCACCTCAGCATCAAGCAGTGGATTCCAAATCTTATCCTCATGTCTTCTCTGGTTCTTTTGCCAATCACCTTAATTCTGTGCCCCCTGTTTTATTGAACTGTCTGCCATAGGAAACCATTTCTTTTTATTTACTCTATTTGAACTCTTCATGATTTTAAGTGCGTCAATTAAAACTCAATCTTCTTTCTACGTTGTAAGAACAATTTTCCAATTATTCAATTTTTCCAGAAATCCCTCACCCTCACTGTTCTAATGAACCTCTTTAGTTCCCTCTCCAAAGCCTTCACATCCTTCCGAAAGGATTGGACATAATGGGCTAGATTTTGCCATGGAAGTGGAGGCAGGTTAAAGCAGGTGTACTGGCAATTTTGCGCGAGAGCGCAGAATGCTTGTTGCCCTGCTGTCTCCGAACAAGTTGTCCAGAGGTGGCATCTCAGCTACCCATCTAGATGCATGGTCCAGTTCCTCACATCTGCAATTTTTCTAATGGTGCCAGGCCCCCCAGCTGAAGTCAAAGCTTAGCTGTTAGCTAGAGGTGCCCTCCAGTTCCCCCTTGCAACTCCACCCCCCCACCCACCCCATAGTGGCAGGCTGAGGTGCCAGTGAGACTTCCTTCCAATTGCCCCTCCCACCACCCCCAAACTCCTGGAGTGGGCTATAGCTTTGGCCGCAGGCTATCCTGTAGAGGAGTTGCACCTAGTCAATAATGTCCAGGAAGCTGTGGCCATGTTAATTTCTTAAACAATTTAGATATCTTCAGAAGGTGCCACTACTTTAAGGGAAAAACACCTAAGTGGGTGGGTCTCAGACACCCTCAGGGTCGGGACTCTAACACAATCCAGAGTTTGGGCTCCTGATGCCTGTTGAAAATTTCCGCCCAGTGCTCTAGCTGGTAGTGAACTAGTCTTTTAGGTAGGCCTAGCATAATATTCTGGCTTTTGTACTTTATGGGCAGGATTTTTAATTTGGCGGGTGCCGGCCACCAGTGGGCCCTGGAGCGGCTGGGGAATGGACGCTCGATCGCTGTGATTTCACGTTGGCTGCCCAATTAACGGCCAGTCAGCGTGAAGCACGAACTGGGAAGCTCAGCGCTGCCGGGGTGGGGGATGGGAGAAGGGCGAGTGCTGAAGTCAGCGCCGGCGCAGGGGAGCGCGGAATGGAAGCTCCCCAAAGACAGAGGGCTGCCTCAGGGAGCTAAAGAATTTAAATGCAATAAAAAAAGATTTTAAAATCCAGAAAAAAATGCCCACACATCAGAATCAGTCACTTGAATGTATGCAAGATGAAAATTCTGTCTCTACATTTCTATTTTTTTTAAATTTAATAATGGAAACCTCATCCTGCCCTTGGCAACCTCACCACCATACCATCTCACCCATCCCACCCATCTCATCTACCTGCCATCTCACCTACCTGCCACCTCTCACCCTACCTACCTTAACCACATGCCACCTCACTCAACCAACTACCTCATGCAGCTACCTCCCTACCCGCCTCACCCACCTACCCTTTCACCCATCCATTCACTAACATTCATTCACAAACATTCAAACTGGACCTTTGAACTTATCATATGGCAAAAAAGGGGCGTATCCTGTCTTCCTCCGACTGTACTCCACTCAGCCAGAGTTGCCCAATGGACGCTGCACTGTGCATTTCTGTGAAAACCGGGATTAGAAGGTCCCAGAAGAAATGTGGAGCAGTGTCAGGTCAGGGAATTTACAAGGGAAGCGACAATCTGACGTTCATTGCCAATGCTCAGAAGATCCGGGCTCACTGGTTTTGTTAACCTGTTTTCCACGTTCAAAAATTTATATACAAATAGCCCCAAGTCTTCCTGCTCTTGCACCCTTTAAAATTGTACCAATTAGCTTGTATGATCTCTCCTCATTCTTCCTACCAAAATCTATCACCTCATACTTCTCTGTGTTGAATTTGATCTGCCACATGTCCATCCATTCCTTAACCCAAGTCCTCTTGAAGTCTTATATTATTTTCCTCACTGTTTATTTCACTTCCAAGTTTTGCGTCATCTGCAAATTTTGAAGTTGTGCCCTGTACTCTCAAGTACAAGTCATTAATGTAGATCAAAAACAGCAGTAGTCATAGTACTGAACCTGCAGAACGCCACAATATATCTCTCTCCAGTCCAAAAAGTAGACATTCCCCACAACTCTCCTTTCTACCCCTGACCAATTTGTATCAATGCAGCTACAGTCCCATTTATCACATGGGCTTCAACTTTGCTGACAAGCCTATCAAATGCCCTTTGAAAGACAAAATTAGCTGCATTGTCCTCATCTCCCCTCTCCGTTAACCTCATTAAGAAACTCAATTAAGTTAGTTGAACAGTTTGCCCTTAATAAATCCATGCTGGCTCTCTCGGGTGGCTGTTAACTTCCTCCCAGATTATTTATTCTAAAAGCGTCCCCACCATTGACAATGCTAAACTGACTGGCCTGTAATTGTTAGGTTGATCCTTCTCCCCTTTTTCATGTAGACATGAGTTGCTGTTGAGTGTAAATGAGGCAGTGTTAACTGAAAATGGAACCATGTTATTTAAACACGCCACCCGTTTTATAGCTCACACTTTTTCCATCCCCTGAATATAATGTAGGGAGAATGTGCAGGTGCTAAAGTTGATGGGCAGTATTGATGGAAAAGTCTGGGTTTAATTCTGATTTCATATTGCAGTTCAGCTAAAAATGATGAGGTGCAATGTTTTACTTAGTCTGTGACTGAGGAGACCTCTAGCACTTTTAAAATGTATTTCAGATGGCTTCATCATTCCATGTGGAAAATATGCTTAATATTTGTAGCATGCTGTATATCTTAGAGAGCATTGCCAGCTCCTTTGGGATAGAGGTATAATTGAAGAGGGTGTAACCAATCATTCTGCAAATGAAACGAAGAAGAAACCAAACGGCTAAACTCAAGCCAGAAACATTAGATCTCACTGATTAATATATACTTAGCTAAAATTCCACCGGATTCGCTCCTGATGTATGCTAAGGCAGGAAATGATGACTTGGAAGTGTATGATCTCCTGATGCGATTGCCTAACACGTGCCAGCAGTGCAACAGTGGAGCTTTAAGGCTTTGGTGTCATAGGAGTCAAAGTCTTAGAATAAGGGTTTGGCCAATTAGCACTGAGATGAGGAGAAACTTTGACTCTCAGAGGGTTGTGAATCTTTGGAATTCTCTATCCTAGAGAGCTGTGGATACTCAGCCATTGAGTATATTCAAGACTGAAATTCAATAGATTTTTGGACACTGGATAGGTGGGGGGGGTGGGGGGGGGGGGGGGGGGGGGGGTGAGGTTGGAAAGTGAAATTGTGGTACAAGATCAGCCATGAAATTATTGAATGGCAGAGCAGAGCAGGGGTTGTGTAACTTACATCTGCTTCTGTTTCTTATGTTCTTAAAACATAAATCAGTGAACCTACACTGACTATTTGAGGTAAGTGCTCTGATCAAATATCCGATCAACATTAGTTGGGTGTCACTGTGCTGGCTCCTCCACATCATTAATGTGCCAGACTGGTAGGAACTTTAGCTGCTACGAAACCTGCCAACAACTGGCAGCAATCCCCTCACCCCCCCAGATCTCTGAATTCTTTCCCATCTTTCCACGCCCCACGCCTCCCCCTGCACCCCACCCACCCCCCATCAACCCACTGACAACCCAGGTGGAAGAGGTACACAAATCCTGGAGAGGGAGGCAAAGGTTTCAGAGATGGGTAAAGCAGAAGTATATGAAACAGCATGATGACATTCTGCTTGTCTTTCCTATATTATCTCTTTCAACTATATCAGTGAACTGTCACGTCACTCCAATGGAAAGATGTACCGGTATCCGAGTTCTGCTTCTCAGGGAAGCATTCTAACCTCTGGGAGAGGATGGAAGCAACTAGAGGGGGAGGTGAATTGGGGAGTCCACCAAAAGAGGGTGGGGGGGGGGTGGTGGGCAAGTCAGGAGCCAAGCTGCGTGTCCAGGAGAGGAAGAACTAGCCATGCATTAGCCTTTAACAACGTGATTGAGGTGATGCACAGAAAGTTTCAGTTACTTTGGAAGCAAAATGTGATTCTGCTCCTGACATGGAATCCAATTTCACAGTGGCATAGATTGGAGAGTAGGTTACTTAGCTCACAAAGAAGATAAAGGAAGTACAGCTGAGGATTTGTGGAGCCTGCAGGGGGCATTCCCTCCTCCTCCCAGCCCCATGTTTAGGCAAGTCTTTTTAAAAGCCAGGAAACTTAAGTGTAACTTCTACTGTAAATGCTTTTAAAAGTGCAACAGTGGTTCCCACTGAGGAAATCCTCAGCTGTACTTCCTTTATCTTCTTTGTGAGCTAAGTAACCTACTCTCCAACCTATGCCAGTGTGAAATTGGACTCTGTCAGGAGCAGAATCACATTTCGCTTCCAAAGTAACTGAAACTTTCTGTGGATCACCTCAATCACGTTGCTACCACAGAAATATTTTTTTTTAATTTATTCTTTCATGGGATGTGGGCGTCTCTAGCAAGACCAGCATGTGTTGCCCATCTGTAATTGCCCATGAACTGAGTGGGCCACTTCAGAACCAACTATAGCTGTGGGTCTGGAGTCACAGGTAAGAATGGCAGATTTCCTTCCCTAAAGGACCTAAATGAACTGGATGGCTTTTTTTTTTGCAACGATCGATAATAGTTTCATGTTCACTGCAGCTAGCTTTCAATTCCAGATTTTTCATTGATTGAATTTAAAATTCCACCAGCTCCTGTGGTGGGATTTGAACCAGAGATTCCATAACATTAGCCTGGGCCTCTGGATTACTAGCCCAGTGACATTACCACTACACTACTGTCTCCCCCTGCACAGTTTGCTAATGTTTTGAAATGTTGTTCTGGAATTAGAATCTAAATTAGCCCCTGAATCACACAAAATGAAGGATCCTTTCGCAAAGTGATTGAAACTCGTGATGTTACCAGAAGCTGACAAAGAAAATGTGCATTTCAGCTGCAAGTTAATTGAAATGCTTAATGGTGAAAATACTTGGGCGAGTTAACATCTAAAACGGAGACTTCTGTCCACAAAAATGTGCTGTGTTAGTTTTCTTGAAGTCTTTGTTAAATTTGCTTGAACATGGAAAGAGAATATGGGTCATATCTCTTTTATACCAACACCACTAAATCTCTGGATTTACTGACCATATTCAGGAATGAAATGAATGGTCTGGCCTTGTTGGTATTGGTTGAAAGCCACCACAGTCAATGGAAGGAAACTAATTTATTTCAGTGACAGTGGCATTTCTCACAGCAGTCAATGTTATCTTTGGGACAGTTAGGAATCACTCCGTGTTTAAGAATGTATAGGAAAAAGATAAGGTGACATTTCAATGTGCATTTGTAGTATGTAGCACTCCCTGTAAAATAATGTTTTTGTAGGTCACTTTGGGTTCGCCCCCATACGCGCCCCCCCACCACGCCCCCCCCAAGCTGTACAACCATGCTTAAAATCCGAACAATTTTTCAGAAATATTTCCTGTACTGTCTACAATCCTGTGAAGTGAATGGAGGATCTCATTTAGAATCCTGTAAGATTTGGGCATACATACCCCATGACTTTTTTCATCTGCAGAAAGCCATGGCTAGCATTCTCAAATTTCTGTATGTACTCCCGACAAGAAAGGCTTGCCATGATCCGGGCAAGACAAAGGCTTCTTGGGGGGCATATGGGGCTCAATATAGATAAGGTTGATTAAATCTATATAACTTTTCATCTGCTATTTTTTTTACCTCCTTGGTCACTCAGCTTCATGAAAGGTAAAACAAATACATTCATATTATAACTAACATAAATTAGGGGTGCGCTTGTGAAATGTCACTGGATTGGCAAGCCTAGAGGCCTGGACTAATAATTCAGAAAATGCGAGTTCAAATGGCAATTTGAACATCTGAATTCAGTATGAAAAAAAATCTGGAACGACAAAGCTGGGCAACAGTCGAAATAATATTAAACTTGCTGGGTTGTTATAAAAGTGGAATTGGTTCACTTCTAATCTTTAAGAAATAAAACTAGACATCTCCCCACCTAATCTAGCTGACAGACAACTCCACCACGATGTAGTTGACTCTTAACTGCTCTCTGGAGTGACCTCGTTCCTCAGTTGCATATAAACTGTCACAATGATTCAAGATGAAGTCCCATCATCACCTTCCTCAGGGCAAGTAGAGATGGGCAATGAATGTCAGTCTTGCCAGTGATCTCAAAGCCCGGGATTGAAAGAAAACGAAACAGCTGAGAAGGCAAAAATAAAACTTACCACTAAACCCTAAATCCCTGTTGGAAAAGTACCTGTTCAATTTTGTCCACTGAGATCTCACTTCTGTAGGGACCTGGGACTCAGATTTTCTGACATACTCTGAACTGCCATGCAGAAAATCCATTTCCTGTTCAGAGTTTCCTGCACGTGCCTCTGCTTTATGAGGGCAACCATTCAATGAATCAACCCTTAGGAAGACTATTTAGCAGAGGAAACCAGGTCAATCAGCACTGGGAGGCCATAAAAAAAGCCAGGGGTGCAAGAAAACAACAGGAAGTTTGGGATGGCGCACTACAATACCAGGCAGGACAGTCATTCCTGCCCCACGCTCCTCAGTGACGTCAAACCCCAGCAACAATCGCCATGTTCCCACAACCTGTGAGGTACCTGTATTTTCCCCGTTCTTGCCAGATCCAACAACTGTTCCCATTCTTGCTGGATCCCTTCGGAAGTTGTTTTATAAGATGATTCACAGGTGACTTGTACCAAATAATTGTCAGGCGTATGGTATGACAGGAAATGTAGCAGTATGGATAGAAAGTTGGCTGTGCTCTATTCTGTAAGATCTGAAGCGACTTACCAGAATATAAAAACACTGTCTGCAGACACAGTCCGAAAATAGCACTATGGGTTTATTGGCATTCAGAAGGGCCTATTAACTTTTTGTCTCCTCAATATGACCCTTAGTCTCTGACTGAAGTCCTCTTTTACCTGCTCTGGTGCTTCTATAAGGAGGCTCTCCTCCAGTGGCTGCAAAAAAGGAGGAGGCAGACTGCTAAGCTTTAGAAGGTGTTTGTTTTCAACAATCTGTAGCTCAGGCCTGATATGGCACAACAGCTCAGTGCCTCCAGGTTGTTTGGCCCAGCCTGGTTTCTGGCACTCTTATGCTCATAAAAGTACGTCTGACTTACCCTGAGCAACACTACAGGAGGTCCACCAGTAATAACATTCAGCACTCATAGACATCACAGTTCAGTTATCATATTTTGTTATAATTGCAATACATGCTTAAATTTCTAAGTGTTTCACAAGCACATTTCAATTTTCAGAGTTCCACGACCAAAGAACAACACGTGTAAACAGGGATACTGCCGAACGTGCACTGACGTTACACCAGTAAAGTGTAGGAAGCTCTGAGGAAATAACCCCATCATACATCCTCTGACATTCTCTCAGCAATACTAAGACAAATAGGTCAGTGCTGTAAATAAATGGCCTGCATTAAGGTGTCAGCAGTGTGGCAGTATAGCAACCGCAATTTGCTATCTGCAGAGTAGCAGAGGCAGGCCAGAGATGGGCAACAAAATGGAGGTGGAAGTCAGTAACTTGGTAATCGAGCGGATATGAAGTCAGAAGCTCATCTGTCAAATAGAATGCCAAAGTTGCAAACAATCTGATTCAGTCTTACACAGGCCACGGAGAGGGATGCAGTCGATGGCTAGGGAATGAAGTTTGTGGTGGGAACCGAAGGCAATAGCTTTGGTCTTCCCAATATTTAGTTGGGAATATTTCTGCTCACCTGCTCAACTGGATGTCAGACAAGCAGTGGGACAAATCAGATACAGCGAAGGGGTCGAGAGAGGTTCTGGTGAGGTAGGGTTGGTCACTGTGCATGTGGAACCTGACATTATGTCTTCAGATAATGTCACCGTAAGGAAGATGAGAAATAGGAGGGGGCCAAAGACGGATCCTGGGGGTCACCAGAAGTAAGAGTGTAGGAATGGCATTGGGAAGAGAAACGATTCCAGGTGATTCTTTGGCTAAAACTAGAGAGATAGAGGAATGGAGCCGGTTGAGAACAGGCCCATCCTGTTGTACACCAGGGAAGAGACGGTGGAAGTGGGTGGTGCCATCGACTGTGTCAAAAACTGCAATCAGTTGAGACGAATGAGGAGGGATAGCTTACCAGAGTCACAGTCACATTGGATGTCATTTGTAACTTTTGAACTGCTTCAGTGCTATGATGGGGCAGGAACACAATTGGAGTTCAAACATAGAGTTGCAGGAAAGGTGAACGTAGCCTGGGAGGCAACATCAAGTTTAGGGGTAAGAGCAAAATGCTGCAGATGCTGGAAATCTGGAATAAAGACTGAAAACGCTGCAAATACTCAGACGCACTTGTGGAGGGAGGATCAGAAATAATGTTTCTGGCCTGATGACCTTTCAGCAGAACTGTAGAAATGTAATAGGTTTTGAGCAAGGGGAGGGTAGTAAAAAGAACAAAAGGGAAGGTCTGTGATAGGGTGGGAGATTAGAGAGATGAAATGGCAGTAGAGTTAATTCTTCAGAGCTAACGAGAGTGGTAATGGGCAAAGAAAGAAACAAAAAAACAAAAGATGAATCTTGAGCAGGTTCAAGGAGTTTGGAGAGGAAAGGAACATTGGACATGGGATTTGCAAGGACAGCAGGATCAAGGGTTGTTTTTTTGAGGAGATATGAGAGGGGTGGGAGTATAGTACTTAAGTACTTAATTTATAGTACTTAAGTACTTAATTTATAGTACTTAAGAACTTAACAGGAACCATTAACAACATCAGCCAGCATGGGGGCTAGGAGGGAAAGTTAGATGGTCAACAGTTTAATGGGATGGGAATAATGTCAAAGGAACTGGGAGGTGGGTCTCAAAAGAAAATGAATTTGGAGAGAGCATGAGGAGAGAAACCAGAGAAAGAGTTCAGGGCTAGTTCGGGGAGGTGGGAGGGGTGCCTCAGGGAACGTTTGGCCTGGTGGATTAAGAAAATGGAGAAAAATAACACAGACAGCTGAATGGATGATCTCTGGTCAGCTTTCCCATGATGACTAGAAATGGGCTTAGAATAATGACTTAGAAGAAATTATTCATCCAAAAATTAACAAGCTGCTGACACTCCTGCATTCTTCATAATCTCACTCTTCAAACTATATGCTTTTATTGGCGATTGTGAACCACAGAAAAAAAATCAGGCATTCTACTAATTTTTGTTTAAAAGACATTTTGGATATAACACTTGGGGATGAATTTTCTCAAGAGTTTTCTCAATCGGTCACTGTAACTATGATGGACACTCAGCATGCACACGTGAAGTGATCTCTGCTAACCTTCCATCAAAGTTATTGCAGTCAATCAGGAGGGACCCCAAAGACATCCCCAATTAATTCAAAACATTTGGGATTAATTCTATTAAATAAAACTGCCTGTTCAGCCTGTGCATGTGTTCCTTCCACCCTAAAGAAATGGCTCCATCTAGCGTAACTAAGCCAGTACTGTATGCACAACCCATCTGATCAACCTCTGCTTTTCCCCGCCATCCTGTGCACACCACCTCGCCCCCCCTCACCACCCCCCCGCCCCCACCCCACTACCCCCCAACCACAGACAAGAATTAAGCAATGGCATAAAGTAAAATACAGGCTGATTTTTCTAGTAAATGCAGCATAATGAAATACTGATGTCTGTGCTGCCTTTGGCTGTCATTAGCAATATGGACACACCTCCCCCCACCTCACACCCCACAAACAACATGAAGCCCCCAAGATACGACAGGCAAATGGCAGCAAAGCAAATTAAACATGTAGACAGTGAACACCTCAACAAGCGAATAATGAAAGGAAATTCAGGGTTATCAAACCTTGAATCTGTCAGTCCATCGTGTTAAAAACGAAGATCTTGAAAGTTCTGCAGGATTTCTTCTGCAGTGGTTCCAACTCTGTCACAGGAATTCCATCAATCTCACACAAGGGTAAACACGCATAATCAAAGAACTGCTGCGACCCAAAACGTGACGTGCATTTCAAAAGTTAAACAGAAATGTTTAATAGCACAGATTTTTGACCGTAAATACATGGAAAGGAAGATAATAGTGCTCAACAGTAACGAGGCATATAAGCACCTCCGTCCCTGCTTTTACTGGTCAGCCCGCTGCTGGTTCACTTCTCAATGAGAGTGGTTAGAAGGTGGAACTCGTTACCTCAAAAAAGCAGTTGAGGCGAATAGCAGAGGGGCATCTAAGGGGAAGTCAGACAAACACATGAGGGAGAAAGGAAGAGAAGACTATCTTGATGGACATAGATGAAGAAGGGTGGTAAGAGGCTCAGGTGGAGCATAAACACTGGCATTGTTCAGTTGGGCTGAATGGCCTGTTTCTGTGCTGTAAACACTTTGCAATATTTGCATCATTAGCTATAACATACTGCATGGGGTTGACACTGAGCTGTCTACAAATGGACTGCTCCAAATTTAGAAATATCTGATAACAGAAAGTTTATTTCAAAATTTGATGATGAATTATTCCAAAGCTATTGAGAAAATAGGCAAGCATTCATAGACACACACACCACACACACACAATGTTGATAATTTTACAGTTATAATTCCTTTCATTTTCTTCTGTAAATCACACATGACTCCAATCTAGGCCCCCTTCCCTTCCTTAGCCTATGTGCTGCCATTCAGTAACACGATCCAAAGGCACAGCATCAGGTTCCATTATTACTCAACATTATTTCTCCATCACCACCTTCAGCTGCATCAGTGCAGATGTACAATCCAACTGCCCACGCCACATCAACTGATGGATGAGCTAAGTCTTTCCGCAGCTCATTACCATGGCCAGGATTTTATGCGTCATCTTGGGGCAGGCTGGGTGGTGGGGGGTGTAAAATTGGGTGGGGATGGCACGATAGTGCTGTGTTTGTCATCTACCCACCTGCTCTGGTGTTTTACCAATGGGAGTGTAGGCGCATGCCCACCCGAGAGCCAATTAAAAACCGCCACTGCCAGTAATGGGGGTGCCCACGTCATCTGGCAAGGCTGCCAGGCTGACGTCCTGACTGCAGGCTTAGGGGCTCATGGGGGGACGGGTTGCGGTCCCGCTTGTTCAGGCAACCTGTGCCCCACGGACGGCCACCCTAGTGGCAAGGGACACTGCCTCTTGAAGAACTCCCCCTCAACCCCAGGCCTCTGTATCGATCACCACCCTTCTCACCAGGGCCTGCCTGACTGGCCCTCACAAGTCCGGCCCACTTGCCCTTACTCTGGGCCTCCTGCGCTGTTCCTGGTCCCAGGCCTACTGCAACTAATTGCCTGAGGATTGTAAAATCTGGTCATGGGTTCCAGGACCAGCGGGTCAAGGTGGGTTCGCAACTAACTTTCCAACTGGTGCATGGGTGGGGTTGCTGCTTCCACATTAAATCCTGGCCTATATCCCAACAAAATGGAAGCTATCTGATTTCTTGCCAGAAATGCTGCACCTAAACACCTGCTCCAATCTCTTTCCTGGCCTCTTGCTCAGGCTGAATCCTCAGGCAGCATCAACGCCATATTTGAACTGAAGCTATAAACTCCACATCCAGCCCAGCACCAACACTTCCAGCCTTCCCAGCTCCATCCCACACAGATGGACTGATCCAGAGCTCCACTACCCTCACCCTGTCGTATGCCAATTTACACTCACCAGTTACCTCTGCCCTCATCAACCTTCTCAGCTCCTTATCCACCAGTACATTGCTTTTAAAATCCCATCTTCATTTACAAATCTCACTTACCTATAATGCCTATTCTGAGCCCTACCCCTGCTTGTGATCTCATTGTTATAATCCTGCCTATGTGTGGCTGTCAGCTGTGGCCCAGTTGGTAGCATTCTGGCCTCTGTATCACAAGGTTCTGGGATTCAAGACCCGCTCCAGGGCTTAAGCACGACAGTCAAGGCTGACACTCCAGTACTGAGGCAGTGCTACTCTGTTGGGGGTGCTGTCTTGTGGAGGGGGTGCTGTCTTGTTAAACTGAGGCCCTATCTGCCTGCTTGGGTGGATATGAGGAAATTGTGTGGCATTATTTCAAAGACGAGCAAGGGTGCGTCCGAACCAATATTTATCCCTCAATCAATATCACCAAAAAAAACACGCTGGCCTGAATTTTACCTTCAGCGGGCGCGCACAATCGGCACGCCCGGGAGCAGCCAGGAAACAAGCCCGCGATTTCACATTGGCTGGTCAATTAACAGCCATCCAGCGTGAAACGCATGCTGAAACACTCAGCGCCGCTGGGGTGGGGGCAGGAAGATGGCATTCCCGTGGGCATGGGTGAGCACTACAAGAAAGCTCTCTGAAGGCAGACAGCTGCCTCAGGGAGCGGCAGGCCTGAAAATGCTAAAGTAAAGGTTTAAAAAGCTGCAAGAAAATGCCCATGCACCGTAATCAATAGCCTGAAAATATAGCTGATCAAAATGCTGTGCCCAGATATTTGTTTTTATTTTATTTCATAACGGAGATTTCATCCCGCCCTTGGATAAAGTTTGATGAAAAATGCAACGGCCACCTGGTCAATTCGCCCGTCCGTCAATTGTAAGGTTGGACGGGTCACGAAAAATCGAAGACAATTGTGCCATTAATGGGCTTAATTGTCCTCTTAATTGTCGGTGGGCGCGTTTCTGACTAAATATCACACAATGGCGCAACAATGTCAAAGTGCTCGCCCAACGACTTTTTGCGCGATTTTACACCCAATAGGGTCAGGCACAAACCTACCCGTGGGATATAAAGTCAGCCCATTAGCATTTTGCTGTTGGTGGGAGCTTGCTATGCACAAATTGGCTGCTGCATTTCCTACATTACAACAGTGCCTACACTCCAAAAGTACTTCATTGGCTGTAAAACGCTTTGAGGCATCTGGTGTCATGAAAAGTGCTATACACACATATATACAATTTTTTCTTTCTCGCCCAACCTGCTGCATAGTCATCCATGGCAGATCCATCGGCCAGCTCAAGGCTCTGGACCTCTTGAATTTAAAGCCCCTCTTGTTACAACTCTCCTCCTCTTAAAAAGCCTACACGATATGCCTTTGGCGATCCCCCCTGACTCTTCTCCTCATTCCTGCGGGAGTCTGACTGCCACTTTGTAACTCTTTGGACCATTAAATGTGTTTTCGAATCACAAATTGATATTGTTTTCCCTAAATGGGGTTAAGACCAAACACAGAACTAAAACGTCATAATATGTAACAACATAACTTGACAAGGAAAATTAATACAAACATGCTGAATCTGCCATTAATTAATAGATGAACCCCTTCAGTTTTGCATTGTTTAAACATAACTGATATCATACATTCCCAACAAATTGACTGATTCTGTTTTATTATCTTGAGTGCCTGTCTCCCTCTGCTGGATTTATACATAAACTGCTTGAAATATTCAGGAAGTCAACATTGATGAAACTCCATGGGCTTTTTCCAATGGAAGCTTGACTTCAGTATAGACCTAGAACACTATAAGGCCAATCCTGAGAGCTGCAACCATCAATTGCAATGCTCCTCGTAAAATAATTCTACAGTGCAAAACTTTTACAAATAACATTATACTCCTCACTAGGTAATACATTTACAGAACTAGTTACCAGGGAAAGGTATTAAAGCAGTCAGTATAAATAGGTTTAGCCCAAGGATCCAGATGGGCTGTATTTTTCTCACTTCTATCATTTCAGAAAAAAACAGGAGTGCTAATTGAATAGAGATCCAATGCATTGTTCCCTCTAAGCTGTGCTGCAGCATTCTGGGATTTACCTCACAGGGATCACTCAGGCTATGCACAACCAACGGTTACTTGAAGATGCATGCATGTGTGGCTGCATGGCCTTTTTATAGGGACTGTGCATTGCAATAAACAAGTTGTGAAGAGCAAAGAGTAAGTAGAGGGAACATTGATACAATGCTGTCAAAAGGACTAATAGATAATCACCCATGAGTAGTGCTGCCCTGAGGTGTCCAGCGACAATTGTAAATTATGAATGATAATTAGCGAAAAGTGAGAGAAAGTACTGCCCCAAATTTCTGTGGGGGCTCTCCTAATCTTTGACAGGATATTGGGATTGACTTCAATGACATTGCACACATGGCCAGAGTTGGGATTAGCTCCAGTAACACTGCATGCAAGGGCACAGCAGGGACTGGCATTGGTCCCACTATACATATGGACAGAGATGAGAGTAGCTACCATGACACTGAACATATGGATGAAGCTGGGAATGGTTCCAGTGATACAGCACACATAAGTCAGACTGTGACAGGCTCCAATGACACTTCATACATGGCTTGGTGTAGGAACATGACAAGTGAGGGCCAACAACTGAAACGTTTAGGCCATAGAGTTCACGACTTCACAATCTTCACCTGATCAACCTTGATAGAGATATTACCTGTTGCTCTGAGATGTGGGGGCTGCTCTCATTGCTTAAACTGTTTCACTGCAGGCCACTAACAAAAAGAGCACTGATAAGCCTACATTTTAAGAAACTGTTATGAGATGCTATTACTGAAACAGCAGAGACCAGTAACATGTTTTTTTGAAATCCCAAAACCCAGATATTTACTAAAAGAATGAAGCCACGAGGTTCACGGTTGAAAACAAAATAATTTTGCTACACAAAATCAAAGACCATATATAGCAATAACTATATATATTCATTTATATATATATATTTATATGTATATATATATATATATATATATATAAAATACATTTTATTTTAAATAGTTAGCTACTCTAAAGATATTAAAAGTACAATGAACACAGATTCTTATACTTTAAAATCAAACTTCTTCACCCAAGATTCCTTCCACACCCAAATAACTTACACCCCTAATGATAGATACTTATCAGTAATTGAAGATTAACTACTTAGTCTGAGTACTGTTTCAAAGGCTCAAATAAGGGTCGAGACTTTTTGGGCTTTCCAATTACTCCTAGCAAGGTTGTCCTTTCAAATCTCCTCAAAGCACCCCATGGTTGTAGACTCCCAGTCCAGCATAGGTGTCGTTAGGGTCTTAAGCGTAGCCACCTCCAGTGAGAATTCCTCTTGTTCTAATACTCATTAACTCCAGAGTTCTGCATCTAAAACTCTCTCTCTCAGCTTGGCTATCCCTAGAAGTCTAATTCACTGTGAGTAGTCCTTTAGTTAATAAGAGTTTTAAACTCTTTTAGCCTACACACAAAATTTCAACTGAATCCTGAGTGAAAGAGATGTTTCCTAAGCCAAGCTTGTTCTAAACTAAAAACTAAAACCTTGCTTGAGATCAGAGCCACACCCAGGAACCTACTCACCCCTGTAATTAAATTCTGGTTGACCCTTTTATTGCTACCTCTGAGGCAGATTGGTCACATGATCACTTTCTGGAAGCAAGTGGTAGTTTACCAGAAATCATCTTTCAAAGAAACCTAGGCCTAGGTTTCTATTACCGCATTAGGAATGCATTTCCCAGGAATGCAAACCTGACCAGGGAGAAAGTGCCCTGGAAGTTGGAATTTTCATTCTGGCATTGTGGGTTTCTCTGGGAATTGGGCTGAGCAACCCACTATGAGTGCAGAGGCTGCCAGGTGCAGAGGCAGGCTGGGCAGAAGGCCAGTCTCTGTGTTCACGTACCATGTGACTTTCCCTCCATGCCATGTCAAGCCCCTCTGCTTATCCCCCATGGCCCCTCACACTCTCCCTGCCACTTTATGCCCCTCTGCCCATCACCATGGCCCTTTATTGCCCCATGCCAAATTAGTGCCAACTCATGCCAATCCATGTTCCCCTATCCACTACTGTTTACCCTTACACCCACCATGCCAACTCACCCAATAGGCATCACTGGTAGACCTCAGGAACCATGCTGCGATTAAATAATATAAATTTCCACGTACCCTTTGCAGACTTTATTAAAAAAGGAACAGTCATGTTCATAAAACCCAATTTACTACATTTATATTCCTTCAACTACATAGCCCCTCATAAGAACAAAAGTTTAATTGAAGTGCATGATGCTTTTTTAAAACAAGCATTGGAATTCATAGTCCTACTTCAAAAGATCTATAACTACTTGGCACTATCAATTGGACTAAAATAGCAGGCACCACACTGTGATAAAGGAAAGCTGTGAAATCAATCATGCAGCACTAATCCAGTAACAGTAGCCCTCAGGGTTACCTCAACAGGCAGAGCAAAATAGAAAGCAAAGGTTTAAAGGGAAGGAGTTTTAAAGACCTTGGCAGCTTGACAGTTGCCTTTGACAGTTTATTTTGACATTTTAACAGTTCTAATAAGCTTGACAGTTAATGATTTTATGCACATTCTTGCCTAATTTTAACAATCCCTTAAGGGCACTTTACTTCTCCCTAGGGCCACCTGACCTCCCTTAAAGGTGTCCCTGGACCATATCCAAAGGGATACCCCACCTCTCCAAAAGGGCACTGCAACTTTCAGGCCTGCTCCTATGAGGTCTAACCTGCGCACATTGTGTTTCACATACCCAGGTCACCAAAATGAGTGGAGACAGCTGTTGTTTTATGTGAAAGGTGCATGTGCAAATCCTGACCTGCCTCAACCCCCCCCCACCCCCACCCCCTCCCCCCCCCCCCCCCTCCCCCGCCACCCCCCAGGCCCCAACCAACCACCTGCAAATTTTTGGGAGATGGGGCCTTTACTTCTGACCTCTCATACCATTTTCATGACAAGGAGCCTTTCTGTCATTGCGAAAGTGCAGGCTCCAGTTCATCCCAACACAAAATATAGATTTTTCCCCAAAAGCACATGGGCCATTACAACAGTGACAATTGCACCTGTTTCCTGACCCATTTGCAATATACAGTGATGCAAAAATAGTGAGATTTTTTTTTTGCAGGGCTTCTCCTGATTTCCTATCATAACTTCAATGAAATCTCATCACAAAACCCTGAGGAAAGACATGGATGCCACTCATGCCATTTTTCCAATGCTTCAGCTGATCTTCCACCAAAGTTGCAGTGGGAAATCAGGAGCACCCTGTGGAAGATTAACCCCAATTTGTCATTGTTTTAGCTGTCTCAGCCATTCCTGTGTCTTTACACCCTTCAATATTTGCAGATTCCTTCGTCTATTTTATGTACCTTGATCACTTCCTTGATTATCTTTTACATCAGTCTTCTCTTAATTTTATTCATTTATTCTCTCTCAATGACCAGTGTACCTGTTGGCTCTCTCCCACTCCCCCTTTCTCTACTTTGGCTCCATATTTTTTTAATCTTACTCAAGAGTCTGTTTCTCTCTCAGTCTTCAGTTCTAATGATTGGGGGGGCTACTTACCCAAAGTCTTTTTAACCAACCTTTGCTTCTTTACAAATGCCGACTGATCTAATGAGTATCAGCAGTTAATTGCGCCAACTAGAGCCTGGACTAGATGTGTCAGTCTGGTTCCCAACTTGCCAAGTGCACAATCTCGACTGCGTTGGGCACTGATTCATAGGAAAGAAGGGAAACACAAAGGTCAAGGACACCTGGGGTCTCTATTACACCTCTGGCTACAGAGGTACGCTCATCGAAGTCTATGGGGTCATTCAAGCTCCTGGCAATAGTGGATGGCATGGAAAACCTCGAAGCAGGTAAAATAACTGACCACTGAGGCTTTCATTTCCAATTCCTTTAATAACTGGATTTCATGCCATTTCTGTTCTACGTGATATTCATCCTTTACAAATTGTTTTCTAATTCCCTTTTGAAATATGATTTGAGAATACATGTTATGGATTTTGTGCTTTTGTCATGGAACTTCACTCACTGGGAGTGCATATGATGAAGTCAGGCCCCAAGTTCAGTAGGTTCACTGGATTTTACACACCAGTGCCAGATTTTCGCAGAGGAGGCAGGATTCGGGAGGGGGGGTTTCGTTTCCAGGTCGTGAATCCGCTCCCGATGGGAAGCAGTCAAAGCCTCCGATCCTGATGGAGGCGGGGTGTTAATTCGTGATGGCTCAGGAGAGGAGGCCATTGGTGGGTAGGTGGTCAAGATGGAAGCAGGACACCTGGGAAGTTGGTAATGTTCTGGGCTGAGTCTCTGGGCATGGTTTTAAAAAAAAAAAATGAAAGCACCTGAATCTTCAAATTAGCCAGCGCAGATTAAGTGCTGGAACCTGGGATAATGGGCGGGATTTTCCACACCTGCCCACCGCCGGGATCTTCCGGTCCCGCCGCACGTCAATGGACTTCTGGCTGGGGCACCGCCTCGCCCGCAGCGGGTCCCACCCGAGACGGTGCCGGAAAATCCCGGCCAGTGGGGGAAAATGTTAATGACGTTAAA
Organism: Carcharodon carcharias; assembly: GCF_017639515.1. Taxonomy (NCBI): domain Eukaryota; kingdom Metazoa; phylum Chordata; class Chondrichthyes; order Lamniformes; family Lamnidae; genus Carcharodon; species Carcharodon carcharias. The sequence goes on along the minus strand of NC_054467.1, from coordinate 19,432,340 downwards.
ATTTCATTGCTGTGGAATGGAGTTTCTTCAAAACTTCCAATTTTTTCAAACAAATGAAAGATTTTTCGCACTGCCGACTCTGTTCCCGACAGACTGGTGCTGTTCAGTTTTACGCGGCTCTCAACGGCTGCCCACTCCCACGAAAATTAAGATGGCAAGCTCTTAAGGCACTGCTTGGTTACCTAAACCCACACAATTAATGATGTGTGCATCTCATTTTGCCACCCAACCTCCTGCCCTCCGCCATACCCCTCCACCCCTCCTCTCCTCTTGTCCTTGCAAAAATCAGCAGGGTTGGGAAGGGAGATGGGACATTGTCACGCACAGCATTGGTGCCATTTTATTTCACCGTCTGCCTCCTCTCTGATTCCATCATGGCAACAAAGATCCGGCCCCCAGAATCTGTACCCAGAGAACTTAAATTTGTAAAATTTGCCTCAAGTATTTTTTTCATTGCTACGTTATTGAATATTATGCATATTTATTTAAAAAAAACCTTTCTAATTAATTTGCCCCACTTTACACCAACTATAATAACTGAGAAAGCAGGCAGCAGCAAACATGAACACAATTTGGACTCTTAGACAATGTGGTTATCCAGTGCTGTTCCCATTGGTCTATCAGTATGATACTAGTCCTTCCATATCTTGCACTGAAATTTAAGTGACAAACTAGCAGTGGCTGTAGAAAACAGGAGCCCTGCACAATTATGAATACACAGGAAGGAGCCCCAAGGTCAAAATATTAGCTCTGAAGAAGGGTCATACAGACTCGAACGGTTAACTCTGCTTTTCTCTCCACAGATGCTGTCAGACCTGCTAAGTTTTTCCAGCATTTTCTGTGTTCCTTTCAGGTTTCCAGCATTCACAGTATTTGGCTTTGATCGAAATTTGCCCGATGTGGCAGGATCAAATCTGAAGGAGCAGGAGGTAAGAATGTACGTGATCACGTGGAAAAAGGGATATAAATGAAGAGCAGAGGTAGGAATTTACCCGAAAGAGCAAGAGGTACGAACATACCAGGTGGGACTGGGGTGTAAAATCATGCTATGTGGGATTCCAAGCACTGATAAGCAAGACACCAGACATCGAGGTGTTCAAAGCATTTTAACCAATTATTATGCCAAAATTCAATTTTAAAAAATGAAATGATATTTAGAACCTGATCATTCCTGAGATGCTGGGAACATGAGCAAGTCAGCCCTGGGAAGATAGGGATAAGTGCTGTGGATAGCAAGACAAGGTTAAACGGGTAATCTTAATTAGTGAGTTTTATACCACTTGTCATTAAGGAGCTTGCAGACCCTTTACCATGAGGTTAACTGCATTGGCTAAAGTCCACGTTAGATTGTATTGTGCCTTTACCTATTCAATGCCATTCATTTATGTCTAAGATTGTTTTGCAGTCATTCTAGAGGTACAGTTTTAAGAAAATTTATGAGCCTTTGTTGTTTCCTGACTGACAATAACTAATCTTTACTACAGAATCTATATCTGTGATCAAAATAGAACATCTTTTCCATCACAAGTTACACAATGTTTAAAGGAGGCATCTGAAATCCACTTTACTTTCCACTGACTGAGCACAACCTATTTATTTACTTCTACAAATACACACAGTATTGAGGATCAAAGCCAAACATGTCATTTTCTGTTTAGCAGGGTGATTTAACTTGTGGTTATAAAATAGAATTTGGGGTTTTATTATAGCACTCAAGAAAGCTGACCACGTGACATGTTTTTTCTGTGTCCACGAGACACAAAGATTCATTACAACCTAATGTACAAAGTTAAGTTTTGTTTGTCTTAAAAATCAAATGAGGTAATATAATTTTCATGGATCTGTATTAAACCACAAGGTGATTTATTAGAGGACAGGTTGTACTGATCACTGGTAGGCGCCAAGTTTCTGTTAAACTTTGTTGGACAGTCCTTTGTCGGCAAAAAAAAAGTATCATCTATCTTCTTTTCTATCCCCTCAGGCAATGCTTGATTTCTAAAGAATACTTCCATACTCTTAACCATTTTTCAAGATATGTCATAGCCTGTTTTAAATTAAAGCATCTTCCGAAGTTTCCAGCTGCTTTATACACACTTCAAAGTGACAGCACCTAAGAAGGAGGGAAAGATTTGATAACCAGGGGCAAGCTTTGAACCATTGTGCATGGAGACACTTCCAAGAGCTGAACCGTAGTTAAATGATAAATGCATTCACTTACCGCCAAGGCTGCATTGCTGCACAGGCTGATAGTAAACATATTAACTTACTGTCAGCACTAACTTAAGACATCCAAAGAAGAGTTAGTTGAAATTATTCAAATGTATCCATTTCACGTAACAAAAGTGTGGTTACCTAGGATGCTAAAGATAAAAAGATGGAGATTGAAATTTACAAGTAATCAGGTTATACAGCAGCTGAACTGGTGTCTTACTGAAATAATTCATCAGATCCGAAGATAATTTGTTTGGACCAAATTCATCCACCTAGATTGGGAATGACAAGTATAGACAACAAATCCATTATCCGGTCCTGGTTCAACACCAGCACTACCAGACTGGCATGCATGCACCACATATAATCTGCCAGACCTACTGACCTTTGCAAGGTCAATTCTTCTTTATAATTTGTATATGCCCCCAGTGATATCCAACAAGCCAGTGGCAGCTTAAGGGCCGTTGCTCATTTTGCAGCCTTCAAGTCGCCAGGTGCAGGAATGACAATTCTATGAGTCTTTATGAAGCAAGCTGGCAAGGTCAGCTTTCCCAACAATATGAAGCACTAGGTAGATGGCCCAAAATTCAATGTCACAAGGTGTTACCTATCAACCCATTCAACTTTTATTATTCACCCATGTCAGGCCTTCACACAAGGTTATAGGTATTTCAGAACATAAGAATGTAATTGACCTCAAAAGTTCACTGTAGTCCATTTTACCAGTCTTAACGTCTGGGAAATATCACACAATACCTCTTTACAAAGTTTCTTTGTCCAATAAAATTTTGAACTTACCACCACCTCCTTTGATATTTCTATTTCATACATTCACCACACTCTGGGCAGGCTATGTCTTTTGTAGAATGTGTGACATATTCTGTATATTGATGTTTATTCAGTCTATACTGTTGGCCCTTGAATAATTCCATAAAGATCGCCGTGTACTGTCTCTTCTCAACTGCTGATTTTCAGCTACTGCGTCCTCTCTTTAAAATGGGTAACCAATCCAAGCTATCGATTTAGTTGCCCTTTGTGAGGTCCTCTCCAATCAATGGGTGGCTTCCAAATAACAGATCAGAAGTGCACACAGCACTTCAGATGAAGCCAAACTAGTGGTTCGGTTGCATGCAGTGCAAGGTCCAAAGGAGATTACATGGTGCTCTCTTGCATCTGAGGATGCCTGAAATACAGCCGCAAATTGGGTCAAACAATTTTATTTTTCGGGCATTTCTGACAGCTGCCTAAAACAGGCATTAGCCTCGCAACATACCAAAAAAGATAGTTATTTTACAGTTGGTGTGGAGTAGCAGTGCTCCTCACAGTTCCACAGCACTTCTTAGTGCCAATGCCAACACGTAATTGGTGCCCCTCCTGTTATCATCGCCCCTTCCCATCCACCACAACTCCCATCTCGGGGTCTTACCAGCAAGTAATGCAATGTCATGAGCAAGTCAAAACTTTCACCAAAAAGTAATTCCAAAAAGATATATATTGACCCTTAAATTCCTCAGGGTTTGATATTGATAAAGATATTGCTAATGATAATGATAATGATATTGATATTGATATTGCACCTGCTGGCGACCAGTCGCGATGACAACCCTGGTATATGTGGGATCAGTGGGAAGTCCACTCACTGAAATATGAGCTAAGGCTGCATCTCATGCACCACATGTGATGGCCACCATGATGTTAAGGCTGGTGGGAAAGGGTCTGTTGATTACCCATTCCATAATAAGTCAGGAATGGCCTGGCAGAACAGCTGAGGGAGTGCTGATTGCACTGTTAACATAACCTTTCAGTCCTGTTGCCTTTTAATAGTTCATGAAGGCAGGGCCAAATTGCAGCATCAGAATGCTGCAAAAGGGTGTTTTGCTCCTTGAAGCTGAGCAACATCTTCCAGTCGGGCCCATATCAAGGAAGTCTTGACCGGAGACAACAGAAAAAATAAATGCACATCCATGGATCATGGGGATGAAAAAGAGCTCTGAACACAGGAAGAATGTAAAGTTATGTGTTCCCACATTTTGCCCTTTGCCCATTTCTAGCATCAATGACTACAAGAGTTCATTGTCAATTTGGAGACAGCCTGGAGAATGTTCAGACAACCTTTTAGCTCTTTAGTGTACGCACATTCTGCAGGGCAGACTTCGTTGTTAGCACTTACATATATTTCTAATGTGACATACAAATCATGCAATCACCAAATGTGCTGCCAGCAAAATTACCTGTGTACAAGTTCATGGACTCACACAAGGTTCCACTGGGACCTGGATTCCACTAACTCCACTCTTCCCATTCCAACGCATCTAGGTTTTCCCTTTGCTTACAGGAAAAAGCCACACATAATGGCATGAACGGCTGGAGTGAAGGGAGATCCCCATTGATTCACCACGACAGGTTGCTCTTCCAATGTTGCAGCTAGAGTCCACACAGGGAGTTGGAGGCCAGCTGCATATTTAGTGGAATGTATCACTCCAAACCGTAGGATTCCATGTGCGAGTAGTGAAGTTCAGCGAGGAAATCAGTGATATACAAAAAGTGCAATGCTCTCTCAAGCTGCTGGCTGCTTACCACGAGATGAGGGCCGTAGGAGTTAATTTTAGCAATTTATCATCTGCTAAAGTGTTGCAATGAAGCTCAATGCAAACTCAAAGAGCTTTGCATTTCGATTGGAGGTTTCAAGCTTTCTGAACTCAACAGTGAGTTCAATAATTTAGATCATGGGCTGAATCTTCTGGTTGGCGTTTGGGGGTGGACCTGCCACGCTGATGTGTAAAATGACGTGCGATGACATCGGGCATGCATCCTGACATCATCATGCAACATTTCGCTATTTCGTTCGGCTCAACGGCCTATTAAGGCCATTAAAAGGTAATTAAGCTTGTCAAGAACGCTGCCCGTCCAACCTTAAGGCTGACGGGCAGGTGAAGAGCTCAAGCGGCCTTCGTGTTTTCCAGAAAACCTCATCCACGGGTGGGATGAGGTTTCCTGAAGCTTTGATAAAATAAATAAATACATTTTCCCAACTGCAGAAACATGACCCAGCTCATGTGACACTGTCACATGAGGGGACATGTTTAAATAAATTTTTACTTTATTTATTAAAAAGTTTTCTAATCCATTCAATGTCCCTGAGGCAGCTCTGTGCACAGGTACTGCTGAGCTCCACTGGCCGCGCATTATGTTGGGCGGGCCTTAATTGGCCCACCCGCGTAAAATAGCGGCACGCAGCCATTTGTGGGTGGCGATCAGCTCCATGCCCGTCCCCACCCGCTCCAACCCAGCCCGTCCACCACAGGAAAAATTCTCCCCCATAACTTCTACTGCCAGTTTATTTTATATTTCTTTTTCTCTCTTATTTCTCTCTTGTTTCCTTCACTTGGCATTGGGACAGCAGCTATTCTGCCATTCACATCTCCTCCGGACACATTTTTTGCATGGCATTGCACCAAGAAACCTCTTGCTGTTTAATCTCTCCTGCCCTCTATCCTCTCACAGACCTTCCCTTTTATTCTTTTTACCACCTCCCCCCTTTTCACTTGCTCAAATCCTTTTCCATTTTTACCTTCTCCCAGTTCTCATGAAAGGTCACAAACCCAAAACGTCAACCCTGCTTCTCTCTCCACAAATGCTGCCTGACCTGCTGAATATTTCCAATATTTTTTTTTAGTTTTTATTACAATCTCTTTTTGCCGTGTCTCTAAATTCACATTTGCAGTGTGGGACAACACTGGACTTCATGTATCATTTCACTTCACAGTCCTTCACTGTCGCTGGGTCAAAATCCTGGTGCTCGCTCCCTAACAGCACTGTGGGTGTACCTACACCACATGGACTGCAGTGCTTCAAGATGCCAGCTCACTACCACCTTCTCAAGGGCAACTAGGGATGGGCAATAAATGCTGGCCCAGCATTAGCGAAACCCACATCCCGTGAACGAATAAAAAATAACGAGTCACCTGTAACAAAACTATTAGCAGGAAAAACAGCATTCAAGCTATTGTGAGAAGACCTGCCATAGGGAGGGAGATGGATAGGACATGTAGTGCTGTTCAGGATTTTTAGACCCTTGTTCACAGCTTCAGAAATGTGCTGGGCTTATGGATCCTTTTAGATTGAATTTGTAAAAGGAATTGGTGTGGACCAGTATGGAGACATGATGATACCACACAGCAAGTATCCTCCATTCATTATGATCCTTCCTTTCTATATCTTCACAGTAGGGGCTACATTGGTAAAGTGGATGGGTGACATATTAATGCCTGAATTTCAAACTTTGTGTTACCTCACCTACCCACCATCATTGTATATTGGAATGTCACAAACATGCTGCAATTTGGGAAGCAGGCGAAGCACAAAGAACTTAAGTGCCCTTGCCACTTGGTGTCTTTCTCTTCTGCAAACTGTACTGCAATATTGGGAATTGCAAAGAATATTGGGCAGCTGTCTTAACAAACTGAAGGCATCAACGAAAAGGTCAAAGTCAGAAAGAAACTGAAGTCTGAAACTGGAAGGTCTTCTATATATATATATATATAGAAATACAGAACAAAAAAAATTATCTTTTCTCATCCCTTGCTCCTCTACAATGCAGCTACATGTATCACGGCTACAAACACCGTCAATATCCTCAAAGATTTTGTGAACTTACTGCCCTTGCCCATTACGATATACTGTAGAACATATTCAAAGCTGTGGAGTATAGGTCTGAGGGAGTTGCGATCAAACTACTTTGCTCCAGTCAGAACATTCTTTAAATACTGTGCCCAGATCTGGTCACTGAGAGACAAGGGAGACATTCAGTTCACTTGAAGCAGTGCAGAGAAGAGCTATAGTGCTGATTCTTAGTTTAAAGGGTCTGCGTTGTGAAGAAAAACCTTTTTTCAGCCTTGAACTGAGCCATCTGAAAAGGTCAGGTAATCAAAAAGATAAATCTAGAATATTACTTTAAATTTCAGTAGTAGGGCAAGGGAAGACAGATACAAATGAGTAAAAGAAAACTGCAGACTTGTTATCAGAAACTTTGCTTCACACAAAATGATTAATATAGTTGTAGCTTAAAAACTCTAAATTTATTTAAGACAGAATTGGAAGCTACAATGAGGGGGCTGAAGGATTTCCTAGACAAATGAATTATGATGGGCTAAATGGCTTTCTTTATACATATTTATTGTGGGATACTCTGATTTTCAGATCTACTGGGAGCTTCATTCCCTTATTCAAACTTTAGACTTTCTTATCTAGGCATCTGCTAGATGGTATTACGCTGTTTGCTGTAAAGTAATAAATAACTGGAACATTTTAGCCAGATTGTTAAGATAGCACCATTTACTTCAGCTATTGTTCAGCATTATAAATCACACTGTTGAAAAGAAAGCAGATTTTAATTTCTGCTTAGCTTTACCTTTTCAATAATTACCCTGTAAGTCAATCACTGAGGTGCTATTTGTTAAATGTTGTTTAGCTTTCTATGACATACAGTTAATTTTATTTTTCATGTGCAGAAGGATAAAAGGATAAATTCCCTGATTCAATAATCCCTACAGAGAACTATTCTTAAAAGAAGAAAAAGCTGGAGAATTGGGTCTACAATCTTACAGTCCTGTTTCCATCCCATGGCCTCTTTAGATGTGGCTTCCCAATTGGCAGTGTGGGATTAGGAAAGTTATCATATAATTAAAACTGAAGCACAAATAAAACCTTGTAAACTCCTCAGACACTTCAAGATAGTGCAGCAATTCTTGGCGATACATGGGACTAACATTCACTGAAGAACAAAGACTTCCTGTGTGATACCGCCAAATAAGACCTGTGCTCCAATGCCGTTGTGATTTATTTGCATATAGTAAAGAGCACTCAATTTTAACATGTTGAAACATGCTGCTATGGATACAATATGACACTTGATGGGAGATTTTCAACATCAGGATAAGCTGCACTTTTCTGATCAAAAATAGATTCTTGAATTTTACAGCTGCTTCTGAAATTTAAAACATAGTGGTCCAGTCACAGTGGTGAAACAGTAAGTCATTAGGCTCCAAACATGTCTGTACCCGAATGAATTGACACTGTATTATGATACAAGGACAGCTCAGTTAAATATTTTTGGTGCTTACTGTGAGCTCCAAAGCATCAGGTAGGCAGAATGTTAGATACCAACAATCAAGGGAGGGCTGCTGCCTTCCTGTGAAGCCTGGTATTTTCTTGAGTCCAAATGTGGCGGGTCTTAAGTAGATAACCAAGGAAAGCCAGAAAGCATGAACAAAATGGAAAGAGTGTCCCAAACGCAGGAGAGGGCTATCTTAGGTTGAAATTAATTTTTTTGAGGTGGTATGTCCTTCGGGAACACGAACCATATACTCCGCTTGCATTATCATCGGTGCCCTCAATCTCATCATTTTTGGAGCATTAATGTGTTTATGCACAGGTTCTGACCATTGGATTAGAATCCACATTGTGTTTCTACATGCACATACTTGCTGCTCTAATTGTTAGACTCCAGTTGTGGATATAGCAGGTGGATAGAAATTACCATAAAACTATTTAGACATTGATTTATATTATCCACTTCGGACAGAAACAAATCTAGTTGTAAAAATAAAAAGACCATTTGCATTGGAATGAAAATTAAACATGAGGCCCAGCTCTTTGACAGGTTAGAAAAATAAAATAGATGTTCAAGAGTTAAACATTCAAGTTGTAAAATAACTTTCATTAATGTCAAATATAGTGTGCTAAGTATTGTACAGTGCCAAATACTGTACAATCAAATACTGTACAATGCCAAAAAAATGACAAATATTGTTACAGCCAAATATTGTTATGCCAAAACTGTGACCGTACCAAAAAATGGCAAAATAATTACTGTACTAAATACAACATAGATTTTTTTTTAATGATGAAAAATACTGTCAAATTGGATACTGTATCTTGCCTAATATTCTTCTGTAGCAAATTACCCTACCCATTCGCCATAACCTTTCCAAATATTAATCTAATTCAATCCAATGACACTGTGGTCTCAGTCTCTGTTCAAAATACCCTCCATGTGAAAAATATTCTCATGGTTTCCCCTTTGTTCTTTTAGCAATAATCCTGTAACTATGCCCAGCATGGGTATCCAGACCTCTCCCAAATCCGACAGACTGGACTCTGATGTTCCAAGAGGGGGAGCCCAAGGCACTGTTCAGGTTTAAGGCAAAGATGCAAAAACTTTCTTCAATTTTTCCTTAGGAATATAGGAGTCACTTAGAAACAGCAATTGATCCTTCCGAGATCAACTTGCATCTTCACCGGTTTTGTCCGTTTCCCCCCCAAACTTTCTTCCATTCTATTGTGTTTGCCCATTTCAACAGTTTTATATTCACTTTTATCCATCTCTACTCAATTTTGCCTATTCCAAATCAGTTTTGTATCTGGGCAATGCATTTCATGACAATGCCAACTTAATCACTGCTAAACAAACAAAAGCTTGTTCAAATTCTCAGGGCATTTGCTTTTCCACAAGTATTCCATTCGTAGGACTACCTTCAAAGCAGGAAAGGAAAACATTTCCTTGAAACCAACTATTTGAGCAAATATGAAATCAGTGGAACTGCTCTAAGACTCTTCAAAGCTATATTCATCCAGACGACACAGAGCCTGCGACTGGGAATGGCAAATCTCTGGCACAGGAAATGCAGTACCAGACAGTGCAGGCACCCTTGAGGATTGCCGTATTGAAGTAAATAATAACATTCCTGTTTGTTTTGATTTATTCAGGGAAGAAAAAGCCAGTCTAAAAAGGTCCTCAGATTCTTTCTTCATTTCACGATGGTTGGCATTGTGAAGCACAAGAACAAATGAGCAGACAATAAGGAAAGCATTCTGTGGGTCTGTACTGTGATGCTCATGAACAGCAGTGCTGCTCCCACGATCTGGCATTCACAGCGGGGAGAGGTGCTCTTGTGAAAATGCAGGCACGCTGCCCACAATTTCTTGAGAAAGGCTTGAAGTGAGCGCCTCTCTCCGATGAGATTTAGATTGCAGTATCAGCCCTAGTGTGCTATGCCATGAACAACTGAAAAGAGAATCAGGATTGAAAGGTTAATGCTGTGCGTTATACTTGTTTGCTCAACATTATGGTCAGCAATTAACCAGCTGTTTCAAACTGTAAGTTCTGGATAATGAGAAAACGTATATCCGTCACAGAAAACCAACCCCCCCCCCCCCCCCCACCCCCCCATTACATCTGGACCTACCTGCTTATTTAAGTGATTGAAAGAACTGTGCCAGCATTGCAAAAATCAGACACTCACCTTGTAGGCAGCGAACACTAATTTGACATTCGGACAGCGTTTGAAGTTTCCTGTATAGGTGAGTGGTAAACGTGAATGGCCTGTTGCCCTGAAGCACTGGTCTTTTTTTTTATGTAGCAACCTAATTCTTACCGGGGTGTCTGAGATTAACACAGCAGATTGTGTCAGTGCTTGGTGCAATTCTATCCACTTCCCTACTCCTTGTATCCCTCAGAATTTTGTTATTCATTTTGCAAACATAAAAACAAACGGCATGCAGGGACCAAAGTTTCATTCATCTTAGCTTCTAATTTCCATGGCAAAATAGATTTTCATTGCTTATTGAGATTTGGAGAGAGGATGTATATTGTACATGGATAATAAATTGTTTTCTAAAATGTATAGTCCACAGCAGAGAATGCATTATAATCAAAAATTTACAGTACATTATATACATGTATATTAAAAATCAAAACTCACAGTGCATGAGGATTAAAGTTAATAATTTAATATCTAGTGGTTTGGTAGCACAGATCTTGAGTATTGCTGAAAAATGAGGCATGTCGAAGCTTTGCAACTAGCTTTGTTCACAACACTTTGCAAGAATACCAATATAAGGGGAAAATAACAACTTATACTGAATGTGCTGAGTGCTGATTGGTTGGCAAATGGCGTTGCCATGGAGAATGAACTGGTGATGGTGACTGACAGCTGCCAAGCATTGTTTGAAATTTAAACAGGCAGATTGACCCTGATTGGTCAAGAAGTTGCCCTCAGAAATGAGTCAGTGAATGGCTGTCACTATTTTGTTTGGCTGAAGCAGGTACAATGTGGGTACATGTTCTTTCTGTCTTTAAAGAACAGGGCCCTATGTATTAATATGTTTAGCTTCCAGTACACACAAATGTGTCACACTGCGAGCCCAACTGACAATCTTAAGTGCTGTCTCAGGGAGATTACTGACAGTGTAAAAAACTTTAAAAATAAAAAAAACTATTAACATGGTGGTCACATGAGATGGGACATGTTAACAAGAAGCACATAAACTTTATTAAAGTTTTTAAAAACGGACATGAAACCTCATCCCGCCAGGGGATGTGGTTTCATGTTTTATCAGAAGCCCGCTGGGGCTCCTGGCCTGCCCGCCAGCCTTAAGGTTGGACGGGCAGGTCTTTAATTATCTTAATTACCCTGTCAATGGCCTTAGTTGGCCATTGACAGGTCAGCAGGCGGACAGCTGATTTCGCTGTCCACCCGCCTACCTCAAAATTTAAATGGACTGCGATGACTTCGGGGGTTCCACCCGACATCATCCCGCGTCATTTTCCCGTCGGCGAGCGGGCCCCGCCCCCAAATCGCCGACGGGAAAATTCCGCCCACTGTGTTTTGAGTTTTGCAAACACGGGCTGGTTGAGTATGGTGTGTACCCTGCCCGTTGCGAACAGCGGCTGGGACATGCTGTTTGATACAATCCACCAGCCGTTGGGACATACGGCCTACATACCTAGCATCACACTGGCACTGAAATTCATATCCCACGTTACTCATTTGTTTGATAGGCAGAACATCTTTTTGGCTTGATGGCAGCATACTGCTAGTGGCAAATACCACTCATGATGCTGCTGCAGCATGAAACTGCTAGCTTCACCTGTTCTTCAAATTTTTGAGATACCTTGTTCTTCCACAGCAATCTGAGGTAGGCTGGGTACTTTTCAGGGCCGCTCATGAGTTTGCGTGATATACAGCGTGAAATGATCTGATCAGGGTAGCCATTATCCTTTGATGCGCCTTATTTCAGCATCAAGCTTGCATGGTGAGCAAATGGATTGGGCCCTATTTATGAGGTTGCCAATAAGACCAATCTTATAGCGTGTTGAACTGTAAGAGAGACTGGTAGATTGTATCAAACAGCATGTCCCAGCCGCTGTTCGCAATGGGCAGGGTACAGACCGTACCCAACCAGCCCGGGCTTTCAAAACTCAAAACACAGTGTCCAACATTAGATGTGATTCTGCGATTCAACAACATTTACTAAAGAATCCTCAGTGTGCTAAGAATTACGCTGACAACCAGTTTAAGGTTGTCAGTTGGGCTCACAATGTGGCGCGTTTGCGTGTACTGGAAGCTACATATATTAATACACAGGGCCCCGTTCTTTGCAGACAGAACATGTACACACATTGTGCCTGTTTCAGTTAAACAAAATAAGTGACAGCCATTCGTTGACTCATTGCTCAGGGCAATTCCTTGACCAATTAGGGTCAAATTTCCTGTTTAAATTTCAAACAATGCTTGGCAGTTAACTGTCAGTCACCATCACTGGTTCATTCTCCATGGCAACGCCACTTGCCAACCAATCAGCACTCTCAGCTCATTCAGTATAAGTTGTTGTTTTCCCCTTCTATTAGTATTCTTGCAATGTGGCCTGATGAGTGCAAGATGAAAAGTTTAGATATGCTTCTTTTTTTCAGCAATACTCAATTTAATATATATTATATATTTCAACCCTTTTCTTCACTTGCCAGAGATTCTAGTATGATTCAAACTCCAGGACTTAATTGAATGACCAAACAGATACCAGATAATCTTTTAAATGAAACCAATTAAACTAAATCAACCAAATTGGGATAAATCAGGCACAGCCCCTAATTCAGGTCAGCTGTAAAACCAAGGACAAAATTTAAAGGAACCTTACAAACTTTAAATCAAAATGTGATTAAAGGGGTCAACAAAACACCCCAGTCCCCGCTGTGCCCACCGAGCACGGAAGGCCTCGAGCGTGTCAGCAGACACCGCGTGCTCCCTCTGCAGGGACATCCGGCAGCGAACGTAGCCGTGGAACAGATACCAGATATGGGTAGAAGTTGACTAAAATCACTGGTTGAAAGTAAGTATTTCCTGCATGGCTTATTGGAGTCAATTAACAAGAGAAACCCACCTGGGAAATTTAGCTCCGCTCGGCAATCAAACTGTGAACCATCAAATGTGATAGATTTTAGAACATTCAATGAACTGCACTTTAGAGGATTTTTTTAAAAACAGGCTTTTCACAACAAAACAGACTTCCATTGCCTCAACATCCATCATTCAGAACTATTTTGTATCAGCTGATTCTTTGTACGGTGAGAGCTATTGCATCCCACAATGAGAACAAGAATTGCATGGATGTTGCTCCCTCGCTGCCACTGTATCTACGACAGAATGCACTGGAAACCCCGTTCACGTTCACTAAGCGGGTTTCCACTGCCCTCATGGTAGAGTTACAACGGCGGAATGGCAGCGAGATATTCCAGGTTTCTCTCTAAAGCAGTTTGATAGCTGAAAGATGTCCGGTACTGTACTTTGTAACCATGAAACACAAGAGGAAGTTGTGACAATGTCCAAGTCCAGCGGAGACTGTGCATGCTTACCTTACACTGTCCATTGACACAAATATTCAACGAGCCAGGTTCACAAGGTGTTCCGTCTATGACTTGAGCGGCGTGACGCACGTAGAACTTGTACCCAATGGCTCTGCAGTTCAGCTCACATTTTTGGTTATCTGTTACTGAATAGTGGGGAGAAACACAATGTTCAGAGCTGGCATTTTACAGCAGTTGGATTTGGACATTTTAATTGGGCCATTTATTCAAAGCCATGGTTTTTACATAGCCTGCGGACATGCCAAAGTCCTTGAACACCAAAATCAAAGCTCATGAGTGTTTGTAATAAAATCAATCGGGCACACTATGCAAAATGTAATATAGTAGGAAATTCATTAGTTAGAATGGATTTAATTTACATTTATCCAAAGTATATCCACATCAAACAGCGAAAATAGCAAAGAAAGCTATTAATATTAGATTGGGATCAGATTCCAATCTGCATTGGTTGCTTCCTCAAACATGTGCATCCTTGAATGTAAGGATACATTTATGAATGGATTTTCCTGATGAAGAGTCATCTGCTCTAACTGAAGGTGGGAGCTCAATGACCTCCAACCCAGATTCCCAAAAAGTGTTCTCATGAATTAAACTCCACGTGGGGAGTGCAAATGCACAAAATCTTTACTTATGGCCAGAATTTTCGGGTCGGCGTAAGGGATGGGCCCTGCTCACCGACAGGTAAAATGACGCGCGGTGACATCGGGTGTGTGTCCCAATGTCACCAAGCGTCAATCAGATCTTCAGTTCGGTGGACGCACACTGGAGTCAGCTGTGCACCCGCCAAGCTGTCAAAGGCCTAGTAAAGCCATTTAAACACTAATTAAAATAATTAATGGAGCTAACAGGCTGCCGTCCTGATAGGAACTTAAGACATACAAACATAGAAACAGGAGTAGGCCATTCAGCCCATTGAGCCTGCTCCACTGTTTTATTAGATCAAGGCTGATCATCTACCTCAATGCCACTTTCCCACATTGTCCCAATATCCCTTGATGTCATTAGTCTCCAGAAATCTATCAATTTCTGTCTTGAACATGCTCAATGATTGAGCTTCCACAGCACTCTGGGGTAGAGAATTGCTTGCTGCACCTGCATGCTAACTTTTAGTGACTCATGGACAAGGGCACCCAGGTCTCTTTGGACGCCTGCACTTCCCAACCTCTCACCATTTAAGAAATATTTTGCCTTTCTGTTTTATCTACCAAAGTGAATAAATTCACACTTATTCACATTATATTCCATCTGCCCATTCACTTAGCCTGACCAAGTCCTCTTGAAGTTTCCTTGCATCTTCCTCACAACTTACGTTTCCACCCAGTTTGATGTCATCAGAAAATTTGGAAAGATGACAATTGGCCCCCACATCCAAATCAATTATATAGATTGTGGACAGCTCTGGGCCCAGCACTGCTCCTTGCGAAACCCCACTAGTAACAGTCTGCCATCCTGAGAATCATTCGTTTATTCCTACTCTCTGCTTTCTGTCTGATAAACAATTCTTAATCCGTACTAGTATACTTCCCACAATCCCATGTGCTCTAATTTTATTTGCTAACCTCCTGTGTGGGACCTTATCAAAAGCCTTCTGAAAATCCAAATACACCACATCCACTGGTTCTCCTTTATCAGTGCTACACGTGAGATCCTCATAAAAATCTAACAGGCAGCATACCTACATAATGCACACAATTTCCAGTGGGTTCTCAAGACCAGGTGAAAGTGATAATGCATCTTTTAAAGCAAAGTTGCATTTCCAGTTTTGACTTTTACTGCAAGAATGCTGGAAAATATTATGGTAGCTGATGTGGTTCAGGTGGCTGCCCCTCCATTCCTGTTCTAAAGATGCTGATGGACGATGTCGTAGTAAGGAGAGAGATATCGTTCCCCAGTGTCCACAGCTCTCTCCGCCTCACATCACCCTTTTAACCCCTCCCCACCACTCTCAACAATTTCCTTCTTTTCATTACACCCTTCAGCATATAATTAGAATTGCACACTACAATACCTTTTTTTTTCCCATTTCAAACATATTCACTTCTTCCTTTGCTTTCTTTACATCAGACACTAACACCATTCTCTTCTCACATACTAGTACTTGCATAAGCACCAACTCCTCCAAGCACTTCTTCCTATTCCACACATTTGACTTTACATTCAGCATCACAATATCCCTATCCCATCAAGCTTCTTCTTCCAATTCTGACCACAAGCACTATATGTACAAGCCTCATACACCTCCATTTATCTTTTCAATATTTACTTAATAACCTCCTTCCTGTAGTACATTACACTGAAAGGAACTAGGCAGGTGGAGGAGAAGGCAACAATATAGCCATCATCCAAGCAGAGCATCAAGCCCTGGAGATTAGTGACCCAAGCAAAGTCATGCACGTTGGGGAATGTGAGACAGGGGGCATTTGTGATCAGGGTGCCTACAGGTTTCTTCTATCCTTTAATTCATCTCAGCAAATATGCAGCAAGCTTCACAATGTCAAGCCACATTCTCAAGGCTGCTCACTCCTCCTGTTCACCTTTCCTTTGCAATCCTAACCTAACCTTTGTGTCTTTTCACTAGGTCCTGGTGAAACAGAGGATCTACACATGGTCTTCAGGAAAATGTTAGAGCTTGAGTCCAGCTTCCACTGGCACTTGGCAGCACACTAATGCTTGGATGAGATCTATCCCATAAATGGATATGATGGACCTGGTGGGCAATATGAAATATAAGGATAAATTTAACAATCCCATGCTACTAACAGCAAGTTACATTCACAGGGAGCACAGGTCAGGAAATGCCATAGCACTAAACTTACCCTGTGAGAACAGTGCCCTGTAAATTGACCGAAAGATGCCAACAAGATTTGTTAGGAAAATGTTTTGTAAATGACCAATATGATTTAACTTGAAATCACACGTGTCACTCTGATTGGTTAACTGAATGTAAGGAGATTGTCTTTGAAATTAAGGTAGAAAAATAAGGGATTTGCACGCCTCCAGTCAAGAAATGAGCAAAAGGCTCTTTGCCTTTGTTAAATGTATTTTCTTACAGACAGAAATTTTTTTTGGAAACTAATTTCATTAAAGCAATTTTTATCTAGCAATTTCAAAATGAGAACTTTTACAAGTGTCTTCAAGACAGACAGCAAGTTACCAAAGTTAAGTTAAATGGCTACACTAGCTAGTTACAGGCAGAGATAAGAGCGTTGCTTTAGTGAGAGGAATCTGAAATTGAGAAGGGTGAGAGAGAAGCCGGCTCAGATATCATGATTCGCGCAAGTAAAAAAAAATCTGGAATTAAAAGTCTAGTGATGACCATGAAACCATTGTTGATTGTTGTTATCACCCATCTGGTTCATTAATGTCCTTTAGGGAAGGAAATCTGCCTTCCTTACCCGGACTGGTCTACACGTGACCCCGGACCCACAGCAATGTGGTTGCCTCTTAACTGCCCTCTTAAATGGCCTAGTAAGCCACTCAGTTCTCAAGGGCAATTAGGGATAGGCAACAAATGCTGGCCTTTGCCAGTGACACCCACATCCCATGAATGAATAAAAAAAATAGGGTCCAGCCCAAACGAAAAACCCAAGTGAAACTAGTACCCCTGCTGCCAAAAGAAAGCTCATCAATCCCCACAGTCCAGAAGCTAACATCTGCAACTCTGGGAAGGAAATTTAATTCAACTACGTCCATAAGGATGAAGTTATGTGAGTTCTGAAACATTGTTAATCACCAGTATCTAAAGGAAAATCCAACCAATGGACTGGCTATCCAAACATCCTTATCAGCTAGTTATCCTCAGGATATAGCCCTAAATTAACCTCACCAGTTA
The DNA here is from genome assembly GCF_017639515.1 of Carcharodon carcharias. Taxonomy (NCBI): domain Eukaryota; kingdom Metazoa; phylum Chordata; class Chondrichthyes; order Lamniformes; family Lamnidae; genus Carcharodon; species Carcharodon carcharias. Next base: position 19,414,593 of record NC_054467.1, on the reverse strand, counting down.
TAATAATCACTGCTACAGTTAACACTGAGTATTTATGTAAACTCAGTATGAATTGCTTGTACAACCTCGATTACTTATTTCATTAGCTAAATCTTTCTTTCATTAATGACTTGTTGCCGATGGACAGTAAAACCAAAACTCAACATTTTTTCTTAAAACAACCAATCCCCATGAAGCAAATGTCCCTCCCACTTGTTAATGGTTAGCAGAATATCATCAGTAAAATAATCATGCTTAAGTGCAGTGCTAGCACCTGACTGAAACTTCTTAAAGACCGAACTTTGGCTGAAATCACGGTGTTTTAAATGGTAAGTACATGGTAAGGTTGGCAGGAGAGAACAGTTTCCATCTTTGCTACCTCAGATGTATTCTTGGCATCGCTTGGCAGGACCAGGTCACCAACTCAGAGGTTTTGGAGCATGCTAATTCCAGCAGGGTACACTCATTACAAGGCCAACGATGTCTGTGATGGCTCAGCCACATTCAGCAGATGGATGAAGGCAATATGCCCAAAAACATCCTGTATGGTGAACTGGCCACTGGGTCACAATCTGCTAGGCGACCATACAAGGGGACCTGCAAGCAAGATATGAAGATGGTGGACATTGACACTGACAACTGGAAGAAAGTTGTCAACAGCCATGACCTCTGGAGATCGACTGTTCAGGCGGACATCATAAGAGGCAAGGAGAAATGGAAAGTTCAACTGGCCAAAAAGAGGGCGCAGAAGAAACATAGATCAGTAAATCCTGCACCTTCTCAGCCTACAGCCTCCATGTGTCAGAACGTGTCATGCTAGAGTGGGGCTCCTGAGCCATACCAAGTGATGTTTAACACAGAGTTGACCATCAAGGAGATAGAAGACTGCCAGAAAAACAGGATAAGAATTAATTGAACTGCCAAAAATAACTGGTGCATGTAATATATTTTAAGCGGCACCTTTTTAATTGATTAATGGTTAGCACTATTTGCCTGATATAGGCAGCTGCCCACACTCAGCTTGGACAGTTAAAGTGGTAGAGACTGTATCCTAATCAAAGGTTGAAAATTAAAACTTTAAGTGTAATCAGAGCTGGTTAATATAAAGACCATTTAGCCAGCCAACTCAGGTATCACTCACTCCTCGAAGTAAACTGGGTGCTAAAAATCAAGGCTGTCAATCCAGTGCAGTACTGATGGAGCACTGCACTGTTGGAGGTGCCATCTTTCAGACGAGATGTTAAACCAAAGTCCCAACTGCCTGCTCCAGTGCGTGTGAAAGATCCCATCGTACTATTTTGAAGAAGGGTTGTCCCCGGTTACCTGGACAATACATATGGCTCAATCAAGATTACAAAAGCAGTTCATTCTGATCATCATCACATTTCCTGGGAATTTGCTGAGTCCAGATTAACCGCTGTGTTTCCTGCATTACAACAGTGACTACAATTCAAAAGGTACTTCATTGGCTGCAAAAGTGCTTTGAGATGTCCCGTGGTCATGAAAAGTGCAAACCTTTCCTATTTTAATTCGTGCTGCCTTTCAGCACAGCTTCTGCACATGAAATGGGAATATCTGATTGCAAAACGGTGGTTTTACCATTGTAAATTCCAGAGAAAAACACAGCAAAGAAAATGCTCTGTAAATTGAATATGACCTGAGAACTCGATCTGGTTGAGACCAGCCATTCATTTACGCTCCATCCACTTACCAACATAACAGCAATATACTCCAAGCAGCTAGAAAGTTGAGTTTTCAAGGATTCAGTATCAGTACATGGGCAAGGGGGGAGAACTATGATCGTAACCATCTGTGTACAAAGTTAATAGGAATGGCGCTGAAAAGAAATGCGTGGAATGGCCTGTTCGTGCCCTCCACATACCAGACGTACCTGGGAACGCGCTAACTTCCAGACAGTCAATAATTCACCATGGTGACAAAAAGGTAAGCTGTGTATAATTGAAGGGGTTATCTTTATGGAAGCGTTGAAAGGATTCCAGAGGACAATATGAAGCATTTTAAAGAGAAATGTAAATATGAGTTGTAGAAACGTTTCAGGCTGACCCAGGGATCCCTGTCCTGGAGAGGTAAGAAAACTACAGATTGGAATGAGCATTCACTAGAAAAGCCTGAGAGAGAGAACAAAGTCAATCTCTGATTCCTATAAAATTTGTTCAAGTAAATGGAATGTAAAGTATCAGGTTAGAATATTCAGTTAAATGTGTAATTAGCTGTGACAGCCATGGCTCGACAATAAACAGAGTGGCAGCTGTTTGTACTTTCTTCATAATCTTACAATGATCACAAAAGCCCAGTCCCTTTGTCCTATTTAATGTATTTTTAACAGGTTTTCAAATAAATATATCTGTCAATAAGGCATTTGTTAAACAATTTGCTAACCATTTTCTGAAATACTCCATCTAACCTGTGATGAATGGTTTTTCAACAAGGCAAGTTTCCTGAAAGCAAAAATGCCCCACCTTTCCACAGATCATGTAATGTGATGAACAGATGTGCAGTGAACTTTCAAACAAAGACGCTGTGAGACCTTAGACAGCTAAAAGCAAGAGAAGGCTTTTTAACCACTAAATAACAGCTCCAAATTAAGCAATGACTGGAACTAAACTATAGAAACATTAATCCTCGTTGCAGCTTTTTATGTATGATTTTGTTACACTCTTCGCCACGCATACTGCCATCTTTTCTTTTATTCTTTCATGGGATGCGGGCGTCACTGACAAGGCCAATGTTATTTGCCCATCCCTAATTGCCCTTAAACTGAGTTGCCTGCTAGGCTAGGCCATTTCACTGATAATTGCACAATGTTCAGCACCATTCGCGACTCCTCAGATACTGAAGCATGTCCAAATGCAACAAGACCTGGACAGTATCCAGGCTTGGGCTGACAAGTGGCAAGTAACATTTGTGCCACACAAGTGTCAGGCAATGACCATCTCCAACAAGAGAGAATTTAACCATCACCCCATGACGTTCATTGGCATTACCATCACTGAATGCCCCACGAGCAACAACCTGGGGGTTGCCATTGACCAGAAACTGAAATGGACTAGCCAAATAAATAATGTGGCTACCAGAGTAGGTTAGAGGCTAGGAATCCTATGGCGAGTAACTCACCTCCTGACTCCCCAAAGCCTGTCCACCATCTACAAGGCACAAGTCAGGAATGTGATGGAATACTTCCCACTTGCCCTGATGAGTGCAGCTCCCACGGCACTCAAGAAGCTTAACACCATCCAGGGCAAAGCAGCCCGCTTGAATGGCACCACTTCCACAAACTTTCACTTCCTCTTACCACCGACGCACAGTAACAGCAGTGTGTACCATCTACAAGATGTACTGCAGGACGGTCCTTCAACAGCACCTTCCAAACCTACGACCACTACCATGCAGAAGGACAAAGGCAGCAGATAGATAGATTTTCTCCCCTGAAGGACGTTAGTGAGGAATATGGGTTTTTACTGACAATCAACGATAATTTAATGATGGCCGTTTCTGAGACCAGATTGACAGGTGTGGCTCCCTCTTGGTCGGGGAGCACACTGAAGAAGGCTGCGTGAAGGAGCAGGTAGGGAGTCTGCAGTGTCAGAGAGAGACAGACAGAGAGAGACAGAGAGAAAGAGACTGGGAGAAACAGAGAGATGCTCACATATGAACAGACATAAAAAGGTGGAGCAACACAGAGATAAAGAATGAGGGAAGAAAGAATTGGGAGCAAAATGTAGTGTGAGACAAGGACAACAGCAAAGAGATGAGGAGTTAGAAAGATGGGGAGAAAGGCAAAACAGTAAATTTTTATCTTGCTTGCCTTGGCAGTAATTTGACATGCCATTGAAATCAATTAAATGAAAATTAATGAGCTTCTATAAAAAGTAGACAATCTCCTATGCTAGATTACCATCGATCCGAGACAGACAGAAAGAGAATATTAGGAAATTGTTATCACTTCCTCAGTATTCTTTCTACTATTCTGCATTTGCTTTCCCTTATTATTTCTTTCTTTCTCCTTTAATCCATTTCCTTCTCTCCAGTACCATTTACTTTTCCACTTATCATCATTCTTTTGTGTTATTGTTCAATTAAGCTGCTGTATGGTGAGTAGGAAACACTTGACCTATAAAATAACTATTTGCTTGGGTCCAAAAGCTTCATCACTTTTCGACAGCCATTGGAACTGACTTGCTGATGATGTTTTGATGTCTTTGTCAACAAAGCAGTAATGATGGAATTTTTCACAGCATTTCATGTTAATGTTCATGTTCATGTTAAACCTCTGGACTTTGCTTCTAGCACACTTGGCATTTATGTTCTGAAAGGAGGATCCCTGGGCTAGACAAATTCATAATAAAGAGAGAAAGAGCTTGCATTTATATAGCATCTTCCACATCCTCAGGACAACCCGAAGCATTTTACAATTAATAAATTCCTTTGGAAATGTAGTTACTTTTGTTACATTTTACTAATGTAACAGTCAATCTGGTCACTGCAATGTCCAACAAACAACTTATATTTATACAGTGCCTTAAGGCATTTCACAGGAGTGCAATAAAATAAAGTATGGCACCAAGACCCACAAGGAGATATTAGGTAAAAGATAAGTTTTAAGGAATATCTTAAATGGGGGAAGTGAGGTAGAGAAGAGGGAAGGTTCAGGGAAGATTTTACAGAGCTTAGGCCTAGTCAACTGAAGGCACAACCACCAATGGTCGAATGATTAAAATCAGGGATGCTCAAGGGACCAGAATTAGAGGAGCATAGATATCATGGAAGGTTGTGGGGATAGAGGAGATCACAGAGATGCAAGGCCATTGAAGGATTTGAAAACAAAAATTAGAATTTTAAAACCAAGATGTTGTTTGACTGGAAGCCAATGTAAGTCTGTGAGCACAGGGCTGATGGGACATGTTGCAAGTTTTTTTTATTCATTCATGGGATGTGGGTATGTCTGGCTAGGCCAGCATTTATTGCCCTTCCCTAATTGCCTTTGAGATGGTGATAGTGAGCTGACTTCTTGAACAACTACAGTTCATGTGGTGTTGGTACATCCCCAAAGCTGTTAGGGATGGAGCTCCAGGATTTCGACCCAGCTATGTTAAAGGAACAGTGATAAATTTTGAAGTCAAGATGGTGAGTGGCTTGGAGGGGAACTTCCAGGTGGTGGTGTTCCCATGTGTCTGGTTCCCTTGTCCCTGTAAATGGTAGTGGTCATGGGTTTGGAAGGTGCTGTCTAAGGAGCCTTGATGAGTTCCTGTGGTGTATCTTGTAGATGGTACACACTGCTGCCACTGTGCGTCAGTGGTGAAGGGAGTGAACGTTTGTGGATGGGGTGCCAATCAAGCAAGCTGCTTTGTCCTGAATGTTGTCAAGCTTCTTGAATGTTAAGGGGACATAGGTAGTTAAGCGAGTGGACAAAGGTCTGGCAAATGGAGTATAATGTGGGAAAATGTGAAATTGTCCATTTTGGCAGAAAGAGTGAAAAAGAAACATACTATCTTAATGGTGAGAAATTGCAAAGCTCTGAGATTTGGAGGGTTCTGCATTTCCAAGTGCATGAATCACAAAAGGCTAGTATGCAGGTGCAGCAAGTAATTAGGAAAGCTAATAGAATGTTATTGTTTATTGCGAAGGGAATTGAATACAAAAGTAGGGAGGATATGCTTCAGTTCTACAGGACACCCGTGAGACCACATCTGGAGTACTGTGTACAGTACTGGTCTCATTTAAGGAAGAATATAAATGCATTAGAAGCAGTTCACAGAACGTTTACTAAGCCAATACCAGGAATTGGCAGGTTGTCTTATGAGGAAAGGTTTGACAGGCGAGGCTTGTATCCACTGGATCTTAGAAGAGTAAAAGGAGACTTGATTGAAAAATATAAGCTCCTGAGGAAACCTGAAGATCCTGAGTGGATGTGGAAAGGATGTTTTCTCTTGCGGGAGAATTTACAACTAGGGATCACAGTTTAAAAATAAGGGGTTGCCCATTTAGGACAGAGATGAGAAACTTTCTTTCTCAGAAGGTTGTGAGACTTTGGAAGTCCCTTCTTCAAAAAGCAGTGGAAGCAGAGTCTTTGAAAGTTTTCAAGGCAGGGGTAGATAGTTTCTTAATAAACAAGGGGGTCAAAGGTTAACGGATGTTGGCAGGAATGTGAGGTTAAGATTGCAGTCAGATCAGCCATGATCTTATTGAATGCCGGAGCAGGCTTGAAGGGCCGAGTGGCCTACTCCTGCTCCTAATTCATATGTTCATATGTATGTTCATATGGATTCGCACTCATCCAGGTAAGTGGGGAGTATTCCATCACACTCCTGACTTGTGCCTTGTAGATGGAGGACAGGCTTTAGAGATTCTGGAGGTGAGTTACTCGCCGCAGGATTCCTAACCTCTGATCTGCCTTTGTAGCCACAGTATTTGTATGGCTAGTCCTGTTCAGTTTCTGGTCAATGTTGATAATGGGAGATTCAGCGATGGTGACGCCATTGAGTGTCAAGGGGCGATGGTTGGATTCTCTCTTGTTGGAAATGGTCATTGCCTGGCACTTGTGTGGCACGGATGTTGCTTGCCACTTGTCAGCCCAAACTGGATATTATCCGGGTCTTACTGCATTTGCACATGGAGCGCTCCAATATCTGAGGAGTCACGAAAGGTGCTGAACATTGTGCAATCATCAGCAAACATTCCCACTTCTGACCTTATGATGAAAGGAATGTCATTGATGAAACAGCTGAAGATGGTTGTGTCTAATACCCTGAGGAACTCCTGCAGTGATGTCCGTAACTGAGATGACTGACCTCCAACAACCACAACCATCATCTTTTGTGCTATGCATGACTCCAACCAGTGAAGAATTTTCCCCCTGGATGGAGTCATACCCAGCACAAAGGAAGATGGTTAAGGCACGGGCAGCAGATTTTTGGATGACCTCAAGTTTACGGAGGGTTGAATGTGGGAGACCAATGAGGATTGTATTGGAATAGTGAAGTCTAGAGGTCATGAAGACATGAATGAGGATTCCAGCAGCAGATGAGCTGAGGCAGGGGCTAAGTCAGGTAATATTACAGAGGTGGAAACAGGAAGTTGTAATGATGAAATGGATATGATGGCACAGCAAAAGAATAACAGAGAGATAAGCTATTTCTGGTTGAACAATGACAGTTGGTCAGGGGACTGGGGAAATCGTTTCACTTCTTAAATCCAGGTCACTGTTGATGTTGGAGCAGGCAACCTGCTGATAAATAGGACCTACAGACTTAGGCATCCCTGCAGCTGGGATTTATCTTGCTCAAGTTCTGTTACCCAAGCAAATCAATGCTTTAACAGGTAAAGGTTCTCGTGGAAAACCTATCAATGATCTGTGCTGGCAATCTATGTGATTCTGTTCATTAAACTCCAGACGTCTTGTGGCACATTTAAGGGTCTCCAGCACCTTAATCTTGCCAAAGTGCACCAAAGCTCTCTGGACTTAGATTAGCGGTGGGCCTGAATTCAGTTGGCCCACTGGTCAGAGAACTGGAGGGGAATACCTATCATTTCCATGGGGGATGCCTAACAGGCACATAAGGAGCCATCATTGGGCCTTCCCCAGGATTCAAGACCCCAGCAACAAAAGTCCCACCCACTGAGAGCTGTTGGCCAGTCAAAGGCTGGCACAGGCTCATTACCATCAGCACCATCGGGTGGAGCAGTGGCAGCTGCTGGCAATGCACTCACCAGAGGCCCAGGATTAGCAAGGGATCTCAGGCATAAGGTGAGTGGGGGATGAGAATTGCGGGGTGGGGGATGCAGTAGAGGTGGGGGGGGGGTTGATTGGCTTTCAGTGGCCCTCTCCTTCCAGGTGCTGGGCCCCTCAAACTGGCACAAGGGACCCTGCTCCTCCCCCTACCCTCTATGCACCCCCCTCCACCCCCAGCCCCCACCTCAGTAAGCTGCTGGCAAGCCCAACAGGGTTGTGCTGGGCAGCCTTTGGGAGGTGCAGGAAAGCAGAGTTGCCCCCATTTAACCCTTGAGCCACCACAAAACTGTGGTGAGCTGAGGGATAATGGGTGTCAATTGGCTCATTAATGAGCATAACTGACATCCTGCTGTCGGCAACTGGAAATCCTGTGCCAGCTCCTTCCATCCTCCGACTTAATCAGGGGAGGTTTTCCCATGGCCGGGAGACTGATGCGGGCTCTCAACCCCAATGACACGGGCCTGGCTGCCATGGTTCCCGCTACAATGTGCTGCATTAAATCCTGCCTGTTCTGTCAGTAGGTGGAAAGTTGTGGATTTCTTAATGCTTTACTTAGTGCAAATGCTTCATGATTTTGATGGGTTTCCACATCAGCCTAGCCTCTGCCTGATCAAAACAAAGCAGCAGCTACAGTGGAACCACTGATCGGGATCGTCTGATACCGCAGTGTACATAATTTAACTTGGGGACTTGGCATCTATCACAGATGGAATCAAACAGCAGTCAGAATTCAACAGGATGGATAGAAAAGATTCTTGAAGCCGAAATCCTGAAGGTGTATCCACTATTTAAAACATTTTGTTTGGTAACGAGCAACAGTACGAAAATGAACTAAAGGAAGCAGGGTATGTAATCGTTTAAACAGAGGAAGATAAGCAAGACACATTGGCCTACATATTAACAGGAGTTTGTTACAAATGGGAAATTCAGACATGTAGGTTTGGTCATGTGTTCTGGCACTTTAGGTGCCACAGCATGGGTTCCCCACACAGAGGTCAGCTTGGGTGAAAGGGTTAGCTTCTAGTGGGGCAGGGAGGACACCAGAGGCTGCGGGACCAGGTAGGTCCCTGCCCAATTCCGGTGGGAGAGATTCTGATCCCTCATCACAGAGGTCATTGTGTGAGGGGTGGGGAGGAAGGGAAATGGTGTGGGAGAAACTTGTGAAACCAGTATGAAATATTCATGCTCCTCCCAGCCCACAAAAACTGCTGTAAAGGATATTTACCTTCTCCCTGAAGATATCCTCACCTCCCTTCAGCTGCCAGGCTTCCTTAAGCCTGGGAAACACGGCTGGCCACAGTTAAACCTGTAAAGGATGTTAAATCAGAGGCTGCCAGCCTCATTAAAATATTTAAATTGTCAGTCTGCCTCCTGGGAGCTGGATGGATGCCTGTTCACTGTCCTGCCCCTGTTAAACTTGGAAGTGGCCGGTTGAAAGTGGAATGGGGTTGGGTTTGAGATTTTTTAAATTTGAAACTCTGACCCAACCAGACTATAGATACTAAGACCTCAATTTCCAATGCAGCCATTTCTTAGAAGGATAACCACCATTGGAATTCTGTGATTACTTAGAACAGGGAAATGGAAGAGGACAAATAAAGACAAAGTAACTTTACTTTAAGCAAAATAATCCAAGTGGTTTAACTGTGCTTATTAACGGCATGTAGCAGTCTATGGTCAGTGAACACATCAAGCATTAAATCTTGCACACTTTCATAAACAATGATGTTTGAGAAGCAGGGTGCTAATAAAGATCAGAGTTACAGATAAAAATGAATGCGGCAAGTTCAAGGAGAAAAAGAAAGACTTGCATTGATTTGGTGCCTTACATGACCATCAAATGTCTCAAAGTGCTTTACAGCCAATAAAGTACTTCTGGAAGTGTAATCACTGACATATTGTAGGAAATGCAACAACCGATTTGCACAAAACATGCTCCAACAAACAGCAACGTGAGAATGACCAGGTTATATGTTTTTGTGATGTTTGTTGCAGTATAAGTATTGACCAGGGCCCCAGGGATAACTGCCCTGCTCTTCCAGCTGAGAGAGCAGACTAACATCTCATCCGAAACATGGCACCTTCGACAGGGCAGCACTCCCTCAGTACGCAAGTTCTGGGTGGGACATGTCCCAATCCCTTGTGGCTCAAAGGCAAGAGAGCAACCAGCTAAGCCACACCTGACACACTGGGACTATGGTTTCCAATGCACAAGAAGCCCTTGAGTATTTCAGGAAATGGCCAACCTGTGAAATCCAGACGGTGAGTATCAGTGTGTTGTTCAACCATGGACAGCATAGCTGAGTCTGATTCTTGACAGCTATGGCTGTGGGGAGACATTAAGCAGAAGCCAAACCCGTTACCACAAGCAGAATAGAAAGGAAAACTGGGAGGCAGGATCACTCCATTCTCACTCTTGCCTACATCCTGATAGTTAGAGGCAAAGTTTTGTTGGTAGAAGTTGAGAATAGATGGGCCATAGCGAGGTCCGGGCTGAGGTTTTAAAAAAAATTATGTTATCCAAAAAAATTATTATACTGTTAAGATTTGGCCTCCTTTAGCATTATATTACATTGTCCATTACAGTGAATTATACACATTGAGATATCTCAGGGTACAATTTAGCACGATCACCATATTTAAAGTGAGGCCATTAAATATTGATCAGGAGTAGGACCTTCTAATGAGTTGAAAAGAACATAAAACAGAGTAGCAGGAGTAGGCCATTCAGCCCCTTGAGACTGTTCCATCATTTGATATGATTATGGCTGATCATCTGCCTCAACTTCATTTTCCTGCCTGCTCCCCCTATTCCTTGGTGTTCTGAGAAGTCAAAAAATCTACATATCCCAGACTTGAATACTCACTGATGGAGCACCCATAACCCTCGGTGGTGAAGAATTCAAAAGACTCACAACCCTTTAAGTGAAAAAATTTCTCCACATCTCAGGCCTTAAATAATAAGTCCATTATCCTGAGGCTATGTCTGTTTTTCATATCTGAGGCAATACATCCTACCCCACCACTGGCCCCATTAAGACTAGTTCACTTTGCAAAGACTTTGAGCCTTCACAGTGCATTTGTTTCAGGATCAAATCAAGCAGAACCTTAAGATACTTAGCCTTTGGATGCAAGCACCCTATTCATCATTTAGGAAGTTAAAGCTTGCTTAATACTGGGTATGCATTCTAAATTTCAAATTCAAAAATAAACACCGCAATTATATGTGGAGATTGACAACAATGTGTGAAAGTTCTCCATCTGTGACGAGACTAAGACATCACACTGTATAATTGTTTATATATATATATAAATAAAAAATATATATTATAATATATATATATTGTAAAAGATGTACAAATATATAGATATCCTCATGGCTATTTCTAAAAATTTAAAACTGGACAATGACCTTTTAAAATGGCTGAATCCATGTCGGTTTGTGACCCTCAAACAAAAGGAACTACCTGGCAGTATCAAAGAAACATGCACCTCGTTATCACCGAAGAGATGCTAACGACCCCCTGTGGGCTGCAGACACCAAATTCAAAGAGAGCTATATGAAGGCCATCTGCATTTCATAACCCAAGTTGGCCAACTGGAGTTTATTCATCTTGCTAGGGCAAGGGACATATGAACGTACAAATTAGGAGCAGGAGTAGGCCACTCAGCCCCTCGAGCATGCTCTGCCATTCAATAAGATCATGGCTGATCTGAATGCAACCTCAACTCCACATTCCTGCCTACCCCCGATAACCTTTCACCACCTTCTTAATCAAGAATCTATCATACTCTGCCTTAAAAATATTCAAAGACTCTGCTTCCACCACCTTTTGAGGATGAAAGGTCCAAAGACGCACAACCCTCAAAGAAGAAAATTTGTACTCATCTCTGTCTTAAATAAGCGACCCTTATCTTTAAGCAATGCCCCCTAGTTCTATATTGTCCCACAAGAGGAAACATCCTCTCCACATCCAGCCTCTCAAGACCCTTCAGGGTCTTAAAAGTTTCAATTAAGTTGCCTCTTACTCTTCTAAATTCCAGAGGATTCAAGCCTAACCTCCAGCCTTTCCTCACAGGACAACCCGCCCATCCCTGGTATTAGTTTAGTAAACCTTCTCTGAACTGCTTCTAACACATTTATATCTTTCTTTAAAAAAGGAGACCAGTACTGTACACAATTCTCCAGACGTGGTCTCACCAATGCCCTGTATAACTGAAGCATAACCACCCTACTTTTTTAATCAATTTCCTTTACAATAAATGATAACACTCCATTAGCTTTCCTAATTACCTGCTGTACCTCCATACTAACCTTTTATGATTCATGCACGAAGACACCCAGATCCCTCTAAAGCTCAGAGCTCTGCAATCAGTCAGTATTTAGATAATAAGCTTCTTTTTCAATCTTCCTGCCAAATTAAACAATTTCACATTTGCCCAAATTATACTCCATTTGCCAGACCTTTGCCCAATCACTTAACCTACCTATATCACTTTGTAGCCTCCTTATGTCCTCTCCACAATTTACTTTTCAACCTATCTTTGTGTAGCAAAGTTAGCAACCATTCCTTTGGTCCCTTCATCAAAGTCATTTACATAAATTGTAAAAAGTTGAGGCTCCAACACTGATCCCTCGGCACATCCTGCCAACCAGAAAAAGACTTATTTATGCCAACTCTCTGCTTCCTGTTAGCTAGCCAATCTTCCATCCATGCCAATATGTTACCCCCTACACAATGAGCTTTTATTTTTTGCAATAGCCTTTGATGTGGCACTTTGTCAAATGCAACCCTGCAACCTTCCTTTCAATTCTTAATGGGTGAGACATTCAACCATCTCGGAGGTCCAGTCGAGGGATGCACATCCCTGCTCAAAGACAATGTGGAGAGGTGGGAGTCATGTGACATGTATCTCCAGTTTCTGAAACCAGTAATATTGCCTTGTGGAACTGCAAGCTTCTTCAAGCAGCCTTGCAGGAAAGGGGCTCTGCTCAGATTGAATACCTGGCCCCACCTACACTGTTTCTGCTGGATCTTCTGTACCATTGCCTACAAGACTGATCCATCTCTGTGTGCCTATTTCATCAGGTGAAGTCAACTCCACCAGAAAGGTGAATTATACAGCATTGGTTTTCAACCTGCTAACCTCTGTGAAGGAATACCTCATTGGACTTTGATCCTGGACTCTGGAACCCATGTGAGCCACCATTTCATTTCTCCATGGTCTCTGCAGTGTAAATCTTTCTTTTCTTTATCCCTCTTTTACTGTATGAATGCAAAGTGGGGAACGTTGTGACCCCCCCTCCTGCGCTTTAAGTGTGTGCAAGTAAACTAATTCTTTGAGTTCATCCTATCTCGAGTTTTGCTGTGAGGTTAATAATAGAAATTGGATAATACCAAAACCAAGTGGTTGGGAAATATGCCACTGCTTAAAGGGCGAATCAACGCCTTTCTGTTTATGGACGGGTGGTAAGAGGAGAAATCAGTATGGTTTATATTAAACACCCCCCCTCCTTTCCGTAACATATTTAAATCATACCATAACTGAGGTTAACGAATGACTGTGCATTTCAAATGTACACAGAGCTGTATTTTATAGGGTGCCGTGGTTCTAGCCCCTAAAAGGTCGGCTTGGGAGGTGGGGGGGTGATTAAGCCATCCCAAGATCCCGACAGTTATCCCACAGCAATTTAATGCTGGGAGCATCATTGATTGCTTTTAAGGCAAGGCCTCTGCCCATATCTCGGGAGGAAACCCCAGCTGTTGGCCAATCGGATGACTGGCATTTCCATAGTCCCAACAATGCCAGCTGGGTGTGGTGGTCACTGCTGGCTCAACAGGCAGTCCCACCATGCCAAGAGCCCAGGTAAGTACGGGATTGAGGGTCTAAGTGAGGGGGGTTGGGGGAAGGAAGGCAGGGTTCAAGAGGCCAGAGGGTGGGTTAAAGGGGAGGGATAACCTAGGGAGAGGTGCCATTGATGAGGCCGGGGGGGGTCCCCAAAGGATGTCCAACAGCAGCCTGGACTTGGCCTGGGGCTTACCTTGCCACAGGTAATATAATAATGGGGTGGGATAAGGCCATTAATTGGCTACTTAAGGGCCTCGGGATGCCCAAGGTGGGCAGACTGCCTGATGCCTCCTCCGCCCCACTTAAAATTTCAGATAGGTCAAGGCAGATAGACACTGGGCAAACAGCCCGCTGGATATTACAGACTATCCCATCTGCAAACTCAGCGGTAGGGGAGCATAAAATCCAGCCCACTGAAGCATTCAGAGTCTGTTGCTTCTTGACTAATATCATTATTCATATGGCTGGAGCTGCAGTTATAGTTCGATGTTGAGGTTAACAATCCATTCAATGGCTTCAGCTGATGTAGTGTGAATGGTTCAGATGCCACCAGGAATGGATCTCTCAGGGCAGAAGTTCAGTATTTGGGTGATGGTCTGACCTGGATGGCCGCAGTCTCAATTTGAACTATTCCTCATGGTCCACCTGTGAGGCAAGTGGCCACATCTTCCCTGGCTCATAGAAACACAGAACATAGGAACATCGGACTCCATGAGCAAGAGTAGGCCAGTCAGCCCTGCGAGCCTGCTCTGCCACTTAATAAGATCATGGCTGATCTATTTGTGATCTCAACTCCACTTTCCTGTCTGCCCCCCCATTACCCTTGACTCCCTTGTCTATCAAAAATCTGTCTAACTCCGCCTTGAATAAATTTGGTGACCCAGCCTCCACTGCTTTCTGCGAAAGAGAATTCCGCATACTAACAACACCTTGAGACAAAATATTTCTCCTCACTTCCGGCTGAAATGGTAGACCTCTTATTCATAAACCGTGTCCCTTAGTTCTAGTCTCTCCCACAAGTGGAAACATTGTCCTGGTATCTACCTATGAAATCCCATCAGGATCTTAAATATTTCCATAAGATCACGTCTCATTCTTCTACACTTTAACGGACATAGGCCCAGCTTGTTCAACCTTTCTTCGTAAGATAAGTCCGTCCTCAAGTGGTTGAGGGCTGTCCAGATTTTCTGTGGAAGGTTGAAACCTGGGGCTTCACCACTCGGGTCAGTTACCAGGTTGTGATTGGTGATGTTTGCAGTCAACCAGGAGGTGTGCCATCGAGAGATGGGGCTGTCATCAGTTTGTGGGGTGTGGAGTGTGTTTGGGTAAGGACTGTGGAAATTCAGACCAACGTGTGGGATTTTTTCCGGTCCTGTGTCAATGGGAGCACTTTGTTAGCTGTCAGCCAATGGTGTTCTTTGAGGAAGAAGTTGCTCACCGTGGACAGGAAGCCATTCAAGCTGTGTTGAGCTCAACATCTCAGAAATAATCTTCATGACCTCCCAAAGATGGGTGTCCGCCATGTTTGTGTGGCGGCTCCTGAGCCAGGTTGATCAGCAGTATTCTGCTGTTGGGTGAGTGAAGCAGAGCATGGTGTGCTGACTCTGCTGCCCCAGGTGGCAGTCACCAGTTTCCATACGAGATTCACCCTTGACCTTAGCTCCGGTATTCTAGAGGGGTTGCTGGTAGGTCAATGATTCGTCAAGAGTAATGCCAAGACGGCGTTGGGTCATGGGTGAGTGGTCGCCCACAGAACTGGACGTGAAGTCCTGCCTTCGAGTTGTTTGGGTGGAAGGCTGAAATGATAGTCCTGGTGGCATTGGTCAAAGTCTCCATTTTCTGAAGTAGGCTTTCAGAGAACATAGATCTTCAGTGTTTTCTCAATATTCTGAAATTCTTTACTCTGGAAAACCTGGGCCAAGTTACCAGCATATGATTCTTGGACTGAACTGATAGTAAGGAAGGGAGCTTGCCAAAATCTGGTGAACTACAAGCTTATTGTATCTGTTTCCATTGGACCGTGGCACAACTGGTCCTTAGAGCCATGTACTTTTCTTCACTTGAATAAAATTGATGTTTTCCTGCTCAATCTTAACTGTTTTTATCCAAAGTAACTATTGTGTGAATAGAAAATATC
This sequence comes from Carcharodon carcharias, assembly GCF_017639515.1. Lineage (NCBI taxonomy): Eukaryota > Metazoa > Chordata > Chondrichthyes > Lamniformes > Lamnidae > Carcharodon > Carcharodon carcharias. The sequence goes on along the minus strand of NC_054467.1, from coordinate 19,398,877 downwards.
CAACGTAAATTCTCGCTTTTTGGATGCGTCTATCCCCAGTCCAGGGGGGAAGGTTGAGCTGCGCCTGTAACTCTACCAACAATATTGTGTGGCTGCCTGCCAGGTGGTGCTCAGCGGCACCCGAAGCAACTCTATCTCTGACCTGCTTTATTCTCTATCGTTATGGAGGGCCTCCCCTTAGTACTTAGGGGCACAGAGCTTATCTAAGGTACTGTGTGAAGAATCTCACACACACGTACCCACATCCAACCACTTAATTCTAGAGTATTAAACCATGGAACACAGTGCCTGTGTGGTCTAAGGAAGGAACCTGGGGGAGTCAAAAGTAAATATATTAAAAATGAGTCACAAAAAGTTCAATACATTTTCCCAAAAGTGGATAACTCTATCATTTCTAAGGAGAAGCAATGGCAGAACAGAGGAGGTGCCAGGTATCAATACTAAAACCTAGACTGCTGGGAGACAGGCAGAGGTGCTGGCACAATGTTACATATTGGATGGAAGCCTGATTCATGACAGCCCATTGTTGAAAGAGATAAATAATGAATTCCTATCAAAAATGTTGGAAGAAATGTTAACAAAAGTATTGCTCAACAATCGTGCAAACAGAAAGTTGGAACAAGAATTGTGCGGACTTTTCATGCAATATATGAAAATATTATTTGAGTTCTGTTGAAGTAGTCAAATACTATCTACTGAAAGACAATTTTTGGATTTTAAAGTGGTAACGGGAATGTACTCACCATCAGTAAAAGGCTCCCATTCATAATGCTTTCCCGTAAAAGCTCTGTTATTATAAGCAGAACATTGAACCTCCCGAAAATCTCGACTCCCACGTGGGCAGGGCTGTCACAGACAAGACACTAAAATTCAGAGCTAACCTTTATAGGGCTTGCATTATAATAGGTTTATTTAGTAGATGCTATTAGACTTATCATTGTCCTACAAACTGTATGATTTTACTTTTTTTGAGGGTACACTAATAAGTAATACTGTAAGTGAGTGGCATCAAACAACACAAGGCTTTACATACAGGAAAAGACATACCCTGGTCTACTTCTCTGTGTTGAGTAATGAAATGTAATTTCTATTTTTAGCATGGACTTACTTTGCTCTGGACCCAATTAAAAAGCTAGGAGGGTGGCAATGCCAGTTTTGTAAAGGAATACCCTTGAACCTTGCAAATAGACCATATTATTCCATAGTTGCTAATTTGGGCAAATTGGGCCACACTCTCAACAGGTTAGATGAGAGCATATGTTAAAGTTTGCAACTCTGTAGTACTAATTCCCTGAGCCACACTTTAGTGAATAGGGCAGGGTCATTGAATAAGCCATACAGTTATGATGCAAACAATACTGCATTGTTGCAAAAACAGATTTTTAAAATATCATTAGTTGTGTAAATTATATGTTACAACAAACATCATCATGTCATACAAGCATTTTTTAACAATGTATTTCACTTCCCTTTAAAGGAAAATAGAACATCAACATGGACCAATGTCTTTTCAAGAAAGAATCCATTTGCATTCATATATCTTTCAAACCTTCAAGATGGCCCAAAGCACATCTTCCTTTTGAAGGGCAGTTACTGTTGTTAAATAGGCAAATGTCACAGCCAGTTTGGACACAAGGATTTACAAATATCAATGACTTGAATAACCAGGTAATCTTGCTTATAATTATGTTGGCTGGGGGAGAAATATTGCCCAGGGCACCTGAAGAATTCCCTGTTCTTTGTTTCAAAAAGCCCCTTGTTTTACATCAGTATAATCAGGCAGCTAGGACACTACCAAAGAACAAAGGGCCTTATCTTCTGATGCTTTTCTCTGGGGAGCTGGTATATGAGCAGGTGAACAAAGTATCAGTGACTAAGGTTGGCAACTGTGATAATTTGGAAGAATCCAGATGAGTTGACGGTAGCAGTGATCTTGACTGCAGGTCCTGTGGTTGAGGTTGTCTGTGAGTCAGAGTGCAATAAATGACATAACTACATCACTACCATGCTGATCGCTCTCTTCAAATGGCCCCAGGTAGTGGCACCTGAATGTGTAAACATGGTTCTGCGGTAAATGACAATTGCAGGCAAACTGCCAATAACGAGTCAAAGAGCAGGGACCTTTATCATAGGCAAACAATTTTGGAAAGTTCGCCGATTTTCACAATTATTACTATGGTGCAAAGCAATGGAAGAGGAAGAGGAAATTTCAGGAAAGTAATATTTGTGGAGGTTTCATTCACCCTCATCTTCAGTCTCTAAGAGACTCAGGCCTGGTCAAGTGCTAAATATAATGGTTACTTTGATAATTTTGGTTGCAGCAGGTCAAAATTCAAATGGAAAGAAAGGGCAAAAAAAGGGTAAGAAAGATTTGCATTTATATCGTATTCTTCATAACTTCAGAATGTCCCAAAGTGCTTTGTGCCCAATGAGGTACTCAAAAAGTATAGTCATACTGTGATGTAGGAACTACCTTAAGCAATTATTACCTGAAATTTCACGCGGGTGGGCCAGTTAAGGCCCGCCCACGGTAGTCCATGACTCGCGTGGATAGCAGGGGTGGGTGGACGGCAGCAGGTGTGCACAGACCGCCGGGTCCAATGGTGACCTGGTGGCCTGTTTAAATGAAGGCCTGGCAGTCTTTGCAAGGCTGCTCACAATGGCTGGGAGAAGAGCACTTCAGAGATGCAATGTGCATGATGCAAGTCCAGAGGGTAGGCCATCGGGGCAGGCCAGGCCAAAGGGTAGGCCAGCGGGGCAGTGTGCCCCTTGTTTCTCCAACGAGTGCCTATCTGCCCTCCTGGAGGAGGTGGCAGCGCGGCTGCTGGTCCTTCTTCCGAGGGACGGGAGGCGGAGGCCAAACGTGTGCAGAAGGAGGTGGCCAAGGGTGTCAGCTCCCATGATGTGGTGCGGCGTACATGGGTCCAATGCCACAAAAGATTCAACGATCTCCTGCGCTCGGGAAGGGTGAGTACCATGTTGCCTCAAGTCACTTAATGCATGCGTCACCCTTTCCCCGCAACCCACACACCCCCCCACCGACCGGCAACTCTGAGTGCATTAACGGCATTGAATCCTTCACGGCATGTATCCCTCGCTGGGTGTGCCAGCAGATAATGCCCATGCCTAGTTCACCCTGAGAGGGATGAGTTAGGGTGTGCTCTGCATCCGCAGTATGGCACTGACACCCAGAGTATAGAATAGGTTTGAAAGTCAAGGGTCTGCACCTAGATATAGTGCTGGAACTGGGAAGCATGTCAAAGTTAGGGTGCTAACATGCGGGGAAGGGAACTTCCAGTTGGCGGGGTAACAATCTATCTGCTGGTCCTTGCACTCCATGTGCTTGTGCCTCCTAACAAAGTGACACCTTGTGGTGCCACGTGTGAAGGAGGCAGCATTTGGGCAATGGGGTGGGGTCAGCCCTGGCTTCTTTGGGTGTGTGTGCGGCAGCTGCAGGGTGACGTAGAACTGGAATCCTGCAATGTCCCACTCTGGCTGGGTTGGCAGGGATGCGATGGGAATTCAGGTGCAGGCTGGACTAATCAATGCTCCTTTTCAGGAAAAGACTGCACAATTCCACAGAACAAACATGGACTGGCGGAAGCCAGGCCCAGTTGACGATCCTAACAGCTTACGAGCAGCAGGCCATGGATCTGGAGAGCTGCCAGGTACACCGGTGGCGGTGAGGCTGGGGTGCCACGGGGAGGTATGTTTGGCAAGCACTCCGTTCGCCATGTGTGTCCCAGAAGCCATGGCACTGCTGAATGCTCAGTGATTGAAGTTTGCAACATGGGTTGACCATTGATTATGGAAGGATGAGTGTACATTGATCAGGGAGCGGCATGCACATTGACATTGTCTGCACTGTAACTAATCAAACGTCCTTGTTCTTCCTTTCAGCATTAGCGGAGCAGGGCTGGGAGGAGGAAGCAGAGGGCCCACCTCTCACCCGAGGCCCCAGAGCAAATTCACTCACCAGCGTCACACCATCTCAGCTAGGCAGGCACCAGCGCAGATACTAGCACTTCGGTGGTAATTAGATCTTCAGCTAGTGTCCCGGGACACGGTGGTGAGGGTACTTCACACTCGCTTGAGGTGCGCGCAGAGACAGAGAATGCCCAGGGTGTCGGCAGTTGGAGGACCAGGTACGTGCTCAGTCAGTGGCTGATGATGTGCCTCTGGAGTTGTCCGTGAGGCAGTGAATGCTGGAAGTGCAGCAGGGTATGTGGGATGATCTGGCAGATATGCATGAGGCTATGCGTGGCATGGTGCCTGTGCTTGAGGAATCCGCATGGAGCAATGAGCTTCATGGCTGAGCACCATGCTTCCTCCATGGAGAGAGTGGCAACTCTCGTGGAGAGGCTCCTCCAGGAGACCAATCAGTCCGGGGTTGCGCTCTAACCTGCAAGCCCTCACAGCGGCATTGGCCACAGTTGGTCAGTGCCAGTGTGGGAGATGGTTTGCGCACCAAGTATCCCAGCTTGGTGCCCATCCATCTACGGTGGACAGGGAGATCCGAAGCGACCTCATGTCAGCTCAGCAGCTGCCTGAACTCTCTGCGGGTTCCTCTCAGGGCACTCCGGATGAAGGCAGCAGCTCCTCCGTCCTTCTGCCAGTGACCATGGCATCCGATGAGGCTGCGGCAACTGGGGAGAAGCCAGCCGTGGAACTGGCCGCTCCCTCCCAGGCGGGGCCATCAAAAGCTCCACAGGTCAGAGCATGTCCGCCAAGGTCATCGAGGCCAACAGGACAACACAGTGAGCAGGCTGTCTCAGATGCCAGTGCCAGCGAGGGGACAGCACCAAGACGTAGCACCCGTAAGCGTAAATTTAAGGCACCTTAGGCACACCACAGGTTTCTCACTGGTGCTTTTATGTTGGCCCAAAGTCGTTTCTGGAGGACTTGGTGTGATGTCTAACATCTTTTGTTTTGCTTCATGAAGTTACATTTGTTCCCTCAATAAATTTTGACATGTTGCCATGCCTCAGGGTGATTCCTTACTTCTGCAAGTGGACGGGAACCCATGATGTTATGAGTGAGTTATTTGACATCAAGCTTTATTGACAAGGTCCTTTGTTAATGTGAGTATAAAGGCTGATTTAGCACTGAGGTATTGCGTGTGGAGACTGCAGCCCTGGCGCGTGTTGAAGGTCCATCTATTGTGGGCTAGCTGAAGGTTCTTTGGATTAAAGCCTCCCGGGTGTCCCTGCCACCCTGGAGAATGCCCGGGTCAGTGTTTACCTCCTCAGCATTCCTGTAGGTGCTCATCCTCGGACTCACTGCTGAACTCATCGTGTGCAGCCCGAGCAACTGCGTCTATATCTTCCCCGTCCACTGCATCGCCCCTTTCCAGCGTCAGATTGTGGAGAGCGCAGCATGCAACCTCTATCACCGACATACAATCTGGGGGGTACTGGAGTGCGTCCCCTGTGCGGTCCAGGCATCGGAAGTGCATCTTGAGAAGACCGATGGTTCTCTCCACCACAGCCCTTGTGGTGCCATGGCTCCTATTGTACCGCTGCTCAGCTTCTGTTCTTGGATGGTGGAGAGGCGTCACGAGCTACCTTTTGAGGGGATAGCCCTTGTCACCCAGCAGCCATCCATCCAGCCGGGCTAGAGCACTGAAGAGCTCGGCACCTGGGAGTGTCTAAGTATGTAAGCATCATGGGAGCTGCCTGGGTACCTTGCACAGACTTGTAGAATCTGCATCCTGTGATCACACACTATCTGCACATTCATGGAGTGGAAGCCCTTCTTGTTGACGAAGGCACCGGGCTCACCTGCTGGCGCCTTGATGGTCTCATGTGCGCAGTCTATAGCTCCCTGGACACGGGGGAAACCAGCAATCGCTGCAAAGCCTCTAGCTCGCTCTGTCTGGCTGGCCTCGTCCCAGCGGTAACGGATGAAAGTCAATGCAAGCCTGAATAGAGCGTCTGTCACCTGCCTGACACAACTGTGGACAGTTGATTGGGAGACTCCGCAGAGATCACTCACCGGCCCCTGGAAAGAGCCGGAGGCAAAGAAGTTGAGGACAGCTGTGACCTTTAGAGCCACTGGCATGGGGGTGCCTACCCACACAGTTTGCGGAGATCTCAGGGCCTATCATCTGACAGATGGAGGTGACTGTCTCCCTTGAGAGACGGAGCCTCCTTCAGCATGGGACCTCAGACATATTGAGGTAGCTGTTTCGCCTCCCGTACACAGTGGCAGCAGGATAGTGGCATCTTCTGCGTCCCCTTCTGCCTTGGACTTCCTGTTGGCCCTGCGCCCCTTGTGCCTGCACCTCTCTTTCCAAAGGTGGCTCCCCTGGAGGCTGAATGTGGACTCCTGGCCTCCTCCCCCTTCTGGCCCTCCCTTGCTCCTCAGAGGAGGTGCCTCCAGTGGTGAGCATAACTCCCATTCCCAGGCTAAGGGAAGGCTTTCTGAAAGCTGTAGGCCCCAAAAATGATAGTTTCTGTAGAGTCCTGACCAAGGCTTTTACTCCTGTCCAAGCAGCTAGTATGAGTTTTGAAGTACGCCTGCTTACACAGGCAAGTATAAGTAACTTTCACACTTAAATACCTGAAAGATCACATTCACGACCTCACTCACACCTCTTAACGCGCCCGTGGATGAGGTTTATACAAATGTCTCCTGCCCGTTGCACCCATGCGACATCCTGAAGGTCGCACAGGCTGTGAAAAATCGTATTCAATTGCTGCCTCAAGGGCCTTAACTGGCCCGTTAATTAATGGCGGGCGCGTATCTGGATTTATCACGCCTACCCTCCGAAATATCGCGATGGTGGGTGGTGACTTTGGGACACACGACCGACGTCACTGCGCGTCATTTTACCCGTCGGCGTGTGGGGCTTGCCCCTTGCACACCAACGGGAAAATTCTGCCCTACAAATTTTTAATTGCTTTTGAAACAGATATGATCGGAGTTATTTTAGCATAATCAACCCAGCTGGATCCGCCACTCATTTTACATCCCGCTTAATTTTACTTCCCATTTACTGTCATTCAGAGAAATCAGGCATTTATGGGAATACCTTAGTGGTAATGAGTGACAGTGGTGGAGGAGAAACAAGAGTAAAGGAATATAGACAGCTAAAAACGTACATTGTATCATTGACTTTCCCAATTCAACCAAACATTGTGTTAATTCTATATTAATTGAGCGTATTCATGTGGTGGGTGCTAATTAGGGATTCGGTTGTGGTCCCATTGATAGGAGCAGACTTAAACTGTGTTTGCTGGGGTTTGGAAGTTTGTAGTTAATTCAAAGAATCATCAAATGGCTATACAAGGACTCACAAATATCAACGACATGAATAACTAGGTAATTTTGTTTATAATTATGTTGGTTGAGGGAGAAACATTGCCCAGAATATCTGAAGAATTCCCTTTTCATTTTCGAAAAGACCCTTTTTTTTTACATCTGTATGATCAGGTCGAATTTGGGTCAGAGAATTCAGCAACAATGAGAATGTCGGATTGTGGAATTTACTCAATTATGTCTAATTGAAGGCAAAGAAAAGAAAACTGGATGAAGTAAAGAATATTGGGATCACAGGAAAGTCAGCATCAGGATTCAATTTGCTAAAGAGAGGAATATTTACTGGGAATTTTCTCACGGATTTTCCTGACTGGGCAACATATCTTCAGATAAATAGGATCTGCCGCTAAAGCTATGGCAAACTGCCAAAGAAATTCCCAGTGATAATCTATGAGATGTGCTTTATGGTTTAAACCTTTAGTTACCCGGAGATATTTCCAGAAGGCATTTGATAAGGCGCCACATCAAAGATTAAAAGCGGATGGTGTAATGGGTAACATATTAGCATGGATAGATGATTGGATGGCTGGCAGAGAGCAGAGAGTATGCATAAATGGGTCTTTTTCTGATTGGCCAGGATGTGACGAGTGGAGTCCCACAGGGCCTCAACCTTTTACAATTTATATCAATGACTTAGATGAGGGGACTGAAGATATGGTTGCTAAATTTGCAGATGACAGAAAGATAGGTAGGAAAGTATGTTGTGAAAAGGACATAAGGAGGTTGCAGATGGCTATAGATAGTGGGTGAATGAGCAAATATCTGGCAAATGGAGTTTAATGTGGGAAAATGTGAAGTTGTTCACTTTGGCTGGAAGAACAAAAAAGCAAAGTATTACTTAAATGGAGAACGGCTGCATAATTCTGAGGTGCAAAGGGATCTAGGTGTCCTGGTACATGAGTCACAAAAAATTAGTATGCAGGTACAGCAAGTAATTAAGAAGGCTAATAGAATGCTATCCTTCATTACGAGAAGGATTGAACTTAAAACTAAGGATGCTATGCTTCAGTTATATAAGGCACTGGTGAGACCACACCTCGAATACTGTGTGCAGATTTGGTCTCCTTATTTAGTGAAGGATATAAATGCATTGGAGGCGGTCCAAAGGAAGTTTACTATATTGATACCTGGAATGAGTGGGTTGTCTTATGAGGAAAGGTTGGACAGACTGGGCTTGTTCCCACTGGAGTTCAGAAGAGCGAGGGGTGATTTGGTTGAAGTATACAAGATCCTGAACGGCCTTGACAAGGTGGACATCGAAAGGATGTTTCCTCTTGTGGGTAAGTCCAGAACTAAGGGGCACTGTTTTAAGATTAGGGGTTGCCCTTTTAGGACAGAGATGAGGAGGATTTTTTTCTCTCAGAGGGTTGTGCGACTTTGAAATTCTCTGCCTCAGAAGGTGGTGGAGGAGGGGTTATTGAATATCTTTAAGGCAGAGGGATGAGTGAATTCAGAGGCACAGCAGCATGGAATATTTAAAAATCAAAATCAAGAAGAGTATGTATGTATGGAAACAAAACACAGGGTAGATTATATAGAGTGTGCAATAATAAGGATAAGGCATGAATAAAGACTAAACAAAAGATTAAATTCACTAATCCCATACTTTTAAAGCAGGAGTCATGCTTAAAGGGAATTTGGGTCAGAGAACTGAGCAACAATGAGAATGTGGGCTTGTGGAATTTACTCAATTATGTTTAATTCTCCAAAAGATCTTAGCTTTTACAAGAAACACAGTTTGGTTATACAGGGTACAACCTAGCAAAACACAACCACCCCCCCACCCCTTTATTTACATTGATTCACACACTTTAATTTATCCTTTGCCGCACCTGCATTTACCTTTTATGAAAACCTTTCATTTACCCTCCACTACATCCGCCTGTTTACTCTGTATCAGGCCCCCTCCTTTACCTTCCACCACACTCCCTCACTAATATTTCATTACACCTGTCCCAATAGCCTTTTATATCTGTTCATAAATAAACTGTAAGCAATATGACACCGCACAATGTGGTGCCTTCAGTTCGTACCTGAGGGTTACATGACTTGTACTGTCTGAAAACTCCAAGACAATTGAAACTTTGAGCAATAGGGCTCCTTGAGACTCTGGGTAGCTGTTGCTTTTGCAATCCCAGGACTTGTTCTGTTGGAGCATGTTTATCTGCTTGAACTCTGGTTTCTAATTGAATCTGGAAGAGCCGTGACACATCCACCTTCCCCAGCATTGACTCTTCGGCTTGACGCTGTGGGAGCTGACCCCACTGATCTGACCCCACCACCGGGTTACTTGTCTGCTTCTGATATACTTGCGAATGGTCTGATGATTCATCTATTTTTGCCTGGTCTGGATCTGTGCGTTGATGTGAGGAAGTGCTCTGAAAAGAACCACCTGCCCGTAACCTCCTTGGTCTCAGTGTATTCAATGACTCCCTGCAAATATATGGAGATTAGTTTTAAACCAGGAAGGATATTAAATAGTTAACCAGGTAAATGAAGTTAATCCCTCTTAAAATTGCCTGGAGCAGGCGGATACACATAAATCTAATTTTGAGAGTTAATAGAAATGCTTTGCAATCTTTAAGCTTAACAATTAAGTTATGTCAAAATCTATACATTTGGTGAACTTTGTTCCAATCTGCTTACAGTTGAAAACCACCTGGAGTTATGAGAAACTAAGATACATAGAAAAGCAAATGGGAAGAGAACCAAGAACAGCACAATTGCAAATTATGGAATTAGTTCTGAAATCCAGTTCTCCATTGAAGGGCTTTAGAAGACAGATTGAATTTATCCAATACTTTCCAATTCAGATCCACAGTGATTTTACCTTCAGGACTTTGTACCAATCCCATTCTTTTTTTAACCTTTCACAGGATGTTGCCGGCAAGCAATGGCTCTGCTAGGCTGTGTGCATGCACGGCTGTGCAGCAGCCCGGAATGTCCTGCAGTCTTTGGTCTGTGTGCAGCCGTGCAAAAAACTTTAAAGATAACATACATTGAAGAATGCTGGTTGCACACAACAACAGAATTTTACAGGGAGCATCGATGGCACGGCCAGTGTTTATTGCCCTTCCTCAATTGCCTTTGACGAGATGGTGGTGAGCTGCCTTCCCGAGCCACAGCAGTCTTTGTGGTGCACACAAGACTTTAATATAGCGACAATGAAGGAGTGGCAATAATTTTCCTCGTCAGGATGATGTATGACTTGGAGGGGAACTTGGAGGTGGTAGTGTTCCCATGTGCCTGCTGCTGTTGCCCTTCTAGACGGTAGAGATTGCAGCTTTGGGAGGTGCTGTCAAAGAAGTCTTGGTGAGTTTCTGCAGTGCCTCTTGTAGCCATGGTGCGCGGTGGTAGAGGGAGTGAATAATTAAGGTGGCTGATGGGATGGAAATCAAGTGGGCTGCATTGTTCTGAATGGTGTCATTCTAGTTGAGAGTTGTTGCAACTGCATTCATCCAGGCAACTGCAGAGTATTCATTCACACTCTTGACTTGTGTCTTGTGGTGGAAAAGCTTTAGAGAGTTAGGAGGCGAGTTACTCAACTCAGAATAACCCAATCTCTGTTCTTGTGGCCACAATATTTATGTGGCTGGTTGAGTTATTTTTTAGTCAATGCTAATCCCACAATGTTGTTGGTAGGAGAGTCAACAATGGTAATGCCATTGAATGTCATGGGGAGGTGGTTAGCCTCTCTCTTGTTGGCATCTCTGTGATTTAAATGTTACTTACCACTTACCAGCCCAAGCCTGAATGTTGTTCAGGTCTGGCTGCATATGGATACAGGCTGCTTCAGTATCTGAGGAGCCGCAAATGTGTAATAATCAGCTAACATTCCCACTTCTGACCGTGTTGCGGGGGAAGGTTATTGATTAGGCTTAGGTGGGGCCATCCAGCACTCAGTTACAAATAGAGAGCTGTTGCCATGAAGACACTACATTGCTTTCTGCTGTGGTCAAACACAAATCACCTCTACTGTACCCAAAGGCTCCATATAGATTCCCCCTCTTCACAATATCTTCCACATGCACACCAATGAGACAGGTTTATCTCTTCACCTCCTGCACCGATCTAAAGGCTGTTCTCATTGTCTGTATGACTTTCAGAGCCAGAAAGTCTGCTCTTGAGTTCATGTTTGAGCCCATAAGAATGAGGTTGTCCAAATTCCAGACACTTTGCATGAGAGGGAACTTTAACTTCCTCTGCCAGCAGAAACAGGGAGAAACTGGAGTTAAAATCAAGGAGGCTTTATTTTCCTCTCCATTTCCATTCCGCAACAGGTTTAACCTTTTTGTTTCTGCTGGCAGATGATTCAAGTGGGAGACTTATTAATATATTTTAATCATGTCCAAAAATCTCAACATGACCACTTTGCTGAACACTCTTCGTTTCATATTTTGTTGTCATATGTTGTCTTATAGAGCATCAGTGCAGCAGCTTGAGATGTTTTATTACGTTAAGGACACTACATAAATACAAGTTTTTGTTGTTATCTCCATCTGCAAGTGTTACTTGGAACCTTCTGTGATGCACTACTTTTGTTCCATTTCTCACTCAGATCTCTCTGTGGCCTGCTACACTGTTCTGGGGAAGCTCAACTCAAGCTGCAGGGAGAACTCATTTGGATGGTGAATTTCTACCAGGCCTCCATCCACATCTCTGTTTCACTTCAACCTAAATTAGAACGGCAGACCAGACAAAACCCTAAACGTATTCAACCCCTTCTAAGCACTGACTTGAACCATTTCAGATCTTAGTTACATCCCTCTGTTTTCTTTACAACAGGGAGCGTGGATGAGATTCGTTAACGTCAGGGTTGACCAGAAGCAGATTGATATCTGGGATGAAGAACTTTCATCTGCACTTTGAATCTTAACCCTGTTTGTTTCTCTTTTCAGGGCTGATGTTATTCCAGCATTTTCTCTTTTAACTTCAAACAGGCTTTCTGTGCCCCTTTTGCTTAATTTGTCTGGGCCGTTCTGTTTGGTGAGCCTCTCAGTGGTTTAGTAATGTGCACATTCATTTGTTTCCTTAACACTTCTCTCTGCCTGATTGAAGTGATAATTTTTCAACTTACAATTCCATGCTTTTTCTTTTGAGCAGATTAGATGTCTTTCAACTCATGAGCTCAATTTCTGTGCTTGGCATCCCCCTCCCTTTCATTTATCTGAATTAGAATGCTTTCCTCTTACTCAGTTATTGGTTTTGACGAAGGGCCCAACACAAATTTTCAACCCATCTTCTCTCTCCGTGGTGCTGCCTGACCTAATGCGTGTCTCCATCATTTTCTGTATTTGTTACAGATTTCTGATTTTATGCCTTTTAATTTTAAAATATGTTTTAAGGAGTAAAATAGCATATTTTAATTTTAAAAATTGTGAAAAGGGAACTAACAGTCAGGGATCAAAGAGTTGTTTTTTTTACACTAAATGTGTCAAATTGCTTGAGTTAAAATTCCCCCCAAAACTAAATAAAATTTCCATTTCGTACTCCAACTCAAAGGCTGAAATTTTGCCCGCAACTGGGTAGTGGGCTAGGAGACGATGGGGCTGGTAAAATGCCAGGGAGGCACATCGGGATGGCTCCCCTATGCAGTGGGTAAGCTTCCCAGCAGTTGGAGTGGCAGTGAGTCAGCTGCCCAGCCATCAAAGGCAGGCAGCCAATTTAGAAAATTTAGAGGCCCAATTAAGGGCCATTTTGCTGAGCCACTGGCCTTCAGCTGGCAACGGAGCTGCCCCCCCTGGCTTTTGGCTGCAAAGAGGCAGCCTTCCCTGCAGCATCCAGGGAGGGACCATCAGAGCTGGAGGCTCCATGGCCCAAAGTTAGGAGGGGGGGGGGGGTGACACCAAGTGGCAAAAACACCCCAACGCCGCCGCTGGAGGGGTTCCATCTGACCGCCAGGGCCTCCCTGTTTGGCACTGGCAAAAAAAACACCTGTGAAGGTGCCTCAAAACGGAGGTCCCCTTGTGTTTTGTTTGTTGCTTCAGCAGCAGGCACGTTTCTTGGTGGCACAACTGAGGCCACTGGCCTGGTGACCGGGACAACAGTGTGAAAGGCATGTCTGCCTTCCTTAATTGGCTGCTTCGCTCATCGGCCAGCTCTTGCTTGCCTCCTCCTGGCAATATTGCAGGGGAAGACGCACTGTAATGAGGTTTCACTTTTTGAAGATACAAGTTCTAATTTTTCTTTTTCTAGCTGCTTTTTTTTAAACTGCGCCCCCCACCCCCCCACCATATAGACAATGGAAAAGCTGTCCAGACACCTGCAATACACACAATCTCGCATTCCACCCAAGTGGGATGAAGAGAGACACTCAGCCTCCTGTGAAGCTGAAAGACCCCCTGTTCATTCACACCATCCTGAGACTTTGCAAATGTTTCTGAGATGAGACGTCAAAATGCAATTACCTGTTCTGAAACAATAACTGCAGCAGACATGAACTAATAAAATTTCTCTGGAATATACACCAAGCCAAGTACTTCAAGGCCCCCTTACCAAGCAGCAGAGAGACAAAAGAAAATGCTGTGTTGAACACCGGCTGTTTGAAGTTGTGTTCCCTCTCTGTCTCTCTCGAAAATACCGTGCCTAGTTTGCAAAGTAACCATCCTGAGAAGAGAAACCAACTGTGAACCCAGATCTTTTTGGAAAAAAAATGTAGAAATCTGCTCTATTAAACTACACCCAGGAAACTATACAAGATGGCTGCAATGTGGAACCAACGCATCAAGACCAGCCAAGGAACAGCTAACCGTATACTCCTCTACTTTAATTTTCATGGACTGCAAAAATCCTATAAGGCCATCCTCTTACTCTGCCGTTTGTACTCTCGTATGTGTGTTTGTCCGTGTGTATGTGTGTGTGTGTGCGGGCCCAGTTGAATGTGCGTGACTGTATGAATGGTGGTTGTGTTTTACCTAGCTTTTTTTAAGTTCGCAAAATAGTTTCAATAAACTTACTATGTTCTTTGCTTAACCTAAGAAAACCTGTCTGAATAATTCTTTACAACCTCATAGCATAAATAGTGGTACTCTTACAGAATTGGCAAAGCACATCCTTTCTAAATTCTCAAAAACACCCTGTTACAATCAGAGGTGGAGTGGGAGAATAATAGAGTCATTTCACCCCTTTTCACATGGTCATGACAGAAATTTGGGGGTTCGGGTGCAGAATTGATCTCACAGATATGCAAGAGAATTGAAGTGGGGAACATAAATTGTTTGCTAGAAGCAATTTAAAGAAAATCTACTATACAGGTTTTCTTGGGTTTATAATACTAACGTGGTAAAACATCCACATTTGAAGCCAGTACCTTCCTAAACAAGATTGAAATCACTTTTGATTGTTAAAGGCTCTGTCCCTTGAGGAGTTAAAATGTGTAGCTAAGGAGCTAAAGTTAGAATTTCACCCAAAAGCAGAAAGCCTATAATTTTAAAACTCGTGGCCGGATAGTTGAATTGCAAACCAGGAGAAATTGCAACAGACAACCTAGCTTGAGTGAAAATTGCAGCTAGAACAGAGACAGAAACAGAATTTCAAGCTAGGAAAGAGAAAGAGAGAGAGAAGAAAGAGTAAAAGAGAGAGAGAAGAAAAGGAGAGAGAGAAAAGAAAGATAAGTGGAAAGTGAGAGAGAAGAAAGGGAGAGAGGGCAAGCTTTCCAAAGAGAACAGTAAGAAAGGGAGATGAAAATGGTCGAACTGTGTAGAGACAGGTCCTCAGTGCCCACTGAAGGTACCCCTACCTAAGGTCCAAGTGTCATATTATTCACGTTTGTCCAATTAATCCTTACGTTTGATGAGGAAGAGGTAGAAGCCTTCTTCAACTTTTTTAGAGAGTAGCTCAGCAATAAGTTGGCTAGTAGAGAGCTGGACCCTGCTTTTGCAAAGCAAACTAACAGGCAAGACTCACGAAGTTTACTCCCTGGTGCCTGATGAGAGCTCAGCAAATTATGAGGTGAAAACAGTGCTATTTTAAGTGCATACGAACTGGTGCTGGAAGTATTAGCATCAGAACTTCCGTACCCTCTGAAAGTGGTAGGTTCAGACGTACACTGAATTTGAATGACTTAAGCAGCTCACGTTTCACTGATGGATATGAGTGCTTAAGATCAAGGCCACGTACAAAAACCTGTGAGGAATAATGCTCCTCGAAGAGAGAAATTCATTCTCTCTCTATCACAACGCATATTGAAGAACAGAAAGTGGCAAGGGCCAGAAAGGCAGCGACCCTGGCTGATAATTAAGGGCTTGTCCAGAAGCCGTCATCCAAAGGAAGCCCTTCCTTAATTACCCCCAGAAACCTGAAAGTGAAAGGAAACCGAGCAGCCATGGGAGAGAGGAACAGCTGAAAACACAGGAACCCCTCTTCAAATAAGAAAGGATAGTGCTAAGAAGAGGAGAGAGGACCGGAAGCCCGTGTGTTTCCATTGCCATAAGGCCAGATTGCTGGAGCTAGCAGGAAAATCCTGTAGGAGTTATTGGGGCACATAAGCCCTGTGCAGAGAAAGAGAGTCAAGCAGAGAGCTATGGCTCTGACCACAGCGGCAAGTCCATGTAGGCACACTGCTGTGAGTGTGTGTGCATTTAGCAAAGTCCCTGAGAGTTACAAAGATTTTGTGTCAGAGGAAAGGTGTTCCCATTTCCCAGAGCAAGACGTGTAAGCCTGTAGTCATACTGAGAGACATTGGGGCCAGCCAATCTCTACTGCTGGGAAGTGGCATGACCTTTCCCCCAGAAGCCCGCAGTACAGGCTGAAATGCTGCTAAAGGGTATCAAGGGAGAGAACATGCCTGTACCTTTATAGAGGCTGCACCTGGAGTTCGATCTTATTTCAGGATTGGTGACCATGGGAGTCGCCCCCAGTTTGCCTGGGAACAGAGTTGACCTGCTCCTCAGGAATGACCTGGTGGGATCAAAGGTGGTAGCATCCCCAGTGCTTCTAGAGAAGCTGAGCAAAGTCAGGGAGACGGAACAGCTGCAGAAGAAAGTCCCTGACATTTTCCCTGACTGCTTGGTAACCCACTCTATGGCCAAACCAGCACTACAGACAGATAACCCTGCCGTCTGGTTATCCAAAACCTACTTCAGAAGTTTAGAAGGCCCTAAGGATGTAGTGAGTAGCTACTTCTTTGCTTGTGGCTCAGCAAGCCAACCTGGCGCTAAAAAAGTTAGCCCAGACTGCCCAAACTGAAGCTGAAGTGGAGGGAGTCACAGAATGCTATTATTTTAAAAATGAGGTCCTGATGAGGAAGTGAAGACTTCCTCACAGATCTGCAGATGAGGAGTGGACAGTGATCCACCAGGCCCTGGTGCCACCAAGGTACCGAGGGGAAAGACTCAGGCTAGCCCACAAAATCCTGATGGCTGGACATGTCGACATACGAAAAACCCAAGCCCGCCTAAGCCAGCACTGTTACTGGCCACAGCTCCAAAAAGACGTGGTGAGGTTCTGCAACACCTGTCACACCTGTCCGGTAGTGGGGAAACCTGCAATGAAACCTGCACCTATGATTCCTACATCTGCCTTTGGGGAACCCTTCAGCAAGGTGCTAATAGACTGTGCGGGACCCCTGCCGAAAACAAATGGGGGGGCACTACCAGTATAATCTTACTATTATGGATGTGGCTACCCAATTCCCAGAGGCCATTACCCTGAGGACTGTCTCTGCCAAGGTAGTGGTGGAGGGATTTACACGCTTCTTTACCCGATATGGGGTGTCCACCAAGATCCAGTTGGATCAGGGCTCAAAAATATTCATCTCCAAAATATTCCAGGAAATCATGGGTAACCTGGGCGTAACCCAGCTAAAGATCTCAGCATAACAGCCACAGTCACACGGTCTTTAGAACCAGACCCCAAAAACAATGATCAGGGCATACTGCAAGAGTACCCCCATGACTTGGATGAAGGACTGAGTTTTCTTCTGTTTACCATCAGGGGCTCACGCAATGAGTCCATTGGGTTTACTCCTTTCGAATTAGTTTACGGACACCAAGTGAGAGGTCCCATGAAACTAATGAAGGAGAAATTTTTAGAACTGAAGAAAGAGGTCTCCCTGTTAGACTATATATCTGTGTTCTGTGAGTGGCTCATGAGAGCCTGTGATGTCACTCAAGAGCGCCTAGAAACCTGCCAAAAGGCTATGAAAGAACAGGCAGATAAACATATCAAAGCCCAAACCCTTCAGCCAGGAGATTATCTGCTAGTGCTCCTACCCCAATACAGGGTGAACCCCTGAAAGCCTGGCCCAGTGGTCCATACAGGGTAGCAAAGAAATTGGGGGAGGTAAACTATTTAATTGGCACCCCAGACCATAGGTAAAAAAACAGAGGCTGTTTCTTGTTAACATGTTGAAATAGTATCACAGCCAGGGTGGGGACAAGCAAGCAATGGTCAGACAGCAAAATAACCCGAGGACGAAAGGGACAGTGAGGGCGAATTAGCAGGAAGCCTGGGCGAGGCACAAATTGACCCCTACTGCCCAGTTAGCGCACACAGAAATTTTAGAGAAAATAGATACCAACTTCACGCATTTAAATGCAGAACAAAAATGACATACGACAAGGGTGCTCACTGCTTTTAGTAACAACTGTAGAGACAAGCCAGGCTGCATCACCTTAGCTCTAGTATAGTATTAAGGGAAAATGACCAGAAGGTCCTAAGTTCAACTCTCTGAGTTAAACTAGAATTAGTTAATGTGAAAAGCTGAAATGACCAGTGAGCTGAAGTGGCTGCTCACTTAGGTCCTAATCAATGTCCCCTTTAAACTGCAGCCACTCAGCAATCCAGACGGTAGCACCCAGGCCACTGGCAGGTTGTCCCCTCTAAGATACCACATATGCACATCTGTGCAAGAAAATTTAAAGGTACCACATAGTCAAATGAGCAAGCTGCACACAAATTAAACATATTTAGAGGGGGCATTGGTCCTAATGGTAACTTTACACTCCAACTTGGCATTGGAATTGGCTAAAACCAAAAATTAAACTACAGAGGGGCAACTCCCCAGCAAAGCACAATTTGGATATGCACAGTTCTGGAGGAGATATAATAGTAGGTCTAAGAGGTGATGTAAAATAAAACAAAATTGCATGCTCCTTGGCAAGTTTAAGACTCATGGAAATGAAACATATTGCTGAGCTAAGGAGAGCATAGCTGAATAATGAAGTCAAAAACAACTGAGACTAAGAATTTCTTTCTGAAAAAACTAATGGAATGTGAACTGCAAATGATTTAAAATAAGTTGAGTAACGTTAGCGTGGTTTTACAAGTCAGAAGACAAAAAATAAAGTTGATTGATCAAGACAAAAAAGTATACAGAGCAAAATTCTGTAAGGGACAATCTGGGTAAAAATATCACAGGGGAAATCAGTAAACATGCAGAATGAGACTTTAGTTTTACTGAAAGAATACCATAAACCAATTCCAAACCAGTCAAACTCTGTTAGGAATGTATAACCTATGTAGAGGTCAGCAAGACATAAATTCTGGAAGAACTCAAAGAATTAAGGAGCTAAACACAATGGAATATAGAATTATAGAATCAACCAGTGCAGGAGGCCACTCGGGCCCTCATGTGTCTCTGTTGGTTCTTTGAAAAAGCTGTCTAATTAGAGCCATTTCCCATATCTCTGCAAAGATCTCCTTTTAAGTATATATCAAATTCATTTTTGAAAGTTACTATTGAATCCGCTTCCACCAACATTTTAGGTAGTGCGTTCCAGATCCTAACAACTCGCTGAATAAAATAATTCCTCCTTAGACTCACCTTGGATTTTTTTTTTTTGCCAATTATCTTAAGTATGAGTCCTCTGGTTCCGGACCCTTCTGTCAATAGAAATAGTCCCTCTTGTCAAAACCACAGATTGAGCACCACTGCCTAGAAATGCTGAGTAAATAGGCTCGGCTCTGGTTATTATTTTTGGAACTCTTTTAATCCAAGGGATGACTGAGGATGGAAGCACAACTCACATAAATCTGATGGAATGGTCAGGCAGCACAGTGGTTAGTGCTGCTGTCTCACAGCTCCAGGAACCCGGGTTTGATTCTGACCTTGGATGTCTGTCTGTGTGGAGTTTACATGTTCGCCCCATGCCTGCATGGGTGACCCCTGGGTGCTTCTGTGTCTGTCTGTTCAGTCCACAGGCATGACCCAGACCTTCCTGTCACTTGCCATTTCAACACACTGTCCTGCTCTCAGGCCTGCTGCAATGTTCCAGTGAAGCCCAACACAAACTGGAGGGACAGCACCTCATCTTCCGACTAGGCACTTTACAGCCTTCTGGACTTAACATTGAGTTCAATAACTTCAGACCATGAACTCTCTCCTTCATCTTGATCCCTTCTTTAATCCAATTTAACCTCCCCCCATAGAGCCATCTGTCACTTGCTCTTATGCTTTGCTTTCACAAAGCAACAACAGCACATTGTTCTACTATTAACACATTCTGCTATCTTACTTTCATGCCACTTTCAGCACCTTTAGTCTTTAACACTAACATTAACACTGCCTTTGTCTTCTGTACATGACATCCTTGTCAAATCTCTCCTGAGCTCCCACCTATCCCTGACCTTCTATTTTTCTCCACTTGCTCCACCACCACCCTCTCCAACAATATAAAATCCATCATATTTCGACCTCTCTTCAGCTGTGAAGAAGAGTCATACAAACTCAAAACGTTAACTCTGTTTCCCTCTCCGCACAGATGCTGCCAGACCTGCTGAGTTTTTCCAGCATTTTCTGTTTTTATTTCATATTTCCAGCATCCGCAGTATTTTGCTTTTATTAAATTTGGCCCATCAAGCCTGTGTCGGCTCTTTCCAAGAGTAATTCAGTTAGTCCTACTCCCATGCTCTTTCCCCTTAACAGTGCAATGTTTCCTCCTCTTCCTGTATGGCCACCATGATCTCGAGATAAGCAAATGGGCGAGAAAGCTATCTATGTGCATCGAGACTTCAACAGACTTTAAAGCCTGAGCTGACCCTGAGTATCTGTACAATTTTCTTTTCAGGGAATAGAGGCTATTTTCTCTTTTAAGGGTATGCATTTTGAAGTCCACAGATTTTCCTTTCCTTGGTGTTTCAGCATGTCGATCCCATGTAGGAACTGTAGATATGGTTTAACTCCAGAAGTAGTGTTGTCTGGTATATAATAAATATCTTTTTCTCTTAACCAATGGCCTGGTGACAATCAACGTTGAATTTCACACATGAATAAAGGCCACTTGGGAATAAGCAAGCAGTGTGCAAGTATACTCCAGGAAAGAGCCGACACTTTGAGGAGAGGCAAGGAGGAAAGAGGAGAAAATGATCAAGAACTAGAAAAAGAAAATACAAAGGAGGAGCTCAACTGTGATTCTGCGAAGTCATTTTTAATTTTGGAAATTCACTATTTGCAAATTAAGTCTTGGAAAAGCACAAATATATTGAGCTGTTAGATTGTACAAGTGACTAGATTTCATAACTGCATATGCCAATTAACTAAAACCTGTCAGCTTTGTGGCTAATTGTAATGGATGGCAGGCTATGTGAAAAAGGTCATAAAAGTGGCAAGGAGAGGAAAGGAAAATAAAGTAGAGATGTCATTAGTCTTAATCTATTATATTAGTAAAGGAACCATACAGCCAGGAGCATTATACCCTGTGGGCTTGGTGCACAGTGCACAGTAATTGAACACTCTGGAATGCGTACCATTAGATTTAATCACAGGTAGTAGGAGGGCAATATGAACACCATATAAAATTGCATCAACATGCAGAAATTATAGATGGGACAAGTAGATAAAATTTGAATGATAGAAATACGTAACCCTATTTATCATGTTCTTGTATTAATGTTTGTTTTTCTGCAGCATTTGATAATGTGTAAAAGCCATGAATGCTTTGTAAATATGAACCTATGACTCATGGAAAAACCTGCAGACTGGGAATAAGGAACTGTCACAACTGCAATGGGGAATTGAAAGCACACAAGGAAACTGTTTTCTGAATGAAATTCATGGGTGCTGAATAGAAGGGGCTGAGCAACATAGGCAACACTGCTTTATGTGATTCACTCGCTGCATTGAGATGACTGGAGTTGGTGGGTACTGAGGAAAAAGTTGATAAATGCAGAGTGGAATTGACAGCAAGAGTCAATAGGGTTGGATAATGACTTTATATGTGCGCTGCATGGGTTCACTGCTCATGTTTAAGAAATAATATGCATTCACAATATATTGTTCATTGAAGATTACAGAATGATCCATTACGTTTTCCTTCCCTTGACAAGGAGCAAAGGAAAACTGATAGATGCATGCAGGCTAAATTAATGGGTCTAATTTTTCTAGAGGTTAAATTATACTTAGAAGAAAAAAGACACAGCAAGACATTGATACAACGTAATACATACAATCAATATTCAGGGGTTAAAATGTCCTTTTTAGAACATACTTTTTACATTTCTGATAAGCAGCAAGGTCTTTGAGCAGTCAGGTTTGTAGAGCACCAGGATGAAATGATAGGACTGATTTTAATCCCAGGCAAGCAGCACGGTCTTTGAACAGTCAGGTTTGTAGAGCACCAGGATGAAATGATAGGACTGATTTTAATCCCAGGCACCCAATAAGAGCACCATGTGTGGGGTTAAAATAAATGTAAAATTCTCCCCCCAACTCCCCCACCAATGTCTAACACTTGGGTTTTGGGAGGTATGCAAGACCCTCAGTGCCAGCATTGAAGCAGTATGTAGAGGGTTACTCAGGTGCAGGTATTCAGGGATTGATGAGCTATTGTGTTTGTTGAATTTCCAAGAAACATTTGAGCTTGGAGGCCGCTTGTTTCTGATTTTACTTTTTACTTTATTCATCCTGAATAAACACTGACAGCTTCCCATGGGGGCCATTCTTTCTTCATTGTTTTAGATGGAGAAAGAGGCTGAACAACCAGCAAGAATGGCTGATGGGCTTGTTCCAACTGGTGAGAGAGTTGCTTGTAGAAGGCTTTACCCAATCCACAGGATCTGTCAATCAAGAGTCAGATTCCTAGGTATGACTGAGGAGCAATGCATGCAGAGGTTTTGCTACTCTAGGAGACTCTGCAGCCTCCTGCAACAAGACCTGCTTCCTGCTGGGCCAAGTGATTGGGTTTCCCCAATGGTTGTGAAAATCTTTAACCACCTTCAACATTTTTACCTCAAGCCCCCTTCCACAATGCTTCAGGGGATACCTCTTGGTCTGCAGAAGTGTATCAAGCAAGATATCAACGTTCTACTTGCCATTGCCAAATAATACTTTGCCAACAGGTAGTATGTTCTTTGATTTGGTTAAAAGCATTCCCTTGCAACTCTACACACCTGAACAGCTCTGGTACAACCTCAACCACGGGATCACCAGAAACATCAATGAGTGAACTACTGTGCACTTGAAGCACAGGGTCAGGTGCCTGGAAAGGTCTGGGGGAATCCCTCCAATATGCATCATCGTGGAGTGCTTCATGTAGCACTCCAGAAAGGATTACAATTGGACAAGGTAGTGTGGAAGGCAGGAATGCCTAAACTTTACTTGTGAGGCTTGGAGGAGCATTTCTGCATCTCCTGGCCCCACAAAGGAAATCCAAAAAAGAAAATCTTAGCTTTTTGGGTTTCTTCTGGTCCTAGGTCCTCTTTTCACTCAGTTGAACTGATGGGGAAACTACAAAGAATTCCCCACCCACGCCTCCTGTTAAATCAGGTTCCAATGACATTATTGGAGCCCAATCTGCATACTTAAAGCAGGATTGTGTATGTGTACATCCTTGTTCCCTGCTCAAAAAAGCAAGTATATCATCACCCACAAGAAGTCAACAGGATCAATGTTGATAGTCCCATGGGTAGTTTTAACTGTCCACCCATCTATAGTTTCCATAGGGCAGGCCATTAAAACTGTCTCCATAGTGACTCATGATTAAAGTACAAACTTGACAAAAGATGATTGATTTAATGCCAAAAACAGTATGTAAGGGTTACTAACTCAACTACTCCTAGGAGCTGCTCTCCCTGTGTCTTCAGCAGAGTTGGTGAAGTTGGGACCCTGGAGATGCTTAAGGCTGGCCACCTCTGGGAGCTGGAGCCTGAGAGGGCCTGGGTGCTGACTGAAGCATTTTAGCTGCCACTGGGGCAGTCAGAACTGACCCCATTTTTGGGTAGTTTCTTGCAAGGTTTGGAAAAGTTGCACATAGTGGGGAGGGGAACAAATTTCCACAGGGTTCTCCGAGGCTCCTGCCATACCTTCGGCAGAAGATAGACAGAAACACTGGAGGAACAGCCATTTTGAACTGGCTTCCATTAATCTCCCACCCCAAGAAGCCCCCTTGGAAATTCTCATCAACTGTATTACGCAGTTTCTACTGATGCGTGCATCCTTTTCGGTTTCATACAATACATGATACACGAGATTCTGTTAGAAATCTGACAGTGTATAGCCACATCTATATGTAAAATTTGTATGTAAGATTGAAATTCATTTCTAGTAATCACCACTTGGCATAGGATAGAATTATTGACATGGTCTGTATATGTTAGTGGGCTGCAGATGTTAGCAGTCTGTTTGCATTTCAAAAAAGTTGGGATGCAGGCTGTTTACCTCATGTGTGTGTTTGTGTGTGTTTTTGCTGGATATTGAAGATCTGTTAGTTAGAGACTGGCGTGCTGTCATTAAAAGTTCACAAGTGTGTCAGTAGTATCTTGTTACAGAATAAACGTGACAGTAGATTGGCATGGTAAAGAAATCCCAGTGCCTTTAGGCAGAGGGAAAAAGCCATATATCCAGCTGTTTACAGCAGGAATCTATTCTATGGCCAGAATTTTGCACTGAGCGGGCGGACGCGCATCCGACCGGCCCGAGTGTAAAATAGCGCATGATGACGTCGGGCAAGCTTCCTGATGTCATCCCGCATTCGTGCGATATTTCGTTCCGCAGGTGCGTGCTAAACTAGGAAGCATGCCCGTTGACAATTAAGTGAGCTATTGAGCCCATTAATGGCACAATTAACTGAGATTTTTCGCTGCCCGTCCAACGCTACAGTTGGCAGGTGGGCAAATCAGCAAGACTGCCTTTGCATTTTTCAGGATACATCATCCAAAGCCGGGATGAGGTTTCTGTTATTAAATAATATGAAAAAAAATCTATGCACATAAGTTTTATAATGTCTATGTTCAGACAATGTCTATGTACAAACATTAAAAATAGAAAAAAAAATCCTTGACATGTCCCCCTCATGTGACAATGTCACACGAGATGGGACATGTAAATAAATTTCACAAAAACTTTATTAAACTTTTTTAAACCCTACATGAAACCTCATCCCGCCCACGGACGAGGCTTCATGCTTTATCAGAAGCCCGCCGGGGCTCCTGGCCCTTATGGTTGGACGAGAAGGTCCTTTAATTGTTTTAATGATCCTGTCAATGGCCTCAGTTGGCCATTGACAGGTCGGCGGGCGCACAGCTGATTTCGCTGTCCACCCGCCTTCCTGAAAATTTAAATGGGGCCGGATGATGTCGGGGGTTCCGCTCAACGTCATCCCACATCATTTTGTACCCTCTGCTCACCGACGGCAAAATTCAGCCCCTAATTGCTTTTTAACCACAACAATCGATGATAGTATCATGGTCACCATTAATAGAATTTAAACCCCACTGTGGTGGGATTTGAACCTAAGCCCCAGAGCAATAGCCTGAGCCTCAGGATTACTAATCCTGTCACATTACCACTATGCCACCATGCCCCTCATGTAAATATTTTAATGAATGCAGACTTGCAGCTCACCAATCTTATGATGGGGGAGAGGGGAAATTCGGAGGTTCTTTTATGGTGCCAAGCTGAAAAGGCAGAGCAGTGAATGGGGCGTGGAGGGGCCTATCATCAGCGGAGTACTGGCCTGTTCAAACATCAAGCTGGGTTTGCCACCAATATCCCAAGCATTGGTAATATCCCAAGCATTAATCGAGTTATACAGAAGGTTTACAAATAACTGTTTGAACAACCAAAAATAATAAAAATTTAAAAAAAGATTTGTTTCTTTCACAGTTTAAGCCACTTAAGCTTGCAAACAAGGCCAAGGTTGCTGCTCATTGGCGATTTGACATTAGGAAAAATCTCTCTGAAAGTCTCCCTGGGCAAAGCTTCAAGAAGTCTGGGTGCAGCGTTCTGCACTTAATCCCTATGAGAACAGTGGGATTATCTGCAGATCAGGGATCAGTTCACCAACTGGTCAGAGCCACGGTATTAGCATCCTGTCTCTGGGTTCCCCAACCAAACAGGGAGGAAAAGCAGAATGACGTATCCATTCTGAATTAAAGGGACCAAGTCAGTAGTGTGATGGAATACTCTCTGTTTGCCCAGATGAGCACAGCTCCAACAACACTCATGAAGCTCAACACCATCCAGGTCAAAGCAGCCCGCTTGATTGGTACCACATCCACAAACATTTGCTCCCTCCACCAATGACAAACAGTGGCAGCAGTGTGTACCATCTACAAGATGCACTGCAGCAACTCACCAAGGCTCCATTGACTGCAGCTTCCAAACCCACGACTGCTACCATCTAGAAGGACAAGAGCAGCAGACACATGGAAACATCACCACCTGCAAGTTCCCTCCAAGACACTCATTATCCTGACTTGGAAATATATCACCATTCCTTCATTGTTGCTGGGTCAAAATCCTAGAATTCCATCCCTAAAACACTGTGGGTGTGCCCACACCACATGGATTCCAACGGTTCAAGAAGGCAGCTCACCACCACCTTCTCAGGGGCAATTAGCCCCTGGGCAACAAAAACTGGCCTAGCCAGTTATGCCCGCATTCTGTAAATGAATTTTTATAAAAGCAGTGCTTGGAGTTTTAAAGCTGCAGCAACCACAGAGATGGAGAGGAGACCTAAGAAGGCTGCTCCCTGGAATTCTTGTCCTTCCCTGGAGGTCCTGCAGTGGGATCTGAAAGACTGCAGTGAGGTGATCTTTTCTCAATAAAGGAAGGAAGAGGACAATCTCTCCAACGAAGCAGGTGTGGGTGGAATTGGTCAGGGAAGTTAGCAGCCGGACTGCATTCCCTCTGCCCTGGAAACCAAGAAGATCCAGAACTTTCCACAAATGTTGCCCTTCCCTCCTCTCCACACAAACCATTTGGAACAGACTCACCCCTCTGCTTTCTCTCCTTGTGGGAGAAGAGGGCATTCAATTTGGCGAGGGACAGAGGTCTAGGAAGTTGGCAATCACCTGTCAGACAGCGAAAGCTCTCTCTGAGGGAAGGTGTGCTTTGAACAGCAACCTCTCACCTGGCCATGACTGGATCTCATCAGTTTTACTGATTAAAGCCAGCCCAGCTCGTCAGCTTTACTGATGAGGTTCTTCCCGCTGTGTACTTGCCTCATTGTCTCTGGCGATTGGTGACAGATTGGAAAACAGCTGCCCTGGTGTACCTACATCACATGGACTTCAGTGGTTCAAGAAGCATTTAGGGATGGGCAATAAATGCTGGCCTAGCCAGTGATGCCCACATCCCATGAATGAATTTTTTTAAAAATCCAGAATTGAGGGTTAAAACAGTTCTTCATTGGCTTCTTAACCTACTTAACAACTTACCCAACAAATCCAAAGGGATTCCCCACTTGCTTTCAATCCCATCCTCCAGAAATTCAGAGAAGGCTGGGATGATGTTGGGACCCTGACCCAATGTCAATTTCAGGGGATTTAGCTCCACACACGCACACAAACCCATCACCCCTTGCCTGCGAAAACTGCCCCGTGATTAGAGTGGCAATGTCTTAATAATTACATTTCAAGGTTTAATGGCAATTACATTGTCAAACAGGTGATGGGTATTTGTACACCTATAAATGGGGACAGCTGGAACACTGGAGTAGGGGGCCTCTCTAGTCTTAGAAATAAGCTGGTCTTAAGGTATAGGCTGGCTTCAGACTCATTCTTCCTTCATTGTAAGATTGGTGGATTTGACATGGAGAATCTCCAAGTATGCCTGTTCCGGGGCCTGGCCAAATTAACTATTAATAGGTCCAGGCAGTGGGCAGTCAAGGGGGTCATCCGAACAGACTGTTTGCCCCTCTTTCGCGGCCGGGTGTCCTTGGAGAGGGTGCAAATGGTATCCGCTAGCACAATGGAGGCCTTCCCTGTCTGGTGGGCACAGCAGGAACTGGGTGCATCATTGACCCAAAAACCACATTTCAATTTGACTTTTGTAAGTTTCCTTTGTGTTTTGTCTTTTTTGTTGCAGTTTCCCTTTAAGGGGCTGCTCCTTTTATTTGCTCATTTGATCTTTTGTTAATTTGTTTATTTGTCCCTTTTCCTATTGGTTTAATCAAAATAGCATATAAATGTACACAGCTAGAAAACTGAGGTATGGGGAAGCTCTGCAGTCTGGGAAATAAACTGGTCTTAAGGTACAGGTTGGCTTCAGGCTCGTTCTTCCCTCATTGTAAGACTGGTGGATCTAAAATGGAGAACCTCCTTGATAAACTGCTCCTGGGGCTGGCCAAATTGGCTATTAACAGGTTCAGGCAGCAGGCAGTCGAAGAGGTCCTCCAGCCTGACTGACTGCCCCTCTTCCGCAGCTATGTTCATGGCCAGGTATCCTTGGACAGGGAGCACGTGGTGTCCACCGGCACACTGGAGGTCTTCCATGACCAGTGGGCATCGCAGGGGCTGGAGCACACCATTGGTCCACAAAATGACGTAATTTAATTCAGTAAGGTTCCTTTAAAGTTTTTCTTCAGTTTCTGTGTCCCTTAGGGACTATCAGTTGGTTCAACTGGCTTTTTGTTTCAACTGATTAATTTGTTCCACTCAAAGGAGTATAAATGGGGACAGCCGGAATGCTGAGGTATGGGGTAATCGCCACAGTCTTGAGAATAAACCTGTCTTAAGGTACAGGCTGGCTTCAGGCTCATCCTTCCTTCGGAAGACTGGTGGATCTAACATGGAGGATCTCCTTGTGAGACTGTTCCTGGTCAAATTGGCCAAAGAGGCCATCAACAGATCCAGGCAGCGAGCAGTCCAGGGAGTTTTTGAACCTGAGTGCCTGCTTCTCTTCCACAGCTATATTCATGCCGGGCGTCCCTAGTGAAGGTGTTCACTGGTACACTTCAGGTCTTCCCAGACTGGTGGGCAACAGGGGAACTGTGACCAAGAGATTGTTTAAGAGGGGAAAAATAAAGTATGGCAGTAAACTTGCAAGGAACATAAAAGAAGAACATAAAAAAAGCTTCTATAAGTATGTAAGAAGAAAAAGATTGGTGAAGACAAATGCAGGTCCCTTAAAGTCCAAAATGGGAGAATTTATAATAAAGAACAAGGAAATGGCAGAGCAATTAAACAACTACTATAATTCTGTCTTCACAAAGGAAGACACAAATAACTCCCCAGAAATGCTAGGGAATCGAGGGTCTAGTGAGAAGGAGGAATTGAAGAAAATTAGTATTTCTGAAAAAACAGTGCATTGCTGGAGAAATTAATGGGACTGAAAACCAATAAATCCCCAGAGCCTGATAATCTACATCCCAGGGTACTAAAGGAGGTGGCCAAGGAAATAGTAGATGCGTTGGTTGTCATCTTCCAAAATTCTGTAGATTCTGAAACAGTCCTGGCAGATTGGAGGGTGGCAAAGTAACACCACTATTTAAAAAAAGGGAGGGAGAAAACAACAAACTACAGACCGGTTAGCCTAACATCAGTGGTGGGGAAATGCTAGAGTCTATTATAAAGGATGTGATCACAGGACACTTAGAAAACATCAATAGGATTAAACAAAGTCAACATAGATTTATGAAAGGTAAATCATGTTTGACAAACCTACAGGAGTTTTTTGAGAACAAATCTAGCAGAATAGATAAGAGAGAACCAGTGGATGTAGTGTATTTGGATTTTCAGAAGGCTTTTGATTAAGTCCCACATAAGAGGTTAGTGTGTAAAATTAATCTCATGAGATTGTGGGTAATATATTGGCATGGATTGAGAATTGTTTAGCAGACAGGAAACAGAGAATAAATGGGTCTTTTTCAGAATGGCAGGCTATTCACAATATATATCAATGATCTGGATGAAGGACCCAAATGTAATATTTCCAAGTTTGCTGATGACACAAAGCTAGGTGGGAATGTGAGTGGTGAGGCGGATGGTAAGAGGCTTCAGGGTGATTTAGACAAATTGAGTGAGTGGGCAAATACATGGCAGATGCAGTATGACGAGGATAAGTGTGAAGTTATCCACTTTGGTAGGAAAAACAGAATGGCAGAGTATTATTTAAATAGTGAAAGATTGGGAAATCTTGATGTACAAAAGGACCTGGGTGTCCTTGTACACCAATCACTGAAAGCAAGCATGCAGGTGCAGCAAGCAGTTAAGAAGGCAAATGGTATGTTGGCCTTCATTGGGAGAGGACTTGAGTACAGGAGCAAGGAAGTCTTACTGCAGCTATACAGGGCCTTGGTGAGACCTCACCTGGAGCATTGTGTGCAGTTTTGATCTCCTTACCCAAGAAAGGATATATTTACCATTGAGGTAGTGCAGCGAAGGTTCACCAGGCTGATTCCTGGGATGGCAGGATTGTCGTATGAGGAGAGATTGGGCTGACTAGGCCTATATTCACTGGCGTTTAGAAGAATGAAAGGGGATCTCATCGAAACGTACAAAATTCTGACAGGGCTGGAGGGATTGGATGTGGGGATGATTTTTCCCCCTTGAATAAGGGGTCACAATCTCAGGATACGGAGTAGGCCATTTAGGACTAAGATGATGAGAAACTTCTACACTCGGTGTGGTGAACCTGCGGAATTCTCTACCACAGAGGGCTGTGGGGGCAAAGTCACTGAATATATTTAAGAAGGAAATAGATTTCTAGACTCTAAAGATGTCAAGGGGTATGGGGAGAGAGAGGGAGTATGATGAGATATGAGTTAGAGGCACCATTGATATATTGGTTTGATATTTATTGCTGAATACTGGCCTGGATTTTGCTGTAGTAATAACGGCGAGGACTATCAGCATTACTAGAGGGTAAAACTGACAGCAACCACGCATGCAGTTAAATATGAAAGTTCAGAAGTTGTTGTCTGTGATATCAGCTCCTCCACAGGGTGCGCTGTTGTTGCCTTCGTTGATGAAATCTGACAGGGCTAATTGTGATAGTGTGAACATAGGCAAAGTTTTTTTAAACTCATTCTTGGGATGTGAGCGTTGCAGACAATGCCAGCATTTACTGCCCTTCATTGCTCTTCTTTCACTGTCACTGGGTCAAAAGCCTGGAACCTCCTCCCTAACAGCACTGTGGGTGCACCTACACCACACGGACTGCAGCTGTTCAAGAAGGTGGCTCACCACCACCTTCTCAAGGGCAATTAGAGATGGGCAATAAAGATGGGCAATGTGATGCTCACATCCGTGAAAAAGTGAAAAATACAGTGGTGGTAAGCCGCATTTTTTAAAAACTTCAGTCCACATGGTGTAGGTAATGCTGACAGTGCTTTCTTCTGTCCTGGTTTATACAGCTGAGTAGCTTTGCTGCACCATTTTTGAGGGCAGTTAAGGATCAACTACATTGCTGTGGATCTGTAGTTGTGTGTAGGCCAGACCAGGTAAGGACGGCCAGTTTCCATCGTGAAAGATAGTGAACCAGATGGGTTTTTACAGCAACCCAGTAAGGTCATGGTCATTATTAATGAGACTACCATTTTATTCCAGGGCCAGGGTTTTACGGCCCCTCCTGCCCGGTGGGATATTACAGTCCCGCCAAACTGAATGGAGATTTAAATGGCTCGCCGCATCGCTGGGGGGAGACATGCCACTGTGGGGCCATAAAATCCTGGCCCAGATTTATTAATTAATTGAATTTAAATTCCCCCTGCGTGGTGGGATTTGAACTCATGTCTTCAGAACATTAGCTCAGGTCTCTGAATTACTACTCCTGTAACATTACCACAATGTCACCGTTCCCCACTTTTCTCATGTTGTTGATTGACGAAAAGTTAGACTTTGTACAATCTGGAGCAACTACGCTTTTAAAGGTGCAATAAGTTAAAAAAAAAAGCTGCTGAATAACCCCTTTGGTCCTAAAATATAATTTTCTAAGTGTAGGCTCTCATTCCCTCAGAATTAATGTTGCAGATTTTTTTTGAAAAAAAATCTCTAAATGTACCAGTTTTCTGTTTCTTTTTAAAAATGTCTTACCCTTAATCCCAATGTACGTCTCAATCATTATTTCACTTACTGTACAATGATTTAAATATATTTTTTACTGTTTGCGTGGCTTAGTGAGAAGTCTACAATCTCATTGGTTGAAAGGCATCCCTGCTGCTTACCTTGCTAATAGATATCACCAAAGCCCTGTAGAGGGTGCCACATTCAAACAGATGTTGAATGATTGGAAGTCTTTGCTGACAAACCCATTAAAAGTCTGTGGCCAGCTGTAGGTGAGGTGAAAGGAGAAGGTTCCCTTGCTGCTCGCAGCAAATTCCAGGCCAATGTAAAATCTAAATAGTATGTAAAATTGAGCTGAGAATATGTAACTACAATAATGGGGACAGAATTAAGTCTGCAGACCTTGGTTCATTTATTTCCCATTCTCTGACTTTGCTTCACCTGAAAACTTCAATTGTTCCTGACTCATTAGGCAGAATTTAATGTTATGAGGTGAGGGGTGGGGCTTTTTGATCAGGTGGTAGGGTGCAGAGTGGGGACCCCACCACCTCTCCGCCTCCCCATTAACCCAACCCCACCCCCTCAATTAAGTCTGGGGTAAGAAGTCTGGCATCACTCAGACAACTGAGGCCTGCCACAGCTGGTTGAATACCAGCGGCGGCATGGGGGACTCATCATGCCTGCTCTGGGCCTGATCAAGCGATCCAGCATTGGGCTAGTGGGGGGGGGTGGGGAGGATGGTGGCCTGCTGGAGCCACCCTTTTCTCTTTCCTCAGACACCCCCCCATCCTGCCATCACTTACCTTTCTCCAAGGGTCCAACAATGGTCCCTGGTGAAGGTCCAAGTGTATTACCAACAGCAGGTGAAGCTGCCAGCAATAAAGAGCTGTTGGCCTCTGATTGGCCAGCAGCTCTGTTGGGGGTGGGGGGGGGGGGGGGGGGGGGCGTCGGGGGGGTGGGGGGAGATTTCCACCCTAATGGGGGAAGTCTTGGAATGAAATGTCTGCCGTGGATCCAGGAGCCTCGACAGCAGGGCTCCTGCTGCCAATTAGGCATTTAATTCCCCCTGGGCTTCAGAGATTGGGTTGGCAGGGGTGCTGCCAGTTTTGGTAGTGGGCATTGGACTCCCTTCATTAAATTCTGCCCTCCGTGTGCAACACCTTGGGAAATCAACTAGTATCTCTTATAATCATGGATTCTGCAAAAGAAGAAAGGGGTTAAGGAGGGAGAAAATAAGAATAAATGAACAAAGAAACATGTCAAAGCTATCAGTCTTGCATTCATCAGGACACTTCACAAGAATACCAATCTAAGGGGAAAACAACAATTTATACCGTATGTGAAGTGCTGATTGGTTGGCAAGTGGCATTGCATGGAGAATGCACCAGTGATGGTGACTGACAATGTCCTGATGAGTGCAAGACGAAAAGCTTAGACATGTCTCTTTTTTCAGCAATATTCCATTTCTGAACTAGCAAATGACTATTAGTAAAAGAAGAAATAAAGTAGCTATACTTTAAGTAAGTAGAGTAAATCCATCAAGGGAGACAGCGCAAAAGAATTTGTATTGCCCAGATTTTGAGATAGTAATGGCACCATAACAGTCATTGCCACCGCCATTACTATGAAACTAAAAGCAGTTTCTGGAGTCCGCACATGCACAGTTTAATGTGGAAATCCAAAAGTGACTATCAGTGATTCCTTTCACCTCCACAGGGTTCCTTGTTGAAGTCCCAATAGGTGGCAAATCTTTAGAAATCACTGAACTGACAGGAGCTTCCCTCTTTACACTCTAATATCACGGTTAAAAAAAACCTCAAGAAAGTTCTGCCTCACTAATGAGGTATAACTGGGTTTTTTTAATGACCCTGGAAAAATAATTTCCTTTTTGTGTAATGTCAATTTTTTTGATTCTGATAAAAATTCCAAGTTTATTACTATAATTATTTTAAGTTTACCATATTTCCTTTTCTAATCTTAATTTACTTGGATCACTTTTTTTTTAAGAAATAAAGGATAATCAGTGTATTTTGTTTCCTGATTTGCTGGCAGTGAGGATTCTCCAATGTGATTGGTTGCTTAGCCTGATTGTGACATCATTATTGCTGGCCCCTTGGGATCCTCTTGACTTGCCACAGATTCAAATTAACGTTGGGGAAGGTGAAATCCACACAACAAAAATTGTTAGATCTTCATTAACAGTTTTCTTTTTATATCAGCAGCAACCGCTTTAAGGGGTACCCAAGAAAGTTGCTGCATGTCAATGTGGATTTTGTGAATGTAAGTAGATATTATATCTGGATGGTTTGTATCTTTTTGTATCAAAGGTATGTATTTTTTTAGGTTGTGTCAGTCAAATGGCGCATTACTTCAGACAGTTTTATTTATTATGGTAATAAAGAAAGCACTGTCATTTAGGCTGCAGTGAGATGGTGGTGAACATCAAAAACCACACTTGGGTACTGGACAACTCATGAGCAATGTCATGCGACATCCATTAACAAATCCTGGCTGCTGAACTTTGGGTGTGCCACTGGTTCAACCACTTTCTAGATTTGTTGATGCAACAAAATAGGATGTTGTCCCATATCTCTCAAAAGATGAGCTTCAAAAAACCTGAAGGAGCTCTCAATTATCCACATCTTGGAATAGTGAGAAGCATGGTTACTGGTCTATGGATCATTTTTCATTTCCTGGGAGCCCCCTCTCAACATAGGCAGACGTAGACGATGAAAATCAACATCGCCTCCAATGTGCCAGCTCAGCTTCAGCCTACTGAGGAATGAAGACCAGCATCTCACACCTGAGAATAAGTCATGGTATAGTGGGCAGCCGTGATCCCTGCACTCCTATATGTTTCAGAGACTTGGACAACCTATAGCAGGCACCTCAAAACACCGGAGAAGTATCACCAGCAGTGATGCCTTCGCAAGATCCTCCAAATCCGGTGGCAAGAAAGGTGGTGCAACTTCAATGTCCTCTCCCAAGCCAACTTGCCCAGCATCAAAACCAACTCCGCTGGTTAGGGCATGTCGTTTGTCTGCGTGACACTGGACTCCCACATCAGCTGCTCTACTGGAACTCAGTTGCAGCAGGAGGCTCCCAGGGGGACAACAAAAACGCTTTAGGGATGTCCTCAAAGCATTCTTGAAGAGGTCAAACATACTCGTCAACTCATGGGAGTCCTGGCTTGTGACTGACCAAAATGGAGAAGGTTCATTCAGGGAGGTACTGAACACATTGAGAGATGTCGCCAGGAACATGCACAGGCGTAAGTCAAGTCATCGGACGGAGTGCGCAAACCTGCAAACAACCCATCTGCCCAACTCTTCAAGCATCACCTGCCCCATATATGCTAGAATCTGCAGATCACAATTGTTAAGACTTATCAGCGATCTCAGATCCCATCGACATGGAGTGGAAGGAGGTCATCCTCGATCCCAAAGGACTGCCTGAGAGAAAAGAGAGGTCTCTCACCAGTGTGGTGAGACTACCTGCTTCAAGAAATAATCAGAAACTGCTCTGTAGGTCACAGCACCTTCTGAGATTGTTATTTAACTGATTTGAAGTTAAAAAAATACATTAAAGGATAGAGGGCCTTATAATTAAAATATCAGTAACAATACTTACATGTCACTTGACAAATTTGCTATACCAGGCAGCCAGTGCTGGAAATTCTACACTAGATGTTAAGGTTACATCAGGAAATTTGCTACTAAACCAGGCGCTAAACTCATTCCGAAATAAATTTTTCATCTCACCAAGTGGGACATCTTTCATTTATAAAATCCAAAGTTGGACAAAATGTAGCTTCATATGTTTTTGGCCAGAATTTGTCCCTCATTGGGAGCGGTCAGGAAGCTGACCACCGCCGACGATTGGCTCTGCTTCGTGATTTCACGTGGGTGGGCCAATTAAGGCCCGCCCTGCACGGATTGCGTGCGATAGCGCTCAGCGCTATCTGTTCGGGTGGGGGGGATGGGTTAGGTGGGAAAGCGAGTCTGGTGAGGAAGGAAGCTGCCTCAGGGAGATAGAAGGGCTTTTTAAAAAAAATTAACAAATACAGCAAAGATTAAATGAAACATGTGACTGTGTCACATGAACTGGGACATGTTTTCAATTCAAAAATGAAGTTTTCATGTAATGTTTATTTGCTTTAGGAAACCACATCCCGGTCATGGATGAGGTTTCCTAAAAAATGTAAAGGCCGCTTGGCCTTTTCGCCTGCCCGCCAACTGTAAGGTTGGACGGGCGGCATAAATTTGATTTTAATTAGTTTGTTAATGGCCTTAATAGGCCTTTCAATTATTGGCAGACGCAGAGCCAGCTCCTGCGCCTGCCAAACGAAATATCACGCATCATTTTACCCTCGGGCGTGCGCCCGCACACCTAGCGTAATATTCTGCCACTTGTCTTTTTAAGTTAAAATGGGGGTAGGGAGTTCACAACACACTGGAATCTGATCCTTGATTAAGTATACCTATGCTTGTCTGGCCTCTGGCTATCACTGTTGTCCAGCTTTCCGAAGTCCCATCAAAAGAGATTGCCCCTGACTGCAGATATCAAAAAGTCTTTAAAGTACATGAGATAATGGATAAAGAGCTGTAAACAGAAGATTGCAGAATTTTACCTGTTGGAAATCTGATAAATCTGGTTAATGCTGGTTCCCAGTAGCGTGTTGGCTGAACTCCGGTGAAGTGGGAAAGAGTGACGGACTGTGGACAGCACTCGCCCGTGGGGAATGTGAAACGCCCGCAGGGGCTGATCTCCTGTTGCAAACTGGAATGTCGGCTGAATTCTCTGCTTTATTTGAGGAAGACAGGGCCGTGTCTGTTGCATTACTCCGCTACCACAAGTCCTGGTGCAAGCAGACCATGGACCCCATTTGCCCCACGAACCTTTAGCCTGTTCTTCTACAAAGGTATCCACATCCTGACGTTTCACTCGGTTCTGTACCTTTGACAACAAAAGAAAAACTCAAATTATCTTAAGAGTATTCTCATGTTATTTTGAGATTTAGTATCACAATTACTGCGATAAAATCTGGATGCTGTGGTAGAATCTTACAGCACAGAAGGAAGCCATTCGACCCTTCTTGCTTGTGCTAGCCCTCTGAAAGACCTACTCATCGAGTCCCCTTCGAGATCCCTTTCCCACACCCTTTTCATTTTTGTGTTTCTTCTTCAACTATTGATTAAATTTCCTATTTAAAGCTGTTTGGCATTTGGTTCCATTACTGTTTCTGGCAGGTTACTCCACATCCTAACAGTCCTCTTGTGAAAAATTCTGCTAACCTCTCCCTTTGTTCTTTTGGTGATCTTAAACAGAGGCCTTCTAGTTAATGAGTCACAGGCCTGCAGGCGTAGTTATTAAATATGTACCTTATCAAAGGGAAAAACCATCAGGCTTGAATTTAGCCTTTGGAAGGCGCGCGTGATTGACAGGCCTGGGATCGGCCGGGAAACGGACTGCCAAATGCGATCGGCCCCCGACCGTGATTTCACACTGGCTGGACAATTAACGGCCAGACAGTGTGAAACGTGCGCTGAAAAGCTCAGCGCAGCTGGGGTGGGGGTGGGAAGAGGCCAGATGATGACATCACCATGGGCGCGGGCGAGTGCTGGGAGAAAGCTCCCTGAAGGCAGACAGCTGCCTCAGGGAGCTGCAGACATTCAAATGATTAAATAAAGGTTACAAAGCTGCAAGACCAACAAAGTCCATGCATCACAATCAAGCCCCTGAAAACATACCTCATAAAAATGCTGCCCGCAGATTTTTATTTTTATTTTATGTCATAACGGAGATTTCATCCCACCCTTGGATGAGGTTTGATGAAAAATGTAAAGGCCGCCTGGCTGATTGGCCTGTCTGCCAACCGCCACAAAAAAATCGGAGACAATTGCACCGTCAATGGGCTTAACTGTTGATGGGCGCATCTCCGACTTACGCATGCACCCGCTGAGCGAAATAACGTGCGAGCGCACGATGATGTCGGGACACTCACCTGACGTCATCTTGTGCGATTTTATACCCAATTGGGTCAGGAGTGCGCCTGCCCATGGGACGTAAAATTCTGCGCTATAACTTTGAAACCTCCATCAGGACTTCCTTAAGCTTCTTTGTTCCAATAAAACAGTTCCAGTTTCTGCTGCTTCTCATCACAATTTAAGGCCCTTAACCCTAACATAATCTTAATAAATCTCTGTGGCCTTGATATAGGATGGCAAAAATTGGTCAAAATACTCAATGTATAACCAATGATCTGTATGAGTTAACTCGGATGTATAAGTTTAATTCGATGAGTGTGAGCTCATCACTCCTGACCTAGATTAGGTGCCAGTTCAAAAAAGCCTCATAGTTTACATTGTCATCCTTCTGTTCAAATGATTCTATGGCCTTGTCCCTTCGTATCTCTGTAACCTCCTCCAACCCTACAACCCTCCAAGAATTCTACACTTCTTCAAGTTGGGTTGAATTCCTTCACCCTGCGCTTGGCTGCCATGCCTTCAGCTGTCTAAACCCTAAACTCTTCAATTCCTTCCTTAATCTTCTCCACATCTCTCCACCTTTAAGACACTCCTTAAAGCCTCTCCCTTTGATCAGCCTTTTGGCACCTGTCCTAATATCTCCTCGTGTGGCTTAGTGTCAAATTCTGTCCTGTAGAGCTCCTATGAAGTGCCTTCGGATGTCTTACAGCATTAAAGGTGCTGTACAAATTAAAATTGTTGCTAACATTACTCTCTTCTTTTCTACTCTGTACCCTATTTATATATCTAGGCTTTATCTCATTTCAACAACAACAAGCAGCTTTACACCTATGTAAATCAACATAATTGCTCATATTCTGGAATAACTAATTTGGTCACTGCATTATTCCTGGTTAAATGCAATTCATAGTAAAGTTTCATTGTCAAATTTACATTATTGGCTGGACTTCACGGACACAAATCAGGGAGGCCGTCCCTCTCCCCACCCACCCCCTCCCGACAACAACCCCTCAATCCTGTAAAATAGGGCATGATAATGTCGGATCAGCAGCACAACGTCATCACATCAGTCTCAGAAATTATGGAAGTTGAGCGGGAGTGGAAATTGGAAGCCTGCCCGCCATTTTGAAATGATTATTGACAAGCTCTTGAGCTTGTTAATGACGCGATCATCTGGAATTTTTGATTAGCCAATGTATTTTTGGTCGTCGATCATGAGAAAGTTTAGGAGGGTTTTACAGTAGCTATGACAAGGTGGTGCAAGGGCAGAAGAAAAAGCCTGCCACCAGGACCATGGTATGTACCATCTACAAGATGCACTGCAGCAATTCGCCATGGTTCCTTCGACAGCACCTTCCAAACCGGCAACCTCCATCATCTAGAGAGGCAAGGGTGGCACATGCATGGGAACACCACCAAGTGGAAGTTCCCCTCCAAGTCACTCAACATCCTGACTTGGAAATATATCGCCCATTCCTTCGCTGTCACTGGGTCAAAATCCTGTAACTCCCTCCCCAACAACACTAGTGGGTGTACCTAGACCACATAGACTGCAGCAGTTCAAGAAGGTGGTTCACCACCACCTTCTCATGGGCAATTAAGGATGGGCAATAAAAATGCTGGCCTAGCCGATGACATTTGCATCTCATTAAAAAATAATAAAAAGGGCGCAGTTTCTGTTGGTGATTGTAATCAAAGCAAAGTACTGCAGATGCTGGAAATCTGAAACAAAAACAGAAAACACGGGAAAAACTCAGGTCTAGCGGCATCTGTGGAGAGAAAAACAGAGTTAACGTTTCGAGTCCGTATGACTCCTTCCCAACTCTCTCATTGTATAAGACCATCAACAACAGACCTTTTGAAAAGGAGGCAGACTGGAGAACAAGCAATGCTTGCACTGCATGCAACTAGACAATGCCTCAGATCAGAATTAGAAATTGTCGGCTCAGAAGGTAATTATGTGGAAAATTCACCTACACAGATGAGAAGGTCAAGCTGCGGTTAGTGGCAACCTTCCGTCTCAATCAGACGATGGATTGCGCCAAGGTGATCAACTCAATGTTAAACATTGCGTGCTGTGGCTCAGGCATGGCAGGCTCTGCTATGTTTTGAGAAAGTGCATAATTTTACTGGCCTCTTTTCTCTGGGCCTTCTTCTCAGCCAAGCTGAGCTTTTCATTTCTACCCGTCTCTTCCAATGCCTTTCCAAACAGTCAGTCTCCAGCGGTCATGGCCATCAGCAACTATCTCCCAATTGCCAGTGTCAATGTTCACCATCTTCATATCTTGCTTTCAGATGTCTTTGGAGTGGAGGTATGGATGTCTAGGAGGTCATGACCCAGTGGCCAGTTCACCATGCAGAAGGTCTTTGGGTATTGGGCCATCATCTATCCAATGAACATGGCCAAGCCAATGCAGGTGTCGTTGGCTTAGCAATGAGTGTAAGCTGGTGAAATTAGCACATTCCAGGATCCGGGAGTTGGTGACCTTGTCCTGCCAAGAGATGTCGGGATACTTCTGAAACCGTAAAGGTGGAAACTGTTCAGCATTTTTTCTTGTCCAGCATATGACGCCCAGGTCTCACCACTGTAGAGGAGTGCGCTGAGGATGCAGGCTTGGTAGACTCACAGTTTATGCTCTCAATCAGGTTGCTAATCCCACACTCTCTTACTCAGCTTGGACATAACAGCGGCAGCTGTTGCAATGTATGTGTTGATTTTTTTCAGCATCAAGTGACAGATTGCTGGTGATTGTGGAGCCTAGATATGTGAAGCTATCAACAACCTCCAGCGTCACATTGTTAATGCTGATAGATGTGCCAACATCCTGGACCATGACATTTGTCTTCCTGAAACTGATGGTCAAACCAAACTCTTTACAGGTGTGAGAGATTCTGTCCGTTTGCTGCTACAGGTGTTCCTTGGTGTGGAATGCCAGTGTGGCATCATTGGTGTAGAATAACTGCGAAGAGGGCTTGGCACACCTTTGTCTTGGATCTCACGTGAGCAAAGTTGAACAGCTTTCTGTTAGTTCTGATATATAAGTAGACACATTCTGTAGATGTACTGAAGGCATACTGACAGCAGCAAAGTGAAGAATATGCCAAGGAGTGTCGATGCCAGAACACAACACTGCATGATTCCACTGTGGATCTCAAAGGGTTCCGATGTTACTCCCTCATAGCTGACCGTACCCATCATGTTGTTATGGAAAGAGGAGATCACATTGAGCAGCTTTGGCAGGCAGCCAATTTTCTCCAGCAGCTTAAATTGACTGCCTCTGCTCACATGGTCGAATGCCTTGGTGAGGCGGATGAAGACAATATCTAGTAGTCTCCAGTGCATTCCTTCTAAGCTGCATGGCCTCGCAATAGTCCATCAAGTGCCGCATACTTAATTATTACAGCTATGCAGATCCTGGTGGTTATATGAGGTTTACTGCTATTCTAGCTCACGAGCAAAGAACTGGTAGACTAGTCCATGGCAGGAAATTAACAGACAAGAGCCAAGCCTGATATGATTAGTTAGTGGAATTGACAGCCAAAACTCACTTGTGTCAGTTCTGTCATAAGAGCAGATCAAAACCCCGAATTACTTACAGACATATTGAATTTTTAAAAAAGAACATACAAGCAAAAGCTGGCTGAGATTTCAAAGTAACTGCTTGCTGAAAAATTACTACATGGATTACACTTGACTAACTAATCCACAGAACAGAATGTCACACCTAAAAAGGTGTCAAGGCCTACTTCAGACAGAGACACTTCAAAGGAAAAGATGCAATGCAAAAACCAAACTGCAATCTCCTGTGGTTGCGGAGATAACGAAGGCTGATTACCATCTCAGCAGGAGCTATCTCCTGTGAGTTATATCCCAGACTGTGGACATGATGTGAGTTGAAAAGAAAGCAGAAATGGGTAAAAGAATGTTTTTTTCCCCTCCAGGAATACACAAGGGGTTAAAAAGCCAACTGCAACCCTGGTTCTGTGTGTTAGTTTTGGTGTTCTAGGCCTGGTGTCTGAGGGTGTGCTGTGAAAGTCATAGTGAAGAACATCAACGATGCATCCCTGCACTTGCAGGTAATAATCTCTCTGACTGCTGGAAACAAGTCAAGACTCAGCAAAGCCACAATCAAAAAGGAAACAGGACAACTCCTCCCAGCTAACCTGCAGAACCAAGAATCACCAAACCAACTGCTCAACTGCCCAAAGTCAATTCTACCGGAATCATCCAACTTAATAGCCACAACATTTCATCATCTACTCCTCACAGACCAGCCAAAGACTGACTCATATATCTTTTTAACGTTTATTTCTGGACTCACTTCTCATTTCGTGTGTGTGTTGTGTTTTTATTGTTTTTTTTCCATGTTTTAGTAACTAATAAACTCAATTTTTAACTCAAGAAAGCCTGGTTAAATTGGCTCCTTTTAAAATATAAATACATTTGGACTGGGAAAATATATCCATGAGGGAAGGGATCCATTTTAAATTAACCTTGTTGTGACCAACCAAGGGAGTTGAATAAAGAATGGGAGCCAGTTCATCCCTCCTCATCAGGGAGCATAATAATTTGTGGTACCTCATCCGGGATCATAACAAATTGGGGGAAACCTCACCCAGGGACAGGTTCCTGGAGCCCGAAGCTATGTCAGTACTTATCTTTCATGTGGCCTGCTTGCTAACCCTTCCAATCACCACTTCCCTCTCTTTCACCACTTCCCTTCTTATCCTTCCTCCTCCCTATGAGTGAGGGCTTGGGAGAGGGAGGGAGGAAGCAAGCAAAGGAGTGAGACGGTTGCGAATAGGAGGGTTGGGAAGAAAAGCAGTGAATGGGAGGGAGTCAGCGAGTAGAAGATGTGGGAAGCAGCAAGCGGGAGGGAAGCTGCGAATTGAGAAAGGCAGTGAGCTGGAAGTAAGTTGAAAGAGTTATTAAGTTATTAAAAGTCAATAAAAGGACTTACGGGTCAGTTAATACCACTGATCTAGTCATTCTCTTACTGCTGGTTTTGCGGAATTATTAAAGGAAGATTGATCCCAAAGACATTTGATACATTAAAAACACAAGAGCATTTCTTGGGAGTTTGCAAAGAGCTTTCCAATTCCTAGCCCAGATCTTCAAATAATAACGCAATAGTTCAACAG
Source organism: Carcharodon carcharias (assembly GCF_017639515.1). Lineage (NCBI taxonomy): Eukaryota > Metazoa > Chordata > Chondrichthyes > Lamniformes > Lamnidae > Carcharodon > Carcharodon carcharias. The sequence goes on along the minus strand of NC_054467.1, from coordinate 19,356,266 downwards.
TTCTTTTGAGGTTATCTCATGGGACATTTTAAACAATGCTTATTCCAAATACTACCTCTCCCCTTTTCACTTCTCTATGTATTCTGAAACACAGTTTACTTTTAAAATGGTGAACTAGTTTATTACTTCACAATTCATAAATTTTTAATCTAAGAAAAATGTAGGTGGAATTAATGCACACAACTTTCCCAAAATACTACCTCAACAGTCATTCTCCCTCCTGGAATTCCAGTCTTTCATCACAACACTCAGCCCCAGGTCCCCAATGTAGTTTTCCTCTTTAATATTCACTTAATTTATTGGGTCACTGGGCCAGATTTCCAGGGAATAGGGAAGACCCCACAGACCTTTAAAAATCTGGACATGTCCAAGATGCGAAGCCCCAGCCCCATTTCCAATAGATCTAATTTTTGCCACTAGGGGAAAGGGGGCAGGGCATGATTCACACAGACAGGAAACCCAAAGTCAGCAGGGCCATTGAACTCAGTACTGAATTCAAACAGCTCCCATTTTGACTGATAGGGCCTTAACCCGCAATGTGGGATCACAAACTGATGGAGTATAAATAATCATTCTTGAAGGGCAGATAAAGTCTGTATAACTTTCATGATCTGAAGTTTTTGAAATGTCCCTTAAAAAAAATGCTATAGTTCTGCTTTGATTGACAGGTGTAGGTTAGAAAAAATTAGCTTCCAGATGTGCGATTTCAATAGAGCTTTTTGTTGATATTTCTCCAAGGGCTATCAGTATGTCGTTATGAATGCCTGGCTGAGTTTAAAATACTACAATTATCTCTGCAGGGGGCTCTGAATTCACAATTTTAATTACACCTTAAAGAGGCTATTAAACGATTAGCTGTCTTTGATGTAGGGTCTGAATAGACGTTTGTTTTTATAAGAGATTAACCACTTGAGGAGATTTAAATGCTCTGAATGGGTTTTATGAATGGAAAATTTTTCACTACCAAGTGTGTAGGAGTGAGAGCTGTATTAGATAGTTAGAAGTTTAAGTTTTTCATCTCTACATATCTCCTGAGGTCTGCCCATGGTGGATACTGGGTGAGTGGCTATTGAGGTGGCATGGAGGGTATGAAGGGCCATGATAGGTGGGTGAATAGAATGAGTGGCATAGATTTGACATGGAGGATATGAGAGGCCATGGGGAGTGTGTAGGAGGGTGTGAGGGATGAGGGTGAGAGAATCTAATAATGCCTAAAACAACTGGGACTAAGTCCCAGGAAACTGAAGCAGGCCTTCTAACCAGCCTGCCTCGGCATTCGTCTGTCCTTGTGGCTGCCCACGCTCTTCTCCCACGATCAGCTGGCCCAACTTTATCCTGTGCCCTCGAGCTACCGGCTCAGTAGCCAAAATCCAGCCACTGTGTCTCCCTGACCTAAACCCTCCAGTTCAGAAGAGCCAACATTTCTCCAAATTCACAGAGACACTTTACTTCTGCTTGATTAATGTTAGTTGGCGCAAAGAAATGACGGCTTTTTTCCCTCATTACTCATAGCAGTTTTAAGTAAAGAAGACACTCAATAAGCTGAAAAAAATAAACGTTGCCTTTCCTACATTTTCTCTCAATGCAAAAGGCAAGCTTCCTTGGCTTTTTCTATCCTGAGTTTGTCAAATCGAAACAAAAAACGTCCTTGTTTTGTCTTGAGCCATTGCACCCAATTCAACTTTTCTTCTGTCAAATGGCTAAAACACAAGTTAGAATACAAAATCCAACAAATGCCTCTCTCATGTATAGTGGTGTTGTAGTTATGGTGCTGAATTTAAAACCCAGATGCCGTGAGTTCAAATACCACCATGGTAAATATAAAATTGAATTCAGTAAACCCGGTAAGTTGCCGACTAGCATGTTCATGTGACAATGGCTGGAGGTGATATTCTTTCTTCTTCTATACCTCTGTTAACTTTTTAAAAATATATTTTTTTTTTGTTTCTATTGGTGGCACATACCCACACAATAACTTGATATTGGGGAGCTGGTGGCACAGAGGTATTGTCACTAGACTAGTGTTCCAGAGACCCAGGGTAATGCTCTGGGGACCTGGGTTTGAATCCTGGATGGTGCAATTTGAATCCAGTAAAAATTTGGAATTAAAAGTCTGATGATGACCACAAAACCATTGACAATTGTAGTAAAACCCACCTGGTTCACTAATGTCCTTTAGGGAAGGAAATCTGCTGTCCTTTCCTGGGCTGGCCTACATGTGACTCTGAACTCACAGCAATGTGGTTGACTCTTAAATGCCCTCTGAACATGGGCAATTAGAGATGGGCAATAAATGCTGGCCTAGTCAGTGATGCCCACATTCTGCATGTAGGGAAAAACGTTATACAGAGCGGGAACATTGATGGTCTCCTTTGTTCATAGCATTTTTCTTGCAGCTACCAGACTAGATTTTCAATTGTAAATCTTCCAGTTCTGAAACCACACTGGGATTCGGGATAGAGGAAGAATGACAAGGGCAACACTGGCAAATAATTCTCCCAGGATGCTCAGTGGGAAGGTGCCTCAATAGGTTTTGCAATCGCTGCAGTCGCCTTTATTCTTGAAAAGGGTCACAAATCTTTGCATTATGCCTATCCTGGGGCACTGCCCCCTCTCTCGAGCAGAGGCAGAGAAGTTTGTGCAGAGCTACAGGAGTACCAGTTTCCCTTGATTGATGAGGCCAGGCAGGTATAGCATCAGCTACAGTTAGATCATTTCATTTCTTCCTTCTTTGTTAATTGTCTGTTAACATTTGGAGTGACTACAGCAAAACAAAGCTGTGTGAAAGAATGGGAATGTTTTTAATGGACTTAATACTTAAGTTCAATCATTTACACTTAACTGAAGGTAAATTTAAATAGTATTTTCTGAAAACAGAAGGAATGCTTCATCTCGCTGCTAGAGGCTGGAGTCTATGCCAATTCCTAACATTTACCAGGAGGTAACTGGATCAGTAGGATACATTCTTTATGAGCAGCTGTTGAAGTTTATAACAAAGATATATTCCTTATATAACTCATCTATCAAAACCATAAAATATCATTGCCAAACAACAATAAATAATTGTCGCGGTTCACAACTATATTTTATCCCACTGTTCTGTGACCCAGAGCTCCAAGAACATTTTCAGAGGGAAATCAGTTTCAGTATCTGAGGGGTCAGCAATGGGAACATTCTTGGCATGAGAAAGCTTTGAAAGATTGAAACTCTGACAATTTAATGCAGAAAGGTTCAGATGAAATCTAAGAATAGGTCCATCTGAAGGATAAATTACAGTGAAGCTACTGGGGAGAATGTGAAACTGCCTGTCTCAGCATGGCAAAATAAAGGCTGGGGTCAGACAACATTCCCTCCTTCTAAAGGTAGGACCCAGCGGAGTGAGGCATTAAACTAGAGAGCCCCCTGTTCCAGATTTGGTTCACCTTCTGATAGCTTCAACAATGTTACAAGGAGTCACTATTAAGCAATAATTCTACGCCTCAGAGAAGAACTTGCAACTGTCATAAAGAAATGGTCTTCAGATCTATCTGTGTACTCACAGACCACTTTGCTGTTACTGAAGAGCGAACAGTAAACGGCCACTTGGTGTATCCCACATTCAGACTACTGGATATTGGTAAAACAAATTCAGAAATTTAAGCTGTTTCCAGGCCTCTTAAGAACTGTAAATACCTTGATCTGCAGATTCTAATTGCTAGAAGGGATTAGAGAAGAACCTGTTTGCTGTGTGAGGAATTTTCAACCTTTCAAAAATGCTTTTTATGAGAACTAATGTATCTATGGGGAAAGGAATTTACCTGTGTCTTTCTCTCTCCCTTAATACATTAATTGGTTGGATCAGTGTGTTGGTCAATGATGCACAGCAAAGCTGGTTCCAGATAAACCACCATGATTCCTGGATTTGACAGAATCACAATTACAAAACCAACTTTCCCTTGCAACTCAATCTGCAATATGGTTTTTATGAAACTCCGTTTTGGATAGGGCTGGTGTAATGATTATTAAGGTCCTCACCAATTTAATCATGGGGTCACTTTCCTCTTCTAATTTCCACTTTGCCCCACAGTATTTTAACCACACGTTGAATAAAAAGTTCAAAGTATAGCTTCAATGAAAGTAATGTCCTAATTACTTTCCATGGGAGAGTGGCTCAAGGTGGGCTTTTACATTCTAGGGGGTGAATTTCCTCAGAGTTTCTCCTACTCTCCCACTAAGTTTTGCAGAAGTAATGGCAGAAAACCAACTTTACCCTGAAGCTACAGCTAGGGAACAGGATCAGCTCTGAGGAAATTGCCCCTTCATAGATCTACTTCAGCTTTTAAGCATTCATTTACAGTACAGCTACCAGTCTGAGGCGAGTCTGAGAATGGTAGCTACAGGTTCTAGCCAGGTTTGCATTGTGAGGCTCATGCCCTCGGCATAATGAGATAAATTTTGAAGACAGAACAGCATCCCATCGGTTTGAAATTTAAAGGATTTGAGGGAAGGGGAGAAATCAGGATTAGTTTATAAAAAAGTCTCAAGAACTCCTCAGCACTTAACAAGTGCACTGGATTAACACTCCAGGGATTGTCAAACTGAAGCAATGTCAGATTACTATCCACAGGGGACAGACCTCTGCCTGTTTCACCCTGGAGTTGGCTAGAACTCAGACTCTAGATTTACACTGTTAGCTTAAGGTCAGTGTGAAGCAGAAAACACTTCACTCCGATGAATCATACCGTATAATCTCAATTTTATATGAGGTCGTGGCTCTACCAATGGTTTTGGACCCAACTAACAGGAAACACTAGAGTTTTAATACCTAGTGTACCTTACAGTTGGCTTCAGTGTCCCTGGGCTAGGAAGGAGAAAATCAACCAGGGTTCCTGCTCCTGATTACTGACTTATGCTCCCAACTTGAAGGGACATTGAACAAGGACAGGATCACCTTGGTTTTCATCCCTCTGTGAGTGGATAGCTTGTCAATACTCATTGTCTAGACTCACAGATAGAATAGAACAAAATCATAGACTGATTACAGCACAGAAAGAGGTTGTTTGGCCCATCGTGCCCATACTTTATATCTATCCTTACCAAGAAAGAAGATGCTGCCAAAGTTTCAAGGTGGGATTTTCCAGCCCCACCTTCCGCCAGGATCATCCGGTCCCACACAATGGCCTTTGGTTGGCCCGCCGAATCTCTGGCAGCGGATCCTGCCACAACAGGGCCGGAAAATCCCAGCCTCGGATGAACAATACTGGGCTTTGTAATAGGTGAAGCCCCTCACCCATAACACTGCCCTTCAGGAGGAGGGAAAGATGAGGGAAAATAGATGAAACAAAAGTAGGAAAAGTGGGAAAATTCTTTAATTTTGATGTTACACAGCAACACAATCTTAAATACCACCACTTGTGCATCTATTGGAACACTTTTGAAGCCAGCACGGTTAGATTAAGACCAATAAAAATTGCAAATACCGGAAATCTGAAACAAATTGGAAAATGTGGGAACACTGAGCAGCTCAGATCATCACTGGAGAGAACAAGTTAACTTTTGAGACAAACAGTCCTTCATCATTAATTGCGTCTGACATTTTATAAGGATTACCCATTGTATCATTCAGGATATGATTCAGAAGATACTCTTGTTTTGTAACGATAGGATTATTACCAAGGAAGCATGACAGGGAAAGTATGATGATCAAAGTATCACAGAAGTAATTACGGATGTGTGAGGCAAACACAAAACCTTTAATATGTCACAAGCAGATCTCCCATGGCACTGCTCTTGCTGCTGGTTTGCTATCCCTCTGACAAAGTAAATGATCCTATATAACAAGGTTCATCTGTCCTCTCCTCCCGCCAAGTTGAAAATAAGTTAAAGCCTCTCGCGAATCACCAAAGTGAAGAAAGAGGCTGTTACTTTGCAAATAAGCTAGCAAAAAGAGGTAATACTATTTCCTTGTGAAGGATTCAGCTTGCATAAGGCCTCAATATCAGTTCAGCCAGGATGAAGTGGGTTAGAAACTCTGAGGATCGGGGCAAGGCCGGCATCAGAAGTCACAAGTCGCGATTTGGGGGCATGACGTGCTGGATGCCAGGCTGGTCACTTATTAAAATTCCTCACACCAACAGCTTCTCAATACTCAAACCAGTTAACATAAGCTTTCTCATTAGAGGTTTTGGATTATGTCCACTAGCTTCTGTTAAAATAATTTTGAATAATAACTGAGCAGAATCTGCCTGAAACTAAAGAAAGGCATTCCTTCAGTAGCTGATGGGATGACACTGCTGCACCCTGGGAAATCGGGTACACTGCACATGCTCAGACAGCACCATCTAAACGGACTATAAGGTAATTAACACACAACATTTACTCTGCGAATGTGGATGGAGGAATTAATGTAGAAAATATACATAGCCATGACCACAGGAAAAAATGTTTTTTTATAGAAAGGAAGTGCAAAGCTTTAATGTGCAAAATCACTTTTTCAACAAAGTGGAGGGAAAATTTAAACATAACACTGATCTGTTTATCACCCGAATTGTCTCTTGTGTCTTTTACTATTGTCATTAAAGTTTGTTCCTGAAGGCCCCAGCCTATAACCAGAAGCCAGGGCTCTCTTTAATATTTTTGACTCTGTAGCATAACAACTTTCCTATCTCCTTGCTCCACCCACTTGTGGTGTTGTTAGTCTTTGATTTCCTGAATCCTGGAACTGAATTGAGTGACAAGTTTACTTTCTTCACTTGAAAATAATCAAAGTTCGAGTTTTTCAGTCTATGGATGTCTGGCTTGATCTCCCAAGGCCTGTTTTTCTCAGCTCCATGTCAGGCCTCCCCAATTCTGACCCTATTATCATCTCCTCTGAATCCAGTTTATACCTTTCAAGCTTATGTGCTGCCCCTTGGCTTTTTTTTCTTTTATCTATTTCAGCAAGTTTTATCCACATTCCTTGGGGTCATCAACATCAAGACGTAATCCCACCCACTTAAGCCTTCATTTCGTTCAAACATCTCCTGCCTCTTTTGCCACCTGGTCTCAATTACTATCCTGTTCTTGACTTGCGAGGAGAATTCACAATAGTTCCCTCAGGTTATGAGCGCCTAATCCCTCCACAACAACAGTTTAATTTTCTCTCATGTTTACAAAGATTTTAGAGTGCACCAATACAGGTAAATGCTATTTTTGCTGCCTTAAGGCTGTAAATCTTCAGTAAAACATTTATTTGAAGTTTGTGATGAACTTCTGATCATACATAAACACGCAAATCACATATATACAGCCAGGATCAGCCTCCCCCCACCTGCTGCCCAATCCTCCCCCATTCATAGCCCTCATCTGCACCTCTCTCCTGCTCACCCTCCTCTGCAACCCCTTCTCCCCCAGCTGCCCTCCTTTCTAACTTTCCCCTCCGTAACCGTAATTTCACCTCTTCTTCCTCTTCCATCTCCATTCTTCCCACTCTTATGGATTTCTTCCCCCCCACCCCACCTCCACCTCCCCTTTTTCTACTTAACTGCTCCTCCCTTTCCTCTTTCTCTTCTACCAAGCTCCCATTTCCCCTTCTCTTCTCCCTCGTTCTCCGAGCTTAATATGCAATTGCTTCTAAACCTGAGAGTATTTGGTAATGGGGCTGAATTTGTGAACAAAAGATTAAATCTTCCTTTATAAATAGCTATGAAAACAGATTATTGTCCAAATAAGGTCACCTCTATCTGCCTCAGCTCAATAGACTGTACCATTCAATTATTACTGGAGATGCACCATGAGTTTAAATTATGTATATCCTATGTCCCTGCTCAATTATTCATGTAATCTTCTTTGAAACATCAGTAGATTTTCTTGGACTCAGGTTTCCACACAGATAACCAGACTTAACCAATTTCTTCAATGACTATAAAACTGTGATTACATATGGCTGACATGAAACTTAAGCTTATAAAGTTCACCAGCAGGTTGTGAATCCACCTACTCATAGCTTAAGGATTGTGTAGGTGCTTAAACTAACTCTTGTACTCTGTTTAAGGATAACAGTCCTGCATCAATATCACTGGCCTCTTTTCATTCTGAACATTTCACTGAGAAGAAATATAAATTGATGGTTGGGCTTAACAAAAAAACCAGATATGAATATTTAAGTGTGGTAGATGCTGGCAGCAATCTTAAGGGAGTGTGTATTACAGCATTTTCATCACTAGCCTGCTCACCTCTATTTTACTCAAACTCCTACTCATTCCAGTATTTTGCCACCTGTATTCACTTCCACACTAAATCACACACAATAATCCTTCCTGTCCTCACTGACTAACTTTCTGTCCTCCATTACAGCAGCTTTAAGATCCTTACCTAAACCTTAAACTCTCCTAGTGACCCTCACTCCATTCTAGCTCTGCAATCTTCTTCAGCTTTGTCCTAGCTCATTTATTGTTCCAACACTGGTCCCAAAAATGGTATCATAGTCTTCAGCTATCACAGTCTAGAACTTTCTCCCTGAATTTTGTGTCTTACTATTTCCCACCTTCAAATCTTAATCAAAACCTCACTTCCCAACTGTGCCTCCAGTAACCTCCCTTTAGCTTTCAGCTCAGAGTCCACCACTTTCCTTGTTCAGTATCTTCAAATGGTTCATTATAGGAAGCATGCTGTAGAAATGCTGTTGTTATTCTAACATCTAGCAAACACAATGCAGTTTGGAGAAACTCACCGATCTGCTTGCATTTACAGTAACCAGCCCAGCTCCCATCTGTAAGCTGAAAACGGTACCAGTTACAACCAACCTTCAAAAGAAATAATAATTGTAAGTTATCAATTGTGTAGCTCTGTTGTTCCAGTATTACTCACCAAGATATATGGGAAACCTGGGCCAGGATATTTTGGACGGTGGCGTTTCCCATCCTGCCATCCGAAGAGTTGGCGTTGAGCCTAAGTCTCGTGAGTGCATGGAAAGATGAGTTTTTGGAGTCTCGGTAGGATGGGTAGGGGAAACCTGGGGGGTGGTGGATTGTAGGGGATTGAAGTGTCAGGGGAGAGGCCTTGCGGGGGGGTGGGGGGGTAGGTCCAGCAGCCACTGTACCTTAAGTGGGGAGGGGGTGCCCAAAGTTAGAAGGGGGCTTCTGATAACCACCCAAAGCCCAAATCCAATTATTTCTGGGCTTCCCTCACACCTGGAAAATCCTTTTGCCAGCCTAAAAATTGAGGCTGGGTGGGAAACAGCCCTTAAGTGGTCAACAATTAGCAATTAGCCATTAAGGGCCTCAATTGAGTAAGGGCGAGTGGTCCGTCCGAAGCCTCACCTACCCCAGCATAAAATCACTGAGAGATCAGGGCAGACAGGAACCCAGCGCAAAGCCCATTTGTGCTGGTTCATGCTTGACCCCCATCTACAAAACCGCAGGCGGGGAAGCGTGAAATTCACGGGAGGCCATGGGAGATGGTGCAGAGAAAAGTCTCCAAGCTTATCGTTGGTGCCAAAAGATGGAGCTAGAAGGGAAGACTGGAGAGGTTAAGTGAGAAATGGGAGCATAAGTAGGCCATTCAGCCGCTTGAGCCTCTTCTGCCACCATTCAGTAAGATAAGGCCTGAATAATGTGCTCTGAGAACAGGAGCGAAACGCACTCACGCCAATGTATCATCAGGCACAAAGACGTTTGGCAGCATTCCCAGAGTCATCATGCCAATCTGGGTTAATACGGTTAGCGGGCAGATCTGGAAACTGGGAGTCCACTCGCTCTATGCTAATTGAAGGTAGTAGGCTAGTTGTGCTCATTATAACGGCAATCGGCTGCCATAATACGTGCAGAATGGAACAAAACGCTTCCAGAGTGGGATTTAGGCCAGTCATATTTCCCATTTTTTCATCAGGCAGGCTGTAATGGTGGGTTGTCTGAGGGCAGACTTAAATCTTGGCTGCTCAGTGTTCTTTGGCCACTAGAAGTGCTTCGTAGAAGGAGTAGATGAAGTAGGTCTATACTGACTTAAATTCCTGATTTAAGAAACCGAGGCCTCATGCAGAGAGGTCCATCTCTGCATTGCACTACTAAAGAGCCAGAGTGGCCCTTTAAATTAAGGGCTGTGACCCTGATCCCTACTGATCTGATTGGGTAGAATACTCTCAGTCTGTGGCCAGCACTCTTAATTGGACTAATTGATGTTTTATTTTGGGTGGCAGGCTCGGAAGTCTGAATGCTGGCCACCTCCAGCTGCACTGGCCTGTATTATTCAGCCCCATGACTGATCTTTTACCTCAGCTACACCTTTCCGCATTATCCCCATATCACTTAATCGCTTAGTATCCAAAAATCTGTCAAACTCTGACTCAACAACTGAGCATCTACATCTCTCTACGGTAGAGAACTCGGAGTACTAAATGAGTCAAATTTACTGCATGTTATTCAGGGATCTTAACAGAGGTTTCGGGGACTAACTGCAACAAGTCTCTATTTTTCTGTGAAACCTATAAAGAGTGGTCTTTACTATTAAACGTTCCTTCACCTACATATTTAATTTTTAATCTTGTTTAATCTTCACCTTTTTAAAGGGAAAGACACGCAGGAAGACAATGGATAATACACTAGTTCAAAGTTGGGCATGATGGGCTTAGCAATCGGGAGAAGGAAGTCTTAGGGTTAAGCAGACGTTTTTGGAATTGGTCTACTTTAGTAATATTTAAGGGTGCTCCTGTATTGTGGCAGCAATGTGGGGTTTGTTGAACTAGGTGGGGAGGGGGTGGTGAGTGTGGAATATTGGATTTGAATTAATGAGCAATGTCTGGAGTTTGCTAGGTTAGTTTCCAGTTTTGCAGCAGAGTGAGTGCATGCTGTGAATATAGAAATCATACATAAAAGAAGCACTTTGAGATGTATTCCTTAGTTTTCTGCAGGGGTTCTTTTGGGCGAGACTGGTGGAAAGCGAGGGAAATCTATGAATGGCTAAAAGCGGCTACAAAGCCATTCTGCTAGGGCTTCAGACAATCTCCTTCCAAAGTCACAGCAGACTATCAGGAGAGCCCAATGGCAATGTAGGATCACACTGTCAAATATAATCACTCACCTGATCAACCATTCTGGTGTATGTAACATTGTCCAGTTGGTGCTTCTGACTGTACACCGTCAGCTTCCCAGCAGTTTATTGCAATCTCTGCAAAACAATTAAAACATACTACATGTCTATTTGTGAGTACATAGGGAATAAGTGCAAGCACACTTGGAAAGGACATTAAAGATTGGCTCCAAATTCCCACCAGTGTTGTCCAGATCGGAGGAATTCTTCTTTACAGCAATTTGCTGGGCACTACATCCATCTCCTTATAGGAGACTGAAACAACAACCGTGGAAATTCAGCAGTTCATTTTGATGAACCATCATAATTACTGACATTCAAAATTATTTTTTCTTCATGTTTTGATTACACAAATTATTCATATATTTTATCACTCAACCCAAGTACCATGAAATAGTAAACCCACAGTCCCAAATAACATACGGATACTAAGTAAAAATACAAACGTAATTTTTTTTTAAATGCACTAAAGGTCTTATTTAATAGTCACCCAGCGATAAGTGACCAGTTGTCCTTATCCTGGCAGCTGCATCATCTCTTCTTACTTCAAGAATTCTAAGACTAGTAAAAACAATCACCCTGATCAGTAATTATATCATTCACTGTTGTTTTTGGAGCTACTTACTGAATCTGTTTCTAAGTCTTAAAGTCAGACTATACCATTTCGTGTACCTCCCACTATGCAACAATTCTTCTCAAAACAGTTCATAAAACCAATATAGTTTGGCAACTGGAAATAGATTAAAACTTTCTGTCCCTAGAGACTGAATTATATTTATCTGGAGCAACTGTTTGGACTACAAAATAAGATAAAATGTTCGTGGCTACATGAGTCTCAAAGTTACATTAACAAGCCTGGTCATGTTACCAATATTTATTCACAGATTGCCTACAACCGATCTAATTCATTACAAAGTGCAGAAGGTGGTTAATGGAGTAAGAATCGGTTGAAAAGGGTATCAATATGAAGAGACAGTCAAATCACAGAAAGACAGGATGAAAGAGATCACATCTGCCCAGGAATTTCCTTGGAGCTTCTGCTATACATGTAACAGAAATCCCATATTCATGTGTACGTGGGATTTCTGCATCACATCTGGCAAAGTTCTGACAGCGGAGGGAACCTGGCTCCAAGGAAATTCCCAGTCAAAAAAAAAAATAAATAAAGACTGGACAGAGCAATGGAACTTCCTCCTCAAAGTGAGCCTGTGAATTATTCAGTTATCTGAATAACAGAAAGTGCTTAAATATAAAGTAAAAGGATGAAGTGTGTAATTCTCTACCACAAGCCTTGGTTAAGTAGCGTCCATAAATTCTTTTAAGAGGAAATGGCATAGTTGAATCGAACAAAGAAATTAAATAGTATGAGGAGCGAGCTGGAGAGTGGAACTAGTTTTACAGCCCGCTTGATTGAATTCCATGGAAAGCAAAATCAGCACGATGTAAATCAAGCAACTGATCCTATCACTTTCCCACTAGGTAGATTATACTTCCCTACATTGACATATATCCGCTACTCTCTTCCCACTGTAAATGTTCTCCTTCAATCTTCCACAAACCTTCTGTTTTTATTTCCCCCTAATTTGGTGTGATCAATAAACTTTGATATCATTCCCCTAGTGTCTACCCTCATCAATTGTATAAATGCTAAGCAAGAGAGGTCTAAGCACAGATCCCAGGAGTAAACTGTTACTCACATCGTGATAATCTGAAGAATCGACTGCCTGAGGAACTGGAGAACAAAGGCATTAGGATTCAATCCCCCTCAATATGCATCCCAGATCCTACAAGGCTAGGTTAAAACAGCTTCTTTGCTTGTTATATTTAAATTTCATGTTATGAGTGTTCAAATATGTTGCACCAGACCTTTGCTTACTCATATCCAGTTGGGATTACACTTAAAAGTTCATAGTACATGTGTCCTGGCAGCTAGCATAAAATTATACTTGCAATTTTTGAATTAAAGTCCAATTTAAAAAAAACTTCCTTGAGTTTTTTGAGGAAGTGACAACTTTAGGGATCTGTGGAAAACCCTATGACGTGGTGTATTTAGATTTTCAAAAGGCATTTGTCACATTTAACTGAAGCCCAGGAGTTTAAAAAAACATATTTTCTGAAGCAGCAGGCAAGCTTCCAACTCAACTTGACCACCACCTGGTCTTCATGCCTGCACTCTGTTTATGCACAGAGCAGTGGAAATGCTGAAGCTCAGTTTCCTAACAGTGGCATTAGCTCCATGGGAGGGGCATCTGCTGTCCTTTTTCAGGATGCTCTCCTGCCAGCCTCTCGGCCAGTGCCCTCAATGGTGCAGCTGAGCAAGACTGCCTCAGCTACAGCCCAGTTCCAACCATCTGTAGTTGGGTTGTCAAAGGCCAAGGCTCCTTGAGTTCACCCACCATGGTCATTTCAAGTACAATTAGTGGAAGTTCAGCAGCCTACCAACTCCCAAGCTGTAGTTACTGGGAAACAGCTTGTAGAAGCACCAGAGTTAGGAAATGAAACACACAAGGCAGGCACTAGAGTTATTTGTGGACATGTGTAATCATTCTGTGAAATCAAAAATTGAGTGGGTTGGTAGGAAAAAATGTTCCTTTGGTATAGTGATTGTGTACTATAAAGGGTTAACAGAATGGATGTGCTAATCTATGAGTTACATGATGATGTAGCATTGACATCGGACAGTCATGTGCTAGGTACTCTAGGAAGCAGACAAGTAGCCCTGAGGGGAGATGTGCCTTCCCTTTAACACACTATGTACATACTGTAAATAAACTAGTTTTTAAGTAAATACCCTGTTACGCCTACAGCTCTTCCTTTTTAGAATCCTGGCTTAACACATTCTACAACATGGTAACAGCAGTGGAGGCACCAGTTTAGTTGATTGTTGGTGCCATACGATGAATACCCATGGACCAAGATGACTACAATCCCGGCTTGGTACGATACCTCATCAGGCACATCTGTGACACCTTCACCAAAGATGGGTAGCAATGGCGGCACTGCAAGAACACGCACTACCCCAACTCTCCACTTTCCAAGCCTTGAAGACCCACACAGATATCACTGCTGGAAGGTGTGCCGCAAAAATGTTCTGCAGTTCCGAGTAGTCTTGGGTCCCTTCACCCACATGCAACCAATTGGGTCGATTCTTTCCCTTCTTTTGTGAGCCGGACACGAATCGGATCATTGATACCCATGTCTCCCAGGGCTCAGATGGGGCCATTCACTTACTCCTGACCACTCCTGGCCCAATAACTGCTCCTTACCGACAACAGTTCTCGACACAGCTTCGTCTTGGTCAGCCCCCCGTCCCCGCCGAGTGAATTCGCTCCACCACCTCGCTGTACACTGAGGTGCCGAGAAAGCCCACTTGTCTTGCAGGCCCAAACTCAGCAGCCCTGCCAGTGCCGAAGCCTACCAAAACAGTACAAAAGGCGGGAAATCAATTCTCCCGCCAATTTGAAATGTCTGCGCTGTGGCGCAAAACAACAGCACAAACAGCAGATTGCCCAGCGGCGGCTCTGAGCATTTCAGATGCAGCAGGATGGGACATTTCCAGTGCTTCTGCTCAGTTAGAGTCTCCAACAGATGCGGCAAATGACAGTACCATGAGGAGATAACACCGATCTTACACTTCCTAGACAAAGTTCCCCAGCTTTCCCTGACTTCTGGTCCATCAATTTAAGGGGCATAGAGTTCCCAACAGGCTTCAAACTTGACACAGGTGCAGGGGTATCTGTACTAGCTGATCACCTTACATGGCTCCACATAATTCCTGTTTAGCCTTCCAATGTAAAATTCCAGGAGCTGGGAGGGAAAAACCTACATGTTAAGGGTCAGATTACCACCAAACTATGCCACAAGGGGCAATGGATTACAGAGACTAAGCAGGAACACGTGCTTACAGTTAGTAGATGAGATTCATCCATTAGACACCAGGGTCACATTCCTCCAGGAATTTCCCCAAATTTTTCCAAACGTTCAAAAGTAACTCCTCTTTTGAAGGCAAGAGCGTGAATCATGCAGCAAATGATGACATGCTCGACACTCATTCTAAGCTGTCCTGAGTCCACAAGCTGTCCAGACATTGGAACCAATGATTCACTAAGGGTTTGCTCAATCAGAATCCTCGCTTCTGCATGGATTTACTTTTCTCAGAGCTCCGCATCTGTATCCTAGTCCCTGACAGGGTTCAGGAGCCAGTTAGTGAAAAGTATAGCCCTTCATCCTGGCAATCAGCTTGCTGCCAAATGGTCTGGGCAGAACAAAGGAAGTATTAAGGACTAGGCACAATATGAAAGAACCACAAGCATTGTGAGGGAACCAGGCACAGACATGTGTGAATTGCTGCCTGTGGTCACAAACAAGTTGAATAGTGAGTGAATGGAAGCCCTTTCTGTCAATAAATAAATTGGCCTCGTGACGAGGACCACACAGCGCGCCATGCGTGGAAGTGATGGTTCCTTACAGCTGTGGCAATCCAGCAGTGGGAAATCTCAGTGTTTTTCTCTTGCACGCCAGTCTCCATAAGGAAATGTAATGAACTATTGGCACTTAGCAAACAGGGCCTTGCCAGATTTCTGAGAACAGAAAACTGATTCAAGTTATCAATGTCCCTTGAAGTGGTTTAGAAGGAGCCAGAGGCATAAACATTTACAGTCATGGTGATCTTCACTGCTACAGGCAGGGCAGTGCATTTCGTGACACTGGGCTTCCAATCATGCTACAATGGATTGCACAGATACTTAAACCACAGTGCAAAATGCACATGGTCTGACACCATCACCCTTTTTGAACCTAATCTGCCTATGAAGTTGATTCACGTTAACATGATAATGTCTTTTTTCTTGGAACTAAAGATTTGTAGACCATGCAGGTTAACAACCTGACTGCGATTGTCTCCACACACTGCTCTTGATGTAAGGTTCAACTATAATGTGCTTTGTCTGAATACCTGCACGCTCCAATGCCTCCTGCGTTCTTGACTCCTTCACCACCTTCTTATCAACTGTGCAAGACTTTGCTACCTTTCTTGCTGCTGCTGCTCCTCCTCCTGATTCGGGAGCTCCAGTGGGAAGGCCCAACAGGCTCACATTCAACAGTTGAGAACAAGCAAATCCTGTGAAACAGTCTTGGCCTCCACAAACTCACTCACTCTACAGAAGTATTAAATAAAGAAGCACTTGCTAAAACAGCCAAACACCTGACCCAAAACACCCTAGGCTAAAAGGATTAAGTGAGATTTGACTTGATGGAATGAGGATTCCTCTAAATAATACTTGCAAAGGCTACTTACCAGTTGTTCTACTGTGATTTTCTGGGCTAGTTAATGTAGTCATGTTTCAGATGTGCATGGCTCATTTCGGGCACCTGCTGTGAACTCTATTGAGCACCGAGACCAATATGGCACCGCGTACACTCCTGGAAGCCTTCTGTCCAGAACTTTGCAGAGACCAGTTTGGTCTTCAAAACCTTTTGAGCTGCATCACAAATTTTACCCCACTACCTCAGACAATGAAGTGTCAGCGTAAACTCTGTGGTCACATCTATGGAGTGGAGCTTGACACAACTGACACAAAGCACACTTATTGTCACTGAAACACAGCTGGCACTTATGAGAAACGACTGGAGCAAGGGGGCTTTTCAGCCTGGAAAGCCAAAATCCAAGGAGTGATTTTATAGAGGCATTTAAAACTAGTAAAAGGTAAATTTAGGACTGCTGTCAGGAAATTAGTGGGGTGACGGTGATGTAGTGGTAATATCACTGGACTAGTAATCCAGAGGCCCAGGCTAAAGTTCTGGGGGCAGGGGTTCAAATCGTACCATGGTAACTGGCGGAATTTAAATTTAATTAATAAAAGAATCTGGAATTAAATGCTAGTCTCGGTAATGGTGACCATGAAACCATTGTTGTAAAAACCCATCAGGGAAAGAAATCTGCCATCTTTACCCGGTCTGACCTACATGTGACTCCAGACCCACAGCAATGTGGTTGGCTCTTAACTGCCCTCTGAAATGGCCCACTAAGACACTCAGTTCAAGGGCAATTAGGGATGGGTAACAAATGCTGGCCTTGCCAAAGATGCCCACATCCCATGAAAGAATAAATTAATTCTTCACACACAATAGTGGTCAACATATAGAATGGATTCCACATGGCATGGGAGAGGCAAAACTATTGGAGTCATTAAAAAAATTGCATGCTACAATGAAGAGGGGTTTCAGGCACAGATGTGTTAAAATGGGTCAAGTAAACTGCCTCAGTAATACAATTGTGAAAAATAATTTGGTAACTATTTTTCCACTCAGATAGCCTGAACTACAGACTTCCAGGCAGCACAGTTTCAAGTCACATATGCATCTTCGTACAAATTTACAAAATTAGACTGGGAGACACCAGAATATTTAAGAAACTCCCTGCTGCTAAAACTTGGTTCAGTGTATTCCATAAAAATACTACAGATTGTTGTTAAAAAAAAAGAGTAAGCTTGCCAAGGCATTACTCAAATGACATGCAGATATGAAGTGCTGAAATCCTGTCCTTAGAGGAATGCCATTACAGCAGTCAAGTGGATAACAAACCTGAAAAACCAGGATATTGTGTTAGCTGAATTAGAAAAACAAGCAGAGGGCACGGGTCAGGAAACAGTAAAGTCTTACAATAATCCAACATCCCTCCACTCCACACAGTATCGATGAGTTATGGAGTGCCCAGCACTCAAACACTTACATTCAGAGCCCAGTAATTCCTTTATCAGCTTACTTTATGGTTAGGATACTTGAAGGGGGACGGACAGCTCACAAGCCATTTTAAACTAGTTATTCCCTTCAGTGATAAAAGCAAAATACTGCGGATGCTGGAAATCTAGTACAAAAACAAAAATACCTGGAAAAACTCAGCAGGTCTGACGGCATCTGCGGAGAGGGATACAGTTGACGTTTCAAGTCCATATGACTCTTCATCAGATGAAGGGTCATACGGACTCGAAACGTCAACTGTAGTACCCTTCTCTGCAGATGCTGTCAAACCTGCTGAGTATTCCCTTCAGTGGTTGTGTTGACATTCTAAATGGTGAAAGTGATGCCTCCAGCTCACCAATACACACTTGTTATTCAACTTCTTACTTGTCTATCTCTCATGGTGTACCAAGCAGCAAGCCAGAGAATATAGCCTGTTTTCTACCTGTCCTAGCTGTCTTTACCACAATGTCTTACCTTTTCCATTGTCTGTCACTTCTTGTCCTCACTTCTCTCTTCCCAATTCTTTCTGGGTGAGTCTCTCTTTTTGTTTCCTTCCTGTTGGGAAATGGTAGGTTGCATAGCATGGGGTAAGGTGCCACTGACTGCATTTGGGTTAGGAGTTATGGAATGGGTCTTAGTGGTTCCTGGCCCATTATTTCTCCCCATCACTTGTGCTTCCATCCAGCCCTCACTTCTGGAATCTTCCTTAGCCCTTCACATTCCTATCACATCACTTCCTATTGGAGCACCACATTCAACAATTGAATCCTCTTTTTCCTCTCATACTGCTGTCATTCATCTCACACTTAACCCCTCATCCACTCTCTCCCCTTATGGGCAGGTACCAGAAGGCCACAGGCCTCCTCACATGCAACCTTCATTCCTCATCTCCCTCAACCCACTCTGTCCACCCTTTCCTATATGACTCCTTCAATGAAGGATAATTTTCTTTCGAAATTCAATTCTTTGGAAAAAAATAGAAAAATCAAATTAGAATAAGGGTGGACATTGTTCTCTGCCTGCTTCTGTTTCTACCACACCCCTTCTTTCTGTTTTATGGGTGATAGCAACTAGAATTTGCCTCATAGCTTTAATCAATAAGGACTTTTAACTTTTCTAATAATCAACAAAACACAAATGAGATAATTCATTGACTTCCAAATGAGATTTTAGTGCTTAAATTCTGCTAATTGCACTTATATAGTTTTAATATAGAAAACATTAGTTCATAACTTAATGATATTACTCCTTCTTTGTGCTATTTAATTATTTCAATGGGGTTCATTTTAACTGCCTTCATCTGTCATTAATAATGGCCTCATGCTTATAGCCCATCGTAACCATTTCGGAGAATAAGCCCTTTTAATATGGAAACCAGATTCCTGTGATGTAAATAGAACCAGATTGCCATTTTAGGTTGGAACTGGTCAGAACCAGCACAGTACAGGTTATTCCAAAGCTGTTTGGTTGGCCTCCCATCTTCCACTCTCCATAGACTCAAGTTCTTTCAAAATTCTGGTCTCCTTATCACATATGATGTCCCAATCACCCATCAGCCCTTTGGTCATGGGTTGACATTGGCTCTCATCCAGCAATGCCTTGATTTTAAAAATCTCATCCTGGTGTTCAAATCACTTTATGGCCTCATACCTCCCTATGCCTGTAACCTCCCCCGGACCCACAGCCCCATTTTGTATTTCTCCAGCCAACTCTGGCTTCTTGTGCATCCTCACTTTTTCTGCCCCATCATTGTCAGCTGTGCCTTCGACTGCCTGGAATTCCTTCCTTAAATCTCCCTGCCTCTCTCTCCTCCTTTAACATATTTCTTAAAGCCTACCATTTTGACCAAGCTTTTGGTCACCTGCTTTTGGCATGGTGCACTATTGTGTGATTATGCTCCTCTGAAGTATGTTGGAACATTGCACTATGTTAAAGGCACTATACAATTATTTCACAGTATTGTCAAAGCTACAGCTATGCAGGCAAGTGGAGTGCATTCCATTACAAACCTGACTTCTGCCTTGTAGATGAAGGAAAGGACTTGTGGAGTCAGGATCAATGAGTCACTTGCTGCAGAATACCCTGCTCTAGTATCCACAGCATTTATGTGATTGGCCCTTTTGAATCCCTGGTCAATGGTGACCTCAGAAGGTTGATGATGGAGGATTCATGGATAGTAATGCCATTGAACATCAAGGAATAGGGGCTAAGTTCCTTCTTGCTGGAGGTAGTCATTGCCTGACACTGAGTGGTGAATTGTTAATCGTCACTTATCAGCCTAAGCCTGGATGTTCAGCTCTTGCTGCATGATGTCATGGACTGATTCATCATCTGAGGAATTGTAAAAGGGGCTTGAACAGTGCATTGTCATCAGCCAACATCCCCACTTCTGAACTTATGATGGAGGCAATAATATCGATGATACAGCTGAAGATAGTTTGCCCTAGAATACTGTCCTGAGGAACATCTGCAGGTACTGAGATGATTGGCCTCCAACACTCACAGCCAGTTTCGTTTGTGCCAGGTATGGTCACTGGAGTGAATTCCCAAGGGTTATTGGTTTAATGCTGACTTAATGTCAAGGATAGCCACTCTCACCTCAGTTCTGGAGCTCAAGGCTGTAATGAGGGCTGGGGCAGAGTGTCCAAGGCAATGCTCAAACTGAGCATCAGTGAACAGGCCATTATTGCGTATAGTACTGCTGGTGACTCTTCAATCACACTACTGATGATTACAGGTGAGCTGATAGGGAGCAACTGGTCGCTTTGAATCTGTCCTGCTTATTTTGGTGCACATAATTTTTCAAATAGTCAGATAGATGTCAATATTGTCATTGTATTGGAACACCTCAGCCAGGGTGCCCAGATAGGTCTAGAGCACTTTCTCAGCACTACAGCTGCAATGTTGTCGTGGTCCATTGCCATTATTGTATCCACTTGGATGTTTCCTGGTATCACGTAGGGTGAATTGAATTGGCTACAGACTGACATCTGTGATAGCAGGATCCTCAGGAGAAGGCCAATATGAATCATCCACTAAAGATGGATGCAAAAGTTTCAGCCTTGTCTTTCGCACACAGTTGCTGGGCTCCATCATCATTGAGGGTGGGGATGTTCTGAGAGCCTTCTCTTCCCGCCAGTTGTGTAATTGTCCATCACCATGAACAGCTGACTGTGGCAGGGTTCCAGAGGTTTGATCTGATCCAGTTCTTGTGGGATTGCTTAGATTTGCCTACTGGATGCTGGTTTCACTGTTTAGCATGTATATAGTCCTGAGCTGTAGATTCACGAGATTGGCATCTAATATTCAGCTACTGGTGATGCTGCTTCCAGCATGCTCTCCTAAATTGAACCAGGGTTTGTCTTCCGTCTTGATGGTGATGGAGGAGTGGGATGAGTCAGGCTAGCAGCTTACAGATTCTGTAAGTGCGGTCACAAAGTAGTTATCAGTAACCCAGAGGTCTTGACCAATAATCCAGGGGACCTGCTTAAATCCCACCACAGCAGTGTAAGAATCTAAAGACAATTCTAAAAAGTCTTAATGTAAAAATCTGGCACAAGTAAAAGTGAGCTTGAAGCTGTTGGATTGTCCTAAAAATTCAACTGAATCACTGCTGTCCTTTAGGGAAGGAAACCTGCTGTTCTTACCCACTCTGTCCTATATGTGACTCCAGTCCCATTCCAGATTGGTTGACCCTTAACTTCCCTCTGAAGTGGCCGAGCAAGCCACTCAACTGAATCAAAACGCTGCAAACAGCAAGAAGAATTAAACAAGCTGTGATCTAGATATTGAATAGGTATTGATATGAAGGTAAAGACGGGCATCATAATAGGCTGTATCATCGAACCAACCCTCTTCTCCATCTTCTTCAAAGCAATCTGCACCTTGCCTCCAGCAAATTACCAACAGGCATGGAGATAATTTACAGAACAGATGGGAATCTGTTCAACCAACACTGCCTTCAATCCAAAAAAAACTCCAGCTTCAGTCATAGAGCTCCAATGCACAAATGACACTTGTACACGCGCTCCAGGAACTGAGCTCCAGGTCACTGTCACCTCCTTCTTTGAAGCATATGAGAAAATGGGTCTTTCCCTAAACACCCAGAAAACTATGATCCTCTTCCAAATAGCTCCCACAGCACAACACCACCTCACCCCTACCTTCAAGTAAGATCAATGGTGAGATCCTGGAAAATGTGAACCATTTTCCATATCTTGGGAGCCTTTTCTCATAGAAGGCAGACATAGGTGACGAATTTCATCATCTTGTGCTAGCTCAGCCTTCGGCCAACCGAGAAAAAGAGTCTTTGAACTCAAACCCAAGACCAAGGTCCTGGTTTACCAGGCAGCAGTGATCTCCCTGCTTCTATAGGCTTCAAAGATATGGATAACCTACAGCAGATACCTCAAAATACTGGAGAAGTACCATCAGCAGGGCCTTTGCAAGATTCTCCAAATCCAGTGGCAAGAAAGGCGGCCTAACAGCACCCTCTCCCAAGCCAATATGCCTAGCATCAAGGTGCTAATCACTCAAAACCAGTTCCATTCAGCAGGGTATGTTGTTCATGTGCCTGACAACCAACTCCCACAGCTACTGCTATACTTGGATCTCTGTCATGGCAGGGGACTCACAGAAGGACAGTGGAAATGCTTTTAGGATGTCCTCATAGCATCCCTGAAAAGTCAGACATGCCTGCTGACCATGAGAGTCCCTGGCTTGTGACTAACCAAAATGGAGAAGGCACTGGGCATATCGAGGGTCTTCATCGGGAACACGGAAAAGGTTGAGGTATCAGAGAGAGCGTACAAACGTCCAAACAACTCATCTACCTGACCCTTCAAGCATCACTTGCCCTGCATGTGACAGAGTTTGCAGATCGTGTATTAGACTTATCAGCCATCTTAGAACCCATCGAACTCAAATGGAAGCAAGTCATCCTCGATCCCAAAAGACTGCCTAAAAAGAGAGGCACGCCCAGCCCAGTCGACCTTGCAAAGCCCTCCTCACTAATGTCTGGCAGGCTGGTGCCAGCACTAGGAGATCTATCTCACATTTGACTCCAGCAACAGCCTAAACATCACAGTTACAGAATCTTGCGCACCAGTTCACGTCCCAGCTTCCTCCATCACCATTCTTGCATAGGTCCTGCCCATCAGTAGGACCCGCCAGAGCTGGGAGCAGGGCAGGATACAAGGTGGAGTGCTGCAGGGACTCTGGTGACTCTGCATTCCATGGACTGTCCATCGCACCGCTCCCCCCACCCCCACTGGGATCATCCGGTTCCGTCAAAAGTCAATGGGCTTTTAGCTGGGCCACTGCATTTCCCACGGTGGGTCCCCGAAGACGGGGCTGGAAAATCCCAGCCCATATAGTTTCATGGCTTCAGATCAAAAATTGCCACTCAGCTAGTTTGATACTTCCCAGCACTGGAATCTTACAATCAATAAACACATTGGAAACTTTCAATTGATTAATCACAGCAGGATTTGAACCCAACCCACATAAGTAAAAAGTTATCACCTAATAACAACAGTAACAATTCGAATTTATATACCATCTTTTTAACATAATAAAACATTCCAAGGAACTTCACAGAAGTGTTATAAGGCAAAATTTGACACTGAGCCACATAAGGAAATATTAGGGCAGGCACAAAGAGGAGCGTCTTACAGAAGGAAGAGAGACGGAAAGGCAGAGAGGTTTAGGGGATAAATTCCAGAGCTCAAGGGCTTGGCAACTGAATGTATGGCCACCGATGCTGGAATAATTAAAATTGGGGTGCTCAAGAGGTCAAAATTGGAGGAGTACAGATAACTTGGAGATTTGAGGGGCTTGGAGGGGGTTAAAGTGTTAGGGAGGGGCCAGCCCATGGGGTAACTGAAAGCAAGGATGAGAATTTTAAAATCGAGGAGTTACTTAACCCAGAGCCAATGTCATTCAGCAGGCAGATAATTAAACAGGACCAGGTGGGACTAAGGAGACTGGCAGCAGAGCTTTTAATGACCATAAGTTTACCAAGGATTAAAGAGGTTGCTGGCCAGGACTGCTTTGGAATAGTCGAGTCTAAGAGTTAACAGCGGCAGATGAGCTGAGGTGGGTGGGGGGGGGGGGGGGGGGGGGGGGGGGCGGTGGGGGGTGGTGGTGCAGGGCTTTTGTTGAGGGGGGGGTTGTCAGATGATGTTATGGAGGTGGAAATGGGAGGTTTTAGTGATTGAGGGGGATTTGTGGTTGATAGCTAATCTCAGAGTCAAATACCAAGATTACAAACAGCCTGGTTCAACCTCAGGCAGATGCCAGGGAGAGGCATGGGGTGGGTAACTAGGGAACAGAGCTTATAGTGGAGCTAGAGACAATGGCTTTGGTCTTCCCAACATTTAATTGGAGGGAATTTCTACTCATCCAGTAATGGGTGTTGGACATGCAGTCTGAAAATTTAGTCCTGTTGGTGCACTAAATTGTTATTTTGTTTTCTTTACATGTGGGATATTTGGTTTGGAAAGATCAACTAAGAACTCTGGATCTTACACCATCTATCAAAGAATTGGTCACAGGCAGGGCCCAGGAGATGGAAGTGCAGATTTTTTTTTATTAATTGGATGTGGGTGTTGCTGGCTAGGCCATCCCTAATTGCCTTTAAGAGTCAACCACATTGCTGTGGGTCTGGAATCACATGAAGGCCAGCAGATTTCCTTCCCTAAAGGGGAGGTGAACCAGATCAGTTCTTAAGACAATGGTCGTCATTAGACTTTTAATTCCAGATTTTTTTTTATATCAGATTCAAATTCAGCCACCCGCCCTGGTGGGCTTTGAACCCAGGTCCCTATAGCATTAACCTTGGGTCTCTGGATTACTAGTCCAGTGACAATACCACTATGTTGCCACCTTACCAGGATCTGGAGCCAGATGGGGAGTGCATTGTGGAGTGGGGGGGGTGGTACCATGAATACTGCATTAATACCAGGAATGGGCAGGTTGTCTTATGAGGAAAGGTTGGACAGGTTAAGCTTGTATCCACTGGAAGTTAGAGGAGTAAGAGACAATTTAATTGAAATCTTTATGACCTTGCGGGGACTTGACAGGGTGGATGTGAAGAGGATGTTTCCACTTGTGGGAGAATCTAGAACTAGGGGTCGCTGTTTAAAAATAAGGGGTCATTCATTTAAGACAGGGGTGAGAAATTCTTTCTCTCAGAGGGATGTGAGTCTTTGGAACTCTCTTCCTTTAAAGGCGGTGGAAGCAGAGCCTTTGAATATTTTTAAGGCAGAGCCAGATAGATTCTTGATGAACACCAGGGTGAAAGGTTATCGGGGAGGCAGGAATGTGGAGTTGAGGTTACATTCAGATCAGCCGTGATCTTATTGAATGGCAGAGCAGGCTCAAGGGGCCGAGTGGCCTCACTCCTGCTCCTAATTCGTATGTTTGTGTGATTTTTTTTAGCTGGTCTGTCAGTTTCAGGTTGCGGATGCTGATTCCAATTTTCTTTTTGAAAACCTGCCAGGAAACCACAAAGCTGCAGAGGTGAGAAGCAGCAGCGGGAACTGAAAGTGCTCCTGTATGAAAAATGATACGTCGAATCCCTGTAATTGTAGAACCAATAGGATGTTGTGATGGGTTGGGGGGTGGGGGGTGATGGAGGGTGGAGGGGATACATTTGGGGCAATGTTGGAGAGGGCTGGGAGTGTGTTGGAGGGGGCGAGGGGGAAGGTTGGAGGAGGGGTTGGGCAAGGTTGGAGGAAGTTTAGGGGGAAGGTTGGAGGTGAGTTGGGGGGAAGGTTGGAGAGGGGTTGGGAAAAGTTGGAGGCCAAATTGAGGGGAAAGTTTGAAGGGGGTTGGGGGAAAGTTGGAGGGGAGTTGGGAGAAGGTAGGACGAGTGGTTGGGGTAAGCTGGAGGGGGGTTGGGGGGAGGTTGAGGGGGTTGGGGACAAGTTTAGAGGGGGATTGGGAGGTAAGTTGGAGGTAGGGCTGGGGGAAGGTTAGAGAGGGGTTGAGGGGATTGGAGCAGATGTTGAGGGGGCAGGTTAGCTACAGAGTTGAAGGGTTTTGTAAATGTAATGATTTCTTTGTAGCCACTTTCCTAACATCAGTTGATTACTCTGAGATTAATTATCCTTAGAGACTCAGCATTTGGCCTCCAATTTCACCATTTCTACAGTCACTCTGCCTATTGCATGCAGATGTAATGAAAGACAAAACCTACATTTATACAACACTTTTCACAATATCCCAAATCGTTTTACAGCCAATTAAGCACTTTTGAGTTGTAGTCACTGGTATAATGTAGACAATGTTATCAAATGGCAGAGCAGGCTTGAGGGGCCGAATGGCCTACTCCTGTTCCTAATACATAAGTTTGTATGTCGTTCTGGGATGAATGAGATATGCTGGGCCAGATGGCCTTTATCAACCATAATTATCTTTCAAACCGAGGATGGAATCATGGTTGGGGAGTTCTGTTTATTTTGTTCCTAATGAAAATTTACTGCGAGCGGGCTTTATGGGATGAGATTGACAGGACAGGAGTGGATATCGGGCTCATGATGAATCAGTAGCCTGTTTTACACTGTGCATGATTCTCAAGGGTCTTTTCCATTGACTTCAATCTTGTCCTTTCGTCGAATTACTCTATCTTGGTGCTTTTTATGAGTTTTTTGAGCTACTGAAATATCGTGATAAAGTTGTGTTGCATGATAGATATTGAAAATATATTGTAGTGAGAAGCAGCAATCAGCAGAGTCTTCAGACTTGCTGCTCACAAAACAGATACAACTGTTAGCCATTCAGTCTTTATTCTCTGGCCTCCTGTAAGTTCTGTTGCACAGACACACCTGAGGGCCCAGGAACTGGAGAAGCACTGGGGCCCCATGATTTCTCTCCCCGTAAGGGTCCTGACAAAGTGGCAATGATTAACAATCTCACTTAAGTTTCATTTTCTTGTTGACAGTGTCAAAACAGCAATATATAAATGAGGAATTATTGCATGCAATTATAGCGCTTTAACACATTCATAAGTATTCTGCCAAATTAATATTCATGGGTTAAAACATATAAAATTAAAAGATAGAATGTCATACAGGAGCACCTGTCCACCATTATCACCAACAATAATTTTTCTCATGGGGTCTTAAAGGTTTTTAAATAAAATGTTTAAAGTGCATAGCAAGTTGATTAGGAAATGACAGGTAACTAGTTGGCTTGTGATCCTTCATCTGCACTCTGATCGAAGATTTTGTTCTTATCTTTCCCGAAGCTAATTTGAAGCAAGAATCATTTTAGATTGTTAACCAAGCACAGCATCAATGGAGGGAATCTTCTGCAGCCTCTGGACTGCCTCTGGACTGCCATGGGGTCCAGGACAGGGCTGGCTGTCACAGTGAGCCAGTTTTGTCTTGTAACTCTAGTGTGTCATACACTGGGAATGTTAAAGGGCAAGAGCTGTTAGAAGGTTCCAGTTCACAAATTAACATGGAGTGTCTGGGATTAGATTCCCAATGAAAAGAACTACACCCTGCAAAGTTAAAGGAGCAACCATTAATTTTATTTTAAAAGATCTGTAACACTTGCAGGAGAAATTAGTTCTGGTTTGAAAGGGAAACAGGCAGTAGGCTCCAACATGTCTAAAAATGCAATAAAGTGTAAAAAATTAAAATTTACAAGGTGAAGGAGGAGCATTAGCCAAAACTGTCTCGAAATTGAATCGCATGACCTTGGCACTCAAATCCCTTTCAAGGATAACTGCTGAAATCTGAGCTTCTGTATAGGTTTTTTCTTGCAACAACAGTGATGGAATGTTGAGTATACCTGTAGCTTAAGCTTTATAAAAAGTCCATTTCCCACTGCTGATCCAAGCGGTGAAAGGGCTGGGGGTCAGGCTGCCAAGCCTCCAGTATTGTCGTAGAGTCTCCAGGAATTAAAAATTAATCTCCTGGACAATACGGCAAGAGACTTAAGGGAACAATCATTGGAAACATACACCTTTCCCTTTGCAGCCACGTTAAAACCCTACATTCCAAAGAAAATGGGATGATTTTTTGCTTTGCCCCACAGTGAATGTGTTTCAGAATAACTCAGCCATTACTGACTTACCAGCATCTAATGAAACTCCAGGGATCCATCCAGTCAGCCAGCGTTGGCAACCTGGCGGGGAGGGGATCGGCTGGAGATGCCCCTTCAATGCCCATCCAACTTTCTGGGTGCTGTGGGGGTCAGGTAGATAAAGATGCATTTGAAGTGGTGCCAGTATTGGAAAGCACGGGAAGGTCCAATGGCCGAGACTGGTGCGGGGTGCCCTGTGGCTTTATTCTGCTGGCAAAACTTTCGGTCAGATTAAGACTAGGGTGCATTTACACTACGAGGTTAGCATGCGTTGAGAGCATTTTCTGCTCTCCGTTCACCCTAAAGGTTCAGGATGGAAATTGTAAAAGAATGCTTGATCCTATTCCAAAGTGAATTAAAACAAGATTTCCCTCCCCAGGAAATCTCAATCCATTTCATTCTGATGACAGCTCTCTCTGTCTATGGGCTGAATTTTACACAGAGGGACGGTCCCCCGTCTCTCTGCCTAAAAGTCAGAGACGAGCCTGCCTGTGCTTGGTCGGCTCACCCACGTCCATTGAACGGCCGTCAGGCCTTGCACTGGCTTGAGGTGGGTCTTCTACCACCATCTGAGAGAAAACCCTGCCGAGAGCTGGCAGCCAAGCTCTCTGGTCTCAGCAGCACCAGCGGGAGCTCGTGGCCACCACTGGGACTGCAGCGAATGCCCTGAAGAACAGGAGCCTGGAGCTCAGAACAAGCTGAGTCTGGGGTCTCGCTGGGGCCATGCTGACAGACCCCAAGGAGGGGGTGTGGGGGTGCAGGGTGGACAGGGCAGGGGCGTTGGAGGGGAAAAGTGGGGGTGAGGGGATTTTGGGTGGGGTCTCCAAAGGGCACTGGGGTGCCCATACAGAGGGCAAACCTCGGCCGGCTGCCAGCTGGCCACCTTTTACTGGGAAGTCCGGACTTTTGGCGTCAGCCACTCCCATTGCAGGAGTAATTCCACTGACGCTGGCCCTTAATTAGCCATTAATTGGCCATTTGAATGCCTCATTGGTCCATGGGTGAGCAGGGCACCTGATGCCAACTCCGCTGCAGGTCAGATACCTGCAGGACTGAGAGGGGGCAGGCAGGTGACAGGCACCATGCCACTGCCATGGCACCCAATTTTACTCCCTCCTCCCCCTTCCCCCATCTCCCCCATCTGCTATTCCACCCCAGGAGTCCACAGAATTCAGCCCTATGTAGGTTCCAACTACTCAGTGACTGCAGCATCAGTGCAAAGTGAAACCACTTTTGACCAATGCTGTACTTGTTGGATAATGCAGTGAACTCCAGTACAGTACACAGTCAGTCCAAATTTGCAGTGTTAAATCCCAACCCTCCCTTTTATCTCACGCTCCTCAGTGACTGGTTTAATGCTATTTTTGGTCTACCAGCAGAATTGATTTGTCACTTTAATAAAAACGTCAGAATTTATGAACCAGTGCGAACACAGCTGAAATGCTGATGAAATACTGAGACTGCCATTTACCACATGTGGCTAAATTGGTGCAGGATATCACACCCAATCATTTTGCAGGAATTATTTTTGCAGCAGGCAGTAACATCTGACAAGCAGAGCAATAGTTGGGAGTGACAAACAGTACATTCCGGAGAGCATTTAAAGTGATGTAAAAGTGCAGAGTTTTACAAAGACAGGATATTTCCGGCTGCAGTGTAATTAGCTGTTAAAATGAGAAAGCCCACGAAGAGTAGGAGACTCCAATCATTAGGGCACCAAAGACTCTAGCTGTTTGATTTATTACACTTCCTCCCCATCTGAATTTCATTGTAAGTTGTTTGATTCAGTTGAAATCATTAATGATTTCTTCAAACCCTGAATGCAAGCAGTTGGTTTAACTCATCAGTTACTGTTTACAGTCACACCTAAAATACACAACTGCAGCGTAAGAAAATAAAAATGTTTCAAATGCAGGCAGCAACTGAATACATCACAGTACCAACTTTTTCTAGCCTAAGCAGTGTGTAAAAATTGCATAATGCCATTTCATCAGTGGGCTTCACAGTGGGCTTCCATTCTCTGGCGGGGGTTGTGGGGAGGGGGATTGGGAGGTGGGAGGTTGGTTTCGTACCCAGGAGTTACCCCAGAAGATGCACAAAGGGACTCTGCACCCCCCACCCTCCCTCCACCCCACCACAGAGGTTCCCATGCAAGGACTGCACTGAGCTTGCCGAAGGAAGTTTAAACTTCTGATGGGTAATTACCCTGCCCGTGGAACCCTCCAAAACTCCAGTATAAATTGGAGACGGTGAATGGTTCCAACTTGCTTACCAGAATAGTTACCCAAGAAAGGTTAGAAGGATTAAAACCATTTCTAACTCCTGGGTAACTATGGCACTGACACCCCCCAACTCCCCTCATTAAACCCTCTGACTACCCTCTTCATGCCTTGACTGCTGCTCCCGAACCCTGGCTACCCTCCCGACCACCAACCCTCAACCCCAACTATACTCCTGACTACCCTCCTGACCACCCAACTACCCTCCAACCCTTTTCCCACTAAACCTCCTGATCCATCCTACCCACTGCCCCTCTCCACGCATCCTACCCATTTACATTATGTTCATACCTGCTACCTGGCTTCTCAAAGTGTCTGAAGCCTTTAAGCTTACCTGCTTTACACTAGCTAGTGCTGTAAAAAGGGGAACTAGCTTCCTTTTTCCTGATGCTGCTGTTCTGCACTGGCCTTGGGAACCAGGTACGCTGCGTATCTCCCACCAGGCCCATGTCGGAAGAGCAGGTGACAAACTTGCAGCTCCTAACCTGGGTAAGTGAAAAAGAGCAGAGTGGCAATCTGACTGTGAGTGCCATTCCACGAAAGTTCTGGCTGTATATTTGCAAAATGGATTTTGTTGAGATTGCTGCTGCTTCTTTTACTGATGGAGCTTTGGTAGCATCTGTGAGCACATTATTTGTAACTTCAAGTCCTACTCCAGGAGTTCAGCACAGAAATCAAGGCTGACACTCCAGTGCAGTACTGAGGGAATGCTACATTATCAAAGGTGCCATTTTTCGGATGAGACGTTAAACCTAGTGTCCGTCTGCTCTCTTGGGTGGAAGTAAAAGTTCCTATGGCACTATTCTGAAGAACAGCAGAGGAGTTATTCCCCAGTATCCTAGTCAATATTTATTCTTCAATCAACATCACACAAAAAAAGACAGGGTCATTATCACATTGTTTTTTGAGAGAGTTTGCTGTGAGAAAATTGGTTGCTGTGTTTCCTACATTACAAAAGTGACTACACTTCAAAGAGTGCTTCATTGGTTGTAAAGTATTTTGAGATGTCCAATAGATGTGAAAAATGCTTTTTAAATGCAGGTCTTTTTTCCTTTCTGTTCAACATTGAGCTCATTGAGGTAAGGATGAACGATAATGAACAATTAAAGAACAGGTACATTTTATCATTTGTGTGAATGTATGTGAGAGGGTAACCTGGAAAAGGAGGAGTCTGAGAGGATGTGTGTGAGGGCACAATAGCGTCATGGGATGGGAAAGCATGGCCCAGAACTTGATAGTGTGTGAAAGGAGGCGGAGGGGGTCAGGTGCAGGCTACACGCGTCTATGTGAATGGGCACAAGGGCAATATGAAATTCATGCAAGAAGCTCATTATCATGCTGCTTTACTGGCTGCAAGCCTGCTTGGCAGAGGCAGGGCTGGGAAATCAGACTTCATGGATGCCACTTAAAGGCAGCAGCACTAGACAAAAAGTGGAGGTTCTCTCTTGCCGCAGCCAGCAGCGCAAGTTTGCAAGTGAGGAAATGTCTTCAAGCAGTACAGAGGGGGCGCCCAGGTTCTCCAATACAGCATTGGAGTGGTGCGATGGAAACCATGCAGAAATATGTGACCTCCTGGAACAAAAACGAGCAGCTTCACTGCCTGGCAGGACAACCCAAGGTCGCAAGCCAAGAAGGCAGCATTCTAACACCTCAAGGTTGACACCCAAAGACAAACCCAGAAGATAACAGACAATTGGTGGGAGGAGAAAGCCCAAGGGATCTATCAGCATGACATGCTCAGCTTTTTTGAAGTCACCAGGGCTATCTGTAGAGCACGGTCAAATGTACAAAATCTCCTTCACTCACAGAATGGTGTCTCTCTCCTTAAGGATGACGACACCATTTGTCAATGCCGGAAAGAACATTTCCAACAATTCCTCAGCCATGAATGCACCACAGCAGCTGGTGCTTTCCAGGCTATTTCCCAGTACCCTGTGGGAAGATCCATGGGTGAACCACTATTGATGGGAGACTTGCAACAAGCAACCAAACGCATGAAAAACAACACAAACTACAGCCCCAATAGTATTCCATGAGGTCTTCAAAGCCAGTGGGCCTTTGCTCACATCAAGACTCCATGCAATCATCTCATGAATTTGGAAAGAAAAAGAACTCCCCAGGCCCCCCAAAATCCAACTTCAGGAATGCGACAATTGTAACGGCCTTCACAAAGGAAGATAAATAATGTATTTCCCTCTTGTCCATGGCAGGGAAAATTCTGACCTGCATTCTCCTGAATCGCCTTCTTCCTGTGGTTGAGGAACTCCTCCCAGAGACACAGGGACCTTCCAGAGGAACCTATAACATGGTCGTTGTTGCCAGACAAATCCGTTAAAAATATCAAGAACAACTCCAGGAACTCTTCAATGCTTTCATCAACCTGACCAAAATATTTGACTCAGTATATCGCAAGGCTCTGTGGATTGTGCTGCAGAGATTTGGATGTCCAAGAAACTTCATCACAATCCTGCAACTGCTTCATGATGATATAACTGCAACTATCTTCAGAGGAAGGTCTGAAACAGGCACCTTCAAAATCCGGACCAGTGTCAAGCAAGGCTCTGTGAAAGCCCCCATACTATTTAGAATCTACATCATGGCAGCTATTCACCTCATCAAAGACCTCGGGTCTAAGTATTAAGTAACATCTAAATGGAAAATTCTTTAACCTCAGTCACCTCAGTCATGCCAAAACTAAACTGAACGCTATAGACTACATGATCTAGTTTGCGGATGACTGCAGTGTCATTGCACACTTTGCACTAGATTTGGAAGCCACACTCAATCGCTTCAATTCTGCATCCAAGAGACTCGGCCTGTCCTTTAGTGTTCATAGAGTCATAGAGTTATAAGGATAGAAACAGGCCCTTTGGCCCATCGTGTCCATGCCGGCCATCAAGCACCAATCTATTCTAATCCCATTTTCCAGCACTTGGCCTGTAGCCCTGTATGCTATGGCACTTCAAGTGCTCATCTAAATACTTCTTAAGTGCTGTGAGGGCCCCTGCCTCTAAAACTCCCTCAGGCAGGGTGTTCCAGATTCCAACTGCCCTTTGGGTGAAAAAATGCTTCCTCAAATCCCCGCTAAATCTTCTGCCCCTTACCTTAAATCTATACCCCCTAGTTATTTTCCGCCAAGGGGAAAAGCTTCTTCCTATCTACCTTATCTATGCCCCTACTCTAAGGAAAACAACCCTAGCCTATCCAGTTTCTCTTCATTGCTGAAACGCTCCAGCCCAGGCAATAGCTTGGCTAATTCTCCTCTGCACCCTCTCCAGTGTAATCACATCCTTCCCATAGTGTGGCGACCAGAACTCCATACAGTACTCCAACTGTGGCCTAACTAGCATTTTATACAGCTCTAACATATCCTACCTGTTCTTATATTCTATGCCTCAGCTAATAAAGGCAAGTATCCCTTAATGCCTTCTTAACCACCTTACTTATCTGTGCTGCTGCCTTCAGGGATCTGTGGACATATACATCAAGGTCCCTCTGATCCTCTGTACTTCCTAGGGTCCGATCATTCCCTTGCCACGTTAGTCCTCCCAAAATGCATCACCTCACACTTCTCAGGATTAAATTCCATTTGCCACTGCTCTGCCCATCTTACCAGCCCATCCATATTGTAATCTAAGGCTTCCCTCTTCGCTATTTATGACACCACCAATTTTCATGTCATCTGCGAACTTACTGATCGTGCCTCCTATATTCACATCTAAATCATTTATGTACACTACAAACAGCAAGGGCCCCAGCACGGATACCTGCAGTACACCACTCATCACAGGTTTCAAATTGCAAAAATAAGCTTCAACCATCACCCTCTGCCTCCAGCCACGAAGCCAATTTTGGATCCAGTTTGCCAAATTGCCTTGGATCCCATGGGCTCTTACCTTCTTGACCATTCTCCCATGCGGGACCTTGACAAAAGTTTTACTGAAGTCCATGTAGACTACATCAACTACACTACCCTCATCTACACTAGTCACCTCATCAAAAAATTCAATCAAATTTTTTAGACATGGTCTCCCCCTGACAAAGCCAATGCTGACTATTCCTGATTGATCCCTGCCTCTCCAAGTGGAGATTAATCCTGTTCCTCAGAATTTTTGCCAATAGTTTCCCTACCAATGATGTTAGACTCACTGGCCTATAATTACCTGGTTTATCTCTACTACCCTTCCTGAATAATGGTACAACATTCACTGTCCTCCAGTCCTCTGGCACCTCTCCTGTGGCCAGAGAGGGTTTGAAAATCAGTGTCAGAGCCCCTGTAATCTCCTCTCTTGCCTCACATAGCAGCCTGGGATACATCTCAGCTGGACCTGGGGATTTATCCACTTTTAAGCCCACTAAAACTGCTAATATTTCCTCCCTTTCAATGCTAATTTGTTCAAGTATATCACAGTCCCCCGCCCTGATTTCTACACCTACATCATCCTTCTCCATAGTGAACACAGATGAAAAGTAATCATTTAGAACCTCATCTACATCCTCTTGCTCCATGCACAGATTGCCACTTTGGTCCTGAATGGACCCTGCTCTTTCCCTGGTTATCCTCTTGCCCTTAATATATTTACAAAATACCTTGAGATTTTCCTATATCTTGCCTGCCAGTGTTTTTTCACGCCCCCACTTCGTTCTCCCAGTTACTTTTTTAAGGCACCCCCCTACACTTTCTATACAGTTTTGGGCTTTCGCTGTTTTCAGCCCTCTGTATCTGCCATAAGCCTCTTTTTTTCCCTTATCCAAACCTCTATATCCCTTGACATCCAGGGTTCCCTTGACTTGTTGGTCCTGCCCTTCACCTCTACGGGAACATGTTGGGCCTGAACTCTCACTATTTCCTTTTTGAATGACTCCCACTGGTCTGATGTAGACTTTCCTACAAGTAGCTACTCCCAGCCCACTTTGGCCAGATCCTGTCTTGAAATCAGCCTTCCCCAATTCAGGACCTTTAGTTCCAGTCCATCTGTCCTTTTCCATAACTACCTTAAACCTTAGAGTTATGGTCACTATCCCCCGATATGCTTCCTCACTTCTACCAGTTGCCTGGCTTCATTCACTAAGATTAGGTCCAGTACCACCCCTTCTCTTGTAGGACTTTCTATGTGTTGGCTGAAAAAGCTCTCCGGGAAACACTTTAAGAATTCCGCCCCCTCTAAGCCTTTCACACCAAGACCATCCCAGTTAATATTGGGGAAGTTGAAGTCCCTTATGATTATTACCCTATTATTTTTACATTTCTCTGAGATTTGCCTACATATCTGCTCCTCTATCTCCCCCTGACATTTTGGAGGCCTATAGTACACTCCCAGCAAAATGATTGCCCCTTTTTGTTTTTAAGCTCTACCCATATGGCCTCATTTGAGGAACATTCTAAGATACCTTTCCTCCTTAATGCAGTAATTGACTCCTTGATCAATAGTCAATGCCTCCTCTTTTACACAGCCCCCTTTCACGCCTGAAGATTCTAGTCTGGAATATTGAGCTGCCAGTCCTGCCCTTCCCTCAGCCATGTCTCTGTGATAGCAACAATATCATATTCCCATGTGTTAATCAATGTCCTCAATTCATCTGCCTTACTTGTAACACACCTTGCACTAAAACAGATGCAATCTAGCCTTGCATTATTCCCTTATGCCTTAACAGGTCTATACTTGCTCTGCCTTCCAGACTGACTTAGTTTCTCTTCATATTTGGCTGTGCATCACCCCCTACTGTACCTCCACTCTGTATCCCATCCCCCTGCCAAATTAGTTTAAAACCCCCGCAACAACACTAGCAAACCTCCCTGCAAGGATGGTGGTCCCGTTCCGGTCCAGGTATAACCCGTCTGACTTGTACAGGCTCCACCTTCGCCAGAAACAGACCCAGTGATCCAGGAAACTAAAGCCCTTTCTCCTGCAACATCTCTTCAGCCACTCAATCATCCTCTCTATCCTCCTATTCCTATACTCAGTAGTACATGGCACAGGGAGTAATCCAGAGATTCTAACCTTTGAGGTCCTGCTTTTTAATCTGCTATCTAGCTCCCTAAATTCTTGTTACAGGATCTCATCTCTCTTTCTATCTATGTCGTTTGTACCAATGTGAAACACAACCTTGGACTGTTTACCCTTCCTATTCAGAATGCCCTGCAGCTGTTTTGTGACATCCTTGACCCTGGCACCAGGGAGGCAACACACCATCCTGGCATCATGCCTAAGGCCACAGGAGCACTTGTCTGCACCCCTCACTATTGAGTCTCCTACCACTATTGCTCTTGCATTCTTACTCCTCCCGCTTTGTGCAGCTGAGCCACCCACATCCAAATACTAATATTTTGCCATTTCATTATATGGTCTGAAATGCGTGAGAATGTTTTTTTTATTCATTCGCAGGATGTGGGCTTCAGTGACTGGGCCAGCATTTATTGCTCATCCCTAGTTGCCCCTGAGAAGGTGGTGGTGAGCTGCCTTCTTGAACTTCTGCAGCCCATGTGGTGTAGGCATACACACAGTGCTGTTAGGGAGGGAGTTCCAGGATTTTGTCCCAGCAACAGTGAAGGATCGGCGATATATTTCCAAGTCAGGATAGTGAATGACTTGGAGGGGAACTTCCAGGTGGTGGTATTCCCATATATCTGCTGCCCTTGTCTTTCTGGATGGTAGTGGTCGTGTGTTTGGAAGGTGCTGTTTAAGGAGTCTTGGTGAATTCCTGCAGTGCATCTTGTAGATAATACACACTGTACAGAAAAATCTTCCCTTTATATGGCATTGCATCACTGATAAAGGCTGTTTGGTGCTAATATCTCTAGAGAAACAGTAGATGTGATTGCAAGTTGCCACCCTGCTCCCAGTTCCCTTAACTTATTATTCCAAAAGAAAGTCATGCTTCTATCCTTGTCTGTTATTGAGCCAAAATGTCTTAATGTTACAAAAATAATATAAATGAACAAAATCCAGTTTGGGCAATATGGATCAAAACCAAAATATTTTCCCCTTGATCAAAGTAAAAGCTTAGGAACAAGACAGGCAAAATAAATCCCCAATTCTTTTCCTAGAACAATAATAATCATTATTTTACTCTGAGGTAATGCAGTTTTGAGATATGTGTGTGTGTCTAAAACATCAAATTCACGTCCCCTCACATCTAAATGTTTTCAATCAAATGCTGCCAAGCCATAAATATTAGAAATCATGGTCTAAGTGTACCACCAAGTGAAAAGACTACATTTCAATATGTCATAAAGCTACTCGTTATTGGAATGATTTTGCTGTTGGAATATTAGTATTTAATTCAGATCACATAACACTAGATGAAAACAAAAGCAATGAGACAGGATGATGGTAGTGTAAGAGTTAAGTCTGGGACCTCTAATTCTGTACTCACAGGCCAAGACACATGGCTTGCTCACATCTGCACGATAACATCACTGCCTCTCAATATTTGAAGACCTGGCTCGTAATCTCTGTTTCAAATGAAATCAGACTCAGCTCTGCCTGTCTCTCTTCATCAGATTCCCAAATTATCTCTGCCATTTTTCTCTGGAGACCTTCTCTGTAGCAGTGTAATTTTAAAGGTAGGTCCCCAAATTATTCTGATTATGGCATTACCAGCGACCTGCATTAATGCAAGACTCAGAAGATGAATCCAAGCCTCTAATTGGTTCTGATAGCTTCACCTTGGCTGGTAACTCTCAGTGATCAATAATTGCATCCAAATAATTTGCCCTTTCTGCCTCTCAGAACAGGGCCCTTTTATCATGTACACCTGTTTGCTATTTCCATTACTATCGTTTATCTCTAAAATTCATTTGCTATTCTTTAAACCACCTGTTTAATTAGTTCAGCCGTTTAAGGATGCCATTTACATCTCCTGGATGCAAGACTACCGCATTGCTCGCAATCTACAGTTATAATCAGTGCTCTCCTCCAAGTCATCTAACAATGGTAAAAACAAAAAACTGTGGATGCTGGAAATGCTGAGTTTTTCCAGGTATTTCTGTTTCTGTTTTTGTTTTGTCATCTAATAATGGTTTGTGAATACCCAGAGGCCCATAATGACCTGGGTTTCTGACCAAGAAAGCCTGTTTTGGGATATGGCTCTTGGCAAAAAGTAACCTCCTGCTTCAATCATTGAAACTGCATTCAGAACAATTGCTGGGAGCATAGTGTGGCTAAATAATGTGGAATTTATTGAAAATAATAGGGGAGTAAAGTGAAACATTGTTAGACAGAGCATAAATGCTTGTTTTTAACCCTGCCTGTTCATGGTAAAATAAAGGGGCAGACAGTTGATGTTGCAGCCATAGTTTACCCTCTCTGATTTCACTGTTGTGAGCAAGGTGAGCCGGATATCCACTGAAGGCATTATCCCGGGATGTTCCAGGTATTGTACAGGTACAGCTGCTCTAACAACTTACGCTAATACCACAGTCCTCACATTGAGAATATCTTCAGGTATGCAGGAGAAAATGTTTGAATTAAAATTGATATGAAACAGAAATTCCTACGGCCATATGTAGTTTTTTTGAGAGACAAGGAGAGAGACAGAGAGAAAAATCAGGGAATCATTGAGACAAAGGATGCCAGTACCAGGAATGGTACTTTTACACTTTGGGTATCCATGTTGCAAAGTCTTAGAGGCCATTCTAGATGCAAAATCACAGAATGGTTTGAGCAGAGAAGGCTTTTCAGCCTCTCCGTGCCAGCTCTCTGCAAGAGTATTATAGCTAGTCCTGCTCCCCCTGCCCTTTTCCCATAGCCCTCCAAATATTTTCTCTTCAGGAGCTATCCAATTCCCTTTTCAAAGCCATGATCGAATCTGACTCCGCCAAGTAGTGCATTCCAGATCCTAACCACTTGCTACCTAAAAAAACTTTTTCCTCATGGAATCATAGAATAGAGCCATAGAAAATTTGTGGCACAGGAA
Source organism: Carcharodon carcharias (assembly GCF_017639515.1). Classification (NCBI taxonomy): domain Eukaryota; kingdom Metazoa; phylum Chordata; class Chondrichthyes; order Lamniformes; family Lamnidae; genus Carcharodon; species Carcharodon carcharias. Next base: position 19,317,189 of record NC_054467.1, on the reverse strand, counting down.
GAGGTCACTTGGCCCATCGTGTCAGTACTGGCTGGTAAACGAGCCACCTAGCCTAAACGCACTTTCCAGCGTTTGGTCCTTAACCCTGCAGGTTACAGCAATTAAGATGCATATCCAGGCACCTTACAAAGGAGTTGAGGGTTTCTGCCTCTGTGACCCTACTACTTTACTACTCATATCACCATTAGTTTTTTTTTGCCAATCACATTAAAGCTGTGTCCACTGGCTCTCAACCCTTTCGGCAATGGGAAATTTTCTCTCTATCTACTCTATCCTTTGTGATTTTGAACAATTCTATCAAATCTCCTCTCAACCTTCTATTCTCTAAGGAGAACAATCTCAGCTTTTTCAGTCTATCCACATAACTGAAATTCTTCATCTCTGCAGCCATACTTTGGAACTGAAAATTTTTTGGAAACAGGTCATCGAGCCAAAAAGCCCATCCTTCATGATCAATTCTGTCTTTACACCAAAGCCCTCAATCTCTTCTCCCTCCAGAAATGCCCCTCTTGTAACCACTGATACTGCCTGGCTCAATTACTTTGTTCATTCCATGATTTCTGTCAGTTGTGTGCTTAATTTGTATCCCCTAATATTTCAACCTTTCACTATAATGAGCAGTTTCTGTGTATCCAGCAATAAATGCTGGCCAAGCCAGCGAAGCCCACATCCTGTGAATGAATGGAAAACAAATTTTGTAAAATCACATTATAATATTGAGAACTTCAAGTAGATCATCTTGAAGTCTTCTCCTTTCCAAAGAAACTTAGCCCAACTTCCTCATTCCTTCGACTGTCATCTGCACCCTATCAATGTACTAATATCCCTCCATTGATTGGGTGACCGGAACTTTGCCCAAATACTCCAGATAGAGTCTGACTAGTGCTTATATACAGCACAGTGATAGAGTACAACCTCTAATTCATTTCTACTCCATCCCAGTACCTTATTTATCATTTTTCATTACAGTGGACAATTTGTTGGTGGAATCATAAAATTTCCACTATAATCCTTAGATCACCCTCCTGGTCAACACACAGTCCTACTGCATGACTTACCGCTTACCCATGTATGTCAGCTTTTAACATGAGGGAAAACTGTCATGATTTGGGATTTTTGGACCATTTTTCTCAAGAAAATTATTTGGGTAAAGGAGGTATTTTTAACCTTGAGGTTATTTTTTTTAAAAAAGGTTTGCTCACACAAGCTTAAAAAAGCACTCAAAGGCCTAGAAATTGGTTTGTGCCTTTAATTGGATATGCCATAGACCCAACACCATTTCAGACTGGCATCCTGCATTACTCCAAAGATGCCCTGATTAATTTGGCACAAAAAAACCAAGCACATGCTTGCCATATTAAGCCCTTTGATGCTTATTTCACTAAGTATAATCATGTCTTTTGTCATACATGTTTACTTGCTGTTAAATAATGATTCAAAACTAGTGTAATTGGGCTGATAAGTGGCAAGTGACATTTGCACCACACAAGTGCCAGGCAATGACCATCTCCCCTTGACATTCAATGGCATTAACATCACTGAATCCCCCACTATCAACATGCTGGGGGTTGCCATTGACCAGAAACTGAACTGGACCAGTCATATAAATCCAAGAGCAGGCCAAATGTTGGGAATTCTGCAGCACGTAACTCATCTCCCTGACTCCCTAAAGCCTGCCCACCATCTACAAGGCACAAGCTTAGCTGAGAAAGACAGAAGGAGCATGTCCACATATTGCGCCTTTTTCAACTAAACAAAAGCTTTTTAAGCAATACTCTCCACTTGCCTGGATGACTGCGTTACTTAGTCATGTTTGACACCATCCAGGACAAAATTGCTCACTTCACTGGCATCCCATCCAACACCTCAAACATTCACAGTCTTCACCACCAATGCACAGGGGCAGCAGTGTGTACCATCTACAAGATGCACTGCAGCAACTTGTCAAGGCTCCTTCAACAACACCTTCCAAACCCAAAACCTCCACCACCAGAAGGACATGGACAGCATGGGAACACCACCACCTGCAAGTTCCCCTCCAAGTCACACACCATCCTGACTTGGAACTACATTGCCGTTCCTTCACTGTCGCTAGATCAAAATCCTGGAACTCCCTTTCTAACAGCACTGTGGGTATACCTACATGAGTTGGACTGCAGCGGTTCAAGAAAGCAGCTCATTACCACCATATCAAGGGCAATTAGGGATGGGCAATAAATGCTGGCTTTGACAGTGACGCTAGCATCCCATGAAAACTTTCCTTAATAAGTAGTTTCTTGGTCCATATTTGAGATGATTGAAAAAACACAGCAGCAAGATATATAAGTTTGAAGTTCAAAAGCACAAAGGGATCCCGTTGTTACACTTCTAAGTTATGTTGTTGCATAGTTAGATATTGGACAATATGGGAACATCCTTAAACTTAAAATGCTCAGAATGTTACAAAAGTGATTAGTCCCACTGGGCCAGAGAGAATATCTGAGGCAAAAACTCAAATTCGTAACGATTGACTAAAAGCTTCATAAACAGCGACACTGCTCCCAAAAAGCTGACAATTCAAAACCAGTATACAACTGAAAAACAACACTGACCTGTGGCCACATCGCTAAGGCAACTGAATAAATGAAACTCTTTTTTATTACAATGGGTTTCAGGCTTTTTAATTGGTTTTTCCACCATCTTGGTTGTTCATTCTTGGGTGTTCATCACCACAGGCAACTTGAGGGCAATCAGTGCTGGGGAGGAACAGGCATCTACATCTCATGTCCTCATGTCAACTGGTTTGACTTGTTGCCCTTTACTTGTGTTGCCTCCTGGCACAATGAGGTTTCGCTTACTCAGTGAGTGACTTGGAGATAATCAGTAGTACGGTTTTCCTGAAACTATTTATTTACAGCTATTTACGTTCAAGCACCTCATTCCCTGGACACAGAGGCCAGAATTTTACATCTTGTGAGCAGGCGCGCGCCCAGCTCGAACGGATGTGAAATAGTGCAAGATGACGTCAGGCGGGGCATCCAACATCATCCTGCCCACGAGCACTCTTCAGGTCAGTGGGCACATGTGGGTGTCGGAGCCGTGCCCGCCAACAATTAAAGGGCCACTTAAGGTCATTAAAAAAGCAATTGATCCCAATTTTATGTTGCCCGTGCAATTTCGCACTCGACACATGGGCAAAACGGGCAGGCAGGCAGCCCACTTTTAATGAAACCTCTTCCAAGGGTGGGATAAAAAAAGTCTGCAGCATTGCCATTGTGAGTTGTGACGATTTTGGGAGATAGTTTGCTGCGGGTTGCTTATTTGAACTTGACAGCTTCATCTCAGTTCTGAGCTGCAGCTTTAGCATTTCCAGGCTTCATTTCAGGACCTATTGGTGTAGCCAAGGCCCCCGGAGGATTTTCACCATGTGGACCCTTCCAGGCACCAGGTAGCTTTCTGTTATCCTAGTAACGGGGATAATGCTCTCCTCTGATGGCACCTCCTGAGGAAGAGAGGGGCTGAAGGGAAAGGAGGCCAGGTGTCCCTATGCAGCTACCAGGGAGGGACTTGTGGGAGGAGAAGCACAGGCACAAGGGGCGCAGGGCCAGCAGGTAGTCCAAGGCGGAAGGGGGCCACAGAAGATGCCACTGTCCTGCTGCCAAGGTTTACAGGAGGTGATGCAGCTACCTCAACATGTCTGAGGTGCAATGCCGAAGGAGGCTCCACCTCTCCAGGGAGACTGTGACCTCCATTTGTCAGGTGATTGGGCCTGAGATCACCTCCAACTATCACCCAATGCCAGTGGCTCTGAAGGTCACAGTGGCCACTTCTTTGCCTCCGGCTCTTTCCAGGGGTCAGTGGGGGATCTTTGTGGAGCCTCCCAATCAGCTGTCCACAGCTGCGTCAAGCTGGTGACTGATGCTCTGTTCAGGTGGGTACTGACATTTATTCATTTCCCCACGGACGAGGCCAGCTAGGCTGAGCGAGCCAGAGGGTTCGCAGCGATTGCTGGGTTCCCCCACATCCAGGGTGCAATTGACTGCACACACGTGGCCATCAAGGTGCCAGCAGTTCAGCCGGGTGCCTTTGTCAACGGGAAGAGCTTCCGCTCAATAAACATCCAGATAGTTTGTGACCACAAGACAATGATTCTGCAGGTCTGTGCACAGTACCCTGGCAGCTCCCATGACACTTATGTCCTCAGACACTCACAGGTGCCAAGGGTTTTCAGTACTCCAGCTCGACTGAATAGATGGCTGCTGGGTGACAAGGACTATCTGTTGGAAAGGTGGCTTATGATGCCTCTCCGCCACCCAAAAACAGAAGCAAAGCAGTGTTACAATAGGAATCATGCCTCCACAAGGGTGGTGTTAGAGAGGACCATAGGTCTTTTCAAGATATGCTTCCGATGCCTGGAGTGTTTAAGGGGAGCACTGCAATACCTTCCAGAGCAGGAGTCACTGATCATGGCTGCATGCTGCGCACTCCACAATCTGGCTCTGGCAAGGGAGGACCCACCGGAGGAAGAGGATCTTGACACAGCTGCAGTGACCACAGATGATGAATCCAGTAGTGAGCCAGAAGAGGGGCACATTGAGGAGAACGCTGAGAGTGCGGAGGCAGACCTTTGTATCCTTCAAGGAGGCATGGACACCAGGGATGCCTTGATCCAACGCTCCTTCAGCTAGGCTGCCAAAGATCTGCTTTCTCGTCATGCCAGGGATGCCGCCTCCATCCCAGATGTTTGAAATGACCCTTTCCTTTGAACCCACTTAGTGCCTATGCAATAAAGTTTAGAGCCGCTCATATCCAGCACATGATACTGGCGGGTCCTGCACCCACAAAACAAGTGAAGAATACTCAGGCCATTAAGTCAAAAGCAAAATTTATATCATGTTGACACTCACCTCAAATGAACATAATATATGGTGTCAATGGTCACACCAGTAAACTTAATAAAGCATGGCAGAACAGAAGATCACTCATGAACAGACCCTCTTGTGCTCACAGTGCCTTAAACTTATGTTTGCGAGTTCTATGTCTTGTTGCCACTCACCCCCCTCGCTGGCAGTGGCATTGGAGAGACAGCCTGCTGCCTCTGCTGTCCTGTTGGCCTCGATGGTCATCCTCTAGCCAGTGGAGCCTGTGCTGGTCCCACCTGGGAGGGAGCGGCCAGTGCCACAGCTGACCTTGTCCCAGTCATCGCAGCCTCATCAGATGCCACGGTCACTGGCAGAGGGGCGGAGGAGCTGCTGCCATCATCCAGAGTGCCCTGAGAGGAGCCTACAGAGACAACAAGCAGCTCATGCGCTTACATGAGGTCACTCTGGTCCTCCCTGCTCACCTTTGATGGACGGGCACCGGGCACCTAGCTGGGATACAGGGTGCCTCATCCATCTCCCACACTGGCAGTGACCTCCTGAGGTCATTGCCTGTGTGAGGGCTTGCAGGTCTGAGCATAACCCCAGGAACCCTTGATCCTGTTCCTGGAGTTGTCTCTTCATGAGAGTCATTACTCTCTCTATGGAGGAGGCAGTGCACTTGGCGATGAGGGTCAACGCAGTGCTCTGGCTCCACGTGGACTCCTCCACAACAGAGACCATGGCACCCATATCCTTATGGATCTCCACCAGATCCTCCTGTACATCCCGCCGAACATACAGCATCTGCCACCCAATGGACGACTCCAGAGGCTCATTACCTGCCTTCAAAACAGCATCATCCTGGTCTCCAGCAGTCCTTGGACTGCCAGCGCCCTGGGCATTCTCTGCTTCCGCCTGCTCCTCAAGCGAGTGTGAAGTACCCTGCACCAACATTCTAGTCGACGATCTAATGCCCACCAAGGGGCTGGTATCTGCATTGGTGCTTGGTGCAGAGAGGGGGTGTGACGCAGGTGCATCTAAAGCCCAGTGGTCCTCTGGCATCAAGGTTGGCTCTTCGATGTCCTGAGTTCATGGGTAAGCTGGCGATTCTAGGAGAGAACAATGACATGTCATTAGTTAAGTCATCACACTGTCATTGTGCATGCCAGGAACCATGGTGAGACAATGGAGATCTGCATCATGGTACCGTCATCTTTCAATGATCAATGGGGACTTCAGCCCTTAACACTTCTCCACACTGATCTGTGCCAACTCGGTACTCATACTTGCCAAGCACAGCAGATCATTGAACCTTTTGCAGCACTACAACCATGTGCGCCACACAATATTGTGGTCACTGACCTCGGCTGCCACTTCTTCCCAGGCTTTTTTGGTCAGGTGTGGTGGCCTCCACCTGCAACCTTTGGGTGCTAGAGTGTCCCCCATGACATTGACCTCCTCCACAAGGATCATGAGGCACTCGTCCAAGAAACATGAGGCACAAGTACCTACCTGACTTTCCCTCCTGCCTGACATCTCTAGCCACTGGTGAGACCATTGTTTGAGTGAAATGGTCTCCTGGACAGACTCCAAAGATTCTGCCCTGGCAACCTTCAGGGAGCTGCCTCTGCTAGTTAAAGTGCCCACTGGGTCACCAATGGACCCGGCGCCTGGCAGGCCCCCACCCCCACCCAGCCTTTCCCGACCATTGAGAAGATGCATTTTATGCTGGACAGACCTTAATTGGCCATCCAGCGTGAAGTTGTGTTTGCAGCATAGCTGGGAAAGGATTCCACATCCGCTTCCGCTCCCGCTGACTTGGCACACATGCCAAGTGTGAAATTCAAGCCAGAATATTCTGTGCCTTGCTCCCTGAGAGTCTCTTGGTCATCTGACCCTGATGCCATGCCTACAACATCCACTAACATCATTGTCTAATTAATATAATCATTAACACTATACATCTCGCTCCATGTACAATCTCAAAAAGCTTAAATTATTTTGTTAAACAATTTACACTCCCACCATCTCCCCCCAAAATCATAGCATTACAGATTGAACTTGTCTGGTGCTTTTACGACTCTTCCTGATCTCATCTTGAGTATTCTCGGTTCAGGGTGCTAGTCTATGCTCAGTTCCTAGACTCGAGCACCACTTCTTGAGGCGTTTGCTGTAGAGTCCATCTCATCATCCCATCATGGTTCTCATGGAATGATCGTCTCCTTGTGGGTTCTAAGGGTATCAGATCCTGTTTCGTTAGAGAACCTCAAGTGGTGTTTGTATGAGGTATGATTGCTGCTGTTGAGTTTGCTCTCTGTACCTTCTGACTGACCATCTCTTATACACACCTTTGTGCAGGTACTAACATGGATAGTATTTTCACTCTATGTCAGTGAGGATACCAGCTGGACTGTTTCTCTTCATGTGTTTGCGCACGATATCTTACTCAATCATGATCTTCGAAGGTGATGTTGGGTCTGAGTTGATATTGCAATGAAGGAATTTGGGTCTTTAGTCTTCTCCCCATCAATAGTTCTGCTGCCAAAAAGCCATTACTTAATGGCATTGCCCTGTAATTGAGTAAGGCTGGCTCGAGGTCATTGCTCTTTTTTGTCAATGTGTTGATAGGTTTTACACCTCTCTCTGCTTCTCCATTGGCCTGGGATGGTGAGGCAAACTGGTCACATGGTGAAATCCATATTCCACTGCAAATTGTCAAAAACGTTCATTCATAAACTGTGGATCATTGTCCGAGACTACCTCATTCGGAATACCATGTGTAGATTAAATATGTTTCAAAGCTTTCTCCCACACCTTCTGTGGTTGTGGTATGGAATCTGCTGACTTCCAACCAGAAAAGTAATTGTCAATGACTATGAGGTAGATTTGTTCACCCAAGTTAAAGAGGTGCTTTCCTAGATGAAAGCAAAATATTGTGGATGCTGGAAATCTGAAATAAAAACAGAAAATGCTGGAAAAACTCAGCAGGTCTGACAGCATCTGTGGGGAGAGAAACAGTTAATGTTTTGAGTCTGTATGACCCTTCTTCAGAGCATCCATTCCTAGCCTTTGCCAAGGTCTAGTTGGAAATGTCAATAGTAGTAATGGTTCTATTGCTTCTTGCCTATTGATAGCACAAGTATGGCATGTCACAATAAGTTCCTCTATGGCTTTTGAAATTCCTGGCCATCATACTTCTTGTTGTGCCCATGCTCTGCTTTTGGCAATGACCACCTTAGAGTTTTTAGAAAATGTCTTCTCACACTGCTCTCAGGATTATTAGCCTGTCATTGAAGACTAGAAGATCATCAACAATTGTCAGGTTATTGTTGCTTGTGATATTGGTCTTAACACACTGATTGTTTGGGACATATTCAGGTAAACTGCCTTGGCAGTATGCTCTGACCTGACTGTATTCTGTGTCCTTCAACTGGGCTTCTCTAATCTCTCTGAGTTTATCTGCAGAGGCTGGCAGGGTACTTGCTATTGATGAAGAATATGCTTCCACCTCAAAGATGAGTGTCAAGTGATGTTATGTAGCCTGGTCAACTGTAGCTCTCAACAGTGTGTCGGCAGTTGTCTGACTTTTCACCAGCATGTATCCTGTTGTAGAGTCATAGTGCATGAGTCTTAGCCAGAAACGCTGTATCATTGGAGGCATCTTTGCAATTTCCTTCAAGTTCAGGAGAGTGACCAGAGGTTTATGATCCATCTCAATCCTAAACTGTAAGCCTATTAAGTAATCTGAAAATTTTTCGCAGTCCCATGTCACTGTGAGTGCTTCCTTTTCAATCGCTGCATAACATTTTTTGTCTCTTGCCAACAATCTAGGGGCATAATAAACTGTTTTATCCTGCCATTTTCCTGGGTCTGTGCAAGAGTGGCTCTAAGCCTTGTTGATGATGCATTAGCTGCCACTATCGTTGGCAGTTTAGGGTCATAATGTGCAAGCATGTCCAAAGAGATGAGCAGCTCTTTTGATCTTGTCAAAGGCATTCTTCTGCTCGACTCCCCAATACCACTGCTGACCTTTCCTCAGCAGGTCTCATAAAAAGGTTCACTGATCGCAGGCAGATTTGGGATGAATTTTCCCACCTGGTTGACCAAGCCAAAAAATCTTTGAAGGTCAGCAACACACTTGGGCTGTAGAAATTCTTCAAATGCCTTGGTCTTTTGGGGGTCTGTTCGTATCCCACTTTGGTGTATAATATGGCCTAAAAATCTGATAGTGGTTTTCCCAAACTCGCACTTTTCATTCAATGTGAGGCCTGCTTGTTCAAGCACTTTTAAAACCTCCTGGACTCTTATGATCATGCTCTTCTTTAGTAGCACTATGGATGAGTAGGCCATCCATGTGTCAAATAACTCCTCTGCCTTTGAGTATGTTGAACATGGTGTGTTGAAAGATTTCTGACACAGAGGATATGCCGAAGAGAGGTTTATTGAAACAAAAGTGACCGAAGGGAGTGATAAACATTGTGAACAACATTGATTCTTGATCAAGGGTGATCTACCAAAAAGCACTGTTGGTATCCAGCTTCATAAAAAGAATACTTTTGAACAACTTCGCCAGACTGTCATCAATAGAAGGCATCGGGTGTAAGTCTTTCTGAATGGCTTTATTTAGCTGTGTCAGATCAACACAGAGCCTGATATCGCCATTAGGTTTAGGGACTATCACTAATCCTGAGCACCATTTTGTAGGCACTGTTACAGCAGAGATCGCTCCTTCGTGCAGCATCCTGTCAATTTGCTCTTTAACTTTTCCAATCAGTGAGTGTGGTAAATAGGGGTAAATAAGCAGACGGATTTGGCATTTGGTACAATGATGTGAAACTCGCTTTTGGGCTTTGCCGGTCCCTGGAACAACTCAGAAAATTCAGTCCTAAATATGGCTCCACTGTCGTCCTGTGCTACCTCACTGACCCTTTGCTGAAGATCAAGTCCTGAAAACTGCCCTGCTGAGCAGAGAAATTTGCTGGTTCTGTAAGATCTAAATAGTTTCATTAATGTTTTTACCTTTAGGGTTGTGGTGATCTGACCCTTCAATTTGAGGCCTGTGCACCCTGTCGCCTGTAGCTTTATTTTTGTTGGCTGGATCTCAACATCATTAAGACAGTCCAATTTGTCCAATAAGGCTGTGATGCCAGCCCCAGTGTCCAGTTTAAATTCTGTTCTGTATCCTTTGACTACCAGCTATACAGACTTATTGGAATCTTTTATTTCTCCCAGGAAATCTTCAGCTTCCATGTTTTTATTTCAAATTTCCTGAACTTTGGAATGGTTGGAAACTTGTTCCAGCTTTACTCCTTTCAACTGTGCCTTAGATCTGCAGAATTGTTTAAAATGTCTGATCTTGCTACAGAGAAAGCATTTGGCTCCCCCTGCTAGGCATTCTTTGTGGCAATGCTGCTCTTTGGCACCGCATATGGAACATTTTAAAATAGTTAGAAGGGTTCTGCTGTCCCTTCAGTGGTTTTGCTATGCTTTCTCACAGGTTTTTTTGGTGGGCAGGGCTGCCAACTTTGGGCCTACCTACTGGATTAACCTCTCCTGAGCCTCAACATCTCCCTGAAGTACACCCTGATTCTACTTTTGTAGCTTTGCCTGTCTTGCAAACTGTTCAGCCTCCTCTAACATTACATCCTCCTTGCTTTGCAAGAAGTCCGACAGCACCTCATTGAGCATGCAGACTACAATGTGGTCATGAAATAGCTCATGTTTTAAAGCTCCATAGCCCCGAATACTGGCCAGAATATACAAGTCATTAATAAATGAATTGATAGATTTACCCAGCGTTTGGTTCCTTTGGTTGTATCTTGCCCGTTCAATGACGAGGTTTTTCTTAGGGCTGAATAATTATCAAAGGCCCTCTAAACCTCCTCGTAGGATGCCAAGGTCTCCTTGACTCCTGGTCTTGCCTGAACATCATCATCCATGTTCCCAATTGCATATAGAAAGGTACTGACCTGGTGTTTTGGGGCCTTCTCTTGTAAGCCTGAAACTGTTCGGTACCTTTCAAACTGTTGACACCAGAGCTCCCATCATTGTCTTTGCTGCAGATCCTCGATGTGTTGGAAGGGCTGTGGAAACGGTGGTGTCTGTTCAATGGCTGTAAATGTGACTGGTTCGCTTACTGTCCCCTACAAAGTTACATCTTATTTTTGTTCTTCTTACTTGCAAAGTTGGGCTGTTCCTAGGTCTTCAGCTGTGGGTTGCCAATCTATGGCCTCAGTTTTCTTTAACTGCAGCCTCCAGCACTGCAACCATGGTTTGACTTGTTGCCCTTTACTTGTGTTGTCTTCTGGCTTGATGAAGTTTCAGTTACTCTATAAGTGACTTGGAGGTATTCAGTACTAAGATTTCCTTTAAACTATTTATTTACAGCAATTTGTAAGTATATTATTCTACACAGAATGTTTTGTGCCTTACTCCCTTGGAGCCTCTTGGTCATCTGACCCTGATGTCATGCTTACATCATTATTAACAAATTAACATAAACATTAAACCTTTACTCTACACCAACAACAATCTGATGTCAACGCAAATGTCACATGGTGGTAGATGCCATACGAGTATAACACTGGCATTGTAGGTTGTCTGCCCTTTATAGTAATATAGCCCAAGCATCAGCTGTTTGTGAAAAAAATATTGTCTATAATTCTTTTGGGGAAGAAACAGTTACAGGTCAGATGCGAAGAGAACTCCGAAGCTGTGCTTGAAATAGGAAATTGAAGAGAAATTGATTGCAGCAATTCAGATGATGTCCACTGGTGGTGCTTTGCCCTGAACTCCATCAGAAGTGGCATGATCAGTGCTTGGGACATCAATCTCACTGCTGCAGTGGCTGCTGAGGTACTAGTTTATCATATAGACTTGTAGCCTTTTCACTTTCTCAATGTTATTGCTCATTCAAGTCAAATGTACTGGTTACATATAACCTTTAGATTCCTCTGCTGACAAACACACTGTTGCTACTCCTGCAGTTAACACACACTATTACCTTAAGATCTGTTTACTCATCAGCCCTCTGTCCCACTGTTCTATTTAATATATACGGTACTTCAACCATTGTATCTCTCCCCTGCTCAGTAGCTGTTCTACTTTTCCAATTAATACATATTGCCTCTGTAGGCTTCTTGCCCTACGTAAATCATTTTATGAAATAATTTATTAAACTTTATTTTCCACCTATTGGTCAAATTACTTAAAAGATCGTCTGAATGCCATTACATTGTCATCATTATTTGTTGTCCTATTTCATTTATCATCTATAAACTTGGTGATTTTCTAATCAATATTCTCATTCCATTATTAATAATCTCATTTAAAAAGCTCATAGAATGCTGGAGTTATGTAGCTCTAACAGTAGGGCAGATATCTATGGAAGTTATGCTGGAGCTCTCCAATGCACTAGTCTGATCACACTCAGATTCTAAGTTCAGTTTGGTCATCTTATCACCAAACAGAGATGCATATTGTCACAGTTTTGGGATATCATGCTAGGTATTTGCTTGGGACCCATGTCACTGACCACTCCGGTGAACAGACTTGCACTTCCTATGATCTAGCATGTTCCTTTCTCAGCTAGGTAAGTGATAGCGAGACTCAGGGATCTTAACTGACAACCTTTACCCTGTACAGCTGCAGCTGGAATATATTGCATGGTGCTGCACGATCTTGCTCTTCCAGGTAGATGAGCAGTATATAATAGAAAGCAGTGAATCATACATTTCACTATTATTCTTGATGCATTAATTACACCATTCACTTCCTATATGATTTTTCTTCATCAAATGTTCTGCCCAAAGGCAGCTCCTTGGTGATTATTCATCGAACCACGTTGATTTTTTAAAATTATAGGTAGGGTGAGGAAGCAGGCCCCAAGTCTATCTCAGCCACAACAGGGGTTGAACCCTGTGCTGTTAACGTTAAACGGATCCACACTTTAGTCATCGAGCCAACTGAGCTAACCGGCTCCCCTCCCTATATGATACAGAAGCTCAATGCTAACATTGTGAAACATGCTGCAATCCCAAACTGACCTAGTTTTTCATCTGGCCCCAACAGCTTTAACATAACAATTCTGCTGGCTAAAAAGCAGGTGCCTGGGACACTCTACCATAGCCTCTATTGCTTGCCATACAGTGCAAAATTCACATTTAACCCAATTAGTCCCTTCGTCTATGCTTTCCTAATAATTTCCATCTTGTGAAGCTGAACTCAGCTCTCTCTGGTGTCTGAGCTCATGGCTTTAACTTTGAGAAATACCCTGTGTTACCCTGAGCCATTCCCCCTGCTATGCTGTTTCAGCAATAAAAAAAACTAAACATGTGAAAGATAAAAATCTAGATTTTAATCACATGTATATTTGAAAGGATATCAAAAAGAACCAGCAAATACACTAGTGTCAAAGAAATGGATGATAAGGAAAGCTTAGAAAAGATTAAACTTTACAACCATTTGCTGTCACACTGTCACCAATGATTCATTAATTATGAAAACAAACATATCTCCTGTTTTCTTCAAACAAAAAAGAAAATAATACATCTCTATAACAGATATATAATTTAGAGACCAATAAATCTAGCTGCAACAGTAGCCTGTAAGTGGTAGAAAGACAGCACCATTTTACATCTGCTATCCCTTTCCTTAACTATCACAACCAATTTCACCTTATCTGGTTGCTTGCTTTTCTGAGCGATAAATGGATGAACACTTAGTGCAATAAGAGTTTGTGGCACTGGAAGAATGATATTTGTGCTTGCACGTTGCCAGAGCAATTGAAAACTAATCCCACTGCTCTTCCCACCCCCCACCCCCCCACCACCCAGCACTGTATCTTTCCCTATTTCAAATATTTGTTCAATTTTCCCTTTAAAATGCTAAGGGCTCTGTCTCAACCACTCCCTACGGCAAAGCATTCCATGTTCCAACAAATCTCTGTGTACAGAGATTTCACTTGACCTCTCTCCTCACTCATCGTGCCACTTTTAAATTGATGATCCTGTGTCATTAACTCCCCATTCTGAAGAACTGTGCATGTGAACAGATTGAACCTCAGCCAGTGATTCAAGCGATTTCAGCACTTTCACCCCCAGGTTTAGGGAAAATTAATCCTCCTTTGAACCGACACTACTATGATGATCCGAACCATCAACAAACTGACTTTAGGTAGGCAAACATAAAGCGCAACACACGGCTTAGCACCTGACAGATATGAAAAGCTATCAGCACATTTCAACAGGACCATGATCCTTGGAGAGGGGAAATAGAGCTTAAGGTTTCAGAACCAATTAAACTAAGGAACCTTGGGTCAAAATCAACTGATGACAGCTGCTTTAGAAGGCCACCTTGCCGGGCACAGCACGAGAATATTAAATTGTTTTGCATAAAATAACAAAGCAACGCTCATCAAGTTGTCTGGATGCATCAATCCCTGACTCATAAGACAATTTTCTCTGACTGAAATGGAATGTGAAATGCGCCAGTTGGTAATATTCCAAGCTTTAACAGTCTTTCCTAAAATAGTTAACATTTTTTGATAAAGAAACACAAGTTCACAGCCTCCTTGCACAGAACAAAATACACTTGTAAAACAGAACTTTTAAAATAATGCTACAGTATAGCATTGCATTATCCCAATCATATTGTAATATTTTTACATAAGATCTTTTGAGCTGATGTGGTTCCTCAAACAAGGTGATGCACATTACAGTGTAAAAGGAAATAGCCTGAGTATATCTGAATAGTTTCCCACATTGCCTTCCACAGACTCAGAGCTAAAAGCTTAGATTGCTATGTTTTAAAACCTCTTATTGATGAATAAAAATGGCAAGTGTCTGAAGTACATTAGTGACTTCTTGTTTAGGACCTACTGGATAAGTCAATGTCAGTTTCCTTTAAACACTATTTAATGTGTAGTGATTGTAATTGCCGAAAAAAATCCACTTGCCAGCCAATCGGCACTCTCTTCTCATACAAAATAAATTGGTGTTTTCCCCTTATATTGTTATTTTTACAAAGTGTCCTGATGAGTGCAAGCTGAAAAGCTTCAACGTTTCTCTATTTTCAGCAATACTCAAGTTCTGTACTACCAAATGACTAAGTGATTGTGATAAAAATTAATCTTTTGCTAATCAGAGAGACTTCGAATTGTATCATACTTGTAAGATAATGGGGGGGGGGTTTAAAAAAGAGTTGCAGTGAATAACATTTTTATATTCAGTCTGACTGAATAACTGTCAAAGGATGAAACATTGATTGCCCAACTTTTCACCAAGTAAGAAGCAGATACATTCCACTGATCCACAGGTGAATGGAGCATCGCTCTATAGATGCTGCCAGATCTGCTGAGTATTTCCAGCACTTTCTGTTTTTTTATTTTACATTCCACTGATCCCAAGCACAGCAGCCTTTTAGAATACAACTGCTAACCATCCTGAAATCCTGCACAGTTAAGTTCACCCAGGAAACAGGGACCATTCTTCTTTTTAAATCTGTCTCCGTATTTCGCTGCTGGTTGACCAAGAATGCAAAACAATTTTTGACATGGACAAGTTTGAAGCGAAAAAGATTGATCCCATTCTCTGTTGTTTTGTCTGACAGCTGGTTACTCATCCTTTTTGTTCTCCTTGAACTGTACTAGTTACTTGCCTCTCAGTCCATTCCTTTAATTATTTCCTTACAATGAATGAAACTATCTGCCTGTATGCATTTTTCAAGCAAACAAAAAGTCTGATAAACTTCTAATGATCTGACTACAGTAGGTTACCTAACACTAAAATTTACACTACACTCATCTGCTTCATTAACCGCTGGCAAGATGATGGATGCTCAAAAAGGCAACAGCATTCCAAATATTTTTGTCCCCATTTCTGGGTATACTACCCCCATCCCTCTGTAAAACTCTCCAAAGCAAATAAACATCTCTAATGAAAACATTTTCAAAGAACATTCTTGATAAACACCCAAAACTCACCAAGTATTCACATGTGTTCAGGGATACTTACACACTCAAAATGGAACTTTGAATTTATGAAAATTCAGAAGCATTTGTAATACTAGAAGATGTCAATTCCAAGAGGAACTGTTGCTGAATGCTGAACTGTATGGCACTGCCCCAGAAGGAACCATAATTATGAACCATTCTTAAAAGTCCGTGAATATGAGGGGTTCAACTTCCTTACATTACAACAGTGAAAACACTTCAAAAAAACTTTTTTTTTGGAAAAATATACTTTATTCATAAAATATCTGAAAGAACATTACAAAAATTTCAAAATGGTCATCACAAAAAGTGCAATCAGATTCAACTTTTCCACATAGATCACGAGGTGCTTCAATACAATCAATGAACATTACAGAATCTCAGCATGGTCAGTTGTGAAGCGCTTGGGGACATCCCAAAAAAGCGTGAAAGACATTACATATGTGCAAGATCTTTCTTTTTCAAGAGTCCTTTATTGATTCAAATTATTGTCTGCAAAGTCAACTGTTCATAATATATAGGTCATTCATGTAAAAATGGACCCCTCTCACTCTCGGTAAATCAGGTGGTGTGCACTTTTTACAAAAACGGAGCACTAAAACAAATAATGCAGACTACGCTAATTTGGGTTATATTTCAGATGGCCTGTTCCTTAAAGGCCACAAAATCCAATTGCTGTAAGTACAACACAGCCTGTGATCAGTCAGAGCTTAATTGTCGTTCAGTCAGAAATAAAACTGCAGATTGGTATGTAGTACTCAACTTCAGCTTGTAATTTAGCAGCACCGACGTAATAATAAGCAATAAAGTGTGGGCATTTGCACATGGCAACCACTATAATAAATAACCACAGCATCTATTTTAAAATAGCAGAAATCTGCTGAACATGTCAATTTAGAAATAATCTCATTCATTTCTCATCCCTGCAAAATCTGAATTCGGTTTGGACCTCACGCAACTTATGCACCCCCAAGTGAATAAAGACAGCTACAAAATTCCATTCTGCTTCACTGCTTTTCCCCACCATCCAGCAACCAGTAGATGGCAGCCCCCAAGTGACACACACTGCACCAACTTTAACTTTACAATACAGGCGCAGCAGTGCGAGAATGAAGTATTTGCTCAGAATAAATTTTACTGACTGAATAATACAACATTGACCTCTCGGTAAACAAATCCGCTATTTAAATAAATCAGCCGTTTATCATTTTTTGTCACACATAAAACCAAACTGCAGGTTTACCTGATCATGGCCAAGTCAAACGGGCTGGCTCTGCTGCAGGTCCGAAAGAGTGCTTACACTGCCCGACCTTCCAGTAGGCTTTCGGTCAAAAGAGAGAAGGGCTCCTCCAATTGATCTATCTTGTCCTCACAACTCCAGATGGACAAATCCCCGCACCACAGGAAGCCCACATCCAGCTGGAGAAACAACTGAACCAACACACACACACATACACAGACAGACACGAGGTCTGCAGCTCTGTACCTGAGCAGCACCGCGCCGGAAAAGTAACCCACTCCTTGAATCAAAGCGACTCTCATTCATCGTATCAGCAACAGTCCACTTCCTGTACCTGGCCAGTTGCCTAACAGTTACTCAGTTACCCCGAACCCTCCCTGCAAACTTGGACACTTGCACGTGTTGTTAAATAGTAAAGTCATTAGTGTCCAACATGGACCAGTTCCACCATACAGGAGGCAAACATAGCAACAGGCAAGTTCCTATTGCTCCACCAACTTACCCTGCCACTTCTGAACCATAGCAAAGGAAGTTCATTCCTTAATTTCTGATGAAGGGTTATCATCAACCTATTAACTCTGTTTCTCTCCACAGATGCTGCTGACCTGCTGAGTATTTCCAGTTTGTGTTTTTATGTCTTAATTCCTTAACAATGCTCTTAGTAACATCAACCAACACCGAATATTGCAAATAAAAAAATGAAATATGACTGATGCCTTACCTCCTCCTTTAGGACTCTGAACTGATGGGCAAATCTCACAGTCACTACATGGCTGATAGCATGAGAGCCATTAGTGATCTGGGAAATCAGGCAAAATTGCTCTTATTGAATGTCCACATGTGATCTTCCACTCAGCCCTCTAGATTGGCCTGGAGTCCACTTGCATAGGACTTTCAAGAGTTACCTGTCAACTTGTCAGGTTATAGTAATGAGACAAAACGGGTCCAGGCACAATTCCCCTGTCTGGTCACTGGGAATGTGCTCACCCATGTAAATGAAGAATGAAAGCCAGTGGATTGTTTCACGTTGGGTATTTTTATTTAGAATGTTTTGAAAAGTGAGCTTTATCTTTGAGTCGATCAGAGCTGCATTTTTCAGGATTTGGGTTTTTTTCTGGCAGTTGTTTATTTTTGGATGCTTTGTCCCAGATTCTTGCCAGCACAATGTCTCATTGAAATAAAGGTTTAGATATAAAAAAACAGTCATCCCCAGGGTGATTTGCAAAGTTCTTCACAGCTAATGAATTACTTTTGATGATTAGGAGAGACGTCAAGCACATACAGAAGCCAATTTGCATATTGAAAAGCACTATAAGCAGCAATGTGTAAATGACTAGTTAATCTGTCCTTGGAGGTGTTGGGTCAAAGGATGCATGCTGGCCAGAACTTTGAGAGAATGTCCCTCATCTTCAAACAGTGGCACGGGACCATTTTCATCCATGTGAGCAGGCAGATGTAGCTTCTGTTTAACACAGGGGTCTGCAACCTGCAACTCTGTAGCTCAATGTAACTCATGTGCAACTCCTGACCTTGATCAATCAAAACTATTTTGATGGTAATTAAATGGATTGTTTCATTTTTAAAAGCTTTTGTTAACATTGTACTTGCGAAAAAGTATCATTCAATTCACAGCTTTTATGTAAAATGTTGTTGAAATGTGCCTCTGTCCTGCTTCTCATTAGTGTTGGTATTTGATTAATAGCATTGCATTTTTGAATACATTTTTAAAAATGACTCCTCCTATTACCCAGGTTGCCACCGCTGGTTTAACACCTTGTCTGAAATATAGCTGCTCTAACCAAAGTGTCTGGCTAGATTGTTTGCTTGGTCACAGAACCATAGGCTTTTCCAAAATATGGCATAACTTTGTCACTGTTTCAGGTGTGAAGTGCAGCCTGCAAAAGTTCCTTGTACTTGGCGAGGTAGGCATGTTTCTGTCTGTCTGTTGGAAATTACAGCACAGGTATGGGCAATGCATATCAGGCATGATCTCAACAGTCTGGAACACATCCTTATAAAAACAAAAAACTGCGGATGCTGGAAATCCAAAACAAAAACAGAAATACCTGGAAAAACTCAGCCGGTCTGGCAGCATCGGCGGAGAAGAAAAGAGTTGACGTTTCGAGTCCTCATGACCCTTCAACACAACTAAGTAGAAATAGGAAAGGGGTGAAATATTTCACCCCTTTCCTATTTCTACTTCATTCTGTTGAAGGGTCATGAGGACTCGAAACGTCAACTTTGTTCTTCTCTGCCGATGCTGCCAGACCTGCTGAGTTTTTCCAGGTATTTCTGTTTTTATTTTGGAACACATCCTTTCCTCCTCCAAATAACACAAAAACATTATGATCCTATTAGATGTCCATGTGTTGCAGTTAAAATAATCTCAGTGAAAACGGTTGACCAAAACCTGGCAAAGGTAATCTGACAAAAACATAGCAGTGAAAATCCCTGTTCCACAGCTCTCCACTTAAACTGTGGTGCAGCAATTGAAATTCCTGTCTCCCTTTAAAGGTATCCCGTTGGTGTTGAACAGAACCTTTCTGCTATGCCCACTTAATACTGTACAAGCAAAATTATTGCACAGAACAGTGTGGTGAGAATTCCATGTGTTTTCATCAATGGATCAATTCATTTCATTTTAATATTTTGAAAAAGCCCCAGCCGAGCTATTGGTGTAGACAAGCCAGCATGTATCGGTGCCGATTCCCAGCCCTGATAAATGGGGCAGCAGGAAGGGCATCCAGCTGTAAAACCACACTTCAAACCTAAAAAAAGATAGTTGATATGAGGAGATCAACCAGCATTGTGGAGAATCTATGTAACTTTGGAAAAACCAAAAGGTGAACCAACCAACCAACCTTTATAATAAAGCTCTGGATTCATGGGTGGAGAGAGAAGAAGTTGGCACTTGTCAGATTATGTACATGGGAACAGAAGTTGGTCATTCAATCACTCAAGTTTATTCCGCCATTCAATTAAATCATAGCTGCTCTGAATTTTAATTCCTCCTACTTGACTTGTTTCCATGACCCTTAATACACTTGCCTAAAGAAAATCTATCAAACTCAACTCTGAAATTTTCAGTTGACTCCCCAGAGTCAAAAGCTTTTTGGGGGAGCGAGTTCCAGATTTCCACTATCCTTTGAATGAAGAAGTGCTTCCTATCATCACCCTTGAACAGCCTAGCTCTAATTTTAAGGTTATGCTTTCTTGTTCTAGATTGTCTCTCTAGGGGAAATAGTTTATCTACACTAGTAATTCCTTTACTCATTTAAATATCTCAATTAGAGCATCCATTAATCTTTTATACTCAAGGGGCAAGCCTTCTCCATGCAACCTGTCCTCATAATTTAATGCTTTTAGCTCTGGTTTAGCTCCATCCCTTCCAAGGACAATATATCCTTCCTGAGGTATTGGGAAAGAGACCTGAGGATGAGGTTCACTGCCCAGCTTCCTGATTACCCACACCCAGCAATGTAAAAAAAAACCTCTCATGTGCTGCTGCACACCTGAATACCACCAGTCCACAAGCCAGGAAATGGTGGTAAAGGCCCTACATTTCCCAAGGAAGGCTGGGGGGCTTGTAGTGGCCTCCCCTTCCTCTGTTCTGGCTCCCACCTTTCCTTGTGTAGCCATCAGGATCTGCCAAAAGGATAGTATGCAGGCACAGCAAGCAATTAGGAAAGCTAATAAAATGATATCATTTATTGCAAGGGGAATTGAACACAAAAGTAGGGAGGATATGCTTCAGTTGTACAGGGTACTAGTGAGACTACATTTGGATTACTGTGTACAGTATTGGTCACCTTATTTAAGGAAGGATGTAAATGCATTGGAAGCAGTTCAGAGGTTTACCAGGCTAAAACCAGGAATGGGTGGGTTATCGTATGAGGAAAGGTTGGGCAGACTAGGCTTGTCTCTGTTGGAGTTTAGAAGATTAAGGTGACTTGATTGAAACAAGTAAGATCCTGAGGGATCTTTACAGGTGGATGTGGAGAAGATGTTTCCTCTTGTGGAAAAATCTACACCTAAGGGTCACTGTTTAAAAATAACGGCTAGGATTTTGCCCTCGTTGGATGGGCTCGGCGGAGACGAGCGGGAGCGGCTGCAAAAACAACCACTGCCCACCAATTGAGGTCCACCCGGTGTGAAATGTGTGCTGCAGCGCTCAGCGCTGCCTGGATCGGGTGGGAGGAGGGCAAGCGTGCTAGCTCACGCATGTACGCGAGTGCATGCAATGAAAGCTCCCTGAGGCACAGAGCTGCCTCAGGGAGCTGAAGATTTAAAAAATTAAAAATAAAGTATTTTAAAATGTTAAAAAACATGTCCCTGCTCATGTGGCTCTGTCACATGAGCAGGAACATGTTATGAATGAAATGTTTTAATTTTTAATTGCTGTTGGAAACCTCATCCTGCCCGTGGACCTAGAACTAGGAGTCACTGTTTAAAAATAAGAGCCAGGATTTTGACCTTGTCGGGCGGGCATCCCGCTGGTGGATGAGGTTTCCTAAAAAATCCAAAGGCTGCTTGGCCTTTTCACCTGCCCGCCAGCTGAAAAGTTGGACGGGCAGTGAAAAATTTAATTCAACTGGTACTTTAATGGCCTTAATAGACCCGTTAATTGTTGGCATGCACGCTGTCAACTCCAGCGCGCGCCCACCAAGCAAAATATCACGCGAGTGCACAATGACTTTGGGACGCTTGCCTGATGTCATCACACATCAATTTATGCGTGTTTGGGTCAGGCGCACGCCCGTCTGATGAGCAGAATATTCTGCCCAAGGAGTCACCCATTTAAAACAGAGCTGAGGCAAAATGTTTTCACTCAGAGGGTCGTGAGTCTTTGGAATCCTCTTCCTGAAAAGGTGGTGGAAGCAGAGTCTTCGAATATTTTTAAGGCACAGGTGGATAGCAAGGGGGTGATAGGTTATCAGGAGTAGGTGGGATGCAGATTTCAGGTTACTATCAGATCAGCAATGATCCTAATAAATGACGGAGAAGGCTCGTGGGGCTGAATGGCCTACTCCTGCTCCTTGTTTGTATGCTCATATCTTGCAGCTGATCATCCCACCTTTAGTGCACTTCTGCTAAACCAGTGCCATCTGTGTTTTCACGGTTGGCCAATGACTGATTCCCCCTTGGTGATAGGGAACTACAAGATGATTAGAAGTAGACAAAATGGCCAGGATTCTCTTCTGGGATCGTGGGTGAAGAATGATGGAAAATTTTGGCGCTGCTATTACCATCCCACTTAGGATTGACCTCATCCGCCCACCCTCATCCTTGCTGGGACCACTGTTGACAACCCCTTCCTAGCCTCCTGCATGAGTGGATGCAGCACAGAGCCTGGGCTCACAAAAGAATCCCCCCCACCCATCCACTCCACTTACTGGACCTCTCAAGTATTGCTTTATTCATTCTCAAGATGCAGGCATAGCTGGCAGCTGTGAGTTTTCTTCCCATGGGATCT
Organism: Carcharodon carcharias; assembly: GCF_017639515.1. Classification (NCBI taxonomy): domain Eukaryota; kingdom Metazoa; phylum Chordata; class Chondrichthyes; order Lamniformes; family Lamnidae; genus Carcharodon; species Carcharodon carcharias. The sequence continues at coordinate 19,294,645 of NC_054467.1, read as the reverse complement.
GCATTTCTGTAGCGTGCCCACGGCTTAAAGTAATGTGATGGGAGGCAGCCAATTAATAGCTACCTTCGCGTTCACCATCCAATTAGAAATGGCAGGCAGCACATGGGTACAGGAGGGCCATGGAACAATAGAAAAGTTACAGTGCAGAAAGAGGCCATTCGGCCCATCATGTCTGCGCCACCGAAAAGCGAACAAAGAAACTAACCGCTCATTTTAATTCCAATTCCCAGCACCTGATCCATAGCCCTGCAGGTTACAGAACTTCAGATGCAGATCCAGGTACCTTTTAAATAAGTTGAATGTTTCAGCCTCAACAATCAACTGAGACAGTGAATTCCAGACGCCCACCATCTTCTGGGTGAAAAAGCTTTTCTTCATGTACCCTCTAATCCTTCTACCAATCACCTTAAATCTATGCCCCCTGGTAATTGACCCTTTAGCTAGGGGAAACAAGTCTTTACTGTCTACCCTAGCTAAGTCGCTCATAATTTTGTACACCTCAATTATGTCACTCCTCATCCTCCTCTGTTTTAAGGAAAACAACCCTAGCCTAGCCAATCTCTCCTCATAGCTGTAATTTTCAAGCCCTGACAACATTCTTGTAAATCTTCTCTGCATCCTCTCCAGACCTATTATGTCTTTCTTGTAACGTGGTGACTAGAACTGTTCACAAAATTCCAGCTGTGGCCTAACCAATGCTTTTTATGGTTCCATCATTACATCCTTGCTTTAGTATTCAACACCTCGCCCATAAAAGGAAAGCACTCCATTTGCTTTCCTGACCACCTTGTCCACCTGTCCTGCCACCTTCAAGGATCTGTAGACATGCACCCCAAGGTCTCTTACTTCCTCAACCCCTTTCAATAACTTCCCATTTATTGAGTATTCCCTTGCTTTGTTTGCCCTCCCCAAATGCATTACCTCACACTTCTCCAGATTGAATTCCATTTGACATTTCTCCACCCACTTAACCAAACCATTGATGTCATTCTGGAGTCGACAGCTTCACTATCAACGAAACGGCCAATTTTTGTGTCATCTGCAAATTTCCCAATCATGCCTCCTACATTTAAGTCTAAATCATTAATATATACAACAAATAGCAAGGGCCCCAACACTGAGCCCTGTGGAACGCCACTGGAAACCGTTTTCCTTTTGCAAAAACATCCATCAACCATTACCCTTTGTTTCCTGTCACTGAGCCAATTTTGGATCCAACTCACCACCTTCCCCTGTATCCCATGAGATCTCACTTTCCTGACCAGTCTGCCATGTATGACCTTGTCAAATGCCTTACTGAAATCCATGTAGACAACATCCACTACACCACCCTCATCAATCTTCCTTGTTAATTCCTCAAAAAATTCTATTAAGTTAGTAAAACACAATTTTCCCCTAGCAAAACCATGCTGACTATCTCTGATCAGTCCATGCCTTTCTAAGTGACAGCTTATCCTGTCTTTCAGAATTGTTTCCAATAATTTGCCCACCATCGAAGTCAGACTGACCAGACTATAATTTTCTGGCCTATCCCTCGCACCCTTTTTAAATAATGGTACAACATTCACAGACCTCCAGTCCTCTGGGACCTCACCTGTATATAAAGAGGATTGGAAAATGATCCTCAGAGCATCCGTTATTTCTTGCCTGGCTTCCTGCAACAGCCTGGGATACAATCCATCCGGCCCTTGTGGTTTATCCACCTTTAAGGATGCCAATCCCTCCAGTACTTCCTCTCTCACTATGATTACTGCATCTGATATTTCACACTCCTCCTCTTTAACTAGAATGTCTGCAACATCCATCTCCTTAGTGAAGACAGAGACAAAAAGAACCCTGCCCACATCTTCTACATCAGCCCACAAGTTACTATGTACATCTCTGATAGGCCCAACCTTTTCCTTAGTTATTCCCTTGCTCTTAATGTACTGGTAAAATACCTTTGGCTTTCTTTGATTTTTCCTGTCAATATATTTTCGTATCCTCTCTTTGCTTTCCTAATTTTCATTTTGACTTCACCCCTGTACTTTCTATAGTCCTCTAGGCTTTCTACAGAATTAAATCTTTTGTGACTGTCATGAACTTTCTTCTTCTGCTTTACCTTGGCCTGTATGCTTCTGGATAACCAGGGGGCTCTAGATTTGGCAGTACCACCTTCTTTCTTTGTGAGGACATGTCTACACTGTGCCCGAAGAATTTTGCCTTTGAATGCCTCCCACTGATTTGACAGTTCTTCCTTCTAATGGCTGTATCCAGTCCATTCTCACAAGCTCACCTCTCAGCTTTCTAAAATTTGCCTTCCCCAACTTAGAAATTTTACTCTTCTTTCTTTGTCCTTTTCCATAATGATGCTAAATCTAACTATGTTATGGTCACTATCTCCAAAATTGTCCCCACTGCTGCTTCATCCACTTGCGCAGGTTCATTTCCTAAGACTAAATCTAGAATTGCTCCCCCTCTTGTTGGGCTTGTTTTGTGCTAGCTAAAAAAAGTTCTCTTGAATGTTCTCTTGAATGCAGTTCAAGAATTTTGCGTCCTCTGTGCCCTTCACACTATTTGTATCCCAATTGATATTAGGGTAATTAAGTCCCCAATGATTACTGACCTATTGTTTTTGCACTCAGAAATCTATGTACCTATTTGCTCTTCTAACTCCCTTCTGTTTGGGGGTCCCGTAGCAGTGTCCCTGCCCCTTTCTTATTTCTGAGCTCAATCCATATGGCTTCATTTGATGTTTCATTTAGCATATCATCCCTCCTCACAGCTGTAATTGATTCTTTAACCAATAATGCTACACTCCCACCTTTTTTACCCCCCCCACCCCATCCTGCCTTAAAACTCTATATCCAGGGATGTTGAGCTGCCATTTTTACCCCTCCTTAAGCCAAGTTTCCATTATAGCGATGATATCATGCTACCATGTGTCTGTCTGTGCCCTTAGCTCATCGGCTTTTACTATGCTCCTTGCATTCACATATACACCTTTCAACACTGCCAGATTTCTGTGCTGTACACTTTTTAACCTGTGCTGCTTCTATCTTTGAGAGTCATTCACTAATTCTCCACCTCCGTTCCCTGCTCTGAATTTGCCCTCAGGCCCCCCTGCCAATCTATCTTAAACCACCCCCCCCCCCCCTCAACAGCACTAGCAAATCTCCCTGCAACGATATTCATCCCAGTCCTGTTCAGGTGTATAGGTCCCACCTTCCCCAGAACCAGTCCGAATGGCTCAGAAATCTGATGCCCTCCCTCCTACACCAGCTTTCCAGCCATGTGTTTATTTGCTTAATTCTCCTATTTCTATACTCGCTTGCACGTGGAACTAGGAGCAATCCTGAGATTACTGCTTTAGAGGTCTTGCATTTCAATCTCCTTCCTAACTCCCTAAAGTCTGCTTTCAGGACCTCATCCCCTTTCCTACCTAAGTCATTGATACCAATGTGGACCACGACCTCTGACTGATCACCTTCCCTCAGAAGAATGTCCTGCAGCCGCTCTGTGACATATTTGAGCCTGGCATCAGTGAGGCAACATACCATCCTGGAGTCATTTCTACTGCCACAGAAATGCCTGTCTGTTCCACTAACTAACAAATCCCCTATTACTACTGCTTTTCCCCTTTTCTTTCTCTCCTCCTGTATAGCAGAGCTGTCTGTGGTGCCACAAACTTGGCTCTGACTGCACTCCTCTGAGGAACCAACTGGTATCCAAAATGGAAAACTGATTGGTGAGAGGGATCCCAGGGGACTCCTGCACTACCTGCCTAATTTTCTTGGACTTCCTGGTGGTCACCCATTCCCTTTCTGCTTCCAGGCTCCGAAGCTGCAGTGTGACCACCTCTCTGAACATGCTATCCATGGTAGCTCTCAGCCTCATGGATGCAATACAGTGACTCCAGCAACCACTCAAGCTCCGAAACCTGAAGCTCAAGGTTCTGCAGCTGGCGACACTTCCTGCACATGTGGTCATCTAGGACACTGGTAGCGTCCACAACTTCCCACATATTACAAGATACGCATTCCACCTGACCGAGCTGTTCTGCCATGACTTACATTTACTTCCCTTGTGTTAATTTTATTTTACTTTGGTTTACTTACACAACTTTATTTTACCTGGCCTCGGCTTAACTTCACTTCCCTATTGCTTATTTTTTACTTAAATGTAAGCAGCCCCCTTCTTTTAAAAAGAATGCGATTTTCTGATTCTCAGCTACTTGATGACACTCCCTGACAGCAGTTTCTCACGAACCAATGAACTTACATTTCTCCTGTGATGTTAGGTGTGAGGTGCTGCTGACCGCCTGGCTCGGGGTCCTCCTCTCGCACTCTCCTCTGGGTGCTGCTGGCTGCCTAACCCAGTGGTGGGAGTGGGCTCCAGTGCTGCTCCTAAGATTTCATTGAAGTGCCAAAAAACAGGGGCAGAATGCCTTTTTAATTACCTTAATTGGCTACTGGCAGGCAGCCAGCCGTTGCCAGAGAGAGCCAACGGAAAAGCACACAGAGGTGGGAACATGTCAGAGAGCCAATGCGCTTCGTTCTAAATTTCTACACATCACAGCCTCCAAAGGGGTCATCATGGCCCATGTTTCCCTCTCCAAAGCACATTAGTTTCATGGTCACTTTCACCGTTACCAGCTTTTTACTTCCAGATATTTCAAATTAAACTCAAACCCTCAAACAGCTTGGTGGGATGTGAACTCACGTTCACTTTCAAGTACAAGCATCTTGATTACTAATGCGGTAACATAATTACTACACTGCCTGGGAATTGGTGCTGGAGAGCCTCCATTCTCCAAGGAAGGATGGGTACCTTGTAGTGGCCTTTTTTTCTGTTCTGGCTCCTGCTCCCCTATCACGTGTAGTCCTCAGGCTCTTCCAAGTCCTATACGTTGGAGTCGGTGCATCTGCTAAACCAGCACTGTCTGCGTTTTCAGGGTTGACCATTAACAGGCTCTCTCTTGGAAACAGGGATCCCTTCAGGAGTCCTTCATACAGACCAGATGACCCATGATACCAGGTTGCGGTTCTGGAGCTGTCGGAGGGACTGGGAGAGGTTGCACCCCTCCAGAATGCCACTGTCAGCAGGAAAATGCTGGCCTGTATGTCCATTTAATGAAGAAATAGCAACTCCCCCAACCAGGGTTTTCAATTAAGCTCAGGTTTCATTCCCACAAATCAAAATAATATTAAACAGGTTGTTTTACTCTGAAATACTTCAATCTTGAAGCTTTTTATTGTCAGTGCTACATTTATTTGCCAACTATCGCAAATCTAATTTATTTTAAACTCATGAGAGCATGTTAAATGAGAGTTCATTTTAACTCCATTTTTGTTGCCCATCATCCCAATTGTACAACTTTGTTCCATGAAGTAATTTTAATCCTATGGGTTTGCAATAATCCAGAATTCAATGTGCCATGTAATCACAGCTGCAGTAAATCTGTTTCTGCACTCTGTAACTGCCATACTTGGCACTTGTGGGCTAGAAAATCTTATACTTAATACTGCCACAGAGTGTGAAATTTGGAGGAGTTTGACTGCAATAAACCATCCTTAGCTATGATGCCATGTAGGTCATAGCAGATAGGACTAGAGGCAAAAAAAACCCTTTCTTGCATAATGAAAAGGGAAAATGTTGGAAATACTCAGAGGGTTTGACAGCATCTGTAGGGAGAGAAACAGAGGGTTGGACTTTACCAGCTCTCTGGGGACTGGCTGGGAGGCAGGGGTTCAGTAAAATGGCACTGGTATGTGGAGTGCCAATCTTCCCACCGCCATGCCACCTAGCCAGCAGCAGGGAAGATGGCGGACAACCCTCCTGCCCAGAGCCCAATTAAGGTCCTCTTCTGACCTCCATTGGCAACTTTACTAGTTGCTGTGGGGTGGGGGTGGAGGTGGGGGTGGGGGTGGGATGGCCCTCCACCATGTGTGGAGACCATCCAGTGAAACTTGGCAACCTCCCAGCAGGCTCCAAGGTGGGTGAGGAGGGGCCTCCTTTTTGGGCATTCTCTGGCCCAATATGGGGGGGGGGGGGGGCAGTGGAAATCGCCCCCCTGGTGGCAACAGTGGCACTTTACCTCAGCAACAACCCCTTACCAAGGCCTGCCTGGCCAGCACCATCGCCAACCACCCTCCCACCCCCAGCATCCCCCCAATCCCGCTTACCTGCTTAGGAGGCTGCGAGATCAGATGGCTATTGACACATCCTCCTCCTCCTTCAGCTGCAGCCCCAGCAGTGGCTGCCCCTCTTTGTGGCGCTGCTGAGGCTGTTGAGGTTCTGGCCCTCCAATTGGGTGAGGTGATCTCGGGGGCTGGCCACCATGCGTAACAGGGATGGCAGGTCCCATGGAAGCCACTTAATTGGCTGCCACAGGCAATGCCCTGGGTCCCGCCGAAGCAGGGTTGGCCCCGCTTTTGGCCCCGGAGGTGGGACCCCTGTTGCCTACATAAAATCTAGCCCGGGGTTAACATTTCAGGTGGCATTTTGTCAAAACTGAGACTACCTAGATAAGTAACAGGTTATGAGCAAGGCAGGGAAAGGGGTCAGGAGAGGAAACTTCAAAAGGAAAGCTCTGTGATTCAATGGAAGGCAGGACATATTAAATGGCAAAAGGAATGATATCCTAAGGCAAAACAGGGTGATAACAGGACACATAAAGAAACAGAAGGTGTATCTAGAAGAAGTGTGAATGTGGAAAGTAGAACTATCACCAACAGCTGCCGCCCAAAAAAAAGGGGGAAGAAATTACGATCTGAAACTATTGAACTCAATGTTGAATCCAGACGGCTGTGAGGTGACCATTCGAAAGATAAGGTGCTTACGTTAAGCTTCATTTAGACTCCCAGGAGGACAACACAAATGCTTTAGGGATGTCCTCAAAGCACTGCTGCAGACGTCAAACATCCCCACTGACTTATGAGTGAACCTGGATTCTGGCTGACTGGGAGGGCATCAAACACACCGAGAGACCTTATCGGAAATGTACAGAGGCAAAGTCAAGGCACTGCACAAATCTCCAAGCAACCCACCTACCCAACCCTCAAGCACTACTTACCTAGCATGTGGCAGAGTCCGCAGATCATGTATTGGACTTACCAGCCATCTCAGATCCCATCAAACTGGAGTGGAAGCAAATCATCTTCGATCCTAAGGGACTGCCTAAGAAGATGAGCTTCATTGGAACAATATTCCCTTTCTCATGTTTGGGGGACATTCAGCCATCACAGGGTCCTCTGGGTTGCAAATTTGAGGCCACCCAAGTCAATGATGTGCCTGACAGTTAACACACACACGGAGCCTTGAGGGAAAGGCATCTGATTTAAGGACATTTCTCAAAACAGGAACCATGATTGCAAATTACTTTACACTTGCCTCTGCGAACAATATGTAGATTGAAATTGCAGTGAATTAGCCTAGAAATTCAGCTGTGCAGTCGGTGCCTGAAAAATGGCCTAGGGCCTAGATATGCATTATCTGCCACATTGGTTAAGGCAGATGCGCTGGTACCAGGAAAGTACGTTGTCAGCATTTAAAGTCCAGAGTATTTAAATTAGGACCCTGTGCTTCTTTTAGAACTGTGGAATTTCAGTCCATTGCTTTGACCCATTGTTGTCCATTTCTGAAATTTGGGGTGCTACCTATTCCAAGAAGCCTAAAGCCCAAATTGGCATTTTAAATTTGAAGAGGCACTTTAATGTACTTTGGCAAATGTAGCTGATCCTTCTGGGATACTACTAGAATTGCTGTTTTGCAGCTTCAAGCTGCAGGTTAAGTCTAAGAATGGAATCAACACCTGATGTCAGCGTACATAAGACCCAGAGATCCAAGAGAATTCCAAAAGAAGCCTACGAAAACCCTTAGTATTCCTTCAAACTACTGGAGCAATGTAACACGGGAAGAGACAGAGGAGCAGCAGCTACCTCTTCCCTCAGCCCAATTTCATTTTTTCTTTATTTTGCTTAATGGGGACAAAACCCAGCAGATCTAAGCTGTGTCCAAGTTATGCCCCTTTGGCCAGACTTATCCTAGAATTGGACTGCTCAACCTTGTTCAGTATTTTTTTCCCTCTATTTCTCGTCCACGTCAGGCTTCTTGCTCAGTATCTTCATCATTTGGAGCCGATCTCCATCTCTGGGTCTTGAGACATGTGGTTTTCTGTGTTTATGTGGTTATGATGGAGATGTGTATCCTTAGTTAAAAGGCATAAGCAATTGTAATCTATGAAATCAGGACAAGTAAGAGGGAAGATATTAACTACATGAAAAAATATTTTTTTAAAAAAAGATCAAAAATTACCCATAGGCAGGGAGGTCCTGCATTCCATCAATGAACTTAATTTTTTTTTCTGCCACCTTCCTATCCCATAAAACTTTCAACCTCTCATTTCTGCCTTCACTTTCTGTCACTCTCTTTAGCTCTGTTTTCCTTGGCCTCTCTACCTCTCACCAGTCAATCCATTCCTCCTTTCCTTTTTGTCTGCACTCTAGTTCTGTTCTTTTGCTTTCCTTTTCTCCCCAATGAGCTTTTACACAAATGCCTGCCAGTGTAAACAAGTCAGCTGTTACTCACTCCCAATGCCTGATGTTGAACATGACATATGGGGATGGAAAGCTGTTTAAACTGATGCAAAGCCAATAACACTTGCATTTCTCGCTGTTTCTGGACATGGGATTAAAAACATCTTTAGTCTCAAGAAGAGGTTTCTCTTTAATTTTCAATCAATAATAACAATATCAACTTGTAACTATTGCACCTTCAATGTACTAATGTCCCAATGAGCTACACTGGAGCAACCAGGCCACATAAGGGTTTATTAGGTAGGTGGCCAAAAAGCTGGTCAAAGAGGTAGGTTTTAAGCATTGCCTTAAAGGGGGAAAGGGAAGTAGAGAGGCAAAGAGGTTTCTGGAGGGAATTTCGGGGCATAGGGCCTCAGCAGCAGGAGGCACACTGCCAACCATGGAAGAGTTAAAATCGAGAATGCAGAAGAGGCCAGAATTTGAGGAGTCCAGCCATTTCGGAGGGCAGTGGGGCTGAAGGTGGTTTGACAGATGGGGACGGTCGAGGCCATGCAGGAATTTGAAAACAAGCATAAGAATTTTAAAGTTGAGGGGACAAGGAAAGGGAATGTGGTCAGCAGTTTAGTGAAAATGGGGGCAGGGGGGCGGGGGGCTAGAGGGAGGGCTCCCTGATATTTAGAGGAAAAAGGTAGAATGGTGGGATGCCAAGCAAGTCAGAATATATCAGAGGAGAAATACACCCATATGGCATTGTCCTACCAACATCAGAACAAGGCTCCTTAGACAGCACCTTCCAAATCCATGAACTCTACCGCCTAGAAGGACAAGGGCAGCAGATGAATGGGAACACCAGCACCTGCAAGTTCCTCTCCAAGTCATAAATCATCCTGACTTGGAACTATATCGCCGTTCCTTCACTGTCGTTGGGTCAAAATTCTGTAACTCCCTGTCTAACAGTACTGTAGGTGTACCTACACCACATGGACTGCAACAGTTCAAGAAGGTGGCTCCCCAACTTCTCAAGGGCAATTAGGGATGGGCAATAAAAATGCTGGCCTAGCCAGTGATGCCCATCATATTAGACAACAGAGTTTATAAATTTGAACTTCAGGTCCATTCCAATGTTGTCTGATCCTACCAAAGCTTTCTATGGTGTCCAGGCCAGAACCCACCCTTTCTTAGATCTGCATGCCAGTGTTTATATTCACCCTCTGGCCCGCATGAAGTCTCATGGCATCGGGTCAAACATAGACAAGGGAACCTCCTGCTGATTACCACGAACCACACCACACCCGCTCCCCCCACCCACCGTAACCCCCGTCAGCTGATGAGTCAGTACTCCACCATTTGAACATCACTTGAAAGAAGAATTGAGGGTGGCAAGGGTGCAGAATGTACTCTGGGTGACAGACCTCAATGTCCATCACCAAGATTGGCTTAGTAACACCACTACTGGTTGAGCTGGCTGAGTCCTAAAGGGCATAGCTGCTAGACTGGATCTGTGGCAGGTGGTGAGGGAACCAACAAGAGGGAAGAACATATTTGACCTCATTCTCACCAACCTGTCCATGACAGTATCAGTAGGAGTGACAATCGCACAATCGTTGTGGAGATGAGGTACCATCTTCACATTGAGGACACCATCCATCATGCTGTGTGGCACTATCTCTGTGCTAAATGGATAGATTTTGAACAGATCTAGCAGCTCAAGACTGGGCAACCATGAGGTGCTGTGGACCATCAGCAGCAGCAGAATTGTATCAAACACAATCTGTAACCCCATGGCCCAGGATATCCTCCAATGGTACCATTACCACCAAGCCAGGAGATCAGCCCGGGTTCAATGAAGTGTGCAGGAGGGCATGCCAGGAGCAGTACCAGACAAACCTAAAAATGAGGTGCCAACTTAGTGTGCCTAGAGCAAGGACTACTTTCATGCCAAACAGCATATGCAGCAAGCGATAGACAGAGTTAAGTGATTTCACAACCAACGGGTCAGATTTAAGCTCTGCAGTCCAGCCACATCCAGTCGTGAATGGTGGTGGGCAATTAAATAACTCACTGGAGGAGGAGGCTCCACAAATATCCCCATCCTCAATGATGGAGGAACCCAGCACATCAGTGCAAAAGATAAGACTGAAGCATTTGCAACAATCTTCAACCAGAAGTAACTAGTGGATGACCTATCTCAGCCTCCTCTGGAGGTCCCCAGCATCACAGATGCCAGTCTTCAGCCAATTCGATTCACTCCATGTGACGTCAAGAAACAGCAAAAGGCACTGGATACTGAAAGGTTATGGGCCCTGACATTATTCCTGCAATAGTGCTAAAGACTTGTGCTCCAGAACTTGCCGCAACCATAGCCAAACTGTTCCAATACAAATACAACACTGACATCTACCCAACAATGTGGAAAATTGCCCATACTTGTCAGGTACACAAAAAGCAGGACAAATCCATCCCAGCCAGTAAAGTGATGGAAGGGGGTCATCAACAGTGCTATCAAGTGGCACTTGCTTAGCAATAACCTGCTCACTGACACCCAATGTGGGATCAGTCAGGATCATTCAGCTTCTGACCTCATTACTTGGTCCAAACATGGACAAAAGAACTGAACTCCAGGCGTGAGGTGAGAGTGACTGCCCTTGACATCAAGGTAGCATTTGACCACGTGTGGCATCAAGGAACCCTAGCAAAAGTGGAATCAATGGAAAATGGGAGGAAAATCTCCGCTGATTGGAGTCATACCTAGCACAAAGGAAAATGGCTGTGGTTGTTGGAAGTCATTCATCTCAGTTCCAGGACATCACTGCAAGAGTTCATCTGTCCTAGGCCCAACCATCTTTAACTGCTTCAAAAATAACCTTGTTTTCATCATAAGGTCAGAAGTGGGGATGTTCGCTGATGATTGCACAATGTTCAGCACCATTCATAACTCCTCAGATACTGAAGCAGTCCATGTCCAAATGCAGCAAGACCTGGACAATATCCAGGCTTGGGCTGACAAGTGGCAAGTAACATTTGTACCACACAAGTGCCAGGCAATGACCATCTCCAACAAGAGAGAATCTAACCACCGCCCCTTGAAACTCAATGGCATTACCATCGCCGAATCCCACACTATCAACATTTTGGGGGTTACCATTGACCAGAAACGGAACTGGGCCAGCCATATAAATACTGTGGCTATAAAAGCAGGTCAGACACTAGGAATCCTGCGATGAGTAACTCACCTCCTGACTTCCCAAAGCCTGTGCATCATCTACAAGGCACAAGTCAGGAGTGTGATGGAATACTCTCCGCTTGCTTGGATGAGTGCAGCTTCCACAACACTCAAGAAGCTTGACATCATTCAGGGCAAAGCAGCCCACTTGATGAGCACCCCTTCTGCTAACATTCACTCCCTCCGCCACTGATGAACAATGGCAGCAATGTGTACCATCTATAAGATGCACTGCAGAAACACACCAAGGCTCCTTCCAAACCCACAACTACTACCATCTGGAAGAACCAGGGCAGCAGATACATGGGAACACCACCACCTGGATTTGCCCTCCAAGTCACTCACTATCCCGACTTGGAAATATATTGTCGTTCCTTCACTGTTGTTGGGTCAAAATCCTGGAACTCCCTTTCTAACAGCACTGTGGATGTACCTACGCCACAGGGACGGCTTCCGTTCAAAAAGGCAGCTCACCACCACCTTCTCAAGGGTAATTAGGGATGGGTAATAAATGTTGGCCTAGCCATCAACGCCCACATCTGGGAAAAATGAATTTATGAAACAATTAAGTAGTCAGGAGGGTGCGGCCTTAGGAATTCAATCAAGGGAAACCAGTCCACCAGTCCTGCTTCTGCCAATGTTTCGGGTCTTCTACGGAGAGGTCAGAATTTAGCCTGCCTTTGGCCACAGCAGAAAATGTTCTTGTTTACTTATTTAGACAGAAAACTGATTGTTTCCATTGTCCCATCTGATTTTCTGGTCAGTCCTCTGTACAGCCAACTATTTAGGTCAGAACCCATTATCCCAATAAATTAAGATTAAATTAATTAAGATTCAATTAAGATTCAATTATTTAAGGAAAGCCAGTGTGGATTTGTTAAAGGCATATTGTGTCAGCAAAGTTGAGGCCCATGGAATCAAAGAGACAGCGGCTGCATGATTACAAGTGACAGGAAACAAAGTAATGGTAAAAGGTTGTTTTTCCAACTGGAGGAAGATATATAGTGCTGTTCCCAGGGGTCAGTACATATGTATATATTAATCATTTCAACTTGGGTGTACAGGGCCCAATTTCAAAATTTGCAGGCAGCAAAATGCTTGGAAGTATTGTGAGGAGGATAGTGATAGAGCTCAAGAGGGAAAGAAAGGGCAAACAGGTGGCAGATGAAGTTTAGTGCCGACAAATGTGAAGTGATACATTGTGGTCAGAAGAATGAGAAGAGGAAATATAAAACAAAGGGTGGGATTATATAGGGGGTACAGGAGCAGGGAGCCTTGGGGGTATATGTGAATAAATTGTTGAAGGTGTCAGTGCAGGTTAAGAAAATGATTAAAAATGCAAATGGGATCCTGGGCAGATGTGTAAATCTGTATTTTTCCAAATCCTAGGTTGTCCTGCCATTGAGGCCAAAACGGTTCGAGCCTGTGTAGATGGACGATAGGACCCCAAGCAGGATATTACCACTGGCAGCCAATTAAAAGGCCAGTGCCAGGACTGCTGTTCAATTGAGGACTGCAGAGCTGCTGGCCAATCAGAAGGCCAGCAACCAGCAGCGTCAGCAGCACCACCACTAAAGCGGGAAGAAGAGGGCGCTTGCATGTTTCCATGCCCTCAAAGGCCAGGAAAGTTTTTTTATTAATGAGCTGAGTCAAGGCACGTAGGCCTTGGCGATCGAAGGGTTGAATTCTCCAGGCCTAGCTATTGCCTCTGTGGGCGGTCGCCATCTGTGAGCCGTGGAGGACCCATAAAGGCCTCAACCCCCAGGAGCTGCCGCAAGGCAATCACGGTTTACCTGGCAGGCTCCACACACATCAGGGACCCGTCCCAGCACTGGTAAAATGTCGGTGGTGTTGAGAAGTGGTAGTGAATTGGCCAATTAATTGGCCTCCTGGCTCCGGTCAACAGGCAGCCGCCCTGCTGCTATTCCTGCCGTTAAGAATATCCTCTGGCAGCGGAAAGACATTGGACACCCCGAGCCCTGCCTTCTGCTGCCATTTTACGATGTTTTGCCACCTCCCCAATCTGTCTCTGGAGAGCTGCTAAAATCCAGTCCATTGATGACAAAAGCAAGGGAGTTATGATAAACCTTTATAAAACACTGGGTTCCACCTCAACTGGAATGTCCAATTCTGGACACTTTTGGAAGGATGTGAAGGCATTGGAGAGGGTGCAGAAAAGATTCATGAGAATGGGTTTCAGGAACTTCAGTTATGAAGACAGATTGGGAGATTGGGATTATTCTCCTTAATGAAGGGAAGGTTGGGAGGAGATTTGACAGAGGTGTTCAAAATTGTGACCGATCTGAATTTTTAAAAAATTCATTCATTGGATGCGGGCTTCGCTGACTGGGCCAGCATTTATTGCCCATCCCTAGTTGCCCTTGAGAAGGTAGTGATGAGCTGCCCTCATGAACCGCTGCGGTCCATGTGGTGTAGGTACACCACAGTGCTGTTAGGAAGGGAGTTCCAGGATTTTGATCCAGTGACAGTGAAGGAACGGTGATATATTTCCAAGTCAGGATGGTGAGTGACTTGGAGGGGAACTTCCAGGTGCTGGTGTTCCCATCTACCTGCTGCCCTGCCACTTGTCAGCCTAAGCCGGTATTGTCCAGGTCTTGCTGCATTTGGACATGGATTGCTTCAGTATCTGAGGAGTTGTGGATGGTACTGAATATTGTGCAATCATCAGCAAATATCCCCACTTCTGACCTTGTGATGGAAGGAAGGTCATTGATGAAGCAGCTGAAATGGTTGGCCCTAGGACACTACCCTGAGGAACTCCTGCAGTGACGTCCTGGAGCTGAGATGACTGACCTCCAACAACCACAACCATCTTCCTTTGTATTGGGTATGACTCCAATCAGCGGAGAGTTTTCCCCCTCATTCCCATTGACTCCAGTTTTGCTAGGGCTCGATGCCACACTCAGTCAAATGTTGCCTTGATATCAAGGGCAGTCGCTCTTACCTCACCTCGGGAGTTCAGCTCTTTTGTCTATGTTTGAACCAAGGCTGTAACAAGGTCAGGAGCTGAGTGGCTCTGGTGGAACCCAGGCTGGGTATCAGTGAGCAGGTTATTGCTAAGCAAGTGCCACTTGATAGCACTGTTGATGACCCCTTCCATTACTTTACTGATGATGGGGCGGTAATTGACCTGGTTGGATTTGTCCTGCTTTTTGTGTACAGGACATACCTAGGCAATTTTCCACGTTGCTGGGTAGATGCCAGTGTTGTAGCTGTACTGGAACGGCTTGGCTAGGGGGCACGGCAACTTCTGGAGCACAAGTCTTCAGTACTATTGCCGGAATGTTGTTAGGGTCCAGAGCCTTTGCACTATCCAGTGCCTTCAGCCATTTCTTGATATCATGTAGAGTGAATTGAATTGGCTGAAGACTGGCATCTGTGATGCTGGGGACCTCAGGAGGAGGCTGAGATGGACCATCCACTCGGCACTTCTGGCTGAAGACTGTTGTGAATGCTTCAGCCTTATCTTTCGCACTGCTGTGCTGGGCTCCTCCAGCATTGAGGATGGGGATATTTGAGGAACCACCTCCTCCTGTGAGTTGTTTAATTGTCCACCACCATTCACAACTGGATGTGGCAGGACTGCAGAGCATAAATCCGTTGGTTGTGGGATAGCTTAGCTCTGTCTATCACTTGCTGCTTATGCTGTTTGGCACACGAGTAGTCCTGTTTTATAGCTTCACCAGGTTGACACCTCATTTTTAGGTATACCTCATGCTGCTCCTGGCATGCCCTCCTGCACTCTTCATTAGAGTATAGAGTAGATGGCAAGAATAGAGTAGATGGCAAGGAACCATTCCCTTTGGTGAATGGATCAAAAACTAGAGGGCACAGACTTAAGGTAATTGGCAAAAGAGCCAAAGATTACATGAAGAAACATTCTTTTACGCAGTGAGTGATATAGCATCTGGAATGCAATGCCTTAGGGGCTAGAGGCAGCAGATTCAATTGGGGCTTTCCAAAGGAAATTGGATAAGCACCTGAAGATAAATTTTTTGTAGGATTCTAGGGAAAGGATGGAGAGCCAGGAACAGCTGAATTGCTCTTGCCAAGGGCTGGAGTGGGCTTGACAGGTTGAATAGCCTCATTCTGTATAGTAACCATTCTGCACTTTTGTGATTAAGGTCTGTGTCTTTTGTCTTTTCAAGGAAGCAAGTATCAAGTGTGTCCATTAATTACTATTCTGATAAAGATTCTCGTTTTTCACTCATGCCCGATATGATATTATTGGAAATCTGTCACATTTAGATTACAATGCTTTTGAATTTCTCCATTCAGAGCCAGTGAATGCCCTAGTCTGCCTTCTTCTATACCCAAACACTTAATTATTGGCACTGGCTGAAAATATATTTTCTCCATATTTTCAGATTTATGTATATTAGCCCTGGAGGAAACCAGCTAAGAGCAATCCTTCTGAGCATGTTCTGCCTTGTGTTTAATGTTTGATGGATATTGTGGAAAATTCTGGCAAGGTTTTGAAGAACTGTCTTCAATTTGTACAAGTCATGTAAATTCTTCACAGGTCTTATCACCCGAGTCTCTGTCTTGCTGGAAACCATATCAAGCAAAGTATTCTCACAAACAGAACGACACAAGACTGAAGCACCCTGAGCCGGACTCAAGAAGCTCAGTGGATGCCTTTATACAAAGGGAACATTTTCCCCTTGGGTGACCCCTCTTCTCGCCACACTTGGTTGCACTTGCCTGTACTTATTTCCATAGGCGAGTCCATAGGGTTTTAGGGCCTCAGGCTGTTTTCAGTTCTTCAGTGCAGAACAAAGGTAGTGTTACACTGCCAGTGGTGCTAACTTTGAGGAGGTAGTTGAGGGAGCAAAAAGAGCCAACTTCAGGGACCAACATCCCACACCCTAAGGAGCCCTGAAAGACAACTGACTCAGTTTTGGGATGGGTCATTTTTAAGTGTCCAGGGCTGATCTACTAAGGTTTCCCAAGAGTGGTTGCCACCAAAAAGGTAATTTTATTGCGGGATTACAGAATTGTTACATCACAGATGGAGGCCATTTGGCCTGTGGCATTCGCACTGGCTCTCTGAATAAACAGTTCACCTAGTTCCATTCACCCGCCTTCTCCCAGTAACCCTGCATTTCTTCCTTTTCAGATAACAGTCTAATTTCTGCTTGAATGCTTCAATTGAACCTACCTCCACCACACTCTCAGGCAGTGCACATTCCAGACCCCAATCACTTGCTGTGTGAAAAAGATTTTCCTCGTGTCACTTTTGCTTCTTTTACCAATTATTTTAAATCAGTGCCCTCTCATCTTGATCCTTTCACAAGTGGGAACAGCTTCTCCGTATCTACTCTGTCCAAAACCCCTCATAAGTTTGAATACCTCCATCAAATTTCCTCTCATCCCTCTCTTCTCCAAGGAAAAGCATTGTCGTGAATCTTTTCTGCACTCTCTCCAATGCCTTCACATCTTTCCTAAAGTGCAGCACCCAGAACTGGTTGCAATTCTCCAGCTCTGGCTGAACTATTGCCTGATGTGACAAGTGGCCAAACATTGATCTTTAAAAAATGGACTGAGTATGAGCACCAGCAACTTGCCCAAGAAATGTTAATGAGGCTCCAGCCCAATTTCAGGAGGATCTCAGATCTCTCAGGGT
Source organism: Carcharodon carcharias (assembly GCF_017639515.1). Classification (NCBI taxonomy): domain Eukaryota; kingdom Metazoa; phylum Chordata; class Chondrichthyes; order Lamniformes; family Lamnidae; genus Carcharodon; species Carcharodon carcharias. Next base: position 19,277,259 of record NC_054467.1, on the reverse strand, counting down.
TGGGCACACACTTCACGCACAGCCCTGGTTTCAGGCCTGGAAATGCACCAAAGGAAATCTTCACCCCAAGATGTCAAACTGAGGCCCCATGGCTCAGGTGGGTGCAGAAGATGCCAAAGCCAATATTGAAAGAAGAGCAGGGAATTTTCGAATGACCTTCATCCTTCAAGCAGCCACTCTAAGAGAAAAAAAACAGGTTATCTGACCATTTATGTATTTGCTGCTGTGGGATCATGCTGTGCACGCATTTGCTGCCACATTTGCCTACATTACAACGAGACCGCATTTCAAAACTAATCCAATGATTGCAAAGTATTTTTGTATGCCCTGAGGATAAATGTAAATTCATTCATTAAATACAGTATCAAAGAGTGAAAACATAGCTTTTGGCTGCCTCGTGTGCAGATGTACAAGATGGTATTTACTTGCCCTTATTTTTGTCTAAACCACAGACAAGCGCACCCAAGATTTTCTGAAAAGCTGCTACTCGACCAGCTCCCAATGCTGACACAAGTAAGATTTCACCCTTAGAGCTAAGCAGTGTAACTATGATTCATCATTGTTGCAATGGGAAGACACAATTTTCACTTTTCTTAATTTCAAAATTGATCATTTTTAACAATGTATTGGTTACAATACATCAATGAAGCAGAATAGGAGTTTAATTTTGCAGCTGGCAACGATACTTGGCCAAGGGAGAACCTGATGCTGGCACTGGGTTCGGGAAAAGGGAACATAACCTATTTCTAAGGTTCACAGCCCTCACCTCGATTAGCACAAACATTCACAAAGAAAAATGGAAGCGAATGAATAGCTCCGCGAATTGTCAATTGCAAATGGTGTACAAACTATGTGAGATCAGTCAACGTCCACGTGGCAGATGAAAGTGTTTTGTATTAAGTTGCAGAAAGCAGGGAATTACCTGTCCCTCTCCCTTCTTTAGCCATTAACAGAGAAAGACTGAAACATGACACTACATCAGCATGAAGGTAATAGCGCTGGAGCTGTGGACTGTGGCGTTACATATCCATCGAGCCGGGACACACCAATAATGAAACCTAGCTCTGTAAATCACATTTTCCAAAGCAACTAGATGCTGGTTAACTGTTACCACAAATCCCTGAACTCAATTTATTGGGAGATTTGACCTCTCTGGAAATTGTCCCAGGACTTGTCCTTTTTATATTAATTGCAGCCAAAAATCCATCTTCAAACACTGGAAATCCGATAATCCTCCCTCAGTTCAACACTAGCTGAATTCTCTAAAGTACACAGCTGTTCTTGAATGATGAACTACATGATTATATGAGGGGAAAAAAAAGAACAATTAAATCTCACACAGTCTTTTATATTTTTTATAAAATTTAAACCAGGAGTAGGCAGGCCCTCAGTATGACAGAATTAATACAGTTAATCCCATTAGTTAAAGCTGTCTTTAAACTATTAGTTTAATACTAAAGTATTTTCTATAACCCAAATCACCTTTTAATGATGTATAATTTTTTACATTTATTTACTGTTAGGTAGCTGATTGACACTTCTAAGGTTAAGCAAACTTAATCCTTTATAGATAACTGCACCAGTTATTAAATGGAATTAGAGGCTGGATAGTTTGGGGAGTACTTTCGAAAATTGCATGCCCTAGTCAGTTCAGACTGAGGTTTCCTCCTCCATATCACCTTCCTCTAAGGAATCTCCATAATTTCACACATCAGTGCAAATTGCTTCCTTTCTCTTCTCTCTCTCTGTCTCTTCTCATTCTCTCTTTCCATAGTGTCTTTGCTCGTAGAATAGTAATTTCAGACTGAGCTTCCTTCCTCTACATCTGTCTGACTGGCCATCCAGTCTCCATGATCTCTTTCCCCAAATTTTCTGAACCTCCCCATATTCCCTCTCTTTATCCTTTGTCCACGCCCTCTTCCCAGTTTGCGCTGAATTTAGAGGCTCTGATGTCTATATATTCCAAGGGGATGTGTAATATTTGGTGAGCTTAATCCTCCTTAAATGGTAAAAGCAAAAAACCGTGGATGCTGGAAATCCAAAACAAAAATAAAAATACCTGGAAAAACTCAGCAGGTCTGACAGCATCTGCGGAGAGGAACACAGTTAACGTTTTGAGTCCGTATGACTCTTCAACAGAACTAAGGAAAAATAGAAGAGAGGTGAAATATAAGCTGGTTTAAGGGTGGTTGGGACAGGTTGAGCTGGATAGAGGGCCAGTGATAGGTGGAGATAGCCAAAAGATGAAGGTTATTATATTATCTAGCAATGTGCTAATAGGTGACATTAAGGATAGAAAGCAGGACGAGCAAGGTACAGATAGCCCTAGTGGGGGTGGGGTGGGGGGAAGGGATCAAAATAGGCTAAAAGGTAGAGATAAAACAATGGATGGAATTACATTTAAAAATAATGGAAATAGGTGGGAAAAGAAAAATCTATATAAATTATTGGAAAAAAGGGGGATCGGAAAGGGGGCGGGGATGAAGGGGAGAGATCATGATCCAAAATTGTTGAACTCAATATTCAGTCTGGAAGGCTGTAAAGTGCCTAGTCGTAAGATGAGATGCTGTTCCTCCAGTTTGTGTTGAGCTTCACTGGAACATTGCAGCAGGCCAAGGATGGACATGCGGGCATGAGAGCAGGGTGGAGTGTTGAAATGGCGAGTGACAGGGAGGTCTGGGTCATGTTTGTGGACAGACCGAAGGTGTTCCACAAAGCGGTCACCCAGTCTTTGTTTGGTCTCTCCAATGTAGAGGAAACCGCATTGGGAGCAGCTCCTGAAATGGTGCTTGATTCCCTTAGCACTATTCTTTGGTGTTCCTCCTCTATAATTGAGGCAGCTCAGTGAAGATTCATTAGGTTGATTCCTGAGATGAAGGAGCTATCTTAAGAGGGAAGGTTGCGCAGGGTGCACCCATACTCATTAAAGTTTAAAAGAATGAGAAGGGACGCTATTTAAACATAAAAACTCTTGAGGCTTCACAGAGTGAATGCTGAGAGGACGTTTCCCTTGTGGGGGCATCTAGTAGGGGGCGCATGGTTTAAAAATAAGGTGTTTCCCATTCAAGACGGAGATGAGGAGAAATTTCTTCTCAGAGGGTGGTTAGTCTTTGAAATTGTCTCCCTCCAGTGAGCAGAGGAGGCTGGGTCATTGAATATATTCAAGGCTGAATTAGACAGATTTTTGATTGACAAGAGAGTCAAGGATTTTGGGGACAGCCAGGAGAGTGGAGTTAATGCCACATCAGATCAGCTATGATCTATATTGACTGGTGCAGCAGGCTTGGGGACCTGAATGGTCTACTCCTGCTCCTATTTCTTATGTTCTTATAATGGTATATAGTGACTCTCTGAAGCCAGAGCGAACTGGTAAAACTAATCCCTTTATATTCAGGATGAAACAATCTTGTTTCTAAGCATAGCGCAGATCTGTAATATTCCTTTCCAAACACCCTCTAAGCCGGATATCTATATCCCAAGCTTGTGACATTGTCAATGTGCATAATAAATACACTGTTGTGTCAATATGCATCCTATATTTCCCTGTACAACCTGTTAATTGCAAACCCACAGAAAGGGTGAGTTGACTTGTTTTTTGGAGATTCTAGTGTTACAAAATTCAGCAATTTAATGTAAAACCAAATCTGATCCTGTCCACTGAAACATGAGACCTTAGAAAATCACACAGAATGTGATGTACTGTATTCCCCTAGAATATTACTCGAGTAGGAGAGAGCCTTAGGCTTAGTGGCAACATTCCTGCCTCCAAGTCAGACAGTGTTTGGTTTGAACTCCATTTTAGATTGTCCCAGCCGAGTGGAGATCACAGTTCTGAACTCCAGGCTGGCATCCAGCCAGATGGTTCCATATGGTGGGTATAACTGGCCCTCATTCTCATTGTATGAGTTATGGAAGCCCATAAAACCCTCCTGTTGTATAGGACTAACCACATTCTTGGCTGGTATAAAGATGATTATAGCCATGGAAGGAGCACTGTCATTCGCAGCCTGTCACATTCTTAATCAGCCTACAAATTCTTCCATCATTTTACAACTTTTTTCCTTTATTATTTCATGGAATGTGCGTGTCACTGGAAAAGCCAGCATTTGTTGCTCATCCCTAATCGCCCTTGAACTGAGTGGCTTGCTAGGCCATTTCAGAGGGCAGTTAAGAGTCAACCACACTGGTGCAGGTCTGGAGTCACATGTAGGCCAGACCAGGTAAGGTTGGCAGATTTCCTTCCCTAAAGGGGATCAGTGAACCACATGATGGGTTTTTACAACAATCAATGATAGCTGTCACAGTCAGCATTACTGACACGAGCTTTATATTCCAAATTTATTAATTGAATTTATATTCCACCTGATACCGTGGTGGGATTTGAACCCATATCCCCAGAGCATTAGCTTGGGCCTCTGGATTACTAGTGCAGTGATTATCTCTTCCACTAGTCACTAGTGGACAGCTACAAAAAGCAATCTAAAGAGACTAATGGAATGATGGCCTTTACCTCAAGAAACCTAGAACCCAAAGGGGTGTAGCTGCGCTTCAATTGTACAGAGCTTTGGCCAGACCCCATCTGGAGTACTGTATTAAGTTCTGGGCTCCGTACCTTAGGGGATATATTATATATATATATATATTCAAGGGTTCAACTGTGTTGGCAGGTTGCATGGACTTGGCTTGTATTCTCTTAAATTCAGAAGATGGTGAGGGATGATCAAATTAAGGTGTTTAAAAGGATTTGATAGGGTAGGTACAGAGAAGCCTTTACTCTCAATGAGGGAATCCAGAATAAAAATGCATAACGTTAAGATTAGAGCAAACCCATTTAAGAGTGAAATCTAGAGTTATTTCACCCAAAGGATGTGGATATTGGGTCAACTTAAAGGGCAGAATTTTGCCCTCGTCGGGCATGCGCAATGGGCGGACCTGGGTGTGGCCGAGAAACTGAATGGTTCTCGCGATCAGGCCCTGACTGTGATTTCATGCTGGCTGGCCATTTAATGGGCAGCCAGCGTGAAACACGCTCTGCAGCGCTGAGCGCTGCCGGGGTGGGGGCAGGAGAAGTGCGAGCGCTGAAGTTCGCACATGTGTGTGGGTGGGTGCAGTAAAAGCTCCCTAAGGCACAGAGCTGCTTCAGGAAGCTGAAGATTTTTATCAATAAAAATAAAGATTTTTAAAGTAATGAAAACATGTCCTCTCATGTGACTCTGTCACATGAGCAGGGACATGTTAAATAGGAGTGCAAAAAAGTATTATTTTTAAATCACTGGACGAAACCTCATACCGCCCGTGGATGAGGTTTCGCAAAAAAATGCAAAGGCTTGCCTGCCTGCCAACGAAATGGTTGGATGGACGGACGGCAAAAAATTCCAAACAATTCGTTAATTAAGGGCCTTAATAGGCCGCTCAATTGTCAGCGGGCGCACTGCCAACTCCTGCGCACACCCACCAACCAAAATATCACACGAGCGTGCGATGGCGTCAGGATGCTCACCCAACGTCATCTCCCGTCATTTTATGCTCGAGCGTGTCGGTCACATGCCCACTCGTCGAGGGAAAATCTCTGGCCAAAGTTTCAAGCCTGAAATCGGTAGATTTTCATTGGATAACGGTATTGAGGGATATGGAACATTAATGAGTGAATGAAGTTGAGGTCCAGATCAACTGTGATCTAATTAAATGGCAGAATAGGCTCCAGGGGTCGAAGGGTCATGAGGACTCGAAACGTCAACTCTTTTCTTCTCCGCCGATGCTGCCAGACCTGCTGAGTTTTTCCAGGTAATTCTGTTTTTGTTTCCCATTCATTCTCACTCCAGCAGAGATCAGATGTAGATATTCTGCCAAGAAAAATGGATGCATACTCTTTTCTCTCACATACCCCACATTGAGCAGTAAGATTGGATACCATCACCTGGTTAAACATCAAACAATGAACAGGTATGAAATTAAGACAACAGTGCCAACCTTTGTTTCGTAGCTCACGCCACAACCATTAGCTCTTTGACTCATTTAAACCTGCAGGGAATGTACAATGGAGGGCCTAGCGTTCATCAAGGGAGTAGCGGCAAATTTTGAGGTGCTGGAACTCTAGAAAAATGTGTTGGCCATATAATTTTTAAATCTACTACTACGTTTTTTTTTACATTTTAATCATCTGAGTCCCCAGAAGCCTGTAAAACTACGCTTTTTAGCTTAAAAATATTTGTGTCCCCTCTGTCACAAACCTCTTTCTCACCCCTCCTTCCAACAGGTCCCCCACCCCAAACCCCCACCCTCCCAAACTCCCCGTCAACCCCCAGACCGCACCCCCTCCCCAAACCTCCCCTTACACCCCAACCCCCTCCAACCTCCTCCCCACCACTTCCCCCATTTTCCCACAACCCCTTCCTCTTCCCCACCCCAACCCCCTCTCCACACCTGCCTCCCCACACCACCCTTCTTATCCTCCAACCTCCCCTTCCATCCCAAGCTCCTCCAATTTCCTCCCCGCCCCTCAACCCAAGCTCCCCAATGCTCCCACTCCCCTGTCTCAACGCCCCTACCCTCCTTCCCAACCCACAACCTCCTCTCCACCTCCTTCCCCGCTCCCCAACCCCCACCCTCCCCCGATCTCCATGTCCCCCCACAACACTGCCCTCCCACTCCCCAACCCCCCCAACCTCTCCAGCAGCAGCGCAGCAACGAGTGAAATTGACCTGACAGGACTGGCTTCAAAACATTGGAACTCTCAGGCTGAAGTTTTTGATTTTTTTTTCAAAGCCAGCCTGTCAGGTCCTGAGCTCTGGCTGTTCAGCGGGTGGGGGTGACGAGAGCTCTGTTTAAAACCGGCTTGTCCAACCTTTTCGTTTGGGGAGCCACATTTCCACATTATTTCCCCTTCAAGGGAGCAATGAGCAAATTTCGGAAAGATAAGGTTCAGCACAACTTTAAACTGAAGTTTGAAAAAAAGTTAAGGTATTAAGAAACAACTGTCAAGCAAAAATAAAGCAATGTCATAACAATAAGTTGTTAAGCTGTTAAAAAAAAGTCACTAATAACAATGACCAGAGTGTGATAGGGTCAGAGTGGGGAAGATGTTTCCATTAGTAAGAGAGACTAGGACCTGAGGGCACAGCCTCAGAGTAAAGGGAAGACCTTTTAGAACAGAGATGAGGAGAAACTTCTTTAGCCAGAGAGTGGTGAATCTATGGAATTCATTGGCACAGAAGGCTGTGGAGGTCAGGTCATTGAGTTTATTTAAGACCGAGATAGATAGGTTCTTGATTGGTAAGGGGATCAAAGGTTAGGGGGAGAAGGCGGGAGAATGGGGTTGAGAAACTTATCAGCCATGATTGAATGGCAGACCAGACTCGATGGGCTGAATAGCCTAATTTCTGCTCCTATGTCTTATGGTCTTATGGAGTGTGTGTGTTCCAGGCTCAATCCCAGTGTCAGGGTGCTCACTCACTTGGCCTCACCTACTGTGAGTGGGTGTGTGTGTATGTGTTGGTGTGTGGTGGTGAGGTTAAGTGAGAAAATTGAGACTGGGAGTAAGGCAGACACACGATCACACTTCACTCTCTCTCACTCTCACACACACGCAAACACACACTCACTCACTCTCTCACTCTTACACACACACACACACACACACACACACACACACACACCCTCTCCCACATGTGGCAGTCAGCCCCCCTGCTGACCTGGGGCTCCGCAGCATCCCACTCCCGGGCCTCACAGCCAGCCTCTCCTCCCCAGGACCCCGTCACTCCGCTCCCTGGCTCCCCTCCCCCCCCACCCCTGGCACACTGCTGCCCAGCACTACGCTCCCTGGGACTTGGTGCAGCGCTTTGGCAGCACTACACCATGCGACCATGTTCATGCCAGTACTGTTGGGATGAGGAGGCCAGGACTGTTCATGCAGGCCATAATTTAGTCCTATGAACTACTGATTGCCATTTTTCCCACTGCTCCTAGGTTAGGGCCAAAGCAGACAATCGTGGTTTTTGGCTGAATTGGGTTCAAATGTAATGCCTCCCTATATTTGTATAGCCCAATGTCACTCATGTCTGGGAACATAGGAAAACAAGTATGTACATGGTGACCCTAATGGCAATCACTGATTTTATGTGCATATCAGACAGCAAACTCCAGTGGCGACTCGTGTAGTTAAATGCAGGAATCCAGGAGTTGTTGCCTAAGATGCACCCCTCCTCCTTAAGCTTCCTGAGAATGACATCTCACCGTTTGACTTAACATTTAAATTTAATGGACAGTATGAAGTTCTGGTAACTCAGCACATAGGCACAGACTAAAATCGGCAAAAATAGTTAGGGCTTGTCCATTTCAGTCTAAGTGCCCTTTTAATGGCATGGCATGTTAAATTACTAACACACAACCTCTCTGACACTGAAAATTAGCTTTACAAATATTGAGTCTCATTCCTTCAATTTTCAATAATTCTTTCTCTTTCTCTTAATCTAATCTTTCATTCTCTCTCTTTATTTTGTTTCCTGTACGTACTTTGGCATTAGATCCACTATTCTAATTGAAAATTCCTGAGTAAGGTTCTACACCATTGATCAATAATTCTCTAATCTGACTGGTGAAAGAGATACACAGTTGCTAGCCCTGCTCACACAGATCCTATATGACCTGGAGCTGTTTGGATGTTTGGCTGAGAGTAGTCTTCCATACGAAACCCCAAAGAAAGTATGAGTGTCGAACAACAACTTGCTCAAAGCAAAATGCAGCCCTAATGAACCACTTGGAATTTTCTGTTACAATCTAGGATCATGTATAATCAGTAGTGGGAGGTAGTTGAGCATGCCTAATGCCCACAGAGCCATACTTCAGCACGCGTCACATTCAGAAGATGAGGAGAGTGAAAAAATGCCATGAACTTTATTAATACCATTACTAACAAAACATTACAGGGGAAAATGCTGACTAAATTTTATGATTTAACATTAGTGCTGAACTTCATGCTGCCTAAACACATATTAGAAATTTGGACTTGGGCAACAATATACCCGAACTAATTCAAATGATCCACTACAGCATTTTGGCACAATGCGCTTTTGAAACTGTATTGTTGCTATAATATGTTTCTACAATCCAAACAGCACATTACACTCACACGAAAATGAAGGCAGATCCCACAGGATAATGGAAAAAATGACCATGGCCAAAACAGAGAAAAGGGAAAAAAATCAAGAACACGAAGCTTTCCTAAACAGCATAGTGAGCATTTAGCTATTAGGAGAATACTTGGATTGTGGATGTATTAAACATTGAATGGAGTTCCATTAAAATGTCAATGTCTAGACGATGCACTTAAGAAAGTCAGTTCAATGAATAACACAGGAGTCATGTCCACCATTCTAGCTATGCTAGCGCTAACTCTTCAACAAGAGGGTTCTGTTCTAATCCCATTAATATGCCTTTTTCTCCATATGTGTGAAAAATTTATCCTCCTTTCTTTTTTATTTTCCTAGTAATAATTCTGAGTCTATGCCAATTGCCACCAATTCATCAACCAGTGCAAATACAGGGACATATAATCAGAATAGCAGGATGTAATGTCTGGAATTTCTGAGGTAGTTCCTCCAATCTCCTGCTCTAACCTTACACCTTTCTCCAAGGCCTCCCTGATTGCCTGCTAAAGTTGCAGTGGGGGACTGGGGAACCTCTTCAGTAATTCTACCCACAAGAGGTTACACATAGGTTTCACAATGCATTTGTGGGAACATACAACCCAAAACAGATGTAAGGCTCCAAGTTTCAGTTGGTGATGTTAGTGAACAAACATTTACAATTAGAATTACAGTTAGGGTTCCTCTGATCTCCTGCCATAACGTTGGTGAAAAGATTATGCCACTTTGCCAGTGTTTTCACTCATAGGAGATGGGAAGAAACCCTATGTAAATTCCTGGTGATGATTTCAGCTTCTCATCTGCGTGGTATGGCACAACCAAGCCAGCTCTCAAGAAATTAAAACACATATCAATTTCTGTCAACATCATTTGAACCCTCAATTTACAGTTAATCTACACCCTCTAATTTATATCCTAGCATCTAAACATTTCTTTACAGTTCAAACAACGTTTTGAAACTTCAAGATAAAAGCAAAGTACTGCAGATGCGGGAAATCTGAAATAAAAACAAAAATAGCTGGAAAAGCTCAGTAGGTCTGACAGCATCTGTGAAGAGGAAGTCAGAGTTAACCTTTCGAGCCTGTATGACTCTTCATCAGAACTAAAGAAAAATAAAGATGAGGTGAAATATAAGCTGTTTGAGGGGGGGTGGTACAGGTGGAGCTGGATAGAGGGCCAGTGATAGGTGGAGGCAAAGAAAAGATTGCCAAAGATGTAGTAGACAAAAGGACAAAGGGGTGTTGATGGTGGTGATATTAGCTAAAGGATGTGCTAATGGTGACATTAAGAGTAGAAAGCAGGACGAGCAAGTGACAGATGGCTCTAGTGGGGTGGGATAGGGGGCACCTTGGTCGAGGGTGGGATTTTCCGATCCCGCCAATGGAAAAAATTGCTGCTGACTTTTGGCCCCTCTCCAAATTTTCCCATCCCACCCGTGTCGATGCCCACCGCTGGTGGGACCACAAAATCCCAGCCATAATTTGGGATTTACAAATTTTGCAGTTGGATAGTGCAAGAGAGAGTTTTCAATACTTCATGAAATTAGTGTGTGCACTAGCACGCATCATGGATGTCACTGTACAGATATGGCAATGGTCGAGGAGGATACTGACAGCTTTGAGAAACTGTACAGTACAAGGATGGCCTAAGGGGAGGAAGAATATGGCTTAATTTGTGAAGGAAGAGTTAAATGCAAAATGCAACCTGCACACCTGTGGTAACCTGTTAATGATAATTAAGTCCGTTCATAAAGAACTGTTATAAACTAGCTTAGTGGCCTGGCACAAAGAGCAATTCAAGCTTTTACTGCAAGTCTCTGTGATTATAATGAAGTTCTTGTAAATAAAGCGTTGGCCCATTACACATAAACTGGAGGGTTCTTTGATGCTGTAATTGTTGCTGGATTTACCGTCCAGAAAGAGTGAAGTAAAAATGTTTCTTCTTTGAGAGATTTAGAAAGGCTGATTATCTCACCCACTCTTAGTTGGTGGGGTGGGGGGGGAGAGGAGGCACCGGGTGATTTCATTCACCTCGGGCAGAATGCAAAATGGGTGGCAGCAAACCAGCTGCTTGTTTCACAATCCGCCCGGATGTCTTATCCATTGAATTTTACCCCAGTGATTCTAGATTGTGGTCTAGTTTGTCATTGTGAAATCAGCCTGGTGGAGGCCTGCCAGGATGAGCCCCTGGCTAGGAGATACCTGTTGGATCACATATCTGATGAATGTGTCTTTGGCCAACTGGCACTGGGCTGAGCAGGAATGGCCATGATGTGCAGAGCTAGACTCTAATCGTGGCACTCCAGCGCAACTCCAAAATTCAGCACCAGTAAGTATTTCGGCCCGAGGAAATCATGAGATTCTGAAAGAGTGATTTTAACCCTTGCCTCATTAATGTAAAGCAGGCGGGCTGGCAGCCTATGAACCACACCAATTCCCCATTTTAACCTGAGCAGACGACTGAGGTACAGTATTATCCATCAAAAACTGGCAGGATCTTCCTTTTAACTATGCACTTTGGGCTCTGATGGTATCTTCGGGACCTGACTGCTATTTTAACCAGACTCTTAGACACAGAAACCGTTGGAGCTTTTTCACAGACTGGTGTCAAGGACAGATGAGGCCCATAAAGATTAAGCCTTTTCATTCTTTTGAATTTCCTTGTGAGGGCCAAAGCAGCAAAATTGCTCATCAAAGACTGAAAAGGAAAGTTAAGGTCCTTCCCTGTCCTGGGTTTCCCCAACCTCCTGAACCCCCCCCCACCCCAACCTGAGTTTTAGAGACTGGTTCTTTGGTACCCGGCTGAGGCCTCCTGTGTTTCCACCTGCTACTTCCCGTCCATTTTGGGTGGGAGACTGACTGACCTTGCACAGTTTAATTTTCCCTTGTCCCACATTGGCCTGGTGGGCCCCTGCCCTCTCAATGAGTTAAAACCGGGGCTGATATAGGGGACAAATACGGACGACAGGGAGAGATAGATCTCGGAGTTGGGGATGGGGTGGAGAGGGGCTAATTTGAATTCTTTCTTTTAGTGAATGTGTTTTGAGTGGATTAAAATCAGGTCCAGAGAAAGAGTAGATGCCGTGGTAATAAGACATACATGTTTAAAGTCTGGATTTAGCCCCAATTTTGGGGCTAATTGCTGATTTCCATGATTTAAACGTGGCTAGGGATGCTAAAATGGACACTTGCACATTTAGTAATCAAACGCTGATTAGAAGTAATTTTCTTGAAGCAATATTTGTAGCCTCCTTCCACTGAAGGGGAGGAGTATCTGGGCTAATACACAACAGGAGGTTTCAGAATGACTCAGAGACTGAGGGAGAGGGCATACAGTTTCTCTGTCACAGCACTGGAGTTCCAGAGGGGGACAGATGTTCTGGATGGAGTAGGGAGGGTAGGGAGTCCACCTCGCCCTCCTGACCCTCAGTCCTCCAGCTGGTGCTGATCTGCCGAGCTGGCATTATCTCCTCCCCCATTCCTCCTCTAGAGCAAGCAGTATCCTTATCCCTGTTATGGCTTATAACAATAGCAACCAGCAATCTTTTATTCATGTGATGTGAGCATTGCTGGCTAGGCCATCCTAATTGCCCTTGTTCAGAGGGCAGTTAAGAGTCAACCACATTGCTGTGGGTCTGGAGTCACATGCAGGCGAGGATGGGTAAGGATGGCAGATTTCTTTCTATAAAGGACATTAATGAACCAGATGTGTTTTTACAACAATTGGCAATCATATTCATCATCAGGCTTTTAATTCCAGATTTTTATTGAATTCAAATTTCACCATCTCGAACTCTGGGTCTCTGGAAACTAGCCCAACAACAATACCACCATGCCACTGCTTCCCTTGAGACAGGCAGGTATAATATTAGGTATTGTCCATGAGGGACTAGAGGCATCTCTCTCTATTAGAGAGAGAAAATTGGTTAAAAACATGATGGGCTCCACCCCACATCGAGCATGGGCAGGTGAGGAGACAGGTCCCACATCTACCTCAGCTAGAACAGGAATTGAACCCACACTGTTGGTATCATTCTGAACTACACACAAACCATCTAGCCAACGGAGCTAACCGGCCCACCAAAATGCCACTCTGTTCCTTTAATTGTCCATCAGATAATTTAATTGTCTATCAGACCTTGAACAAACCTCTGGGGACTGTTCATAGCATGCACTTCAACCCCTTTACCAATATGGCACCTTGCACTGAAAGCAGACTAAACCATAGTTGCAAGTCAAGAACCCAACCTTGAATAACTAGTTTGATGGTTCTTTATAGCACCCAAATTTTCCGAGGGAAATTACCCTCACATACAATAATTTCCGTCTTCACTCCCTCAGTGGTAATCTGACAGAGCAGATTGCCCAGCCTAATTTTCATTCCATGCTTCATGTTCCCTCGTCCAGACACTGAAGGACCTCCTCTTTTTTCCCAGTCTCTCCTCATTTCACTTGGCCCATCCACCACTCTCCTCATCTTCTCAACCTCTTTGTGCCACATTTCGTTCTCAACTGTGTACGGGTAACCTTTAAGAAAGGTTAGTGCTAAACAAATCAATGGGCTGCAGCCTCTTTTCTGCCATACAGGGTGGATGGGAGGGGGGAGGGGGGGTGGAGGTGCGAGTCTGCTTCTGAGCAAGTGCAGTAAGTCGGAGTTAAATGGTTAAAGCAATTTGTTCACCCTAAACAACCCACGCAACTTTGTTGAATGTACACCAATTTTATACTGTTTTGTCTCGAATAATTTTTTTAAAAAGTCAAAATTTCGGAAACAAATGTGACAAGTCAAAAAATGCAACGTGCGAAACAGAAGTCCATTCTTGAAAACTTAGCGACTTGCTGCTGCTGGCAGTCGGACCTAACAGGTTACGTGATGCATGTGCTTTGAATGTGTGAGCCATTTCCTCAGCTGCTGAGTGCTGTCTGTCTCACTGTAAAGCATGCTCTCAGGCTACTTGGCTAGTGAGCTTTGGCTCAGCAGTAATGTCCCCGCCCCTGATCATTCAGACCGTCCCGGCAAGCGGAGGCAGGGGTTTCACTCTCTGAGACCCGACTCCACAGCCAGGAGGGTATTCACATCCGATGGGAGTGGAGTGTTGACCCCCTACCCCCACCCCCCACCCCCCCTCCCCCCACCACCCCCACACCCCTCCTCTCCCCATCTCATCTAGTCGATTCCCCTGCTAGGAAATTGTGGTGTCGGGCTAATGGCCTATCCAAATAAAAAAGGGAAACAACCTAAAGCACAAACTGCTGGAGGTAAATGCATTGGAAAAAATGTGTTGCCTCGTGAGAGAAGAAGAATGTGGCAATAGAAAAGCTACCTCAGTTGAAATGAATTTGTATTAGGTGATTGTGACAGAAAAGTAGTCACCAGTGGTAAATTTAGGAATGGAACTATGTTGGTTCCTGTGATAAGTTCTGAGAAAACATTAGCGCTATAATTTTCATGCTTTCAATTTTTTTACATTGAAAATAATGTTGAATACTAGTCAAACCCAGCATAAACATAGTGAAATGTCTAACTTTACTGGATTTGTCCCATGACATTCACTTTATTAGGCACAATGGCCAGGATTTTATCAGTGATGTGGGGGCCCCAATAACCAGCCTCAAAGTTAACAGCAAACCTGCCTCAGCCATTTGTGGGGCCCTCCCTCCCCCGAATGCATTCCTTGGTCCTCCAGCAACTAATTGGGCTTCCTGTCCCTTTAAAGAGACAAGAGTCTGTCCCCAGGAGCTGCTGAACAATTGGAGGACGAGCAGCTCAGTAATCTCAGCAGCGCTACTTGCAGCAGTGGCCACTGCTGGGACTGCGCCCGGATGCCATGGATGTACACTGCCCTCCAAACCAGGTAAGAGAAGTCGGAGGGGTGCGGGGGTGGGGGGAGTTGCTAGGCCAGGGTTGGCCATTTAGGTGACACAGTTGGCCTTTGTGTGGCAGGGCCATCCTCCACCTCCCCTTCTGCTGGTAAAATGGCAAAGCATCGGCAAGCCAGACCTGCCTTCCCTTGCCATTTTATTTTGCTCCCTCCACCTCCCAGTCTGACCCCAGAGGGCTGGTAAAATCCAGTCCAATCAGTCAAACAGTATGATTAATCTCTCACCTCTCTCCCCTCTTTTTATCTTGCTCTTCTTTTTTGTACATGTCCTTTTCTGTTTTGGTCTCTCTCTCCTGCCAACTCTTTTTTTTATTCTCTCCCTCTTTCCTCTCTCCCCTTCTTTCCTTTTGAGTGGGAGGTCTTAGCATGTCAAGGCATAGGTTGCCAGGGAGAAGAGCCACTGATGGCTGCAGGCTGCACCTGGGATAGAGTTTATGTAACCCCTGAGATAAAAACAAAAAACTGCGGATGCTGGAAATCCAAAACAAAAACAGAATTACCTGGAAAAACTCAGCAGGTCTGGCAGCATCGGCGGAGAAGAAAAGAGTTGACGTTTCGAGTCCTCATGACCCTTCAACAGAACTAGAACTAGTTCTGTTGAAGGGTCATGAGGACTCGAAACGTCAACTCTTTTCTTCTCCGCCGATGCTGCCAGACCTGCTGAGTTTTTCCAGGTAATTCTGTTTTTGTTTATGTAATTCCTAGCGGGTTCCTTCCAACTTTTTTCCCTATCACTTCTGCTTCACACCAAGTTCTTGTTTTCATTGCACCCACTACCACCATCAGCTTTCCATTATCTACTCCCCTTCCCATCACTTCCTGAGCTCCCATTACTACTTTACGAGAAACACTTATCTGGCCATTAACACAGTAACCGTTTGTGGTACTGCGCACAAATTGGCTGCTGCATTTCCTACATTACATCAGTGGCTAAAAGTCCTTCCCCTCTCTCCCTCCCTCCCCCTCCTTCTCGCCCCTCTTTCTCACATCCGTCCTGCATCTTCTCCTCTCCACAGCTTCCTCACCCCCCTGACCCTTTTCCCGTCTCCCACTCCAGAAGCTGGGTGATAAGAAGCTAGTGGCTCTTTTGCCCTCATCCTGTTTCTCTCTTCCTCGCTCCCTCCTAACCTTTGTTTTTAAGTCTATACAGCGCAACTACCTAAAACAGAGCCTGTGTAGTCATGTGCACTGTCATTTTGATTCGTTCTATTATGGTCCCCGTGGAGACCAATAATCTAAAAGAACTGAACTTACCGAACGACCCCCAACAGAAGAAATCGATGGACAAGATTTCACCTTTTATATCTTTTACTTTAACAATGCAGTCCAAATCAGCATAAATTAGAGATGAATTAATAGGCAAATGTATTCAATAGAAACTATAAATTACGCTTTAAATAGCCAATGTAACAAATATAGATCTCACAGATTTACTGGCTGTCTCCTGAGTACACATGACACCACATGCAGTCCTAAAGTCCTTCACAACTCTCTTCCTCAGGCCGAGTTCAACTACTTTTCTTCGCACAGGATTTGGTCACTGAATTGCCTCCGACAAGAGTTATTTCATCAAATTTTCACAGACACAATCATCACCAAAAGCGCGCACGTCTGCAGAACCTCCTTTGCTCGGCCAACAACAATCCCGATTGCGTAGATTTCCCAGAGTCACCTTCATCTGTTTCCCAGAGTCACCTTCATCTGACCACTTAGTAGCACTTGGGTACACTGCATGGCTGGCTCCAATGAGATAACTGAAGCAAGCAGCAATAAATGAGTTTCACCACCGCTGCTGCTGGACCCTGTCAGTTATCTTATACACACAGCTCCCCACAGCCGGCTGCCTTCCACCTCCTGCTGGCATCTGATCTCAGAGAGCTCTGTGGGCTTTTCCCCAATCAGCTCCCATTTCCTTAGCAATGTGAGGACACAGTTCAATTTCCCAGGAGTCTGATGTCACAGTCAGGAATTCAAAGTTACCCCCCCACCCCACCCCGTCTTTTAGTTAAATACAGGCTTTGAAACCAAAGTAAGTGCAGACAACAGCTTTGCACACCCATCCCCCCTTGGTCTCACAAACAGTGCATTTCATCATAGAATTTAAATCAACATTTAATATAAATGTTACCTTTACAAAGATTTTAAAGTTTGGCCTACATCATTTCCCCAGATAATTTTGCAAAATTACTGAACAGGAATTCTAGAAGCTAAGGAAAACTATCCCATCAATACGGGCTAACCTAACCATGCAGATGCATCCTGGGAAGTTAAGTAAATGACATGCGCTCAGGTGTCACAATCTGAATTCAAGACACAGCATTACAATGCTCGGCAAAAATATCAGCTTAAACATCGCTCCGCTATTTTGCTGATCTCCTGACTTAGATGCAGTGAGAGCCTGCTGAAACAATGGAAAACTTGACCAGGACACAGATACACTGGATCTCAGCCATCGGACCATGTTTCCTGGACGGCCTTGTGCAGACTGAGTCTTCGTCCAACCATCCCAAGGCCATCGATGTAAGAATAGGTAGGATTCGGGGTGGGGTCTCTCTAGTTCAGCCGTTCCTACAGCTCAGCCCTCAGTCAAGACCTCTGGCGTTCGATAGCACAGGTCTCATGATGTGGTTTCACCGAAACCAACAGGAATGGAACCCAGCTGAGGATCAAGGCCAGGGTCAAGGCCTGGGTCCAGCCCTCCCCCGAAAGTTCAGAAGAGGCGCTTCCTTTTTATGTTTCAAAGCAATCCCTTTCATAAGGGGTTGTGAAGGGGGCCAGGTAGTTTGGAGGGGGGGAGAACTGTAGAAATGTGACCGTCCGCTGCTGTCATTTCAGCACCTTCATTCGGAGGGCCCTGTGGATGTGCCTGCAATTGGAGATCCCCTCACATGACCCCATGATCATCAACATTGTGCTGAGTGCAATCACGATATAACACCTTTTTTTATATTCTTTCATGGGATGCGGGCATCTCTGGCAAGGTCAGCATTTGTTGCCCATCTCTAATTGCCCTTGATCTGAGTGGTTTGCTAGGCCATTTCAGAGGGCAGTTAAGAGTCAGCCTCGTTGCTATGGGTCTGGAGTCACATGTAGGCCAGACCAGGTAAGGGCAGCAGATTTCCTTCCCTAAAGGACATCGGTGAATCAGATGGATTTTTTTTTTTCTAGAACAATCAATGATAGCTGTCATGGTCACCATCCCTGAGACTAGCTTTATATTCCAGATTTATTAATTGAATTCAAATTCCACCAGCTGGCGCGGTGGGGTTTGGGCCTACCCTGGGCCTCTGGGCTACGAGGCCAGTGACGGATGTGACCTCAGCCGCCCCCCCCTCCCCGGGATGGTGCCCCCGTAAATATTTTCAGGCCTCAATTCTTAGCCCAGGCTTTTGGGAGAGGCTGAGGCCTTCATGTAACAACTTTAACGCAGACATTCAGAGAATAAAAAGGCGATTCGATTGAACAAAATAAGCTTCATGTCAAGAGTGGCGCACCTGCTCCACAGTGGCCTCTGGTGGTCAGGGCCAGCCATTACATGCAAATTCAAATCATTAATGTTTTCATGGGAGAATTTCAGGGACGGGGGTTTATTGGTGGGATTTAGCGACAGGGATATGTCGTAAAAGTGCACTAAGTTCTGTGGCAACATCACCTTCAAGTGTCACAGGAGGCAAACATAATTGGGCTGGCTACACTCGACATTGAAAACCTCAGGAAATTTATACCTGACAGGATATGTTGATTTTTAAAAGCTGTAACCTATTTAGGAATAACAAATCACTATGGTTGTCACATGTAAATAATCGAAAGGATTTGTGTCTAGATTCTTTCAATATGCAGCTCTGCTGCTTTAAGGTGGGCAAATTGTTGTTATGAAGCCAGATGAATTGGTTTTAAATTTATATTTTACCAACTGCACAATTGCTAATGTTTTCCACCTAATGTCCTCAAACTGTTCACCTTAACTAAAGTTTTTGTTGGCTTGTTATGAAAGTTACGTTTGTTGAAACTGATTCATTATTGACTTGTTCCATTTGGTTTTTAAAATGTTCCTGTGCGTACCAATACTTTTTTGGTTGGATATTCAGGTTGGGGGTGTAGATGTTTTGGGTTGCTGGTCGGGTCAGGTCTGTGGTCGGGTCGGGGTGGTGGTCGGGTCAGGGTGGTGGTCGGGTCAGGTCGGTGGTCGGGTCGGGTCAGGGTGGTGGTTGGGTCGGGGTGGTGGTCGGGTCTGGGTGGTGGTCGGGTCTGGGGGGTGGTCGGGTCGGGGTGGTGGTCGGGTCTGGGTGGTGGTCGGGTCTGGGTGGTGGTCGGGTCGGGGTGGTGATCGGGTCGGGTCTGGGTGGTGGTCGGGTCGGGGTGGGGGTCGGGTCTGGGGGGTGGTCAGGTCGGGGTGGTGGTCGGGTCTGGGTGGTGGTCGGGTCTGGGTGGTGGTCGGGTCGGGATGGTGGTCGGGTCGGGTCAGGGTGGTGGTTGGGTCTGGGTGGTGATCGGGTCGGGGTGGTGGTCGGGTCTGGGTGGTGGTTGGGTCTGGGTGGTGGTCGGGTCGGGGTGGTGGTCGGGTCTGGGTGGTGGTTGGGTCGGGGTGGTGGTCGGGTCTGGGTGGTGGTCGGGTCTGGGTGGTGGTCGGGTCTGGGTGGTGGTCGGGTCGGGATGGTGGTCGGGTCGGGTCACGGTGGTGGTCGGGTCTGGGTGGTGGTCGGGTCAGGTCAGGGTGGTGGTCGGGACGGGGTGGTGGTCGGGTCAGGGTGGTGGTCGGGTCAGGGTGGTGGTCGGGTCGGGGTGGTGGTCGGATTGGGATGGTGGTCGGGTCGGGTCAGGGTGGTGGTCGGGTTGGGTCTGGGTGGTGGTCGGGTCAGGTCTGGGTGGTGGTCGGGTCGGGGTGGTGGTCGGGTCAGGGTGGTGGTCGGATTGGGATGGTGGTCGGGTCGGGTCAGGGTGGTGGTCGGGTTGGGTCTGGGTGGTGGTCGGGTCTGGGTGGTCGTCGGGTCTGGGAGTTGGTCAGGTCAGGGTGGTGGTTGGGTCGGGGTGGTGGTCGGGTCAGGTTATTGGTCGGGTCGGGCCAGGGTGGTCGGGTCAGGGTGGTGATCGGGTCGGGTCTGGGCGGTGGTCGGGTCGGATCTGGGTGGTGGTCGGGTCGGGGTGGTGATCGGGTCGGGGTGGCGGTCGGGTCGGGGTGGTGGTCGGGTCTGGTTGGTGGTCGGGTCGGGGTGGTGGTCGGGTTGGGATGGTGGTCGGGTCAGGATGGTGGTCGGGTCAGGGTGGTGATCGGGTCAGGGTGGTGATCGGGTCGGGGTGGTAATCGGGTCGGGGTGGTGATCGGGTCGGGTCAGGGTGGTGGTCGGGTCAGGGTGGTGGTCGGGTTGGGTCAGGGTGGTGGTCGGGTCAGGGTGGTGGTCGGGTTGGGTCTGGTGGTGGTCGGGTCAGGGTGGTCGTCGGGTCTGGGAGTTGGTCAGGTCAGGGTGGTGGTCGGGTCGGGGTGGTGGTCGGGTCAGGTTGATGGTCGGGTCGGGCCAGGGTGGTCGGGTCAGGGTGGTGATCGGGTCGGGTCTGGGTGGTGGTCGGGTCTGGGTGGTGGTTGGGTCTGGGTGGTGGTCGGGTCGGATCTGGGTGGTGGTCGGGTCTGGGTGGTGGTCGGGTCTGGGTGGTGGTTGGGTCTGGGTGGTGGTCGGGTCGGGTCTGGGTGGTGATCGGGTCGGGGTGGCGGTCGGGTCGGGGTGGTGGTCGGGTCTGGTTGGTGGTCGGGTCGGGGTGGTGGTTGGGTCGGGATGGTGATCGGGTCGGGGTGGCGGTCGGGTCGGGGTGGTGGTCGGGTCGGGATGGTGATCGGGTCTGGGTGGTAGTCGGGTTGGGTCAGGGTGGTGGTCGGGTCTGGGTGGTGATCGGGTCGGGGTGATGGTCGGGTTGGGGTGGTGATCGGGTCAGGATGGTGGTCGGGTCTGGTTGGTGGTCGGGTCGGGGTGGTGGTCGGGTCAGGGTGGTGGTCGGGTCAGGGTGGTGGTCGGGTCAGGATGGTGGTCGGGTCAGGGTGGTGGTCGGGTCTGGGTGGTGGTCGGGTCGGGTCTGGGTGGTGGTCGGATCTGTGGTCGGGTCAGGTCGGGTCGGGTCGATAGTCGGGTCGGGGTGATCAGGTCAGGTCGGGGTGGTGGTCGGGTCAGGGTGTTGATCGGGTCAGGGTGGTGATCAGGTTGGGATGGTGGTCGGGTCGGGATGGTGGTCGGGTCGGGTCAGGTCTGGGTGGCGGTCGGGTCGGGTCAGGTCTGGGTGGTGGTCGGGTCGGGTCTGGGTGGTGGTCGGATCTGTGGTCGGGTCAGGTCGGGTCGGTAGTCGGGTCAGGGTGTTGATCGGGTCAGGGTGGTGATCAGGTTGGGATGGTGGTCGGGTCGGGATGGTGGTCGGGTCGGGTCAGGTCTGGTTGGTGGTCGGGTCTGTGGTCGGGTCGGTGTGGTGGTCGGGTCTGGGTGGCGGTCGGGTCGGGTCTGGGTGGCGGTCGGGTCGGGTCAGGTCTGGGTGGTGGTCGGGTCTGTGGTCGGGTCGGTGTGGTGGTCGGGTCTGGGTGGCGGTCGGGTCGGGTCTGGGTGGCGGTCGGGTCGGGTCAGGTCTGGGTGGTGGTCGGGTCTGTGGTCGGGTCGGTGTGGTGGTCGGGTCTGGGTGGCGGTCGGGTCGGGTCTGGGTGGCGGTCGGGTCGGGTCAGGTCTGGGTGGTGGTCGGGTCTGTGGTCGGGTCGGTGTGGTGGTCGGGTCTGGGTGGCGGTCGGGTCGGGTCTGGGTGGTGGTCGGATCTGTGGTCGGGTCAGGGTGGTGCTCGGGTCGGATCTGTGGTCGGGTCAGGTCGGGTCTGGGTGGTGGTCGGGTCTGGGTGGTGGTCGGGTCAGGGTGTTGATCGGGTTGGGATGGTGATCGGGTCTGGGTGGCGGTCGGGTCGGATCAGGTCTGGGTGGCGGTCGGGTCGGGTCTGGGTGGTGGTCGGATCTGTGGTCGGGTCAGGGTGGTGGTCGGATCTGTGGTCGGGTCAGGTCGGGTCTGGGTGGTGGTCGGGTCAGGTCGGGTCGGGTCGGTAGTCGGGTCGGGGTGATCGGGTCAGGTCGGGGTGGTGGTCGTGTCAGTAGTCGGCTCGGGTCAGGTGGTGGTCTAGTCGGGGTGGTGGTCGGGCCGGGTCAGTAGTCTGGCCGGGTCAGGGTGAGAAAATGGGCTGCTCACCGAATCTGCTCAATGTGATCTCCTCTTTCCCTAACAGTGTGACGGGTAGGGTCAGCTATGACAGGGCAACATCAGAACCCTTTGACATCCGCAGTGGGGTCAAACTGGGTTGTGTTCTGGCACTGACACCCTTTGGCATATTATTCATTCTGCTGCTGTCATATATCTTCAGATCAGCTGCAGAGGATGTCTACTCGCATACCAGGACTGACAGAAAGCTGTTCAGCCTTGCCCAACTAAGATCCAAGACAAAGGTGCACCAAGTCCTCGTCAGACAGCTGCTCTACGCTGACAATGCGACACCAACATTTCGTACTGAGGAATGCCTGCAGTGGCAAATGTATTAACTCTCTCACACCTGTAAAGAGTTTGGTTTTTTTTAATTCACTCACGGGATGTGGGCTTTGCTGGCTGGGCCAGCATTTATTGCCCATCCCTAGTTGCCCTTGAGAAGATGGTGGTGAGCTGCCTTCTTGAACTGTTGCAGTCCATGTGGTGTAGATACACCCACTGTGCTGTTAGGAAGGGAGTTCCAGGATTTTGACCCAGCGACAGTGAAGGAACAGCAATATACTTACAAGTCAGGATGGTGAGTGACTTGGAGGGGAACCTCCAGATGCTGGTGTTCCTATATATCTGATGCTCTTGTCCTTCCAGATGGAAGTGGTCGTGGATGTGGAAGGTGCAGACTATGGAGCCTTGGTGAATTCCTGCAGTGCATCTTGTAGAAGGTACACACTGCTGCTATCCTGCATCGGTGGTAGAGGGAGTGAAGGTTTGTGGATGTGGTGCCAATCAAGCGGGCTTCTTTGTCCTGGACGGTGTCAAGCTTCTTGAGTGTTGTGGGAGCTGCACTCATCCAGGCAAGTGGGGAATATTCCATCACACTCCTTGTGTTGTGCCTTGTAGATGGTGGACAGGCTTTGGGGAATCAGAAGGTGAGTCACTCATCATGGGATTCCTAGCCTCTCACCTGGTCCTGTAGCCACAGTATTTATATAGCTAGTCCTGTTCAGTTTGACCATCAGCAGCAGGAAGACAAATGCCATGGTCCAGGATGTTGTCACACCGCGATATATCAGCATTGACAATGTGATACTGGAGGTTGTTGATGGTTTCCTATATCTAGGCTCCACAATCACCAGCAATCTGTCACTTGATGCTGAAATCAACACATTACAAAAGTTGCAACTGTTATGTCCCAGCTGAGTAAGAGTGTGGAACAACAGCAACCTGACTGAGAACACCAAATTGTGAATCTACCAAGCCTGCATCCTCAGTGCACTCCTCTACAGTGGTGAGACCTGGACAACACATGCTGAACAGGAGAAAAGACTGAATAGTTTCCACCTTCGCTGTCTCAGAAGTATCCTTGGCATCTCTTGGCAAGACTCAGAGGTCCTGGACTGTGCTAATTCCATCAGCATACACTCATTGCTAAGCCAACAACATCTGCGCTGGGTCAACCACATCTATCAGATGGATGACAGAGTATACCCAAGGATCTTCTGTATGGTGAACTCGCCACTGGATCACGACCTCCTGGGTATCCATACCTCTTGCAGGCGAGATACAAAGATGGCGGACACTGGCACTGACAACTGGGAGACAGTTACTGTCATCTGTGACCTCTGGAGGCTGACTGTTTGGAAGGGCATTGGAAGAAGCGAGCAGAAAGAAAAAGCTCAGCTGGCTGAGAAGAGGGCCCAGAGAAAACAAAGGCCAGTGAATCATGCACCTTCTCGGCCCACTGTCAGCGTCAGCAGCAAATGTGGCAGAGACGGCCATGGCACAGTGGGGCTCCTGAGCCATACCAGGCGATACTTAACAGAGTTGATCACCACATCGCAAACCGTTTCACGAATCAGAAGTCTGTCATTTTTCAAGCGCACCCCAAGCCAACATTTACAAGTTTCACGCCTTTTAAAGAATATTCAGCTTTTCTATTCTTATGAACAAAGTGAATAACCTCAATCTTTCTACTCCATCTGCCTTCTTGTTGCCCACTCACTTAACCTCTCTATATCTCTTTGCAGCCTCTCCTCACAGTTTACATTTCTACCTATCTTTGTGTCATCAGCAAACTTAGAAACTTTACTCTGTCTCTTTGTCTCAGAAATTAATATAGATTGTAAATAGCTGAGGCCCCAGCACTGATCATTGCAGGTCTCCACTAGTCTCAGCCTACCAAGTTGAAAATGCCCTATTTAACCCTACTCTTTGTTTCCTGTTCAACCCTACTCTTTGCTACCTGATCCTTAACCAACCCTCTGTCCACGCTAATACATTACTCTCAACTCCATGAGCCTTTATCTTGCCAATTAACCTTTCCTGTGGCACTTTACCAAATGCCTTTTGGAAATCCAGGTATAATACATCTACTGGTTCCCCTTTATCTACCCTATCCTCAAAAAGCCCTAATAAATTTGTCAAACACAATCTCTGTTTCGTAAGACCATGTTGGCTTTGATGATTTTCTAAGTGCATTATTAAGACTTCCTTAATAATAGATTCCAGCACTTTCCAGATAACAGATGTGAGGCTAAATGGCCTATAGTTTCCTGCTTTCTCTCTCTCTCTCCATTCTCGAAAAGCGATGTTACATTTGCTAACTTCCAATCTGCTGGGACCGTACAAGAATCGAGGGAACTTTGGAACATTATAGTCAACGCATCCACTGTCTCTGCTCCTTGACCTTACATTCTTATTGTAGAATTGCAGGCCCATGGAGACCCAATATCCTATGTCTTGCCCCCTAAAAACCATTCCATTTCTGTAGGTCACATGAGCGAACCATATGCAGCTTACAATACGTAAACTAGCAAACTACTACAGATGTTGAAAATCTGAAATAAAAACAGAAAATCCTGGAAATACTCAACAGATCCGACAGCATCTGTGGAGAAAGAAGCAGAGTTAACAGGCAGAATGTAATTGAGTCGCCGGTGCAGTGAGAGTTGGGCTGGAGTCTACGCATCTGACTCCTGGTGTAGGGAAATCTGTCCCCAATTAAGTTGAGGGAAAGAAGGGCCCATTGTGGGTATCCTGGCCCCAGCAGTGGGATGACAAGAATTATCCCCAAGCCCACCGGAATTTAGTGGTGTCTCAGTAATTAACGAGACCAGCCAGCAATCTATGGTAGTCCGCCAGCAGCCTCGTTTGGGGGTGGGGGGGTGGTGGGTGCGGTTATATAGTCGGCGGTCCCTTGGAATTGAGGATGACGTCCATCAGGCTTGGTGAGACTTCAGATGACTGAGGAGCCCAATTCTGGATCCATGTGCTCTTCGGCAGTGGGGTGGAAATCGCAGCCCCGGGTTGCCTTCCTTCCCCTTCCTCTGTCGTCGCCGTTCTGCCTCGTTATCAAGTCGCTGAGCCTCGGAGTGGCTTGTGCCTCAATGGACCAGGTGGTGCCATGCCAAGCAATTGGCAGCATTCTTCTCCCAGCTAGTGGTGTTAATGCCTCTGTGCTTTAGGGCAACCTTGAGCATATCCTTATATCTTTTCATTTTGGCCGTCCTTTGAGCATTGGCCAACGAATTGGTGCTTTCGGGCATCCAGATGCAATGGCCTGTCCATCGGAGTTGGTTCTGCAGGAGCAGGGCTTCAATGCAGCTTCATGGAGGATGCTCACATTAGCCTGGTTGTCCTCCCATTTGAGCCCCAGGATTCAACGCAAGCACAGCTGATGGAAGCTTGGAAGTTCTCAAGGAGGTGGTCAACACAGCGGCCTTAAAAACCAGAACCTTTGTTGACTTCCAAAGGTCTCTGTTGTCAAAGGCATGATGCCGCAGCTTGAAGAAGACAATGCTGGCACAGTTGACTCGGTGTTGGCCTTCATCGATGGTAGTCCCTTGGGAGAGGTGACTGTCGAGATAAGGGAAGTGCTGCACATACTCTAGAGCCACCTCATCTACGTGGACGGTGCGGGGTTACTCAACTGGCCTGGGGAAGGTTGGTGAAGGACCTTTGTCTTGGCGATGTTTAAGGGCAGGCCAAGCCTCTTATACGAGGTGTTGAAGAGGTCAAGCATCCTTTGCACATCCTGTACAGAGTGAGCCATCATGCAGTAGTCATCCGCAAACAAGATAGTGAATGTCCATGGTGGTAAGTTTTGTTTTTGCCCAGAAGTGACCAATGTTGAAGAGCTTCCTGTCCAGACGATACTGAATGCTGACACCAGGTGGTAGGTCATCTCAGGTGAGGTGGACAATGATGGTCAGGTAAATGGTGAACAAGGTAGGGCCGATCTCACAACCTTGTTTGACCCCGGTCCGGATGTGAAAGGTGTCAGTTTCAGATCCTCCATTCAGGACGGTGGCGGCCATGTTGTCACACAGGAGTCTCAGGATGGTGACAAACTTCTACGGGCAACCATAGCGTTGGAGGATGATCCATACAGCTTCACGATTTAAAGAATCAAACGCCTTGGTCAAGTCGATGAAGGTGAGGAAGGTGAGGTGATTTTGCGCTGGACATTTTTCCTGGATCTGTCTAGCCACAAAGACCATGTCCGCAGTATCCCGGGATGGTGGGAAGCCACGTTGGGATTCCGGTTGGATCTCCTCAGCAACCAGACAAAGGCAGTTCAGGAGGATGTGGGCCAGGACCTTACCCGCGATGGACAGGAGGGAAACCCCCTGTAGTTTTCACAATCAGATTTGGCCCCCTTCTTGTGAATGGTAATGACGGTCACGTTTTTGAGGTTCCGGGGGTTGTCCTCTTCGTCCCAGAGGTGGTAGATGAACTGGTGGAGTTGCGACTTGAGCTGACAGCTGCCAGCTTCATTGGTTTTCATCTGTTGGATGGTCTATTTAACCTCAACAATGGTTGGTGGATCACCGTGGGAATCCTCCGCCGGGTGTTGTGGGGCGGGTTGGAGGGTCTCCTCCGATATGGTGGAGTCCAGATTGAGGAGTAGTTCGAAGTGCTCCTTCCAAGGCTGACGGATGGCATCGCTGTCCTTGAGGAGCCGGGAACCGTTCTGTGATCGGAGAGGGTTTTGTCTAGTTGAGCAGGGTACAAAGATCGTCTTGGTAGCCTGGAAGAAGTTACGCATGTTGTGCTAGTCAGCGTAGGCTTGAATCTCATACACCTTCTCCACCCACCAGTTGTTTTTCATGTCTCGAATGCATCACTGGACCTCAGCAGTGGTATACTGCCATCATTTGCCGGGTACATGGGAAATTTTGCCAGGCGATGAAGGCTGCTCACTTCCACTCAAGGAGATCGCAGATTGCAGTATCATGGTGTCAAACCAGTCCTGGTTCTGTCAAGGAGTGAACCCGATAGTCTGTGCGCAGGCATCTAGGACAGCAGACTTGAGTTGCTCCCAGTATGCCTGGATGAAAATGGCATCAGTGGTGGGCACTTGCTCCAGTGCATTATGCAACTAGGTCTGGAACTCTTTCTGCAGTCCCAGGTCTTTAAATGCTGCAACATTCAGCTTTCTCCGGGTGGCTTTTTGGGTCCTCTGGTGTCTTGGCACATGGCAGATGATCATCACTGAGTGCACAAGTCAATGGTCCATCCAGCAATATTCAGAACTCTTCATGACCCTTGTGACTAGCAAATCCCTCAGGTCTCTGCCTCAGACAGTGATGTAGTCCATGAGGTGCCAATGCCCTGACCTTGGGTGCCTCCACATGGTCTCAAGCTGGTTCTTCTGGAGGAAGACTATATTCATCACGATCAGATCATATTGGGCGTACTTGGTCAAGAGTAGGATGTCATTGGCATTGGCCTACCTATGCTATGCTTGCTGATAGTTCCACTCCAGATTTCATGGTCATATCCAATTCGGGCATTAAAGTCAACTAGGAGGATGACCTCATCGTTCCTAGGGACAGAAGCAAGGTCACCATCTAGATCAGAGTAGAAACTTTCCTTTACTCCATGGTTGGAATCTAAAGTCTTCACTAATGACAGTGGCGCATTGGTTACAACTGAGGTGCAGGCGAAGGGTCACCAGCCTCTCATTGACCCTCAGCGGGAGTTTGGAGACGGTGGCAGCTATCCTGTTCCTCATGGCGAAACTGACTCCGTGGATGTGGGGGGTCACAGTCTGATTTCCCTTTCCAGAAGAAGGTGTACCCTCCACTGGCCTCCCTCAGCTGCCCCTCCCCAGCAAACTGGGTTTCTGCTAACAGCAGCGATGTTGATGTTGTGCCTCATGAGCTCCCAAGCCACGATGGCAGTTCATCTTTCTGAGCGATCACTCTTTGGGTTGTCAACAAGTGTTCTTACATTCCAGTTTCTGAAGTTTAACTTTTTCTTGCTTCGACCTCAGAGGTGATGATCCCGCTGGGTGCAGTTTACCAGTCAGGAGAAATGGGACAGCCTACTTTTGGGGAACCTTTTCTAGCCCCATCCTCCTCAATATATGGGTCATGGGAGTCCATAAAACCTTCTTGCCATAGGGACTATAACCACCTTATCAACCAGTATAAAGATGTTAACTGCCATGGAAGGTGTGTTAATCAGTCTGTAAATCCTTCCATTACACACTATTTTCTGAAGGAAGAGTAGGGATATATGAAATCAGCAACATCCTGAAATTTACACTAATTTCTCATTCATTTCAATCAGTAAAGCAATCAAACAATGATCAGATTACACATGATGAAATCCAATCTTATTTATTTTTAATTAAACAACTTAACCAGCAACATACACTAAAATGAGGGTCTGTTCTTGTACCAGCATTGTCGGCAGCAATCTACACTGAAATTTCTAGCATCTTGTGCAAATACCTCCCTCCCTAATTCATTCCACCCCACCCCCCACCATGGTTACAGATCCTTCAGGCTCCCCGGCCTTACTTTCTGGAATTTCATCCCCAAGCCTCTCTCCTATATTAGGACGCAAGTTGGTTATTGAAGCCAAATTCAAGGCATAGTTTTCCTTTATTGAGAGAGTTCGTTGGCTTGTTCAGTCTCACAGCTCTCATCCCATTCTACCCAGTTTCCCAGCTATCCCTTATTTATATGTGCTCAAAGACAACTGATACTCATCACCTGTTTCTCTTAGTCTTAATAATGAAATTGACATGATATTAACAAACCTTAAAAAAGTAATTGACAAGATATTAACATCTGTCTCCTTTTTTTCTCCACCTTTAAGAACCTTTTTAATAAGCCATCTTATGGCTAATTCCTCATTCACCTCTCCTGTTGACAATATTTTACTGTCTATTCTTGTCTTTGTGTTAACTAGGTTATTTATTTGATCTCCCTCCTCTTTAAAGTATTTGGGATATTTTAATGTTAAATGTCCTGTTTATGAATGAGTTCGGAAATCACAATTCTGTCCATTTGCAATACAGTCAGTGAAATGAGAATATAAATTGTTGAAGATAAAGCCTGCAGACTAGAGTCTGTTATTTAATCCAATGACTTCAAGGTGCACTCTTTCATGAATAGCAAATGAGGAACACTTGGGAGGTGATTAGAAAAAACAGCAGCATGTGAAACCTGTAATATAAAACCTGGGGAAAGAAATTAAGTTTAGACAAAAGGTCAGATAAAGGACGGATATTCGGAAATTATCTTGATGGTTAAGTCCTCCACTGCCCCTACCTACCAGATGCTTGATTCTTTTGTGAAAACCAATTGGATGCCATTGGGCTGAATTTTCCCACCTTATTTTTCCTGGACCATGGGACCATTTTCACATTGCGAATGTTATCGCTGCCACAGCAGGACTGCAGGTACAGTCTTCCAGGTGACATCCAATTAAGAGGGTACCTCCAGATCACCCACCAGGTTGGAGCAGGTCGAGGAGGGAGAAGGGTGAATCAGCACATGCGATTGCAAGGACGATTGATGGTCTTCACTGTGGACGCAGTGACAGTGCGGCAGAGGTGAGTGGGATGACAGAAGGTGGAATGAAAGCATGAAACGACTGGATGAAATGGCAGCTACTGCTACATTGTTATATTATTCGTAAAGAAATAAAAACTAATTGTTAGGTGAATATATATCCCATGGTGTCACACTCACTGTCACACTGCAGTCATGTACCGAGTAACAATATATCGGTCCACCAGCCATCAGCAAAAAATGCACTTGATGAAGCTCCAGAATTTTGAGTCTAATCATTTTTAACAGAAGATATTACATGGTGGCAATGGGTTTCTGTGAGTAAAAACACAAATATTTGAAACAAATTTAATGCTGAATTAGATTGCAAATTAACCCAAATTAGTCCCAGAGAAAGAAAAACTGAGTGAGTCACGCAAAAATAAAATGGCCGTCCCAACAATGATCACTAACCTCCAACCCAGAATGAATTGGGAGGCTGATTAAGTTGAACAAGCATTTGGGAAATTTAAACAAAAGTGTAAATTGATATTCACTGATATTCTAAAAGGCACTAGTGAAGAGGAAAGTGTCAGCTACATCCTTTAGTGGGCAGGAGAGAAAGGTTTAAACTTGTTTAATAGCTGAGAGTTGAGTGAAGACAAAAGCAGAAACCCAGCCAAAATATAGTCAGGAGGGAGTTGCCCTGAAGTCCTCAACATCGACTCTGGACCACATGAAATCTCATAGCATCAGGTCAAACATTGGAAAGGAAACCGCCTGCTGATTACCATGTACCGCAGCTGAGTCAGAACTCCACCATGTTGAACACCACTGGGTGGGGGGGGGGGCGGGTGGCAAGGGCGCAGAATGTACTCCAGGTTGGGGGCTTCAATGGCCATCACCAAGAGTGTCTCACCAGCACCAGTGCTGGCCAAGTCCTAAGGGAGGCTCCACAAATATCCCTATCCTCAATGTTGGAGGAGCCCAACGCATCAGTGCAAAAGATAAGGCTGAAGCATTTGCAACAATCTTCAGCCAGTGCCAAGTGGATGATCTATCTCGCCTTCCTCCGGAGGTCCCCAGCATCACATATGCCAGTCTTCAGCCAATTTGATTTGCTCCACATGATATCAAGAAACTGAAGGCACTGGATACTGCAAAGACTATGGGCCCTAACAATATTCCGGCAATAGTGCTGAAGACTTGTGCTCCAGAATTTCCCACGTCCCTAGCCAAGCTGTTCCAGTACAGCTACAACACTGGCATCTACCTGGCAAGGTAGAAAATTGCCCAGATATGTCCTGTACACAAAAAGCAGGACAAATCCAACCCGGCCAGTTACCGCCCCATCAGTCTACTCTCATTCATCAGTAAAGTGATGTAAGGGGTCATCAACAGTGCTATAAGTGGCACTTTCTTAGCAATAACCTGCTCACTGATGATCAGTTTGGGTTGCACTAAGGCCACTCGGATCTTGACCTCCTTACTGCCTTGGTTCAAATATAAACAAAAGAGCTGAACTGTTGAGGTGAGGTGGGATTTGTTTGAAATCTGTCCCATTTAGTATGGTGGTAGTGCCACACAACACAATGGGGGGTATCCTCAATGTGAAGTTGGGACTTTGCCTCCATAAGGACTGTGCAGTGGTCACTCCTACCAATGCTGACATGACAGATGCATCTGCGGCAGGCAGGTTGGAGAGGATGAGGTCAAGTATGTTCTTCCCTCTTGTTGGTTCCCTCACCACCACGTAGACCCAGTCTAGCAGCTGTTTAGGATTCGGCCAGCTCGGTCAGTAGTGCCGAGCCACTCTTGGTGATGGACATTGAAGTCCCCCACCCAGAATACATTCTGTGCCCTTGCCACCCTCAGATCTTCCTCCAAGTGGTGTTCAACATGGAGGAGCATAGATTCATCAGCTGAGGGAGAGCAGTACATGGTAATCAGCAGGAGGTTTCCTTGCCCATGTTTGACCTGGTGCTAGGGGTCCAGAGTCAATGTTGAGGAATCTCAGGGCAACTCCCACCTAACTGTATACCAAAGCTGCAACGTCAGCTGAGACCATATCTGTCAACATAGAAAGTGAGCTGTTGGCAGTCTTGTATGGGTGTGAGAAATTTCATACATATCTCAATGGGAGAAGGTTCATAGTGTAGAGTGACCATTGTCCACTGGAGCAGATCTACAAGGAAAACCTGTGTAAAGCAACAAGAAGACTGCAGAGGCTACTCTTGAGTCTTCAGCATTATGATTTCAAATACAAGCCAGTAAGAGAAATGTCACCAAAGGAGATCTAGGTATAATGATCTATTAACCAATGAATGTAACACCACAAAAACTGAGTCAAGTTAGTGACAAGACTAGCAAAGACAGATTTACAGATGCTCTCTCAGTAAGTGATCAGATGGCCCAATAAGATTTTTTTTAAAAATGTATTCTTTCATGGGATTTGGGCATTATTGGCAAGGCTAGCATTTGTTGCCCATCCCTAATTGCCCTTGAAATGAGTGACTTGCCATTTTAGAGGGCAGTTAATTTCCCTTTAGGGAGGAAAATCTGCCTTCCTTACCTGATCCAGAGTCACATTTAGGCCAGACTAGGTAAGGAAGGCAGATTTCCTTCCCTAAAGGGCATCACAACAATCATTTCATAGTCACTATTACTGAGATTATTTTTTTCTTTGTTTTTTTTAATTCCTGATTTTTTTTTTTTGTATTACTTGAATTCCAATTCCAGCAGCTGTCGCGGTGAGGTTTGAACCCATGTCACTGGAGTATTAGCCTGGGCCTCTGGATTACTAGTCCAGCAACATTACCACTTCACCACTATCCCACTTGCTACAGATACAGCAAGCAAGCACAGCCAGCAATATGGCAATACTGATCTATCAGAGGTGACAGTTCACTGGAAGATGGTTTTATGCTAGTTGGATCCAGGATAATCATACCCAAAACAATGCAGAAAGAACTTTTCCAGAAGATACATGAAGGCCACATTGGAATGGAGAAGTGTAAACTCAGAGCTACATCGGTTGTGTACTGGATAGGCGTCTACAAAGACATTGAAAATATGATGTCTACATGCAATGTATGCCAGAAGTACTGAAACACAGAAGATGATAGCTACTGAACAACCTCCCCGATTATGGTATATTGTGGGAGCTCATAGTTGTGGACCACTACTCAAAGTTCCCTTTTATTCAAAGGATGAAAGATTTGAGAGCTCCAACAGTCAGCTTAGCTCTACGAGTTCTCTGCACTGAGCAAGGGATTCCTGAAAGGATAATATGTGACAATGGTATCTAATTTATCTCCAGAGAATCAACATCATCACCCTATCACCATCTTATCACCACATAACCCATGAGGACATGAGTTTATGGAAAGACAAATCCAGATGGTCAAGAAAACCCTCACAAAATGCCGAGAGATAAAGGAAGATCCAAACCTTGTCTTATTGTCACTCCGATCTACACCTCTCAAGGCTCATAGGAAATCAGCTGTAGTACTGATGAATGGGAGAAGACAACTCTGTCAAGAAACATACACACTGCAAGTGACAAAGAGGAAGTAAGACAACAACTCATTGATGCATAAGTAAAAAGAAGTGAACACTTCAACAAGCATGCTAAACCCCTCCTTGAGCCATTGAAAGGACAAACTGTATATTTACAGGTTCCAGTCATAAAAACCAGCAAAAGTTGTTGGTGCAACCAAGGTCATACATCATTGTTCATTCTCATTTGCTTATGAGCTTCAGTCTCAGAGTCCATATTCAACCAATACCTTAACAGGGAAAGCAGAAAAGATCATCAACATCAACAACATCACTAACCAGCAAGATAGCATCAACAGCACCACTAACAAGTGGTGCAACATCAACAAAAGCACCAATAAGTGACACAACCTTGGCAATAGGAAGCACGACTCCTACAACACAAAGAGAAACACACACATTCCCCGTGCAATGTGCCAGCTTACTGCTGAGAGTGACGAATGCCAAACCTACCAGATGGAGGCACAACATCCTACCACATAAGTGAAAGCATGAATAATGTTTTTCAGAGAGAAGAAAACAAGCTATATAAGACTCTTAAAGGGTTCCGTCTATTTATAAAAGTCAATGTTCTTTAGTTTAGAATAAAAGGTTAATTACTGGATTAGTTATATTGATATAGAGGCTTTTTTTTAGACTCATAAGCTCATAGGCATTTACAGCACAGAAGGAGGCCATTCAGCCCATCGTGTCCGTGCCAGTCAACAAAGCTCTGACTACATTAATCCCATTTTCCAGCGCTTGGCCCATAGCCCTGGAGGCTATGGCAACACAAGTGAATATCTAAATACTTCTTAAATGTTATGAGAGTTTCTGAAGCAATCATCCTTTCAGGTAGTGAGTTCCAGACTTCCACCACCCTCTGGGTGAAAAAATTTCCCCTCAATTCCCCTCTTACTCTTCTACCTCTACCTTAAATCTATGCCCCCTGGTTATTTACCCCTATCTACCCTATCTATATCCCTCATAATGCTATACACTTCCATCAGGTCCCCTCTCAACCTGCTCCAAGGAAAACAACACTAGCCTATCCAATCTTTCCTCATAGCTCAGACCCTCCAGTCCAGGCAGCATCCTGGTAAACCTCCCCTGCGCCCTCTCCAGTGCAATCACAACCTTCCTATAATGTGGTGACCAGAACCGCATGCAGTACTCCAATTGTGGCCTGACCAGGGTTTTAAACAGTTCCAGCATAACCTCCCTGCTCTTGTATTCTATGCCTCGACTAATAAAGGCAAGTATCCCATATCCCTTCTTAATCACCTTACCTACTGCTCTGCTACCTTCTGGGATCTGTGAATATGTACACCAAAATCCATCTGATCTTCAGTTCTTTCCTGGTTCCTACCATTCATAGTGTAATCCCTTGGTTTGTTAGCTCTCCCCAAGGGCCCCAGCACTGAGCCCTGCAGAACTCCACTTCCAGTCACAGAAACATTCCCCTACCATCCCCTCTGCTTCCTGCCTCTCAGCCAATTTTGGATCCAATGTACCACTTGGCCTTGTATCCCATGGACTCTTACTTTCTTGACCAGTCTGCCATGAGGGGCCTTATCAAAAGCCTTGCTAAAGACCATGTAGACCACATCAAATGCAGTGCCCTCATCAACATTCCTGGTTACCTCCTCAAAAAATGTAATCAAATTTGTCAAGCACGACCTTCCCCTGACAGATAATAGAGGGATGTTTTATTGTTATATTCTTTGTAAAGAGCTGGGAAATAGTTGTTACGTGAATATACATCCTGGGATGCCACATTCACCGTTGCACTACAGTCATGTGCTGAGTAACAATGTACTAGTCTGTCAGTTCACCAGCCACAGGGAGAGTAACAAGAAAATGCACTAATGAAGCTCCAGCATTTTGAGTCTAATGGCCAGGATTTTCCGATCGTCGGGCAGACACGGTGGGAGCGGTCTCGGTGGGAGCGGGCTTGGCAGGGGCGAGCAGGAGTGGCCACGAATCGAATTGCCGCCCACAATTGGGCCACCACCGCCAATTCATGCTGGCTGGCCAATCAACGGCGTGAATCACGTGCTGCAGCACTCAGCACTGCCTGTGTGGGGGTGGGAGGAGGCACAAAGCTGCCACAGGGAGCTGAAAATTTTTAAACATCAAAAATAAAGAATTTTTAATAACATGTTCCTCACGTGACTCTGACACACGAAAAGAGGACATGTTACAAATTGGTTTGAAAATTTTTATTTCTTTTTAAATCACTGAGCGAACCCTCATCCTGCCTGTGGATGAGGTTTTGCATAAAGTCCAAAGGCTGCTAGGCCTTTTTGCTTGCCCACCAACTGTAAGGTTGGACAGGCAGCAAAGAAATTTCATTTAATTACAACTTTAAAGGCCTTAATAGGCCTGTTAATTGTCGGCGGGCAAGCTGCTGACTCCCGCGCGATGATATCCAGATGCTTGCCCAACGTCATCGCGTGTCATTTTACGTTCGTTCGGGTCAGGTGTGCGCTCGTGTTATTCTTTTTAGCTTGCAGGAACTAGAAGACATAACGATCACTGTGATATCAGACTCTAGGAGATAATCATTGAATTGCAACCCCTTGCCTGTGGATCACTCCAGGCTTGCCAATTTAATGTGTAGATTGTATATTATTTTCTTGGTGCTCTGAGCTCTCACTGTGCACTTGGCTCCTGCGAACTGATGAGCAGCAGAAACTGCAGGGTTACTGTGCGCTGCTGGTAAAATTCCATTAACCCTTGGAAAATGCCTGCTAATTGCTTTATTAACAGCCTCAACTGGCTTCCCGCCACTACCCGGCGTATTGCCAGCAGCGCTCAGAAACGTCGATTCCTTCCCTAATTTATTTTTACTCATTTTCCTCACCCAACGCACCCCACCTCCAAAGACCTGGTAAATAACCTCATGTTTCTGATTTGCTGGCTGCAGTAAAAGGTGAGCTTGCTAATGTACTGAAATTAATCTTTTTTAATGATCATTTGATACTGTTCATTGGATAAACCCATGCTAACCTTAATAGGTGCAATTAAGTGCCAATTCCTGCACTGATGAGCACTGATGAGAAGCTGAGCCTCCTTGATAAAGAAGTACAGTACCACGGAACTCCTTTTCACACAGACTCACTGCGGTTAATTTTAATTAACTTTTCATTGCAACTTAAGCATCTGCACTCAATCATTGCACTTGTGAAAATCAGATGCACTTAAATAATCAGAATTTGGTGCAAAA
Organism: Carcharodon carcharias; assembly: GCF_017639515.1. Classification (NCBI taxonomy): domain Eukaryota; kingdom Metazoa; phylum Chordata; class Chondrichthyes; order Lamniformes; family Lamnidae; genus Carcharodon; species Carcharodon carcharias. The sequence continues at coordinate 19,240,474 of NC_054467.1, read as the reverse complement.
CACTAAATATTCTCATGTTTCTTTAAATTCAAAGGAACGCGGAGACTAAATAACAATGCTCTGTTTTACAGGCTTAGGTTTTGTCTTTTTTTGTGCTGTAACCCCGACTGCACTTACAGCTAAACCACAGTTTATTGGTTTGTTTGACTGTAATAGAAGGCAGGCAAAGCAGTGTTAGGTTTAGTGCATTAAATGCCCTTTTCTCATTCTAGGTTTTTCTTAAAACTTGGCTATTGCTATTCATGATGTGTTTTGTATTAACTCAATTCCATAAAAATGGCTGTTACTGTTAAAAGGGCACTGCCATCAGGAAGGAGTGTTTTAACAGACCTTTTTAAATTTGTTTCCCAATGTATTGAGACCAAACCCTAGCCGAACAATGAAGTAGGGGTTGCCATGAAATGCATCACAGTCCAAGAGTCATGGTGAAAATTACACAATGCTCATCTGTACCTTTTCTCTTCCCAAATAAAACACTTTGCCCAATATTTTTTTCATAACCCCAGAAAATATGTTAAAAATTAAAGGAAAGAGCTTATATTTATGTAGCACCTTTCAGATCTCCCAAAGTGCTTTATAGTCAATGAAATAGTCACTGTTTTAATGTGGGAAATATGGCAGCCAAGGTCCCATAAACAGAACTGTGATAATGACCAGATAATCTGATTTTAATGATGTTGCTCGAGGAAGAGGACAGGTCTGATCATTTAACCCATTTCTTCCACTGGCTATGTAATCAACCACATCAAGGGCATAATCACAAACTCCTTCATTTCTGAAGGAACTTTCTACTTTTCCTGAAGAAAATTCAATTTCCTGAACCTTTCATCATAACCTAAATTCCTGATACCACAAATCACCTTAATTTTCTCCTTCTCTTATACCTTTCATTCTCTACAGGCCTCAACTTGGCATATTTGGGAAAGCGTGCATGTTCCTATGATTCTAAGAGCCAAGCTAGAGTATAACTCCTGGTAGGGCCACCCAAGCCAGATATGTTAAAAGATATGAACTAGATGAAAGGCACTTCCCTATAGGGTATTAAGAATCATTCTAACGGCCTGCTCATCTAAAAATGTCTTTTGTGAGAGAAACAACCCAGAGGCAAGACTAGACTGTTGCACATTTGCAAATATAGACATCAGCTGTGGAAAAACACTATTTGGTGAGTGTAAGCTGATACTCTGGAGTCAGATATCTTGTTCTGGACAGCAAACAGTCGGAGAAATGTACTATTAGCCACATGAGATTCTAACTAACAAAATGTTTAAATAAAAGCAAAATATGGCGGATGCTGGAAATCTGAAATAAAAACTGAAAATGCTGGAAAACCTCAGCAGGTCTGGCAGCATCGGTGGAGAGAGAGGCAGAGTTAACGTTTCGAGTCCGTATGACTCATCTTCTGAGCTCTGGAGAAGTCGAAACATTAACTCTGTTTCTCCCTCCACAGATGCTGCCAGACCTACTGAGCTTTTCCAGCATTTTCTGTTTTTATAACTAAACATTAATCCTTCCTGTGAATACAATGACCATGATTGCACCCAATATTTCAGACTGGTTGGCACTCACACATCAACATTACAACTTTTCCAATGTATAATTTTCCCCTTTACTTGAAGGACGGGTACACAGGTTCAGTATCTTATTTGCCTGTTTATAGTCAATGGAGTAGTCACTGTTTTAATGTGGGAAATATGGCAGCCAAGGTCCCATAACCAGAACTGTGATAATGACCAGATAATCTGATTTTAATGATGTTGCTCGAGGAAGAGGACAGGTCTGATCATTTAACCCATTTCTTCCACTGGCTATGTAATCAACCCCATCAAGGGCATAATCACAAACTCCTTCATTTCTTAAGGAACTTTCTACTTTTCCTGAAGAAAACTCAATTTCCTGAACCTTTGATCATAACCTAAATTCCTGATACCACAAATCGCCATCGACTTTATAACCCCCAGATCTCTATTCAGAACTCCATGTTCCTCCAATTCTGGTCTCTTTTGCACCCCAATTCTCTCCTCCCACCACTGTTGATGGTGATTTTTGTCCGAGTACGCTCTTTTGAAGTGGCTTAGGAGGTTTTACAGCTACATACATGCAAATTGTTGGTTTTGCAACTTAAACTCTTAGGATTCGCTGAGATTATCAAAATGCATCACATTAGCAAACTGAGTTAGCAGTGTGGAATGGCACAGGAGCCCACGGTTTATGGAATCATTATACCAAACTGAAGATGTCAGTAAAACAGCAACAGGGTAGGAAAAGCTGGACAGCAGTGTCAGGAGAATCAAGCCCTGTCACAAATGCACCAAACAGGAATAACGTACATTTTAAATAACCAAGAATTTTTTTAAAAGGCACATCCTTCAAAGGGCGAACAGAGCTATATGACTTACAGAGTCTGCAAGGAAGCTGGACCAGCTGGTATCACATTATGATACTCAAGCAAATGAATTAAAAATAGCTGAGACTGTAGGTAAGATTCTTAGGAGTTCCATCCACAACATGGATGCAACCGAAGGCCATTTTTAATAAACACTATTCCAATTTCTGACATGGGAGTCAGATGTAAACCTAGGAACCATAAACCTGTGGATGCAACTTTTGCAGTGGGGAAATTGTTTGACAGCAGTACGAGGGACACACATTTAAAGTGCATGGAGTATGTAAGGAGAGGTTGGAAGCAACAGGTCACGCCTCACCAATCTAGTGGATATATTAAAAGATAACTAAACTAGTATTAGTAAAGGATTTTGACACAGTGCTGAAATGCAAAAATGTCCTGAGGTTGCATTAAGGCAGAATTCCTATAGATAGAATTAAGAAGTGGGTTGAGAAATGGCATTATAGGACATCAAGCAATGAAGATGAGATGGAGGAGGAGATATGCAATTAGATATGGGCAACAAATGCTGGCCTTGACCAGTGATGCCCACATCCCTTGAAAGAATAAAGTGAAAAAAATATTAGCATACAGCTTAATTCTTTGCGTAGTATTTTATATTTTGACAGCAGCACCAAACTGATTAAAGAGAATGTTATCTTTTTCCGCATCAATGAGAGCACATCTATGGAACCTCATCCCCTGGACTCTGAATAGAATGCTTATTCAATGTTGTCTGAGCAGGAACTTCCTGTCATTGAAAGCAGCTCTTGATAAGAAAGTGTGCATGTGTGTTTTGTATCCACTATCTTTGTATAAACACAAATCCATTGGATAGGTGCTTCTGTTTTTAAAAAAGTCAATATTGAATTTCTTTTCTTTTTGAACACTTACCGTTCTAACTTTGCGATTTTCTCAATAGTTCATGTATTTTTTCTCTTGTGTAGATCTTAATGACCAGTGCATTTACCTGAAAAAAGCGTGAATAAATTTAAGGACAAAATAAGTAATCATTATAATGATAAAAGTCTCAGTTTCCCCCATTACTGAAATCGTTCATCATGTCACTCAGCAAATGGGCTCCAAGCTCCATTAATCCTTTTATTCATATAATGATTTACAAAAATTTCGAAGGTCACAAAGCTATGTGACAGAAAATGATATAAACACTGTCTACTTTACCTTTGGACAGTTTTCATAATCATTGTGTTTACTTTAGTGTCTCAGCTTTACACGTTATCTTTCAGCATTTCTGCTTTGTGTAAGGTCTGTCAGAATTTCTTTTACAAAACAAATTCCACTGATGACAGCATAGCTCGCATGGTAGTAACCCCGAACAATGGCATTATTCTTTGCACAGCTCTCAGCTGTCAGCCATTGCACACAATGCATGAGGCTTGCCCAGGTCAATCTTTTTTTCCAAATGCTTTTGATTATCGCACGCAGAAGCCACAACTGATTCGTATTGGGCATGGATAACTCACTTGTTCACTTGTCAAGGTCATGGCCTTTGAGAAAGGTGCATTAGTTAATCTAGAGTGCAGGTGTTTCTCACAAGTAAGGCAACTTCAGCAACCACTTGACAAAATGGAGCGACATTGCACAAAATAACGCAAATTCACAGGGTGGAACCTTGTGCAGATGACAGGGATCTCAGCCGGCACCTGAAGAGTTGCAAAAGCCGCATGATTCTCCTTTTAGGGAAGGCCCACCACAACTTGTTCCACTCAGGCACTTGACAGGCCAGCAGTGGGCCTTCCCTTGGGATCTAGGACCCCACTGGCTGAAGTCCCAACCGCCAAGAGCTGGCGGCCAGTCATAGGCCAGCAGCTCTATTGAACAGCAGGACCATCGGGGAGGCAGTGGCTGAGCAACACCCAGCCAAGGCCTAGGATCATTGCTAGATCCCAGGCCAGAGATGAGTGATAGCAGAAGGGGGACGGAACTCCTACCCCTCTGCCAATTGAGACCCTTATGTGAGCAATTAATACCCACTTAAGGGCTTCTACCCAACACCATTGGTTTTTAACCCAACAGTGGGCGGGGGGTGGGGGGGGGGGGGGGGTGCTTGCCAGATGGAGAGCATGACAAGCAAACCATGCAGGAATACATGTGGGCTCCACAGAAAGGTGGAGGAAGGGGGGGGAGGGGTCCCCTATTTAAAGGCACTCATTTGGCTCAGCATAATGCCAATAGCATAGGTTTGATTCCTGCTCTAGCTGAGGTGGATTGAGACCTGCCTCCTCGTCTGCCTCATTGCCCCTTGCTTGATGTGGAGTGGTGACCCTCAGATTATATATAACCAGTTGTCTCTCTCTCTCAAATAGAGGGAGATGCCTACAGTGCCTTGTGGACTATGAATAACTGCCTAGCTAACTACTAACTTATTTTATTCTGAGTGTTGATTAAGGGGGAAGGGAGCAGTGGGGTCACCTTATAACCCTGCATCCTGGCATTGTGCTTCAATCATATGGAATGTATATTAGAAAGTCACTGCCCATAATTAAGAACTTACAGATTTTCTAACATCCTCAGGACATTCCAAAGGGCTGCATTGGAGAAGAGTAATCAACGGTGTAATGTAGCAAACAATACAGCCAATTTACATGCAGCAAGGTCCAAGTATCAGAATGAAACAAATGATCAAATTATTCTACTAACCTTGGTTGAGGGATAGGTATTGGCCAGGATACCAGAAGAATTTCACTACTCTTCTTTCAATAGGGGGATCCACTAAGTAGGTACATAGGTCCTTAGCTTAACATCCAATAGTTGGTAACTGTAACACTGCAACACTCCATCACTGAAGTGTCAACCTTAATGTGGGTGCACAAGCCTCTGGAGTAGATATTGGGCAGAATTTTTCCCTTGGATGGCAGGCGGGCCTCACTGGCTCGGCGGCGGGCGTACAGCCAACCCCCGCCACCGAAACGGGGCCCGCTGCCATTTTGAGTGGCCTTCCCAACAGGAAGCGCTTCCTGTGCGAGGGGTGGATGGATTCCCCATCTGTCAAAGTGCATTATTTCGTGCGTGCGCATGATAGAGCACTCTGCTCCCTGAGGCAAAGTGCTGTCTCAGGGAGTTTACTGACAGGTAAAAAAATTCAAAAAATAGAGAAATATTAAAATTATTAACATGTCCCCCTCATGTGACAACATCACACGAGATGGGTCATGTTAATAAGAAACACATAAAGTTTATTAAATTTTTTAAAAAACAGACATGAAGCTTCATCCTGCCAGTGGATGAAGTTTTATGAATAATCTGGAGCCCGCTGGGGCTCCTGGCCTGCCCGCCAGCCTTAAGCTTGGATGGACAGGGCCTTTAACAACGTTAATTAGCCTGTCAATGGCCTTAATTGGCAACTAATTTCGCTATCCGCCCGTCTTCTTAAAAATTTAAAGGGACCGGGATAATGTCGGGGGTTCCTCCCAACATCATCCCGTGTCATTTTCCCCTCGGCGAGTGGGCCCCACCCCCAAATCGTCGAGGGGAAAATCCTGGCCATTGAGTCTCAGTCTTCTAATTCAGAGGTAGGGGTCAATTCTGACACCAAATGTGTTGGGACAGAAGGCAGCTGGAGCTTATAAATTTATAAACTGACCCATGATTGTTTCATAATTTAAACTTTTTATCAGCTTCTAAATTGTTACCACAATTTGAAATTAAGGTGTGAATAGACACTGCAGCCTGAATTTTTGCACAAAAGGAGAGGCTCCCTGTCTGCGCAAGAATGCTGGCTGAGCCCCAAATCCACAAATCCCATCCCTGAACCTGGTCTCTGCCATTTTTGCAGGAGGGTGTGGAGCAGGATGCCTTGGTTCCCAGAGGCGGCTGCCCATGTAAATCAGCAGCTGCCTCCATTTGTGTCATCTAGGTGAGGTAGGCATCTCAAATTCGAAGTGTGCAGATTAGACTTGGTAGGAGCAGGTCTGAACCTTGTGGGTTTGTTTGGATAGTCAGGCACCCTTTTGGAGAGGTAAGGTACCCCTTTGGATTTCAAACCGGAATGCCCTTGGGAGAGGTAAGGCACCCTTTGGGGCAGGTCAGCTGCTATTTGGGATTGTTAAAAGCAGACATGATTGTGCATAAAAAGTGCATAAACTCATTACAATTTGTCTGAGCTGTCAAACAATTGTCAACCTGCCAAAGAACTGTAAAAGCAGTTGTCAAGCTGTCAAAGTTGTCAAAGCACTGTCAAGCTGTCAAAGAACTGTCAAAACTCATTGGAACTGTCAAAGCTGTCAAGGGAATTAACTGCTGGGCTTTAAATTAAACAAAAATGTGTGGAGTTTAAAAAAAGTCAGTGCTTGATATTTCACTCTGTTGACATAAGCCTGAGATATTATAGTATTTGTGCTGCATGACTGATTTTACAACCTGACATTATAACAATGGGGTGTCTGTTAAATGAGTGGTTTGATTGACAGCTCCAAGTGGTTATGGAGTAGAAATGTTTGTTGTGATAAGAGATTAATTGAAGGAATGACAATGTATTGGACAGTTTTTTTTTTAAATCAGAGAGTTTTTTTAAATAGTGATAGCATCAATAGACAAGTAATTTTATTCTATGTCAGCAAGGCTCCTGAGATTTGCCCATAGTGGATACTAGGTGAGTTGGCATGGAGTGGGTAAGGGCAGAGGGTGGTGGGTGGAGATGTCAGTTGGCATGATTTGGCACTAAGTTGGTATAGGGGCTATAAAGGGCCATGGGGATGAATGGGAGGCATGGGTTGGCATAGGGGTATGAGGGGGCATGGGGAATGGTGAAGGTTTGAGGGGGGATGAGGGTGAGGGTTGGAAAATAACTTTGAAAAAGTGTTGGAGCAAAGAGGCAGGCCTTCCTCCCAGCCCGCCTCTGTACCTGGCTGTATCTGCACTCGTTCCAGAGGCAACGGGCCCAACTTCTAGTCCAGCCTGCCAGCCCCCACCCCTGTACCCCCCCTCCCACAGTCCACTCCCCGAAACAAAATCCCCACCATATAGGTCTCTTTATCCCAGGTTGGGTTTGCAGAGCTGGGATATATATCCCATCCCAGCAAATCTGGAGGCCTGCAATTTCCCTTAACATCTCTCTTACATTTTTGATAAAATAATTCTAATAATTAAATAATACATTTTGGACTCAATTAGCTTTATTTATAATGACTCTGATAAAATGACAACCCAGCTTAGTTCAATATTAGCTATTTGTTGACAGTATAATTTACAGCTAAAATGAGCTCGGTGCTGTGGATTGAAATCTTTTAAATCTTGCCATAATAGGCATGTTGTTTAATGTGACATATCCCATTCTACACTACGACAGAAGTTAATTCATTTTTCAATATAAAGTCCATTCTTCACTGATTAGTATCAATCATTTCTATTCATTTATGTTGTGCTAGGTTTGAGTGAAACCTTCGTTCAGTGTACTGAAAACACACACCCGGAATGACACACAAAACATGTGAAATGACATCTTAAGAGTTTTTAGTGGCTGAAGCAATGACTTGTCTGCTCTTAAACGAAAGAGCTTCCTAGCTTGAAGCTGGGATCAAACCACGACAAAGAACAATGTAATGCATATTCGTGAAGATCTGAAGTTTTACAGAGCACTTAGGCTTTGTTTAGCAAAATAAGCATTTTTAGGAACAGGAGAAATCTGGAGATCCCATCAAGTCTTTTGCGCTGAATTTAATAGCTGTGGCAGCGGCCCCATCCATTGGCCATGGCCACTTCACTGTGGCTGTTAACAGGAGCCCTGACAAGGTTAAATCTCAATCAAGTACATACCTGCCCTCTTTCAGGCTTCCTGAGCCTTTGGACTGGTGGTCACTGCTGGGACTGCACTAGGCCCTGGACAAGGAAGGGCCATATGTTGGCCTAGAGGTAAGTGGGGTCAGGCAGGCCCCGGCAAGGGTGGGTGAGGGGGATCAATGTGGAGTGCAGGTGGGGTTGGGGGGTGTGTTGGTGGGTGGTGTTGGGGGGGGGTGGGGGCAGTGGTGTTTATGTAGGGACTGCCCCTGACACCAGCAGGGCCCTGTGGAACACAGGGTGTCCAATCAGGAGAGGGCCACCCCATGATAGATTGCCAGTGTGCGAGGCTGGAGTATAAAAATACAGCCTCCTTGTTAGATTCTCACTATTACCTGTAGCCCTCTATCAGGAAGATTCTATGTACATCTTACAAGTCAGACATATAGTCAAGTAATCAGCCTATGTAACTGTTAGCACCCAGGCCAGATCAAGGCCTGTGCAGAGCTCTATACAGTTGTTGCTAGTAATAAACTTTGGATACTTGTGTTCGACCAGAACCTTCGTCAGTCTCAATATCTTACTTAGTATAGGTAACATAGAGACAGATTCTTTTGAGGTCTACATCGAGATCCTCAACATATATGGTGGCAGCGGACTGCGATATACCACGTATATATCCAATGCTTTTCATCATGTTGTCATAAAGGAATTCTATGAGGTTTGTCAAACATTACAGTACCTTTTGAAATAAAAGTAAAATACTGCAGATGCTGGAAATCTGGAATAAAAATAGAAGCGCTAGGAATACTCAGCAGATCTGGCAGAATCTGTGGAGGGAGAAACAGGGTTAATGTTTTGAGTCGAATGAAGAAGAGTTATTTAACTCAAGCTGTTAACTCTGCTTCTCTCTCCACAGATGCTGCCAGATCTGCTGAGTCCCTTTTGAAACCCCTGTTGTCTCCTGTATATCTGTTTTCCCTTGATCCAAATATGAACTGAACTGGACCAGCCATATAAATACTGCGGCTATCAGTAGGTCAGAGGCTGGGAATTCTAGAGTGAGCAACTCGCCTAGTAACTCCCCAAAGCCTATCCACCATCTACAAGGCACAAGTCAGGGGTGGGATGAAATACTCTCCAGTTGCCTGGATGAGTGCAGCTCCAACAATGCTCAAGAAGCTCAACACCATCCAGGACAAAGCAGTCCGCTTGACTGGTGCCCCATCCAGCACCTTAAACATTCACTCCCTCCACCACCGACACACATTGCAGCAGTGTGTACCATCTACAATATGCACTGCAGCAACTCACCAAAGTTCATTCAACAGCACCTTTCAAACCCGTGACGTCTACCAGGACAAGGGCAGCAGATGCATGGGAACACCAACACTTGTGAGTTCCCATCCAAGCCACACACCATCTTGACTTGGAACTATATCACCATTTCTTCACTGTTGCTGGGTCAAAATCCTGGAACTGCCTTCTTACAGTACATTGGGTGTACCTACAAAACATGCATTGCAGCAGTTCAAGAAGATGACTCACTGCCAACTTCTCAAGTGAAAATAGGGATGGAACAAAATGCTGGCCCACCCAGTAATGTCCACACCCTGTGAACAAATTAAACAAAAAATGTGGTCATTTCATCCATAATTAAAGATTCAGGCTGAATGATTGTGTAAAATGGGCAACATCAAATTGGCCACCGTTTAACATTTCTCCTGATATTCATTCTTCAATGAGGAACTGAATCAATATCACCTATTTTACATGATCACACAAAGTCAAAATTAACCCCAGAAACTTTTCTTACTGCAGATGTTATCAAATTGGCCTGTAATTGCCCGGATTAGTTCAATCTCTGTTTTTAACTACAATGGCCTGCACTGCCAACTCCTCTAGCACACATCCATTCTTAATAAAGCCCTGAGATTTGGGCCTAGAAATTGGTTGGCATTGGCATACCAATGCACTCCTGCACCTCCCAGCTCCCACATTCAGCTAAATTTTTTTTAAAAAATGTCCCTTTTTGGTGGTAGCCTACACCAGTGCCTTTAAGTCTCACTGCTAAGACTGCATGTAGGGCCTGTTTTCCTTAACACAGCTTCATACGAGGCAGTCCAGTTTCGTGTGAAACAGGCATGATCTCCATTTTGCATTCAACAATGTGAATTGCTAAATCCCCCATTATCATCATCCTGGAAGTTATTATTAACCAGAAGCTTAACTGGACCAGTCATATAAATATTGTGGCTACAAGAGCAGGTCAGAGGCTGGGATTTCTGTGGCAAGTAACTTATCTCCTGACTCTTCAAAGCCTGTCCACCATCTACAAGGCACAAGTTGGGAGTCCAATGGAATACTTTCCAATTGCCTGGGTGAGTGATTTCCAACAATACTCAAGAAGCTTGAGACCATCCAAGGCAAAGCAGCCCACTTGATCAGCACCCCATCTTCCACCTTAAACATTCACTCCCTCCACCACCGATGCACAGTGGCAGCAGTGTGTACCATCTCATGATGCACCTCAGGAACTCGCCAATGTTCCTTTATCAGCATATTCCAAACAATGACCTCTACCACTTAGAAGGACAAGGGCAGCAGATGGATGGGAACACAACCACTTGTAAGTTCCCCTTTAAGTCACACACCATCCTGGCTTGGGGCAGTATTGACTGTCTCTTCACTGTCTCTGGGTTAAAATGCTGGAACTGCTTCTCTAACAGCACTGTGGGTATACCTACATCACATGGACTGCAGCAGTTCAAGAAGGCAGCTCACCACCACCTTCTCAAGGGCAGTTTGGGATGGACAATAAATGCTAGCCTTGCCAGCGGCGTTCATCCAAAAAACAAACAAAAAGAAATAAAAGCAAAAAACTGTGGATGCTGGAAATCCAAAACAAAAATAAAAATACCTGGACAAACTCAGCAGGTCTGACAGCATCTGCAGAGAGAAACATAGTTAACGTTTCGAGTCCATATGACTCTTCAACAGAATTAAGGAAAATTAGAAAAGAGGTGAAATATAAGCTGGTTTAAGGGGGGGTGGGACAGGTAGAGCTGGATAGAGGGCCAGTGATAGGTGGAGATAGCTAAAAGATGTCATAGACAAAAGGACAAAGAGGTGTTGAAGGTGGTGATATTATCTAAGGAATGTGTTAAAGGTGACATTAAGGGTAGAAAGCAGGACGAGCAAGGTACAGATAGTCCTAGTGGGGGTGTGGTGGGGGGAAGGGATCGAAATAGGCTAAAAGGTAGAGATAAAACAATGGAAATAGGTGGGAAAAGAAAAATTTATATAAGTTATTGGAAAAAAGGGGGTTCGGAAAGGGGGTGGGGATGGAGGACAGAGATCATGATCTAAAATTGTTGAACTCAATATTCAGTCCAGAAGGCTGTAAAGTCCCTAGTCGGAAGATGAGGTGCTGTTCCTCCAGTTTGTGTTGAGCTTCACAGGAACATTGCAGCAGGCCAAGGTGGACATGTGGGCATGAGATCAGGGTGGTGTGTTGAAATGGCAAGCAACAGGGAGGTCTGGGTCATGCTTGTGGACAGACCGAAGGTGATGTCCCGCCTCCCCAGGGGTGATTGGATGAGCCGAGTGACGACAGGTTGATTGTAGGAGGGATTTCAATGTATTCCTGCCCTTGTTTGGCTGGGAGGGACATCAATCAGAGAGCCTGCCACCCATCCCCTGCTCTGCCTCTTCCGCAACTGGCTCACTTCCATCTACTTGCTTGGTTTTCAGTCCCTACAGGAAGTGTTGTATAGGCCTGTTTCAGACACAGGACTTCGATGCCTTGTTTTCTATCATCACCAATATGCACATCTACCGCATAATGATCATGCACTCGCTGCCCACCATATTGGATGTTCATGCGCCCATTTTGCACTCTTCGAAATTCTAGGCCACAATTTCCAGGACCTCAGCAATCGCCTTCCTTAGGGTCCCAGGATGTACTTTGTTGGCCCCTGGTGCTTCGGCTTCCTTTAAATGAACATCTAAATTTTTTTCTTTTATCATTCACGATATTGCATATCTCACCCTCAGCCACTTCAGGATTCAGTTGCCCGACAATTATCCTTCTCTTCGGTAAATATGGATGCAGAGTATTTATTAAATAATTCCACCCACCGTAAATTGGCAAACCTCCCCTCTCGCCTTCCTCCTAATCTCCTCAATTTTAATTTGTGTTCCTTTTTATCGGAGGTTAGGACACGATTTTTTGTGTCTATTTTCCAGGTCATGGAGCCTCATCTGTTGTCCAAAAATATTGGAAAATCACAGGTATGCTGCCTTTGGTTTTCTGACATGCACCTGCGGGGGGCGATGGTCCCAGATGACAACGCAAACTTGGAAAATCAGCTTCTCAAATTCTGAAGTAAACAGGAATTTACCTAAGACTATACTTTGTGACTTTACGTTCCCAATGCAAAGCCTTGCTAGACAGGAGACCAGATCGGGCGATTTGCCATGGAGCTCAGCAAATCTCATTCCTGTCTCTCTCAATTTTTCACTCAATAAGATTAATAACTGGAAAATGTGAACAGCTGCGATTCAGTCACAATAATCTCTGCTGGCGACTTACAATCAGACCTCTTGTTGTCAAGCAAGGCTCTTCAGTGGCAGCGCCACTTTGTAAGGCTGCTGAATGTAAACCTGCAGCCGAGCTTTAAATACAATGTGACCAACCTTGAAAAACCAATGGATAATTAATGGTAACAGCACAGTACATAAGAAAGAATGCAGAATTGAGCAGTGAATACATCCTTCATAGAGGAATGAATATGGTGGTCAGCCGCTTCCTGTTCATGTTAGATCGAAAGTAATAAATAAAATTGGCTTTCAGTGTGAGGTTTTTGGTTCAAATAGTGGCCTATTACTTGCAGGAAACAGGAACAGGTAGAGGTTGAAATTATACTAACAGCTTTTAAAAGGAAAAATAACTGATTATTTGAAAGGGAATTTTTTTGAAATGGTCTGGGGAACAGCTGGGGAATAGAACTAATTGGATACCTCTGTTTCAAGAGCCAGTACAGTGTCAAAGGGCTCAATGGCCTTGCTTTTGACATAACCATATTTGGGTGCCTAGGGATTACTCTCTATGTTCCACAAGAAAACCTGCAGCTTTCTCTGTTGCCACAATGGCCAAGTATCCCCCATCTCACTCCTCACCACTGACTTGACTTCCAGAGACCATTTCTGCCCCTTTTCTTTTATTCCTAAGCTCTACCCGCAAAGCTTCATTTGATGTCCCCTCCAAGATATCATCTCTCCTTACTGCAGTAACTGACTCCTTAACTAATAATGCAATGCCTCCTCCTCTTTTACCCCCTCCCCTGTCTGGCCTGAAGATTCTATATCCCGGAATGCTGAGATGCCAATCCTGCCCCTCCCTTAACCACATCTCAATGATGACTACTATATCACAATTGAACATGTCAATCCTCACCCTTAACTCATCCGTTTTACCTGTAATACTCCTAGCATTAAAGTAGAGGCCATCCAGCCTTGCTTTCCTCCCTTGAAACTTAATGCAGCTGTACTCCCTCTGACTTGATTGCTTTATGATGTGTCCCTATCCTGCTAACATTCTGTGTCCCCTCCCCCTGCTGAATTAGTTTAAACTCCTCCCAACAGCACTAGCAAACCCGCCCATAAGGATGTTAGTCCCGCTGTGGTTCAGATGTAGACTGTCCCGCTTGTACAGGTCCCACCTTCCCCAGTAACAGTCCCAGTGATCCAGGAATCTAAAACCCTCCCTCCTGCACCAACTCTTAATTCACGTATTCATCTGCACTATTCTCCTATTTCTGAGCTTGATAGCACGTGGCACTGGGAATAATCCAGAGATTACAACCTGAGAGGTCTTGCTTTTTAGTCTACTGCCTAACACCCTGAATTCTTGATGCAAGACCTCATCCTTCTTTCTACCTATGTCATTGGTATCAACATGTACCATGATCTCTGCCTTATCACCCTCCCCCTTCAGGATGCCCTGCAACCGTTCAGTGACATCCCGGACCCTGGCACCAGGTTGGCAACACACCATCCTGGAATCACGTTGATGGTCACAGTAGCGCCTATCTGTTCCCCTGACTATAGAATCCCCTAATACTATTGCTCTTCCTCTCTTCCTCCCCTCCTGTACAGACAGGCTGCGTGTGGTGCCAGAAACTTGGCTCTGTCTGCCAGAAGGATGTGATTGCACTGGACGGGGTGCAGAGGAGATTCACCAGGATGTTGCCTGGGATGAAACATTTAAGTTATGAAGAGAGGTTGGATAGACTTGGGTTGTTTTTGTTGGAGCAGGGAAGACTGAGGGGCGACCTGATCGAGGTGTACAAGATTATGAGGGGCCTGGACAGGGTGGATAGGGAGCAGCTGTTCCCCTTAGTTGAAAGATCAGTCACAAGGGGACCTAAGTTCAAGGTGAGGGGCAGGAGGTTTAGGGGGGATGTGAAGAAAAACGTTTTTACCCAGAGGGTGGTGACGGTCTGGAATGCACTGCCTGGGAGGGTGATGGAGACGGTTGCCTCACATCCTTTAAAAAGTACCTGGATGAGCACTTGGTACGTGATAACATTCAAGGCTATGGGCCAAGTGCTGGTAAATGGGATTAGGTAGGTAGGTCAGGTGTTTCTCACGTGTCGGTGCAGACTCGATGGGCCGAAGGGTCTCTTCTGCACTCTGTGATTCTGTGATCCTGCAGGTCCTGGGTCTGCACACCTTCCCTGACTCTGGTCTGAAATCATTAACGCTGGGTTCTAGCAGGCATCAGATCTGGTGTCAATAATGTAAAGGAAAATTTTGAAACGTTTTGGGAATGGTTTGTGCTCTAAGTGTCTCTGAGGAGGCAACTTTGGTACTGGTGGAGTGTGAGAACCTGAAGCTGTATCCCTCCCCCCACCTCCCCACTCTGCGGGATAATAACACCATCCTCATGCTTTTTCTTCTTCATTCATTTATCTACTCATTTGCTTACTCCCTCTCACTGTCACGCAGACAAACAATCAAGCATGAAATTGTAGCACACAGTGTACTGCATGTAAGTAACATTTGAAAAGGTATCATGCAGTCAACACCCTAACATACCTTCCCCTTTTCTTTCCATAGATGACCTCAAAAAAGAGAAAGATTTCCATTTACATAGTGCCTTTCCTGACCACTGGACATCTCAAAGTTCTTTACAATTAATGAAGTACTTTTGAAGTATAGTCACTGTTTTAGTGTAGGGAACTGCCCTGCAAGTACACAAACAGCAAATTCCCACAGAGAACAAGGTGATAATGGCCAGATAACCTGTTTTTGTGAAGTGGATTGAGGGATAAATATTGGCCAGGCTACCAGAGATAACTCCCCTGCTCTTCTTTGCAATAGGGCCATGGGGTCTCTTACATCCATCTGAGCAGACAGATGGGGCCTCGGTTTAACATCTCCTCTGAAAGAAGGCACCTCCAACAATCCAGCACTCCCACAGCACGGCACTGAAAACACCAGCTGCAGCTCTCAATACCATACAAGAAGCCAGCACCTTCCAGCATCCTGTGTTACACATTTCATGCATTGCAAGCCAATTTGAGGAGGGTGAACTGGATGAATCACTGGGAACGAATGAGCGGCAGCATGTGGTTGTGGTAGTGAAGCAGTGGGAACCTGCTGCCTAGATGTTGGACTCCTCCTACTGATCCCCGTGAAGTTTCAGGTCAATCAGTACTGTATGTTTTCAGCAGGCTCCCAGAAGGATTTCCATTTATGTCTGGGAACTCATCACTATGGGGGAAGAATGGGAAATTGCTCCTGAAGCAGGGACTATTGCGTGCCAGAAGCAGCGCTAAAGAACAACACCTTTCAATGCAGAAGGGCAATGTGGGGAACCATTCATCTGTGACCCCTGAACCCACTGATATGCCTGTTACATTTTAAATTATTTTCCTACCTTGCTTTACTATAGATTTTATGACTTTCATATTTTAGACCATGCTTGAATCTTATCTCACTTTCAGCCACTTGCCTTTAAGAGTCACCTTTGCCCTTCACTAATCTTACTACCTAGGTAAAAGATCACTAATGTTCCTCGGACACTACAGAAAATCCTAGTATATTAATTACTTTTACACTTACTAGGATTATGCCAATGTCTTCACAAGATCTTGTTCATATATACAATAAATAATCTCACATCCCGCCCAACCTCGCTCTGGTTTAAAACTGGTAAACAAATTTACTGAAGCATGAAGATGTGATATTTTATCATTTGTTCTCAGGATGTGGGTGTCACTGGCAAGGCTGATATTTATGTCCCATCCCGAGTTGCCCTTGAGAAGGTGGTGATTGGACCTCTTCTTGAATCACTGCTGCTTGAATCATCACCCACAATGTTGTTTAGACTTGGAGCTCCAGAATCTTGACCCAGCAATGTTAAAGGAACTATGATATGTGCCTTAGTCAGGGTGGTATGTGATGTGGAGGAGAACCTGCAGGTAATGGTGTTCCAATGCACTTGTTGTCCATGTCTTTCTAGATGTGGATCTCACTCGTAACTTTAGGAGGTACAGCCAGAAAAGCATCGGCAAGGTGCTGCAGTGCATTCTATAATTAGTACACACTGCAGTTGGATATGCCAGTGATGCAGACGTTTAGGCTGGTGCTTGAAGAGCCAATCAAGTGGATGGCTTTGTCCTGGATGGCTTTGACTTCTTGAGTGCTTTTGCAGCTGTACCCAACCAGGAAAGTGGTTGTATTCCATTGCACTTCTGGCTTGTGCCTTGGGGTGATGGAGAGGATTTGGGGCTCAGGAGGTGCTTGTCACTTTAACACAGAACACTGACCTGCTCTAGTACCCATTGTATTTATATGGCTGGTCTAGTTAAGTGTTTGATCAATGCTGACACCATTGGAAGATGATGGTGGAGAACTTGATGATGGCAATGCTTTTAATGGTTAGGTTCTCTCTTGTTGGTGATGGTCATTGCCTGCACTTCTGTGGTGTGAATGTGACTTGCCACTTATCAGGATATACCTGACTTCATTACTCTCCCTGTTCAACCTGAATCACAAGACATTGGGATCCTATGTAACCCAGAGCTTAGTTTCAAACCCCACATTCATTACATTACCAAGGTCATTTAATTCCAACTCCACAATAATGCCTGACTCACTTCGGCCTCATCCTTACAGTCACTGAAAGGCTTTTGTCACTGTTGGACATGATTTCTCCAACATCCTTCTTGCTGACCTTCCATATTCCACCTTTATGTTTAAAGGAAATCAAAAACATCATGATCCAAAGCACTAACTTGTTTCTGTACAAACAATTATTATATACACAGCTCCCCCTTCTTATTTCTTTACCATGGGAGCGAGTTAAAAATCTACCCATTTTCCTGACAAGATTTCAATTTGTTTGATTCATTTCCCTCTTAGGCAGTTTGAAAATTCATCCATTTTTACACTCCTCACTCTGTTGCCACA
This sequence comes from Carcharodon carcharias, assembly GCF_017639515.1. Lineage (NCBI taxonomy): Eukaryota > Metazoa > Chordata > Chondrichthyes > Lamniformes > Lamnidae > Carcharodon > Carcharodon carcharias. Next base: position 19,222,872 of record NC_054467.1, on the reverse strand, counting down.
GATTTGGTGCTCAATCTAGTTCATCTTTCTATCTTTTAACATGTGTTTCAGCTTCTAGTTACAGTTTGATGGTGTCCCATTTGAGATTACATTATTCAGTCCAGCTCTGCATTCCAAAGAGCATGAGATTCTTTGTGAAGTGTTTGATATGGGCCTAATGAGTACATTTCAAGTTCTTTGTTCTTTCAGTTTTTTGTTTTTACATCTGAAACTCTATCTGCAGATTTTCCATTCCAACTCCAAGTTATTTTAAATGTTACTGCTCAGCTTTTGGAAATTAGGTCATTTCTGAAGTGTCCCAGATTGTAACTTGGTATTGTGCTTTAAGTGCTCTTTTGGAATACACAGTGCAATTTCTGCAAATATTCTTCAGTATTTTTTCTTGCATGCAGAAAATGCATTTGCCAATTATATAAAAGTTGGAAGAGGGAATTCAGGGTTTTCCCACTCGTGGCTGACACGCTCCTTCCTTGTGTTATAGATCCACATTGAAGATGTCAGAGATTAGAGCTCAAATTTTGTTGATCCCAGCAAAAATTGTGCAGGCCTAGAACTATTATACAGCTGTGCACAAAATGCAATACAAGCTCCATACTAGGCTACAGCGGAAAGATAAGTATGCCCAGATACCTTGGTCTGCTGCACATGTGTCTAAGATTGCAAATCCTAGTAACTCTCACAGGGCTGAAGTTCACACTCCAGAAATGGCTGCATTTTCTACTCTATTGTGCCTGCACAAAAGTAATATTAAGGCAAATATTCAACATTTCAAATTAATAGTAAATCACCAGTAAAAATATAGTTACAAAAAGCTGTATATTTATTGCCATGTTGAATTATGAAATTGTTATTTTTAATAGTACATTTGCACGGTGCAGTACATATCGCTGAAGGATTGTAAAGTGAACACAAACTAGACTTCATTATGTGAATCAGATAGCCTTATTTAGGCATGAAAATAGTGGTCCTGAATTTCTCCTGAACTTATAGTGGTCCTGAACTTATCTCAAGAACTTAAGAGCAGGAGACCTGAGAAGTTCCAGGGACACAGACTTCAAATTCTTTTGAATAATGTGCCATTAGACAGGTAAATACTGGATTGAATAGCTGTAATCCAGAATCAGAAGCTATTTATCTTAAATAATGGTCTTCAATTATTACTCTCACTCCCTGATCCTGCAGTTCGTTCCCAACCAAAGTGATGTTCCTGTGTGAGTCCAAAAATAGGCCCCTTAGTTCTCTCAATTTCTTCATAACACTTGCGTTGCTGACCTCTACACATGTTATAAATTCCTGGTCCAATAATTATCTAGATCTGGAAACGGTCCACTCTTCATTCATGCAAATTGACTTGAAGAAAATAATTTCATAAATCATTTCCCGATTCTTTATAATATTTTTGCTCATCATCCATATCTAGCCTTCAACATTTCAGCTGTGACTAACATCTATATGTATCTATTTAATACAATAATTGATCTCCTGTGGCATTGAACACAATGAGTTAGAGATTTCTCTCTTACATGTTCTTCATTGCTAATTCTCTTTTCATCCTTCACTAGTTGTGCATATGTGTATCCCGCTCTCTCTCCTTTTTTCTAAAATTATCTCTTTTTGCTCCTCTCTGTTCTACATCATTCTGTCATTATTATCTCATCTTCCTTTCGATTGAGGAGTGATGTTTGGCATTGTGTGCTTTGTAGGAAAAGGAGCAACCAGCAGCTAATGTTGTACTTCCGATAAGGGATTGTGGAGAAGACCTGACCCTCAGCAGCTCCTCTCGCAGCCTCTCTCCCAATTATGTGCGCTATCCTGTTACCTTCTCTCTGGACATTCCCCTTCTTACCAACCTTTTACTGTCAACATTCCCACAAACTGATCCCCTTCAAACGACCTGCTAAACGCCTTTAACCTGTCCTCCTTGCTCATCTGCCAACTCTCCTCACCTTAATGATTCCATCTTCTGCCTCCACTCCTACCTACTCCCTCTTCTCTGAGGAAGGTGGTTAGAAGACTGTGGCACACTCTCCTAATTCCCCTTCCTCCCCCAATCAACCCTATGTTTCCATTTGTTTACTTAACGAGCCTTCGTTTGCTTTCAAAGTACAACCTTATTTTAAGAAATCAGGTTATAATGAGGAAAAAAACTATTTGTCTACCTTTCTATTTGTGTTTTTCTGTCTTTCTCATAGATGCTAAGACATTAGCAATGACCTTACCAGGCTGTCCTGTCAACAAATCACAGGCCTGATAACTGTCTGGCTTCAAATTCAAATGTTTTTGAAAATTGTATTAATATGTAATAAAGACACAAATTTTCTCTACTAATCTTCTCTCCAACCGACCCCAGTGTATATCTCACTTTTATTACTGAAGTTTATAGGACACAAAACAATAGGTGTGGAATACGATCAGTCATTTTCTCCCTCACACACACATGCAACCTCCATTTAAAAAAAATGCTCGATATGTATATTACTGTCATCTAGCTTCTGAAAGGTGTTCTCCAGTATTTTTCTTGAAAACTTTGCGCAGAAATTTCTGGAAGCTGAAGAATAAGTATTTATCAGTATAGCTGACTTAACAGTACTGATGTTCCCTGAGAAATTGTATGCAACCCAAAATCAGCTAACGGCAGCACAACTCTGGGCAAAAATATCAACTTATTTTCATCCACCATTTTTTCTCAATAATTAAAATGTCTATAAGTCCAAAACAAGAAATTAACAAAATATAGAATTCATAAAATACAATTTCACAACAGTGCGGTTAAGTTTATATGTTGTTATATAAAGATTTTACTTTAATGACCGAGGCTCCCATAAAAGCCTAAGGTTTGATTGGATAAGTTGCCAGACATTCTGGAGAATTAAATATTGGACATCTTAGGGAGTCAAGGGTTAATAATCGAATTTCTTTGTATTTTAAAGCAATACGCTTTCCAATATAAACAGGATGCCTTTGAAGTGTTATGAGAGGAAAGCTTGGCTTGTCTTATGCTTTTACTGTCCAATATTATATATGAGAAATGCTGTGCAAGGGAATAAGTGACAGGAATGAAGTCAGCCATGAGTGATTATAGTACTTCTTTAGGGGATAGGGCCATAAACATAGGTAAAGGGATTCATTAACTATAGTATAGAAGGATAGTGGAAAGATACAATAAAGTTATAGAAAGAACTTAAAAACAGTCAGGCTAGGAAGTCTTGTTTGAGGAAAGTAGTTTTGGAGAAAACAGCTACAACTATTTATATGAATAGATGGTTTTCAAAGGGTTTGAGAATAGATAAGCCATGGTTTTTGTACCTTTGACGTAAAGTGTATAATGGAGCAGGGTTTTCAACAGTCTTTCAGAGGGACTGAAATATAGAACTAGAAGTTCATCAAACAAACCTGGCACCAATAAAACCTATTTTTATATACTCCGTCATAAAGTGTCTCTTGCTTACTCAAAGCACATCACTGTAAACTGTTGAATACAAACATACACATCCTGCATACATATGCTCAGTGATTCAATATGTGAAGATGGATGGAGATTGAGGTCAATGTAGAATGATGGATTAACGGTTATGGTAATGAGTAAGTGATGTGCACCATGATGTAACAGTGACATCAGCAGTCATGTGCAAGAGACTAAGAGAAGATGGAATAGTCTGTACAAGAGAGAGATATATGTACCTAGAAGCTTAGAATGTACCATAGCGTAAATAAAGGAGTTTTTCAGGAAACATGCCATAGTTAGACCTAAAGTCACTCATAAGTAGCAGTCAACCTTCCAGATCCAAAACAGGCCACAAGTTACTTGAAGGGAGATCCATATAGTATTCAAAGTGGAAACCAAACCACACAACAACAATTTGCATTCATATAGCACCTTTAATGTAGGAAAATGTGCCACTGCGCTTCATAGGATCCTAATCAGATACATCTTGCCAGTGCCACAGATATTACGACAGGTGACCAAAAACTTGGTCAAAGAGATAGATTTTTTTAACGAGCACCTTAAAGGAGGAGAGTGAGGTAGAGAGATACCGAGGTTTAGACAGGAAATCCCAAAGCTTAGGACCGAGACAGCTGAAGGCTTGGCCACAAATGGTGGAAAGATGAAAATCTGGGATGCACATGTGGTCAGAATAGGAGGCATGCAGAGATCTCAGAGGGTTGTAGCACGAGAAGCAAGTAAAGAAATGGGGAGGGGCAAAGCCATGGAGAAATGTATAAACAAGGATGTGAATTTTACTACAAAGGCATTCCCCATTGCCGACTGAGAGCCAATATAAGTTAGCTAGCAGAGAGATGAAACGTGATTGGGACTTAGTACAAAATAAGGTTACAAGCAGCAGAGTTTTTGATGAGCTCAAGTTTTCATGGTGTGCATTAGGGTTAAGTGGGAGGCCGACCAGGAGGGCATTTGAATATTTGAGTCCAGAGGTAGTAAAGACACGGATGAGAGTTTCTGCCTAATGAGCTGAGGCAGAGATGGAGATAGGCAATAGTACAGAGGCAGAAATAGGTTTTCTTCACAGTCTCCGCCAATTTTACCATTCACCATGGTGATAACTCAGACATGCCCATGATGGACAGCACATTTTATTCCACAAAGCGAAGATGTGTGCAGGTGGCATTGGTTTCCTTCATTGGCAGCCACTTGGCACAGTTTGCGCATAACCTTCTCCTGCTAGTGAACCTCCTGTAAGGATGCATAGGCAATTTGCATGTCATGGTAGAATAGTTGATGGGCAGTGTGTAAGATGTGAGGTGTGTGTAAGTGAGGTTTGCAGTAGTGGTGAGGATGAGGAGAAGGAGATGTAGTGAAGTATACTACAGTTTCTGGAGGAGAGTGAAGGGAACCAGGGCAGGGATGTTTTTGGAATGGTGAGGCAGGAGCACATTGCTTTTTTCCAACATTGCCGTCATGTCCTGGGAATGAAACCCCTAGCATTGTCCTGTTCTGCAGGCCCTCTCCCCACTCCCCATTCATTCATCCCATGAATGAATAAAAACATGGAGAATTTTCCATTGCCTCATTTTTTCCATTTGTATTGGCCAGTTGAGTATTTTGGCCGGGCACAATTACAACACAAAGTTTGAGTCTCTGGTTCGCCCGACTGAGAAATATACTTGTCCACTTGTTTGGTTTCTGTTGGCTCAGTATGACATACTCACATCCACTTACCTAAGACCAGAATGTTTTGATGCAATTTGGAAGAGCCAAGGCTTGAAGACCCCAAAGTATGCGCAGGAATAATGCTGGAATGTAACCAGTTTACCAGATCAGAGCACTGAGCTAAAATAGCTGCAAAGGGTCAAGAAGGGGCACCCATTCGGTGATATTGCTTTGGAGATCTTATTTCAGGCACTCAACAGGGTGAGGGAGATTCACTCCTTGTTTTTCACTCCCACGCAGGGGGTAGAAAGCCCTCCAGGTAACTTCACTGGCTGGGCCAGCATTTATTGCCCATCCCTAGCTGCCCTTGAGAAGGTGGTGGTGAGCTGACTTCTTTAACCGCTGCAGTCCAAGTGGTGTAGGTACACCCAGAGCACTGTTAGGAAGGGAGTTCCAGGATTTTGACCCAGCAACAGCGAAGGAACGGCGATATATTTCCAAGTCAAGATGGTGAGTGGCTTGGAGAGGAACTTCCAGGCAGTGGTGTTCCTATCTATCTGCTGACCTTGTCCTTCTAGATGGTAGTTGTCATGGGTTTGGAAGGTGCTGTCTAAGGAGCCTTGGTGAATTCCTGCAGTGCATCTTGTAGATGGTACACACTGTGGCTACTGTGCATCGGTGGTGGAGAGAGTGAATATTTGTGGATGTGGTGCCAATCAAGCGAACTGCTTTGACTTGTACGGTGTCCAGCTTCTTCAGTGTTGTAGGAGCTGCACTCGTTGAGGCAAGTGGGGAGTACTTCATCACACTCCTGACTTGTGCCTTGCAGATGGACAGGTTTTGGGGAGTCAGGAGGTGAGTTACTCGTCGCACAATTCCTAGCCTCTGACCTGCTCTTGTAGCCACAGTATTTATATGGCTAGTCCAGTCCAGTTTCTGGTTAATAGTAACTCCCAGGATGTTGATAGTTTGGGATTCAGTGATGGTAATGCCATTGAACATCAAGAGGCGATGGTTGGATTCTCTCTTGTTGGATTCTCTCTTGTTGGAGATGGTCATTGCCTGACACTTGTGTGGCGCGAATGTTACTTGCCACTTGACAGCCCAAGCCTGGATATTGTCCAGGTCTTACTGCATTTGGACATGAACTGCTTCAGTATCTGAGGAGTTACAAATGGTGCTGAACATTGTGCAATCATCAGCGAGCATCCCCACTTCTGACCTTATGATAAAAGGAAGTTCATTGATGAAGCGGCTGAAGATGGTTGGGCCGAGGACACTACCTTGAGGAACTCCTGCAGTGATGTCCTGGAGCTGAGATGACTGACCTCCAAAAACCACAACCATCTTCCTTTGTGCTAGGTATGACTCCAACCAACGGAGTGTTTTCCCTCTGATTCCCATTGACTCCACTTTTGCTAGGGCTCCTTGATGCCAGACTTAGTCAAATCTGCTTTGATGTCAAGGGTAGTCACTCTCACCTCACCTCGGGAGTTCAGCTCTTATGTCCATGTTTGAACCAAGGCTGTAATGAGGTCAGGAGCTGAATGGCCCTGGCAGAACCAAAACTGGGCATCAGTGAGCAGGTTATTGCTAAGCAAATGCTGCTTGATAGCACTGTTGATGACCCTTTCCATTACTTTACTGATGATTGAGAGTAGACTGATGGGGCGGTAATTGGCCAGGTTGGATTTGCCCTGCTTTTGTGTACAGGAGATACCTGGGCAATTTTCCATGTAGCCGGGTAGATGTTTGACAGCAATGCAGGTTATGAAGCCCTTCTCCAATTATAAATACAAGGCTTAAGTCTACAGGATTCTGCAAAGTACCTCACAATAAAATACAGAAATACAAGATACTAGGAATGGAAAAAAAAATAATGAGCGCTGTAAGTATACACTGGATATTGTAGAGAGAACTAAAGGTGAAATTTGGCAGTGAAAATTGATTTCCACTCAATATGTTAATTCACTGTGGAGGAAAAAACAAAATTCTAAATTATGTTACTAGAGCAATGAATATTAGTTTACTGAAACCAAGCTAAGTACATTGCTATGGTTGGACTGCACCTTCAGAACTGTATTCAGTTTTGGTCACCATGACACAAAAGCAACAGCCAGATAAGGGCCAGGGCTCTTTACCTTTGAAAAAAGACATGAGAGGTGCTGTTTTAAAAGTTTAAATTAAGCAATATAGATAAGGTTAACATAGAGCACTATAGCAAGGATTTTAGAATGAAGGAACACATAACACTGATGAAAAGAAAATTAGGACAAATGCTAGATTGTTTTCACATAAGTAGTGACCAACTCTTGAGTGGTTTATGACAGTGGGAGCAGAAACATTAGATTCGTTTAATAGACAATGAGATGTTGTGATGCGGGTCTATAGGTCTTCTATTCTGGTTCAATGACTAAAGTGAACAAATTATTTCCTTAATCTGTGATCCTGCAGTCAATCCAGCGACACTGCGAATGATATCCGAAGGTTTCCATTAATCCTTTTAGAACCATAAAGTACAATCTATTCCTTGTCAGTCAAACCAGCACTGAGAGCTGAATGTACTCTATACCAAGATGCAGAGCCATAATTCGGCATCTAGGCCAGTTAAATCAAGAGTTACTAAATTGCAAACCAGCCTTATATCACCTAAATTTCTGTCAAGTAGGAATTTAATAGATTGTGCAATCTAGTAATGGAACTTATCAAATCTTTGCATGCCTCTCTACATTCCGTGCATTCTGAGCACATCATTGTACAAGGAAGAACATAGCTTTTTTTAAATTCATTCACAGGATGTAGGCTTCGATGGCTGAGCCAGCATTTATTGCCCATCCCTAGTTGCTCTTGAGAAGGTGGTGGTGAGCTGCCTTCTTGAGCTGCTGCAGTCACTGTGGTGTAGGTACACCCACAGTGCTATTAAGAAGGGAGTTGCAGGGTTTTGACCCAGCAATGCTCTGTGTGTTTCTGGATTGAGCTTTGTAGACTACTTTCACATCGGTGCTGCAACATATTTCTCAGTGTTTAGCAGGGTCAGGATTGTTGCTCATATTTCTTTATCCTATTATTGTGGCCTCCAGCTCCTTTGAATTAAGAAAGGGCGTTTTCTTCTGCATCAATACCTTATCACCAAGCACTTCTAAAACTCTTGTTTGTAGTGGTGCTGGCAGTGAACTGCATTTACACTGTTGTATGCTGGTAGCGATTTCTGATATTGGAGTTCTACTTTTAAGCCTGCCAGACCACTTAGAGCCTCCTCCCTTTCTATGCTAATTTATTTAATTATATCACAGTCCTTTTGCCTGATTTCCATACCCATGTCATCCGTCTCACTTGTGAACACTGACACAAAGTGTTCATTTAGAATCCTACCTACGTCTTCCAGCTCCACAGACAAATTACCACAATGGTCCTTAATGGGTCCTACTCTTTCCGTAGTTATCCTCTTACTCTTGATGTACTTGTAAAATAACTTTGGATTTTCCTTTATTTTACCTGCCAATGTTTCTTCATGCCCCCTTTTTGCTCTCCTAATTTCATTTTTAAGTTTCCCCCTATACATTCTATACTCCTCTAGGGCTTCTGCTGTTTTGAGTCCTCGGTATCTGCCATAAGTATCCCTTTTTCTCTTTATCCAATCCTGTATATCCCTTGACATCCAGGGTTCCCTGGATTTGTTGGTCCCACCCTATATCTTTACTGGAATATGTTGGCTCTGTACTCTCCCTGTTTCCTTCTTGAATGAGTCCCACTGCTCTGATCCAGATTTACCTAAAAGTAGCTGCTCCCAGTCCACTCTGGCCAAATCATATCTGATCTTATTAAAATCGGCCTTCCCCCAATTTAGAACTCTGATTTCTTTATTTCCATTAAACTGCATCTGGCACCTGTCTACACATTCCAGAGCTTTCTGGGCCATTTATAATGCCTACAAAACCTGGCTATGTCCTTATTAAGACTTTTGCCATTTTCCTTACTGTTCGTCAAATACTTTTGTACACTTACGTTCCAGATTGTGCTCCTTATGCCCAGTTCCAAATCATCTATATATGCTAAGAACAAACTCTGACTTCTGGGATATATCACATAAAACCCTTCACCAATCTGAGAAATAACTCTTTGATTCCTGCCCATCTACCAACTTTCTACCTATCTTGTTACACTTCCTCTTTATATCCTACTCCTGAATTCTTATAACTACTCTCTTAGGAAACCATCTTATTGAACACCTTCTGAATTCGACATTCATAAAATTTATGACATTTCTTATATCTATCCAGTTATTTCTTCAAAAGACTATGGTCGGAATTTTCCCTGAATTGCACTCAGTGCAGCAGCGGGTGTGAACAAAGGCTTTATTCCCGCCAGCTGCTTCTGGCTGGGATTTTCTGGCCCTGTTGTGGCGGGTCCCGCTATGGGAGATTCAGTGGCCCAGCCAAAAATCCATTGGCATTCAGTAGGACCTGGTGTATCAGCGGTGGGCGGGGCCGAAAAATCCCACCCTACGGCCGGGATTTTCCAGCCCCACCCGCTACCGGGGATCTTCCCGTCCTGCAAAAAGTCAATGGACTTTTGACTGGCCCACCGCATCCCCCATGGTGGATCTTGCTCCGGCAAGGCCGGAAAACCCCAGCCTATATTTAATGTCAAACGTAGCTCAACTTCACGAAAATCATGATGACTGTCCTTGATTAGCCAATGCATTTCTAAATGCTCACTAATTTGGTGGGGAGGATTCTAGGAATTTGCCAGCAACTGACATTAAACTATCTTGTCAATTGACATTTAGTCCTTCCTGTCTCTCTTCCTGAAAAGTGTTAGGTTGGTTCATAAGTTCTTACCCTGCAATGTAATTTTTATATCCAAGGTAAATTGAAAAATTGTGCTCCAGCTTCTGTCATCTCCTTCCTTCAATAGCATAGGAAATATACAATTAGGAGCAGGATAGCGTATCTTTCTTGAGTTCTGCTCTCTCCTCTAGAATGAAGCCCTTTCAACAACCTATAACAGTTGTTCTACATTCTCACTTCTATCATCATTGGCAAAACTGATCCAAAGCATTTACTTAACATTCCTGTCATAATTTTGTCCTCCATAATTGGAATTCACTCTTCAAATTTGAGCAAGCCTACCTTCGTAAACATGAGCTCATCTAATACTCCGCTGCCTGTGTCTTTCCTTGCACCAAGCCCCATTCACCCATTACCCCTAGACTCCTTGACCTACACTGGTTCCCTCTCAAGCAAAATCTTGATTTTAAAATTCACATTCTTTCTTTCAAATTGTTCCATGTCCACCTATGTAATCTCCTCCAGTTCCAGGATGTAATTAGCAGAATATTAAGGGGGAGCAAGTGCATATTTGGATTTTCAGAAGGCTTTTCATAAGATTCCACACAAGAGACTGGGAAGCAAAATTAACGATTGGAGGTAATATCGTGACATCGACTGAGAATTAGTTAACAGACAAAAAACAGAGAGTAGGAATAAACAGGTCATCCCCAGCTTGGCAGGCTGTGACTAGTCGGTTGCGGCAAAGATCATTGCTTGGGCCCCAGTTATTCAAAATCTATATCAATGATTTGGACGTGGGGACCAAATGTAATATTCCCAAGTTTGCTGCTGACACAAAACTAGGTGGAAATATGCATTGTGAGGAGGATGCAAAGAGGCTTCAAGGGGATTTAGACAGACTAAGTGAGTAGGAAAGAACACAGAAAGTGGAATATCATGAGGAAAAATGCGAAGTTATCCACTTCGGTAGGAAAAACAGAAATGCAGAGTATTTCTTAAATGGCAAGAGATTGGGACGTGTTAATGTCCAAAGAGACATGGATGTTCTTGTTCATGAGTCACTGAAAGCTAACATATAGGTGCAGCAAGCAATTGGGAAAACAAATGATATGTTGGCCTTTATTGCAAGAGAATTTGAGTACAGAAGTAAAGAGGTCTTACTGCAATCATATAGAGCTTTGAAGGGACCGCACCTGGAGTATTGTGGACGGTTTTGGTCTCCTTACCTAAGGAAGGATAAAATTGCCATAGAGAGATTGCAATGAATGTTCAACAGAGAAATTCCTGGGATGGCAGGATTGTCCTATGAGGAGACTTGGCCTGTATCCTGTAGAGTTAGAAGAATGAGAGGTGATCTCATTGAAACATACAACATTCTTACAGGGATCGACAGAGTAGATGAAAGAAGGCTGTTTCTCTTGCTTGGGATGTCTTGAATCAAGGGACACAATAAGGGGCAGGCCATTTAGGACTGAGATGAGGAGAAATGCGTTCACTTAAAAGGTGGTGAATCTTTGGAATTCTTTTCCCTAGATGGTAGTGAAGGCTCAGTCATTGAGTATGTTCAAGGCAGAGATGGATAGATTTCTAGATATTAAAGATACCAAGGGATATAGGGATGGTGAGGGAAAATGGCATTGTGCTATAAGATCAGCAATGACCTAGTTGAATGGCAGAGCAGGCATGAGGGGGCAAATGACCTCCTCCTGCTCCTATTTGCCATGTTCCTATGCTCCTCACCTCACAACTCTTTGACACATCTGCACTCATCAAGTTCTGGTCTCTTGAGCAACCCTAATTTTAATTGTTGGCTATGCCTTCATTTGCCCAGGCCCTTAGCTCTGGAACTCCTTCTTTACACCTCTCTTCTTGTTTTCCTCCTTTAAGATACCCCGCAAAACCTATCCCTCCGACCAAGCTTTTGGTCAGTGAGTTATTGTATTACTGTTGGTTATGAAGGGAATCTGAATGTTATCGCTTTATTATTTGTTATCCGACGGAATCAAAGTTCATTCTGCCTTTGGTTTCCCCTCCTCGCTGGCTCCTCCAGCCCTGGATTTCCCCTCTTCTCCTGTTCACAGTTGGTTTCCCAAGTTCTTTGAACTTATTGTACACTAGATGCTGGTGTATGAAATCACAAGAAAAAAACACTCAATTACACTGGACCAACCTTTATGAGGTAAATTTAATAACATTCATAGAAGTAAGGTCATCAAATGCCATCACATAGGCAGGTGTCATATGTTCAGGATGTCAAGTGATCAAATTTCCAGGAATGTCTCCAACCCCAAATCTGATCCATATGTGGTAAATATGCATGAACTTTACAAATCTATTTCTGCAAGTGTTTTAGCTTCTCAAGTAGAATCAATCCTACCAACAAATCTGAGGCTTGTTACCAAAAGTGAAAAAATATTACAGACCATATTTTTGATTGGGTCCCAACACAGAGTTTTGTCCACTAAGTTCAAATATCAGGAAGTTAGACACTAGAAACTGGTGGATCTCATTGTATTTTCTGTCCATGGTTAGTGTAATGGGTCAATAGGCTATGAGTGATGTAGACTATGATTTATCTTTGACATCAGCAGTCATGTGCTAGAGACTGTATAGCAGACAGGCAGCACTGAGAGGAGATGTGCCTACTCAGTAACCCACCTTATACATATTGTGCATAGTGTAAGTAAACTAGTTATAAGTAAATACCTGAGTCTGGCTACAGTCCCTCTTCACAAGGTACAAGGCCTAGCATGTCCATCAAACACGTGGTACTGCATATTACCATTTTCCTTTCAGAACAAGCAATGTAGTCTGAAAGAGTCTCCATGGGCAGAATGTTACGTCCTGCAGTGGGCATGCACCTGACCCGATCGGGCGTAAAATAGCACGCGATGACGTCGGGTGAGCGTCCTGATGTTAATGCGCATTCGCGCAATATTTTGGTCGGTGGATGCCGGAGCCGCACCCGCCATTAATTAAGAAGCTATTTAAGGTCATTAAAAAGACAATTGATGGCAATTTTTCGTTACCTGTGCGATTTCATGTTCGGCGCACGAGCAAAGCGGGCAGGTGTCCAGCCGACATTTTCAGAAACCTCATCCACGGGTGGGATAAAAGGGTGAGCAGCATTTCCAGTGTCAGTAGTGGGGAGTTTAGGTACATAGTTTGCTGCTGGTGACGTTTTTGGTACTTGGCAGCTTCATCTCTATTCGAGGCTTCATTGTTAGCATTTCCAGGCTTCATTTCAGGACTTCTTGGTGTCTCCAAGGCCCCCAGAGCATTCAGGGCATGTGGAGCCTTCCAGGTATCAGACAGCCTTCTGTAACCCTGGTAATGGGGATTGTGATCTCCGCTGGTGGCACCTTCTCTAAGGAGGAAGAGAGGGGCAGAAGGAAGAGGAGATCAGGTCTCCCAATGCACCTTCCAGGCAGGTGACTGGTGGGAGGAGAGGGGCAGGCACAAAAGGCGCAGGGCCAGCAGAAAGTCCAAGGCGGAAGTGGCCGCAGCAGACGCCACTATCCTGCTGCCAGGGTTTACAGGCAGCGATGCAGCTACCTCAATATGTCTGAGGTGCAATGCCGAAGGAGGCTCCACCTCTCATGGGAGACCCTGACTTCATTTGTCAGATGGTTGGGCCTAAGATCAGCTCCAACTGTGTGGGCGGACACCTCATGCCATTGGCTCTGAAGGTCACAGTAGCCCTCAACTTCTATGCCTCCGACTCTTTGCAGGGGTCGGCGGAGGACCTGTGTGGAGTCTCCCATTCAGCTGTCCATAGTTGTGTCAAGCTGGTGACAGAAGCTCTGTTCAGGCAGGTACTGACCTTTCCGGTACGAATGAAGCCAGCCAGGCTGAGTGAGCTAGAGGCTTTGCAGCGATTGCTGGGTTCCCCGCAATTAATTGCTAATTTTGGATTTGAAAACTATTGTCAGTAATCGTGACCATGAAACCACCAGTGATTCTCATAAAAACCCTTCTGGTTCACTAATGTCTTTTAGGGAAGGAAATCTGTCTTCCTCACCTGGTCTGGCCTACATGTGATTCCAGACACACAGCAATGTGACTGACTCCTAACTGCCCTCTGAAATAGCCTAGCAAGCCACTCAGGTCAAGGGCAATTAGGGATGGGCAGCGAATACTGGCCTTGCAAGCGATGCCCACATCCCATGAAAAAAAAAATATTTCTATTGCTCAGTGAATAGTTAATTTGTTAATGATTTGCTGTGCTTCCTAGGAGCCAGCTTTTTCCAGCATAGGGAGTAAGTCTAAGTGTTGCATGCCCTCTACAGTAAACCGACTGCTCAGCATTCAGGAATTCAGATCACAATGTCAATAAATGCAGCAACAAATGATTTCTACAGTGGTCTGGTAAAAGCTATAAAGGGGTCACATCCTTCTTTCCAAAAATAAGACTGTCTAAAATAATGAAATATGACTAAAATGTTTTTTTAATGAGGAAAACAGTAGTTGGCTGATATTGTCATTTTGAGAGTAATTTTGACTACATGGCTTCGAACAAACATGATGGTCTTTATCAAAGAAAATGATATCCCAATTTTCAACAAAATTGCTGTTTAATATGTCTGTACTTTTGACTGCTGTCACAAATAATGATGAAATATGGGAAGAAGCTTGGATATTTTGGGAAACACTGTAATGATTGTTACTGTAAAATACTGTAAACTGTAATGTGCTCAAATGAAAAGCCATGAGCGGGAGAAGTTGTAAATAACTGGAACATTACACTGACCTCCATAATAGGAAAGGTGGGGTGGACCAAACAGAAAAGATCACATTAAAGGTCTTTACACTCCATCTTTTCTGTCTGTATAATTTTCTCATTAGGATTTTTGGAAGTCCATGCTGGTTTAATAGCTGGCAAAAACAAAGAAGATATTACCCAATGTATTAACTACGATCCCATATTTTATCTGAGGAGCTGGTGGCAGAAGGGTCAGTAGTTTTGTGTTCCATAGCACAAGTTGTCCTGTATTGTCAGCCAGCCTGTAAGACATCTCCCCTGTGTGCACTTCTACTGTGATTTGTTTCTCTTGCTTTCATCTGCTGTCCAGGAGGGCTGAATGAAAGCCTTTATTAAAACTAAAGTCTTAATCTGGGTTTTTACTACCATAATGGATGCTGGAATGACCTGCCCTGTCTTTTCTAGAGAGGGAAAACAA
Organism: Carcharodon carcharias; assembly: GCF_017639515.1. Classification (NCBI taxonomy): domain Eukaryota; kingdom Metazoa; phylum Chordata; class Chondrichthyes; order Lamniformes; family Lamnidae; genus Carcharodon; species Carcharodon carcharias. Next base: position 19,207,789 of record NC_054467.1, on the reverse strand, counting down.
GAGAAAACACTTGCAAATCCTATGTCGAGGCAGACTGCGAAGAGAATAAGGAATGCAGTCTGAATCCACTGCTAAGCCCTTTTGTGATACAGTGCACTATCTTGAAACGTAGGCATGATTGCATGATGCTCCCTAACCCCTCTGGTAGATATCCACAAGCCCACTCCTAACTGATATCCGTCACTTTTCTCTCCTTAAGCCAGAACAAAATAAGGATTGAGAGCATATATAAAAAAGGCATGATTCCTAAATCCAAACTTCTCACATTTCTAAAGGTGGCCGTTGACAGATTGATCTTCTCAGGGGCTGTGTAAGCCTATATATAAATGCATTGCTGGATTCAAGAGAATTCCCCAGAGTCCATTATAAGTAAAACTAAACTGTTTAAATCTGGCAAACAAGTGCTACAGTGGTATGTAGTGCAGAAAACCAATACCAGTTTCTAGAGTTGAAAATATAAATGTCACGACTAGCTAAGTTAATAGTTAAGTTAAAATAATTGACTCGTATTCAGCAGCAGTTCCTCTTCAAATGAAACCCATACTACGTGCAGTATGAGAAATAGTACAAATGAAAATTCACAGGGACGATTAATCTTTCAAGCTTGTGATGGATATCAATACCAAGCCAGAAGAGCTGACAATTAAGGAGTTATTTTTATCACTTATTTCCAAAGCAAAAATTGTCCTTCAGTAAGCAAACCTTTACATGCCATGAACCAAAAAGTGACATTATGAATAAAAGAATGTGCTAATATGTGTCCAGGCAAAAATTGAAACTTCAGATTGTGACAGGATATCACGGAGGAACTCCGCTGCATCTCGTATTATTTCAGGAGACAAATATAATCCACCAGAGAAGGCACCTGTAATAAGCTGAACAATTAGGCACGTTTATTCATAAATAGTTACAGTAAAAGCAAGATAAGAAAATCATTCCAGTAAACGGCAACCTGCATCAAAATCGCAGTTAAGCTGACAAGCAAGGCAGATCCTTTCCAAACTTACTTGCAGACCTGGAGATATAAAGTAATTTTCAGAAAGAAATAACAGACTTATTCCTCAGGGAACAAACAAACCTGTCTTTGCGTACGCTAACCCAGTCACATTCCATTTTCGTGTTTAGTGGCCAGGCTAATACATGAAATGTGCTGGATTTTTATACTCATAAATCCTTTGGAAAATAGGCGCAGCTTTGAAGATTAGCCTGTGAGACAGAGGTAATTGAACAGTTTCAACAGTCTTGACAATCTACAAGCAGAAAAGCATCATGATACTTGTCGGCATTTGGACTGTTTCACACATCCCATGAACACTCAGTCCAAAAGCATCATTAACTCAAATTGGCCCCCTTTGGATTGGGCAATGCCCTTTCGGCCCTATACGAAAGCTTTCACATGGCGTCATTATAAAATATTATTCAGTCATTAAAAATTACAATACAATAGGCCATAACCTAATTTAGTCATGGATCAGTTGGTAGCACTTGTGCCTCTGGGTTCAAGTCTCACTCCAGCGCTTGAGCACAAAAATCTGTGCTGACACTCCAGTGCAGCGCAGTATTGTACTGTACTGAGAATTTCTGATGAGACATTAAACCGAGGTCCCATCTGCCTGCTCGGGTGGATGCTAAAGATTCCATGGCATTATTTTGAAGAAGAGCAGGAAAGTTATCTCCAGTGTCCTGGATAATATTTATCCCAAACCTAAGCACACAAGTTCATCAAGAATCACAAATAAAACAAAAGAAAGATGCACATTTTCTTTTCCTTTAATATGGTCGATGTGCCACTGATTAGGGTCGACACTTGCAAGTACTGAAGACAAAATGGATATAATTCATCAGCTTCTGTTCTCTAAAACCCCTGCACTTCATCTGAACACCGTTCCATCTATCGTTAGTTTACAATTGCCTTTTACCAAGAGTGTTTGACAACTAGTTAGTAACTTTGTTATGAACAAACATTCATTTGTTTTCCTCCAGGACCATTGATCCTATAAAACTAATAAAAAGGAATCTGTCAAGGAGTTGGTTAAACAGTGGCCTCATGCATCTTGGTTCAAATCCAGCCCAAACTGATTGGATGAAAGTCTATTCTGTCTGGTGATTTTAAGGTCTCGTGTGAAATAAGTTTAGACGTGATGAATTCAGTAACCGGTTAGTGTAAGTCTACAGCACAGGATTCTCCACAATTCGGTATTCGTTAGCAATGCCAAACAGAGAAACCACAGGATAGTTTGTTTGGAAAATGGGAGAAAAAAAATCAAACTGCTCTTCTGAGCTGGAAAATTAAGCACGTGCCTGAGGCAGGATAGAGGAGGCTTTACTTTTCCATCTGGCTGTGCTATAGCTGATTGCTTGATTGGTGACTGGGTGCCTGAATCAGTGAGAGTTCCATTCCCCAGCAATAACATCCCTCATTTTGAGCATAAAAAAATCAAAATAACAGAAAAGGAAATCTGAAACAAAAACAGAAAATGGTGGGAGCTCTGTAAAGGGAGAAAAAGGTTTAAGTTTTCAAGGGTAACCCTCTTTGAAACTGAAATCTGAGATTTCACCTTCTAAAGTCCATCTTCATTTCCTGTTGCAATCTGAATGATGTTTCTAAAACAGTTTTCCAATCTGAAACAATAAAATATCTTTTCTCTTCAATAAGGGGCCTTTTTTAAATTCATCCCTGGGATGTGATTGCTGCTGTTAAGGCTGGCAGTTATTGCCCATTCCTAATATTTTACTTTCTAACTGCCCTTAAGAAGGTGGTTCTGTGCCACCTTTTTGAATACAACTGAGTTTCTTAATGCACCATTTCAGAGGGTGGTTAGGAGTCAGCAACATTGCAGTGGGTCTTGGAGTACCATGTAGGCCTGATTGGAGAAGGACAGCAGATTTCCCTCTCAAAAGAACAGTAATGAAGATAACAGGTCTTTACACACCATTGCTTACACTAGCTTTACGATTCCGGATTTAAACTCTGCAACTACTGTGGTGGGATTTGAACTCATGTCTCCAAGTTATTAGTCCAGGTCTTTGAATTACTAGCCCAGTAATATATGCTGTCATACCTGTCCTGTTAGCATATTTGCAGCATTTTCTCTTATTGTATCATTCCAACAAAGCTTCTTCCCACAGTAAGCACACAATTGCCTTCACAATTCTCTTCGTGAACATACATCGTAAAATTCATTGGTCACATCAGATATTTTCAAATCTAATGCATCGGAAATCTTCACATTCCATCAAGAGACCAGAATCACATTGAGGCAATGCTCTTAAGTTCCACATTTTTCCCACGATTCTCACAGAATTCAAAGGATTTTCATGATTTTGTGTAATTTGCAGCTGTCACAAACCAACTATGACAGAGGTGCACTCCTGGACTATTTGTCTTTGTATGAAATGTAGCTACATATTCCTGCTATGATTGTTTCAGTGAATTGCAGGGTACTGCTGAGAGCTATCATGGACTTTCCGGCCTTTAAAACCAGTTAATATGCCAGGCCTTATGGATTATTCACTCATGAAGGCATGCCTTGCTTTTGCTTAGGATATCCATGGAAATAATCTACACCTCTGCCGGTTGCAGGATGTTGTGTGATAAACATCACAGCTGGATATCAGGCCGTTTGCCCAATGTCAAGTCTCACAGGAAGTAAACATTTCGCCAAATCAGCATTGGGAAAGCCAAAGCCATCTTATTTGGCTTGTTCCAAAATCTCATTATCTTCACTGTGATTCCATCTCCAGCCTTCGCTGCTGACTCAGGTTGAACCAGATAATGAGCAGTTCAGGCCTGGTTAAGATTCAAACTCCACAAACAATCCCTCACCAAGATAACTTACTTTATCACCAGGACTACTTAATTCTCAAGACCACCCATTTCTGCTTTTACCCCATTGCCATTACTGAAGAACGCCTCCCCACAACCTCCCCATCCATGTTTTTGTCATCTCCAGACTCTACCGGAGCAGTGGGACCTTCTTAAGTTTAACAATGGAAGCAAAGCCTCTGTAACAGGAGTGCGGTCAGCATGACAAGGGAATTTTTATTTTAAATTTACAGTGGGAGTGGAGCCAGGAGGAGTTGAGGCCAACTTGGGGAAAATACAGAGCCAAATTTCTATTAAAATTTAAGTTAATGCAATGATCGGAGGCCCAACAGACACTGGGGAATGTTGTCTTTAAAATTACATTGAGGTCGGAAGTATGCCATCAACAAAGAAACACACACGAAAACTAGGGCGCCTTTCACCACTTCAGGACATTCCAAAAACCTCTAAAGCCAATGACTTTTGAAGTGCAGTCAATGCTGTTATGTAGGAAATATGGTAGCTGATTTGCACACAGCCAGGTCCAACAAATAGCAATCAGATAACAAGGGGTAAAGATTGGTCCAGGCATCAGTGAGAATTCTCCTGCTGTTCTCCAAAAGAGTGCGACTGGGCCATTTATGTCCACCTGAGCGAGCAGACGGGGCAGTGGTTTAGAGTTTCAGCTGAAAGACAGCACCTCCAACACTGCAGCACCTCCTGAGTACTGCATTGGACTGTCAGCCTAAACCTATATGCTCAGGTCTCTGGAGTGGAATTTGAACCTACAGCTTTCTGACTCAGAGGCGAGAGTGCTACTCCTGAACCATGGTTGACAAAATGCAAGCAACAACCAGGGAAGGTTTTTTAAAAGGAACTTGGAGGGAAAGGCTGGGAAAAACTAGATGTAAAGCTAAAGTGGGTCAAGACAAGTGCAACAAGGACCAATTTTCCTCCTCATGTCTCGCTCAGCTATGTGCTTCTGAAGTTTGTTTCTGTATTTATAATTGTACCCTAGTAAAAAATGTCTGATTAGTAATGCATTTTATAACTTAGTCGTTCTCTTGAACACAGCTTTTTCTTTCAAAAAAAAGCACTGATTAAATTTAATCTAAATTCATTTTTTGAAATTTACCCACTAGCTATTCCTCAAAAATTCTGAAAAACAGCCAAATAAATTTTGTTAAGTACTTTTCATCATTCAATCATTTGGCTATCTTAAATGCTGTTAAATTGAGAAATTGTGTGCACTTGCTCTTGGTCAAACAACAGGATTTAGCTAACAGCGCCATCTGTCTGGTAAAAAAATATCAAGTTGAAGCTCCGACTTCTGGAAAGGCAAGAGAGGCCTTCAAGTAAAAACTATAATGAAGGTATCAGAAGATGGAAAAGATGATTCCACAAATAAGTGTAATAATGCCATTATAAAATATGTATTTTTAATTTTGTTTACAATCTTTTTTTGGAAATTTGTAATGGTGGTTACCGAGAAAAATTGGTGAATATCTCCTTTCAAAAACATTCTGTGGGAATTAGTTCATCAATAAACAAATATTAATTTTATAGAAATTGTTCCTTTATGAATGTCAACATGTTCCTTTAGGCTTTTCCCCATTTTATGTGTTTACATAAACAAATTCCTTGTTAAGCCCAGACTTAAAAAACAGGACTCGAAAACGCCACACACAAAATGCACATCAAATGCATGATTTTTTAAATACACGAGCAGATCTTCCATGAAGTTATTCACAGTGAGTTCAGCACTCAGCTGAACTTGGGTATTTTTGTCATTGTCAGCGGCTCTTTTCTTTGTTCAATCTCTTTCTTTTCTCTTAACTGTCTGCCTCCAGAAACTTGCTATCTCCCTAACCTGCCACTTGATCCTCAGACTCTCCTTCAATTTATCTCTGTCTGTTCCCTGATCTTTCTCTGTCCTTCCAATCTCTCTCTTTCACTCTGATCCCACCCCCCCCCCCCCCCCCTCAAAAGAGAAGAGCAGGGAGTGGGGCTGCATCATTAAATATTTTTAATATGATGCAGTAGGAAGGAGAGTAAGACCTGAATTGCAACTGTCGCTCCAGACTACTTATCTAACATCCAGTACTGGGTGAGCAGAAATTTCCTCCAGTTATATGTTGGGAAGGCTGATGCCAGTTTTCTTGGCGTCTGCTCTAAACTCTGTTTCTGAGCTACCAGCTCCATTCCTCTCCCTGGCAAAAGTCTGGGATTAAGCCAGTCTGTTCACAACCTTGGTGTCACAATTCTTTTATTCCTTGATGGGAGGTGGGCAATACTGGCAAGGCCAGCGTTTGCGGTCTATCTCTAAATGCCCTTGAACTGAGTGGCTTGCTAGGCCATTTCAGAGGGCAGTTAACAGTCAACCGCATTGCTGTGGATAAAAGCAAAATACTGCAGATGCTGGAAATCTGAAACAAAAACAGAAAATGCTGGAAAAACTCAGTAGGTCTGACAGCACCTGTGGAGAGAGAAACAGAGTTGACATTTCGAGTCTGTATGACCCTTCCCCAGAGCTCTGAAGAAGAGTCATACAGGCTCGAAATGTCAACTCTGTTTCTCGCTGACATTGCTGTGGAGCTGTGTTACATGCAGGCCAGACCAGATAAGGATGGCTGATTTCCTCCCCTAAATGGGATTAGTGAACCAGATGGGTTTTTCCGATAATTAGTGATAGTTTCATGATCACCATCAATGAGACTAGCTTACAATTTCTGATTTATTAATTGAGTTTAAATTCCACCAGTTGCCGTGGTAGGATTTTGAACCCGTGTATCCAGAACGTTAGCTTGGGCCTCTGGATTACTAGTCCAATGACATTGCCACTCTAGCCTCATCCTCCTCCCAGCAAAGACCACTGAGATAAGCTTCCAATCTCAGGTTCGGATCGGCAGTAAGACCATTTACCTCCATCTCTGACTTCACCCTGCCATCTGCTGCTGAAACCCACATTCATGTCTTTGTTACCTCTAGACTCAGCTATTCCGATGCATTCCCGGCTGGTGTCCCACATTCTCCCCACCGTAAACTTGAGATCACCCAAATCTCTGCTGCCCATGACTTAACCCACACCAAGAGCAGGGATTTTCTACACCTGCCCACCGCAGCGACCTTCCGATCCGCCGCCAGTCAATGGGCTTCTAGCTGGGGCACCGCTTCACCCACGGTGGGTCCTGCCCGCAACGGGGCCGGAAAGTCCCGGCCTGAGTCCCATTCCCCCATCATCCCTATTCTCGCTGACCTGCATTGGCTCCCAGTTAAGTAATGTCCTGATAAAATTCCCATCCTAGTTTTCAAATCGCTTCAGAGCTTCATCCCTCCCTATCTCTGCAATCTCCTCCAGCCCCCCAACCCTCTGAGATATTTGTGCTTCTCTATTCCTGGCTTCTCAAGCACCACCCCCCCCCACCCCCACCCCCTGATTTTAATTGTTCCGCCATCGGTGGCAATGACTTCAGTTGCCTAGGCCTTAAGCTCTGGAATTCCCTCCCTGCACTCGTCTGCCTTGCTATCTTGCTTTCCTCCTTTAAGAAACTCCTTAAAATAGGGGTTTCCAAACGGTGGGTTGCCACACCTATGCTGTCCCAGAGGTAACATTTGGGGCCACAAGCTGCCCTTACTTTGAGCTGCAATGGTGACTATGGAGAGGAGACAACCTATGGAGGCACTGTTGGGACAGCCCTGGTCCCACTGGATCAATCCCACCAAATAGCATGGGGCAGACAGTGAGTCCAAAGTGCTCTTCAATCTCAGAAGACACTTGTAACAGTGAGTTCAAGTGGGCCTGGGATCTTTATGCACCAATTTGGCATAGTTAGAGGTCGGCGAGTGTAACTCAGTCACTGCCTGAGTGCAGGAAAAACTGGGCAGTAATTCAGCTGAGCCAGGAAGGCGAGAGGTGGCTTCAAATTTTACTGCGTTTCTGCTCCCGTCTGCCTGTAGTACAGGCTCCTTACCCAGAGCGACAACTCTACTTCACAAGTACTGGCAACTAGATGAAAAGGGGGTGGGGGGGGGTGGGGAAGGGGAGAGGAGCTGCTGAGTTAATGAGTGAGGGGCGGGGGGTTGGGAAGAGAGACTGGTGAGTGAGAGTGGAAAAGTTTTCGAATGAGGGGCTGCTGAGTGTGTTGGGGGAGTGGGGTTGGGAAGAGGTGAGTATGTGAATGAGTGGAGGGAGGGGTGTTAGGAAGAGGTATGTGTATGTGCATGTGTGTGTGTGGTGGGGGAGAGAGGTTGATTGCAATGTATATTCAAGACTGGGGGGGAAGAGGGGCTTCACTGGATTTTCTGTCACCAGCAAATGTGGAGATCTTGGCTGAAACCTACATGAGTTCATAAAATAACATTTTTACAATGTGTTTGAAAGCAGATTCTCATATTTATATGATATGTTGATCCATAGAGCACAAACCTTAATAATTATATACTATGCTGCTTTGTTTCTGTTCTGTTTTTGCAAACTGCAGCTTGGTCTGATGAGTGTGAGGTGCTGAGACTGAGATGGTGCTGAGTGAGGGAATTATTGTGCTGATGGTCAGGGAGGTCCTCGTTGGTAGAGGCAGCCGCCGCAGAGGTACAATGGGGAAAGGTCACTGTCTAAGACCTTTCAGTCATAGTGCACCCAGGGGCTAGAAAATTTATAGAGCCCCTCGGGCTGTTTGTCTGGCATTGAACGTATATTGTAAATATCAAAAATACTGAAATTGTATTGAGGCACCCAAGAGTGGAACATGCTGTATGGAGAAAAGTTGAATTTTATTGCACTTTCTGTAATTTTTCAATCTGAAATGTTTCGCCCTAAGGCAATATGCCTAACAGGGAATGTACATTGTAAATATCAAGACTCTTACAAATGTAGGAAAGTCAGAACAAGGAGTAGGCCATTCAGCCCCTCAAGCCTGCTCCGCCATTCAATTAGATCCTGGCTGATCGTCTACCTCAATGCCACTTTCCCCCACAATATCCATCCCTTGATGTCATTAGTCTCCAGAAATCGATTATCTCTGTCTTGAACTTGCTCAATGATTGAGCTTCCACCGCCCTCTGGGGTAGAGAATGGGGTAGAGTGAAGAAATTCCTCCTCATCTAAGTCCGAAATGGCTTGCTTCTTATCCTCAGGTTATGTCCCCTGATTTTAGACTCACCAGCTAGGGGAAACATCTTATCTACATCTACCCTGTCATGCCCTGTAAGAATTTTGAGAGTTTCAACAAGGTCACTCCTCATTTTTCTAAACTCTAGAGAATTATATACGCAGTCTCTTCAATCCCTCCTCATGGGACAATCCCACCATCCCAGGGATTAATCTGGTGAACCTCCATTGCACTCCCTCTATGGCAAGTATATCCCTCCTTAGATAAAGGAACCAAAACTGCTGTGCACAATACTCCAGGTGAGGTCCCACCAAGACTCTATACAACTGCAGCAAGACATCTTTACTCCTGTACTCAAATCCCCTTGTGATGAAGGCCAACATACCATTTGCCTTCCTAATTATTTGCTGTACCTGCATACTCGCTTTTAGTGACTCATGAACAAGGATACCAGGACCCTTTGGACACCCGAACTTCCCAACCTCTCATCATTTAAGAAATATTCTGTCCTTCTGCTTTTTCTACTAAAGTGAATAAGTTCACACTTATTCATATTATATTCCATCTGCCATGATACTAGCCCATTCACTTAGTCTGACCAAGTCCTCTTGAAGTTTCCTTGCATCCTTCTCACAGCTTACATTCCCATCCACAGAAACATAGAAAATAAGAGGAGTCGGTCATTCAGCCCTTCGAGCCTGCTCCGCCATTCACCATGATCATGGCTGATCCTCTAACGCTGTGGGTCTCCTATCCGCCTTCACTTTCATCACTTGCTGTGATATTTTTAAACGTTCCCTAGCTAACTCACATGCTCTGTCCAATCTTTCTCTGAAGTTTGATATATATTCCAAGAGAGTATTTCCAAATTTTGACCCACCAATTTCTTCTGAATCAATTTCAGTGGTCCTGGTTGAAATCCAGTTGATACAGTAGGAGCATGCCTAATAGCAAATCCCTTATCCCAATCCTGTGGATGGTCCTGACTATATGCCCTCATCGTAGTTTTTAAAGTTTGATGCCATTTTTCCAAAGCCCCTTGTGACTCAGGATGGTAAGCTGTTGACTTAAACTGTTTTATCCCCAAACTGTTCATTACTTCCTTAAACAACTGTGACATGAAATTTGAACCCTGATCCAATTGTATTTCTTTTGGTAAACCATATCTTGTAAACAATTTAGTCAACTCTTCCAAAATTCTCCTTGTTGTAATATTTCTTAAAAGTATTGTTTCAGGAAACCTTGTAGAGACATCCATTATTGTCAGTACGTACTGAATTCCACCTTTAGTCTTAGGGAGGAGTCCTACACAATCAATCATGACCCTAGAAAAAGGCTCTTCAAATGCTTGAATTGGAATTAAAGGTGCCGGCTTAATCACTGCTTCTGGTTTCCCTGTCACCTGACATGTGTGACATGTTCTACAGAATTTAACTACATCTCTATGCAATCCAGGCCAATAAAAATGTGTTTGTATTTTCACCTGTGTCTTTCTAATTCCTAAATGTACCCCCATTGGAATTTCATGAGCTATTCTCAGGATCTCATTTCTATATCCAAATGGTATAACAATCTGATATACTTCCCTCTAGCTTTCATCGAATGAAACTTGATATGGCAGCCACTTTCTCATTAACACATTACCCTTAAGATAATAACATTCTGGAATACATTCTGCCTCTGGTTCTGAGTAAGCTCTCTGATATAACTGTTTTATTTGTGGATCCTTTTTCTGTAACTCTATCAACTGCCTAGAGCTAAAAGCCTCAGCTGCATAATCTTCCATTCTTTCTTCCTGAACAATCTAATCAAAGACAGTGTCAGCTAACTAAATTTCAACACCTTCTCCCCATCTTTTAACTTCCTCTCCTTCTTGTTTCAACCTGTGAGCTTGTGACCTTGTTACCACACAATGTGGAAATAATCCAGGATGCTCTTTTTGCAGCACTTCTGTTGAAAACACCTTGACAAGCTGCTCAACTACCACAGGCATCATGCGCATCTGTGACCCAGCTATATCATTACCTAAAATAAATCAAACCCCTGCAATGGGCAATTTTTACACTACTCCAACAACTACCTCACCTGTTTTCCACTTACTCTTTAAATTTACCTTCCACAATGGAATAGGTTTAGCATCTCCATGAACCCCACTTATTATCACCTGTTCCTGCAATGACCCCTCTGAATAACAAATATCACTATCCCACAACATTAAGGATTGACCAGCCGCTGACCCATGGAAAGACTTTCCCTTCACATACAAAACCTTTAAACCTTTCTGCAACCTGCTCCTCAGAACTCCCTTGGATAAATTGTGAACACATTCCCACTTCTTTACCTTTCACTGGTTCTTCCTGTTTTCCCTGTACACAAACCATTGGTTTTTCCTGTGACTGAACCTCAGAACCCACAGTACTTTTACTTGCAGAACTTTTCTGCATCCCTATAATTCCAACAGATTTTCCCTGTAAATTCCAATACACTGACTTTGTGTGCCCAACTTTATTATAATGAAAACACCTCAATTTTCGAGTGTCACTTCTACCCTCAGCACCTTCCTTTCTATTCTGAGAAAAAACTTGCTGGGAATTTCTACCTACTCTTCTTCCCTGACTCCCTGCCTTCCTTTCACCTTCCCACTTTCTATCCTTCTCTGATTTAAAAGGGTGACAAATAAAAGGTTCAGATCTATGAACTAACTCATAATCAACAGCCATCTCCACTGCTTGTCTTACCATTTTAACTCTCTGTTCTAACACATGAGTTCTCACTATCGAAGGAATTGAATCTTTAAATTCTTCCAAAAGAATTACTTCTCTAAGAGCTGGATATGTTGTTTCTATCTTTAATACCCCTATCCGCTGGTCAAAATTACTTTGTTTTACTCTCTCAAACTCAGTATAAGTTTGCCCAGGCTGTTCACTCATATTTCTAGATTTCTGTCTGTATGCCTCAGGAACCAACTCATATGCATTCAAAATAGCCTTTTTTGTCACATCATAAGCATTTCTTCTGATACTAAAGCATAAATCTCTTGTGTTCTACCAATAACCTAGTAACAACAATGGCCATTTTATCTGTTTAGCTATCTTCTCAAATGAAATAAAGTTCTTCAAACTTCAGGCGAGCTTGCACAAATTTAAACATCTCCCCACCGGGTTTTAAGTTAATGGTTTTTTTCAACATCAGAACTTTCCTCAGCATCTGATCTCTTTTTTAAAGTCCAGCTTTTTAAGTCAGTACTCTCTGTCTCTTTCATTTCCTCTCTCCTCTATTGCTAACTTTTCCCTCTGGGGATCAGATTTTTGCATTTCCATTTCTTCTGAAACAATCTCAATTTCTTTTTCCTTTTCTTTTGCCTCCAAGTCAAGTTTTTTCAGTTCCTTTCCTTGTTCAAAATCAAGCTTCCTCATTTCTAACTGAAGTCTCACTACCTCCAGCTGTGACTCACTATCACTTTTTAAAAAAATTATTCATAGGATGTGGGCTTCACTGGCTGGGCCAGCACTTATTGCCCATCCTTAATTGCCCTTGAGAAGGTGGCAGTGAGCTGCCTTCTTGAAATGCTGCAGTCCATGTGGTGTAGGTGCACCCACAGTGCTGTTAGGAAGGGAGTTCCAGGATTTTGACCCAGCAATAGTCCTCTTCACAAATTACTTTCCTACCTATCTTTGTGTCATCGGTAAATATGGCAGCCATCCCTTCGTCCAAGTCATTGATATAAATTGTAAACAGTTGAGGTCCCAGCACTGATCCCTGTGGCACGCCACTCATTACATCTTGCCAACCTGAAAAAGACCCAATTATGCCAACTCTCTGCTTCCTGCTAGCCAACCAATCTTCAATTCCATGTTACCCCTAAACCTGCTAGCCAACCAATCTTCTATCCATCTTACCCCCTAAACCATGAGCTTTTATTTTCCGCAATAACCTTTGATGTGGCACTTCATCAAATGCATTCTGGAAATCTAAGTACAGTACATCCACTGGTTTCCCCTTTATTCACAGCACATGTTACTTCCTCAAAGAATTCCAGTAAGTTGGTTAAACATGATTTCCCTTTTACAAAACCATGTTGACTATGGCTGGTGATCTTGACTTATCCAAGTGCCCTGCTATAACTTCTTTAATAATAGCTTCTAAAATTTTCCCTACGACAGATGTTAAGCTAACTGGCCTGTAGTTTCCTGCTTTGTCTCCCTCCCTTTTTGAATAATGAAATCACATTTGCTATCTTCCAATTTAATGGGACCCTCCCTGAATCTAGGGAGTTTTGGAAAATTAAAACCGATGTATCAGCTATCTCACTAGCCACTTCTTTTAAGACCCTAGGATGAAGTTCATCAGGACCTGGGCTCTTGTCAGCCCGCAGCTCCAACAATTTACTCAGTACCACTTCTCTGGTGACTAATTTTCTCGGCTTCCTTCCCCACTTCCATTTCCTGGTTTGTAGCTGCTTCTTGGATGTTACTTGTATCTCTATAGTGAAAATTGATGCAAAATACCTGTTCAATTCATCTGCCATCTCCTTGTTTTCCATTATCAATTCTCCAGACTCACTTTCTATCAACACTCGCTTTGTTAACTCTTTCCTTTTTTAGATATATCTAAAAACTCTTACTATCTGTTTTTATATCTCTGGCTAGCTTTCTCTCATACTTAAATCTTTCCCTCTTTATTAGTCTTTTGGTCACTCTTTGCTGTTCCTTATATTCTGTCTAATCTTCTGGCCTTCCACCTATCTTTGCACAATTGTATGCTTTTTCTTTAAGTTTTATACTATCTTTAACCTTTCTAATTAACCACAGATGGGGCGTCCAACCCTTGGATTTTTTCTTATTCATTGGAACATATCTATTCTGTGCATTCTGAAATATCCCTAGATATTAGCCACTGCATCTCGATTGACCTATCCCTTAACTTAATTTGCCAATTCACTTTAGCCAGCTCAGCTTTCATGATCTCACAATTGCCCTTATTTAAGTTTAAAAACTTAGTCTCAGACCCACTCAACCCTCCCTCAAACTGAATGTAAAATTTAATCATATTATGGTTGCTGCTACTTAGGGGCACCTCCATTATGAGATCATTAATTACTCCCATCTCATTGCACAATACCAGGCCTACTATAACCTGCTCTCTGGTTGGCTCCAGAAAATGCTGTTCCAAGAAACTATCCTGAAAACATTCAATGTACTCCTTATCTAGGCTACCTTTGCCCATGTGACTTTTCCAGTCTATATGTGAATTGAAATTCTCCCATGATTATTGCTGTGCCTTTCTGACAAGCTCCAATTATTTCTTCCTTTGTGCTCAACCCTACCATGCAGTTATTGTCAGGGGGCTTGTACACAACTTCCACAAGTGACTTCTTGCCTTTATCATTTCTCAGCTCTACCAAAACCATTTCCACATCCTGGTTTTCTGAACTTAGGTCATCTCTCTCCATTGTGCTAATACCACCATTAACTAACAGAGCCACCCCTCCACCTTCTCCTTGCTTCCTGTCCTTCCTAAATATCTTGCACCCTTCAATATTCTTCCTTTTAGTTCCTCAGTTTCACAAGTCCCTTGGTCGCCTGGGAGATTTTCTGTATTTTCTTCCATGAAGACAGATGCAAAGTAACTGTTTAATTTATCCACCACTTTCCTGTTCTCCACTATAAATTCTCCAATCCTGTAAAGGGCTCACAGTTGTCCAAACTATTTTTTTTCCTTTTCACAGGGGAACCTTTACAGAGGCATCTAAGATTGGAACGTGCTGTATGGAGGCAAGTTGAATTTTATGGCACTTTCTGCCATTTTCAAGTTGAAATGTTCTGTGATGTATTTAACAAATTTAAGAACACAATATACCTTTGAGATATAAAGGTCCCAGCTCTGGCCAATCTCCAGGCCTCGACTCTGACCAGCAACAATTCTATTCTCCACCTGTGGCTACATAAGTGCAGTTTGGTCTTGTTATCAGCCATGTGACCGCATCGCGCAGACTCAAGAGAGGACCTGCGCGCAGGCGCACTGCTGCCGCCTGACGTCAGGGGGCGGAGCCACGTGGCTGCGCGACGGTTGGAGTGACATCATCGCCACAGTGACGCTGCCGCCCTGTTCCGTGGGAGCCCGGCAATGGCGCTCCCTGCGGCCGAGGCCGTGGCTCAGGTGGTTCTGGCCGGGGACCTTCTGACTTTCCCGCCCAGCTCGGGGGAGAAGGTGCTGTGCGGGCCCGGCCTGCGGCGGCAGGGCCACGGGCAGCTCTCCGGCCACGCTCTGTCTGTCTGCAAATCCGGCGTGGTCAGGCACAAAGAGCCCTCCGTCTACTGGGTGGATTCGCAGCAGAAGCGGGTGAGACGGCGCCGGCTGGAGGCTGCCTGGGCCCGGGGTGTGCGGCGGGCGGGCGGGCGGGAAGAATGTGAATCTGGGCATGGAGAGGGGGGGAGACCTGGTGGGTGGGAGTGTGAGAGAGGAACCTGTGCGGGAAATGGGGGTGAATCACATTGAATATTTGACCTCAAACCCTCCCCCCCCCCCAAAAAAAAGCACTGGTCAGGCTCATTTCATTCATAATATTTACACCAATCTGTATTCTGTGTGTGATGCAACCACCTCCTCCCACTAAGTGCAGTGGATGTTGTCTGCGTGGATTTTCGTAAGGCATTTGACGAGGTCCCACATGGCAGACTGGTCAGCAAAATAAAAGCCCGTGGGATACAGGGGAATGTGGCCAGTGGGATTCAAAGTTGGCTCAGTGGCAGGAAACAAAGGGTAAAGGATGTTTTTGTGAACGGAGAAATGTTTCCAGTGGCGTTCTACGGGGCTCAGTGTTGAGGTCCCTTGCTGTTTGTTGGATATATTGATGATTTTGGATTTAAACGTGGGTGGCGTCATTGGGCAATTTGCAGATTACACGGAAATTGGCCCTGTAGTCGCTGGCAAAAAGGATAGCTGTTGTCTCTAGAATGATATCTATCAGTGGTTTGGTTGAGTGGGTGGAAAAGTGGCAGATGGAATTCAATCCAGAGAAATGTGAGGTGATGCATTTGGAGAGGCAAACAAAGCTAGGGAATACACAATAAATGGGAGGATATTGAGAGGAGTGGAGGAAGTGAGAGACCTTGGTCCACAGGTCCCTGAAGGTGGCAGGATAAGGTGGTAAAGAAAGCATGTGGGATGCTTTCCTTTATTGGACGAGGTATAGAATACAAAAGCAGGGATGTAATGATGGAACTGTATAAAATGCTGGTTAGGCCACAGCTGGAATTTTGTGTACATTTCTGGTCGCCACATTACAGGAAGGACATAATTGCACTGGTGAGAGTACAGAGAGGATTTACAATGATGTTGCCAGGGCTTGATAATTGCAGCTGTAAGGAAAAATTGGATAGGCTGAGGTGGTTTTCCATTGAACTGAGGTAGCTGACGGGTGACCTGATTGAGGTGTACAAGATTGAGATTATGACAGGTATGCCCTGTTTCCCCTAGTGGAGAGGTCAGTTACCAGGGGGCACAGATTTAAGGTGATTGGTAAAAGGATTAGAGGGGACATGAGGAAAAACTTCTTCACACAGAGGGTGGTGGGTGTTTGGAATTCACTGCTTGGTTTGGTGGTGGAGGCAGAAACCCTTAACTCATTTAAAAGGTATCTGGATCTGCACTGAAAGTGCTGTAACTTGCAAAACTATGGAAGTTGTTGGAATGTGGGGTTAAAATGGGCAGCTAGTTACTTTTCCTTTTTCGGCCAGCACAGATGTGATGGGCTGAATGGTCTCTTTCTGTGCTGTAACTTTTCAATGGTTCTATAGTCATGAGTAGCTACCCACACTGAGCATCCTTTCCGCCTGCGTGTGTAAAAGCTGAATCAGATCTTTCAACATTGTAGACACTTGACAATTTTGTCTTAATTCTGCTATAATTTTTTTTTCATTCATGGGATGTGGGCTTTGCTGGCAGGGCCAGCATTTATTGCCCATCCCTAGGTGCCCTTGTGAATCAGTTTCCTTGTATGTAAAATCATTGATGACTAGCACTCTTTCTCTCTACAAAGCCAAAGATGCAAAATTTTCACCAGGCACCAACTTCACCCCTGTTGTATTAACGTGCCCGCATGATTCACAATAGGAATTTGCTGCCTCTGATGCTACGTAGCACAGTAAATGCATCAGTGGGACTGAGTCGTCCCTTCATGAATTATGACACACTTCTAAACTGATATGCACATCACTGTGCTTAGATGTAAGTTGGCAATGTCCCAGGCTTAGGGACCCGAAGTGTGTGTCAGACACTACTAAGGTTTAGACAGCTTATCAGTGTCGAAGAACTGGTGAAGAACCAGGGTTTTCAGCAAGATTCTTTGGTTGTTTTTGAATTTGTTATAATGTCTCTTATTGATAAAAAGCACGAGCTCCCCGGAGCAACATTCGGATGCAAGCCTCAAACAGAAATCCCCTTCCTGGTGTCTCAAGAATACAACATGGGCAAGTCAGTGGTCCTTAAGAGATTTCCATTATTGCTAGTTTGCTGTCCAGAGCACAGTTAATAAATTCAGCTGCATTTTTCCAGAATTATGCTTGATCCTGTGTATCATTTCTAACTTATTTATAATTTACTTATGTAATGCAGAACGATTCCATTTAGAGCAGAATTTAAAATGGTTGTTTCGTTGCATTTTTTTTTCCAGTATGTACCCGCTAAAGGAGAATATGTGATAGGAATTGTGACTGCAAAGTCTGGTGATATATTCAAAGTTGAAGTTGGAGGAAGTGAGCAAGCCTCGTTGTCATACTTAGCATTTGAAGGAGCTACAAAGCGAAACCGACCAAATGTCCAAGTAAGAATTGTTTTTATTTAAGCTTTAATAATGTAGACCAGATTTATTTTGTCATGGGATGTGGGTGTCGCTGGCTAGGCTAGCATTTATTGCCCATCCCTAATTGGCCGTGAGAAGGTGGTGGCGAGTTGCCTTTTGAATTGCTGCAGTTTGAGGTGTAGGTATGCCCACAATGCTGTTCGGTAGGGAGTTCCAGGATTTTGACCCTGTGACAGTGAAGGAACGGTGCTATATTTCCAAGTTGGGTTGGTGAGTGACTTGGAGGAGAACTTCCAGGTGATGATGTTCCTTTGCATCTGCAGCCCTTGTCCTTCTAGCTGGTAGTGGTCGTGGATTTGGAAGGTGTTGCCTAAGGAACCTTGGTGAGTTGTTGCAGTGTACCTTGTAGATAGTGGCAGCAGTGTGTACCATGTCTTGGTGGTGGAGGGAGTGAATGTTTGTGAATTGGGTGCCAATCAAGCGGACTGCTTTGTCTTGAATGGTGTCAAGCTTCTTGAGTGTTGTTGGATCTGCACTCATCCAGGCATGTGGAGAGTAATCCATCACACTCTGACTTGTGCCTTGTAGATGGTGGACAGATTTTTGGGGAGTCAGGAGGTGAGTTAGTAGTCGCAGGATTCCTAGCCTCTGACTTGCTTTTGTAGCCACAGTATTTATATGGCTAGTCCAGTCGAGTTTCTGGGTCAATGTTACCCCCCAGGATGTTGATAGAGGGGGATTCAGCGATGGTAATGCCATTGAATGTCAAGGGATGGTGGTTAGATTCTCTCCTGTTGAAGATGGCCATTGCTTGGCACTTGTGTGGCACAAATGTTACTTGCCACTTGACAGCTGAAGCCTGGATATTGTCCAGGTCTTGTTACATTTGGACATGGACTGCTTCAAATGCATAAAGACGGTAATTTTTAAGGTACAGATTAACTCCCGTATTCTCTATGTAATCATAGCATAGTGCTTAGTATGGATGGTTCAGCTTGATACAAGATAATACTCCCAATCATTTTATTCCCAACTATTTAGGCAGGTGACCCACCAACTGCAAAAAGATTGTCATAGATCTGCCAATTTTAGAAAAAAATTTATTACTTTTAACACAGTTCTAAAAGGAATTCTCATTTTCAGGAATTTTGCCAAATACTCTGACAGCAGAAATGCTGAAATCTTGGGTCCCTGAATGCAGACTCCCAGCACAATCTCATCTATACCAATCATTTCTCTGCCACAGGAGTTAATCCAATCAAGATTCACTGTGAAATTTCAATGTGAAAATAAGATTTAAACAAAATTTGAAAAAAATTACATTGTGCAAGAACATAATTAAATAGACATGTTGAATTGCTTTAATGCTTTTTAATACATAGAAAACTTCCAGAACTGAGGCTTCAGCTGGATGTTACCAGCCATGTCCATGCCTTTCGAGCATTTCAGATTTGCAGAGCTCCCCAGTGTGCATTTGTAGCTTTCTCTGAGTTGAAGTAAATTATGTTTACTATCTTGACCTGAGAGTTTCTTTGCTTTTGCCAGAAGACTTAATAACAAAGTAGGCATTAACTTCTCAGAGCTTTATTTGAGGCAAGTTTCACATTAAAATATAAATAACTGCTTTATATTTATGAACTGTTCAATTTTATCTCAGTGACGCCTGATGATTAATGCCACCCCCTGGTTTCTTTTGACATTGAGACAGAAAAAATAGATTGCATATGAAGAATGGGCTTTAGATTCTTTTAAAGTAACTTAATTTGGAGTGATTCCAAATATTTGAGCATACAGTGGAATGAAGGTCACAATGGGAATGTTGTTTAAGAATGCATACAAGATTGATTCCTAGGGCAGTATGTTTCTAGTCCCAACAAGGAAAAGGCATTGCTTAACAGATCCATGAAATGAAATGGGGCAGTTAAGTGACACAAAAGTAGAACATATTTAGGTTCTTTTTTAATTCATTCATGGGATGTGGGCTTCGCTGGCTGGTCCAGCATTTACTGCCCATCCCTAGTTGCCCTTGAGAAGGTGGTGGTGAGCTTCCTTCTTGAACTGTTGCAATCCATGTGGTGTGGGTAGACCCACAGTGCTGTTAGGAGTAAGAATAGAGAAGGTTAATAAGTCAAAGGTAAGGATTCTGAACTTGAAAAAGCTAACTCTGGATTGTTAATGTCAAGTTCTATTTCACAAATTTAGTACCTCTTCATTAAGGTGGGGAAGAGAAGAGCAAGACTGAGGTAGCCAGAGATAGTGATTGTTACTTGACAATGCATATTAAATTGTAAGGAAGTCTCTGAGAATTGATACAAAGAACCCAACAGCCTAAGGACTGGAAATATGAAAGGGTCACATGAGTTGTAGAAAAACCAAGCTGGGATCAGCTAACTTTGTTTATATGGATCCGGGGGCTGGTTTAATTCTGGCAATAATAGATTTTTTTAAATGCCAAAAATGTTAGCATGATAATCAGACATTAACTATAATTAATGGACAGCCATACTCAAAGTGGTAGCTTTTAAATTCAGTCTCAATCTTGTTCCCTTTGTTTCATTGTTATAGGTTGGAGATCTTGTATTTGCACAGTTTGTTGTGGCCAATAAAGATATGGAACCAGAACTGGTTTGCATTGACAGCTGTGGCCGGTCCAATGGGATGGGAGTAATTGGACCAGATGGATTATTATTTAAAGTTTCACTGAGTATTGCACGCATGTAAGTGAAATTAATTTGTCAATATTCTGGCGCTTTACTGCCAATCAGTTGCCCTAACTAAATTTTTAATCCTGATTTTCAGGCTGCTTTCTCCAAACTGTGAAGTCATGAAGAATCTCGGAGAATTGTACCCTTTTGAGATAGTGATTGGAATGAATGGACGGATATGGGTCAAAGCCAGAACAATTAAGCATACTTTACTAGTTGCTAATGTGCTGGAGAGCTGTGGGAATATGACCACAGAGCAAAGGAAGCTCGTTTTCAAAAAGCTGTCTGAAAATGTACCATGAATCCAAGACATTTCTGATTCAGTAAGAGCATTTGGAAGCTGTACAAGTGTTCCCACCTATTCATTGAAGAGGCAAACAACGCTGCAAGAAAAATAGTCTGGATTATAAAATGAACAGTTTGCCTGATGATTCTTTGAAATAAATAAACATTTGGCTATTAGATGTCTCATGTAATTGTGAAAACATTTTTAAAATATTTAAGTATTGACAGCTTGAACTTATCAAAATGTTTTAAGTACAGAGATATTTGATGGTCGTGACTGACTTTGTTCCTGTAGAGTGGCTGAATGGAAGGTCCTGTTTGTACAATAGCTGATGAGACCACAACATTATGGACCAAATAAAGTTTTATTCTGAAGAAGGGTCATATGGACTTGAAATATCAGCTCTGTTTCCCTCTCCACAGATGCTATCAGACGTGCTGAGTTTTTCTAGCATTTTCTGTTTTTGTCTCAGATTTCGCTTTTATCTTAAAAATTTTACTGGCTGCCTCTGTATGATAACTGGAAAGAAATTAAAGAAACTCTTTCTTGGGGCTTTAACAAATCAAGTTTTACCCACTGCCTTGCTATAATTTTTTAAACTCTCATTACTTCTCAATCTTATTTTCAAATTCAGAAACAAAGTTTTATTTTTTGAATAATGATCGGTAAACTTAAATTTGTCTATTTTCATTATTTTCAGTGGTCAATTCTGTTTCATTGTTAAAATTGACAGATTATAGAAATAAAATGACACACTTCAGAAATAATTCACTTATTTCAAAGAATCATTTTATAGTTTGTGGGAATAACTATGATTAATGCTCCAAGGATTTTTTTTAGCGTAAATAAAACTGCTAGAAAGGTAGCACTTTTGCCTATTTCATGCTGCAGGTATGCGTTGATAAATACTGTAAGTTCTTACATGCTCTTAACCTACGTCAGTTAGCTCATCTGCTCTCTCTGCTATTTTTGTTAAAGTGCTCATTGAGCAGGTCTGCTTAACTCTCAGCTCCAAGCTGTCTTGTCTACCCATTTCATTAAATATGAGGCATTTGAATGCTGGGCATCTCTTCCGAGGTATCTCCCAATTTGGTTGGGCCACAATTTCCAAATGTAAGGAATCTGCTTGTGGATTTCAACAATGTCAAGGAATGTCTCACTGCAGAAAATCTGGTGTCCAAAACACACAAGTTTGGGCTTATGGACATGTATATATTGTTAGCAATGTTTGGACAAAGTAGCCACCCCTTCCCAGTGTGTGTGTTTTGGGATGTCCACTGAGGCGAAAGGATTGTGGTGTCAAAGCTGAAATAACTGGAATCTGAAGCTCTTAGTCTACAGTAGCACCTTGTATTTACAGTTTGATTGATCTTCTCTACTCCAGCTAGAGACCAGACACCCACTGGAAGATGTGCTATGGGACCTCACAAGTCCTAATGTACTGACTCTGGGAATTGCCTGGGAAGTTTGAATTTGGGTCGGGACTTCAGACACTTACGACTTTAATTAACTAGACAGTTACCCAGGGAACGTTAGACAGAAAAATCCTAGTCTAACTGGGTAATGACACAACTGACTCCCCACCCCCCAGCACTCACTCATGCTGACTACCCCAAGTGCCCAACTGCATCCGAAACTCTGACTTTCTTTTCCCTTCCCAGCCCTGGTCCAATGATACAGGGCCTAAACCCAAAAGAAGGCATAGGGGAGACTAGAGACAATATATCCTACAGTCCAATCCAATGTAAAACATAATTTGATAATTCCTATACCATTTCTTGGCAGGGTTTTGGACAAACTCACTACTGTAGAACTATTGGTCCGTGCTGATCGCTCAACCATAGCTTGGAAGGAAGGGGGGATTATAAACCTTGGACTTCAGAACTTGATCTTTGCTGCATGGTTAGCCATTTCTCCTTCAAGTAATAAATCGTCTTCACACAAGAGTGTTCTGAATCCTTGGAATTCTCCAGTTCTGATGGCTGTGGATGTTCAGTTGTTCCAGGTATTCAAGGCTGAGACTGGTAGTTTTTTGATTTTACAGAAATCAAGAGATTTGAGGCTGGGGTGGAAAAGTGGAGTTGTCAAGTATCTGTGGTGAAATTAAACTGCAAGGCAGGCTTGAGGGGCTGTATGGTCTTACCCCAGTTCCTATTTATGTTCTTATGGGCATTGTAGTTATTTTTTGTGGCATTATGTATATTTCTCACGTCACAATCCAGAAGATGTAAAGTGGAGGAAGATTCAATCAAGGCATTCAGAAGGGAATTGGATCATTATTCGAAAAGGGAAAAAAATTGCAGGGCTGCGTGGAAAAGACGGGAGTGGCATTAGGTGAATTGTTCTTGCAGAGGTCAGGCTCGGCACGACGGGCGGCATGGCTTCCATCTGTGCTATAATCATTCTATGGTTCTACTTAAAGGCAGAATAGTGTCGATGCTGGAAATCTAAACTAAAAACGCAAAGTTCTAAAAGCACTCAGCACATCGGGCAGCAACATTGGCGACGGAAACATTTGCAACATTTTCTGACTTATTTCAGGAGTACTTCATTGGGCTGTAAAGCGCTTTGAGACGTCTTGAGATCATAAAAGGTGTGGTATAAATTTTAAGTTATTTCTGTATGTTTGTGACACACCTCTTGGTGCTTTTGCAACGAGTATATTAACGTGCCTTTGAATCATGAATCAGACGTCCCCGATTCATATCGAGGAACGACCAGCTTTGTGGGTGTTGGTGCGTTAGCATAAGCCCGTTTTCTTGCACAGCCCAAAGTCCTTTTCTCGATGTCAAATGGGAGGAGCTGAGATCCCAGCTGCCGGCAATGGCAGGGCTGTAGCTCACAGCACCACCTGTCGTCTCTAGGAGAGGATCGGAGCCTTAAACTAGCAAAATACTGCTTGTTAGTTCCAAACCCCATTAACATAAGCGCCTGTCCCAAAGGAAACATGGAGCCAGAAGCTTTGGATCAAGGTCTGTTCAGGGAGAGCGAACAGCGTCGACATTATCCTCCGGTCAGTGTGGTCCCTTTGACATTTCGGTCTCTCTCGATGCAGCGAGTGCGGGGACTGATTTTCAGAACTGGAGCTGTTGTCGTGTCGTTCCCATAACAGCAGAAGTCATAGGGTTGGCGCCGTTAGAACAAGGAGAGTAGGAGGAAGTTACACCGTTTGAGAAAAATCTGGTGGTTGAGGAGTGGAAAAGAAGCTTCGGTTTATACATAGGCTTGTGCCATTATTGCTAATGTCAGTCATAGACTACTGCGACAGCAGGCTCGAGAATACAAGTGTTCAGTGTTTCGTGAGAATCACATCAGGTCGGACACTAAAAAGCAGATCCAACATTATAAAGGGGGAAACCAGGATTTGTTGCTTAGATAAAGCAGCCTTTGCTTATTCTAACGTCAGCTCCCACGCTATGCAATTAAGAATGCATGCTTTCTAATTAGCATAATTTACTGGATTGTAGCATAGCCACCAATTTTCATACAGGTTACATTTATAGCCTTTAGTTATTTTAATTGGGTCACATAGGGTAGAAATTTGAATAACACCAGTTATTTCAGCAGAAGCAATGTTCACCTGGATTTTCAGTAGTAATGTTGGCGACACTCAGCATTCACCGCCATTACTCCTCTGAAATTGACAGCAACTTCTGGAGTCTGCATATGCACAGTTACCTGCAGAAATCCGGAAGCTGGTGTTGGTGATTGTGCGCTTCGTCATATTGTGCATTGTTGAAGTGTCTTCGTCCTACCACCCTGAGTGCAATCAAGTAGAAATCACTGAACTGATTAGAACTAGTCCTTTGATCATTTTGGTCTCGCTGTAAAAGCCCTTGAAAAGTCACGCCCTGTTGACCAAACTTCATTGCTGCTGAGCAGCTTCCCCAACCCTTAAAAGTTGTCAAATTGTTCCATCATGATTTTTCAAAAATCACATTTTTTAAAACATTTGCTTATGATATTTCAGCTTCTACCTTGATCCCAGCCATTTGCCCCAATTATTTCTTTCATTTTCTTTAAAACTTTAATTAAAAGTTTAAAAAAAATCAGCACATTTTACTTCCTGGTTTGCTGTCAGTGAGAATGCTTCATTGTGATTGGCTGCTTACCATGGTTGCTACCATCACTGTTGCTGGGTGGCTGGATATCCCATTGCCTTGGCTCCAGTTGGAAATTGGTGTTGGAAAAGAGGAAGTCAACACCACAGCGGTCCAGTGGCGGAGGGAGGGTGGGAATCGGAAGTCCGTGGGGAGTTCGGGGGGGGGGGGTTTTGGAAGTCCGTGGGGAGTTGGGGGGGTCCGAGGTCGGGGTTGGAGATCGATCAAACGTCTTGGGGACGTGGGTGTATTGGGAGGTCAGAAGTCCGTAGGGATGGGGGAGGTCCGAGTTCTGGGTGAGGGGGGAGGTTGTCGGAGATCAGGGGCCAGTGGGGGGTATCGGAGGTCAGGGGAGTGGAGGATCGGTGATCGGGTGGGGGGAGGGGATTGGAGGTTGTGGGGTGATGAGGGATTGGAGGTCATGGGAGTGGGGGATTGAAGGCTGGGGGGTGCGGGGTGTCGGAGGTTGGGGACGGGGGTTGGTGGTGGGGAGTGTCAGAGGCCGGGGGTGGGGGTGTCGGAGTGTCAGGGAGGTCAAGAGGGGAGATGGTGGGCGTGGGGGTCAGTCTGGGCATTTACAATAGTTGCTCAGAAGTTAGGAGAGGTTTCAATTCCTCTAACTTTTCCTGAGTAACTATTGGTATAAACCTGGCGGAACCATCCAAAGTTTGCAATTTAAACCGCATTTTCGGGTGGTTCCCAGTGCAGCACAGTTGTTCAGAGGAAGTGTGCACTTCTGGGCAATTGCTGTGCAAACCCTTACCTGAGAATTCCCAGAGGGATTCCCCAGCGCATCTTTGGGGTACCCCCCAAATCCGACGCTGGGGAGCTCGGAGGCTACGGACCAATGTATTTCATTTATAATTTTAGCTACACTATAGCAATAAAGTAAAACTGATTAATGCTTTTAGTGATTCTTTGACAATTTATTTAAATATGGATGGAATGTGCTACAGAACAATTGTGCAAGAAACACACTGTTGGCAGAAATGGTTTACATCAAGGATTTAAATTTTATGTTTAGCCCCAAAGTTCTGTGGTGCACATGATTAAACCCATTGTGTGAGAAAGCGGGATAACCTATACCCATTATTTGGACACTGAATGCAAAAATAAAAGCCACCACAAAAATAAACATTCCAAATGCAATTTATAAATTATATCATGCCATATTGCATATAAAAGACAACATTGTGCACTCCTTTGGTGCCTGTTGTCAGTGTGCCTCTTCTGGGCTGAATGCCCCTCAGTGGTTGTAGCATGGCTGCTAACCTTCAGTGGAGGAGACTGAAGATGGTCTGGACTTTGACTGCACCACCTCGGCTTGGGGCAGCAGTCTGGGCTGGCTGGCTGACTGGCAACAGGAAGGGCACTGGCAGAGTGGCAGGGGTGGGAGGAAGAGTGCTGTCTTCCTGCAAAAGAACAGCGGGTTCGAGCTCCGAGCAGCCATTGCTACTGGGGGAGGTACCTTGGCAATCCTAGTAATCTGCTGGAGGGCAGCTTGCTGGGCTGCTGTGAGAGGCTTCTTAACGCATCAAACATTTTGTCCTGCGTACCT
Organism: Carcharodon carcharias; assembly: GCF_017639515.1. Lineage (NCBI taxonomy): Eukaryota > Metazoa > Chordata > Chondrichthyes > Lamniformes > Lamnidae > Carcharodon > Carcharodon carcharias. The sequence continues at coordinate 19,181,424 of NC_054467.1, read as the reverse complement.
GTCAACTTTATCCTGTAGGCTGTCCCATTGAAGTGCTCATCTGAATTCTCTACAGTCAGAACTCATGTGTGACCTGCCCTTCCTGTGAGCCTGCACCTTTTTTTGCTCCATATCTCACCACATGCGAGGTCTGCCTCTATACTATCCTTTAAACTACATGTAGTATCAGCATCTGAGCTGGTGACTGCGAGTGTGCAATCGGGAGATGGGTGTCTTCATCATGACTTTATCTTGCTGTTCCGCCATTGCTTGGCCAGGTTCCATTTCTTGGCTGTCTTAAAGGAGAAAGGCATAAGGTGCGGTTTGGTGCATGGAGGCAGGGTGGGGCAAAGTAGGAGATGCATTCTTATACCATCTGCAGCTTGTAAATCAGAGTGTGGGATGAGGTAGAATTGTGGTGTGAGGATACTGAAGAGTTTGATGATTTTAGCCCTGCCACTGGCCAGAGCCTCAGCAATGGAAATCCCAGTAATGGTTGGTACCATCTCTTCCATGGGGGCTAGAACATGCAGATGCACCAGCCGCCCTTGGGTTAGTTCCTACAGCCTCCAATTGTGCATCCTTTTGTCTTGCAAAAGAGAGGGAAGTGTGCCAGTGAGTGTGCTGCAATTTGTCTGTTGCGGCTGCAATGTTTGAATAACTAGAAGTGTGTGCAAGCTGTGAGATGTGGGTGTGAGGTTTGCAGTAATGCTAAGTGTGTGAGGATGAGGTGAAACATATGAATGTTGGGGAATGAGTCCTGATTGATTGAGATTATTGGTAGGTGAGTAATGTGAGTTTTGTGACTTGAGCACTTGCTGAGTCTGGTGCGGTGATAGGAGATGGCATTTGAAGGCGCATTCGCTGGCCTTGACAATTCATGTAAGGTCATTGAACTTCTTATGGCACTGTCTCAGGATCCGCAGGGCTGACTCCTACTATTGACCTCCGTGGCTATCTGCTCCCAATGCCTTCTGCGCAGTGTCTAGAGGGCTTCTGCCCCCTGAATGGATACAGGACAGTCCTCATACTTTTCACCCCTGCCCGCAAGGCCTTCAGTGCAGGGCCCAAAATCCTTGTAACCCGCTCCCTCCCATGTTGCGCTGTTCTTCAGTGTTTCCAAGGTCAGTGTCACATCCTGCGTGACTCCCAGAATTGCTCGAACCGCAATGCACTTCCTCTTCAAGGGCTGCGTACTAGCTTTAATCAATTCTGGCTAGTTTAAGTAATGCTAACCACTCTCAATATTCATGTTATATTCCAGAAAGTGACTTAGTAAAGGAGAGGACCACAGTCAATCTTTACTCAGTCTTACATGTTTTTTTACAGAATAAAATATTACAAATATTACATAATATTACACCTTCAAACTCGACTCCACCCCAGTTTCAGTGAGTGTCTCTTTTTATTTGCTCAAGTGAACTCCCAATTAATGCCCTCCATCTGAATAATAATTAAACACAATAGATATATCATTAACAAATAGCCCTTTGCTCAGGTGCTCAGTCAACCAACAGCATAGTTATCGTTGGCTGGTCACTGACGTTATTGAAATGAGCAGGCAGCATGAAGTTTGTGTTCTGCTTGCATTGCAGTCAACGGGTGTGGGTTAATCACACATTGCGAACCCCCAGTGCTCATTTTCGAGGCCATTGGCTTTAGCCCCATTATATTTGCCATGACCACGGATTGTATCCCCGAATTACTTATGGACATATTGAACTTTTAAGCAAGAATGTCCTTTTTTAAAAAAAAAATACATACAAGCAAAAGCTGGCTGAGACTGTAAAGTAACCACTTGTTGGAAAATTCCTGTGTGAATTACACTTGACCAACTAGTCCAGAGAGAACAGAATGTCGCACCTAAAAAGGTGTGACACAGCCTACTTCAGTCAGAGGCACTTCAAAGGGAAAGATACAATGAAAACTGAACTGTGAGCTCCTGTGGTTGTGGAGATAATGAAAAACGATTACCATCTCAGCCGAAATCACCACCTGTTGAGTTAGATCCCAGACTGTGAACATGAACTGAGTTGTAAAGAAAGCAGATCTGGGCGAAAGACATTTGTTTTTTTCCCTTACAGGAAAATGCAAGGAAAGGGATTTAATAAAGCTTACTGTGACCCTAGTTCTGTGTGCTAGTCTGGTGTTCTGTTCTTGCGTGTGTGTATGCTGTGAAGGTCACAGCCAAAGAACACCATTTGGGCATCCCTGCGCTTGCAGGTAAACTCTTTCTCTCTGATTTCTTGAAGCAAGGCACAAGTCAGCAAAGCCACAGTCAAAAAGGAAACAGGACAACTCCTTTTAGCTAACCTGCAGAACCAAGAATTTCTAACCCAACTGCTCAACTTCCAAAGTCAGCACTACCGGAGTCACCCAAACTTAACGGCCACAACGTTTCACCATCCACCCCTCATGAACAAGCCAAAGGACTGATTCCTATATATTTTTAACTTGTGTTTTTGGACTCAATTTCTCATTTCTAATCTGTATGTGTGCGAGTTGCATTTTTATTATTTTTTTCTCATGTTTAGTAACTAATAAACTCACTCTTTCTTTGACTCAAGACAGTCTGGTTAAATTGGCTCCTTTTTAAAACATAAATATAATATATTTGGACTGGGAAAAGGTATCCATAAGGGAAGAGATCCTTTTTAACTCAACCTTGTTGTGACCAACTGAGAGGGTTGAATAAAGAAAGGGAGCCAGTTCATCCCTCCTAACCTGGGAGCATAATAATTTGGGGTACCTCATCTGGGATCATAACAAATTGGGGGAACCTTGCCTGGGGTCTGGCTGTAACATATTTTACCTGCAATTTATATTTTGTGAATCAGATTCAAGATATGTACTGTCTTGTTACATTTCAGATGTATTGACTATGAAGTGTATTTCATTTTTTTAATTGTTCTTAAGTAAATATATTTTTTAAACCCAAACAGACATCTAGTCCAGCTTCCTGCAGTTCTCCAAAATATCCTCAAACCCGGCTGAATAAAACTCTGGACACAGACAGTGGGATTCTGAGGTACCATATGATCAAAATAACTAATTGCTAAGCTGTTTTTCCTGCAGTAAAATATAAATTATTGTTTTAGTGCAAGACAGCAGATCAAGAGAAGTTAAGATGCGAGCAAATAGGTTAGAATGTGATATAAAAAAAAGCTACAATGATAACAATGTACTTTTTGTCTGTGTTGAATCTTTAATTTGTATCTTGTTTTGCTCCACACAGTTAGTAAAGGGTTAACACCGTCACCACACCCACACCTTCGCCCAGATCACACAAAATATTTATCAACAGAAAAGTTATCAACTCAAAGAATCTTGGCTGCAAGGACTCCACAGAGAGCAGTGAACAGCACAATGTGTTGCCTTTAGAATAAACTGCTTAAATGCAACAGCTCTGGTTAATTAATCACGGACATTATTACCCTTGCCCAGTAGGGGATCTGGTCCAGGGCAAGTCAACTGTTTTTCCCTAAAGCTAATAAAATTCTCAGGAAGTTTCAGCATAATTCGCTGTGAGAAACTCACCGCAGATTTTAAAGTAACTTGCCGGTTACGCCATTGCTGGAGATTCCAGGTCTGCGTTGAAACCATTAATGTGTGATCAGGTGGATGTAAGCTATCCCATGCAAACATTTGAAGGAGTGCAGGGAATTCACCCATGTCCTGAGTAGTATTCCCCCTCTCACCCAAAACCAACGACAACAGACTCATACAACTCATTTGTTGCATGTTGGACCCTGGTCTAGGTAAAATTGGCTGCCGCATGTCCACATCACAGTGACTTTTTTAAAATTCATTCCTGGTATGTGACAGTCACTGGCTGGGCCAGCATTTATTACTCATCCCTAATTGCCCTTGAGAAAGTGGAAGTGAGCCGCCTTCTTGAACTGCTGCAATCCATATGGTATAGGCACAGTACTGCTAGGAAGAGAGTCTCAGGATTTTGACCCAGTGACAGTGAAGGAACAGCGATATAGTTCCGAGTCAGGATGGTGTGTGACTTGGAGGGGAACTTGCAAGTGATGGTGTTCTCGAGCGTCTGCTGCCCTTGTCCTTCTGGTTGGTAGAGATCGCAGGCTTGGAAAGTACTGTCCAAGGAGCCTCAGAGAGTTGCTGCAGTGCATTTTGTATTTGTTACACACTGCTGCCACTATGCCTCTGTGGTGGAGGCAGTGAATGTCCAAGTTGGCAGATGCGGATGAAGCAGGCTGATTTACCCTGGATAGTGCCCAGCTTCTTGAGTGTAGTTGGAGCTGCACTTATTCCAGGCAAGTGAAGCTTATTCCATCATACTCCTGACTTGTACCCTGTGGATTTTTTTTTTATGTTGTGTCTTATAGATGGTGGTCAGGCTTTGGGGAATCAGGAGGTAAGTTACTTGCCTCAGAATTCGCAACTTCTGACTTGCCCAGTATTCACAAGTTAAGTTTCTGGCCAGTCGTAACCCTGAGGATGTTGAAGGGAGATTCAGCAATGGTAATGCCATTGCTTGTCAAAGGGAGATGGTTAGATATTCTCTTGTCAGAGATGGTCATTGCCTGACACTTATGTGGTGCTTCAAATATAATCAATTGATCATGAAGTGTTTGGGGGCAATTTAGGAATGTGATACGGTGCAATATAAATGCAAATTCTTTCCTATAGAAACAGCTCAGAGTTCACGTGGGTGGCAAGGAACCTTGCCCATTCCCTGCACGTGCCAGACAGAGTCCGAAATAAAAGCAGTCAATACCCATAGATAAGGTTGTTTACTGACGACAGCTACTCAAAAAACTGCAGGCTTCCACTTTTTTTTTACAGAAAATGCAAGTTTTTTTTAAATTATGCATTAATATCCACTAATTATCACAGTTAACAGCTTTCCAATTATAGCCTGTGCGCTCTGGAAGACCCTACTTCTTACTTAATGTAGCCTAGACCCACATCACAGAGACATTACAGCGTAGAGTGGAAAGTACTACTTTGCAGTATTTAGTGAATGTATATGTCAAAATACCTGATATGTTTAGTTTGGCAATAGTTATGCAATAAAGTGCTATTTTATGAGCTGTTCTCAATATTGACCAAGATTGGTTTCCAACTGGCAAATACTGTTAAGTGCAGTTTGGGATAGACCCATTTTAAAAATTAAACACATTTTGCAATAAACCTCTAAGGTTATAGAGCTGATATTTAAAGACACTCAATATTTACGTTACAGGAATGATGCATTAGTCGAAGTTAGTGTGTTTTTAATATCATATAAAAGCTTTTTATAATTCACACTCAAACAACCTTAGCAAAAAATTACCATTATCTACAGATAAGTTGTAGGTTATATCTTTCCTTGTGTACACGATTCAGTCTTTGAAATGTTTGACAAGTTGTAAAATATCTCATTTATTTCAGTTTCTGCAGTAGTAGATCAAGTTCTGAAATATACAACATGGGCAAAGAGATATTTCCCATTGCATCAGGTGAGAATATCTGTGCAACAAATCGATATGGAAGACGATCTGGGAGGAATCTGCAGTTAAATTTATTGGAATCTGAAAGCAGAAGATGTGCCCTTACCAACAGCCTTAAAACAGCTTGCTATGCCTTAAAAGAACAGCATGAACGAATGAGCAAGAAGAATATGGAATTGGTCAATCATAGTGCTATAATTGACAAGATGATCTTAAAGCAAAAGGTACAGTAAGATCACTTTCGTATAACTGCACTCACTCAATTATTTACAATCAAAACCTATATTCATTTTTGAGCAGCATACTTGAAGAGACTGAGAGCGGAAGGGAGAAGGCTGAGTGCCATTTGAAATGTTAACAGCTGCTTGGCAGTACAGAGCTTGAACATTGCTGAAAAGAAAGACATTTTGCTGAAGCTTTTCGTCTTGCACTCATCAGAACAAATGCAAGAATGCCAAATTTCAAATGATCACAACAAATTATGCTACGGGAGAAAAGGGTGCTGATTGGTTGGCTGAGGCGTCGCCATGGAGAAAGCAACAGGAACCTATAGGCTCCCTAAGCTCCCGGGTAATTCAAAAAAAGGCACAAGGCATGAACATATTCCTTTTGTTTGCAGAGAATGGGTCGCTGCGTATGAACGCATGTCACTTCTGGCAAGCATAAATGAGTCACGTTACGAGCTCGACTGATTATCTTAAATTGGTTGTTGGGCCGTTAGGTTCCTGTTGCTTTCTCCATGACAATGCCTCAGCCAACCAATCAGCACCCTTTTCTCCTGTAGTATAAATTGTTGTGATTGTTTGAAATTTGGCGTTTTTGCATTCCTCCTAATGAGAGCAAGGCGTAAAGCTTTGCAACATATCTCTCTTTTCAGCAATATTCAAATGTTCATTACTGGAGAAGGCAACTGGTCCTGTCTGTCCATTGATATATCTTTTTATGTATGTATCTACCAATGTGCGCCGCCTGCCTGTTCATGTATATGTTTATCTATCCATACATGTATATATATGTCTGTCCATGTATATACTATTTGAGTATACATCTGCCTTATTATCTATGTATATCTGTTAGTATCTCTGCAAACATAGAAGCACGGGGGTCAATTTTTCCTCAGGCTTCTGAACCAAATAGGGGTCACCAGCCCACGTTTGCTGGCAACAAGATTGGCGCCGCAATCTTCTGGGAGGCGGCTCCCAAGACAGCCACCTCCATGCTCTCCATTTTATCCAGGACAGTGGGTGGGCTCCGGATGCTGCAGACCCAATCAAGGAGTGAGCAGCTCTGGGACCTCAGCAGACCCACATGGAAGTACCCTCAACAGACTGCACAGCAGTGCAGAAATAAACAAGTAAATCGGGATTGAGGGAAACCTTTCTGGATTGAGCTCAGCAGCGATTGCAGCCTTTAATGCTTGTGACCCCCGCCACTGGCTCTGATGATCCCCTGCCCCATCCTGCCACAGGGATGTTGCCTCCATTGGGCTGGTCATCTCCGCACGTGGTGGGAGGCTGCTCTGTCGGTGGTGAGGCCGTAAAATTGCCCCTATTGTGTCAGGCAGCCGGTCAGATTCACATCTCGCCTCTGGGAAGGTTCCCCGGCAGCACAAGTGCGTCGGGGAGCTGCCCTGACGCAGCTCTCCCTTGTTTTCTCGCTTCTCTGCCTACAAGGTCGCCATTACAGGACCAGGAAACTTCAGCGTCAGATTCCCAGCTGCGATGTACCGTACTTCATATTGCTAATTGAACACTAGAGGGCACCCTGATAGCAGCAAGCAAACTGCAGCAATGCAGCCCATGATCTCCACATATCACACAGGGTGGCATTTTAAACTGATAGTCCATTCCGAATTGGTGGGACCTGTAGAGGCTCAGGGACCCTTTGGTGTAGTTACTCCACGCCGCTGGTAGGTTGGGAATTCCAGGATTTTGCCCCAGCGACAATGAAGGAATGGCAATGTATTTCCAAGTCAGGATGGTGTGTGACCGGAGGAGAACTTGCAGATGGTGACGTGTTCAAATGCCTGATGCTCCCGTCCGGCTAGGTTTAGAGATTTGGATGATGCGTTCGCCAGTTGCTGCAGAGCATCTTGTAGATCATGTACGTTGCAGCTACGGCACACCAGGCATTTAAGGTGGTGGATGGAGTGGGATCAAGAGGCTGCTTTGTCCTGGATGGTGTCGAGCTTCTTGAGTGTTGTGGGAGTTGCACTCATCCAGGCAAGTGGGGAGTATTCCATCACCTTCCTGACTTGGCCCTTGTAGATGGTGGACAGGCTTTTGGGGAGTCAGGAGGTCAAGTTCTGTGCCACAGAGTTTCCAGCTTCTGACCTGGTCTTGTAGCCACACTATCTGTATGGCTGGACAAGTTAAGTTTCTGGTCAATGGTAACTCTCATGATATTGATGATGGGGGATTCAGCAATCCTGTGGCCTGATAATGCAGTTTAGTTAGAACTGCAATTATACAGTGGACACAAGGTGAATTGTCAATCAAAGATGGGTGTTTGTTTCATGAATTTTGCATTGTTCTCATACACAACTTCAGAACTATTTGATCCCAGAACTACATGCCAGTGATATGGACAGAATAAGAATAAAGGGATTAGCTAGAATGACCATTTGATGACTTTCTCTAGTTAGCAACAGACAATATGTGCTTCATGCAGGTCAACCCTATCAGATCAATTTAACTGTAAACCCTGAGGAGAAACAATACATAGAATCATAGAATGGCTACAGCACAGAAAGAGGCCATTATGTAACCCTAATTTAGATTTTTTAAATTTCCCCCTGACACAGAACCCACCTCATACCTTGATATTTCCTATTCTAGTACTATCTTTCAATATTCATTGCATTTTGGTATCCCTCTCTAGTGTTATCTCCTGGCTCCCACATCCCTGCCAAGTTAGTTTAAACCCTCCCCAATAGCACTAGCAAATCACTCCACAAGGAAATTGGTCCCAGCTCTGTTTAGGTACAACATGTCTGGCCTGTACAGGTCCCATCTCCCCATGAGCTGATCCTGATGTCCCAAGATTCTTAAAGCTCTCCCTCCTGTATCTTCTCTGCCATATCCTCCTATTCTGTATTCGCTTGTGCGTGGTACTGGGAGTATTCCAGAGATGACTATTTTTGTTTCCTGCTAATTTCCTATCTAGATCCCTAAATACTGACTGCAGGAGCACGTCCTTCTTTCTACCTATGTCGTTGACACTAATTTGAACCACAACTGTTCATCGTCTTCCCTCAGTGTGCTTTACAGCCGTTAAGTGACATCCCCGACCCTGGCTTTGGGAAGCCAATATATGATCCTGGATTCACATCTGTGGCTGCAGAAATGCTTGTTCCCCTGATTATCAAATCTCCTATCACTATAGCTGTTCCAGTCTTCATTGTGCCTCCCTATACAGCTGAGCCAATTGTGGTGCCAGGGACTTGGCTCTGGCTGAAATCCCCAGATGAACTATCACTTGGAGAGCAAGAAACACTCAGATGACTCTTGCACTACCTGCCTATTTCTTCTTGATCACTTGGTTGTTTCCCATTCGCTCTCTCCCTCCATACTCTTAAGCTGCAGGGTAACCGCACCTATAAATGTACGATCCTCAAAGCTCTCGAAACCTTGAAGGTGCGCTGCAGTGACACCAGCTGATGCTGAATCTCTGAAATCTGGAGCTTCACCTGCTACAGCTGATGACACTTCCTGCACGTGTGGTTATCCAGGACACAGGAAATGTCCCGGAGTTCCCAGGATGTGCGCTCCAGGGGCCCGAGCTGCCCTGCCATTCCTCTTTCTATGAGACAATAAAACTTACTACTTAACAAAAGACTCACCAGCTACTCACTTCTCTTCTGTTGTCATTTAGATATAGGGAAGTTAAATGAAATGTATTATTGTAAAAGAAAATTGTTTAAAAAAATTATCCATCTACTTAAACTAACTATAAGATAAAAACAAAAAACAAAAAACTGCGGATGCTGGAAATACAAAACAAAAACAGAATTACCTGGAAAAACTCAGCAGGTCTGGCAGCATCGGCGGAGAAGAAAAGAGTTGATGTTTCGAGTCCTCATGACCCTTCGACAGAGGACTCGAAACGTCAACTCTTTTCTTCTCTGCCGATGCTGCCAGACCTGCTGAGTTTTTCCAGGTAATTCTGTTTTTACTTAAACTAACTGCCTAACTTTGGAGAAACGGAAACAAAGCTACATTGCTTGCTAGCCAATCAACTCATGGCCTTCCTGTGATGCCACAGTTTGAGTTTTTCTCTCTCATATCAGTGACCCTGACCTATTTCACACTCCTCTTGTCAAGTGCTGACCTGCTGCATACTACTTCTGGTCTGCTTCACAGTGACGCTGACCTGTTTCACACTCCTCCCAGTCACCTTGGCAACAGCCAATAAAAGCATGGCAACAAACTTCATGATGGATTTCACCAAAGATGCAGATATTTTTACGTATTTGTGAATTTCATTCTAAGTGGTTCCAATTTCATCAAAAAAGGCCATGGCAACAATTGAAAAGTTGCAAAATTTGTGTGTCTGATATGGACTTGCTGTAGAGTTAGTCTCTGACAATGCATCACTTTTAGAGTCGTAATATTTTTCTTCAATTTTTCAATAAGAATGGTGTGTTTCCTATTGCCCCTGTTCAGACCTCTGCAGTCTGATGGGGGAACTGAGAGCATTATACCCCCACTTCAAAACACCTCTTTAAAAAAAAATGTTGTTACAAAATTGACATTGCATCACCAGGAGAGTGCTGTTGCGTTTTTAAAATAACTTTAATATAGATCGCTGAATTTCTTTATTTTCTTTTAGCTGTTAACCAGGCTTGTTCTTGGAGTTGGCCGTTATCGTGTTGAAATTCAGAGGGGAGTTTGGGGAGCAATGTGAATGTATTGCACTCACAGATTGATAATTGAACACTAGAGGGTGCAAGCATAGATGGAAGCAAGCATGCATCAGCAATTAAACTTCAGGATCACTCCTCCATTTGGATTGTTATAGTCAAAAGGAATGTTCAAGCGATAGTCTGAAATAAAGTCAACTGTCACATTGCCTGCATCAAATTGAGATTTTATTTTTAAAGATGAGGGACCAGGAAATGTAGAGGAACAATGGAATTCACGTGTTCATGTACATAAATCAATAAAAAGCAGTAGATGGAAATAAAAAGATATCAAAAAGGCTGTTGGAATAATGGCCTTTATTTCAAAGGGGACTGGAAGTGATGCTTCAGCTATGCAGAGCTTTGGTCAGATCTAGGGTTGCCAACTGTGATTAAATGTATAAACGTATTCCTGGAGGTTTCATCACAAGACTTGCCCCCATGCTCCAGCCATTAGACACCCAGCACACCCAGCCTTGTGACACACTGCCTTCCTACGGCAATCGGAAAGCAAAAAGGCACATTACCCAACTGGATGATGCTTGACTATCAGCCAAACAGCCCTTTTTCCAATTTCAATATTTTTATATCTGGCAAAGAGAAATGTTCAAAGAAAATGACAAAAAAAACAATCATTTTTAATGTCCCAATGATTTTTCTCCAGGGTTGCACACAGCAGTATCTTGGAGATTGATCTTCAATTCCTGGAGACTCCAGGCTAATCCTGGAGGGTTGGCAACCCTAGTCAGAACATCAAGGGTACAGCATTCAGTTTTGGTAACCAACTTCAGGAAGAATTTATGGTCTTGGACAGAGTACTGCGCAGATTCATCAGAATAATACCAGGACTTAAAGGGTTAAGTTATGAGGGTCCTTAGCACAAATTTGAGTTTGTACTCTCTTGAGCTTATAAGGTTGAAGGATGATCTGGTTCAGATGTTTGAAATGTTCAACGAGGTAGGTACAGATCCAGAATAAAGGGAACAACCTCAAAGTTAGAGTTAGGCCATTGAGGATTGAAGCAAGAATGCACTTTCTCACAGGAAAGCCCCGAGATTGACTGATTATTTTATTCGGTTGGGCAGAGCTTGTTCCAGGATCCAATTTACTTTCGATGGAGTTGTGTTGTATCTACGACTATAAAAAAGGAAATACTCCTCACATCAGAAAAACTTACTAAGCAAAATGTAAAGAATTCAGGTGACGAGCTATGAGGCATCACTGAAGAAAGAGGTCTTTTAGGGAGGGAGGTTGAGGGAAAGTGATCTTGGCAGTTCCAACAAACAGATGTGAGAGCGGATTGCACTTGTACAATAGAGTGGGGAGCAAACAACAGAGGTTGAAGGCTGGTAACTAGAGCACGAGAAGGTGAGGATAGTTTTCCCACATGGAACCTTGCCAGGTGGGAATGCTTTTAAGAAACCTAAGTGTGCATGGTCCACAGTTTTCCAGGAGTGAAGGAAATTACCCTCCGAATTCTCAGACTGAATGTAAAGACAGCAGCACAGGAATGACTGTGAGCAGTGTTCGAGGAAATAACATTCTCTTTTTGCTATTTTCCATTTATTTTAAAGTGACTCACCCATCTCATAAAATAGGGAGTAAAAGAGCTTGAGTTAAGTTATGCTATTGCATAATTAGTTCTAAGAAAAAATTGCAATTGAACACGCCTGAAGTCATGTACATAGGTCAGGTACAGACAGCAAAAGGTCTTCACCTGGATCCTGACAAGATGAGAGCTGTAGCAGTGGACCACAGACATGAAAGCGGTGTGATAATTTGTTGGATTCATAAATTATTTAGCAAGAATTTTGCCTAATTTCTGTTGGACTGTGAACCATTAAATAAGCTCACCGGCAAGGATGTGCAGTGGTATTGCAGAACAGAACAAGAAGAAGCATTCACAAAAATCAAACAACTAGTGATGACAATGCCAGTGCTGAAGTATGATGTCAATGATGAAGTCACCTTTCAGTGTGACGCCAGCGAGACAGGCCTCAGAGCAACTCTAATGCAGCAAAGACAACCAATCGCATTTGCATCCACAGCATTAATGCAAACTGAATGACACTACGCTCAGATCGAGAAAGCGTGCCTGGCTATTGTCTTCACTTGTGAGCATTTTCATCAATACTTGCTTGGTAGAGACAAAGTGACAGTGGAGTCCAACCACAAGCCACTTCGAAGCATTTTCCTCAAACCGCCTACTATCTGTTCCAAAGCGTCTGCAAAGAATTTTACTTCGCTTATAAAAATATCATCTGGTCGTGACATACAAGCCAGGGAAACAGATGTACATCACTGACACACTGTGGAGAGCAGCACTCCCTATGAAGAAAGTTGAGGATGCTGTAACAGAATGTGAAACCTTCCAGATTCATCGTGAAGCAGCAGCTCGACATGTCCTGGAAGTTAAACATCTTCTCAAAGTGAGCTACCCAGCAAGATGCAGCTCTCCAGTACTGCAAGAAGTAGTGATGAAAGGATGGCCAGAGGGAATCAAGGGCACACCTGTGGTCGCAAGAGTTTATTGGGCATACAAAGATGAATTGATAACCCAAGTTATCTTGTACAAAGGAAGTAAAGTCATTGTCCCTAAAGAGATGAGAAGAGAGATGCTGAGTCAAGTCTGAGGAAAGGAAGAGAAGCGCTCTACTGGCTAAAAATGAGCAATGAGTTTAAGGACCACGTCAGCCAGAGCAGTGCTTGTAAGAAGTACCATGCTAAGCAAGCTAGAGAGCCACTGATGATGCATGACATCCCAGGCAGATCATGGATGAAGCTGGGAGTAGACCTCTTCATTCTCGCAGGAACTGATTATCTTAACACAGTAGACTACTGCTCTGACTAGGGAGTTAGACCAGCTGACTTCAATGACTGCCGCTGAGATTGTAGAATGCCTGAAAGCACACTTCAGTCGTACGGCACCCCAGACATTGTGATGAGCGACAGTGGCTCTCAGTTCATAAGTGAAGAATTCAGCCGCTTCACAAAGAATTGGGAAATTCAACACAATACATCATCTCCACCCCATCCCCAGTCGAATGGAAAAGCTGAGGTGACAGTGAAAATCATCAAAGGAATCATCAAGAAATTGAGCAAATCTAGTGAAGATGTATACAAGGCAATCCTCAATTGGAGAAATACATCAACTGAAGACATGGAAAGTAGATCAATGACTAATGTCACACTGTATGTAAAATATCTTCCAACAGCAAAAAAACTACTGGAGCCAGAAGTAGTAAGAGACATGAATGAAAAAATCAAGGAGAAACAGCAGAAAGCCAAATTTCATTTTGACAAAACTGCCAAACCATTGCCAGTGTTTAGCATTGGAGACCCAGTCAGGGCACAAACTTACATTGCTCTCAACAGGAATTAGCCCACGTGGAAACTTGGGACACGCATAGTGCAGTTTTCATCTCGATCATCGGCAGTGGACATGAATGACCAAATATACCAGCACAACCACGGGTACATACAAACAACTAGAGAAGTTGTTCTTTCACTGCAGCTGGCCTAACAGGAAGATGGGATCTGACCGGCTGCACAGAGTACAGAATGACCATCACTCCCAGAGGTCCACCGGTCCCCAACAACAGAATTGGAACAACAACAATGTTACTAAGGCAACAAGTGCCACAGGAATGATACTCCCCGGAGAGGGAACATCACCCAGCCGAACAGCCAATAACAACATGCACGCTTACCATTAAGAGGTCTGCATGATTTAACGACTATGTATGCAACGCATGTACAGTGACTGATGAGAATAATGAACAGTTTGTTAATGCATGAGAACAGTGTGTGTATAGTGGATAACTTGGGTAACTCACAGTTACACATGATAGTGCATGTAAATTTGTCTTTTGTTCATTATGAAAAGGGGCGTGTTTGGGATTGAAATGCAATCATGTACTAAACGTCCTGCGTGGCTTGCTGTAGTCATGTGAACTCTGCCATGAGGCACAGGCTAGGGGCAACCATGTTGCATTCAGTTCTAATAAAAACATTGTACTAGAAGCACTGTATTTTTTGAGCTTACAACAGAAGAGGTGTCTTATGAGGAAAGATTGAGTAGGTTTGGCTTGTACTCATTTGAATTTAAAAGATTACTGACAAATACACAACTGGTTTTGAGGATTGTTTAGATGCATTCATGTATTACCACATAACTTTTGATGTTGAGGTTATTTTGTGTTATCTTTAAAATATATTTGTGGCTGTTGATTTTCCAGGCAACTTTTCTTGGTGGAAACATTGAACTTTATTTACAAGACAGCAGCAGCAACTACATGTATGCATCTAACTCTATGACCAAAGAAGAACTCTTCCCCCTAGAGGTTCCCCACACTGCTAACTCATTGGTTTACACAGATAACATGAGCTTACCACACAGGATCATTCTTAAAGCTACAGTCCTACGTTTATCAGAACTATAATCACCACAATGGTCGAGTAAAAATATCATTTAACAAAGTAAAACCCGCTTAATAAATGCGATGGATTGGTATGGGTGAGGGATTCTATACAGAGTGTTGAATATTCTTCTCATTTATCACCAGCTACTAGAAACTAAGATGAACCTGCTTCACAAGGAGGAGGTGACACTTCAGGGAGTCAAAATGGATGATGCTGAAAGAGAGAGAGAATTCCAGGATAGGTAAGCAGATTTAAATTGTGACTCAGCACTACAGCTCATTTTTGGGAAGTTTTCTTATGGCTGAAAATAGAATCAAGGTAACAGTCTTAAAAAAAAATGTTTAACTAATCCTGTTAATTCAGAAGAAAGGCACAAGCTGCCATCGTTCCTCCATAATTTCCTTCCTGGACCTGGATATCATGGCTAATTTTGATAGGGGTGAAAATTGTCAGGCCAGCCTATAACTTTTCCAACCCGCCTCAATCCCCACCCACATGACTGCCACCCTGGGTTAAAATCAGAGCTGGAATAGATTAGAAGGAAAGAGGGAATACAGTAAATGGATGTGATAAAACGAGTGGGTACATGGGATTAGGACGCTACTCATGTTGGAGGGGAAACACCAATACAGACTGGTTGAACCAAATGGCCTGTTTCCATGTTGTAGTTTCCATGTGATTAGTGGTGGCCATCGATGTGGAAATTGGTGCCAGCAAGATGGGAGTGGGGATCAGTTAGCTCAGTTGGCCAGAGGAAGGTGCAGAATAACATCAACAGTGTGGGTTCAATCGCCTTAGTAGCTAAGGTAGTTTTTGGGGCCAGCCTTCTTACCTTGTCTCATAGTGATATCATGACATGGGCCCTGATTAGCAAACATCGGACAATAAGGACGCTACATAGAGAGTGGGAGAGAAAAGAATTATTTTTCAAGTAGCATTTCCCAGCAACCGTGTCATCAGGAGAGGTGGGGGTAAATTTTCATCTTCACCACACGACAGTTTATAATAGTGCAGCAGAATCACCAGGCTGTTTAGAATTCACCTGATTCCTAACCCTTGGTTCCACTGAAATGGAATTTAACTGGGCTCTGTAATGGGCAGTTGAAGCCCGTGTGATGGCTTCCTCCAGTATCAATACACCGTCCACTTCGTTTTGAATTAGATGTTAGCTAGTAATAGTGGGAGCACTGCTGTGTTTACTCACTTGTGTCAGTCCAACGTTGCAGAACTTTGGTTTCTGCTTGTTTTCCCATTTGATTTTTTTTAAACCTGTCAGGGTCTTTATTTATCAGGTGATGTAGCCCCCTCCCCACCACAGACACACATAGAACAAGGGACTCTTTCCAGCTGAAACTGTCTATCCGAAATACAGGCACATGTAGCACATTCCTGGTTAGGAAACCTAGTGCAACGGGGACCCAAATTTCCAATGAGCTCCCTGGCACACATGGCTCCATGCCAAGAGGGTGAGGTTGGAAAATAACCCCTTAGCCACTTAGCTTTTCAATTCTATGGCAGAAACTGAGAAACCAGCTCAGGTTGTCTAAAGTTATTGAGTAACGCATTAATTATTGGCATGTTAATTATTGACAGGATCTGGTGCTTGGAAGAGGAAATTGAAAATGTAAATCATAGACTGGAACAAATGGCTCTGAAGAGAAGAAATCCTTTGTTTACAGCTTCCAGGTACCTGGAGGATGAAAGCAATGAGGTGGCTATGTTTTTTTTTAACAACTAGAATAAACTATTAATGTGTTTCATTCCACTGTAAGGCTTAAGAAGAGAAAGATGGACTTGCATTTCCGTAGCCCCTTTCACAACCTCAGGATGTCCCAACGCTCTTTAAGCTAATGAAATACCTTTGACTATTGTAATATAGCAAAAACAGCAGCCAATTTTCACAATGTGATAATGACTAGATCACCTGTTTTAGATGTTCGCTGAGGGATTGGCCTGGATACTGAGGATTATTCCCCCACTCTTCTTCAAAATAATGCCACCTTTTATTTCCATCTGAGAGGGCAGACAGGGCCTCGGTTTAATAGCTCACCCAAAAGACGATGACGCCTCTGACAGGGCAGTTCTCCCTCAGTACCCTACAGGAGCGTCAGCCTTGATAATGTGCTCAAGTCTCTGGAGCGGGATGTGAGCTCCCAACCTTCTGGCTCAGAGACAAGAGTATTGCCCACTACGCAATGGCTGACCCTACAACGGAGGGAGTTCAGCTCTCAGAGGGTGAGCCTCATTCAATGAAGAACAGATTCCAGTTGGATCCTTTAACATTGTAGTACTGAATCTGTGATTCACACTCCCAATGACCAGACTTTGCAACAAATGCGTAGCATTTGTTAAATTTACTCTTGTGTATTTAGAAACCATTCTCGAGTTTTAACAACCATCCTTATGAAATAAATTTTCTGATGTCATTACATGCCACATAAAGTACTTGCTGTAATTTTTGATTTGAAATTTCAACTCGACTCTCCAAATTTGCTTTCCAATAATGCCCGTTCTCTGGTCATAGAGGCATGTATTTAATATATATTGTGAAACACATTTACTTAAAATATTTTCGTACCTGTAAACCAAACTAAATGGAGTTATTTCCACGATATTTGTTGAAGGAGTAAAATGGCGCAATTGTAAATGTATAATGCAGGCAATTCAAGTGTACATGGATAATGGCAAGATGGGTGCATGATTGGACAAAGTTTCAGGTATAACGTCCCAATTATGCCCCCCACAGGATGTCTATCTTACAAGAATAATAATTAATGAAGCCATATTTAGAAAGCCCTTCATAAATTTTCTACAGCAGCATATGGCTTGGTTATATTGCTGCCTGTCTGGTGTCTGCAGCAGTCAGTTACCATTTCCAGCACATCATCTCTCATGTCACAAATTTCATCACGTTTCTAGCTTAGTTGGAGAGATGTTGCCCATATAGCTCTGCTGCATTCCTCAACAAGGCCATGATCAACCTAAGGGACAAAGGGCAGAATTTAGCCCTCGATGGGTGAGCGAGCCCCAACGGCTCGGTGGCTGGAGGGCAGCTGACCCCCGCCGCTGAAACGGGGCCTGCCGCCATTTTGAGTGGGCGGGCCAATTAAGGCCCACCCAGCGGCCTTCCCAACGGGAAGCACTATGTGCTTCCTGTACAGGGGGGTGGAGGGAATCCCCAACTGTCAAAGTGCGCTCTTAGGCAAAGTGCTATCTCAGGGCGTTTACTGACAGGTAAGAAAAGTCAAAAAATAGAGAAATATTAAAATTATTAACATGTCCCCCTCATGTGACAATATCATACAAGATGGGATATGTTAATAAGAAACACGTAAAAATTATTCAATTTTAAAAAACGGACATGAAACTTCATCCCGCCAGTGGATGAAGTTTCATGAATAATCTGGAGCCCGCTGGGGCTCCTGGCCTGCCCATCAGCTTTAAGCCTGGCCGGGCAGGGTCTTTAACAAGCTTAATTGGCTATTGACAGGTCGACAGGCGGACAGCTGATTTCGCTGTCCAACCGCCTTCCTGAAGATTTAAATGGACCGGGATGATATCGGGGGATTCCTCCTGATGTCATCCCGCATAATTTTCCCCTCGGTGAGTGGGCCTCGCCCCCAAAGCGGAAAATCCTTCAGAAAGAATCTACTTGCAAGATAGAATCACTCAAATGATGGAACACTTGGTATCAAGTGACTGTGGATCTCATAAGCAGAAAGAACTCCATACCAAACACTAGGAAACATGGATAAAAGGCCGGTGCTGGCTCTTTATCAACTTCTCCCCCCATGCATCAGCACCAAAATCAACGAGATTTGTAACGAGATTACCAGGGATGTCCATGCCACTGTGTGATTTTTGATACATCAACATTCATCCTGACAGGAACTGACTAGATAATAAAAGGTGCTGGATTCGGCACTTTTAGTTGAGGCGCTTGACATTCTGAAACAGCGAGTAGTCCTCCTTCATGTCATTCTTGGATGCTGCCAGTAGGGCTTCATTGAGCCATGTGAAGTCTTTTCTACAGAGACACAGGGCTAGAATCTAGTTCTCCTGTAACCTCTGCAGCACCTCAATCTGTAGACATCGTTAAAGCATCAACTATAAGTTATGCACAGAATTTTTACAGAATTTCAGACAGCTCACACAGATAGCTTCATTTTTTTAGTGCATACCCAGTCACTTATTTCCTGAGATTGTAAAGGAGATATATTTAGTTTAATATATAGTCATATTACATTTTAAATCAGTACAGTATTGATATTTTGGATTGGATTTTCTGCTCTAGTGCTTTTGCTGCTTGCTGGGATTGCACATCAGTAAATTCCACATCCCAAACCCACAACCAGAAATTTTCAACCAGAGCTCTCATTATGTGCCAGAAATAATGAAATGGAAAATTCCATCCTTTATTTCCTTGCAACTTTTCCAGTTGTTGAAACAAAAGATACAGTATTTAATTTCCACACTTGTGTTTCTCCTCCCTCTATTGCTCGTCTTTCAGTGCCAGTTTACAGGTAGAGTTGATGCCTCCAAGACCCTCGTTGTAACTCTCAACAGTTTCCAGAATGTTCATTCACATGTCACCCTATCTTATGTGTGTTCAATGGATACTAATGGATTCATCGCAAGGGCACTGCCCTCCGCATATATACTCTGTAATTTTATCCATACCTAATAATGTGGATTCAGACTAATATGCTCAAAGAATGGAAAGCAATGTGTGTGTTTGATGCGCACATTGCAGTGTACATTAAAATATTCTTAATGCAAAATGTCTCCACATATATCAGAATAGTGTTATTTGGCTAACTGGTATGATTTATTTTTAATTGAATTGCACACTGGCTTTATTTGTGGATACTGATTCAGATCCACTCAGGGTGTGATTTATAACCCCTGTGCAGTATATTGCAAACAACTTGGAATTTCCACCATAGCTAAATTAATTAGATTCGACCCGCAACACATTACTTAGTGGTCACGTTTGCTCCCTTGTTAGATTAACACCATCTTCAACCCATGTTTGGCTTTGCAAATAAATGTCTCACATACACTATGGTTATTATATGCTTGGCAAAAGCCAGCGTTATAATTACTGCTGGGGGCAGGATTTGTGTGTCAGGGGGTCGGGGAGAGATGGGGCAGGAAGGGGGAGAAGATTACCTCCATCTTGTTTAAAGAAGATCATTTCAGTCTTATGGCCTTTATCACACAGGACTTATGTAAACATAGCAAGCCTGGGCATGTTAATTCTGCCCTCAGAGGCACTGCTGAGTTGTGTCATACACTTCTCGCATTTGCAGTTTTATTGTTTGGGAATTGTTTGAGTTTCAGTGCAGTAGCTAAAATAAATAATCTTTGTGAAGTACTTCACAAACTGTGCTCTCTCTAATTGGTGTGGAAAGAATGTATCAGAATTCCCAATGTCTCCTGAAAGACTGTAAAAGGACTCTTCAGGGCAGGGCTGTGGCATGTTTATATCTCGTGTATATACAATCAGTGTTAGTTTTGAAAGGGAAAATTTATCCTGTGGTTGACGATGGAATGCTTTGCTGTGTTGTTAAACAACTAGTTAGCGTGACAGGTTTGAACTTGAAATATGCTGTTGAACAAGGTGTATCTGATAATCATAATCTGTGGAAAGAAATTCAGGGGATGGGCGGCTGAGCGATGTTAGTAACTGAGGGACGCCACGTTCACCTGGAATGCAAACAGGAGATAGGACTATAATTTGTTGTCTGGATTCTCCAGTCAGGAACAAGAGATTGCCCCTACAATTGCAATATCATTTCCGAAATAGTACAACGAATACACATATTTCAGGCAGATCTATGATAAAGCTTCATATTGTTCTCTCATACCATGTTAAATATCAATGTCACTTCTGAAAATTACTATCTCTTTATGCTATACTAAGAGATGCTCCTGTACTTCGACAGCTAGAGAGTGATAATCCTTCCCATTTTCTGCACATTATTAGTGTTTGGACGGTGTAGGAATGTTTGATAGTGAGCAAACTCAGGTTTAAGCACTCAGTGTCACTTGTGCACCGTTGAACCACATCCCCACGGTTTTCTTGACCTTTTTGGCCCATCCTGTGATCTGCTGCCACTGGGTTTCCACTGGGCTCACTTGCATGTGTGCCTGTCAGTCAGTTGATGAGAATTTCCTGGATTTACTGCACTCTTAGCTATTACACCTGTATCCACATAGAGCAAACACATACACTCTTTACTCACTTTTTAGTCATGCAATCGCTGCACTGCAGCAACTCACCAAGGTTCCTTCAACGGCACCTTCCAAACCCTCGACCTGTACCACCTAGAAGGACAAGGGCAGCAGATGCATGGAAACACCACTACCTGTAAGTTCCCCTCCAAGCCACACACTGTCCTGACTTGGACTATATCACTGTTCCTGCTGCTAGGTCAAAATCCTGGATCTTACTCCCTAACTGTTAATATTGCTGGTTAGTGTTCCCAATGCAAAGCATCACCTACTGGGGGCGTATGTCAAAAATCGAGATCCATGTTTGCTCCAATGTTCTGTTCATTATTTTGTGTAAATTTTTGGGGAACTTGCGTTTGAATTCCCAATATACGCTGCCGGTGGACAAGTCTCTCAGCACTGGGAACAATGACTCATAAAATTACCCTTTAAGGAATCAAGAGTCACAATTCTCTCATTCAGTCTTAACATGTTTTTTATGAACATTAGGCTGAAGAACAGCCACAAAACTATTGGCGCACCCGACATGACTCACTGGAGCGTTATCAAGAGATAGACTGGAATGTCAAGGAAGAGGGTGGAGGAGGTGATCTGGACAATGTAATCAATGTAAGTTTTAAAAAACAACCTCATTCACTGAGCCCATCCTTTAGTATAATGAAGTACAATCTCCATACAAACTCACTGGTTCACAGATTGGGGAGGGAAATAAGCCCTGAGGTGTATCAGTGCTTTGGGTGTATTTTTATTCCAAGAGAAAAGACAAGTTCCTTGAATATCTACAGGGTGCTCCCAATATCTTGCATTACTTCCACTATGTTGATGTTTCTCATTCCTGAAATTTACAGCAGGGGCCAAAATTGCAACAGGGCCGAAGTTATGAGAGGGCCAATGTTATGACAGGCTGGATTTTACAACAGGAGATCAGGGAAACACCCACCAAAGCTCAGGGCCAAGAAAACCATTAAGAATGAAAAGAAACCTCTACTTGTTTGTGTACATTTTCCAATCAAATGGCCAGTGGCATCACAATGGAATGGGTGATTGAGGGCTGAGAAATGAGGCAGAAATCGCTCGCAATATTCTGCTACTAATTTGGAAAATGTATGATCTTTCAAGCTAAAGTGCACCTGCTTAATTTAAATATTAAAATAGATTTAAATGTGGAACAGCTAAATTTCCCATCTGCTTAGATGGAATTATATTGTATGTTCCATTTACCTGAGAGAAGCTTTATGTACAATAGAGTTTAAAAAGGGGAAGATCACGTTTTACAATTAATTTTCATATTTGTTCTTCATGTTTTGTGAATTTTTGTGAAATTCTTGTTTTTTTTATAAGACTTGGCAGTGGTGAATGTGTATGACAAGACAAATATTGTCTCCTTACTCAGCCAAGGAGTACTGAAGAATTAGCTCAAAACAATCCATTGTAATAATTCACTTTGATTTCCGATCATTATAGGAAGATCCCCTCCAAGAGTTGGCACCTTGCCTAGTCAGCGATGAAACAGGAAAAGCCTCAATAGAGACACAGATATCAGACCTCCATTCGGAACTATTCCAAACCAAATGTGAGAGCTATGGACTGAAAAAGCAATGCCTCGAGTCCGAATCACAGCTAACTGCCAACAGAAAGGTAAGGATATATAGAGGTCATCTGCATTAGCATATCCACGCAAGAAATCCAGTTAAAACTAGTCCAGCTCCACTGAGCTCCTTCGCACGTGTAAGTGAATGCAGGCAAGGTGTAATGGAACCCTAATGGGGGCAGAAATCAACTCAACCGAGGACCGGATTTTTGCTCCTGGGTCGGGTCACAGAGACGGGAGAATTCCCAGCTCTGTGAACCCAACCTTTAAAAATGGCCACCCGCGGTTCGGATTTTCGTTCCGGGGTATTGGTGGTGGGTGAGGGCTGGATTGGAAGTCAGGCCTGCCACGAGTATAGAGGCTGCCAGCTGCGGAAGCAGGCTGGGCCGAAGGCCTGCCCTGTGCTCTGTCACTTTAAGTTGTTTAAAGAAGATTAAAACTAAACACAGCCCTCAACCCTCACCCCTCCCTCCACTCACCCACTCACGTACCCCCCATGCGTCATCCATGACAACCTATGCCACCTCTTGCTCCCACCCACTTCCCTTGGCCCGTCATATCCTCTATGCCAACCCATGCCCCACTACCCACCAGAAAGGCCCTTTATGCCGACCACATCCTCATGGCCCTTTATAGCCCCAGTGCCAACTCATGTCAACCCATGCCTCCCACCCACCACCCTTTATCCTTACCTCATAATAACTCACCTAGTATCCTTGACACTTTTTTAACAGCAGGATAGTTCTTTGACAGTTCCTGGACAGCTTTGTCAGTTCCTTGACAGTTCTTTGATAGTTCCTGGGCAGCTTTGACAGTTCCAGTGAGCTAATGCACTTTTTACGCACAAACATTTTTAACAATCCCAAAGGGTGCCTTACCTGTCCCAAAGATGTCCTGGGACCATGTCCAAAGGGGTTCCCTACCTCACCAAAGGGGGTACCCTGGCTATCCAAACAAATCCACCAAGTTCAGATTAGCTCTTACCTGGTCTAATCTGCATACTCCGGGTTTTACACTCCTGGCCAGCCAAAATCCCTCTTCAGTAGAGGCAGATGGTGATATAAATGGCCAGCTGCCTCCATAAATCCTGCATGCACGGACCCTGAGCTGAAGCCAGTCCCACCTCCTACAAAAATAGGAAATGCTACGTTTAGGGTCGGAACTTAGAATTTCCGGCTATTTTCAAGATTTTTGCCATGATGGAAAGCGTCTCTATTGTAGTGCAAATCTGGGCCCTAGTTTTAGGCTAATATTGGTCTCATTGCACTTATAGCTCAGGTCAGGGTAGATAATGGCAGTTCCATTCTTACAACATTTATACTTGCATTGGCTAACAAGTAACATAGAACAAAGAATAGATTTTAGATACAGATCAACTATGATTTAGCTAAATGGAGGATCATCTCAAGGGACTAAATATTCTACTGCTATCCCTACGTATATGCGCATCATGCTTTCCATGGTGGATCCATTGAACGTCATTGGT
Source organism: Carcharodon carcharias (assembly GCF_017639515.1). Taxonomy (NCBI): domain Eukaryota; kingdom Metazoa; phylum Chordata; class Chondrichthyes; order Lamniformes; family Lamnidae; genus Carcharodon; species Carcharodon carcharias. The sequence continues at coordinate 19,157,350 of NC_054467.1, read as the reverse complement.
CTTTGGTCCTTGAGGATAAGGGTGTTGGCACTCAGTGCCATCTCATTCCAGCTGGCATGAATGATATATCTGGGTGGCTTGCTGACACACAGATATTTAAGTTTGTTCCAGCCCTTTGAATTTAGTCTGAATTTGATGGCTTCTGATAGACCTGTCAACCACGTTAGATTATTGATCTCTGGCCCATTTTCAGCACGTGTCTTGTTACCTTTCCATTGATTCTGCAGTCGCTGTTCCTGTTATTGTAAACCATCTAAGAAACCGTGTGCAACATGGTATGAAGTAGAGGCTCGAGGAATAGACAGGTTCATTATGGTAATGTGCAGAAACATCTCTACATCTGACTGAAACTTCGGAGTGCAGTAATGTATTCTTATTGATTGCGAACTGGTGTGTCAATGGGCAGGTGAGCTTATTCCACATCTTTAGGATAGCTTCATCAGTAATATTGAGCATCTGCCCTTCTTGAGAGGAAGTTGACATCACTTCTTCCATGGATTTCAAAATTGGGAGTGATGTTAAAAAAGATGTTATGCCGATTTACAATCACCCCTTTTCACCCAAAGGTTGGCATTCATCAGGAACTATCTGCCTGAAAGGGTGATAGAGGCAGAAACTCTCATTTCATTTAAAAAAAAATAGTTGGATATGGACTTGTAATGCTACAATTTACAGGCTTACAGACCAGGAGCTGCCAAGTGGGATTAGGTTGGCTTGCTCTTGTTTTGGCTGACAGAGTCAAAATGGGCCAACTTGCCTCCATCTGTGCTTTAGATTTGTGATGTTTTTATATTTCCAATTTACATTCCACACACAGCCAAGGTTTACCCCAGCCTGAATTTCAACATTTTAAAAATTCTTTCATGGGATGTAGGCGCCGCTGACAAAGCCAACTTTTGTTGCTCATCCCTAATTTGCCTTGAGCTGAGTGGCTTGCTAGGTCATTTCAGAGGGCAGATAGGAGTCAACCATACTGCTGTGGGTCTGGAGTCACATATAGGCCAGACCAGGTAAGGTTTCCTTCCATAAAGGACTTTAGTGAACCAGATGGGTTTTTACAACAAGAGATGATGCTTTCCTGGCTACCATTATTGAGACTCGCTTTATATTCCAGATTTTATTAACTGAATTCAAACTCCACCAGCTGCCATGGCAGGATTTGAACCCGTGTCCCCAGAACATTAACCTGGGCTTCTGGATTACTAGTCCAGTGACATTATCACTATGCCACTCTTTTCCCTAGTCAAAAGGTTTTAGTTATAGTACATTATCCAACTGATTTCTCATTAGCCTATTCCCGACTAACTCATTAAATTGGCAAGACGTACAACAAAGCTCAAATAGGGTGGTGATAGTGAAATTCAGCCAAGCTTCAAAGCTCCCATCCGGTGGAAAGCAAATGGGTATTTTAGCACCTTCTGGGTCCCATCAATGATGAGGAGGAGTTGCCATTAATTTATTGTCATTTCCAAAAAGCAGACACAAACATGAATTTCTCTTTGCGACAGATAAATGAAAGCCTTTTATTGGAAATAACCAGCCTGAAACAAAGCTTGCAGGCTTCGGAACAGAAAATCCTGAGTCTGCAGAGCGAAAAGACAATTTTAGCCTCTCGTATGAAGACCCTAGAATGTGAATGGCAGCAGATATTCAGTCAAAAAGAACTTTTGCTGAAAACATTGAAAAGCTTGAAATATCGCAAACACGATGGTTCTTTGTTACAAATTAATCCTGATAACAGGTAATTTTGCTTCCGTTGATTTGTGAGCGGGCAACAAGGAGACATAGACTCCAGGAGACTTAGAGTTATCACTGAAGATTGAAGGGGAATGCTAGAAGACATTTTTTTTCACACACAAGCTTCTTAGAAAGAGGAATATTTTAACACAAATGGCTACTGAACATTGTTTAAAAGGGAATTGGCTGAAACAGAAGAATATATGAGGATAGGGGGAAATGGGTTTTGAGTAGATAACACTGGCACAGGTACAATGGGGCAAATGGCCTCTTACTGTTCTGCCATTTCTGTGAGACACACAATTTTATCTTATGAAAATAAATATATTTTGAAACCTCTGATTTCTATCCTGAAAATGATTGGGTGATGGTGCAATAAAAGTTAAAACTCATATCATTTAAGGAACCAGGGATTTAAAGGTAACATTTCTCAGTGTTTTTGTCATACAATTTGCTATGCTTCATGCTGCACTGCCACAAAAGAAACAAATCCAAAATCAGGAGGAGATTGGTGTGCTGGGAGCAGTCTCTAAATGCTAGACGATAATCCCCTGCATTGGAAAGATCCACAGACTCCTGTCAGTGTTGATCTTAACCCTCCAAAGTTCATGATGTACAAATCCAGGTTCTGATTGGCTAATCCTGACTGTTTATTTGTTCTCGTTAGCAAGGTTACATTTATTGCCGGTGCCCAATTAGTGATAAGGAATGATAACTTCATGAATACTACAAATGAGTAGGTATTGCAGGCACTTCAGAGCACTTCATGGGCTGCTTTACCCTCCATCTTCACCTAGGGTGAAATTTGGGCACACATGGTATAGCCAGGGGATCCTCTCTAGGTCTAACGCTTGCTAACATTTTTATTGGTTACCACGAGAAACATTTTTTGATGGAATGAGCCTTAACCTCCAACTCATGCATATTTCCGATAAGTAGATGATACATTCGCGATCTTACACACCTTAATATGTTCCATCCCATGTTCCAATTTACTTTTGAGATGAAGCAGTTTTTAATGTGCGACTTTTCTTCAATGTACTAGTTGAGAAATCTGCTAATGGGGTCTCCACTACTGTCTACCATAAGCCTGCCTTTACCAGTCAATATGCACATTGGGATTCGCATAGCTCCATGTGCCATAAGATTGGCCTTATCTGCAATCTTGTAAATATGGCCCGAGGTATTTGCTCATCTTGCAAGCTTGATGCAGAAGCAGAGCACATCAAAGCTATCCTGTGGGGCAGTGGCTAACCTGATCAGATTATTGTTCACTATGAATTGCGCAAACTCACAAATGGGCCAAAGGCCCTCACATTTGGACCTGAAAAGTGCCTGCTCTACCGCAAATTATTCTGGAGAGGCAAAGTATTTCAAAAATTTGAACAACAGACTAAGCAAGCTGTTTCACATTGCTACTATGCAGTGGCTACGCGAGTGGTCTTTTCCACCAACAGGATGCTGCCATCAGTCCAAAAAGATGTTGCGTCTACTCCACTATTGAGCAACGTGATGTATGAAATTCAATGCTTGTGCGATGCAGGTATGTAGGCCGTACATCCCAGAGATGGGCTAATCAAATTAAACAGCATATTCCTTCCGTTGTTTATAATAGGCAGAGTACAGACCGTACTGAACCAGCCCGCAACTGCAAAACCCAAAATAAAATAACTACTGTTGGATGTGATTCCACAATTGAGCAGCACTTGCTGAATAATCCTGAGTGTGCTAATAGCTACACTAACAGCCAATTTATGATAAATAGTTGAGCTGGTAACATGGCTCATTTATGCTTACTCAAAGCAACATACATTATATGTATGGACCTGTTCTCTACAAACAAAAGGAATATGTTCATGCTGTGGGCCTTTTTTGAATTACCTAGAAGCTCGGGGAGCCTTTGGTTCCCCACTGCTTTCGCCATAGCAACACCTTGGCCAATCAGAGCTGCCTTGTCCATCAATCAACACCATTTTTTCCTGTAGATTAAATTGTTGTGATCATTTGAAATATGGCAGTTTTGTGTTTGTCCTGATGAGTGCAAGATGAAAAGCTTTGACACCATGTCTCTCCTTTCAGTAATATTCTAGCAACGATTTATATCAATTGACAATAATCAGCTTCTGTTTGAACAATATAAGACCATAAGACATAGGAGCAGAAATTAGGCCATTTGGCCCATCAAGTCTGCTCTGCCATTCAATCATGGCTGAAATATGTAGAAGATATAATTCATGTTTTGTTTGCTATAATCTCGAAAGGGTTAATCTTCCAAATAACTACTATCAGAAGGGAGTGTGACCACTGCTCACACACATCAGGAAACTGCGAGTGACTGCCCAGAAATTCCTAATACGTGAGGCTGACAGGTGAAGCTTCCTGATCACAATCCTTGCTGAGCCTCTAAGTATGCCTCTAGTGATAACATTTAGCATTTTAATCTATAGGATACCATCAAAAAACCTTCAGGAATGTCCTTCGAAACTATGTGCGCAGTGTAACTATCTCCCAAAGGGGCTAGCGTCAGCCAAGGAGGATGAGCTGGTTGTTTACCAGGAGCAAGTGGAACGTGGTAGGGGTTACTTGACTGCCGACAGCAACTCTGTGAAGGCCACAGGAATAGAGCTACACAGGACAGACGTAGAAGACAACGAGCAATCAAAGGTAAGTGGAGAATTCTTCTGGGAGCAAAAAGGCTGCACCTTTAAAGAGACATAGGTTATCACTGCAGCTTAGACCCTTTATCAGAACTCTAAACTGAATCATTAATCGATTATCCTCCAGTTCTCAAATCTGCTATCTTGTCTCCACCCTAAGATCCTACAAAGATTCTGAAAGGACTTGGCTAGATTCTGAGAGGTTTCCCCCCACCCCCCTGGATGGGGAATCTAAAGCACAGGGGCATAGTCTCAGGATAAGGGGTTGATCCTTTAGGACTGAGATGAGGAGAAATTTCTTCCCTCAGGAATCATGAATCTTTGAAGTAAAAACAGGAAAGGTCGGAAATACTCAGCAGGTCAGGCACCATTTGTGGAGTGAAACAGAGTTAATGGCCCAGTTCAATGTCGGGGAGGGTGGGTCCAAACACTGACTGCAGTGTAATCTGCCCTCTCACCATTTTACACTGGAGCCTTTACACCCTGTGATGCTGGCTCCAGCAGGGATGCAAGGACGAACAGAGTTAGGAGTCAGTTGTCGAGCGTTAATTCCAGCACAGCCACGCACCCGTTTCTCGTGGTGACATGAAGACACGCCCCTTAAGGCCTGTCTTCTGTTCATTGACTTATACTGTTATCAATGGGGCCGTCAGTCCCAATATTGCTCAACCTCCCCTCACCAACGGGGCTAACCGCCCCCCCCTTCGTCCCCGATAGTGTTCACCTCCTCCCTCATCCCCGACAATGTTCACTCCTCTCCATCACCCCTGACAATGTCACTCCCTTCCTCAATCCACAAAGATGCTCAACTGCACCCCCACCACCAGCACCCCCCAACAATGCTGACTCCTCTGACATTGCCGGACAGGAGATCTGGAAGGTGAGCTGGGAGAGGGCGTGCGGCAAGGAGTGAGCGCTGTTCAGGGCAGGATGGGGTGGGGGCAGGTGAACATTGCTGGGGAGGGGGTGGTGATTATTGCAGGAGGGAAGGGGTGAACATTGCTGGGGGGGTGTGAATGAATGTTGCTGGAGGGGTGGGGGGTGAACATTGCTTGTGGGGGGGGGGGGGTGAATATTGCTGGGAGTACCATTGTGCTTTGACAACCTAGCTGACTTACTTCATGTTTCTCTGGTTTTATATCTGCTATGAAAATCTCTAAGTAAATCTATATAAAAACCAGAGTAAGTATAGGGCAAACAGCCCAAGTATCCAGAGTTCTTGCCATCTGATCCCACTCTCGCTGAAATCATGAAGCAATCAGACAGGGTAAAACCAACAATCTGAAGTTTAAACCTCTCGCATATGTACCGTGGATGTGCGCAGGACTTCCTCAGGGTCCCACTGCACAGCAAACCACTCACCTTCCTGACTTGGAAATATATCGCCGTTCCTTCACTGTCACTGGGTCAAAATCCTGGAATTCCCTCCCTAACAACACTGTGGGTGCACCTACACCACGTGGACTGCAGCGGTTCAAGAAGGCAGCTCACCACCACCTTCTCAAGGGAAATTAGGGATGGGCAATAAATGCTGGCCCAGAACACCCGTGAACGAATTTTAAAAATCACCGACGTAAATCGACTCAGAGGCTAGTGGAGCCTCCACTAAACCTATTACTTTTCTATCTTTCTTCAGTTCTGATGAAAGGTCATCGACTTGAGACATTAACTCTAGCTCTCTGTCTAAAGATGCTGCCTGACCTGATGAATATTTGCAGCATTTTCTCTCTTTTATTTCAGATTTCCAGCATCCGCAGTGTTTTGCTTTTGTATTTGTGTGAATCTTTGGAATCCTCCATCCCAGAGGGTTAGGGATGCTCCAGCTTTGAATATATTTAAGGCAGAGATAGACAGATTTTTGGTCTCTCAGCGAATCAAGGGATATGGGGAGAGGGCAGAAAAGTGGAGTTAAAGCCAAAGATCAGTCATGATTGTATTGATTGGCGGAGCAGGCTCAATGGGCCATATGGTCTATTCCTGCCCTATTTCTTATATTATTACACTCGTACCCAAATATTAACCTGCCTTTTTACAGATGGTAACAAGACTGCCACATGTTTCCAGCATTTTCTGTTTTTGGAGGGCACTGGTTCAACAGCTGTATTGATCAAAACAATACAGCACTCAAATTATCAATATGAGAACAATACATTCTCAGTATAGCAGTTAAACATTATCAGAGCAATTCATATACATTATCAATATAGAATATTACTCATACATGACATGAAGTACTTACAGCCATTATTCACCTTAAAAATAGCATTGAGGAATTATTTGTGCAGCACATATACATTTTCCATGCCATATACATCCATTATCATTGCAACCTTTCTACATTATCAATACTGCATGTGCATATTATCAAGATGGTAATTTTCAACTTTAAAGGGACAAAATCGGCCACCCATTATTTAACCTGCCTGATTTTCCTTCCGACTGAAATATCTATTTGTTGCAGGAACCTATCATGCCATCCTCCTCCTTCATGCACCATGCCCTAAGAGGATGTTGGCAACCATGGACTTGAATTGGTCCATGATTATGCTTGGCAAAGTAACACAGTGCATGATTTGCCATTGCCTTCTGCAGTATGGCTGACCAAGAAAGTGCCTGCCATCAGACATATTGGAAGGATATTGGCCTGTTTGGCCATGTTATGTGGCTACCAAGTCTGAAGTGGGACTTGAACCCAGAGCTTCTGGCTGAGAAGGTAGGGACATTACTACTGCACCACATGACTTCCTTCCTATCATGGCAGATAACTGAAATCTAAACATTATACATGTCCATTTGAGAGACAGAGGTCTGCCAGAGCAAGACTTCTGTCCATCACTGGGGCTAATTGTTGCCTGTGTCCCAAATCCCAAGCATGCATCATTAAATATTGTAGGCAAGAGTTATCCCATACTTATAAGACGGAGAATAAGGTGAGTTTGCCCACTGAGTTGGTGAGCCTCAGATTGGGATGGAGAGCACAATACCTACATTAAGCCAAAAAGAACAGATGTAAAAAATCTTTTAAATCTTCATCCCAAAAATGCACAACTAATTAATGAAAATCAACCTTCTGGGATTGATTATCACTATTAACTGTATAGTTGGAGCCTTACTAAGGCTTAAAATAGAACGTGTCCCCTCTCCTAGCAGTTAATAACTGGGCCTATCGTGTGTTTTGGGTAGAATTCTAGAGCCAGAGGAATTTACTGTGCCCACTTAATGCACTAATTATTTGCATTGACTTATTATACTTGCTATAGACAGTCATCCCAAAGATCAATCAAGATACACAAGAAAATGCAAGAATGTGGAAAGAGTCAAGGGATTCAACTGAAGGGTAATCAGAATAAACCACCTTTTTCCTATAAAGTGATTAAGGAATATAGTCGTAAAGTAGAACAGGAAGGTAATTCCATTAATGTTACAAGTCCATGGACAGGGTTTTACGGGTGGCAGTGTTTCCTGCCCTGGCACTTGAGAGTCAGCAGGGAGCTCATCCCCACTGATTCTGGCTGTCCTGTAGCCATTTAACACTCCAAGGAGCATTGATTGGCTGGAGGTGAGATTTAGTCCCCTCACTCGGTCAGATTGGCCAACAGTGCTGTAGTCCCAGCAGCGCCAACGGGAGCAGTGGCCACTGCTAGGATTACAAGCAGCCTCCAGATTCTAAGTCCCAAAGCCAGGGTTGGAAGCAAGTGTGGGGGTCTCAGAGCGGGGATGGGAGGGGAGGCCCAGGGGATAGGAAATAAAGGGAGGAGGACGTCTTGATGGAAAGACCATGATGAGGGGAGGGAGCACCCAGGGTGGATGGAGAATCTTTTGGTGGGGGGGGGGGGGGGCACCCAATGTGGAAGGGGACAAGTGAGGCAGGCACCCCACCCTCCCCCCAATTTCCCACCCGAGGCCCAAAAAGGGTGACTCGACGGGCCACTTAAGGGCCTCAATTGCAGTGAGGATAGGTGATACCCTGTAAATTTGAGGACAGCCTCTGGGCAGGAGGGCAGTGGGAAGGCCATCCAGAGAAGTTTATCGGCCTCCCCCAGCCTGCAAACTCACCGGAGGAGGGTGGGGGGGTGTAAAATTTTGCCTCATACCTTATTGTGAATTCCCCTTTCTGAAACTGGAAGTAGTTTTAGAATTCTGTGATTTGTTTATTTTCAGGATTTGGGCATCACTGACCAGCAATGTTGCTCTAATGTTTTATTTGGAGTGCGCGAGTGATTTATTTAAGTGCGTGGCCTCTTTTAAATTTTTTTACTTGGCTGCACATGCAATTTAATTTAAAGGAGCCAATGTGTGTGACCTGTATTGGGAATTTTCGGGTTGCTACATATGGCCCCATATGTGGTTTAAAGGGAACATTGTTGACAAGGCTGGTATTAACTGTCAGGCCTTAGTTGATCCTTGTGGACTGCCTCCTGTTAGGTAAAATTAAGTGGCCTGCGAGGCTACTCCAGAGGGCAGTTAATTGTCATCCATGTTGGTGTGTGCCTGGAGTCACATATAGATCGGATTGGGTAAGTGTGGCTGGTTTCCTCCCCTAAAGCGCATTAGTGATCTAGTTGGGTTTCCTTAACCATGGAGCTGTTAGATTGTTGCTACCTTGGTTAATACTAGCCTTTTTATTTTCAATTCAAATTTTCAATCTGATAAGCAGGGATTTGGACTCGTGTCCTCAATAAATAGTACTAATCCTTCTGTTGATGCTGCTCTCTAAAGTATGAGCATTGTTTGGTAGGCGGAAGGGTCATAGATTGCTGTGTTCCATGAGTGAACTGAAGTTATATTTCCATGAGGATTAGACAGTGTTTGCTTCTCCACATGGCAATGTGTGACTGTTGGTCCACTCTATGAAACAAAATAAGGACACATGGACCATGGAACGGTGGGGTTTCGGGGGTGGGGAGTGGTGGTGGTTGTTATGGGTGGTCATATGAGGGGTGGGGCCATGCTGGTGACCATAAATTCCTCCATTGGTGGCCAACAGCTACACTGCACATGTTCACAAAATAAAACAAAGACAAAGGATCCCACACAGGGTGTCCAAGAAATAAGGGACAAATGATGTCCCTTAAGGATCCCAAGAAAAACAGTCAAAATGAGGGACAATCCCTTAAAATATGTGACAATTGGTCACCCTGATTGCAACATTGCACAGTATCTGAGCTTGCACCAACCTTCTTTATTTGCGGTTTGTAACACTATTGATTTGCTTCCTAAAATAAACATTTTCTTGCCCAATTAATGAACTGTACTTTTTTTTTAAAAAAAATAGATTACAACAGCAAAGTGCAGACCTGAGCAAAACCCAGAACCTCATAAACCTGCAATTTGAAAAATTAATGGAGAAAATAGAAGGTATAACAATAATTACAAATAGCTTAGTTTGCTCTTTCTTTCCATTCTAAGCACCTTATTTTAATGAATAGGAAGTACACTTCCATTCTTCAGGCACCCACCAGTGCATCAATCCACCCTGTGGGGTTTTTTTAAAGAGGTGCAATGTATCATCCATTAATACGATTAAACTATGGGTATGTTTTGTTCATTTGTTCAACTAATGGCGAGGTTTTAAGAAGTTATCCTATTTGCAATTTTAGAACATGCTGCTGTAAACTGTTTTAGTGAAAGATTTGTCTCACAAATCTCAGCCTCCAACAAAGTATCAACATAATCCTGACACCTATCTTCACTAATTTATATGACTGGAGGGTGTTTGGCATATCACGATAGCTTAAGATGCTCTGTTGAGATGTTCTGTTAACAACTCTGGTTGTTTGAAAGTAAATCCTGAGCTAATTTCGCATTTTTAGGTTTTGTGAAGTTAAATCTAAACCTGGAGAATGAGAGAAACCAGGCAGTCTGCAGCCTGAAAATGCAGTCTACTGAAGTAAAGGTGAGAACGTGGACTTAATACTTTAAAAAAAAGCTTTGGGATTGTCAGTAATGGGCAAATCTTCAGCCATGTTTCCCCAAGGCCTGGAACCTCTTCTTTCAGCAACTTTGCCTTAGTCTTTAAAAATAACTTCTTCAACTGTGCTTTTGCCAACTCTTGACATCCTTGCTAACCTGTTCAATATCCGCATACTTCCCACTGCCTTGTAAAACTGTCTGAGACATCTTTCAATAGAAATGTAAGTTTGAGTCGCTGTGACAAAAGGTTACCGGCACAAGGAATAAGTTGCTATAGAAGGCCATAGAAACAAATATTATTCTGAGTTCAATAAGCAATTAGATACTTTCTAAGAGGTGGAAATGCAGCTTTAATTTCAAGTGTGGACCTTTCTCCATCCTTCATATGTTTCTGACGAAAGATTGAATACAGAGCTACATATTGACATGAGCTACAAAGAATAGGCTTTTTGGGTCAAATGCTTTTGCCTCTCCCTGGTTCACTAGGTTGATCCTGGTTATGGAGGGATTTTCTTATGAGGAGAGGTTGAGTAGCTTGGGCCTGTACTAATTGGAGTTTAGAAGAATGAGAGGGGACCTTGTTGGAACATATAAGATTCTTAGGGGGTTTGATAGGGTAGATGTTGAGAGGTTCTTTTCCCTTGTGGGAGAATCTAGGACCAGAAGGCATAATCTCAGAGTAAGGGGTCACCCATTTAAGACAGAGATGAGGAATTTCTTCTCTCTGAGGGTAGTGAATCTGTGGAATTCTTTACCTCAGAGGGCTGTAGAGGCTTGGTTAAGTATATTCAAGGCTGAGATAGACAGATTTTTAATCAATAAGGGAATCAAAAGTTATGGGGAAAAGGCAGGAAACTGGAGTTGACGATTATCAGATCAGCCATGATCTCATTGAATGGTGGAGCAGACTCGGTGGGCTGAATGTCCTACTTCTGCTCCTACGTTTTGTGGTCTTATGGTCTAAAACCCCAAATGTGGGAGATTTTCCTTTGCATCTAGGGAAAACTCATCAGTTCAGAGCGCAAAGCAGAGGAAAAAGGGGCAGAAACACTGGACTTTCCACGCTTTTTGCATTCTCCTGGGATTTACAGCATTTTCTTCTGGGATTTACAGAGCTTTCTCCTTGGAGGTTAGAGTAGAGACAAGTATCAGGCTCCTAATAACGTCGGAGAAATCTAAGTTACCTATTGTCCCATTTCTATACCTCAATTCCATTTGGAAAGGTGCCAATACAAAATGGTTCTCGACCCCTGTGCACCATTACCTGGCTGAGCCTACACTCATCTCTGGAGTGCTCTAGCAAATCAATCAGTTACAAGGCAACTGGGGATGGGCAAGAAATATGATCTTCCCAGCGTTGCCCACATCCCAAAAATGAAGGGTGAAAAAAAAAATCATGGTTAGAAAGTCATTGAAACTTAAAAGAGGAGCAGGAGAATACGATGGGTGGTGAGTTGAAAGGAAAAGGCACACATTGTGGTATCTCGGTTTCTTATAGCGCTAGAGGGGAGATAGAAAGAAGCCAGAGACATGAATGAGAAACATACATTGGCATGTCATTGGAGGAAGGTGCAGTGGTAGAACAGGTAAGAGAGTGAAGCAAACAAGGATGAGGATTTTGAAACCAATGTGTTGGTGTTGGGAAGGTTAATGAGGGGTCAACAAGGAGCAGGACCTAACGTTGAACAGAAAGCAGGATGAAGTTTAGGTAAGGTGCAGCACGTGAGGCTAGCATGGAGAGCGTTGGAGATGCCAAATGCATAGAGACGAGTTTCAGCAGCAGTGGGGGTAAGGTAGACGTGTAAGTTGCCAATGGTGTGATGTTGAATGTGGCCAATCTTGATAATGAATAGAATGTATGAGTTCAGCTCAGAGACAAACAGGACATCAAGGTTGCCGATGACTAGGCTCACCCTGAGCCAGAAGTTGGTAGGGGTTGGAGGTGAAAACTAAAGTCCACAGTTTTTAGCTGGTCCTAAACAACATGGATTCCAACTCCCAAATCTCCCATCCTCGACTTCTCTGTCTCCATTTCTGGGGATAGGCTGTTGAATAATATCTACTATAAATCCACCAACTCCCATAGCTACACTTACTCCTTTCCCAATTGCTGTAATGAATCCATTCTTTTCTGACAGTTTCTCAGTCTTCATCACATCTCTTTTAATGATGCCTTCTTCATTCCAGTGATTCCGATATGTCTTTCTCCTCAACTGAGGATTCCCTTCCTCTATGGTTGACAGGGCCCTCAACTCTGCCCAACCCATTTCCTGTACTTCTGGTCTCACCCCATCCCCCTACATCCCAGAGCTAAGATAGTGGTCCCCCCGTCTTCACCTTCCACCACACCAACTTTGACGTTTAATAGATTATCCTCTGCCATTTTGGCCGTTGCCACCGTGATAAACATATATTGTTATTTCAACACGCTTCCCCATTCTCACTCTGTTCCCTCTGCCCTTGACCTCGTACACTTTTCCACTGAAACTCAACACAGGCTCAAGGAACAGGAACCACATCTTTCAAGTAGGCAACTTGACTCAACAGCCTGCCAGACTCCACATTGAATTCAATAATTTCAGATCCATTTCATTGGACAGCATCTGTTGGTAATGATTCTGCTGTCGCCATTCACACCTCCTCTAGATTGATTGTTGGTCCCATTATCATCTCCTTTTGCCTTGCACCATCATCCCTTTTGTCTTATAATCTCTCTTGCTTTCCACCCTATCACAGACTGTACCTTTTGTTCTACCCCGCCACCCCCCACCCCGCACTCCACAGCTACTTACCTCTTTCCCTGTCTCTATACTTGCTTAAAACCTGTCACATTTGTATCCTTTTCCAGTTCTGATGAAAGGTTGTCAACCTAAAATGTTAACTTTGTTTCTCCCAATGCTGTCGGACCTGCTGAGTATTTCCATCACTTTCTGTTTTTAGTTTAGATTTCCAGCATCCACAGTGTTTTGCTTTTGTAACATGGATTCTGTCTCGCTGTTAAGTTAGAGAAAGTATTTGTGAAGCTCTTGGGACAGAAGCTGTTATATGTTCAGCTGGAGACATTTAGGTCTGAATTTTCATAGCACTAGAACCCGGAATCCCAATTAAAATGTAATTTAAAAGGATTTAATTGAATGGGCTTTTATCAATGAGACCGTCTTTTTAATATTGTGACGTCTGTAATAGATACTTAGAACTTTATTTTATTTCATCTCATCATGGCAGATGGCAGATATTGGGGGGTTAGCATGGAGGGTGTTGGTGGGGGTCATGGGTTGGCATGAATTGGCACTAAGTTGGCATAGGGGCTAGAAAGGATAGGGGAAGAGGCTGGCATGGAGAGTACAATGAGCCATAGAGTTGGGTATAGGATTATAGGTTGGCATGGAAGGTATGAGAGGCCATGGGGCTGGGTGGAGGTCATAAGAATAGTGGAGGAGGATGGAGTGCTTATTCTCCTCAGCTCTGTACAAGATTGACATCATCAAGATAATATAACTGCTTCAAAATTGCCAGATGCTTTTACAATTTAATGCTCCCAGTATAAAGTCCCAACTGACTGGAGGACAGATTACAGAATTGGATACAAAGATAGGTGTCTCAGCATATGGTATTGTTAATCAGGCGATTGATTTTAATGTCCATAAAATCAAGAGTACCACTAATTGGCTATGCTCTGCTCCATACCCAAATTCTTAGTATATGCCTCCATTATGTAAATTTCTGTGCCAGAAGTGCTTAATTGTGACAATTACTCCCATAAGTGTCAGATCTTTCAAGATTATTTTTAAATGTTATTGTTTTTAATCAACAGTTTTCTCCCCTTCTTTCCTGAAGGGATAAGCACACTGGTACAGTTTCACAGGTGCCAACTGTTCCAGTACCCCGTCCAAATGGCGGTTAATCTTGCACGGGACCTAATAATGAGAATCATTGCCCACAGTCTGTCTGTGAAACCATCCCCTCGCAAAGTACCAGGGAGCAGCTGGCATTTGTGAACCTGCACCCAATCATGGCCTTCATCCCTTCAGGAAAGCAGCAGGAAAATTGGTGAGAAAGTTGACAAGGAAGAAAAAAGGGATTAAGAACAATAACATTAAAACACAGACTAGGAAATTCCTTGGCGCCCCAGCAGTGTTCTTACTCTGGAAGTGCATCGGAAAGCGTGATTACTCCTCCACATTTCAGGGGAATTAACATGGGCAGACAGGGAGCGGCTCAGAGGAACTCCCTGGGGCTGTTCTTTTAAATTTTCAACACACGTAGGCAAAATGCTACTATCAAGCAACACCGGTGCTGAGCTTTGTGCAACAGGAGCTTATAGCTGGGATTTGAACTGTGAAAGCTGGCACAGACACCGTGGGCCGAATGCCCTCCTTCTGCAGGGTAACCATTCTATGAAATGTCAGCTCATCCAATTAGCGGTGCTCCCCATTTTCCAGACATTAAGATCGACTGCTTGAAAATTGGTAGTGTTATGAGCTGATCTCCTTACACGTGCATACTTGCAGCAAAGATTGCTGGACAGTTTCAAGATTGGGCTCCATGGTTAGTTTTTGCCTCCTTATCCCAAGTTGTGACTCCCCAATTCAGATCAGTTAACAAGGCACGGACTGGGGATTGAACCTGGGACTCCGCTGATCTGTAACATTCAATCACCTACTGAATTAAACAGGTCACTGGTGTATCCATTCTTGCTGTACTTCAGTAAGCATTGTCACTATAATTTGTACATGCTTTTTTCTATCATTTTATTAAAATGCAAGAGATGAAAGTGTAGATTTTCCTGTTACCGCCTGCAAAATACAGGAAAATATGATGGCTAAGAGTGCGCCCTGAATGGAGGAAGAATTGGACAGGGTCCCTTACTGCTTCTTGCAAAACCTAGCCCGATATTCCTGTTTTGTTAGTACCAAGATTATCCAATCTGCCAAAGGACAAGAACAGAAAAACTCACTTCCAGGTGTGACACATCTGAACATGAAGTTTGATTGCAGAAATCAGATTCTCATCGCTATTTCTTTATTGCAATTAGAACCTTGAGGTATCAAGTGAATGCAACAGAAAATTACTTCTACATCTTCTGAGCAAGAACATTCATCTCAGGCATGACAACCAGTTAAAGGTCAACCAGGTTTGAGATGCATTTGCTAGTAGTTTCTTTTTGCTCTTTCAATCCAAGTTTTATTCTGGCATAGTAAAAAATCGTTGGACTAGTACTGCCTCATCAAAATGTAATGCAAACAACTGTTGTATTTTCTTGGGACCTTATGCTGGATGTTTTCCTCAGGTACAGAGTCACCAGCCTGTAACATTAGTGGCCCTCAAGTCCCCTGTGGTCCGAAATGGATTTTTAGCTGCCTAATATTTACATAAATAACAGCGAGACCTAGGGGTTAAACAGAGAACCCTCTCTACTGTATACCAGCTTGATGAATTATCCTGCATGCCACTGCAGGCTGAATGCTCAATCTGACAGACGCTGGCATGGGTGAAAAATTGGTGCCACACTCAACTGCCCATTATAGACACGGCATGACCGGGCAGTTTCTGCAATGTATTAAAGCTGCCAGGGAAACCTGGGCAGTGTGGCCAGGGGAGGCCAAGGTAACTCCATTTTTAGAAATGATTACAAGGAATCCTTAGGTATTCCCTATCGCAATCCTGCCTCTCCCTCCTCCCAACCAGCACTAGCTCTGCAACTCTCCCAGCGCCTTACTGGGAAGACCGACCTCTTGGTTCTCAGGTGGTGTCCAGCTCCTGCTCCATTTCCCACTCCTGCCCGCTGGTCATCCCCACTGTCTTTATGCAGGAGACACATCCGAAGAATTAAGATGAGGGCCAAGTGACCAAGGCCACTCCTGTTCCTCCCAGCCCCACATGGAAAACCTAGGCCTCCTCTACCCCAGCCTCCCTCCTTCCATCCTGCCAGACTCTTGCGAACTTTCCCTCCCTGTGACTTACCCTGTCGCCAGGGTTTGACTGTCTCTCTGCTGCCAGCTGACAGCCTCCTGATGACTGAATTTCTACACCAGTGCACCGATGAACTGCTGCTTCCTGTCCCTTTCAGGTGCACAACATCCAGGGAACATGCAGTGGGGATGGTGGTATATGGATAATGTTACTGGACTAGCAAACCAAAGGCCCCGACTAATTCCCTGGAGACATGGGCAGGATTTTACGGTCCCAGTGGGGTGGCCTGTAAAACTCACCGGGTGGCTTTCCCACTGCCCCACACCACCCCCCCATCTTCCCCCAACCTATCCGCAATTTTAAGGGGGTCTGGAAAGGCCTCGGACCTAGCTTGCTCGCCCTCACCCTAATTGAGGCCATTGCCACTTCCTGCCTGGCTCAATTTTGAGGCTGCCGGGGTGGAGTGGGGGGAAGCCCATTAGGTCAACTTGCTCGGGTATGGGGGGGGGGTGTGGGGGAAGGGGGAAGGAAGGTTGGGGTGGGCACCCTTTCCACATTTCGTGGGGGCTCCTTTCCCTGCTGACCTCTCCATCAAGACCCCCAGCTGCTGTCCTCACCACCCTAGGCTTCACCTCCCTTCCCTGCGATGAGTCCTCCACCCACACCCTGCACTTATATACTCCTGGGCTCCGGGACTTGGACCAGAGCAGTCCCAAGATTCCAAGTCCTGGCCACTGCTACCGCTGGCATTGCTGGCACTGCAGTGCTGCCAGCCAATCAAATTGGCAGCTCTCTGAGGCCGGACTTCTGCCTAAGTGAGGGGCAGAAGTTCCATCTCCAGCCAATTAACACCCCTCGGAGCGTTAAAAGGCTGCAGGGCAGCTGTGATTGGTGGGATCTCCTCACCCATTGCCAGCCACTCCTGGGGGTGACTCCTCCCTAGACAGTAAAAACACAGACTTTCCTCAGTGGAAGCAAACACATGGAAAACACTGTTCGGAAAAAATCACTGGCCGTACTGTGAAAGAGTTGGCATATATGTGTGCTTGTTTCTAAAATGGTGGCAGTAGAGCATCAACAATAAGGCAGGGCTGAGGGGTAGAGCATGGCTCAGTTTGATATTCTTTGCACTGTTCGACAGCTCACAGTCCTCATCATTGAACTGCACCACCTGAAGAGGGCTTATCAGGCACTCTCCCAAAGTGTGGACTGTCCTGAAGGCAGTTTATCAGCTGATTGGATAAACAGGCTACAATTAATTAAGGTTAGTACATCGCGCTGTAAATCTGCCAGAAATTGAATATTTTTATACCGCCAATAAGATGAAGTATTCATCCAGAAAGATATTAATTCAGAAATTACTGTGTGACATCAGAGTGTGGACACTTAGCATAGTTGTACAACATTCTTTAAAGTGGCATTTTAACTGAAGTGTTAAATTAAGTTAGTGCCTCTGTAAAAATCACAAAGTAATGCCATCCAGGCATATTAAAGTCTCGCAGGAACCTTCAGATCGGCTGGTGACAAAAGAAATGCCATCACAAAGTGTGTAAGACAACCTATTGCTCCAGAAAGGCAGGCTGACTGCATCAACCTCTTTAAAAAGTGGGAGACGCTAAAGTCATGAGCCAGTTGTGAACGTGAAAGTGTAAGAAAACTGTGGTTGTCCTCAAGCTTCACCCACCAGTTATCTGGGTTCAGACTCTCGATTTTCAACTCCAGGTAGTTCCTGCACAGTTGGCTGCAGCAAGCCTCTGTACTAGATGCCATGGTTGAGAAAGAGAACGCAATAACAAAATGTACAGCGTGCAGCAGAGGGGCTTAAATTCCTCAGCGTCCCAAACCGGGCATGAACCCAGCAGTGAAAGGAACGGTGCACCGAAACAGAGAGGAGGTATTTAAATTTGGCCCTGGGTCTCACCA
The DNA here is from genome assembly GCF_017639515.1 of Carcharodon carcharias. Classification (NCBI taxonomy): domain Eukaryota; kingdom Metazoa; phylum Chordata; class Chondrichthyes; order Lamniformes; family Lamnidae; genus Carcharodon; species Carcharodon carcharias. The sequence continues at coordinate 19,139,207 of NC_054467.1, read as the reverse complement.
GAATAAATCAAGTGAGCTGGGAGCACCAATGAGGCACTACACTGCAGGTTTTCTGTCAGGACCTTTCAAATTCTGGCTTCCATCAAGGCCCAGGGGTAAGTCCAGAAATGGGAAGAGGCGATCAAATGGCAGACCGATGGAGCCGGTTTTATTTAGCAAAGCTAGGAGAGCTCCTGCTTCTTCCAACTCCACAAAATACTAAACAATTTTCATGTTTTCTCGGCCTTCTTTCCATTGCCTCTAGCAATCCCTTGAAGAACCCAATGCTTTGGCTGCTCAAGACCCAGAAAGTCTGACACCTTAAGTTCTGACAAATGGATTTAGGTGACCAGGTCTGAAAGGTTGAACAGACAGGTCTTGACTGCATTAGCAGTGGCCTGAAGTCCCATGCAGATTGAGCACAGTTGTCTACATTGCTAAACTGGTTATTGTTGTGCCTATTTTAGGCCTGTGAAGTACGCAACTATTTTAAATTAAGGCCTCAAAACATAAAAGTCTATTCGGTATAAATAGATTGGGTGGAAAGTTTGAGTGAGACTTTTGTGAATTCTACATTCAAAATTGACAAAATGTGTATCAGCCATTAATTAGCATAAATCACAAATCTATGTCAACCTACAAAAATGATGGACAAGAAAAGAGAAACTGGTCTATTAAGCCTGCCCTACACCATGACAGTGGGCCCATCATAACCCCCTCCCACCTCACCACCACCCCACCCTCCCATCCCACTTCCTCAAGTGCACTCCTACAGCCAATGGAGAGGCAAAAAAACAGAAAACAACCCAGAGCCAATAAGGGGAGAAATGTCCTCTAAAACCCCCTCCAACAAACTCCCCCATCCCCCAGGCTATCCAAACCAGTAGAGGATAACACATGGCTCAATATTACTTGTGTTGTACTTGATACAATCCTTGCCCCAGCCCAGCTTCCTCTTGAAGACAGAGTTGGGAATATATTCCAAAGGCTGACTGCTCACCCGAAAGGGAGCATCCTCTTGCCACCCAGTTTATTCTTACTCTTACAAAGTTTAAACTCATCTCCCCAGGCCGTCCCCATTCTGTTAAACTGAAATAATATATCAATAGGGGCTCTCTCCAGCTCATTAATTATTTTATCGACCTCGGTCAGGTCACCTCTATTCGAAACTACTCTAAACTAAATAGACCAAGCTCCTTGAGCATCCCCGATTTTAATCGCTCCACCATTGGTGGCCGTGCCTTCTGTTGTCTAGGCTCTAAGCTCTGAAAATACCCTCCCTACACCTCAGCCTCTACACCTCTCTTTCCTCCTTTAAGACACTCCTTAAAACCTATCTCTTTAACTAAGCTTTTGGCCAACTGCCCTGATACTTCCTAATGTGACTCGGTGTCGTTTTTGTTTTATAATGCTCCTGTGAAGCGCATTGGGATGTTTTAATATGTTAAAGGTACTACATAAATATAAGTTATCGTTACTGTTGCACAGTAAACGCCAGCTGCTTTAATTTCAGTGCAACATTATTCATATATAACATTTCTCTCTAAATAGAATGAACCTTTTCCCCAGTGAGACACACCTTCACACTTAGTTGTTCTGCAGCCAAGGTCAAGATAACCTTTTCTTAGTCTTCCCTCTTGGCTTGAATGTGTGTATTCACCCTTCCCTGATGGAAATGAATGGTCCCAGATGGCAAAAAATTATATCTGTCTCCATATTTATATTGGAATAAAACCTTGCACTGCAGAGCAAATTGTAGAGCTCTGTATTGTTCTATATATTTTACCGAAATTCACTGCTTTACCGGTATTCAGAAAGTTTGGAAGGAAACAAAATGTCATTCAGACAACCCCATCAACTTAGGCCTGAATCTTCTGGTCGGTGTGCGGGAGTGGGACCTGCTTGCCGACATGTAAAATGATGCACGGTGACATCAGGCGTGTGTCCCGTTGTCACCGTGCGTCATTCCGATCTTCAGTTCGGCAGGCGTGCACCAGAGTCGGCTGCGTGCCCGCCAAACTGTCAAAGGCCTATTAAGGCCATTTAAAAACTAATTGAAATAATTAACAGAGCCGGGCAGGCGAAGAGCCCAGGCGGCCTTCACACTTTTCATGGAACCTCATCCACAGGCAGGATGAGGTATCATGAAGGGTTTATAAATGTAATAAAAATTTTTAGCGAAATTCATTGACATGTCCCAGCTCTTATGTCACCGTCACGTGAGGGGACATGTCTGAATAATTTTCTTTTCTTCAACTTTTCCAAATCAAATTAACCTCCCTGAGGCATGGAGCTGCCTCAGGGAGATTTCTGCGCTCTTTCAGGCATATGGTTAAAAAAACCGCAGGCCCCAACTCTCCCTCCTCCCCCCACCTGCCCAGGTAGCGCTAAGTGCTTCCGGGTGTGCGTCACACGCTGGGTAGGCCTTAATTTGCCCACCCATGCAAAATGGCGGCACGCAGCCAATCATGGGCAACAATTGGCTACGCATCCACCCACGCCCACTCCCGAACTGCCTGCCCGACAGGGAGAAAATTCTCCCCTTAGTGGTTTTTTTTTGGTCAATGCTGAGTGCTGCATTGATTTTAATTTTGGATCACAGAGTTTTCAGTTTATGGCATGGACTGTCTCTCACAAATAGTAAACCTGCACTTTTATTGTATTGACTCACCGGTTAGGTTCCAACTTCAAGACTGTATTGAAGACATTGGATATGTAACGCCAAACTGTTTTGTTTTGTTAATAGAATGCTGTTGAAAAGATTAAAACCCATCAGGTGAAGCTAAAGCTTTTGAAAGAGGAAAACGAACAATTAGTTCAAAAGTCAAGATGTGAATCATTGCAAAATATGGAAGATAAAGTATTTGCGTTGAAGGAGGACATTCAAGCAAAAACACAAAAGGTGCGTGAAGTTTAAACCAGGAGCTGAAGTTTGGGAAAGTTTGTGGTTGTGGTTGCTGCAGGTCAAACATCTCAGTTCCAGGACATCACTGCAGGGGGAGAATTTTCCCCCCATCGGGGGGGTTGCAGGGTGGGCACCAACCCGATTGGTGCCCCTGTTTTAAGTGGGCGGGCCTTAATTGACATGACGCGCGCCCGGAAGCGCTGAGCGCTCCCTGTGCGGGCGGGGGAGATACCCTGAGCCAGGACCTGCGCCGTTTCGCACATGCGAGCAAAAGAGCACAGAAATCTCCTGTAGGGGTGTCTCAGGGAGATTAGTTTAAGTTTTAAACATTTAAATATAGAAATTTAAGAATTTTAGAATATGTCTCCTCATGTGACAGCTGGGACATGTCAATGAATTTTTAAAAAAATTTTATTCAATTTTTAAACACTTCAGGAAACCTCATCCCGCCTGTGGATGATGCTCCATGGAAAATGCAAAGGCCGCCTGGGCTCTTCACCTGCCCACCGCCAACCTTAAAGCTGGACAGGCAGCATTCTAAACTGCTTTAATTGATTTCTTAATGGCCTTTATTAGCCATTGACATTTCGGCGGGTGCGCAGCTGACTCCCGCGTGCGCCCACTGAACAAAATATCGCAATGACGTCGGGACGCACGTCCGACATCATCATGCATCATCTTACGTGTCGGCGAGTGGGCTCTGCCCCCGATCACCGACCCGAAAATTCTGCCCCAGGAGTTCGTCAGGCTAGTGTCCCAAGTCCAACCATATTCAACTACATCATCAGTGATCTTCCCTACATCATTAGCCCAGAAGTGGGGATGTTCGCTGATGATTGCAGATGATTGCACAATGTTCAGCACTATTTGCGACTCCTCAGATACTGATGCCATCTTTGTCCATAGGCAGCAAGATTTGGACAACATCCAGGATTGGGCTGATAAGTGACGAGTAACATTTGCACCATACAAGTGCCAGGCAATGACCTTCTCCAATAAGAGAGAATCTAACCATCTCTCCTTGACTTGCAAAGACATTACCATCACTGAATCCCCCACTATCAACATCCTGGGTGTTACCACTGACCAGAAACTGAACTGGACTAGCCATATAAACACTCAAGAAGCTCGATACCATCCAGAACAAAGCAGCCTGCTTAACTGACACCCCATCCACCACCTTAAACATTTACTCCCTCCACCACTGACAGGCAGTAGCAACAGTGTGTACCATCTACAAGATGCATTGCAGCAACTCACCAAGGATCCTTCAACAGCATCTTCCAAACCTGTGACTTCTACCACCTAGAAAGACAAGGGCAGCAGATGCATGGGAACACCTTCCAAGCCACATGCCATCTTGACTCGGAACTAAATCGCCATTCCTTTACTGTCGCTGGGTCAAAACCCTGGAACTCCCTTTCTAATAGCATTGTGGGTGCACCTACACCACATGGATTGCAACTGTTCAAGAAGGTGGTGAGCCACCAACTTCTCAAGGGCAATTAGGGACATGTAATAAATGCTGGTCTAGCCAGTTTAGAATGCTGCCTGTCCAGCCTTAAGGTTGGTGGGCAGGTGAAGAGCCCAGATGGCCTTTGCATTTTTCATGGAGACTCATTCACAGGCGGGATGAGGCTTCAGCCCATATCCCATGAATGAATTAAAAAAAACTTGTGATTCTGATAACACTGTGGGGAAAAAAAAATCTTCTATCCTCCCAAAGTAACAGAAAATTACTTCCCACCTTGTTTAATGTATGTTATATAAAAATCATGGCATATTGAAGAGTCATAACAGTACAACTGGTCTCCTTTTGGCCCATCAAACCCACGTTAGATTCATAATTCTATGGGTAGAACTTAATGCTCTCCCCCATTGTGATGTTGCTGAAATGTATGTAGTGCAATGTTCTGATTAGCATACCACTGAATATGTATATAGCTCAATTACATCATCACCAAAGGAAGTGATGCAAGACAGTAGGTTGCAGCAGCGTTGATCCCGATTGCATATGCATGTGGAGCTCTCCTGTGACCCTGTATATAGTCTCTCATTGACCAATACTGTTACTATTCATCAATATGTGATTGTTAAGTTTGTGTTAGAGACCAGTGATAAAAATATTCTGAGGCGAGTTTCTTGGCATTTAATAGGGCGGCAGGGTCATGGGGACCCCTCCACTTCCCGACTCTGCCCCAATTAAGTCCAGCACAGGAAGGCTTGTGGACAGCCTTCAAGCCATCCTGTAGCCAATTGAGGCCATTAAGTGGCCACAGGAAACCCTAGAAGCAAACGCTGTCAGGATGGGGGTGTTGCAGTGGTGGACCCTTGTTCAAAGCACTCAATGCCTGATTGAGGGACCCAGCATTGGAAAGGGGCAGGCCCTGCTGAGAGCCAACCCCCTGACCCTGCTGCCGACTTCCAGGACCCCCATCCCACCAACACTAACCCATGGCCTGAGTCCTTCAGTGATCCTTGGTCTTGGATTGGTGCATTGCTGGCAGCATCCCCAGTGGTGCTGACTGCAATGGCAGCCGTCAGCCTGTGATTGGCCAGCAGCTCTTTGGGGGGGGCGGTGGGATATCCTCTCTTGGGGTCCTTGATCCCTGGTAAGGCCTGCCACTACTCAGTTAAGTGCCTGATTTACTCTTAATTTGGTGGGCCTTCCAAAAGGAGGTGACATGGGTCTCTCGCCAGCTCTCCAGCTGTCAGCCGAGATTTCTGACTCCTGCATTACGTACCACCCTGTGTTTGGAATCTGGATTGTTGGAGTTTGCTTTTAGTTTAATCCATTTTAAACAATCCCCAGAAATTCTTTGTGCTATCTCAAATTTATCTTGAATACTCCATTTAGGATTAAGGTAGAAATATTTTTATTTGATGATGATCTCAGTTCTGGAAGCTGACTGCATCCATGTGGAATAATATAGACAATTGAAAAGGGCACTCAATAGAACACATACCTCCACAACATTATTAAAATTATTCAGCTCTTTATTGAGGCTTTTCTCTGCCTGGTTGATGCTCGACAAAGTTGAAAAAATAAATCTTTTTAAGAGCTTCCATCTCTCTGAGGAGGCATCAGGCCAATCCACATCAAACAACCTGCTCTGAAAACCCTGCTCACATTTTGACAGCTGTGACCATTTGCACCACAGCAGCTGAGACAACCCACAACATTCTAAAACAATCAACAACATCCTAAATGAAACAACCCACAACATTCTTTAAAAAAATGTCCATTCACCTACCTCCCAATGTTAACGGATAGATCCTTTTAAAGTTTCCAAAATTGAATCTGGATCTGTATCTTCACCAAAAACTAACCAGTTCTTCCTTGGGCCATACCCTATCTGTGTACCAAGTTTCATTGAAACCTGTCCATTAGTTTTTGATATATATTGTTTACAGACAAATGGGGCCTAAAAAAATTACCTCTGCCATGTAAGAATTGAAGTATACTGTTAAGAAATAGAGATAGTTAAGAAGTTATACTTGTGTTTGTGACTGTTAGAAATGATTTTTAGTTTTAATATTTAAGTTTGATTTGATTTCTGTGTTTTTGTGTTAAGAAAAGGTCAAGTTGAGTTTTACTTTCACTTTAAAAGGTGCCTGCATTTCTAATGAGAGTTTACAACTGTAAGAGAAGTTAAGCAAACACAAGAGTAGGAAAACTGGGCTGTTGCCTAGCAACAGGGGTCCAGAGAGGCAGGTCCCTCCCACAGCCACATATAGAAGAAACTAGAAACAACAGTTTGATTTGGAAGCTGTTTCATCTCAGTTGGTTTGAAGACAGCTGTCAAGCAGAAACAATCTAGAAGGGGCAGATAGCCAGTCCCAAGATAAAGAAAAAAGTCTCCAAGAATCCAGGGGAGTAGAACAGGAGAAAGTCCCAAGCAGACCTTCTAGTCAAGGGAAGGACAGGAACCTGGAAAAGGTCCTGTTAAGTGAAGTTAAGAACGAGGGACAGAGAAAGGCTCCAAACTTCAAGCTTAAAGAGATAAAGGCTTGTGAGAAGTCAGAAGGTCCAAAGATGCATCTGAAGGTCTGTAACTCTTTGCTATGGGCATGTGAAGCAGTGGTATACTGTTGACAGCTGAGTCAGTGAGAGGGAGTGCATGGAAGAAAGCTTGAATGCATGTAGTGACCCAGGGGAGAGAAAAATCGGAAGGAGAGTTTGAGACCCTGGAGGTGAACCCTTGCGGAAGGCATCTGAGAGAAAGTGTTGGTTTGGAAGAAGATTCTAAGGCGAGTTCTTGGTAAGTGGAGATTGGAAACCCTTGCAGAATTCAGTGAGACTGGTTGGCTCACGGTCTAACAAGCACCTGGGGGTGTGGGTTGAAGAGAGATCCATAGCATCTGCCTGGGGTGGCCTCTGTCACTTGGTTTCAGAGTGTGGTGTGTCTGACCACAGGTGGCCAATTGGTTTAAATGGACTGCACTTCCTGTGAACATTAGAGTATAAGAGACCTTTTGTAACCTGTGTTATCCTTACAAATCTGTAAATACCTGTATATGTATAGTTGTGGGTGAAGAAGTATTTTAATATAGTTCATCTTTTCTTGTTTAATAAATGTTTTATACTTTTGTTAAAAGCTCATTAGCTGACTCCGGTGACTCTGTTCAGTAGCCCCTCTCCACGTATCTAAACAAAGAAATAAAAGTTAGGATCTATCAAGCTGGGTTCCACTCTGGGATCACACTTGTCCAGAGGTAGCTTCAGCTGTGGATCATAACAATACAAACAGCAGATTTCCACATTATTTACATATTTACAAGATCATAGGTCAATTTATGAAAATTAGCAATGTATCAATGATGTTATACAACAGACATAATGAGCCTATCAATGTAACTGTAACTTGAACCTAATACAATGGAAACACTCTCATTCTTTGGTATTTTATAATCATTGCACTGTTGCAATGCTTTCTTGTTGAATTCTTTTCGAAAGTGTCATTGTGCAACACTGGCAACAATGTTGGTAATTACAGTGATGTAACTGGCACTGGGAAGAGTGTTCAAACTGATTTGCAATAGGCATGACTTAAATCTAAATTTTGTCACAAGCTGCACAAGGTTAAGTGAAATGGATGGAGTGCCTCATGTGGAAGGAGCGGGCCAGCAGTGTAAGATAGTCACTAATAAATCCAGATCGGGAGAAATATCTTTTGTGGTGAGAATCCGGAATTCACTAGTGCATGGCATGGTTGAGGTGAACATCATAGATGCATTTAAGGGAAAGCTGGATAAACAAATGAGGGGAATAGGGCGAGAGGACTTGGGGTTGGAGGAGGCTCATGGGGAGCATAAACACTGACATGGACTTGTTGGGCTGAATGGTCTGTTTCTGTGCTGTGGACTTGATGTAAGTGCATCCTTTTAATGCAGTAGCCTCCAAGATGACCAGGGAATACATCAGGTTACCTGCCAGAAACGGTCTGAGAAGCAGGTGAGTTACAGAATACTCAAACACGGGCTTGTCAGTCCAGAGAGAGACAGACGTCAGCACAAAACAAGAACCAGTGCCCTCATTATGTACGTGTCTTGGGAATAGCTAACAAAACTGCCTTTAAACTGTTGGAATTTGTCAGTTAGTCAAGATGTTGAGACTAACCAGCAACGCAGCCTTAACAGCCAGGGACAAAATAAAGTTTAAAAATAGAGGCTTTGATTTATTTAGCATGTCTTCACATTCACAATAACATTCACAAACCATATGTCACTAAATATGCAACCGCCTTTGCCCAACAGTTGCCAGCTCTACATGACCAAAAGACAAGGAGCAATATAAACCTGTACATACGTCATTGTAGTCAGAGAGCATGTGCCAGACAGTTAACAATAAACAATGATCAAACTGTGTGCCTGCATTTCTGAAAGACTTAACTGTGTCTAAACTTTCTAGAACTCTAACAGGTATCATGGGGCCAGTTTAACAAACGCACATTGCTGGCCAAGTATCGTACCTGCCAACCCGTTTTACTGTGATGGTCTCCTTAGGAGCCTGCTTCCTTCTGAGGCAAACAGTGCTTCCCTCCTCCACCTAACTTTCTGCACAAGCACTTTGGCAGCTTCATGCCTCCATTATGGACCTTTCTGCAGACTTTCTAGGCAGTTTTTTAACTTCATGGGTGGTAATTAATCCATGTGGGGGCCCTGACTGCCAGCTGGAGAGCTGGTGAGAGCTGCGCGTAAATTCCTTTGGGGAAGGCCTGCAATGCCAAGTGCCAATAAAGTGGCCAGCGGCTGGTCTTCCCCAGGATCAATGACTGAGCCAAGCAGAGGACGGCTGCGCTGCATTGCAGGCAACGCCACTGGGGGAGTGGTGGCAGCATCAGGTAATGCACCCACCGGAGGCCCAGGATCAAACGAGGGACGCAGGGTCAGTGAGGGGCCCAGCCACAGGTGAGTGAAGGCAGGATGGGTACCATGTGGGGGTCAGCAGCAAGGGCAGGGGTGGGATGGGTGGCTCTCAGCGGCAAGCACCCTGTCCCCCGTCCCAAACGCCCCCTTCCCAATGCTGGGTCCCTCAATCAGGCATTAAGTGCATTTGAACAAGGGAGCACCCCCAGGAACCTGCAAGCAAACAGTACAGGGTTTGCTTTTCAGGCTCCCAGAGGGCAACTGTCCTGCCTGCCACTGGTGGTGGGCATTAGTTGCCCACTAAAGAGCACCAATTGGTGGTGGTGTGGGAAGGCTGTCCGCGAGCCTTCCTGCCCCAGACTTAAATGGGACAGATGGGAAGGCAGCAGGGTCCCCACCTGGCACCCTTCTGCCCAATTAAATGCCCCCCACCTTCATATACAACTTGAGGCAGGGCGTTAAATTCATATATTCACTCCATATACTTTTAACCTGTTGCCTGTATTAATTTAAGTCTGGTGCTTTCTTTAAGCTGCTACAATTCTTTAAATACTGCAGCAGCATGCTAGATTCCATTGACCCCAAAATGATGGGCTCCCAAGCAGAAACATTCATAATGTTGGAAGCTGATCATGAATATTTGCCTTCCAGTGCATTAACTTTCCTATTAAAGTTCAACCCCTCAGTACACTATCTCTCCCATCATAATATCTAATGGTAATTCTCTGCCTCTGTTACTTTTGTTTGGTAGATTATTGGAAACTTTTTTCAAGCTTGTTAACGTTTTGAATATCAAAAATTCATCCAACAAGCAAATGTTTCATTATATGCTGCAGCACTGTCAGGACTCGAATGTAAGAAGATATATATATCTAGAAGCAGGATTGCCAGTAGTTCTGGTGTCCTATTTGTTCTGGGAAACTTGTCTCCTTTTTGTGAGTTCTAACAGCTTGTTTCAATGTTAGTTGGCAGCTTTGGGTGCACAGACAAGACTGCAGCAGGACCAACACAAAATCCTTTTGACAGGTTCGGAACAATTCAATATTATTCTTACTTTCCATTCATGTTTCATGTTAATTTGAGAATTGTTTGAATTCCTAGTTGTGAGCTTCATAATGCTACCAATGTGTTGTGATGCGCAGATAAAGCAGCCTTGGGCATGCATCCGAAAGCAATGGGTGGACTCCAAGGTTGTGAGAAAATGGGCAACGTTACAAGAAGAATGGGGGCAAGCACTGCAGAAGCTGAAGTGAAACCTGAAAAAGCCTTACACAGTGGAGAAAATGACTATCAGAGATGTTGAGTAAACTTTCCTTCAGATGCAACCTCTGCCAATATTATACTTTAATTACTATGTCGTAGAATTATGCAGGGTCAATACATTTCTCTAACTCAACATTATATTGTAACACTAAGGAATGGGTTAGTACACTGCCATTTCTCTTTTGAGACTTGGGTTTAAATCCAGACTGATGAAACTAAAGTTTCCACACTCTGTTAAGGACTTGCATGAAATCAATTTAAGTAGTCTTAATTTAAGCTCTAGCATAGCACGAAACCAAAGGAACTCAGGAACTCTGCTCACATTGAGTAATCATAGTCAGACAAGAATGTAGACATGTGACAGTGGGGCAAGTAGGTGCACTTTTTTAAAGTAGGGTTTAGGACCTATTGTTCAGGAAAAGCTGAGGGGAGCTTACCCAGCATTTGCTCTGAATTATAACTGACCTGGAAATATTTCATGCTAACTACATTTATCTTGATCATGAGTAATCTCACCAAAACAGATTCATCAGTGCTGGATCATGACCCCAACACCAATCATCAAGCCTTCGTTTCTGAGACTGGCTAGGATCTGGAGTATGTTGTCTGTGAGTGAGGTGGAGGAAGGTTCAATCGACCATTCAAGAGGGAAATGGATTATTTTCTGAAAAGGAAGAATGTGCAGGGTCACAGGGAGAAGATGAAGGAATGGCACTATGTGAATTGCATGTTCAGCGAGCTGGCACAGACACAATGGGCTGAATGGCCTCCTTTGCTGTACTGGGTACTATCCAACTGTACATAGGACCTGTCACAAGACAGAACAATCTCAAGCCTGACATATGAGACAAATGAACTACTTACTGGGGAATAGTAGCTGAGGTGGTTTCCCATTGTGTTCCTCAAAGTTTTTATAATCAGAGTACTTTCAGGCTTTATAGATATGGACATACAAGTGAAAAGAAGTAATACATTTATGCAAGGCACTCCAAGTTACAGTTGGAATACTATGCACAGATTATATGTGAAACTTCATAGAGAATCACCAACATGATAACAAACTATAATTATGAAGAGTGTTATGATATAGCAGGTGGTAATTGTCGGGCTGACCAAATCCCAAAGGGAAACTTGGTCAAGCTATCACAACGATTTGCAGTTTATTATGAGAAGGTAGTGAAGCCACAAGTAAAGATTCCACTACCACTTCTGGAAATTTTAAATATTAAATTAAAACATTTATCAACTAAAGAAAAGAAAAACTTAAACATACAAAATTACAGTTACACAGTTAAATTTAGTCTTATAACATTTCCCAAAAGATTTCTATTTCACTAGACTAGACAAATAAACACCCTTTTCAGGCAACAGTCCCTATGGATTCTTAATCTAAAAAAAATCCAGTAACATTACCTCAAGGCACCCACTGTTGCTATGGGGAGGTATTTCATATGAGCTTCTCTCTCTCTCTTACTTGACACTGGAAATCAAATGATTGTAACAAAATCTTGCTTTCTGGAAAACAAACAAACACTTCTCTGGGGTGGCCACAGGCTGCTTACTTTCCAGATCTGTCCTCGCACAGCACACTCTTCAAGATAGCACATGGCCACTTTCAGGCAACTTTCAATCTTTCCTTAAAAATGTTTTTTTCACTTTCATCTTTAAACCCATTGTTCATAACTTTCTTTGGAAGTTACTATTTCCAGAATATAAAAATCTTTCATGTTGTCTTTATAGCTACTACTTTCAGGAAAAATAAACTTAATAACTTTGCTTTATTTGTTTATGATCTTTGCCAGTTGTAAAACTTCCTTTTATTTCTCTTTGAAATTCAACAGTTAAAAATTCAACTCCTTATTTATCTCCTAATGCAAATTCCTATTCATGTCATATTTACTTTTGTTCCCATCTTAGCTTGTTCACCTCCACTTCAAAATGCCTACATTACACCTAACCCTTTTATGATTTGAACCTTTCAGTCTGACTGTCTTCAGTTTAATTAAATTAGTCACACAAACACACACACACACACACACACAGCCCCCAAAGCCTGCTTCACATTATCCCACAGTAATATTGGAAAAAATGATATTTTCTTTACAAGAGAGATCTCAGATTCTAGAATTATTTCCATTAAACAGTGAAGAGCAAGAGGAAAGCTAATAGAGGTTCTTTGAAATTACAGTTTTTAAAATTGTGAAGATTTTTGATAGACCAAGAATAACAACAGCTTGCATTTTTATTGCGCCTTTAATTTAATAAAACCACTCAAGGTGCATCTCAGGAATATTTTAAAGCAAAATTTGACACTGAGACCAGAATTAGAGGACTGCAGATATTTAGCAAGGTTGTGGGATTTGAAGAGACTAGAGATAGTGAGTGGTGAGGCCATGGAGGGATTTAAAAATAAGGGTAAACATTTTACATTGGAGGCGTTGCTTAACTGAAGCCATTGTAGGTCAGTGAGTTCAGGGGTGCTGGGTGAATGGAGCTTGGTGCAAGTTAGAAAAATGGGCAGCAGAGCTTTGGATGGCCCAAGTTTATGGAGGGTAGAACATGACAGGCAGTCAGAAGTGCTTTTTAATAATTAAGTCTAGAGATATCAAAGGCATGGACAAGGGTTTCAGCAGCAGATGAGGCAGAGGCAGAGTCAGACGAGGTAGTGACGATGCAGATATGGGCTCGGAAGCCCATCTCAGAGTCAAACAAGACCCCAAGGTTCCAAACAGCCTGGTTCAGCCTTAATATAGTGAATTGCTGCTGTGAATAGTGAAAGGCTATTTCCTCTGGGTGGTAAGAGAAGGTTGTTTTATTAGGAAAGATTGGACTGACTGGGCTTGTTTCCGCTGATGTTTAGAAGAACCATAGAACTATAGAAATGATACAGCACAGAAGGAGGCCATTCAGCCCACCTTGTCCATGCCAGTCTGAGGACACCCAGGTGCCCTTTCTAATCCCACCTTCCTGCACTCGGCCCATAGCCCTGCAGCTTACAGCACTTTAGGTGCAGATCCAGGCACTTTTTAAAAGAGTTTAAAGTTTCTGCCTCTACCACCAACTTGAGCAGCGAATTCTAGACACCCACTACCCTCTGCATAAAAACGTTCTTCCTCATGTGCCCCCTATGCCTTCTGCCACTTATCTTGAATCTATGCCTCCTGGTTCTAGCATCCTCCGTCAAAGGAAACCATTTTATCCTGTCCACTCTATCTATTCCCCTCATAATTTTGTACACCTCAATCAAGTCACCTCTCAGCCTTCTTTGTTCCAGGGAAAATAACCCCAACCTATCCAATCTCTCCTCGTAGCTACACTTTTCTAACCCTGGCAACATTCTTGTAAACCTCCTCTGCACTCTCTCCAGAGCTATTACATCCTGCCTGTAATGTGGTGACCAGAACTGCACACAATACTCCAGTTGTGACCTCACCAGTGTTTTATACAATTCCAACATTATATCCTTACTTTTATATTCTACACCACTGCCAATGAAGGAGAGCATTTCATATGCCTTGTGAAGAGTGAGGGGTGATTTGATTGAAGTATACAAGATTCTGAATGGTCTTGAGAAGGTGGATGTGGAAAGGATGTTTCCTCTTGTGGGTGATTCCAGAACTAGGGGGCATTATTTTAAAATTAGGGGTCACCCTTATAGGACAGAGATGAGGAGAATTTTTTCTCTCTGAGGGTTGCGCGACTTTGGAACCCTCTGCCTCAGAAGTTGGTGGAGGCGGGAGAAGGAGATAGATTCATGTTGGGCAAGGGAATCAAAGGTTATCGGGAGTAGATGGAGTTATGGAAATCGAAACACAAGCAGATCAGCCATGACCTTATTGAATGGCAGAGCAGGCTTGAGGGGCCGAATGGTCTACACCTGTTCCTATTTCTTATGTTTCTTATATTCTTATGACAAGGGATTATCAATTTAAAATTGTAACTAAGGGGAGAGAGAAAATAAGTTCCTTTATAGAGAAAAATAATTGAGCCTGGAATGCACAGGGAATGGTTGAGGCAGACTCCATTTTGTAGGTTTTAAGGGAAAATTGGTTGGCTATTTGATTGCAGGGTAAGATGCAAAGTTGCAGGAAGAGAGTAGGACAGTAGGAATAGTTTGAGATTGCTTTAACAAAGAACCAATGCAAACACAATGGATCAAGTGGTCTCATTCTGTCCCTTTAAACTCTGTGGTTCTGGTTACCTTGACTTGTTTCCCAACCTCAGGGTCAGGGAGGTCAGCTAAAGGATCTGCACCACGTGCCCAATCTGACATTAACTAATGTAGCCGAGGCTTGGAATGGAAACTGGGACCTTAGTCATCAATATGGCTAAGATATTTACGGTGTAAAGTTGTTTAGGAACACAAGACTTAGGAGCAGGCTTGGGCCATTCAGCCCATTGAGTCTGCTTTGCCATTCGATAAGATCATGGCTGATCTGGTTGCGGTCTTAACTCCACTTTCCTGCCTGTTGCCACCCTCCCCACCTACTCCGCCATGACACTTTACCCTCGACTCCCTGGTCTATCAAAAATCTATCTCACTCACCCTTGATTAAATTCAATGATCCAGCCTTCATTAGAGATGAGCAATAAATGCTGGCATTGCCAGTGACACCAATATGAGAGGTTATTAAGGAAAATAAAAGCTCATGGTGTAGGGGCTAACATATTAGCATGGATAGAAGATTGGCTGGCTGGCAGAAAGCAGAGGGTTTGCATAAATGGGTATTTTTCAGTTTGGCAGGATGTGACGAGAGGAGTCCCACAGGAGAGTCAGGGCCTGCATTCTTTCGCACGTGTGTGGTAGACCACAACAATCTCCCTGAGGCATGGAGCTGCCTCAGGGAGATTAAGTTGATAATAAAACTTTTTAATGAAGGAAGTAAAAAATCATTTAAACATGTCCCAGCTCATGTGACAGTGTCACATGAGCTGGGACATGTTTGTGAATTTTGCAAAATTTAATTAATTATTTTATGAAATCTTCAGGAAGCCTCAACCCACCCGTGGATGAGGTTTCCTGAAAAACACAAAAGCCGCTTGGGCTCTTCGTCTGCCTCCTGCCAACCTTAAGGTTGGACGGGCAGTATTGCTAACAACTTAAATTGCTCTTTTTAATGGCCTTAATAGGTGTTGACAGTTCAGCAGGTGCGCAGCCACCTCCAGTGCGCGCCCGCCGAACGAAATATCGACATGACGCGCGATGATGTCGGGACACACGCTCGTTATCATCGCAAGTCATTTTAGGTGTCGGCGTGTCAGGCCCATCCCCACACGCCAATGGCAATATTCTGCCCTTGGTCACCTTATTTAAGGAAGGATGTAAATGCGTTGGAGGAGGTTCAGAGGAGGTTTAGTAGATTAATACCTGGAATGATTGGTTTGTCTTATGAAGAAAGGTTGGACAGACGTGACTCGTTTCCACTGGAGTTTAGAAAAGTGACTGATTAAGCATATAAGATCCTAAATGGCCTTGACAAGGTGGACAAGAAAAGGATGTTTCCTCTTGTGGGTGAGTCCAGAACTAGAGGGCTCTGCTTAAAATTAGGGGTCGTCCTTTTAGGACAGAGATGAGGAGAAACCTTTTCTCGCAGAGAGGTGTGCGACTTTGGAACTCTGCCTCAGAAGATGGAGGAGGCGGGGTCATTGAATATTTTTGAGGTGGAGGTAGATAGATTCTTGTTAGGCAAGGGAATCAAAGGTTATCGGGGTTAGATGGGAATGTGGAAATTGAAACACAAGCAGATTGGCCATGATCTTATTGAATAGCAGAGCAGGCTCGAGGGGCCAAATGGTCTACTCCTGTTCCTATTTCTTATGTTTATATGTATGTAATGAAGTAAAATAGTCATAACATAAGGAGCCAGCAGGGGGCCAACCAGTGGTTTTAGATTACAAGATGAATGTAGAATATTCAAAGCAAATGAAAGGATACAGTAATAATGGAGAGAGCTCGCAGTGGTTCTGTTTGTATTTAAAAGTAAACACTAAAATCAGTGCCAGTGACCTGGACTTGCAAGGGCAGCAAAGACATTCTTGGATCTCCTTTGGGATTGCCTTAGAGACCGTCATTTTTGCAAAGCTGTAACCAGCTGCTTCAGTTCTCTGAATGGAAGTGTTTAATGCGCTAGTACAATATGTTTGTGAACCTTTATGTATTCATGCTTCACATTGAAAATGTTTGTGATAGTTCAGTCCACTTGTGACTTTAAGATTATTTTAACTATAACTAGAAGGGGCCTGGCAACACTCGGTACCAGGAGCCGAGGGAAGGATGGCAATCCAGACACTGTTGCAATGTGGTTTTCTGGCTTCTATCCAAAAACTGAAGCCAGAAAGCCTCCAGGCTTGAAGATCTTCTTCAGCCCCCCCCTAAGAAGGAATTTGCCTTCTTAGTGCCACCTTCTCCGTGATCACGCAATCTGACCAGGGTGGTCCACACATGTTCGATGAGGAAAATGTGGCAGGAAGCTTGGGAATGCCTTTCCTGTTATTAACATGGTTTTGCTCCATCTGGTTGGAGCTATAGACTCACCCTTGGAAAAATCCTGGAAAATCCCAGAGCGAAGCAAAGTGGGTAGAAACCTGGGGGCACAGATTACTTTGTCCCTTTTCCTCTTTTTTTGCTCTTGGGGAGTGAGCATTCCTCAGCCTCACTAGAGAGGAATGTAAGGCTTAATGCTGGCAGTAACGTAGTGGGGGCAAGGTGATGGGTGTATAGTATTATTGGGCATGGAGTCTGGAGACTGACTCCATATTTGCATTCCATGCAGCCCAACATTCTCCAATGCAATCTTAGGTTCATTAAGGTTCAGAAAATGGTTAAATTAGGGACTACTCCTAGAACTGGAGGGCCAATGCAGTGATCCAGATACCAAGCGTCTGCTTACAATAACTGTATTGCGAAATGTATTGTGCTATTTCTACACTTTATTATGGTTTCCCCACCCCGGAAATCTTCCAAGCATTTTTGTTAATTTTATTTATGTCCAATATCTTGTTTTTCACCATCTCTGTATTGTCACAATGTCATCATGTTTCTAAGGCGTACATTGTTTTGTAAAAATAAAATTAGGGAACTTGAATAAAATGTGTTCACATGGCCGTGTATTTTTGTTTCTGCTTACTTAGCTGATTATTTCAAGTTTTCAACATAAATAGGGACATATTTAATTATATACATGCTCAATATATACAGGAATGCAAACAATGATGTGCACACAGTACATTTAGGAATACAGCCATTATGCACACTCAGTATATACCAGAATGCACTAACTGACAAGCACTCACAATTACATGCAGAAACGCATAGAGTGACATACACTTGGTATATAGTAACGCATGCAACATTATACTTCTCCTTACACACATTTACAAATTCCAATTGATCTTTCTGGAAGCACTGGGATGTTTCTGGGCTGGCAGCAACCTGTAATCCCTACTTCCTCTGATTATCCTTCTCTTAGTCCAGGCAGGAACCCACAAAAATGACATGGATGAGGTTGGCATCATTCCTGTGTCATGACAATGGAATTTAAATTCTCTGACCTGTTGCATTGAGAGCTTTCCACCTACAGCAGGTAATGTGTATCATGCACAATGTAGAAGGGCACAATGCAGGTTTGGGGTAGTGTAGGGATTACCTGGTTGGAGTCATATCCAGCACAAAGGAAGATGGTTGTGGTTGTTGGAGGCCAATCATCTCAGCTCCAGGACGTCACTGCAGGAGTCCCTCACGGTGATGTCCTAGGCAGGTCCATCTTCAGCTGCTTCATCAATGACATTCCTTTCATCATAAGGTCGGAAGTGGGGATGTTTGCTGATGATTGCATAATGTTCAGCACCATTCGCGACTCTTCAGATACTGAAGCAGTCCATGTCCAAATGCAGCAAGACTTGGACAAGAGCAGGTCATTGGCTGGGAGTTCTGCAGCAAGTAACTCACCTCCTGACCCCCAAAATCTGTGCACCATGTACAAGGCACAAGTCAGGAGTGTGATGGAATACTCTCCACTTGCCTGGATGAGTGCAGCTCCAAGCATAGTCAAGAAGCTTGACACCATCCAGGACAAAGCAGCCTGCTTGATTGGTACTTCATTCACAAACATTCACTCCCTTCACCACCAACACGTGGTGTGTACCATCTACAAAATGCACTGCAGAAACTCATCAAGGCTCCTTAAACAGCACCTTCCAAACACACAACCACTACCATCTAAAAAGACAAGGGCAGCAGATACATGGGAACACCACCACTGGAAGTTTTCCTCCAAACCACTTACCATTCTGACTTGGAAATATATCGCCCTTTCATCACTGTTGCTGGGTCAAAATCCTGGAAGTCTTTCCCTAACAGCACAATGGGTGTACCTACACCACATGGACTGCAGCAGTTGAAGAAGGCAGCTCACCACCACCTTCTCAAGGGCAATTAGGGATGGGCAATAAATGCTGGTCTAGCCAGCGACACCCAAATCCCATCAATGACTAAAAAAATGCCTTACTGAATTAGTAATCCAGAGGCCTGGATTGATCATCCAGAGGATGGTAGTTTGAGAATTTGAATCCATACAGTTGCTTGGTAGTACAGAATTTGAATATTGCTGAAAAGGGATACATGTTGCTGAACCTTTTTGTTGTGCGCTCATCAGATCAAATACAGGGGGAGGTGGTAGCATAGTGGTATTGTCACTGGACTAGTATTCCAGACACCCAGGGTAATCTTCTGTGGACCTGTGTTCAAATCCTATGGCAGATGGTGGAATTTGAGTCCAAGAAAAATCTGGAGTTAAAAGTCTGATGGTGACCATGAAACCATTACCAATTGTTGTAAAAAACCATCTGGTTCACTAATGAAGGAAATTTGCCATCCTTACCTGGTCTGGCCTACATGTGACTCCAGCCCCACAACAATGTGGTTGACTCTTAAATGCCCCCTGAACAAGGGCAATTAGAGGTGGGATGTTTGTCCTGAGTGCAAATCAAAAAGTTTTGACAACATGTTTCTCTTTTCAACAATAATTTGAATTCAGTTTGTAAAACATGCAAATAAAAGGCAGGGTCAGTAAAAATTACCATGATAATGTCAGGTTTCATAAAAACCCACGTCACCAGTCCATAAATCCAAAATTAACCCCATGTTTCACTCCTATGAGGACAAACTCACACCTAGAAATGGAGCAATAATCTCCATGTCAGTAGTCAGAAATTCTAGCCGTTGGATGTTTGGAATAGAACAAACTGTCCCAAGTTTGGATCTAATAAGACACAACTCCTAACTAACAGTGCAGTAACACTCTCTGCAGTAAACAGGGACATGCCACACCAAGATATTTAGAACAATTCAGAGATTGGCTTGCAAGAAGATGCCACTCAAAACTGCAAGTGCAGGAATAAACTCCTAACAGTGAAGTTAAACATTCCAGGCAGATATTTACAAGACGGAAAACAAGATAAGCTTTTGGTTGTGCATATTAGAAACACAATGACGCAGCAATTCCTGGAACGGGGGAAGATGCAAGTCTGCAATGAAAACATTACAGCCAGGAAATTCCTCAGAACAACTCCCATTCCACTGGAGTTACTTTGCTGGAAGTCCAGCAGAAACCCAAGATGTGTGTGTATATCTGGATTCCGCCACACTTCTGGCAAAGTAACACCAGTGCCAGTGGACTGAGAGCGTTCTGAGGAATTGTCCAGCCTATGGCATGAAAAGTACTGGGGTTGAAGAAGATCTGTCACATTTTGTAACTAGGGGAGGCTGGAATATGCACTGAATCCTGACTTTGCTTCATTTGGACCAGAGTTTTAAATTCCAAACTTCCATCCTCCATCCTGCATTAAGAAGGAGTTTGCAGCCTTCCACTTGAAAAATCTTCAAGTGAACCTACGTCAGTTGAAACCAAACAAGGAATGTGATAATGACCGGTTAACTTGTTTGAGAGATGTTGGTTGAGGGATAAATAGTCACCAAGGCATTGGGAAGGACACTGAAGGGCTCTGAAAGAAGGGTCACACAGACTCAAAACGTTAACTCTCTTTCTTTCTCACAGATGCTGCTAGACCTGCTGAGTCCAGCATTTTCTGTTTTTGTTTCAGATTTACAGCATCTGCAATATTTTGCTTTTATCATTGGGAAGAACTCCCCAGCTCCTCTTCAAATGGTGCCATGCAATCTGTTACGGCCACATGAAAGGGCAGGTGGGGCCTTGGTTTAATGTTTCATCCAAAGAAAGGCACCATTAACGCTACAGCACTCCCTCAGTACTGTTGTGACAACCTAGATCATGTGCTCAAAACTCTAGATTGGGACTTAAAGCTATGACTTTTTGACTCAGTGGCAAGGGTGCTACTGCTGAGTCACACCTAACACTGCACAGGCCTTGTTTGATTTAGTCACAGATCTAGGCCCTTGGCTAGCTCGGATGGTGATAGCAGAGGAAAACAAGTCCCCTTTCCCTGTCTTTCAACTTCATCTCTGCATGTTTAAGGGACATGATTTTATCCTGTGTGCTATCATGCAGCCCATCACCCAAGCTACACTGTCCTGAGGATGGAGAAAGTGCCAAACAAAATGGCCAGAGTCAAAATTTCTAGTGGAACGTGTTACCAGATCCAACAGGAAATAAATTTTGCGCTGTCAGAAATCAATTCTCCTTTAAAAGTATTTAAATCAACTATGATAAAAACTCCACTTGTGCTCCTTCCATTTTTCCTACATGTAGTGCAACTTAGTGGATACGATTGCAGGTTAAGGTGGAACAAGATTACATCTCACTGCACTCCCACTGAAACTACTCCTCATGGGTCATCAGTCAGGTCACTGGGTTTCTTCACAGTAAAACAAATTGAATTGAGGAATATGACTCCAAAACATAGATAGAAATTGTGAAATCCAATGGTTTTAAAAAAGCACCTTAACTTATTCAACCACTTTAAAGCAATGACCTTGGCACTAAGTCATTATTCAGGGCTGTTTCTCAGTTGAATGTCGTCTTTTGAATTAACAGCTTGTTACCGACCCAGCTGAGAGATTTTTTGAGTTTTTGTCCTTGGGCAGGTGTGACTTCAGCACTGGTTCGTTTTAGCAAAAGTATCTTCAGGTTTTTTTTGCAAAATGTGAAGATGGTAGCATAGCACATAATGGCAGAACAGCCATCTCCACTGAAATCAAATAAAAACAGAGAATGCTGGAAATACTGGCTGTATCTATGGAGAGAGAAACAGGGTTAATGGACGGAATTTCATTCGTAACAGGAGGTTCCAACAGTGGAAACGGAAGTGGGTGGTACTTCCGGTTAGGTGTTGGGAGCCAATTTGCGCGCAATTATGTTGAAAATTTAAAGAACGGGTGGCAGCCTCAAAGAGCTCGACCAGTCACACTATGGAGGGGGTGGGCAGGAAGTGCCCAAACCCGCCATCTGGGTGGTCTATAAATGAGCCGTCTGGACTGTCAGAACAAGAAGGCCTGGACAGAGATCGTAGCGGAGGTGAGCAATTGTCGGTTCCATCCGTTCTCTTGGGCCCAGTGCCGGAAACATGGGAATGGCCTCTTCTGATTTGCTAGGGTAAGTGGCATGGTGGTGCAGTGTCAGTGGGGCTGTCTTGGGGGCATCAACATCAAGCAACGTTTATGTGTGAGTAGAGAGCCTGGTCAGGTGGGGGAGTACGTTGTCAGCCTCAACACTGCATGGCATGGGACCAGAAAGTTTAACAGCATTACAGGCAGAATAAGTGCCGCAAGTGTCAGAAGAAGGCGATTGGATGCTCATGACAAGTGACAGGACATTATCTGGTATGGGGAGGCTTGCGGAAAAAGAGGTCAGGTACACGTTGGGATGTCACTAACTCTCCCCTTTCTCAAGTCGGAGGAGTTGTCGCGCTGCAGCCAAGAATGGGACAAGACTGGTGGAGGCGACCTGAAGATATGGATCCTGACGCCAGCTGAGGAGGAAGCTTTGGAGATTGCCAGGGAGCAGGGCAGCCACACCATTGCCAATGGTGAGGCTGGAGTTGCCAGGCACCAGGGTGATAATACGTCCAACTTGGTGTCAAGAGATGGGCACCGAGCAGGCAGGCAAGAAACTGTCATACACTCACAGGTTGTGTAGAAACTTAATCTCTCTCTTTATATTTTCCACTGCAGGTCTTCGCAATCTGGAGCCCAGGCCACAGCCTGTTGTTGTAGGTGAGGACTCCACCTCCGACAATGCTGACAAACAAAACCAGAGAGTGCACTGCCACCCTCCTCTTCCGCCTTGACCAGCGCAGTGACAGTCCCACCCCGCTGGTTGAGGGATTCCATTTAAAATCAGGGACCCAGTCTGGAGAGCACGTCACAATGTTCCAGACACCTCGCAGCGGCCAAGGGAGGCTGCGACAGCTGAGGTCCCTGACAGTGGGTGGAGCGAGTTATACTCACAGACAAGAGCTCACCTCAAATCCAAAGCACAGACAACAGGAGGCATGGGTTTCCCATGCGCTCAGCACTTAATTTGGAAAATAAGATTTAATCTCAAATATTTGGCCATTAATGAATATTCATGTCTGCAAATGTAGCGCTACCCACCACCAAATGGCAGGAACCATGACCTGCCACGAAACCACCAATGGCTTGATCTCTAAAACTGAAACTGCCATCAAAAAATTGCCTTTTTGGCTCCTGCATAATTAAGAACACCCCCCCACCCCCCCTGCCTCTTTCCCAGCTCTTTGGACCAACCACAAGGTTGCAGGTTCAGGTCCTTCCCTCAAAGATTTGAACAAGTGAAAGTGGGGGGAGGAAGAACAAAAGGAAAGGTTTGTGACAGGTCGGGGAGGGGGTGGGGGCTGAGGAGATTAAGGGCAGGATGTTTGGGTCATCGGGCGGATGTGGTGGGTGGACACGGAGGCGGCCGGGAAGTGGTCCACCACCCGCGATTGGCACCCCCCACCCCCGGCCACGATTTCTCGCCGGCTGGCCAATTAATGGCCAGCCACCATGAAAGGTGCACTGAAATGCTCAGAGCTGCTGGGATGAGGGCGGGAGGAGGATGAGCGCTGAACTCTGTGCAATTGCAGGGGGGGTGGGGGCACGCACTAAATGCTCTCTGAAGCCAGAGAGCTGCCTTAGGGAGCGGAAGAATTTTAAAATCAAAAATAAAGATTTTGAAAATCTGAAAAAAATGTCGCCACATCGGACTCATTCGTATGAACATAAACACAATAAATATTATGTCAGAACATTTTTATCTTTTTAAATTAATGTCGGAAAACTCATCCCGCCCGTGGATGAGGCTTCCTCAAAAATGCAAAGGCCGCCTGGCCGATTTGCCTTCCCGCCAACCGTAAGGTTGGACGGGCAGTGAAAAATCTCTCCCAATTAATACTTTAATTGCTTTAATAGGCCACTTAATTGTCGCAGGCGTGCTGCCGACTCTCGCGCGTGCCCAGCGACCAAAATATCGCACGAGTGCAGAATGACATTGGAACACTCGCCTGACGTCCTCATATGCTATTTACGCCCGATCGGGTCGGGCATGCGCCCACCCACGGGACGTAAAATTCTGCCCTAAGTGACAAAAGATTTCACGGTGCAGAAGACAAATGGACCGGGAAATGGTTGTGGTAAAGAAACACAAGAGCTGTCCAGAGTGGGTGTGAATGGCAGAATAATGAATAGCTGTGTCCAAAGGCAAAAACATGAGAAACAAGGTTACTACTGGCACATGCAAAAAGCAAACAGAACCACAATGGGGGTTAGAAGGCCTAACTGAATGCCTAATTGAAAAGTGAATCAGTTAGCTGCTTTGCTGTTTCACAGTTCCAGCATTCAGTTCTGCAGTTACACTGATTGCAGTCGTTTTGACTTTGTATAATAGTATAAAATGGGTGACAGTAAATTGGCAGCTTGCTGAAGTTAATGGAAATAAATCAGAGAAAATTTAAAACAGGCTGCCAATTTGCTATCACTTATTTTACACAGTCACGCAGAGTCAAAATGACCCACCTTGAATTTCTTCTACAAGCTGCATGTCAAGAAGATATAATAATTATCATAATGTTATTGGAATTTATTGTAAAATAGAGTAATAGTGGGATCTGTCTATGTGTCTATATATGTCTGTAGGTGTGTGTGTAAGACTTAATTGAACTAGTCTGGGTGTTTTGATCTAAGAAGGGAGGTTAGGTTTGAAATGTTAATTAGATAAAGATGGGGACGTTTAGAAGCATAGGTGTCAAGGGAACATTTGCAATTTTAAATAAAACAGACTAGATTGTTTTTAAAGGAGGGATGAAATGTGTCACCCAGCCAGGTGAAGTTTAGAAACAGTCTGTTTATTTTTCCCAAAGATTACTGATAAAACTTAGTGCGATGAGAGGGTTTTATTATCAGGGAGATAAAGTCTAAAGACATAGTGTAACAATGGGTATTTTCATTCAAAGAGGAGGGTATGTATAAAGAAGAGAAGGCTGTTTGTAAGGGAAGGCATTTTTAAAATCTTACAAGTGTGTGAAAAGCCTTCATCATCTATGCCTCAAGCTGCTGTCCTCAGAGGACTGAAGTTAAGAAAACTCACTTGGAATTCAACTTGTTCAAGGTATCATCTTTCTTTGCCTGGGTCTTTTAAAATTTATGTGTCTTACTGTCACTTTAACAAAAGTATAACTGGAAGTTAGATTGAGTAGGAGACTTAGAAGTTATCATAGCGGTAATTTGTAGATCTATGTATGTATTTAAAATAATTTCTCTTATTAATAAATGTTTAATCTAGTTTTGTAAAAACTTATAAGACTTGGTGGTCTTATTACTGCTGAATTCAAGGCACGCATCTCGAAATTTATACAAATTGAAAATTGGCTGAGACAGTTGTTTCAAGTTTCCCTCTGGGATGTGAACAGCCCAGCATTTACCATCAGCTGTGCCATAATACTACAGAATAAGAATCACACTGAGTTAGACCAGGTATACTAACCGTACTGAAGCACTGCATAAACGTAGGTGTCTGCAGGTGGAGAGCAGGAAAGTTATGTCGTTAATGACATGAAAAACTAAAGATAAAACATAAGACAAATTAAAAGCTAGTTTTGTGAAAGAGAATGATGATAAATATCTTGCAAACAGAAACAAAGAGCTAAGGGAGATCGTGAGAAAATCTTGCAGCCAGTTTATAAACAAATATCTATCCTCCACCATCAACATCTCGGGGGTTATCATTGACCAGAAACTTAACTATGGCTACAAGAGCAAGTCTAAAGCTGGGAATTCCAAAGTGAGTGACTCACCTCCTGACTCCTGAAAGCATGTCCATCATCTTTAAGGTACAAGTCAGGAGTGATGGAATACCTGCATCACTTGCCTGGATGAGTGTGGCTCCAAAACTCAAAAACCTCGACATCATCCAGCACAAAGCACCCTGCTTGATTAATATCCACCCACCACCTTAAACATTTGCTTCTTCTACCACTGATGCACAGTTGCAGCAGTGTGTGTACCATCTATAACATGCACTGCAGCAACTCACCCAGGCTCATTCGACAGCACCTTCCAAACATGTGACCTCTATCACCTAGAAGGTCAAGGGAAGCAAACCCATGACAACCACTACAAACTGCAAGTTGCCCTCCAAGTCACACACTATCCTGACTTCGAAATGTATCACCATTTCTTCACTGTTGCTGGGTCAAAATGCTAGAACCCCATACCTAACAGCACAGATGCAGTACCTTTGTCATAATGTAGTAGAAGGGTTAACATAGAACTGAGGACAGTACCACCCACAGGGTAATGTAAGAAGGCACATGACCTAGAGCTAAGGTCAGTCTAGAGATAGATAGCAATATGTAAGAACTTAGCATGGGGTCCTCTCCATACCTTTACCCTTGACTGTAAATATGTACCCAGTTCAGTAATGCTAATAAAGATTTATTTGTAAATTCAACAAGACAATAGAACAGATCAATAAGGACTGCAGTGGTTTATAAAAGCAGCTCACCAATACCTCCTCAAGAGCTGCTACAGATGGGCAGTAAAGGTTGGTCTTGCCAGCAATGCTAACATCCCATGAAAGAATTTTTAAAAATGAATCATTAGGGAAAAGGCTGAGCCAATCAGGAATGAGCAGCAAGAGATTATTATGGTAGCTAAAAAGATTTGCTTCAGTATTTACAGAGTACGTAGAAGGAAATGCTTACATGATTAAGTGTAAAGGCAATCTTTAGCTATATGCATTATTGAAAATAATTGACTTTTATAAGGGCAGTGGGCAGGATGAGATGCTACGCATCCTAGAGGATTGAAGGGCAGTTAATGTAGAATTTTTATAACTGGAGGCCACAGCAATGCAAATTATACATGGTAAGTTACAGCGAATGGGCTGAATATCTAATTCTTCCATACATCAAGATTTTATTTTTAACTTTTAGGTTCTATCTCAAACAAGCCTTAACATTCTATGAATGATATCCAAATGCCAAGGACATGGTCTTGAAAATGTTCTGAACCACCTTTTATTCTTTACTTTATAACGCTGGGATTTTCTGTGCCGGTTGGCGTTGGGCGTGTTCAGCAGTGTGAGCGGACAATATGTCGAGTAGACCAAGAATTGGTTTCACGACGTCATGAAACCAATTTGTGATCGTCCACCCTCGGCTGTATCCCCACCATTGGACGTCAGAAGCTTCAGTGGAATATATCAGCATATCATCATAAGGCCAGCCTGCCAGACTCATCCCCCACCCCCAATGGATCATCCGCCCACATTGGTGGGAAAACACGTCTCGTGACATGCAGAAGTCGGGACTTACTGCCAGGGCCTTGCTCACATTATAGACATCTGAGGAGCAGAAGATGCTGGAGCCTAACAGCAACATTCCTTGAGGAACATCCATGGCAAACTGGGTGGATTCTCATGAACATGGCTCTGCTGCAAAGCAGCCCTTCCCCCCACCAGACACCTTGCCCCCCAGAGCCCCTTCCCCACTTTGGACCCCTTCTCC
Organism: Carcharodon carcharias; assembly: GCF_017639515.1. Classification (NCBI taxonomy): domain Eukaryota; kingdom Metazoa; phylum Chordata; class Chondrichthyes; order Lamniformes; family Lamnidae; genus Carcharodon; species Carcharodon carcharias. Next base: position 19,111,711 of record NC_054467.1, on the reverse strand, counting down.
CCTGGAACCCCTTCCCCCCAAGAACCCCTCACCCCCCTTAGTCCTCCCACCCCCAGGACACCCCCCTGCTTAGTCCCTCCCCCTTCCTGACTCCTTCAGACACACTTACTTCTTCAGCCGCCCTTAGTCCTTACGTCTTCCTGACTCCTTCCTCCAACCTTACCCCCTCCTCCAAGCTCACTTCTTCCCCTCTCCTTCCTCCTCCCCCACCCCAGACTCCCTCCCCTCTCCACACTCCTTCCTCCCCCTCGACCTCCTCCCCTCTCCACACTGCTTCTTCCCCCGGACCTCCTCCTCTCCCCACACTCCTTCCATCCCTGGACTCCTTCCCCCTCCAAACTCCTTCCCTTACACCTTCCATCCTCCTTACACCTACCTACCCTGTTACCCCTCCTCCATCTGTACTCTCTCTCCCCCCCACAAGCTCACCCCTTGACACCTTCATTTCCTCCACTCCCAACCTCACCCCCGACACCTCCTCTTCCTCTCCCAGTCGATCTTAGACCTTCCTCTCCCATCCCCTTGACCACCGTCTGTTGTGAGCATCAACGGTGACTTTCCAATGGCTGTGAGTCCATGACTGCCACCTGGGGAGTGAACTGAAGGTGGGCATGATATGAGAGTGTGGTGAGAATGACCAAGGGTAGAGTGAGGCTGTAGGGTGACAGGGTGAGGGTTCGGTGGTAGTGGTAGAAGGGACAGCGAGGCAGATATGGATCCTGGAGGTGGGAAGGAGGAGGTCGTGAAGGTGAATGTGGATGGGGGTGGGATTTTCAGGAAGGAAGGGAATGTGCACGTTCACCTGGACATCCCCGAAGGAAAAGGGTTGTGGCTGGTAGGACATGGAGGGGAGATGGAAGGTGATGCTGGGGGTCAACTGTGATGGGTGAAAGGAAATGGGTGACTGAAGGAGGGGAAAAGACAGGGAAGCGCATGAAGAAACCGAATCCAGACCATGCTGTCTAAATCAGAAGTGAAACGAGAGGCGTGGTGGGTGAGATCAGGTGCTGCATGGGAGTGGGATTATTGGGTGGGCGGAGATGCAGGTCAGCGCAGATGGACAACTGAAAGTGAACCCCAGCATGCAGCACTCAAAATGCTCAGGACACTGAGGTGAGTATAATACGTAATGTATCTGTGTGCGTGGGCGAGTGCTTGCATGAGGCTCCAAAAGGCCCTACCACACAAACACTTCTCCCTCTGGAATCACTCATTGACCAGCTGCTCCCTCTGCAGTGGCAGAGGATGAGGTTGAGGGCAAAGGTGCATCGGAGGGAGAGGACAGCCTCTGAGATTCCTGAGTGGATGACCCAGGGGTGTCCAGCTGCTGCTTCTCCTCCCTTCGGGTGCCCCGGCCTGACTCCTTCAGGGGAAGGAGCAGCTGGAGGGATGTCGAGGTGCCCCATTTTCCTCTTGTGTTGCCACTGCAGGAACTCACTTATGGATAGCACGATAGAGTGCACGATCGCACGCACCTCTGTGTTCTGCTGGATCAGGATCTCCATGGCGTACTCCATCCTCCCATTGGAGTCATCCATACATGCACTTGTCGGCACCACTTTATCAGAGAACAGGCTGATGCACTCCTCTGACTCATGTGCCACTCTGCTGAGGGTTCCAACAGCTCTGCGTGATGTTCCCACACCTCTGCTAACTCTCCAGGATGAGTTGGAAGGCCAAATCTAGAGGCACGTCATCTGACTCGAACCTCACAGATGCCTGATCCCCAGAAGTCCTCAGAGTGCCGGGGAGCTCGCACGAACCTGCCTCCTGCTGCTGTGGACATGTGTCTGTGTGGCCACCACCAGCTTGTGATCCCGAGACTGCCCTAGATCTAGGTTCCACCGAGGTGTGTGTCACTGCGCTGGTGCAGGGTGTGCGTAAGTGCTGTGAAGGGTCTTCCAGGCTGCTTATTTCCAGCTCTTCATTGGAGGAGGCATCCTCTTGGCTGGGGGTGAGGACGTGGATGGAGCTGAGGGACTGGCTGGCTGAGAGTGTCAGTCACTTGGCAGAGCTACCTGTGAACCAACGTAGTAATAATTAGTGCATGGCAGCAGAGTCAAAAGCAAGAGAGAGAGAGCACTCACATTTGCTTTGAGGGAGGGATGATTTGGTGCAGGGTCCTCACGAGGGTGTTTGCCGCCGACTTCACCATTGCCACAGGCACAGTCCACATCCTCACCAGTCAGTGCGATGGCATGTTCCTCAAAGTGAATGAGAAGCCTAATGTAGGCCATTCCACCCCCCCCCACCCCCCACCCCAGTCCGGGACCTCTTCCTACTGATGTGAGCCAGCTTCTCCTCCATGAAAACAGATGGAAAGAGTATGAGCAGGACGCATGGCACTGTGTGGAATGTTTGTGTGGTGAATGGATCCATGGACAGGATAAGGACATGAGCTCGAGAGTATATGAGCCTGATGGAGATGTGAGGGTGTGCGTGAGAGTTAATGGTGCTGTCCCTTGAGGTGTGAGACCCTTGTTAATGTGTGAGGGGTTTGTGATTGTGTGAGTTGAGAGTGATGAGAAGAGTGGGTTACCTTGGAGGAACGGATGAGACCAACCACCCTGTCCTCTTTTGCATGGCATTGGCGTTGATCACTGCTGACACTGTCTCCCAGGCTGGATTACTAAGGTTGCTGCCCATCCTGTGGCCAGAGCTGGGTAGAGGACATCATGGCCAGCTGGCACTGCGTCCCAAAAGCTCTCAAGGGACAAGTCATTGAACCTAGGGGCTGCAGTCTTTTTGCCGTTCAGGGCCATGTCTCCTTTGCAGCAGCTGTGGACTGGGAGCACTGAGAGGTGCGTGTGTGGCTGAACTTTAAACATGGCGCCTGGTGTGCTGAAGCACGAGGTGATGGCATGCTGGGTGAATGAGAGCCTGCCCGCCACGGAAATGGCGTGTTTCCCGGGAATGCATAATTAATTCCACAGGTTTGGGATGATACGGCGTGAAAAGCTGCCATTGTGGCTGGCGGGTAAAATGTGCTTTACCCACCCGCTACTGCACTTGGTGCAAATCTGGGATGATTCCGCCCTATATGTATTTTGTTCTTCTGCTGGCAGACATTCGAATATAATTTTTCCCATTGGCATTCACCTCTTCCATTATCACTATTAGTTATCCACTTACCATTGCTAAATGCACAATTACAATTCCCAGTTTCACAATATTTTATTAAGGGTTATTGGTATATAGAACAGGTTGCCTGGGGAGGTCTTGGAGGTGGATGGCATAAGCGAATTCTGGCCCAATCACACCAAAATTAATCAGTCACAACACAAGCCCAACATACTGGAGACAATATCTTGGTGAAACTTGTGTACCCTGCCAGTTATTGAAATGCCTGAACTGATGGTTGCATAAGCATATCTGAGCTGTTCCAGGATGTATTAGCTAAAATAAAGCCAGTTCATACAGTGAGTTCAGTTCTAACTGAATGTGTATATGCTTTCATGAATTACAATTTGAGTGTAAGGATGACAATGTTACATGTTGCAATTCATATTTTTAATGTACATGAATTCGTAATCCGATGCTCAAAACCTATAGAGCTGGTGTGCATTTGGCACCAGTGACCTGTGCCATCAGATGCTGATGCTAGCTGTGCATTCATTGCACTGTGACAGGAATGTGCTTGTGGTACTGAGGGGCCTGGTCACCACAGGTTATGCTTATTGAGGCCTCAAATAAAACCTAAATGAGACCTGCTGCCCATAATGCAATCACTGTGTGAATGTAATTCACTGCAGAAACCCAAATAAAACAAGCGCTGGATGGTTGCCCCATTCAGCCATGTTGCTTCTTGTCTGGGGAGTCTGCTTGATACTTGCAGCAAGTTACCACAGCTAGATCCAAGCAATCCACCACTTATTTGTCCTTGGGCTTCACCAATCTCATGCACACCCCCTTAAAGGTGTACTTTATAAGATATCTGTGGATGTCAGCCAATAGAATTCTGATTGAGCACTGCTTCAATAAGGTCTAAGAGTATCCCGTTAGATATCCCTCTCTATTCTCTGCTTCTACATGAGGAATGAGGATCAGGAGAAACATGCTATATGGTGCTATAAGGAGAGGAATCTGCTTGTACCAGAAGCACAAAAGGACCCAGTTATCAGGGTCCTTTTGAGAGCCTGTGAACATGCAGTATACAGGTGAAGTGCATTCATAGGAAGCTGTGAAGAGCAGGCACTGGTGAAACTCAAAGCCGCCGTGAAATAAACAATGAAACGGCTGGCTCAGAACGTAGCCTCTGATCTGCTGACTGAGAGCTTCTAATGTTTTCTGTTTTGATTATAGCTACTTTTACTGGCAGTGAGCTTTCTGTTTGTTGCCTGCCACATTGCATGGGGTCGCAATGAAAACACATGGACATGGCAGCAAAATAGAGTACAAACATAGGCAAAACTGCACATTTGGAAAACAAGCAGACAGCTGCTCAGGTGCTAAGCCCTGTAATGCTCTGCCAATCTAACAGCTGTTAAGGTGCACTGCAAGATCACACTGTAATACTGAACAAAGGTTGAGTGCATGTGCGTTGGTGACATTCCAAAGATCAGTAAGAGTCTTCCGTATCTATTCCCAGAATCAGGTCACGGCGTTCATTCTTTCTGCTGCCTCTATCTACTTGACTCACATTCTACCCCAGAGGGGGACCCTTTCTTGTCTAACAGCACCACCCTCCCTCCTGTACCTCTTTTAGAAACGCTTCCAAAGTTACATCTTAGAGGGGTTTTGTGGTAATCTGAGGTGTAATACACCTTTAGCAGAATGTGAGCAGATTGACCATGTGACTGTAAGACCCAATGGCTGTGCAGCATGGGCTACTATGTTAATGTTAGTCTAGAGTAGAGTCTGGTTGGAGGAGCACATTTCATGTTAGTGCTCTGTTGTGTGCATAAATAAATAACATGTACTTCATTACATATTGGTCTCTGCATCTGCAGTGTATTGTCATCGACTCACCTGCCGACAGGTAAGTTTGCAACCAGTTCGCGAGCAAAGCGACCCCATAATAGAACATAACAACTGGCGACGAGGCAAAACACAACCAGCTGGACGACACCAGGGAAAGCTACGAAAAGTCAACTGAAGTGAATTTGTCGTGCCTTGTAGGCCAATTGTAAGTACAGCTCTCACCATAGTCGTTGAAGTTATCTCCCTCCAGTGTGCCACAATTTGGCCGTGTTGAACCGTTTGATCAGACCACCGATGAATGTTCACATTATATTAAACGCCTCGCATTTCTCTTTTTGGTCAACAACATATCAGGGAAGGAGAAAAGGCGGGCGATCCTCTCATTGACGTGTGGCAGTAAAACATACAGCCTAGTTTGTAGTCTAACGGCACTCAATGCCCCAGATTCCAAGAGCTTTGATGAGTTGGCGAATGTTGTGAAAAGCCACTTTCACTCGCAGCCCTCGCTAACAACGCAGCATTTTAAATTCAATTCGAGGTGTCGCGCCCCGGGAGAGACAGCCGCTTGCTATGTAGCAGCCTTAAAACAGCTGACAGAGCACTGTGAGTTCGGGACGTCAATTAATGATATGTTAAGAGACCGATTAGTGTGTCATTAACTAAGGCACCATTCAAAAAAGTTGTTGTCAGAAACAAATTTAGACTTCAGTGAGGCGCTGGAGTTGGCGCTCGCAATGGAGACGCAGTCAGGGACCCAGAAGAAATCAAGGGAGCACAAAATGGCGCCGTGCTTCACATCAGGAGGGAGGCACCAGCTAGAAATGGCGCGGAAGCGCAGAACTCCATGGTAGGCAGGAAACAGCCGCCATTAACAGACAAGCAAAAAGCAATGGTTTAGCGGATATATACCACGTTAATGGTAGCAGAATTAGAACCAGACAGCTTGCAAATGAATGACAATTTAAAAGAACTGAACGTTTCTACTGCCATTGCAATGGACACATTATGCAACATTTTAAATAAAGGTTGAGGCAAAATTTCAAACAAAAAGGCAGAAGTTGTGAAATTTATATAATGGAGGAACCAGAAGAAACAGAGTCAGATATTTACTTGCTATACAACTTAACAATGGGGAAAACAGACCCAATCTAAATGGCAGTAGAAGTCAACAGAAAACCCATTCGAATGGAGGTAGATACAGGCGCATCCATGACAGTCATAGGGCAACACACATTTAAGTATTTGAATGGAGGAGGCCACTCACTAAAGCTGGTAAACTCAGAGGCTAGACTAAAGACACACTTGCGAAGACATACGAGTAAAAGGTATATGAAAGGTTCCAGTACAACATAGAAGTCAGCCTGCTCACCTACCCCTGATAGTGGTGGCAGGGGAGGTCCAACTCTACTTGGTCGGAATTGGCTTAAAGAAATAAAGTTGGAATGGACTGAGATTTTTCAACTCAGGAAGAAAGATCTGCAAGAATTACTACAGAACTATGCCTCTGTGTTCAGGGAAGAGCTCGGGAAGATTCAGGGGCTGCAAGCTAAAATCCATGTGGATCCTGGAGCAACCCCCAGATATTTGAATGCGAGACCAGTCTCCTATGCATTATGAGAAAAAGTGGATATTGAATTGGAAAGGTTGGGAGTCTTACAACCTGCACAATTTTATAAATGGGCAGTGCCCATAGTTCCAGTACTAAAGCCTGACCAGAGTGTGCGACTATGCAGGGACTACAAGTTGACCGTTAACAAAGTGGCCAGACTTGATAGGCATCCTATACCAAAAATTGATGAATTGTACTCCAAGCTGGCAGGGGGGAATGGTATATACGAAACTCGACATGAGCCGCACTTACCACCTAGAAAAGGCTTCTCGGGATTTGGTGACTATCAACACACACAGGGGGTGTTATACCAGCATATCCTTTGGAGTCTCATCAACTTGTGCCATTTTCCAACAGACTATGAAAAATTTACTCCAAGGCCTACCCCATGTGGTGGCTTATCTCGATGATGTCCGAGTAACAGGACTAAATGATGAAGAACACTTGGAAGAGATATTGAAGCATTTCTCACTAGCTGGAGTATGCTTGAAAAGGGAAAAACATATCTTCCAAGCAAAAGAAGTGAATTACCTGAGTCATAGGGTCGACCCAGTAGAAGACAAGGTGAGAGCAACTCGTCAGGCCCCAGCTCCGAAAAACGTCACAAAACTCAAGTCCTTCTTGGGAATGGCTTTCTCCCAAATTTGTCAACAGTACTTGGCTCCATTATGTGGGTTACTCAAGAAAAACCACAGGTAGAATTGGCAAGCTCCACAACAACAGGCTTTTATGGCAGTAAAGCCGTTACTGCATTCATCAAGCCTGTTGGTACATTTTGACTGAAAGAAAGAATAGATTTTAACCTGTGATGCATCCCCCTGTGGAGTAGGGGCAGTACTCTCCCACCGGATGGTGGATGGCTCCAAACGGCCCATTGGCCATGTCTCAAGAACACTCAGTGTGACAGAACAAACATACTCACAAATAGAGAAAGAAGGCTTATCCATTGTATTTGGCGTTATGAAATTCCATTCATACATCCATGGTCACCACTTCACCATTGTATCCGATCACATGCCACAACTAGGCTTATTTAGGGAAGATAAGGCAATACTCCCAATCGCTTTGGCATGCATCCAAAGGTGGGCACTGATTCTTGCTGCTTATGAATATCTTTTTTTCCATCGGCCAGGAAGCCAATGCCGATGCACTGAGCCGAATGCCTCCAAAAGACAGCGATGTGAACGTCTCCATCCCTCAAGAATTTCTCTTGTTATTAAACTTTCTGGCTTCATCACCAGTGAATGCCAAACAGATCAGAGAATGGACAGACCGTAATCCAGTTTTGTCAAGGAACATGTCTTGCAGGGATGGTCTAACAAACCAAAGTCAAATGAAATGAAGTCCTATTTTAACAGGAGATATGAACTCACCTGCCAGGACGGCATCTTACTGTGGGGAGTGAAAGTCATTGTGCCTCCCACAGGAAGACAACCATTATTGATAGAATTGCAGAGCGGTCACCCTGGCATTTCCAGAATGAAAATGTTGGCACGCAGCTACTGATGGTGGCCAGGGATGGACACTGAAATTGAAAACATGGTCAAGATCTGCATGCAATGCCAACCGGTGCAGAAATTCCCTCCTTCTGCTCCACTGCAACCTTGGGAATGGCCTAGCCATGGGTCCGCCTCCACATCAACTACATGGGGCCTTTTTTGGGCACAATATTCCTCTTACTTATCCAAATGGATGGATGTATATGAGGTGAGATCACCCACATCTACCGCCACCATAGACAGATTGCCTCAGAGTTTTGCGATACATGGTTTACCAGAGATAATAGTGTCTGATAATGGAATGGCATTCACAAGTGGAGAATTCCAAAGGTGTACATAATGGCATAACACATGTTAAGGCCTCGCCATATCACCCTGCATTCAATGGGTTGACCAAGAGGGCAGTCCAGACCTCCAAGGCTGGAATGAAGAAACTAGATGGGGACTCTATAGCAATGAAGTTATCACGTTTCCTGCTCAGCTACAGGACTACACCATATACGACCACCGGTATTGCCCCCCCCCCCCACCCCCCCCCCTCCCCCGCAGAGTTATTAATGAAGAGATGCCTCAGGACACCTTTGAGCCTCAAAAGGCCAAACTTTGGGGGCAGAGAAGAGAGAAGTCAGGAAGCCCAGGAAAATGAACACAGTTACCATAGTCGTGAAAGAAACTTCACCACAGGAGAGGCAGTTTTTGCAAAGAACTTTGGAGATGGGCCCAAATGGCTACCAGGTGAAGTCAGTGCAGTGACAGGTCAGATAATCAGCAGACATGTAGAACACCTCAAAAAAAGGGAAACAGATCCACAAGAAAAGGTGCGTTAAACATTTCCATTGGAGTCTACACCACAGGTAGCAGGAACTCCTCTTGTTTTGGAAGTACCAATAGGACCCCGTTGAGCCTGAGAGAGTTGAAGAGGCAAACTTACAGATTCTTACTGGGGGGCCTAGTGGACAGATAACTCCGGAGATGGAGGCCTCAGATAAACCATCTGAAGTCGTATAACTATGATGGTCGACACATTTGAAAAAGCCTCCCGAGAGACTGAATTTTTAAATAGTTTATTTATGTAAATAGTTAATATATTGTAAGATGTACTTTCAAGTAAAGGGGAAGGGATGTGGTAATCTGGGGTGTAATACACCTTTAAGAGAATGTGAGCAGATTGACTATGTGACTGTAAGACCCAATAGCCATGTTAATATTAGCCTAGAGTAGGGTCTGGCTGGCGAAGCACATATCAAGTTAGTGCTCTGTTGTTTGTGTAAATAAATAACATGTGCTTCATTTCATATTGGTCTCTGCGTTTGCAGTATATTGTAACTGACTCACCTGCTGACAGGTAAGTATGCAAACAGTTTGTGATATTAGAACATAACAGGTTTATTGCTCTGATCTTGCTGCAGCTATTTCTATCGCTGAGCGGAAGCAAAGCTTTAAGGCACCCAGCAGCCCTTAAAAGAGCTGCTGATACAGGTATTGTGCCACTTTGCTTCATGTGCAGTATACCAGGAGTGTTGCACAAGAATGCAAAAGTGTTGGCCTCACATTGTTACATGAGGACAGCTCACAATGCTACAGGTGCATGCAACAATGTTCCACGAAGCAGTCACTTGAAACTCAAGCAATTAAAACCCATCCAAGTGAAAATTAGAGTACAGCAGCATGAAAACATAGGATTTCGAAGCTCCAACATATTGCACCAGGAGTTATGACCGGGTGTTGTGCCTATTGTTTATCATTCTGTTGAGTTGCCAATCTCGGTCACACTGAAGGCAAGTAGAGAAAAGAGCAGGGCAATAGGATTAGATTTGGACTTCTCTAGCAAAGAGCTGGCACAGACACGATGAACTGAATGATTGCTGCATGAGATCCAGCTACAAAAGGCACATGCAAAAACATTAATCTCCACAGTTGTAAAGGCAGCAATAAACCTCCAGAAAGTCAAACTCTGCAAAAAACGTTGATATGCCTAGAGGAAAACAATAATCAGTCAGTTCCAGATCAGTCCCACATGTGAGTTTCCAAATCTGCTAATACACAGTGCACTTTGGCATGTTATTCTGCAAATAACATATCAACGATGTAATCTCCTGAGGTACAATCATAATACCTTTTCACTGGATTAACCAATTGAAAAACATTACCTTTTAACATTATTAACCAGATGATTTGCAAAAACACAAACAATCATTAACAGCCAAAGTGCACTGTGCATCTTTGTTATTTATTCAGTTATTTACTGCCCTGAGTTAAAAATTAATTATTTGACAGGGCTCATCTCAGTGATACAAATATGACCCTTTGGTACTTTAAAGTACTTTTGGTACTTTATCCCAACAGTATCAGATAGAATTACAAAGGTTTTCAGGTTGCTGCCAGTGGAGCCTGTGCTGCTTCAACCTGGGACGGAGTGGCCGGTGCCACAGCTGGCATCTCCCCAATCTCTGTAGCCTCATCAGATGCCACAGTCCCTGGTAGAGGGTGGAGGAGCTGCTGCCATCATCCAGTGTGCACTGAGAGGAACCCGCAGAGATGATAGGCAGCTCATGTGCCAACATGAGGTTGCTCTGGACCTCCCTGCTCACCATTGATGGACGGGCACCTAGCTGGGATACAGGGTGCCTCATCCATCTCTTGCAAGCCCAAGCACAACCCCAGGAACCCATGATTCTGTTTCTGCAGCTGCCTCTCCATGAGAGTCGCCACTATCTCAATGAAGGAGGCAGTGCACTCTGTCAAGAGGGTCAATGCAGTGCTGATGCTCCGCATGGACTCCTCCATAACGGAGATCATGGCAAGCATGCCCTCATGGATCTCCACCAGATCCTCCCGCACATCTCGCTGGACATCCAGCATCTGCTGCCTAATGGATGACTCCAGAGGTTCATCACCTGTCTTCAGCTCAGCATCGTCCTGGTCTCCAGCAGTCCTCTGACTGCCGGTGCCCTGGGCACTCTCTGCCTCCGCCTGCACCTCAAGTAAATGTAAACTGCCCTCACCGCTGTGCTCCAATATTCTAGCCAGAGATCTACTGTCCACTGAGGTGCTGGTATCTGCTCTGGTGCCTGGTTCAGAGAGTGGGTGGGAAGCAGGTGCATCTGGGGCCTGACAGTCCTCTGGCATCAAGGCTGGGTCTTTGGGTTCCTCCAATTGGCTGTGTGGTGGCAAACCTAAGAGAGAACAATGACATGTTGTTAGTTTAAGTCATCACACTGTCACTGTGCATGCCAGGCACCCGGTTGAGACCATGGAGATCTGTATCATGGTGCTATCGTCTTTCAATGATCAATGGGGAATCCTGTTTTGAGGCTCCCATCAATGATGAGACTACACAAGAATGTTTGCCCAATCCGAAACTCTCAGCTCTGTGCTCTGCACTCTTACCTATGTCTGGCAGCCCAGCCTCTCCATGACCGGTTGACCAAGGTGCATAATGCATCTCCAGCTCCAAGGCATATTTTGCTCATATCTGGTTAAGATTACAAGATTAGCAGGGCCTCCAATGGTCCGTAACATTTCAACGTGGTTGTGAGCCATCTTCTCCTGAAATGATAGAGGAGCATTGATTAGTCCACCCTCTTCCTGCAGCACCATTGCAGCCTGGCCAACCCCACTTGAGGAGCACCTCATAGGGCACATCCGAGTCATGGCTCTCGAGCCGCAAGGCATTCAGTCCAAGCAGCCAGGACTTACCCCCTTGGGCTGCTCTGGCATCATTGACAGTTGGCACTCAGACGCTAACACTCCTGAGCTCCATGGGGGGATGGTCAGCCCTTTACCCTTCAACACACTGATCCATGCCAACACGTGCTCACCCTTCCTGAGTGCAGCAGACCATTAAACCTCTTGTGGCACTCCACCCAGGTACGCCACACCACATCGTGGCTGCTGACCAGCACTGCCACCTTCTCCCAAGCTCTTTTTGTCAGGTGCGGTGGCCTCCTCCTTCCATCCTTGGGGACAAGGGTGTCCCTCCCGACAGCCAACTCCTCCAGGGAGACCACGAGGCACCCATCTGAAAACGGGGGGAGGGGCTGAGTGCCCATCTGACCCGCCCTCCCACCTGCTGTCTGCAGCTGCATTGGAATCCATTATTTTTAATTTCCTGCTGACAACACCGAGGACATCTTCATCGCTGGCAGCCTTCCAAGGCCTGACTGTGCCGGTTTCAAACTTGCTGCTAGGTCACCATTGGGCCCAGGGACCAACAGGCCCTCGCCTGCCCCTTCCTGAAGAGAGCCGCTGTTCCTGCTCGCCAGGCCTTAATTGGCCAGCGTGAAATCGCGGTTATGGACCGGTCGCGGACAGCGGGCCATTTCCCGCCCACTCCCAGGCCCACCCATCCGCCAAACTCAAAATCCTGGCCCATGAGTAATTTTCACATGGCAAGCTTTTGACAATTACAAAGCACAACCTGGAAAACGTTACAACTGTTAGTAATTTCCTTGATTAACTTTGTTGTTATGTCAATTCTAAAGGTTCCATTAAAACCTACAATTCCTAAAGATTGAAAGTTAAAAATACCTGCTTCAAAATTGGAGTTTTCTAACTAATTTATCAAACCTCTAAGTATCACTCAGTAATCGTTGATCAAAACCATAATGCCATTTTGTATTTGAAATTTTACAGATTGTACAGGTCTTAGCTTGGTTGAGTTGGTGGCACTTGCCTGAGTAAGTAGGATGTGGGTTCCTACTCCACTCCAGGATTGGAAAATATAATCTAGCTCGATGCTACAGTGCAATACTGAGGTGTTGCTGTAATGTCAGAGAGATGCCTCTTTAGATGAGACATTAAAAACTGAAGTGCCAGTTAACTGCTTGAGCAATTTTTCCTAGTGTCCTGGACAACATTCCTCCCTCAACCAGCACCACCCAAAACAGAACCTTTGGGTATTCATTCACCTACTATTGGTGGGGACCTGCTATGCATGATTTGCTTGCTGATTTTGCACACACAAGAGTGCATGACCTTCAAAAAGTTGGTATTAAAATAAAAACAAAAACAGAATTACCTGGAAAAACTCAGCAGGTCTGGCAGCATCGGCGGAGAAGAAAAGAGTTGACGTTTCGAGTCCTCATGACCCTTCGACAGAACTTGAGTATTAGAGTACTTTGTTATGTAATGAGGTAATGATAAGGTGCTATCAAAATGCAAGTTTTTTCTTTCTGTCACAATCACAGGCGTTACAGGTAAAATTGTTACTACTTTCACTGGTACAGCAATTCATGTTACTAAACAAAGCTATCTGCAAAGTATTTATATTGATATGGCTAGTGTTTGAAATATACACTGAAATGTTTGCCTTGGAATGACGGAAAAGTTATAATGTATATTATTTTATTTAAGAGGTGTTTTTATTGTATATGCTATGCAGGACCATATCTACCTCCATCATGAAAGCTCAATCAAAAACATCAAGGTGTGGAGTTTTCAACAGGACTTCAACCAGCAGTGGCCCCACAACATGCTAGAAACTGCACCAATTCTGCAGAGGTGAAGTTACTTTGAAGTTTGAAATGTCTTGTGAATCAAACATTTTGTGGCTGGAATAGAGCCACTGGGGCCTCAAGGTGCCGGGTAGAACTGTACAAAAGGCAAAGAAAAGAATCTCTCCTTCAGAATGCGGCTGAAGATGACAAGACACTTAGAACTGACTGCGGCATTCAATTAACTCATTACTGCAGCACAACAGAACACAGCGATAAGACTTTGATGTACCAAGGAAAGGCTAATTGACTGAATTTAAACTGAATTAAAGTAATTTAAAGATATTGCTGCAACAGCAGGAGAAATTATTTGTTGCAGAACAGACTCAAGAGGGTGAATAGCCTACTCATGTGCCTACGTTTCCCAGATTCAATTGACTGCTGGTCGCTGCAGGTCAGATGACAAACCCTGGATTCATCTGGCCAAGGGTGGCCTGTGCACCCACGAATGTAAGCACAACGTGAAGATCACCCCCGAGCAATCAGCGAAAACGCGTCATTCTGACCTGAGGAAATGAGCCAGTTTTGTGGGCGGGGACTGCTGAATGGACTTTAGAAGCAACGTAAAAGATCACGGAAACTCCAGCATGAAGCGGTTACGGGCACACCTTACTTGTGCTTTGAATTCTACCATCTTTAGCATAATTTCATTTGATTACAGCCAAATTAAGCTGATATCTGAAAGAGATTCATGAGGAAACTGCAGGTCCAGCTGTGATTCCGAACTGCTGGTTTGAAATCTTTTGCACTTGAACGTATGCAATTGTTCAGACTGTGCCTGTCTGATCAGCAGATGAGTTTTTCATTTATTCCAATGCTTACCTGTGCTTTTTTTATAATTGAAAAGACTTGGTTCTATATATTTCACTGAGGAGAAAGTGCACTCAGGTATGAGAAAGCAATGTTGGAGAAGAGCCTGTTAACCATTAGGTTCCTGAATGGAGGAACTTGTCAAGCACATCAGTTCCATTATACCTGTGATTCATGAATCTTCCTGTGAATCATTACTGTACTCAGCCACCTCATCATTTTCTCCCAGGGCTGCTTCCTAGAGCAAAAATTCAAGAAGTTCAGTCCTGTACAGGCTACAGCCCCACCCCAGTCAATAATACACCCAATTCATCATAAGCCTTGATTTTTCAATCTGCACATCCCAGTTACCCACCACTTGGTGAGTCGTACAATCAAGAGACACATCTGCTCCTTGTTAAAGTGCTAGCCTTAATTTTAACTGCCTGCTGTGTGAGTTCTGCAGCTGTGATCGCAGTACTTGAAGATAATTACAGACACATTCTTGGCTAAGATGCCTTAATGATCAACCAGTCAAAAATTACACCCAATATTAATTATCCTGCAGAACACAATAAATATGCATGAATGTACATACACCCACATATCCTGTGACAGTGAGTTGTTGGGAATATGATGGGAGCCACTGAAAGATGAAAGAACTTGCATTTATACCACGCCTTTCATGACCTCAATATGTCCCAAAGCACTCACAGCCAAAGAAGTACTTTTGACATGTAGTCACTCTTGTAACAAAAGGAAAGGCAGCAGCCAATATATATACCATAAGGCCTCACAAGTAGTAATGAGATAAATGATCAAATCCTCTGCTTTTCTGGGTGCGAGGTGATGTAAATATCTTGGCCATGAAGATGACTTCCCTTTTCTTCTGCGAAAAGAACCATGGGATCTTTTACATCCAACGAAGGTGGGGCCTCGGTATAACGTCACATCCAAATATTTATCTGGCAAAACAACACTCCCTCAGTACTGCACTGAAGTGTCAGCCTAGATTATGTGTCAACTCTCTGGAGTGGGGTTTGAACCCATGGCTGTTAGACTCAAAGGCAAGAGTGTTACCATGCTGAGATTAGGCTGGCCCCTCATGAACTAAGGGTTGATGAAAAGGTGAGAAATATGCTGGAGAAAGGGGATGCGCAAACAAAGAGGTTGTTGCAAAGGAAGGACGAACAAGTACAAAGATGAAAACCAAGAGTTGCAGAGACAAAGATCAAGATTAATGGAAAGTGTAGTATAATGGGGAAAATCAGGGACTTGTGGGGAGATGTAGTATAAAGGATTAATTCTAGTTGTGTAATATGCTAATGAGATACATGGGCCTGAATCTTCCGGTCGGCGTGCAGGGGCGGGCCCTGCTTGCCGACACGTTCAATGACACGCTGTGACATCAGGCGTGTGTCCCGACGTCACCGCGCGTCATTCAGATCTTCAGTTCAGTGGGCACATACCGGAGTCGGCTGCGCGCTTGCCGAGTTGTCAAAGGCCTATTAAGGCCACTTAAAAATACCAGTTAAAAGAATTAACAGAGCTGCCCGTCCAACCTTAAGGTTGTCGGACAGGCGAAGAGCCCAGGCGGCCTTTGCATTTATTATGAAACCTCATCCATGGGCGGGGGTGAAGTTTCATGAAGGCTTTATAAATCAAATGAAAATTTTTATTAAAGATCAGTGACATGTCCCAGCTCATGTGACACTGTCACATGAGTGGGGACATGTCTGAATTTTTTTTTCTTTATTTCAAATAATAATAATCAAACTGTGCCACAGGGAGATTTCTGCACTCTTTTGCGCGCATGCATGAAGAGTGCAGGCCCTAGCTCAGCCTCCTCCCTCTCGCCTGCACAGGGAGCGCTCAGCGTTTCTGTGGGTGTGTCACGATGGGAGGGCCTTAATTGGCCCGCCCACGTAAAATGGCGGCATGCGCCGGTCATGGTCAGCGATTGGCTGCATGCCACCCGCTCCCGCTCCCGCTCAGCCTCCCCAACAGGGATAAAATTCTCCCCAGTATATATCATCGCAGGAAGTGATGGAATGTCTCATGATCTTGCTCTATCTTTGTAGGCCTCGTGGCAAGAAAGCCATAGTAAGTGATGTTCCAAGTAAAATTAACAGTTTCCTTGCCTCAGCAGACTCTGTAAATATTCTGTGTTAGCACAATACCAAGAATATTATAGTTTTTAAAAATTTATTCATGGGATGTAGTCATCGCTGGCTAGGCCAGCATTTATTGCCCATCCCCAATTGCCCTTGAGAAGGTGGTGGTGAGCTGCCTTCTTGAACCGCTGCAGTCCCTGTGGTGTAAGTACACTCACAGTGCTGTTAGGGAGGGACCCAGCGACAGTGAAGGAACGGCAATGGGAAATAGGGCCAAGAAGTGATTGAAACAGGATTATACCAGGCAGGGCTAGATAACATGATATTTGTCTTTGTATTAATATTATCAGTATATATGACGAGCAGAGAAGAAGGTAATTCCAGACTTCACCTGCAATTCTATCATGCTATAGAGGGCCTGGAAAAGGTTCACTGAAAGGTCACTAGAATTATCCCTAGTTTAATAATCCTTAGGTGTTCCCCTAGGCACAGAGAGACAAGCTGATTCTTATTATAGTAGAAACGCATGGTCTTTACATTTATTTTAAAATATAGGGATTAGACTGTGTCTACATGGACAGGCTATTTGAACTGGATAAGTTTGGAAAAACAAGGAATCATACATATAAGCTTTGTAAAGATAGAACTAGATTAGGTACATGGAGGTTTCTCTTTACCCTGGTTATCAATGTGGGAAGCAACATAACTAATTGGTTCATATGATGTTTGTGGATTCACTGTAACAGTTCAGTTTGCAAAATGGCTGTAATTCCATTGGTGACCACCTTAATTAGCTGTAAAGTGCTTCGGGATGTCCTGAAATCATGAAAGGTGCAGAGAAATGCAAGGTTTTTATTATTCCAATGCATTTACAGTAAGGGCCTGAGTTAATAATTTTCTCCTTGGTTTCACTTTGCTTCCTACCTCAATGGTCCTTTCATTATCATGGATTAAAAAATGAGAGAAAGTATTGGTCCACATATATGTCACTTGTATCACATCATCAGCTTTAGTCCCAGCATCCCAGTAGCTGAAGTTCTGCTCAATTGTTTTAAAGATGTATTCGCAAATATTCAGAAATTTGTCCAAGTGAAGTGAGGTATAGTCAATCCTGCAGTACTCTGAATACTCTTACACTTTCCCAAATCAGCTGCAGCACCTCTTCTACAGTCAGACACAGACAGAACCAACACAATAGCCATTTATAGATATTCCGTCCACGGCAACCCAGAGAAGTAACAAGAGCTGGCAAAAAGCTTCAAACAAAAAGGCCTCATAAGGTTGGCAACTCATGAACAGCCTCAGTCTCCAAATGGGAACAAGTAGGTCCTACTATTAGAAGGCAAGGCCAAGGCTAAGAAAGCAAACTGGTCTCTGAAGTAATAAAAATGGAATTGGCCACTTAGTGTATGGGGCTGACTGGCCATGGGGAAGCACATGTAGTAATGTGGGGGCCTACCAACCACATGTGAGCCAGGTGCCCCCCCCCACCCGCCACCCCACTTCTCTGATGAGGCCATTGCTGGAGGGTACTGATGGATATAATCCCAGCAAAGTCAGAGGAACACAACCCATAGATCTTTGAAGCCAGTGCCTATTGATTATGATTCTAGCACTACACGCACACCTAGATATTTCTTGATAAGCCTTTATTAACTCAATTCTAAGTCAACAGTGAATTAAAGTTGATGTTCAATAAGCCTTCAACCCAGGAATAAAATCTGGAACTTTGGTCTGCTAAACATGGTGCTTCTTTGTCAGTCCATTGAAACATGTAAAAAAAGACAAATCCTGACCATTATAGCAGCATGTATCTTTAATTATAGTTTAAGGACAGACTGGTTTAAAGGACCAGTTTAAGATCTCAGATGACTGAGACATGCAAACCCTGCATTGGCTGGAGTCACAGCTAGTACAAAGGGAGATGGTTGTGGTTGTTGGAGGCCAATATTCTCAGCCCCAGGACATCACTGCAGGAGTTCCTCAGGGTAATGTCCTAGACCCAACAATCTTCAGCTGTTTCAACAATGACCTTCTTTCCATCATAAGGCCAGAAGTGGGAACACTTGCTCATGACTGTACAATGTTCAGTACCACTCGCAGCTCCTGAGATACTGAAGCTGTCATGTCCACATGCAGCAAGACCTGGCCAACGTTCTGGCTGACAAGTGGCCAGTAATATTCACAGTATTCAAGTGCCAGCCAAAGACCATCCCTAACATGAACGAATCTTCCAAGCTCCCCGAGACATTCAATGGCATTTCCACCATTAAATCCCCTACCATCAACATCCTGGGGGCTTATTGTTGACCAGAAATTGAACTGGACCAGCCATAAAAATGCTGTAGCTACAAGAGCAGGTCAGGGGCTGGGAATTCTCCAGCAAGGAACCCACCTCCTGACTCCCTGAATCCTGTCCACCATCTACAAGGCACAAATCAGGAGTATGATGGAATACTCTCCACTTGCCTGGAAGAGTGCAGGTCCAACAACACTCAAGAAGCTCAGCACCATCCAGGATAATGCAACCTGCTTGATCGGCACCCAATCCATCATCTTCAACATTTACTCCTTCCACCACCAACACATAGAGGCATCTACAAGATGCATTGCAGCAAATCACCAAGGCTCCTTGAACAGCACCTTTCAAATCTGTGACCACTACCACCTAGAAGGACAAGGGCAGCAAATTCATGGAAACACCACCATCTGCAACTTCCTTTCCAGGGCACACACCATCCTGACTTGGAACTATATCACCATTCCTTCAATGGCACTGGGTCAAAATCCTGGAACTCCCTCCCTAACAGCACTCTGGGTGTACCTGAGCACATGGACTGCCGCGGTTCAATAAGACAGCTCACTACCACCTTCTCAAGGGAAATTAGGGATGGGCAATAAATGTTGGCTTTGCCAACGATGTTCACGTCCCTATCCATTGGGCTGGATTTTTAATCAGAATTTGGGAACCGAACTTGGAAGCTAATTCCAGATCCCTATTCTGCACCGTGTGCTTTAGACAAGCCCATTGCGATTTTCAAAGCTGCAGCCAATCCAATTAAAAGCCAGGGAGCAGGCTCAGTGTCCAATCAGGTCTCCCCTAACTGGAGGACCAATGGGAGGCCGTCCACCTTGCAGTGATTAACAGCCTCACCCACCGAGGGGAGCTGTCGATGTGAAGATGAAGAAAGTGAGAGAGAGGGCCCGGTAAGGTTTTTTTGGCTGTTCAAAAAAGCCAAAGCAACCCCTCCAGAGGATGGCCTTTGGACACATTTATAGTCCAGATATTATTAAGGGTCTAGGGAAAGGGAAAGGGGTTGATTCCTTTGCACCATTCATTGCCAACCCTGCCCCCCACCCCCCCCCACCCAACTGCCCATCCTGAGCCTGTCATGTTGGCCTGGACATGGCCCAGGCCAATGTGGGCTGCCTGCTTTGCCAACTGAAAATCCCAGTCCATTCCCGAATGGGACCAAATAATTATCAATAATTGGCCTCAATTGGCTGCCTGCCAGGAAGCAGCGGGCAGCTGATCCAACCTCGAGCTGCCCTCATTGAAAATGGCTAAGGGTTGGGATTGTGGCGCAAACTGGCCGGTGGTGCCAAATTGTGCCTTTGAACCGGGCCTGCACTAATTTTGAAACCCCGGCAGTCCCGAAGTACACAACAGCTGCAGCGATTGTCCCGCTGAGCGTAAGCCCATTATTGTAATGTTCAAATATATCAACAGTGGTGAACAGCATCAGCTAAAGGGAAGGAAAAAAAATCATCTGTCATGGAGACTAAATTTGTAGCAATATTCCAGACCTGTATTAAGGATTGCAGAAGTGCCATACATTTAGTCCTTCAAAGAGGCAATAAACTGAACGTCAGGTGAGGATTGCCAACTCACCACAATTTCCTAGAGTCTCCAGGAATTAGAGATTAATCACCAGCACTTTATACAAGCAGAACAAGCAAAAAAAAATCATTGGGGCATTCAAAAAAATCTGTTCACTTTTTCATTTCCTTTGAACACTTAATTATACTGGAGAAGGGGGAAAAGGCTGTTTTACTACGGAGGGTGGCTGATGATGGGATGGAACCTCCAGGTATATGTCCAACCAAATTTGGCAACCTTTGTTCAGGTAGACATAAAAGGTCCCATTGCACTTGTTCAGGAAAATTGTCCAGTGCTCTAGCTTTCATTGTTGCTGCAATTTTCCACTAAAGTTACAGCAAAGATTTTGGTTTTGGGAAATTATGCCCCATATTGCTCTTCATGTCAAAAGTTATCTCATGAAACAATAAACATTCATGTTTTACACTGTTTTCATGAGGGTGTGGAAGCAGGGGGTGAGTGAAAGAGAGATAAGTGAAAGAATGTAGAAAATAATTATTTAGCAAATGCAGCTGGATAAAGTCTTTAAGCAAACCACTAATTTTATTTCTGGAATTCACAAATATAAACAAAGCCGAAAGCAGGTTTCCCTGGTCTCTGTTAGCGGAGGTTTCTTTCTGAGATAAGAAATTCAGAGCAGATCTCCGGAGAAACTTAAGTTCAAAGATGTTTATGAAATTAATCTAGTTTTGCATAAATTGGATTAAGAAACTGACATATTTACATGCTGATCAAAAGGCATTCCTACTGAGAACCTGAAATGCAAATTTCTGGTAGTAATAATGGTTTGTCTATTATATAAATAGAAGGC
Organism: Carcharodon carcharias; assembly: GCF_017639515.1. Lineage (NCBI taxonomy): Eukaryota > Metazoa > Chordata > Chondrichthyes > Lamniformes > Lamnidae > Carcharodon > Carcharodon carcharias. The sequence continues at coordinate 19,090,594 of NC_054467.1, read as the reverse complement.
ACGTTGAGTGGGGTGGCCATCTGTTTCTCACAGAAGAAAGCTATTTGCAGCTTGTTGCTGGCTTTATCTGAATAACTTGTCCTGCTGTCTACCATCAAGATTCCTAGAATTTCTCTCAGTGAAAAGTTCTGCCATTATTAGTCCAAACATTTTTTGCTGTTTTCAGCATACATTCAGTGCAACTATATTAATTACTAGCCTGGAAATTGGGGCAGGAGCTGTTTGTGCCATGTGTGTGGCAGAGCCAAATTTTCAATCATGGATTAATTTGTTCTGTGATCTCCACCTATCAAATCCCAAACAGAGCTCTTCGGAGTCATATTGGACTTGAAATGTTAACTCTGTTTCTCTCTTCACAGATGCTAGAACTGCTGAGGTTGTCCAGCACTTTGTGTTTTTATTTCAGATCTCTATCATCTGCAGTATTTTGCTTTTATTTTAGCAGGAGGATTCTCCCCAGGATCCTAGCCAATATTTCTTCCCCAACCAACATCATGTTATCTGCTCTCGTGGGAGTTTGCTGTGTTACAAACTGGCAGAGGTTACAACAGTGACTCCATCTCAGAAGTGCTTCGTTGCTTCAAGGACAGTCCTAAGATTGTGAAAGGCACTTCTATAAATGTAAGCTCTTTCTTCAATCCAATGCATTTGCACATGTTCCTACAGCCATGCTCCCTGATGTTGACACAGTGCTGGCTGTAAACTCCAGGGCCGTGGCTGTCAGCTGCCTTGCTGTTGTTGTTCAACCTGTGCAATCACTTTAAAAATGATCGCCACTTGGATAATCGAGCACCCACAACGTATCAGGTTGTCACCACACTGCAGCTGCTGAAGTGGAGCTTATGAACTTCTTTTAAGTTGTTAGGAAACAACTGGGAAAACCTATTTGTGACATGTTCCACTCCCACCCGGTGCTGCAGGTTTTTCTGCATGGCAGCTTGTTCAAACTTTCAGAATTTGCATTTCTCTGCTGTTACAGCAGCCCCAGCATTTACACCCCGAAACTGTAGGCAGACAGGGAGACACAGGCCAGCTGGGTCCTATTTTTAACACGACTTTTCAAACATTATCTTGTGGTGCTAAGTACAAAGGCTTTGATTTTCTTAAAAAAACATTCATTGTTTCTTGAAAACATACCCTGGGAAAAGCGAATGATCTAATGACTGTTTGTTCCTTGGGTCTCAGAAGCTTTATGCAAAGACTGAACAATTACATACGCTGTTGGCAGCAGATCAATTCAACTGAAAGAGTAATGTAATCCTTCGCCGAGTGAGCAAGTTAAACAAAAATTTGATATGAGTCAATGTTTGTAGATCCTGTTTTATATCCAATGGGCAGCTGGTAGTTCTTGCCCCAGTTCACCAAGCTTTTACGCTGCAGCCGTACAGCCAACTCCATGAGGTCTCCCTCAGTCACAGTCTATACTGAAAAAAAGCCCATGTTGCAGGAACTGACAGTACTGTGGAGTCACAGTGATGTAGGATGATGATTCTGCCACTGGGCAAAGACAGCTTCTTTAAGTACGTATGAGGAGATGGCGCCTGCACATTTACTCCCTGGGGTTTCCATAGAAACAGTAGAATCTGCTGAGCCTTTAGAGAATGAATCCAGAGCATGAAAATCATGGAATGAACCAGCCTAAAATGTTTATTCGGCCAATCAAGCCTGCGAAGATAAATATCTACCCTAATGCCACTCTCGTGCTGGATATTCATCCCCTTATGACATTCCTCTTTTTAAAGCAAGTCTCTTAACTCCCTTGCGAAAGGCTACATGGAATGGGTTTCAACATGGCAAAGAATATCACAATCTAACCTCCTTCTGTATAAACAAACTGTAAAAATGGGAGAAAAATGCACCGAGGTTGGTTTTCCAAAGGAGGATGTTACAAGTCGATATTTAAACCCAAAAGATAATGCTTAACAACCTGACATTCCTGGTTTCATTCAGAGAAGGCAGATGAGATGATGCAGCACCCAAGTCAGTGAAAAATGCCACTGGTATTGGCACTTATCGTCAATCTCAGGATTCTTTTGCCTCTAAAAGAAAGTTCAAGAGGTAGTGAAAATTACTAAATAGGATAATTTTAGTCACTTCAGGCCATGCTAACAACAACTTATATTTATATAGCACTTTTAACATAATACAACTTCCCAAGATGCTTTACAGGAGCATTATAAAACAAAATATATCGAGCCATATAAGGGGATGTTTGACCAAATGACCAAAGGGGTAGGTTTTAAGGAGAGTCTTAAAGGAAGAAAGCGGGGAAGAGAGATGAAGAACTGTTGGAAGAGGATTCTAGAGCTCTAAGATGGTGGGATACATTTCACAGTGATAAATGAAGTGAAATACATGTGAAAGCAGCAGCTTTTAGAAGGCATGTTACGTCAGTGGATGGACCACAAGAGTAGGGAGGATGGGAGAAGTATGACTTACAGCACATTATATCACCTCGAAGTGTGCTCAGTGCAAAGAGTCAGCAACCTGGGCATGCTGGAGGAGCAGTATATGATAAAGGCTCATGCTGAGTAGGGAGGCCATAACTGAGACGTCCCCTTTGGTCCATGAAACCCAATCAACCCAACTATCCAGGCCACTGCTGCCTTTACATTTTATACAACGGGCAGCTTCCAAACACCTCTTGGAATGTCTCAAATATTTGCCACTTTGTTTGGTTTTTAAGATTCTAAAGTCAATTCTGTGATTTCACATTCCCTGTGAAATTACCTGGGAGCAGGTTTCCAACCCTCTGGTTGCCTTTTGCACCATTGAAAGAATGACACGTGCAAGATGGAATGAAAATGCATCAATTTTATCGAGCTGGACATTCCTATTCGTGTATGTGTTTGCTTGACACATCTATCCTTTTTGTGTTGTGATTTCTCAATGTTGATTGTGCCCCATATGCTAAGGGATTACCGCTGGGGAAAGGGCTGGTTAGCCAATCGTGCTACCTTCTAAGGGCATCCATGGTTCTATCCCTATAGCCTTCTTTTCCTTGACCACAATTTGATGCTACCCTGTTGGCAGGTTTTTAAGGGTGGAGAGCATGAAATTGAAGGAATTTGGGTTCCCACCTGCCCAGAGCACACAGCAATTTTACGCTGGGGTGGGCAAGGCCTCAGATGGGAAGCTGCCCTTGCCCCAATTGTGGCCCTTACGTGGCCATATAATCACCTCCATCAGTCGCTGCTGGACCTTCCTCACTACCCTGCCCCCACCTTTCCCCGGACACCCTGATTTCCCCTTTGCGACCCACCAAGCCTACCCTATCCTCCCCGCCTGGGACCTCTTAAACTTACCTTGTCCTCTGGTCCCAGGGCTTAAGCTCAGGCATGTTGGTGTACATCCTCTTCAGCCCACTGCAGCTCTTGTCGCTGCAGGCACTAGAGAGCTGCAGGCCAATCAGATTGGCTGACAGCGTTCTAAGGCAGGAGTTCCTCCCGAGTGAGGGGCGGAAGTCCCATCTGCAGCCAGTTAACGCTCATTCAAGCGTGAAATGGTTGCAGGGCACTCGGAGTTGGCGGGATCTCTTTGAATGGTGGGAAGGAAGACCCCACCATCTGAAAAATTCAGGCCATTATCTGATTTCTGCCCATGGGTGACATCAGCTAAAAGCACAGGTCAGCTTTAACGTATATGATGATAACCTTTCCACCAGCGTCTCTAAATATCTCCACATCTCAGTAATTCTCATAACCTCTTGATTATTTCTGTAGGGACAGACTGCTTTTCCTACATCAAGGCCTGATGAGTCATAACTCAGCATCAGGAGGGCCAAGTTAGAAGCTTCACTCTCGTCCACCAATTGCATCTACAACTCTCGCAGACTAATCTAGTTGAATCTTTTGAGGGGGTCACTTGGTGGATAGGAGAATGGAGTGTCTGTATTGTTTTTCAAAGGCATTTGTTACAGTTTCAGGCAACAGATTAATAAAAATGAGAGCACATGGAATTGGAGGTAACCTTGTGACATGATTTGGTAATTGGATGTAAGAGACAGGGAATAGGGATAAGGGGGTTTATTCTCTGATTGGCAGGGTATGGTAAGTGTTATTCCCCAGTGAACTGTACTTAGGCCTCAGCGATTCACCACGTGTATATTAATGGCTTGGATGACGGAACAGAAAGTTGTGTATTGAAGTTTGCAGATGACACTAAATTAGAAGGTACTGTAAATCGTGTAGATGGAGACAAGAAGTGACAAAGAGCCAAAGGCAGATTAATTTGATGGGGGGAGTGTCATCTAGTTTGGGGATCTGAGAATGACAAATCAAAATATTTTCTTAATGGTGAGAGTCTAGCAATTAAGGAGAAGCAAAGGGATTTATATGTCCATGTGCAAAAAACATTAAATTGCTAGCACACATGTACAAAAAGTATTCAAATAGGTCAATGGAATGTTGGCCTTTTACTCAAGGGGACTGAAATTCAAAAACAGGCAGGAGTTTCATTTGCCTTTGCAAAAAGGGGAGAGGGGAAATAGGGCACCTATCTACTTTCAGTCATGTACTAGGTGCCAAGTGTCCAGCCGTCTCATTGAAACCAGGGGATGAGAGTCTACAGGCTGCAGGCACTTTAGGAGATTAATAAAGACTTCAGGCCTTTGAAAGCCTCATTCTTATTTTTTTTTTTGTTCTTTTTTTTCAAAATACTGTCCTTTCACCTGTGTCAATGGCCCATTTCTAATTCTTTGTCCATGAGCATCACCGTTGTTGAAAAGTGTGCGCAGACTCTTATTTTTATTCTTGGGATGTGGAGGCTGCTGGCAAGGCTGGCATTTATTGCCCAATAAAACTGGGTGGCTTGTCAGGTCATTTCAGAAGGTAGTTAAGAGTCAACCACATTGCTGTGGGCTTGGAGTCACCTGAAGGCCAGAATGGATAAGGATGGCAGATTTCCATCACTGCAGGATGGGCATTAGTGAAGCAGATGGGTTTTTACAAAAATCTGGTAGTTTCATGATCATCCTTACTGAAGTAGCTTTTCATTCCAGATTTATTGGTTAATTGAATTTAAATTCCCCCAGCTGCCCTTGGTGGGATTTGAACTCTTGTCCCCAGAATATTTATCCAGACCTTTGGATTACTGATCTAGTAACATTACCACTGTACTAATGTCTCCCCCTCCCTGCCCAACTGTCCAAAGCTCTGAAACTGGTGGCAGGGGGAGGAGAGGGGGTTGGTGGGGAGGTGGTATGGTATTATCAAGCAGCTGGAAGTGGGAAGGAGAAATTTAAATTAGGGAAACATTTTTAGAGATTAAAAAAATGATTGGGAAACATTTTCTTTCAGTAACTCAAAATGAAACAGCACCTGGGATTTTACTTCACATAACAAAGACTACACATCAGTTCCTACAGATTGGAGGGTGGCAAATGTAACCCCACTATTTAAAAAAAGGAGGGAGAAAAAACAGAGAATTACAGACCAGTTAGCCTAACATCGGTAGTGGTGAAAATACTAGAGTCTATTATAAAAGATGTGGTAACAGAACACTTGGAAAGCATTAATGCGATTAGACAAAGTCAGCATGGGTTTATGAAAGGGAAATTATGCTTAACTAATCTACTGGAGTTTTTTTGAGGATGTAACTAGTAGAATAGATAAGGGAGAATCAGTGGATGTGGCGTATTTGGATTTCAAGAAGGCTTTTGATAAGGTCCCACATAAGAGACTAGTGGGCAAAATTAAAGCTAAGTGTATTGGAGGTAATATACTGGCATTGATTGAGAATTGGCTCACTGACCAGAAACAGATGGCAGAATTTTGCCCCGATGGGCGGGCAGGCCCCACTGGCTCGGCGGCGGGCAGGCAGCCGACCACCACTACCGAAATGGGCCCTGCCGCCATTTTGAGTGGGCAGGCCAAATAAGGCCCACCCAGCGGGCTGCCCGACAGGAAGCGTTATGCAATTCCTGTGTTGGGGGGGAGAAGGATTCCCCATCTGTCAAAGTGCGCTCTTCTGTGCATGCGCACGAAAGAGTGCACATCTCCCTGAGACTAAGTGCTGTCCCAGGGAGATTGGTGAAAGGTTTATTGATTTAAAAGATAGAAAAATTTAAAAATGATTAACATGTCCCCCTCATGTGACAATGTGACACGAGATGGGACATGTTAATAAAAAGCACAGAAACTTTATTAATATTTTTAAAAATGGCCAGTGGATGAGGTTTCGTGTATTATCAGAAGCCCGCTGGGGCTCCTGGCCTGCCCGCCAGCCTTAAGATTGGACGGGCAGGGCCTTTAATTGTTTCAACTACCCTGTCAATGGCCTCAATTGGCCATTGACAGGTCTGCGGGCGGACAGCTGATTTCGCTGTCTGCCCGCCTTCCTGAATATTTAAATGGGGTGGGATGATGTCAGGAGTTCCTCCCGATGTCATCCCGCATCATTTTCGCATCGGCGAGCGGGCCCCGCCCCCAACTCGCCGATGGAAAAATTCAGGCCAGAGAGTGGGAATAAATGGGTCTTTTTCTGGGTGGCAGGCAGTGACTAGTGGTGTACCACAGGGATCAGTGCTTGCCCAAGCTATTCACAATATATATAAATGCCTTGGATGAGGGAAATAAATGCAATATTTCCAAGTTTGTTGATGACACAAAACCGGGTGGGGTCGTGAGGATGATGCAAGGAAGCTTCGGGGCGATTTAGACAAATTGTGTGTGTGTGGGCGAACACATGGCAGATGCAGTATAACATGGATAAATGTGCTTCAGTATGAAACACAGAAAGGCAGAATATTATTTAAGTGGTGATATATTGGGAAATGTGGATGTACAAAGGGATCTGGGTGTCCTTGTACACCAGCCAATGAAAGTAAACAGGCAGGTGCAGCAAGCAATTTGGAAGGCAAATGGTATGTTGGCCTTCAGTGTAAGAGGATTTGAGTTCAGAAGTAGGGATGTCTTGCTGCAGTTATACAGGGCCTTGGTGAGACGACACTTGGAGTATTGCATGCAGTTTTGGTCTCCCTACCTAAGAAAGGATATACTTGCCATAGACGGAGTGCAGCGAAGGTTCACTCAGCTGATACTGGGGATGGCAGGACTGTCATATGAGGAGAGATTGGTTCGACTGGGCCTGTATTCACTAGAGTCTAGAAGAACGAGAGGGGATCTGATTGAAACATATAAAATTCTAACCGGGCTAGATAGACTGGATGCAGGAGGATGTTTCCCCTGGTTGGGGAGTCTAGAACCAGGGCTGCAGGCTCAGGATACGGGACAGGCCATTCAGATGAGGAAAATTGTCTTCACTCAGAGGGGGTCAACCTGTGGAATTCTCTACCACAGAAGGCTGTTGTGTCTGGGTCACCGAGTATATTCGAGAAATAAATTGATAATTTTTTTAGATATTAGGGGCATCAAGCGGTATGGGGAAAAAGCGGGAATATAGCGTTGAGATAGAGGATCAGTCATGATCATATTGAATGGTGGAGCAGGCTCGAAGGGCCAAATGGCCTACTCCTGTTCCTAGTTTCTATGTTTCTTTGTAAAAGTACTTCATTGGCTGTAAGGTGCTTTGGGACATCCCATAGTTGCAAAAGGTGCTACCTAAATACAAACACAAATTCACAGAATTGTTACAACACAGGAGGCCATTCAACCCATCGTGTCTGCTTCAGCTCTCCCAATGTGCAATTCCCCTAATGCCATTCCCCCACCTTCTCCCTGTAACCCTGAACATTCTCCATGTTCAGATAATAATCCAATTGAACCTGCCTCCTCCACACTCTCAGGCAGCACATTCCAGATCTTAATCACTGGCTGTGTGAAAAAATCTTTCCTCACGTCACTGTTGCTTCTTTTGCCGATTACCTTAAATCTGTGCCCTCTTGTCCCTATCCCCTCCATCCAGCCCACTCATGATTTTCAATACCTCTATCAAGTCTCCTCTCAACCTTCTCTAAGGAAAACAGTCTTAACTTCTCCAATCTATGTAACTGAAGTCTTCCTTCACTTTATCAGGTTACTCTATCATTGTTCTGCCACTGGAGAAAAACAATGTCCCTGATGAATTGGCATCTGATCCTGTACCATTTATTTGGGACGAGGCCCAATACCTGATAAATCTGAGCTAACTGAAATACATTGCCTCTGATGCTGTGCTGTACTTTCACTTGGTATCTCTCTCTCTCTCTCCATCACCACCACCACCACCACCGCCGCCTCCCTCTCTCTCTCTCTCTCTGTTGAAAGCTTGCAGCAAACAAGCAGTCTGCATGGTAACCAGAACGATCTGGTAATTACTTCAGGAAACTCGTGGGCTCCAATTCTCCACTGCCGGTTAGCATCGTGCCTAGCAACGTTAAGTGAAGGCAGTTTATATATTTTTCGGATGCAAAGGTTTGGACAAGGGATCACTATTAATTACCTTGTTTAATTTAGAAACATAAACAACGCTGCAGACGACGTGTCCTTCCCACTCTGCCTGTTTGTGGGTCACCGTCTCTGGGTAACCGCACAATTAAACGGCGGAGCCATTTAAGTTGTTATATTTTGCTGTGTAACTGTGAAATGTCTCTGGCAGACTTTGCATGGGGTCGCGTGAGGGAAGCTCCAGTGTCTCTTAACTGATGCATGATACAAACTATTTCACCAGGGTGTGATAATTGTTAGCACGGGGACTTATTCGCCTTAGGCGGTGGCATTAGGTTTCAGATTCATTAAATACTCATCACAGCATACCTACCCTCTCTCTCTCTCTCTCTCTCTCGCCTATTCGCAGTAGCCCTCCAGGGACCCAGCACGATGGAGCAGAGCGGGGCAGGGAGTTCGACTGATCACGGACCCGGCTCCGTGGGAACTTTGGAACTGAAAGACGATCAGGTTCAGCTGTTGGAGGAGAATTTCGCCCGAATGAAGCAGCCAGACGCCTCGTCGCTGATGCTGATAGCGGCGGAATGTGGTCTGTCAGAGGCGGAGACAGCGGTAGGTAACTCAGCCCGAGTACCGGCAACTGGGACTCCCGTGGCAAAGCTCTGGGGCTGCCACTTGACTCCAATCCTGAGATGTTGAATATAAATAATAACTTGGCTTGATGTCAACCAACTTTTTCTCGTACATCGGGAAAACCCGGGCACTTGAGTAGCTTCTAGATCTAGCAGTCTACTGATTTTTTTTTAAAAAAAAGAATTCCATTCTGCACTTAATTGCGGCTGAGTCTTGATCTTCAGAATCTCCTCTAGGATTGCCAATCCCCGTCTGAAGGAATTAAAGGTTCATTTGGGTTATTGTTCTTACACATCCTAGCAGCATTAAAATGTCGTTTTTGATTTTGTTTTCTTTGAACATTTTCCTTGTTAAAATATGAGGGTGGGGGAAAGACTCTGACCAGGTTGGCAGCGGGGTAGCCGTGTGTTGGAAGCTCCAGGGATATGACCTACCAGAGCTGGAGACCCTGGTGCAGTTTAATAGGAGTGAAGTCGGTTCCATTCTGTAAAACTCCATGCCAGGAGAGAAGCTCCAATAATCTTTAACGTAATTACTATTTTCCTGCTTCTGACAGGGAGTATTCTTAAAACTCTTGCTCACTAATGATAATATTAAACTGCAGTTTAAGGCCTGAATAAATGCACTTCTATCTCTGCCTCTGGTAGAGTCATTTGCAACATTGAGGGAGGCCATTTGGCCCTTCCAGTCCATGCAGGCTCTCTGTAGAGCAATTCAGTCAGCCCCATTCACCCTCTTCATCCCTGCAGGCCTGCAAGCTTATTTTCATTTGGCGTCATTGATCGTCTCTGCTCTCAGCTCCTTCATAAGGCACTGAGTTCTAGGGCATTGTCACTCACTGCATTAAAAATGTCTGTCCTCCCATTCCCCCTGCATCTCCTGCCCAAAACCTTAAACATATGTCCTCCAGTCCTTATACCATCAGATCATGGGAACAGCTTTTCCTCATCCACCTGATACAAACTTGTCGTCATCTTGTACAGCTCTATCAAACCTTCCCTCAAACCCCTTTATTTGATTTTTTTCTTCCTGTTCATTGGTTTTGTGTCCTTTGAAAGTTGTGGCCCTCTAATTTTTGAAAGGTTTTCTTTCAGACTTAGTTTTTTTTAAAAGCCTGTTGCTTCCTTGTTTGATAAATCCTCCTGCTGAACACCAAGATCTGCTGATATCAGCAACCTGAGGTTTATGCAATAAATAGGAATGTGGATTTCACTATTAGTGGAGAACATTGTTCACAGGGAGTACGAGAAACTTTAGGGTACCCTGACTGTAATTTTGTCCATTCATTTTCTATCCTTTGTTAATGGATAGAAAATCATAGGTTGAATGCCTGTCATTTCCCAAGATGGGTGTGCCAGATCGCTGAATTATCCCAACAGGTGGCTCCAAAGGATTGCATGATACACACACCTAAAAGGGCCATGAGAATAGAAATGTCCGCACAACTCCATGAGAGTAAAGTTTGGAAACCGCAATGAAAGTTGATCCATAGAGCATCAGGCTGTTCAGAAAATCTTAAACAGCAGGTAATGGTAGCACTAATAGATGCTCAGAACAGATGAGCAAACTGGTTATACTTTGCATAAACAAGTTTTGCGAGTGTCTTGGGCTGTAACTCTGACATCACATGAGATACAGGAACTGTTTGAGACTGAACTTCTCTCCGTGTTCTACCACAGCAGCCAAATGACTCTAGTGCCGTGTACCCAACCATTATTGATCCCTGTTTAACCCTATCAATGCCTCTAACGTTTAACCATTTTAAATTCCTGTTTAACCCTGTAAGCGTCAGAATATATATTTCGACATGGGAAAACTGAACATTCTCTACAGGCAATAATCTGAACCTGATTATAATATATTGTTCCATGTTAACCTCTGACGTGCAAAGAAATTGTTGGTCATTGAGCAGTGCTTGGATTAATGGTTCTGTAAATGTGCTTTAGCAGAATTCAAGACATCAAATTTGTAATATCTATTGAAGTTGGCTGCTAATATTGTATAGCCTAATCCAAATGCCAATTAAGTGACTTGCAATTTGTTGCACTTGAATCTAATAGTAATGCAAGCTGTCAATTGACCATAAATCATTAATCCTCCTCCTGCAACACCTCTCCATTGTTATCTAGCTTGGTGGGATTGCACTCTTAGTTCCGTTCTTATCTATTCGGCAGTAGTTAGAAAATCTCCAGCAAAGGCTTCTCTTCCTGCTCCTGCGCCATTAGCTCTGGTGTCCCCACAAGCATATACACTTGGCCCCCTCCTATTTCTCACCTACATGCTGCTGCTCGGCAATATCATCCAAAAGCATAGCATCACATAGACAGGTAACACCCAACTCTACCTCACCATCACCTCTCTTGACCCAGCCGTTATCTATAAATTGTATGTCTGCTTGCCTGACATCCAGTGCTGGGTGGGGAGAAATTTCCCCAGCTAAATATTGGGAGGACTGAAGCCACTGGCAAATATTTGAAGTTGAACCAGATTGTTTGCAAATTTAATGTCACATTTGATGAGCCTTTGAGCCTCTGATCACCTACCTGTGCTTTCACTATAAGACCGCCTATTTCCACTTTTAACATTGCCCAAATCTGCTCCTTCCTCAGGCCCTCTGGTGCTGAAACCCTCTCTCATACCTTTGTTTACCTCTGGGCTTGTCTGATCCATCATATTCCTACCCAGCATCTCACTACCCTCTATAAACTTGAGGTCATCTAAAACTCTGCTGCCTGTGTCCCAACACACATCATGTCCTGCTCATTTGCCTATCGTTCCCTGTGCTGATTGACTACACTGACTCCCAGTTAAGTAACATTTCAGCTTTTAAAATTTTCATCCTTTAATTCAAATCCCTTCATGGCCTCACTCCACCCTATCTCTTAATCTCCTCCAGTCCCACAACCCTCACACCTGTGTTCCTCTAATTCTGGCCTCTTCAACATCCTTGATTTTAATGACTTCACTGTTGATGGCTGTGCCTTCAGCTACCCAGGCCTTGAGCAGTAAAATTCCCTTCCTCACCTCTTTGTCTCTCTAGTGCCCTCTTATTTTATGACAATCCTTTAAAACTTAACTCTGACTAAGCTTTCAGTCATCTGCCCTAATATCTCCTTGTGTGGCTCAATGTCGAATATTGTTTGATAACGCTCTGCCTGGGAACATTTTGCTACATTAAAAGGCACTATATAAATATAAGTTGTTGTCGATTGGGAACCATAATCTCATAGTTTTGTTTGTATCTCTTTAGCAATGGTTTAAGATGCGCTATGCAAAGTGGAGACAATCAGAAGGATTTCCTCCCGAATGTGGATCTGTCAAAGACTGAAGACTGGTAAATGCTGCCAAAAGCATCACCATGGCGTCCATTCAACAACACTGCAGGCTACTTTCATGCTGAATACAGCCTGTGAAGTGAATGTCTCCTAGTTTAGGATCTGAGCATAATACCTCTTTTCAGTAACTTGGGTTTATTTTTGTGAATTTAAAGTATAATTGATTTCATATTTTGCTTAGTTTATTGAGTACTCATTTACATTAATTACATGCTAATTTCAGTTTATTAATGTGATTATTAGGTGAGTGAATTTGTTTATTGGGTTTAAGTGCAATTATTAAATCATTTATCTGTGAGACATTAAGTAATATATAATTTGAAACTGAAGACAAGCACTGTAAGCCTTTCATGCCCTTTAAATAAACAAGTCTATGGTTTTCACTTACCAAGTGTTATGACTGGGATGGGAGGAGTGTGTGTTTGATCCAGCCCCACAACTTCACAGGCCGTACCATAATTTAAAAGATTAATTTTCTCACCAGAATAGTAAATCGTCTATTTCCCCTACTGGTGCCCAGAATAAACCAGGCTTCTTTCAATAAACATGGAACAATTGTTTATTATAAAACAAAACTTCTTTTTAAACAAGTTGCAAGTGGTTAACACACTTATAATCAGGAAGTATAACCATGTATCTCTTCCTAAAGAATTCCCCAATACGCGTACAGACAAACAAAGGACAAACGGATAGTCTCTCTGCAGAGTTGGGCTTTAGGGGATGGGTATTACGAAGGGTAAAGTTCCCAGGGTCTCGACGCTGTTGACCTGGAGTTCCCTTGTGCGAAGGCCTGGTCTGGTGGGTTTCTGGAAGTTCCCATCAGCTGGTCTCCATTTTGCAGGTCCAAATGCAGACCGTTATGCTCAGGTGAGGGCTCTCTGGCTGCAGGTTAATAGCCATACACGATTTTAGCAAGGCAGAGAGAGAGAGAGCGCGAGAGAGAGCCAGTTAGGGTAGTCTTCCTTCCTCCGTTTGTTCCCTAACAAAACACCTTCAAAACCAGGTTCAAAGATTGTTTTCTCTCTGCCATGTGATTTCCAGCAAGTTACTAGCCTTTGCTTCTCTTCAGTCTTTTTCTCCATTTAATTAGTGATTGCAGTTCAAAGCACACAACCAGATCTTCCTCAAGTACCATAAAGATCAGGTGATTTCTTGGAAGAGGCCTGCTGGTTGACAGTTCCAAGATAAAGCTATGACCTTTTTAAAAAAAATAAATAAATAAAATCCCAGGTCAGCATCCAACTGTACAGAAAATGCCAAATCCTTCCATTTTGTAAAAGAAAAATTCAGCCTTGAGAGCTATGATTCCAACACAAGTCAACTTTGTCCAGTGACAAAGGCTATCTGTAACAAAAACTGATATTTGCCTATTCTCCTTCTGCAGGGCAGTGGGATTGTTGAGGGGGGACACTTGAGGAAAGAAGCCATGAGGTTTACTACTTTCACAGTTCTTAAGTGAACAATTGGCATCCAGCCTATGGATGGCAAGTGATTTGTCTATATATTTGTTGGATGCCTGTTATTAAGGCAGGAAGCATGCTGTACTGTTGGCATTGAGAGTTCTTTATTGATACATCTCATATGCTTCCCAAACTTTTAGAGCAGATCTAGCAGGCTGGAGAGTTGGTTTATGGGGATGTTAGCGCTGGTCATGGGTTTTGTTGTATCCCAGAATAATTGGATTTGGGTGTAGGACTAGAAAGTGTATCAGAGCTTGTCTCATCATCATCATCATTTGTGGATGTGGCAGGAGTTAAATGTGTGGAGTATAAGCAGGGTATTCAACATGTGAGCCTGACTTCTATCGTGACATCTTAACTCAGTTAGTAGCACTCTTACCTCTGCTGCTTCAAGTGAATCCCATAGAACTTTTCAAGGAAGAGTAAAAGTTTGTCTGAATCCTGATCCATTCTTATCTGGTATTTGTGGGACATTGCTTTGTTTGAATTGACTGTTGTGTTGCACTGAGACAATGTCGGGCAGTTCTCCACAAGAAAATTTGGGAATTAGAAGACAAGGTACACTATTTAATTCCCAGCAATTACTTCAAGATTGGTACAGATGGCTTCAAATGATGAACACACTGTGCTGGTTGGTTAGGAGCTACTGGAGCTCTGCTGAAGCTCTGATAACACTTTGTGAAATTTTCTGCTGTTTCCTGCTGTGAACTGACTGAAAGTCCCTTCAGGCCTTGTTTCTATGCTGATGCTTGCAAATGAAAGGGAGGAAGACATTGATGGCAATGGCAAATGTGGACAAAGCTGCTCTTCCTCCTCCATTGCCTCTTGAGATTCCAGAGCATTTATGGAATAATAATAGGAAGGGATGTTGGCAACCCAAATTCATATGCACTTGTGTGTTAACAAAGAGTCACTGGAAGACACTGGAATGGATGCTTTAGGTGTGTGGAGTTTCTGAATCAAAGGCAAGCCTTCAGAAAAAGGTGGGAAGCATTAACTGGCACATGCCCTCCTACTTGTCCAACTCCCACTGCTGCACCCTCCCCAGAGCTTCAGCAGATTCTTCTGCATTGAAATAAGAAGTGTCATCGGCTGGAGGAACATTTGTCCTTCCCAACTGCTTGAGGTTCCTATCATTGTGAACTGTCTCACAGAGGAAGCAGCAATGAAAAGCATAGCATCTGCAAAGCTGACCGATTGATTAGTGAGTGGAGGAAAGAATTACTCTGGCCACCCTTTTACAATCCGATCCAATCCAAATTTCTACCTGTAAGCATGCAGATCAAATGATAATGCAATGGCACAAATGCCAGGAATTTGGATTTCAGTGTGACAGGGCGCTTTGGGAAGTAATGATTTAATTTTGAACTTGAGGCTGGAGAAGCTTCACTGTTACAAGGCTGTGAAATTACCTTTCATGGTTGAGGCAGAAAATTTTTAATTCATTCATGGGATGTGGATGCTGCTAAGGCCAAATGGTTTGCTAGGCCATTTTGGAAGACAAGAGTCCACCACATTGCTGTGGGTCTGGATTCATACATAAGGCCATACCAGGTAAGGACGGCAGATTTTCTTCCCGAAGTACTTTTTTTTTTTTTAAACTTAAAATGTATTTTTATTTAGGAATGCACAATTTGCATCCAAGCACAATTACGCAAACAGCATTTATTAACTCCATGATTGAGACAAGCAAAGCCAGGTAGGAACTTTAGAAATCCTAGTCACTGTCATTGCCATCAGTATGCTACAACTTCTTGATCTGATTCTTGCTGCATTTAGTCTCATTCTGAAAATGCTGTATTTCCTCTTCATGGTGATGAATCTCCTCTTGGTGATGCTTCCTCAGATTAGCGAACCAGATATCTTTTTAATCACAATCTGGTAGCTTCATGGTTACTGACACTGGGTTTTCTTATTCTAGATTTATTAGTTAACTAAATTTAAATTCCTCAGCTGCCATGATGGGATTTGAACTCGTGTCTCTAGATCATTAGTCTAATTTACTAGTCCAGTAGCAGAATTATTATGCTGCCATATCCCCTAACCGTCAATGCTGAAAATTAAATTGGATAGGTGGATAAAAGAAAGGGCAAGGGGCAGTTCAGTGATAATGGAAACCAGTTGGGTAAATGTGATTAGAACTATTTGCTTGTGTGATGATGCGTGTTGCTTCCGTGTTTTTCTATGACCCTTTGAAGAGTGAATTGTCCTGATATGGACTGAACACAGCAAGGTGCATTGAAGGAGATGTGGGTGCTTACTCTTACCTTGCCAATTCTGGTCAGGTCATTGGATTTGTGATAGTGATCTCCATGTTTGTGGTGAAGGTTAAATCAGTCATGTCATCTCTGTCCACTGGGCTGTCACCATTACTTGGGAAGGCTTCTTCACCTTTCTCCTAAACAAACACCCTGTCCTCCAGCTTTCTATTGGTCATGTTGACAGAATACCAAAACCTCCTTTCATCCTAGCAGGCACTGGGACAATGTTATTCTTTGACATCCAATTGTGTGCCAATTGAAACTTACAGATTTTGACTTGTCTAGTACATCGAGATTAAGAGCTGGATTTCTCTTCATCAATCTTACCCAAAAAGAGAGGGTGGCAGCAGAGAATGAGGCAAAATTTGTTAGAGACTTACTGCCACCTTGCTGCTTGGACTGGGATTTCCCTCCCATTCCCATCATGTTACTGCGCCTTCCCCACTTGCTGCCGACAAATGATGATGAAGGCATGAGGCCTGGGTCTATGATGGATTTTCTTGGAGCCTGCCCCAATTACTTCCCACAGTCCCGAGACCACCATGTGATCAGCAGGCCCTGGAAAGCAGCAACATCCTCTCCCTCCACTCTGCCCCCTCTTACTTTGATGGTATTCCTCCTCAATTGCTGCCAGGGTTTCTGCTGAGTACTCTTGGCCCTTTTAAGTGCCTGTCAGGCTCACTCTGGTAGAGCAGCAGCTATCCACTGTGGCATCACCAGGGTTTTGTAGCCGGGGAGCTCGGTGAGCAGGCTCTCTTTGGGAATCCCACCGTTCACTTTTGGGGTTAGGACATCATTACGGTCTTTCCCCACCCAAACTTACCCTGAAGAGGAGAACCATCCTAAGTCTTTTGTTACTGAGTGAAAACAATTGAAAGTGTAGACTCAGTCAAAAAGAGCACTGTGGAATCTTAGCAGTGACATCTCAGCTGAAGTACCTGAAAAGTGGTGACACAATTAACGCAGAGGAATGAGTTGCAGAGATGAAAGTATAAAAGCTGTGTTCAATTACTTATTTACCTTTTTTAATATTTAACAATCGAGTTGATTATGGGGCCACTTAAGTTAAAATACAGAGGCAAGGGCGAAAAGCAAACCATCAGCTTTAAGTAAATAGGCTTAGTAGGATTAATATACTAATCCTGAGTAGTAGATTTAACCAATAGAAATCAAATTAAATCCATCCAATAGCCGTAATTTAACATTAAATTTTAACCACTAGTGATTAATAAATAACTTGCAACATAAATTAATGTAGAATACATACATAATGTCAGCACAGCCAATGCGTTGGGACTGCAGATCGTGAGATTTTGTGAAACTGGGCTGTTTTTTTTTTTGGGGGGGAATGCTTACACCTTGAATGACTTCAGCTCAAAATTTTGTTGGATTGCAACTTGGAGACGCTACAATGTGTAAGTGAGGCAGGAGGAGTATCTGGATAGCTTGTTCCAAAACAGTCACACAACTTTGGTAATTGCCTCCCATCCTCAACCTGCCTCCCCTACCACCCCCCCCCCCCCACCCCTGTAATGTTTGTAGTGTATTGAAAATTACATTGTACGTTTTATCCACTTGAGGCTACCATACACATGTACCGGCAGAAGGAACTGCTGGGAAGAGATAATGAAGAGTCCGTGTTTAACAGCTCGTGCAGTTCCAATTCTAAATGTCTTTGGCTGAATATATATTTGTTTCCGTCCCAAGAACTTCACAATGCTCTGGCCTGGCTCCTAAGAGGAGGAATGTCACCGCCGCCTGAATGATGAACAGCGTGCAGCAGCTTGCCAGTATTAATCAGGTGACCATCAAATTGGCTCAGGTCTCTCCCCAAGGACATGGGGCAGGCAGCAAAATTGCAGAATCCACTACCTGCTGAAATCCAACTCCTATATGTATTAATTAAATTTAACAGTCACTTGTCAAATGGATAATAAACATAACCACAGTGTGATGGATATGTATGCTCCCTAATAACTTGAAGATATGGCATTCTGTTACAGTCAAGATAATGAATCCTAATTCTGCTTCTTATAGGATAATATTATGTCTTGGCGAAGCATATGTGTTACACGGCAGAGTAGTGTGGTACCCTCCTTTAGTGCACTTGATATTCTACTACAGGCAATAGAACACTGCACTTCCTTATGTTCCAACTGATGTCAGAATGGTCCATGACATCATCAAGCAGCTCCCACTCATGGAGACATGAGCTTGTCACATTATTTCACAATGAAATCTATAGCAAAACAGGTGAAAGCAGAGTTAGGGAAAGCACATGCTGACTCCCATTAGGAGACAGAAGATTATTTAAATCAAAAATGGATGTGTACAGTAACAATGCCATGGTCCATGGAAACTGCCAATGTTGACAATGCAGCCCAATATTCACGTAGAACCATACAGCACAAAATGAGACCATTCAGCTCATCTTGCCTGTGCCAGCTCTTTGAAAAAGCTATCCAATTAGTGTCACTATTCTGCTCGTCACAGAATTGTAGAATGATTTTGGAAATTAAGTTAGGGGGCGCCAAGTTGTTATAGTGGCAATCATAAGAATTAGGAGCGGAGTAGGCCAGTCAACCCTTTGAGCCTGCTCTGCAATTTGATAAGATCATGGCTGATCTGATTGTGGCCTCAACTCCATTTTCTCCTCCATCCCCCATAACCCTTGGCTCCCTTTGTCACTCAAAAATCTATCTAATCCAGCCTGGAATATATTCAATGACCAAGACTCCACTGCTCTCTGGGGTAGAGAATTCCACAGACTAACAACCTTCTGAGAGAAAAACAATTTCCTCATCTCAGCCTTAAATAGGAGATGCCCTAATGTTTAACCTGTGTCCTCTAGTTCTAGACTCTCCCACAAGGGGAAATGCCCTCTCAGCATCCACCCTGTCAAGTCCCTTTATAATCTTGTATGTTGTAATAAGATCACCTCTCATTCTTCTAAACGCCAAAGTGTATAGGCCCAACCTACTCAACCCTTCCTCATGAGATAACTCCTTCATTCCAGGAATCAGTCAAATGAACCTTCCCTGAACTGCTTCTCATGCAGTTATTTCCTTTCTTGAGTGAAGAGGCCAAAACTGTACACAGTACTCCAGATGTGGTCTAACTAATCATTTCCGGGTTGGTAAGATGTTATGAATGGAGTGCCACAGGGGCAAATATATAGTTGCTAAATTTGCTGATGACATAAAGATAGATAGGAAAGTAAGTTCTGAAGAGAACATAAGGGGTCTACAAAGGGATGCAGACAGATTAAGCAATTGAGCAAAAAATTGACAGATGGAGTATAATGTGGGAAAATGTGAACTTGCCACTTTGGCAGGAAGAATATTTCCATTATCAAATGGCAAAAGATTGCAGAGCTCTGTGGTACAGAGGGATCTGGATGTCCTGGTTCATGAGTTAGGAAATGTTACTTTGCAGCTACAGCAAATTGGAAGGTGAATAGAATGTCGTTGCTTATTGCAAGGGGGATGGAATATAAAAGTAGGAATATTTTGCTACAGTTGTACAGGGCATTGGTGAAACCACACCTGGAGTACTGTGTACAGTTTTTGTCTCCTTATTTGAGAGAGGGTATAAGTGCATTTGAAGCAGTGCAGAGCAGGTTCACTCGACTTATTCCTGCGATGAGGGCGTTATCTAATGAGGAAAGGTTGGATCTGTATCCATTGGGGTTTAGAATGAAAGATGATCTTATGGAAACATATAAGATTCTGAGGGGGCTTGACAGAGTGGATGTTCAAAAGATTTTTCCCCTTGTGGGTGAGGCCAGAACAAGGGGACACAGTTTAAAAAGAAGTGGTCTCCCAATTCAAATGGAGATGAGGAGAATTTTTTTCTCTCACAGGTTATAAGACTGTGGAACATTCTTCTCGAGAGAGTGTAGAGGCTGGAGCATCGATTATTTTTAAGGCAGAGTTAGATAGATTCGGGATTGGCCAGGGAACAGACCACCAACCACGATTGGCCAATTAACGGCCAGCTAGCGTGAAGCGTGCGCTGAAATGCTCAGTGCTTCTGGGATGGGGGTGGGAGGAGGGCAGGCACTGGCCAAAGTGCGGGAGCAGGCAAGCGCTGAATGAAAGCTCCCTGAAGGCAGAGAGCTGCCTCAGGGAGCTGAAGAATTTAAAAACAAGAAATAAAGTTTTTAAAATCAGGAAAAAAATGTCCAAGCATCACAATCAGTCACCTGAACATATTGCACGATAAAAATTTTGTCCATAGACTTTTATTTTTTTTTAAGTTTAATAATAGAAACCTCATCCCGCCCTTGAATGAATTTTCATGAAAAATGTGAAGTCCGCCTGGCCGATTTGCCCGTCTGTCAACCAGAGCGTTGAATGGATCACGAAAAATCGGAGACGATTGCAACAATAATAACACTAATTGACCTCTTAACTGTCAGCGGGCGTACTTCCGACTTTTGCGCGCGACCGCCAACTAAAATATTGCACGAGTGCAGGATGATGTCAGGATGCTTGTCCAACGTTGTCTCGCGTGATTTTGCGTCTGACTGGGTCGGCCGTGCCCCTGCCCGCTGACCCAAAATTTCTACCCCCAAACTTAACAGTATCGCAAAAGAATGTTTATAAAATATTTATTGTTTATAAAAGACAAGTCTTCAGAAATATGGCAATAAAAAAGTACAGACTTTGGCTGCAAAATGCATTAGTTACTTTTTAAAATCTGGTGTTTGTTTTATTTTAGATACAAGTCCTTCCTAAAAGAGTTAAGCTTGAAAGATTAAAATACATGTTGTAAAAGATGTAAATGCAGTCACGATGGTCAACTTAGATACATAACTTTGTAATGTTAATATTTGTTAATGAAGAAAAATTGTATTGTTATAACTTTCTTCCTTCAACAATCCTTGCTTGGCCCACAAGAAGTTACAGCTCCAAATCTGTGAGGACAGTTTGCGCTGACGATCCTGTTGTAACTTCTCCTTCCAGCCTTGGCCTTTCCTTCAGTTATCCAGCTTACTCTTCCACTGTCATCTCCCTCATTGGAACGATCACACTGTCAAGCTCTCGCTCCAGGAACTTCTCTCCCTCCCAGATGTGTCTCCATCTCCTCAAGTTCTGACATTTTGAGCTTGACATTTCACACAGCTGAGCACTTGAAATTTGCTGATCATGTAGGCAGGCCATCACTAGGCCTAAAACTGGCAGCATAAGGGACAGCTTTTTAAAATATTACTTCCAAATAGTATAAATTAGTGTGCTTAGCACGTACTCAGTGTAGTCTATAGGCCACCAGCTGGTGGGAAAATGTAAGGGAACAAATTTGCAAGGAAATTACACAGCAGTGCAAAAATTATAGAATAGTTATAATGGGGGATTTTAATTATCTGAGCAGAGACTGGGATCAAAGTAGTTGTTATGATCCCAGCCAATATCAATACTGGACAAGTCGGATCCAGAGTGAAACCTGGCTTGATAGATCCTAACTTATTTTTTAGAAACCGTGGAAGACAGTTACTGACATATTCACCGGAGTCTACTGATGAACTGTTAACACAAAGAATAAAATATTTATTAAGCAAGAAAAAATAACTATATTACACCAAACAAAAAGAAATTGGAAAGATCTTAAACACAAGAGGATGCTTCACTATCCCTTTACCCCAGTAATATCTTTACAGACACATAAACCAGTGAAGAGTTACCACTAGCTTGACACTCAAAGGCTTCTCACTTGATACTGGCATTACAAACAGTTTTCTTCCAGTGAATTCCTAAGCATTCATTCACTCAATGCTTTTCACCCAACTTGTATCTCTGCCCAAGACAACCAACAAACCACATTCTAAACTCAGTCTTCCAGTAGTATCTCTGCTAAACTGATCATGATACTGAGTTCTATAACTGAATATTCAGTCAACTACTGTCCCAATAGCCTTTTAATGTTTTCTTCTCAGAGAGCAGAAAATCCCTGTCTTCACTCTCTGACAAACACTGAACTCTCTGTTCTGCCTCTTCTCTGTGTCTGTCCTTGTACCACTGTCGTTCAGCAACAGTAATTTTTTTTTTTCCGCTTTGTGTTTCCTCCCCACAATCATTAAATGTTACCCCACTTCTTTAACTTCAGGCATTGTAAAACCTCATTTAAAATGTATATATGCAAACAAAACCAAAAGAACTGACCTTTGGTCAGAAATCTATCCAGACTTCCAGGCACCAGTGTTCACACACAAAACTTAAATGAAACGGGAAGCATTTTATCTTTCTTAACAAACAAATATATAACTTAAAAATATACATTGTTCATAATATAGTGTTAAGGGCAGAGAAGGGCAGAGAATTTGCAAAAGCAGCAAAGGCGATGTGAGAAAAAACTTTTTCACACAGCGAATGGTCCAAGCCTAGAGTACACTGTCTGGAAGCATGGTGGAGGATAAAAAATTGGCTGAG
This sequence comes from Carcharodon carcharias, assembly GCF_017639515.1. Lineage (NCBI taxonomy): Eukaryota > Metazoa > Chordata > Chondrichthyes > Lamniformes > Lamnidae > Carcharodon > Carcharodon carcharias. The sequence continues at coordinate 19,068,153 of NC_054467.1, read as the reverse complement.
CAATAGGAAACAGTGAGTAATGGTTAATGGATATTTTTCAGGCTGAAGGGAGGTTTGTAATGGAGTTCCCCCAGCGGTCAGTATTGAGACACTTGCTTTTCTTGGTATATATTAGTCATCTAGATCTTGATGTGCAGGGGACAATTTCAAAGTTTGCGGATGATACCAAACTTGGAATTGTTGTAAAGTGTGTGGAGGGCAGTGTAGAATTTCAAAAGGACATAGGCAAGTTGGTGGAGTGGGCAGATAGGTGGCAGATGAAGTTCAATGCAGAAAAGTGTGAGGTGATTCATTTTGGTAGGAAGAACATGGAGAGACAATATAGAATAAGGGGTACAACTCTAAACAGTGTGTAGGAGCAGAGGGACCTGGGTGTATATGTGCATAAGCAATTAAAGGTGGCAGGAAAAGTGGAGAGAGCAGTTAATAAAGCATAGAGTATCCTAGGCTTTATTAATAGGGCCATAGGATAGAAGAGCAAGGAGGTTATGCTGAACCTGGATAGGACACTAGTTATACCTCAGCTGGAGTATTGTGTACAACTTTGGGTGCCACACTGTAGGAAGGATGTGAATGCATTAGAGACGGTGCAGTAGAGGTTTACAAAAATGGTTTTAGGGATTAGTTATGAAGATAGATTGGAGAGGTTGGGACAGTTCTCATTTGAGAGGAGAAGGCAAGGAGGAGTTTTGATAGAGGTATTCAAAATCATGAGGGGCCTGGGCAGAGTAGATAAGGAGAAACTGTTCCTGCTCAAAAAAGGATTGAGAATGAAGGGCATAGATTTAAAGTGATTTGCAAAAGAAGCAAAGGCGATGTGAGAAAAAACTTTTTCACACAGTGAATGGTCCGAGCCTAGAATACACTGGAAGCATGGTGGAGGCAGATTCAATCGAGGCATTCAAGAGGGCATTAGATGGTTATTTAAATAGAAACAACATGCAGGGTTATGGGGAAAAGGCAGGAGAATGGCACTGAGTGATAATACTCATTCGGAGAGCCAGTGCAGACACAATTGTCCACCTCTACCCTTGACTCACCACTGCCGTTACTGAAATCCTTGTCCACATTTTTGTAATCTTAAGAAAGTAAAATTGGACAGTGCATTTTTTTTTCATTCACGGGATGCGGGCTTCGCTGGCTGAGCCAGCATTTAATGCCCATCCCTAGTTGCCCTTGAGAAGGTGGTGGTGAGCTGCTTTTCTTGAACCGCTGCAGTCCACAGTGCTGTTAGGGAGGGAGTTCCAGTATTTTGACCCAGCAACAGTGAAGGAACGGCGACATATAAAACCTGGCAGCCTATCCGCTCCTGGCCATTCTGTGCCTAGATGTAAAAGTAAAACTTGCACCAACCTCTCCAATCAACCTCCTCACTGGTCACTTTACTTCCAACTCAGCCTAAGTTCCACTTCCCCTTATGTGCACGTTCTCTATTTTATATAAACCCATGGTGCAGAATTTAGCTCTTTTTGGGCTGGCTTGGCAGGGGTAGGCAGGGACAAACTTGGTGCATGCGCTCGAGTGCGTACTTCAGACTCTCCCTGAGCTACAGAGCTGCCTCGGGGAGATGAAGAGTTTTTAGAGAAAAAAAAATAAAGACTTGAAAAATATAATGAAACGTGTCCCCTCACGTGACTCACCTCAATGTCCCGAGAGTATTTTCAACGCTTCCTGCTGGGGTTCACTTTCAGTTGTCCTTCTGCGCTGACCTGCATCTCTGCCCACCCAATGATCCCACTCCCATGCAGCACCTGATCTCGCCCACCACGCCTCTTGTTTCACTTTCGATTTGGACAGTATGATGCTAATTCGGTTTTACTTTCGCTCCCCCATCCTTTACCCTCCTCCAGTGTCCCATCACAGTTGACCCCCCAGCATCCCCTTCCACCTCCCCTCCGTGACCTACCAGCTACAACCCTTTTTCTTTGGGGATGCCCAGGTGAATGTGCATGTTCCTTTCCTTTCTGAAAATCCCACGCCTATCCACATTCACCTCCCCAACCTCATCCTTCCCACCCCAAGAGTCCGTGTCTGCCTTCAAGTTCCCACAACCATCCTCACCGTCCTTTCTACCACTACTGTAAAACCCTCACCCTCCCACCCTACTGCCTCACTCTGCCCTCGGTCATTCTCACCATTCCCTCATACCATGCCCGCTCTCAGTTTGCTCCCCAGAGGGCAGTCATGGACTCATCAGACCCCTTCCCTGCCCATTCACCTGCACCATGGCCCTATCCAGACCTCTTCCGCCCCTTTCCCTTCCGGACCCCTTCCTCGCTCTGGACCCCTTCCACCCCCGGAACCCCTTCCCTCCAGGAAATCCTTTTACCTCCCCTTAGCCCTTCCCCCTAATGCAGACACCCCCCTCCCCCATTTAGTCCTTCCTCCTTCCTGACTCTCTCAGACACCCTTACTTCTTCTGCCATCCTTAGTCCTTCCCCCCCCATGACTCCTTCCTGCAACCTTACCTCTTCCTCCAGCCTTACTTCTTCCTTCAGCCTTACTCCCTCCCCTCGCCGCACTCCCTCTTCCACCCTGGCTCCTTCCCCTGTCTGCACTCCTTCCCCCACCCCTGGATTCCCGCCAATCTTCACAATCCATCCCCCTCACTGACTCCCCTCTCTGCACTTCTTCCCCCCTCCGAACTCCTCCACTTACACTTTGCACCCTCCTTTCACCTACCCAGTTGCCACCTTCATGCCTGTTACCCCCTCCTTCCCGGTACCGACCTCCCCCCAACCTCACCCCCTCCCCCACCCCACCAACTGACACCTTCATTCCCCTTCTCCCAGCCTCACTCCCCCCAACACCTCTTCCTCTCCCACTCTAACCTAGACCTTCCTCTCCCAGGCCCTCGACCATCGTCCGTTGTCAGCATCAATGGTGACTTTCCAACGTCCGTGAGCTGCTTCGCGGTGGAGCCATGTCCATAAGAATCCACCCAGCATGCCATGGATGTCCCTCCAGTGCGATGTTGCTGTCAGGCTCAAGCATGTGCTGCTCCTCGGATGTCCACAATGTGAGCAAGGCCCTGGCGGTAAGTCCCGACTTCTGCACGTCACAGTTATCAAGACGTGTTCTGCACCTGCGTGTTTTCCTGCCGATGCAAGTGGACGATCCAATGGGGGCGGGGGGGGGGGGGGGGCGGTGGGGGGGCGGGGGGGAGGTGCGGTGGAGGTGTGAGTCCAGCGGGCTGACCTTATAATGATACGCTGATGTATTACAATGAGGTTCCTGATATCCGGTGGTGGTGAGCGCAGCCTGCCAGAGACAAGTAGAGCAGACAATTGCAAAGTGGCTTCATGACGTTGTGAAACGTCTTCTCGTCATATTGTCCGCTTCTGCCACCGAACACGCAAAATGCCAGCGGCCACGGACGATTCTGCCCCTTGTTTGAGAGATTACTATTATCCCTCTGGTGTCCATTATCTCCTTTAATTAGATTCCTGTAATCCTGTCCCTAAATACATCCTTAAATTTAATAATAAATCACGAAATACTCCTAGCTGAAGCACATGCTGCTGTGCAAATGAGTCAAGGACGATTGCAAGTTTAAAAAAAAGTGCTTTGCGTTAGCACTACAACCTGGTAAAGTTACAATTCCGAAGAAGATTCATATGGACTCGAAACTTTAACTCTGTTTCTCTCTCTCCGCAGATGCTGCCAGACCTGCTGAGTTTTTCCAGCGCTCACTGTTTTCATTTCAGATCTCCAGCATCCACAGTATTTTGCCTTCTATGATAAAGTTACGGCTAAATGTCATGATTTCTTTCAGGTTCACATTTATTATTAGTGTGGAAAACATAAGGTGGCCTCTGCTCATTGGAGACTAAACACCAAAGTAATGAGGATGAAAAGAGGTTTTTAAGGGGTGGCTGTATTATAATAGGAAACACCAACAGGCACAATAACAAATTGTGTATAGAGATCCTTTTATAGTTAAGAGCTACATCCACTACCGCAACTTAAAGGCTGGTCAGAATTAGTCACCTAGAAAAGACCTTCCTTACTTACAGATCCGGTAAGAGATGGGACTGGGACTGGCTGTTCCTGTGTCACATGACACTTGATCAGGTTTCTCTGAGACAATCTACACGCACAACAGTTCACCTTCAGCAGTATTAGGAAAATAGCTTGCTGATGACAGTAGAATGTGAGCAAAGCAGCCTCTGTGTTTGCAGGAGCTTTACAATGAGCTAGATCGGTTGCAGTTATTGGGAACCTGGTGTAGAATATTTACCAGTGGTCAACTGAATTTATCAGATTTAGTGGTGCTGTACTCAAACAGCCAGAAGTCAACAACATGGACAGGGAAGCTGCGGAAAAATTCCTGGACTCTAATCCTGAATTTGCCAAGCAATACTTTGAGAAAAAACTGCACCCAGAAGCTGTTGCTCAGCTGATGGAAGGGTCTGATGCTGCCAACATCACAACTTTTCAGGAAGTTGGCCAGGTGCAGGAGAGTGAAATTCTCTTTGACCTTATCCGAGACATGCAGGAGAGCGTAAACATGGAAAAGGTGGTGTTCAAAATTTTACGAAGGCTTAGTTTCCTGATCCATGCAGATCGAATGAGTCTGTTTATGTACCGGCAAAGGAATGGTACAGGGGAGCTAGCCACCAGGCTGTTCAACATTCACAAGGATGCTGAGTTGGATGACTGCCTTGTTCATCCTGAACACGAGATTGTTTTTCCACTGGACGTAGGCATTGTAGGAAGTGTTGCACAGTCCAAGAAAACTATAAATGTCCGGAATATCGGTGAGGTAGGTTTAAGAATATTTAAACAAGATAAATATTTGAAAAAAAGACCTCCGATTCAGTCAATAATGATTCAAAAGGTTGCATGCTTTAGAAGGTTTTATTTTATGCATCCTATGGTTTTGCCGGCCAGAGCCAGTTGATTTAATAGGATTATCCAGTCCAATGTGACCGGTGGAATTAAGATTTAAAAGACTTCACTAGTTGTGTATCTAAATTTGAGGGACTGAAATATGCACATGTTCATAAAAGTTTGTAGAATAAGTTTTGTATGTATACACGAAAATGTGAAGGAGAAATGTTTAACATTAAATTTGAGATATCTTAAGAGAATATTTTGAGCTTACTTGCTTTAGTTTTAACAGAAATCTTGTGGATTCTTCATGATCAACAACGTACATTTGTATAGCAACTTTAACATAGGTAAATGTCCTAAAGTGCTTTATTGACATGTAATCAGACAAAAATTGACATTGAGCTAAAGAAGATGTAATCAGGACAGGGTGACTGAAAGCTTGGTGAAAGAGGTAGATTCTCAGGAGCATCAAAGGAGGAGAGAGAGGATTTTTATTTCATTCATTCACAGGATGTGGAGGTCACAGGCAAGGCTAACATTCATTGGCCATCCCTAACTGCTCTTGAAGACAGTGATGAGCCACCTTCTTGAATACAACTGGTGTGGCTTGCTACGTCATTTCAGGGGGGAGTTAAGAGTCATGTGAGTCTGGAGTCACATACAGGCCAGATTGGATTAGGACAGAGGATTTCCTTTCCTAAAGGACATTAGTGAACCAGATAAGTTTTTACAACAATCTGGTAGTTTCATGGTCATCATCATTGATACAGATTTTGTATTTTAGCTTTGATTTAATTAACTGAATTTAAATTCACCAGCTGCAGTGAGGGGAATTAAACTCATGTGTCCAGATCATTAGTCCAGGTCTCTAGGTTACTAGTCCAGTAACATAATCAGTATGCTAAAATATCCCAATGATTCCTGAGATTAGGTCCTAGATAACTGAAGGGCCTCCACCAATGGTTGGGAGAAGAGAGTAGTGGATTCACAAAAGGCTATGGTTGGAGGAACACAGAATTCATGCAGTTTGCAAACCAGAAAAGATTAGAGAGGTAGGGAGGGGTGAAGCCATGGAGGGATTTGAATATGAGGATGAGGCGATGATGTACTGGGAGCCAATACAGTCCAGAAAGCATAGCAGTTGCTCCAGATAAACCTATTTTCAGAGTTAGCCATGGCCTGACTAACAGGAATGAACTAACCTTAAATAGTCCATTTCAACTTATCCAGCCTGCGGAATCTCAAATACAGTATCTGGTAACCAAACTGACAATAGAATGTCCGATTTGTGATGATATTTCAACTGTTGTTTTCAAAAATGTGCTTGGAGATGATTTAAATCCTCTTGATGTAATCCTGTGACCTGGTTATCATATCTGGGATTACCTTTTCAGGTTAAATCTTATTAATTCCATTCAACTTGGATAACTAAGCTCAACTCCTCCAAAGCAGCAGCTCTTGAATGCACTGGCAGTGAATAAAAAGAAAGACAGGCATTTATTTGGCTTTTCAGGACCACTGGATGCCTCAAGCACTTTACAGCCAATGTGGGATTTTTTTGAAGCGCAGTCACTATTGCAGTGCAAAAAATGTGGCAGCCACATTGCCCACAGCAAACTCCCACAAGCAACAATGTGATAATAGCCATATTTTTGTGATGTTGATTGAGGGATAAATATTGGCAGGACCCCAGGGAGGATTCCCGTGTTCTTCTTCAAAGTAGTGCCATGGGATCCTTTATATCCACCCAAACTCATAGAGCAGGCTTCAGTTTAACATGTCAACTGAAAGGCAACAACTCCAACAGTCCAGTACTCTCTCACTTACTGAAGTGGCAACCTTGATGTTTATACACAAGTCCTGGAGTGGGACTTGAACCCAGAACCTTATAATTCAGGGACAAAAGTGCTACCAACTGAGCCACAGCTGACACAAATGTGAGTGGGGCCTTTTTCATCATTTCTTATGGTTTGCCTTCCATGTACCAGAGGATTCTCATAGTTGAACCTTAGCTCTCTATGTCCCAGAAAACGTTAACACATCCCGTGATATCTAGGCAACAAATGGGGAACTCATTTTCAGATTATCTCAGGTATTGCTTCTATCTCATCCCTAAATCACATCCTCTTTGCCTTCGGAAAGTGCAGAACGCATACATTGTTTGAGGCTCTAGCACTGGGAATTCCCTTAGAATTCTCCATTGGTCTCTGGAAGATCAGCAGGAATCCCATTTTAAGCATCTTTCTGTAGTTACTATTGTCCTTCTGATTACCATGAGAAACCCTTGACAGAACTGCCAAACATATTCATTAAACTATAAAATAATATGCAAATAGTAGCAGAAACTTAACATTTTTATTATCGGTGCACATAGTTGTACAATAGTTAACCAAAGCTATATCCATGTTGTGATAAACTGCAACTTCCAAACTAAGCTGTGAATGATTTTTTTTTAACCTAGTAACACTGGTTTTTATCATTAACTGAGTTAATTATCTGCCTTAATTAACCTTCTTTGGAAGTTCAGACAAACTCAAGTCTCTTCAACTTACTTTTGGACTCTGATTTGAAAACAAATGTGCTGATAAATAATGAAAGATGCCTCAAGCAGTTACTGAGGCTGACAACATTTAAAGAATTGCTTTTTTGAATTCAAAATAGCTACCAATCAACCAAACTACAGAACAAAAATAGATAGAATGTTTGTTTTTGGATGTAATTTTTTATCCTCTCCCATGGCCTCTTGTTTTTTTTATAGATGGACTGATAAATAATTGCAATGAAGCAAGCTGAAGCATTCTTCTGTGAACGAAACTAGTCTCAATCCTGCTGTATCATGACAAAATTTAAAAAAAAACAACAGAATCCTCAAATCTGATAGAGGTTTACAAGCTGATCAGCAAGTTTAGATAAAAGTTGTTCCCATTGCTGATGGTACAAGGAGGAGGGAATGCAGGTTTAAGATTTTGTTCAAGGGATACAGGAGGGATGTGAGGAAGAATGTTTAGTGCAGTGTGTTGTAATCACCTGGAACTTGCTGCCAATGAGGGTATTGGAAGTGGAGACAATCAATGATTTCAAAACGAAATTGGGTATGATGGAAATAAATTTGCAGGGCTTCAGGGATGGGACAAATTGGGTTGCTCTACAGGGAGCTAGCATGGACTTGATGGGCTGAATAGCCTCCTGCTGTGCTGTAATGACTATGACAAAAATTGCTTCTTTTTTTGTCACATTCACCACTTAGTATTTTGCATTTAAATACAATGTGTAATGTAGGTTATGGGAAATGTAGGTCTCAATAAAATGACATTTTGTCCCAATGTAGATAAGCTAAGGATGATTAATAAGTAGACATGTCGCAGTATATCTTAAACATGTGAGAATAATTTTCTTTTTAAGCAAGGGCAGAAAACAAACAGTTGCAGGTTATAGAAACAAAGAAAGATACTGCACAGAAGGAAGCCATTCAGTCCATCTTTGAAAGAGCTATATCTGATATTATGGTGGAGAAAGTGGCATAGTGGTAATGTGACTGAGCTAATAATTCTGGGGCCCAGGGTAATTCTCTAAGGACATGGGTTCAAATCCCACCATGGCAACTGATGGAGTTTGAATTCAATTAATAAAACCTGGAATTGAAAGCTAGTCTTGTTGATGGTGATATGAAACTATCATCAATTGTGTTTAAAAATCCATCTGATTCACCAATGTCCATTAGGGAAAGAAATCTACCATCCTTAGCTTACATGTGACTCCAGAAACACAGCAATGTGGTTGACTTTTAACTGTCCTCTGAAATGGCAATGAGTGCTGGCTTTGCCAGCGCCACTCACATCCCATGAAAGATACTTTTTTGAACTCAGCAAAACGATGAAACCAGTCTGTGTATTTAACGGGTGGTGGATCCACAACTGCCTGCTTTGGCTGAAACTGAAAGTTACCTTCTGTGGTGACAATTCAATAGAAAATGCTTTGTATGCTCTAATCATCCTGTTCATGCAAGTGATTTGGAGCGGCCCTCATCCTGCAACAGATGGGTAAAAATTTAGATGGTTACTGTATGTGGTGGGGTTTTCTGCTCAAGCACTCCAAATTAATGTAAAAACCCCAGAGCAAGTGAAAATGCTAGCTTCTAAGTGTGAGAGTAATGACCGAGCATTGTCAGAAATACAATGTGCTTGGATATTTTGTGTACAAATACACTCGCACGGTAGCTGTATGTGTATTCAACCTGAACAGTTGCAAACAAATTCTCGACACACTGTCAATTGTCTGAGGAGTATTGATAATTATTCTCTCATCAAAACAAACTTCAGCGTACTTGTACAGTCAAATTCCTATCCACATGAACTGTGGTATTCACATGTATATTGCAATGATCCACTAATGTCCTTTAGCGAAGGAAATCTGCCATCCTTACCCAGTCTGGCCCATATGTGATCCCAGACCCACGGAAATGTGGTTGATTTTTAACTGCCCTCTGAAATGGCTGAGCAAGCCACTCAGTTCAATGGCAATTGGGAATGGGCAACAAATGCTGGCTGTGCCAATGACGCCCACATCCCACAAGAGAATAAATAAATAAGCAAACTCTTTCTAGACCCTAATATTTCTCAGACACCAACAGCAAGAGTATAGCCAGAAGGGATGAATATTACATTAATTTAGGATTTCAGTTCCACATACTGAGGGCCCAAAGGGTGAAACCTTTGCATCTAAACATGAAAAATTGAAATAAAAGCGGAAAATTCTGGAAAAACTCAGCAGATCTGGCAGAAGCTGTGGCGAGAGAAACAGAGCTAACGTTTCGAGTCTGTATGACTCTTCTTCAAAAAAATTGATACCAACACCCAACCGGGACCCTCTACCCCTTCCCGTCCATCTGACCCCATCCCTTCTTCTAATCCCACCCCTTGTCGAGTATTCAGCATACCTCTGGACCTTCCCCTGCCCCACGGAACTCATTTCTTCCTATCTTGACTCCATTCTCTCTGCTCTTTGCCTATTTTTGTAACCAGATGTTGAAATCCATGATTCTGTTGTGTCAATCAGCAGCCCTTTCCTTGATCAATAGAAAATTTGAAGCAATAATGTGTATAGCACACTGTCTTTATTTAGGGAATCTGTATTTTTTAATTTGTATTTGCCAAGGTTGCTTTTATTGGTTATCCCCCAGGTGCCTGACCAGTGAGCCTTCTGTTTGCACGATTGCTGTTCTTCTTTGACAGAGTTTTCAAAGTGCTCTCAAAGGTAGCCTGTACTAGAGTCTAGGCCCAGTGACTTGAAGGTGATAATACACTCATGACATCACTGCTCTTGTTCTTCCCAGTGGTGGAGGTCAGAGGGGAGGGTGGTGGATACTATCAAAGTAACCTTGGTGAGTTTCTCCAGTAGATCCTGTACATTGTACATACTTTACTACAGCCACAGTTCATCAATAATTGAGTCCGAAGAAAGGGGCATCAATGAAGCTACTTGTTCTGTTCCAGATGGTGTTGAGTTTCCTCAGTGTTGTTGCACCTGTTAACCCTTCAGGTGAGCGGTGAGTATTCCATCACCCTCACTGACTTGAATCTTGTAGATGGTGAAGAGATTTTGAGGGTTCAGGAGGTGAGCCACTTATCACCTTGGCTCAAGCAGGCAGCTCAACACCACCCTCTCAAGGGCAATTAGGGATAGGCAATAAATGCTGGCCTAGCCAGCAACGCCCACATGCCATGAATGAATTAAAAAAGTACACAACACAGTCTTTGCCTTGCCGGCATAGTGTTGTATCCTGGCCCACTTAAGCTCCTGCCAATGGCGATACCCAAGATATTGGTAGTGAGAAACTTGACAATCATGGTGCCTTTAAAGGTCAATGGGAAATGATTGAGTTTACTCCTGTTTGAGATCGTTTATACCTAGCTCTAAGTAGCTAATTGTCACATGTGAAGGGAAGTAGGCTGATGTGTTGAAGTTCACTGAGGAACTCATTCATTTATGAAGTTAATCACAGTATGTGGATTATAATGAATCAACCAAGGCATGATGAACGTGCCTTGTTCATGGGCTGCTTTATTATTGGACGTTCTTCTTTCCATAAATCATTTCTCCCCATCTGAATTGCAGCAGTAGATCCTTTAGATAATCTTTTAAAATATCCCACCTTTGTTGTCTCAGATTTTTTTATCTGTACTAAAATGTTTGGCCATTTCAGTATTTTGTTTCAATGAACAATGATAGCCTCTACTTTTTCTGTTCTTTATGCAGTAATATTAGTTACTGTGCATTGTGTTTGGTAGTGTGATGGTGTTGTGAATTGTGTTTGGTGGTGTGATTCTGTTTGGAAGTCTGAAGGTGTGGGCTATTGCATTTGATAGTGTGATGGTGTGGTGTATTGTGTTTGGTATTGTGATGGTGTACTTTAGAAAATTAGAAATAGGAACAGGAGTAGACCATTTAGCCCCTCGAGCCTGCTCCACCATTCAATAGGATCATGGCTGATCTTCTTATGTTTTGATTTCCACATTCCCATCTAACCCCGATTACCTTTGATTCCCTTGCCTAACAAGAACCTATCTACCTCCGCCTTAAAAATACTCAATGACCCTATCTCCACCACTTTCTGAGGCAGAGAATTACAAAGTCGCAAAACCCTCTGAAAGAAAAAATGTGTGATGGTGTGGCATTTTGTATTTGGTAATGTGATGGTGTGATATATTCTGTTTGGTAGTGTGATGGTGTGATATATTCTGTTTGGTAGTGTGATGGTGTGGTATATTCTGTATGGTAGTGTGATGGTGTGATATATTCTGTATGGTAGTGTGATGGTGTGATATATTCTGTTTGGTAGTGTGATGGTGTGATATATTCTGTTTGGTAATGTGATGGTGTGATATATTCTGTTTGATAGTGTGATGGTGTGATATATTCTGTTTAGTAGTGTGATGGTGTGATATATTCTGTTTGGTAGTGTGATGGTGTGATATATTCTGTTTGGTAGTGTGATGGTGTGATGGGTTGTGTTTGGCCACATGATAGAGTGGTGTACTTTGTTTGGTGGTACGATGGTACATGTATTATGTTTAGTGGTGTGATGTATTAGGGCCCAAATTGAATAACAATGTTCTCCTAATGCACAACGCTGATGTAGATTATGCACCTCAGTATATTGACTGCTCTGCACCTTGTGCTACATATGTTTTGAAAGCAGTTTGCTGGTCTCACACAATTACACACGGTTGGTCCATTAAAATATTTTCCAGTGCTCCCACTAACAGTTAAAGCACTGAATGTAGCTTGAGGCTCAGTGTCCAGACCTTTAGACATCAACAGCTATTGTAGGACAGCTGGCTGCTCGTAAAGTTGTTCATGGATGTCCCCAATTGCTACCTTGCAGCAGAAATACATAGAATCTACAGGATAGAAATGGGCTATTCAGCAGCCCAACTGATTCATACTTATGTTGATGCTCCCCACGAGCTTCCTTCCACCTCTCTTCATCTAACTTCATTCTATTCCTTTCTCCTTCATGCGCTTTCCTTTAAAAGTATTTTTCCTTTAGAAGTATCTATATTATTCATCTCAACAACTGTGGTGGTGAGATCCATATTGCCAGTGCAGACATGATGGGCCAAATGGCCTCCTCCTGCACTGTAACAATTCTGTGATTCTGTGAACCATGCTCTGGGAAAGAAGGTTTTCCTGAATTCCTGTTGGACTTATTGGCGACTATCTTACATTTGTGGCCTCTTGTTTTGATCTCCAACACAATTGGAAACATCGTCTACCCAATCTAACACCTTATTTGTAAAGGTCTTATATTAGGTAAGATTAGGTCTCCAAATTAGGTCTTCCCTCAGCCTCCTATTTTCTAGAGCAGAGCCCATGCATGGTCAATCTTTTCTGGGAAAAATGTTCCCAGTTCTGAACCACTCTACTTGCACTTCTTCAGTGTGCCTGTCATTTTTGTAATATGAACACCAGAACTGATGTGATCCATCGAGCGATTTTTGGAAGACAAGCAAAATGCAATGATGGTGGTGTTCAAGTGTGAGCAATGAGCGACTGGAATATTTTTCAGGTTTGAACTCCATTTTAGGGTTTCGTTCTAATCAGAAAAACGCAGTGTCCTGGTGACCCCTGCAAATGTCCAGTGTTAGATGTAAATGTTGACAATAGACAGGATCTGCCTATTTAGTGATGGGTAAGTCTTAGGTCTCAATGCTATTTGGTGCTGAGGCTTAAGACTGAACTGTTAGGCGCGTCTGAATGTGAAATAGTCTTCACTGATTTCCACTCTGTCATATGTGGTGGGATACTGATTAAATACCAGGTCTTTAAGCATAAGCAGAGAGTGATAAGTAAAATTGGAGGACTGTACTGTTCCACCCTTAAATAGGTACTTTCAGAGACACTGGCAGAAGCTTCAGAGAATATTATCCATAGGATTGTGCATAGGATGGAGACCATGGCCGAAGAAAAGAGATAGGGTGAAGATACCTTAAAAGTGTGGAATTATTCTTGACAAAGTAAACACACCAAATATGCTAAGAGACAAAATTGGATTAGTAAAAACTTAATGATCAGGTTTACGATGTGGAGTTGGCAGCAATCTCAGAACCTAAAATAAAAGCTCTCACCAAGTCTAGACAGGAAAGCTTGAGGGTAGAGGTCACTTCATTTAGAAAAATATAAAACAAATCATTCTCATTGTATCGTTTTACCATTTAATTTGCCCAGATTCACTCTCTTACACAAAATGTTAACATCTGTTTGTTTCCATCTTGGAAATTAGTCCAGTACTTACTGCTCATTTGTGGATGAACTGACTGAATACAAAACGAAGAGTGTACTCGCTACCCCCATAATGAATGGTAAAGACGTTGTCGCTGTGATCATGGCAACCAATAAGACAGATGGAACTTATTTTACTGAAGAAGATGAAGATGTAAGTCTTTCACATACATGTTGAAGCAGATTGATACATAACACAAATGTATTTGTAGCAATTCATTTATGGATGGTCAACTTTCTTTTCAGCTTTTCTTGAAATATCTCAACTTTGCCACTTTGAACCTCAAAATCTACCAACTGACCTACCTTCATGGCTGTGAAACAAGAAGAGGCCAGGTAAAAATTCCTTTTGGATAGTGTGGATGTTGGCATATAAAATCGACCTTCGAAGCTTTTAAAAATCCCTCCAAAAACAGGGGTTGACTTATATGCCAACTATAAAAGTGAATTTCTGCAGTGGGTGTGGGCAGTCACCATTGGAAGTGTCATTTGCATCTGTGAGAAGTATTGGTGTATCTTACACTCCTGAGCGTCTTTGTAACACAGCCTGTATTTCCTGTTTGGTCCTTGCCACCAGTTAATACTGGTAAGTAGGACATCCAATTATGGGGTGCAAAATTGAGGCTGAGTACTAATATAGCATATAGCGAGTATAGCATGTTATGGATGAAAACAGTGTCAACTTATACACCGAGCATATGCAAAAATGTGATTTTCAGGGCTGGATAAATGGGGTTGCCTCATACACCGGATCGAGTTTTATGCTGTGATTTATGGTAATTGAGTATTTTTTAGGATTATCTGCATTACCAAGTGACTGTATTGGGGTGTTTCCAGATTGTTTGTAGTCAGGAACAATACATTGTGGATTCCAGGTTTCTTCCAAATGTGGGGGAAGAAATCCCAATCTAACCGCTGTAAATTAACCTTCGTGTTTGCTTTTACCATGATGAACATTACTATGGAAACTCCTTCATTTTATATCCTGGAATGTCAATGATGTGGAAAATAATCTACAAAAAGTGCATGCGGTGAAGAAAAGAGAAAAAAGATGTGGCTGCAAGTGCCACTGCATAACTTCGGCATATGGACCCCGAAATTTCTTGGTTCATCAATGTCCCCAATTGGCAACACCCACAATTCTCATTGCATTGTACTCATCTTTATCAGTCCTATGTCCATACTATGCTACTCCATACTTTGTTTTATCATTGATAACACTCGCCTCTGAGTCAAAACTTTAAGTTCCACTTCTGATGCCTGAGAACAGGATCTAGGTTGCTATTTCATTGCAAGCCTGAGAGGGTGCTGCACTGTCAGAGGCATTGTGCTTTAGATGTGACTTTAAGCCGAGTTGCAGTCTCTCCCTCAGGTGGCTGGAAATGATCGCAGGGTGTTATTTGAAGAAAAGCAGAGGAGTTCTCCTGCTCTCCTGGCCAAAGTTACCACTTAACCGACACCGCTAAAATGGAATAACTGTCCATTTATCTCATGGTTTTTGGGAACTTGCCTTGTGCAACTTGGCAGCTGTGTTTCTCTGCATTATGACAGTGATTATACTTCAGAAGTATTTCGTTGGCTGTGAAGTGCTTTGGGACATTCTGATGTTATGAAAGGCGCTATACAAATGGAAGTTCTTTCTTGTTTCTTCGTTAAACTGCAGCCGCCATCGTTCTATCCATCCGCTTAAGCTACCTCCTTTTGTAATTTTTTGGGAAAGAAGAATCTGTCATTCCCTCCACTCAAGGCATGTCCATTTACTCTAAGTCTTTGCTTCATGCATTCCATCCAGTTTCCTAGCCAAATAACAAGACTACCTCCAATTCACAACTAACAATCTTTTCATAGAATCATAGAATAGTGCAGCAAAGAATGAGGCCATTCGGCCCTCTGTGTTGAGATGGCCTCTCTGAAGAGCAATCCATTTACTCCCACTTCCAGGCTCTCTCCTTAAATCCCTGCAATATTTTTCATGTTCAAGTATTCATTCAATTCCCTTCTTAAGGCTACTATTGACTCAATTTCCCTATCAGACAGAACATCCCAAATCCTAACTACTCACAGGATTAAAAAAAAAGATTTGTCTCTGGTTCTTTTGCCAATCAGCCTAAATCTAGTTCTCAACAGTTCCACCATTGGGAACAGTTTCTCTTTATTTATGGTACCTAACCTCTTCATCATTTTAAACATTCTCATGTAATCTGCTCAAATGCCTTCTGAATATCCATGTGTTCAGCATCCATTTATCCTCCTTCATCTTCCACCTCAGTGACTGTCAAAGAATTCCATCTTCTTAGTCAGACATGGTGGGGTCAAAGTTCATCACGCCCAATTTCTCATGTGACAGCAACCACAACTCATGCCCAAATTGGGAGGCCCAAAGTAGTACCAAACTTGAGCCCAGGCCTCATTGACATTAACTGAATAAGCTACCAGAACCTGTCATGCCTCCACAGGCAACTTATCCATTTGAACAACATTAATCATGGTCGGCTCGCCTTACTGGCTATGACCCAAAGATATGATTCAGAAGGGTGGGGAGTTTATAGTGGCAACACAGGTGGGGAAGGATTGGAATACTATGCCGTAAGGGCTCCCATTGGCTCAGAGCAATGATTTATAAAATATATGCATCTATGATTTTAATTACTTATTGATGCAACT
The DNA here is from genome assembly GCF_017639515.1 of Carcharodon carcharias. Taxonomy (NCBI): domain Eukaryota; kingdom Metazoa; phylum Chordata; class Chondrichthyes; order Lamniformes; family Lamnidae; genus Carcharodon; species Carcharodon carcharias. Next base: position 19,051,872 of record NC_054467.1, on the reverse strand, counting down.
GCTGCTTAGGCCACTGAATCCTGAATGCAGCCCATACTCCTTCTGTTCTTCAGAAACCAATTTCCCTAGAGAGGTTTCTTAAAAAGGCACTAGACCACTCAGTAACATAAGCAAGACACCATTATTAGGTGACTGGCCTATTTGGCATCATTGCTCTTTTAAGCCCGGAAAACAGGCAAGGTTATTTTTCTTTCACAGGATGTCAGCATCACTGGCAAGACCAGCATTTATTGCCCATCCCTAATTGCCCTTCAGAAGGTGGTGGTGAGCCACCTTATTGAACCACTTCAGTCCATGCGGTGTAGTTACATCCACATTGCTGTAAGGAAGGGGGGTCCAGGATTTTGACCCAGCAACAGTGAAGGAACGGCGATATATTTCCCAAGTCGGGATGGTGAGTGGCTTGGAGGGGAACTTCCAGGTGGTGGTGTTTCCATCTATCTGCTGTCCTTGTGTTTCTGGGTAGTAAAAGTCATTGGTTAGAAGGCATTGTTGAAGGAGCCTTGGTGAGGTGCTGCATCACATCTTGTAGGGGGGCACACTGCTGCCACTAGGTGGAGGGAGTGAATGTTAAAGGTGGTGCCAATCCAGTGGATTGTTTGTCCTGGATAGTGTCAAGCTTCCTGAGTGTTGTTGGATCAGCATTTGTCCAGGCAAGTGGAGAGTATTTCATCACGTTCCGACTTGTGCTTTGTAGATGGTGGGCAGACTTTGGGGAGTCAGGAGGTGAGCTTCTCTCCACAAAATTCCCAGCCTCTGGCTTGCTCTTGTAGCCACAATATATATTTGGCTGGTCCAGTTCAGTTTCTGGTCAACGGTAACTTCCAGGATGTTGATAGTGGGAGATTCAGCAATAGTAATGTTGTTTAATGTCAAGGGGGAATGGTTAGATTCTCTCCTGTTGGAGATGGTCATTTACTGGCACTTGTGTGGCATGAATGTTACTTGCCACTTATCAATCCAAGCCTGAAAGTTGTCCAGGTCTTGTTGCATATGGACATGGACTGCTTTAGTATCTGAGGAGTTGCGAATGATGCTGAACATTGTGCAATCATCAGCAAACATCCCCACTTGTAACCTTATGATGGAGGGAATAATGTCCATTAGTGAAGCAGGTGAAGATGGTTGGGCCTAGGACACTACCCTGAGGAACTCCTGCAGTGATGTCCTGGAACTGAGATGATTGATCTCCAACAACCACAGCCATCTTCCTTTGTGCTAGGTATGACTCCAACCAGAGGAAATCTTTCCCTGTGATTCCCATTGACTTTAGTTTTGCTGGGGCTCCTTGATGCCACATTCAGTCAAATGCTGCCTTGATGTCAAGGGCAGTCACTCTCACCTCACCTCTTGTGTTCAGCTTTTTTGTCCATGTTTGGACCAAGGCAGTAATGAGGTCAGGAGCTGAGTGGACCTGGCAGAACCCAAACTGAGCATCAGTGAGCAGGTTATTGCTGGGTAAGTACTGCTTGATAACTCTGTTGATGACACCTTCCATCACTTTAATAATGATCAAGAGTAGACTAATGGGGCAGTAATTGGTCAGGTTGGACTTGTCTATATTAGATACTGAACCATATTATTCTCACCAATCATCCGTCACTGCCACCACACCACCTGCTTGCCCTGCCTCCAAAAGTACTCCTTTCATGTTTTTAGGGTATATCCACTAATTATCTTCTGAACACTGTAGAGACACATCGACACGCAGCCAGATATTTGGATGTATGTTCCAGCAGTACATTTTTCAGCAGTTGCACATTACTCTATGATGTGCCGGACACTCCAGAGGCCCTGTGTTACTACTCACTCCATATACAATAAATGGCTAAAATGTCACTTATACCGTGTTGATCTTTTACATTTTTATCAGTAGATCTCTGCACATATATTGTGGAAATAGAATACTGTGCATGAAGCTGTTGAATTCTAGTTCCAGTGAAGAAGTTCCTGTGTAACTCATAGGTGACTTCATGACTTGTGATTCACATAGTCTCCTTGACTGACAAAATTGCATATCTGACACTGATCTTTTATCCCCTATAATCACAAACATTTTGTTATCTCTATCAAGAAGTTAGGATAGATTGCAAAAAATATTGCTGGTGGCAAATAAGAGCAAAGTCATTAATCATGCACACTCTGCAAGGATACACATGCTAAGTGTGGGTTGTAGAGAATTCTCCAACAATTCTCAGGGTAGTTTTTTAGACTCAACGTCAATTGTCAGCAATCTTCATTAGTGAGGCTTGGGCTGATAAGTGGTAAATGACATTTATGCCACACAGTGCCAGGTAATGGCTGTCTTCAACAAAAGAGAATCAGCAACACCCACATCATGTTAAATAATTTTTAAAAATCTTGTCTTTCCCCTGCACAGTTGGGTTGATACTGCACTCCTTGGTGCCCTGGGCTCATTACCAGCTTGTTCCATGCCAGATGCTTTCACTGCCCTATAATACATGGCAGCTATGTAATAGAACCAAGAGCCTGTTTGGTGAATGTGCGCACAGATCACTAAAATCCTATTTCTAGTTTAAAAAGGGCCTGCTCGCTCTTTTTCTGTATTAATTCATGGAATGCGGATATTTCTGGCAAGGCCAGCATTTGTTGTCCATCCCTAATTGTCCTTAAGAAAGTAATAGTGAGCCACTTTCTTGAACCACTGCAGTCCATTTGGTGCTGGTGCACCTATAGTGTTATTGGAGAGAGAGTTCCAGGACAGTGACAATGAAGGAATGGCAAAGTAGTTTCAAGCCAGGATGCTGTGTCACTTAGACAGGAACTTGCAGGTGGTGGTGTTTCCAAGTATCTGCTGCCCTCATCCTTCTAGGTGATAGAGGTTGCGGGTTTAGAAGATGTTGTCAAAGGAGCCTTGGTGGTTTGCTGCAGTGCATCTTGAGGATGGTACACACTGCTGTTACTGTGCGCACCAGTGGTGGAGGGAGTGAATACTTAAGATGGTCAATGGGGTGCCAGTCAAGGGGACTGCTTTGTCTTGGATGATGTCTTGAGTGTACTTAAGAAGGCAAGAGGAGAGTATCCCTTCACAATCTTGACTTGTGGGTGGTCGACAGATGCTGGGGAGTCAGGAGGTGAGTTACTTATCACAGAATTCCCAGCCTCTGACCTACTCTTATAATCACAGCATTTATATGGCTAATCCAGTTCAGTTTCTGGTCAATGATAGCCCCCAGGAGGTTGATGATGGGGGATTCAACAATGATAATACTGTTTAATGTCAAGAGATGGTTGGATTCTCTCTTGTCAGAGATGGACATTCCCTGGCACTTGTGTTTCACAAATGTAACTTGACACTTATCAGCCTAAGCCTGAATGCTGTCCATCCCCTGCTGCATGCAGACATGGACTGCTTCAATATTTGAGGATTGCAAATGGTACTCAGCACTTTTTGAATTTCCCCATTTCTTGTCTTATGATTATGGGAAAGTCATTGATGAAGCAGCTGGAGATGATTGGCATTGGAACCCATCCTGAGGCATTCTTGCAGTGGTGAGGGCTGAGATGATTGGCCTCCAAAAACACAAGCATCTCCTTTATGCTAAATTTGTTTCCAAGAGTGGGAAGTTTTTCTTAATTTCTATTGATTTCACCTTGGCTAGGATTCCTTGATGCTACACTTGGTCAGTGGCTTTTAAAAATTCATTTACAGGATGTGGGCGTTGCTGGCTAGGTGCTGCATTGATGTCAAGGGCAGTCACTCCCACCTCAGCTTATCTGACTGGAGCACATGAGAAAAGCTTGAGACAGTCACAAGTGAAGGTCACAGAGCGCTACATACTTTGTTATTTCTCCGGGAGACCCTGACCCTGACCTGCTATGTGGCTTGCTCACTCTTGAATAACTTAAGCCTCAAAAAGTTGATTTGTTTCCGGTGCTGTCTTCTGTGATGTTGATCCCTCCTTCACCAAAAAAGTGAATGTTCATTTCAGTTTGCAAGCAGCTCTTTATGAGCTTCTAACGTTGGAAGCATTGCCACACAACCTAGACACTCTTGCAGTGTGTAATGAAAGGGTTATTAAAAGATTAAAAGCATTAATGGGTGAAGTTACCCTCATAATTCTCAGGCATAGTGCACACTTTTGCTGCCTCATTGTGTCAGTGTCCCTTCGTTCTTTGGAGAAGATCTATCAATTTAATTCCATTCTGTTTTCTGACAGTATCTAAACTAAGTTCTGTGTCCAGTTCTATGCTGTCAAATGATGTCAAACGATCTATGCTGTTTTTGAGTCAAACTACTCAAAGCATGAAATTAACTGATTTATTGGGGAAGCAAATATGTCCGGGGCTGCACCATAACTCTGAATACACCAATTTAGTTTTTTAAATGGCATTTGTTGTAAATTTATCATTGTTATTCCATCATGGCACATTGCTGTGGCTGGGAAGAGGAGACCAGGAAATGTAATATGTTTGTGCCCCTCTTGAAACCTGGTTCAAGTGATGCTCATGTATACTTTTGAGTTGCTTTATTCCATTATAATTTTATTTCTCCCATTCCTATAGGTTCTTTTATGGTCAGCAAACAAAGTATTTGAAGAACTGACAGATATTGAGCGACAGTTTCACAAGGCTTTTTACACAGTCAGAGCCTACCTGAACTGTGAGAGATACTCAGTAGCACTCCTGGACATGACGAAGGAGAAGGTTTGGATCATATTTTGTTTATTATGCTGATTTAAGTACCTTGATATTGTGAGCCGCTGTGACTGATATTGACTATTATGAAAAATAGTTGTATGATGTATTCTGAATATTGGCTTCCAATATTCAGGAATTAACAAATGAAACCCAGCCACAGCATTTTTTTTCAATAGCCAAAAGGTTTCTGTTTGTTCCCATTGCATTTGGTTGCAGTTACCTTTACATTCTAATGATATGCTCGCTCAGTTTATGAACCATTGGTAGTGCAGGAGGACCGCTATTTAAACAGAAGAGTTTGGTAGTCAATCGTCTGAACTTAATTTGTTGGTTTTGTTGATTATCTGAATGCCTCATTTATATTTGAGTGTTTTTTCTTTGTTTCATGCCACTTTTTTTAACAGCTGGATAATGTGAGGCACAGGCTCCTGTTTAAAGGTGATGCTCAGACAGTCTATTACAAGGACTGGAACTCTTGAAGAGAAAGCAAACCACCAACAGGCATATGGGCATGGTGGGGACAGTCACCCAAGTAAATGTAACATAAGAACTGAAAAAATTAGAAGCACTACTCAAGTTAAGGAGTATGATTTAGTAGTCACTACAAGACCTGGATAACAAGCCGGACTTTACTGGGAGATAAATATTCAAGGATCTTTAGTATCTATGAATAGGACATGGAAACTGGGAAAGGAGGAATAACAAAAGCACAGTTAGAGAGTCGAAAGAAAGGGGTCAGGATTATAGCTCCGATATGGGGGAGGGAACTGAGGCAGATGGGCACATAATTTCTCACCAGTATGCCATTTTGCCAACAAAAACCTGCCCCCCAACCCCAGCCATTTTCCTGGAGGCCAGATTGGTGAGGGGGTTGGGGGAAGGGTGGAAGGGTAGCAGGTAGCCAATTGAGGTAATTAAAAGGCCTATTAAAGCCATTGATCAGAGGCCGGCTGGAATTTTCCAGCCGGCCAGTGGGAGCACAGCAGCTGTCTGGAAGCGGCTTCCTTGCGAAAGTCTGGGGGCCTGTGCTCCGGGCTGACTTTACGTGTGCGCCTGCTCCCCAGAGCCTATCTGGCTATAGCTGCTACCGCAGTCCATCCTCTAGAGGGTCAACCCTCCACAAGAGTGGTCCAGCAGCTGTGGCCCTTTTTTTTCAGTTTGAAATGTGCTGAGAGGGCGCCTCAAGATGGTGCCTCTCTGTCCCTTACCTGCAGCGGCAGGCTGAGGCTCCTTCAGTGCTGGAAGCCTTCCAGGTGGCCCTTTCAGCTTTGAGACTCCCCAAGGACAGTGAACCCGTTATCTGGCCATTAATTGGCCAATCGGGCAAAATCGCTGTCGGGTTGCTATTCCTGACACAGTGCCGGGTCAGGGCACACATTTGACCCCAACTTTGGGGTCCCAACCGAAACGCAAAGTCCATCCCAGACTTTCACCAAGGATAATCAGATCGTGGAAACATAAGGAACAGTAACGGATATAAGACAACACCAGGAGTAAAAGGCAGAATACTGCAGATGCTGGAAATCTGAAACAAAAAAAAAATGCTGGAAAAACTCAGCAGGTCTGACAGCATCTGTGCAGAGAGAAAAACAATGTTAACGTTTTGAGTCTGTATGACCCATATGCTCTGAAGAAGGGTCATATGGACTCAAAACATTAACTTTGCTTTTCTCTCTCCACAAATACTGTCAGACCTGCTGAGTCCTGCTAGGAGCTATCTTTATAGATCTCCTGACAGTAATGATGCATTGGGGGGAATGTATAATTATGAGGATCAGGGAAACATGTAGCAAAAATAGTGTGTTCCTAATGGAAGGTTTTAATTTTCACAGACTAGGAACAGCTGAAGCTCCGTTTGTTTGATTCCACTTCGCGATGCCCTAGAACATAGAAGACTAAGGTGCAGCCTGATAGAGGTGTTTGAGATTATGAAAGGGTTTGATAAGGTAGACAGGGGGCGGAATGTTATGGCCCCTTCCCGCCGACGGGATCTTCCACTCCTGCCGAAGTCAATAGACTTTTGAACGGCTCACTGCATTTCCCCACCATGGCGGGGCTGTAAAATTCCACCCAGAGAAAAGATATCTCCACTTGCAGTTGAGACCCGAACTAGGGATCATAACTGTAAGGTAGTCACTAATAAAGTCAATAGGGAATTAAGGAGGCCATTTTTATCGGTTAAAATATGGAACTCCTCACCGCAGGGAGTAATTGATGAAACTGGATGCATTCAAAGGGGAATCTAGATAAGAATAAAAGGGAGAAAGCAATAGCAGGATATCTTGATGGGGTTAAATGAAGAGGGGTGAGAGGAAACTCATTTGGAACGTAAGCCCTCAACACTATTGCCCACTTTAGACCCATGTCCCTTCATACCCTAATGTAAAAACAATCTGTTGATGTCAGTCTTGAAAAGTTCAATTGTCCTAACATCCATGATCTACCGAAGAAGAGAATTACACATGTGCACTGCCCTTAGTTTGCAAAAAAATCCTGATTTTACTACATTCCATCAAATCCTTTTATTATTTCAAACACCACAACTACACCCACCCCTGTGCCCCCCCCCCCCACCGACCCCCCCCACCCCCCCCAAACACCCTCTAAATCCAAGGGAATGCAGCCAAGTTTATAGGATATTTCATTTTAATTTGACCATTTAGGCCTTGGTATCATTCTGATGTCTCTGTGCTGTACCCCCCTCCAAGGCCAATATACCTTTCCTGAGATAGGGCACCTAAAATTGAACACTATGGGAACAGATCAAGGCTCTGATAACTGAAGCATCATTTCCTCCCCTTTACATTCCAACTCCCCAGATAAACGTCAACATTTTGGGTAGAATCTTTAGGTCAGCATGCGTGCCTAACCCGCTCGAGTGTAAAATAGCGCGCGATGACATCGTGCGAGTGTCCCGGCGTCATCCCACGCTCTCACGACATTTCGGTCGGAGGGCGCACTTCCGACTTTTGCAGGAGCAATTAAGAGGGCAGTTAAGCTAATTAAAGTTCCAATTGTCCCCAATTTACACTTGGCAGATGGGCGAATCTGACAGGCGGACTTGGCATTTTTGATGAAACCTCGTCCAAGGATGGGTTGGGGTTTCTGTTATTAAATCTTTTTTAAAAAACGTATGGACAGAATTTTCATCATGCCTATGTTCAGGTGACTGATTCTGAGGCGTGGACATTTTTTTTTCCTGATTTCAAAACCTTTATTTCTTGCTTTTAAATTCTTCAGCTCCCTGAGGCGGCTCTCTGCCTTCAGGGAGCTTTCATTCCGCGTATCCCCCAAGCCTGTGCTGACTTCACGCGCCTGCCCTCCTTCCACCCACCCCCCCCACCCCAGCAGCACTGAGCATTTCAATTAACGGCCAATCAACAGCCAGTGTGAAATTGGGGTAGGGGGCCAATCGTGGGCGGCGGTCCGCTCCCTAGTCGCTCCTAGGCCCGGTGATCGTCCCCGCACACTGGCCTAAAAATCCTGCCCTATGTTTTGTGCCTGTTCGCAAGCTTTTAGTGATTTTTTTTTGTGTATGGAAATGTAAACCCCTTTGCTTCTGCATAGTTCTTAGAATTTTGCCATTCAGAAAACATTCTCATTCAACTTTCTTGGATGATCTCACGTATCCCCACAAGGAACGCCATCCTCCACAGTTTTGATCAGTCACTTAATCTATCTCTATGTCCCACTGTAGATTCCTGATCCCATCTGCGCAACTTTCTGTTGTTCGTAATATGGTGTTATCTGCAAACTTGGATACATACCTCTCCCTTCATCCAAATTAGTAACATAAACGGTCAATAGCTGAAAACCTCTCATTCTCTCTCTTTTCCAGTCAAGTGACTTCTATTTGAGTTCTATCAAGCAGCTCACCAGTCAGATGCAAAAAGTAACTCATGTTAATGATGCGTTTGATATAATTGGCAGTGCAGTGAATGTATGCCAGACAATAACTTCTTGCTGTCATGGTCAGGTCTCATATTTTAACCAAAGGATTGAGTGCTTTGATGAAGCACAATAAAATTATATTCTAATGAGCACATAGTTCCCGTTCCTCCATTAAGAGACATTTTTTCAATGCTTCTGAACAAAGTTACCACAACTTAACAAGCACTAAGCATCCTTTTCTAATTTTCTTCTCTCTTTGTCATGATTCAGTTCAATAGGCCTCAATAGGCCTTCAGTGTTTCACCTTACTATAAATGCTATACTTGTAATTTATTTGGAGAATGTGGGTGGATTATTCACCTGAAAAGCACTTAGATTAAGTTAAACTGTGACCTCAGTTGATGCTCATCTTGGCCCATTTCCAGTGGATAGCAATTAGGAGTGGGAATCTTGGTTGAGTTTTTCTAAAAGTGACCCAGTGATGCCAAGGCTAGTTGCAGCATACCTACCCTGCCTGTGACCAGCTATTTCAAATAAAACTACTGATGGAACCCATAGGCCTGAATCTTCTGGCTGGCATGTGGGGGTGGGCCCCGCACACTGACTCGTAACATGACGCGTGGTAATGTCGAGTGTGCGTCCCGATGTTACCGCGCGTCATTCCGATCTTCAGTTCGGTGGCTGCGCACCTAATAAGGCCATTAATCAATTAGTTGAGGCACTTGTCAGAGCTGTCCGTCCAACCTTAAGGTTGGCGGTGGGGGGGGGGAGGGGGGGGAGGGTGGGTGCAGGCGAAGAGCCCAGGCGGCCTTCGCATTTTTCATGGAACCTCATCCACAGGCGGGATGAGGTTTCATGAAGAGTTTATTAATTTAATAAAACATTTCATGTAAATTGATAAACATGTCCCAGCTCATGTGACAATGTCGCACGAGGGGGCATGTCTGAATAATTTTATTTTTTTATTTATCACATTTTTATGACTTCCCTTAATCTCCCTGAGGCAGCTCCGTGCCTCAGGGAGATTTCTGTGCTCTTTCGCGTGCATGCGTGAAAGAGCACAGGCCCTGACTCTCCCTCCTCCCCCAGCCCACACAGGGTAGCGCTGAGCACCTCCGGGTGCGCGTCACGCTGGGCAGACCTTAACTGCAGCCGATTTTGGGCAGCGATCGGCTGTGCGCGTGCCCGCTCCTGCCCAGCCTGCCTGATGGGGAGAAAATTTTTGTTAATAGGTGTGACTCAGTACCACACATTTCCCGAGAAACACTTAACTTTAAAAAAAAATCTATTCTTCTCACGCTGAATGGCAATAGGAATGGGATGAAAAGTCTTATCCTAAAAAATAACTAAATTATTTTTATATATTAAGTCATATTAGGCAAAATTGCTGAAAAAGAAAACATTCTTGCTAATGCAGTCTAACAGCCTTTGTGATGATAACATAAAATATATCTTGCAGCTATCATAATGCAGAACTATATTTGCATTAATGTGGAGTTCACACTATCTGGTTTCCAAACTTGTCACACCACCTTGTCTATGAATTGTTAATTAGTTTCAGAAAATACGAGTTAATATTTAATAAGTCATTGTGCAACAACAACAACTTTTCTTTATATAGCGCCTTTAATACGATAAAACGTCCCAAGGCCTTTCACAGGAACGTTATAAGGTGAAGTTTGACAGCGAGACACATAAGGGGATACTAGGGCCAACGGGCAAAATATTGAACATAGAATTAGTTCTTAAAAGAGGAGAGGGAGAGGTAGAGAGGTAGAGAGGTATAGGGTGGGAATTCCAAAGCTTAGGGCCCTGGCAGTTGAAGGCCTGACCACCAACAGTGGAACAATTAAAATTGGGATGTTCAAGAGGCCTGAATTAGAGGACCACAGAATATCTCGGAGGGTTGTGTGACTAGAAGATATTACAGAGATAGGGAGGGATGGGGCCATGGAGGGATTTGAAAATAAGGTTAGGAGTTTTAAAATCAGGCCGCTGTTTAACTGAAAGCCAATGTAATTCATTGAGCACAGGCATGTTGGTTGAAAGGCACTTAATCTGAATAAAATCATGGACAGTGGAGTTTTGTATGACTTCAATTTTGCACAGGACAAAATGTGAGCGATTGGTTAGGAATGGATAGAAGTATTCGCATCTATGGGTAACAAATGGGTGAGTTTGAAAACTGAGTTTGGAAACCTGTGCAGCATTACCAATGCACTTTTATTATGATCACTAGTGCCACCAGATACTATCTTGCAGTCTATTATTAGAGCCTTTTCACAACAGACAACATAGAGGCAGATTTTCTGTATCGACAGGATTTACCTCATCTTTTGACTTCCACTCCGGTATTCCCATTAGTCACAGCATTGACCCAGGCTGTCCTTTTGGAGCCAACACAATAATAATAATAATTTTGGCTGTCTCCTGATGGAATCCTCACATGCATAGAAGCCCATCTTGGGTTAAGTATATCATGAAGTAGAACATCAACAGCCGGCATTTATATACTCCCTTTCCTGAGCTCAAGGCGTCCAAGAATACTTTACAACCAATTCATTGCTTTTGAAGTGTTGATTTGCAGTAATAATAGGGAGACGCTGCAGTGAAATTCTGTGAGGCAATATCTCACATACAGAATGTGACCAAACGGTTTGGTTTCATAACGTTGGTCGAGGGATAAATATTTGCCAGCACTGGGGAGAACTTCTGCCAGTTGTGCCCTGGGATGTTTACGTCCAGCTGAGAGGGCAGATGGAGCCTCAGGTTAATACTGCATCTGAAAAATGGATGAAAATGGCTGCTGGTGGTCTTGGGGTGCCTGAAATAGCACGGTGGATGGAACTTGAAAGGGAGTCGGCTGCTCGGTAACAATTTTAAATGGGGTACTTCTCAGTTAATTGCCCTTATTTAGGGGATTTAAGTTTTAAATGCACTCCTGCTCACCCTCACAACATTAGGACTCCATTAACTTGCTGGCAGCCAGCGTTGTTACGGTCATCAGGACTGGAAATGGTCACAGTCCATCGTTACCACCTACTCTGAATATGGCCGCTGTATCAGAGTGGATACGTTCAATGGGTGGCGTTACCTCTGGAAGTCTAATGATGAGCTGGGGCGGGCGGGAGGGGCACTGGTCGACTGATCCTTGCCACATTTTGCAGCCCTGCTCACCTCAAGATCTGATGTTAGATGTATTTGAGCAGATAGTTGTCTCTTGGAGATCCAGCAACAATATTCAGAGGATATCTTATCTTCTTGAAATGTCCTGTAAAGCAAAATGTCAGATTATTATCTTTATGGTCTCATTTAAAGTTCTCAGGGTGTTCCTGCCTTGTAGTAGCTCTCCTAATTGTGTGTTGTTCTCTTCCCTCAGATAAACTATAAATCTTAACGTGGTATTTTACAATAAGAGAACTGACCAATTCTTATTTCATTTGCAGGAATTTTTTGACTTGTGGCCTATACAGATGGGAGAAGTCCCTCCTTACGAAGGTCCTAAAACACCTGATGGCAGAGTATGTTTTAACCTAATTCAAATTGAATGTTTGAGGATTCTGATATAAAATGAAAGGCTTGAATTTGTATAGTGCATTTCCTAACCAGCAAAAACACCTTCCAGTCAATGAAGTGCAGTCACTTTTGAAGAGTATCAGCTAATTTGCAACAGCAAGCAACAATGAACAAATAAACTGCTTTCGTAATGTTGGTCAATAGATAAATATTGACCAGAACTCCTATGTTCCTCTTTGAAATAGTGCCGTGGAATCTCATATGTCTACCTGAGAGGGCACACAGGGCCTTGTTTTGATAGCTATCAGTGAAACTCTGACAGTTCAGCACTCACTCCAGTTGTGCACTAGGAGCATTGGCCCAGATTTTGTGCTCGTGCCTTTGGAGTGGGACTTGAACACACAACCCACTGGCTAGAATCTTCTAGACTTATAAAATTCATTGGTGACGGCACCATTTTGAGTCCCGGCCCTGCCCATGTCAACGGTTCTGCCACCTGTACGATCTTACAGAAGGTGGCCAATTAACATATCGCCTCCGCATTCACCATCCAATTCAGGATGGCAGGGCTACAAGGACAATGGTGGGGGTTGGGGCGGGGTGGTGCGAGGCTGGGCAATTGGAAGGCCCGATGGGAGCACTCCCCAGCAGCCCCACTGGGAGAGGTGAGAGCTGCTTAGGCAGAGGGAGAACCTAGTGGGCATCTCAAAATGGAGGTGTTCATGAAAGGGTGCAGGCAGCATATTTAAAAGGAAGGCCCAAAATTGTCGGGGCCATCAGTGTGGAGCGGAATGCCTCCACAAGAATGATTTTGGGTGTGGGTGAATTGCTTTCAGCCTTTGGGATCTTGAGACCAGCAAGTGCTTCAGCGTATGATTGCCATCTGACCACCCTGCATGAAGCTGCCTCCAAAGCATTGCTGGGCTCCGGGACCAGCCAGAGGCCTGTGCACGGTCAGTAAAATTTCAACGCATTGCCAGATTATTGGATCATTAAGTACCTTAAGTTGCGCTGCCGAGCGGGAAGCCTTGCCTCTGGGAGCCTGCCTCCAGGAAAAAGGCATGGAGGTGGGAACATGTCACGTTCCAAATTCCCAAGCCACCACCCGCCTCCTGTGCTGGTTCCACGGGTCTGGGAGGATTCCGGCCTCTGGCTAAGAGGGCAAGTGGGATACCAACTGAGCCATGGCTGACACCAACTGCTGCAGGTCATAAAAAAAAAAGAACAATTCCTACCGATATCATTATTGTTAAATGTTCCATCTCTTGTCTGCTTATTGTATATATTATTATTTTGTAGGAAATAATCTTTCACAAAATCATTGACTACTTTCTACATGGAAAGGAGGAGATTAAAGTCATTCCGTGAGTTTTGAGCGCTTCTCAATTGGCAATTATTTCTCAAGTGGTAAGAGACCATATAGTAGAACAACTTGTGCTTTTCTTTGTCTTTTCTTCAGGACTCCACCTGCTGATCACTGGGCCTTGGTCAGTGGACTACCAACCTATGTTGCAGAAACTGGCTTGGTAAGTTTTGTTTTCAGAGCTGTTAAAACATTTTATGAAGTGAAATAATTTTGTCTTGCTTGGAGGAGGGTTATGAGAATGAATCTTAGCTTAAGGAATGTCAGCTACTTAGAGGTCGACTAAATTATTTTCAAAGAACTCCATAATCCAAACCCCTGTCTGGTTGGCCGTGGTGACACTTGGCTAGCAGTGCAGAGAGCTCTGGCTGTAAAGGTAACCATAATCAGTAACGTACTGAATGGTAGTGGCACAAGCCAGACATCACCAGAGGTGCTAGTGCCTGGATGCCCTCATGCTATATCTAACCCACAGCCAACACCATCCAGGTGTGAAAGTCACGCTTAGCCCTAATTCCTTTAAGGATATTGAGGAGCTTAAAGGGCATGAGGCAATCCCACATTACCTTACCCTCATTCAGGTGGAATTTCTCAATGGTGTGCATCCCTCAAATCCTCCATCTAGAACCTCTGCTTCACCACTAAAAGATCTTTCAGAAACTCCCTCTCCAAGCCATTCTGCTCTGCACTGGGGAGATTCCCTGTGTTGGCTGCTCCTACACACTAGCCTCAGCATCCACCTGGCCATCCCATTTTGCTGTCCCATAGAGGTGGGGAACCCCATTGGAAGGCTCTGGTCCTCTCTGCACCATTGGGAATCTGGAGGTTGAGGGTATTGCACAGAGCAAGTGCATGTAATAAATTGTCACGTACTTGTATGGATATTGAGGCCACTTTTGACTTTTGCTGCCCAGCAAAAGCTGTGTTCAATGGACCACGAGAGAATACAGCCCTGTACAGCTACTTAAGGGGGCTACTCCTTCAACCTTTGGCCAGCACTTCAGCCCTAAACTCTTGATTCTTGTCCCTCCAGTGTGAAAGTTGCCAAGTAAATTGGAGGACCCCTTCATGGGTCTTTTCATGGAGCCTAGCCAAGACACTGAGTTTCAGGTGCAAGATGATGAGGTTGATCCCCCTGGTTGCCTTGGTATTCTCTGTGTCTGGGTGGCCTTGGAGATAATTATGCTAGAATTATTGAGGTGTTTGGCAATGGATAAGCAGTGTAGGGTGTCCTTCAGACACTGATAACAACATTATGGGGAGAATTCTCTCCCGTCAGGGGGGGGGGTGTTGTGCGGGGGCGGGCACAGGTGTGTGCACAGTCGATCGCCACCCGCGATCTGCTGGGTGCTGCCATTTTAGGTGGATGGGCCAATTAAGGCCCACCCAGCGTGACGCAAGCCTGGAAGTGCTGAGCGCTCCCTGCACGGGCAGGGGGTGAGGTGGGGGGGAGTTGCCTGAGTCGGGGCCTATGCTCTTTCGCGTGCATGAGGCACAGAGCTGCCTCAGGGAGATTAGTTCAAGTTAAAAAAAATTTTAATAAAAGGAAAAACAAATTTTTAGGACTTGTCCCCTCAGGTGAAACCGTCACATGAGTTGGGACATGTCTATGAATTTTATTAAAAAATTTTTCAAACCTTTAAAAACCTTCATGAACCTTCATGCCGCCCATGGATGAGGTTCCATGAAAAATGCGATGGCCGCCTGGGCTCTTCTCCTGTCTGCCAACCCCTAACGTTGGACGGGCAGCTCCGTTTATTGTTTTCATTGATAGTTAACTGACCTTAATAGGCCTTTTATAAAAACAAAAAAACTGCGGATGCTGGAAATCCAAAACAAAAACAGAATTACCTGGAAAAACTCAGCAGGTCTGGCAGCATCGGCGGAGAAGAAAAGAGTTGACGTTTCGAGTCCTCATGACCCTTCGACAGAACTTGAGTTCGAGTCCAAGAAAGAGTTGAAATATAAGCTGGTTTAAGGTGTGTGTGTGGGGGGGCGGAGAGATAGAGAGAGAGAGGTGGGGGGGTGTGGTGTGGTTGTAGGGACAAACAAGCAGTGATTGAAGCAGATCATCAAAAGATGTCAACGACAATAGTACAATAGAACACATAGGTGTTAAAGTTAAAGTTGGTGATATTATCTAAACGAATGTGCTAATTAAGAATGGATGGTAGGGCACTCAAGGTATAGCTCTAGTGGGGGTTTTTTTTTTATATAATGGAAATAGGTCTTTTAACAGTTTGGCGGGCATGCAGCCAACTCTGCTACTCACCTGCCGAACAGAAAATCTGAATGACGTGCGATGACATTGGAATGCACGCCGGATGCCACTGTGCGTCGTTTTAGGCCTCGGCAAGTGAGCCTCGCCCCCACTCACTGAGCCAAAGATTCTGCCCTATAATTTAGTTGGGAAGGTTCCCGTTGCTTTTGTTGGAGCTTATTTTTGGCTTGAGTTGAGTTTCTTTTAGCTTGATTGGACCATATATTTATTTCGGGTGCTTAAAAAGAGCACTTTTTATGCTGAATTCTGTTTGGTATCCCCGAGTGAAACCCAATATTGGAATTGAATGCCCACCAGAGGGTGGTTTGGAGGTGGTGGGCGGGTGTTGTGCAGTCAGATGGGAAGATGCGGGGTGAGGATCCTGCTGCCTTCCTGCCTCCCTCCAATTTAGCCTGAGGATGGCCCTCCCACCTGGAGGCCAGTTGAGGCACTTAAGGGCCTCAAATGCTGCCGGTAGCGTTTAACAAGCAGCCGGCGAGGCCTCAGACCAGGCAGGCAACCCACCAGCTAAACCTTGGCAGGTATACCTGCAGTCTGTTTGACGTGGGGTTCCCTTCCATGGAGATACCCATTGAAGGCATGGGCCGCCCACGGGTGAAAACATCCACCTGCCCTAAATATGATCCCCACCCCCCCATCCCACCACACCTCACCGGGGCCTCCCTGCTTGGCCATGGTGAACCTGCCCTTCTCACTTATCCCTGGGGCTCCATTGCCACCCCTCCCGGTGACACTGCCAGTGCAGCAGCTCTTGGATGCGTGACATCTGCGCTAGGGTTTCAGGAGGAAAGTTTCCCCTCACAGTAGTCAGGAAGCCCAAGGTAAGTGAAGGGGAGGTAAGGGCTGGATAAGGACTTATTCCTATTGGGCCTCCCAAAAGTGGCCACAGCGGGGTTGTCACCAGCTTTCTAGCCGGTGAATGACCGTGACAATTAAATTCTGCTCAATGGCTCTGCGGCCAGAAAATTAAGATAGAGGCCATCCTCCTGATAAAAATTACTTGCTATTGAATGGTTTTCAAATTGTCAATAAAGATGAGTTTCAGAAAAAGGTAGCTCTCCTGAAAGGGAGTGGGATTTTTCAGGATTAATACCAAAAGTGAGGAACAACACAATGGAACCAGATGGGAAATCGCCCAATTTCCAATATTGTTCATCTGTCCCATAGGAATAGCTTTTTTTTAACATTTGGTCATGGGATGTGGGTGTCATTGGCTAGGCCGGCATTTATTGTCCATCCCTAATTGCCCTTGATCAGAGGGCATTTAAGAGTCAACTACATTGCTGTGGGTCTGGAGTCACATATAGGCCAGGTCAGATAAGGGTGACAGATTTCCTTCACTAAAGAACATTAGTGAACCAGATGGGTGTTTATGACAATCAGCAATGGTTTTCTGGTCATCATCAGACCTTTAATAGATTCAAACTTCACCATCTGCCATGGTGGGATTCCAACCCAGGTCCCTGGAGCATTACCCTAGCTCTCTGGGAAATTAGGCCAGTGACAATACCACTGTGCTACCACCTCCCCGATCAGCAGAGCTTGGGAAATACTACTTTCAAGGAGGTTGCTGGGCAGAGCACCTGGTGATTCACTTCCTAATTTCCCATCTTTCCCTGTGGAGAAGATTGCCCTTTTGGTTCCACCAGTAACACGAACTGGGATTGAAATCATAAAGCGTGTGGGAAATAATTATGTGGCAGTGGGGAATGCGTTCTTCCCTGCCACTCAATCGTTTCTGGTTTTAAAAACGTTCTTGAATGATTTTCCTCAGTGATGTGGTTTGAATTAATTATCTTCACAGATCTGCAATATCATGAATGCAGCCGCAGACGAGACATTTACCTTCCAGGTAAAACACCCAACTAATTAACAAAAAAAAAAACTCTGCAATGTTAGAGGTCGTTATCCAGGAACAAGAAATGGCAAAAATGTGCTTGAGACATTCTGTTCAGAATTGCATCAAATCGAATGGATAGGGAACACGCATCATTAATATTACTATGCTTCAAATGTACAGAACCACAATATAGTGATTTCAAAAGGATGGGTAAAATGTTAAACATTGAAAAGCAAATCCACCACTTATAAAGAACACGGGCGGGGACCATTATCAGTTCAAAACAACTTTGGGAACAGAACGAAGAGCCACAGAGGAGAGTGGCAGGGTGGAGCAGAAAGGAGTAGAATATAATGGAGTGAGGAGGCACAGAATTCAATGGGGCAGAGTAAAGTGAAGTGGGATGGACAACAGCAGATTGGAACAGAGCAGAGTGAAGTGAGGAGGTGCAGAGTGGAGTGGGGCAAAGGAGGGTGGAGTTGGGCGTTGCAGAGTGGAGTAGGGTGGCTTCTTCTGAAAACCACATGACCTCATCATCATATCAGGTGTCACTGCTTCTGCACTTATATCTTACTTTCACTTTACTATAGCATCAACATCATCAGCAACAATTTGCATTTATAATAGCACCTTTAATGCAGTTAAAAAAAATCCCAATGCATTTCACAGGAGCTTATTGGGCAGAATTTGCTGCATAATGAGATATTAGGATAGGAGCTTGGGCCAAGAAGTAGAATTTAGGACCCATCTTAAAGAAAAAGAGAGAGAGAGAGAGAGACTGGCAGAGATTTGAGGAGGAAATTCTGGTGCTGAGGCAATGGTGGGTAAATTGGACCATAAGGGAGCCAACCAGTGAAACTTGCTAGCTGCTCAGCTGGGAATGCTGATGGTAGGGCTGATTCATTTAGAGAGTGGGTACTCATTGACAAACCCCCCCACCCCCACCCCCCTCTGTGGTCAACGGGTAGAAAACAGGTCCTCCATTGCACCCCACTGGCTCTGAAGCAGTGCAATATTAGGCATCCCAGAGGCTCAGAAAAGGTAGAGTAGTGGTGGGGGGGGGAATGGGGAAAGGGAGGTCATGGGTGGTGGTTTGGGGGGGTGGGGGTGGTGGGGGGTGGGGTGGGGTATGTGGGAGGGGAGTGGGGAATTCACTCACAGGGTGTTGGAAGTCTGATGCGGCAGCAGCCTGGGTTATTTTTTTCTCTGGAGCTTGGAGGAGCACTCTTGTAATTTAAAGCTTCACAGAAATAAATAGATAAATGCTTCCCTTTTGACCTTCTCTTTGTTTGGACCCCCATCAGAAACTGCATGGAGTTTGCACAGCACACACTCTGCCTACTTCTGTCCTAAAATGGTAATTGTGTCCCATGTACACCATAGGAATCCAATTTTCATATTAAAAAGATCTACCACTTCAAACAGGCAGATGTTCTGGCCACCAGTGGTCAGCCTTCCCAGTCTCCATGGTTAGCCACAGAGGCAACAGGCAGCAGCAACTCATCCAACCACCCAAGCGTTGGGGCATTATCACTCAAATTATGCCCAACGGTCAGCCTCACAATCTCTGCCCAGGTATCGTTTTATTATAGCAATGTTTCCCACCAAACAGTTAACATGGCCAGATCAGAGTGGCACAAAGTGAATCACACAAATTACCCCACCTTCCATCTTCAGGAAGTAAGGAGCAAGAGGGAAGATATGATTTTTGCTCCAAATGATAATAGAATCATGGAGGAAGTTGCCTTTGAGACAGCCGTTATAAATGGTTTACCTTCCAACTGGACAGAATTTGCAGGGGTAAGCGTTTGAGAAATATTGCAAGAAGGTGGACAGGTAAACCTGATCTATCAAACAGAATTGAGCTTGTTGGATTGAGAAGACTTTTTCTGTTACTTGTCCTTGCTGCCTCCAATATTCCCCTCCCCTGTGCACCTGAACAGTGGTCTGAATTGTGCTGCACCGGGCCTCTACTCACCTGTATTTACAGGCGTAGATCATTACTCCTTGGTGCAGGATCGAGAGTGGAACAGCAACTGTTGAGTGGACCCCAGGCACGTAGGAAAGGAAGGTTGTGGCCGGTTATGTTTTCATGTATAATGACGAACTTCAATCCGATTGTGATGCCTTTAAAATGCATTTTTTGTCACATTCAGACAGAACCCTTGGATAACTTTGGATGGACTATCAAAAATGTCCTTTCGATGCCAATAGTAAACAAGAAGGAAGAGATTGTTGGAATTGCCACGTTTTACAACCGGAAAGATGGAAAACCTTTTGACGAAATGGATGAAGTTCTTATGGAAGTAAGTCTCGTATCCTGTGACTTTTAGTCTTATTTACCCAAACTAATTTAAACATTGTCCACTCAGAGCTCACAGGCAAGAGTCTCATTACTTTTTCTCCTCTTGTCTCTCCCTCAGTCCTTGACCCAGTTCCTAGGCTGGTCTGTTCTCAATACAGATACATATGATAAAATGAACAAGCTCGAAAACCGGAAAGATATCGCTCAGGGAATGGTGTTATATCATGTGAAATGCAGCAAGGATGAAATTCAAAATATACTGGTATGTCTTTGCCTGAGAAGTGGAACCATCATTTTTTTAAAAAGCACAGAATTTTTTTAGTGTGTGTGGGTGACAGGGGAAAGGCTGTCACAATAATCATCACATCCGTGGTTCCACATTGTTGCCATGTAGTATTCCAATTCAGTCTGCTCTTGCACACAATTGATATGGTTTATCAAATGCTTAATCAGGAAGATAGTGTAAATTTAAACTATTACTATTTACAACAAGTGGACCCAAGGCAGTAAATGAATGATATAACTCTTTAGACAATCAACATGTGTAACAATGACCATATAGAGCAGTAGCAAACTATACAGAATGCATTGTAAACTGGTTACCAGCCATTTACAGCTAAAGAGCAAACTGTTTCTGTTGTGTAATATATTCAGCTAGTAGCACCTTGCTAGATTTATGCATTAAGAACAAAACTGTGGCTACAGAATCACAGGTTTAACCTAGCTTTCTATATTGACCCTATGTTTGCATCTAACAAAGGGTTGGAATGGCAATATTGCCTGGCAATCTGTCTTTACATGTAGAATATTAATCACAGGAATTACTTTAAAGCTTCAGTCTCATTTCTTGTTGCAGTTGTCAGCTTTGAAATGTTTTGCAAGAGCTAACTACCTGATCTGAACCATCTTAGCTCTAGTTGCTCCTGGGCATTAATTATTGTTTCTCTCACAATATTAAAATTATCAACAATGAGAAGAAGGCGATTCAAGACTTTAGGTTTATTCTACTCCATAATTCATCTAAACATTCCTGTCTGCCGGAAGCATATAAATAACCACTAAATAACAAACAATATATTGTATAATATTTATTTGTCAATAATTAACTGCAGCATAAATGGATACTAGGATAATGCAAATGATATTCTGTACACCATCAGATCCATTTGCTCTAATACCTGTTTACTTTACATTATACTGCCTCTGCAATGCTTAACACACCCTCTGCACAGCTGTGCTGATTAAATATATTGAATAAGGTAAAGCAACATCTAGCAATTATTTGATTTTAATTGATTCAGGCTTCTAGTTCTACAGACTTTTGTATGTCATTTGTGTGATGGGATGTGGGCATCACTGGCTGGGCCAGCATTTGTTGCCCATCCCTAATTGCTCTTGAACTGAATGGCTTGCTAGAGCATTTCAGAGGACAGTTAAGAGTCAATCACATTGCTGGGGGTCTGGAGTCAGCCAGACCAGGTAAGGATGGCAGATTTCCTTCTCTAAAGAGGCATTAGCAAACCAGGTAAATTTTTGCAATTGTCGATGATAGTTTCATGGTCACTGTTACTGAGACTAGCTTTATCATTCCAGGTTTATTAACCGAATTAGCTGTCATGGTAGGATTTTGAGCCCATGTCACCAAAGCATTAGCCTGGGTCTCTGGATTACTAGTCCTGTGACATTACCACTACATCACCTTCTCCCTCATGACGTTTGAATTATCTAGTTGTTCCATGTCTGTCATCAATTAATCAGATTATATCAGTTAAAACACTTTAAAGAAGTGACGCAATAATAAATCCCATATATGAAGCAAGCAATTATTTAGGAACCAATCACAGCAGGGATCAGAGCTGGACTCACTGCTTTTCCCATATACATAAATAAAGGAATTGGAGCAATGATGTTGATACCAAATTAGGAACGTGGGAACAGAAATGAACCATTAAAATACCTCGCATCTGCTCCGCCATTTAATTAGATCATGGCTGATCTGTACCTCAACTCTATTTACCTGCCTTAGTTCCATATCCATTGATACCCTTACCTGACAAAGATCTATGTATCTCAATCTTGAAATCTCCACAGCCTTTTGAAGAGTAAATTGCAGAGTTCTTCTGCTCTTTGTATGAAGAGTGCTGCCTGACTTCCTTCCCAAATGGCTTAGTTCTAATTTTAAGATTGTGCCCCCTTGTTATATTGATTTTCCCCATCGGAGGGAATAGTTTTTTTGTATCTACCCTATATCCTTTTATAATTTCGAACATCTCTCTTAGAATCCCTTTCCAAACTCAAAGAGATACAAGGCAAGTTTATGCAACCTGTCCTTAACTTAACACTGTAGCTTCCAGAATCATTATGCTGAACTTGTGCTGCACCCATTCCAAAGCCAATACATACTTTCTGAAGTGTGGTGCCCAGATCTGAGCACAGTACTGTGGATATGGTTTGACCAAGGCTTTAAACAACTGTAGCATAACTTCCTCCCTTTTATAATCCAGCTCCTTTGAGATAAAGGACAACATCCCATTAGCCTTTTTGATTGCCTTTAAATGATTTGTTTATCTAGACTCCCAAATCTCTTTGCTCTTCTATAGTCCCTAATTTCTCATCAGTTAGAAAACGCTCAGATTTATTGTTCTTAGGTTCAAAGTGGATGACCTCATACTCAGTCACGTTAAACTCCATCTGCCAAAGTTTTGCCCACTCATTTGTCTATGTCTCTCTGTACCTCCCTGTTACCATTTGGTAAAATATGCAAATTTGGATATACTACCCTCCATTCCTGTAAAGTTATGAACAGAGAGGGTGAGAGGTTGAGGCCCCAGAACAGATCCTTGGGGAATGCCGCTAATCACATCCTGCCAATCTGTGCACCTACCCATTATGCTCAATCACAGTCTCTCCCTCCCAAACAATTTCCAATCCAAGTCAAAAGGCTACCTCCATTCTGTTCATTCTACTCTGTGCCAATAAGGTTTTGTGTGGAACTTTACCAAATACCTCCCGAAGGTCCTACGCATGTCCTTGTCTATCTTATTAGGACTTCCTCAGCATGGAAATACTCATTTGACAAAGGCAATCTGGCTCACTCTGATCAGTTCATATTTGTTCAGGTGCTCAGTCACTCTATCCTTGGACTTGGGGATTTGATTACTTATGTGGACGATGGCACCAAAATTCAGACATAAGCAGGTTTTGCAAAGTAGACAGCTAAATGGCAAATGAAATTCAGTATAATTATGGGGAGGTGGTGGCATAGTGGGCTAGTAATCCAGAGGCCCAGGCTAATGCTCGCGGGACATGGGTACAAATTCCACCATGGCAGATGGTAGAAATTGAATAAATATGGAATATAAAGCTAGCTTCAGTAATAGTGGCCAGGAAACTATCATTGATAGTGGTTAAAAACCCATTTGGTCACTAACGCCCTTTAGGGAAGGAAATCTGCCGTCCTTACCTGATCTGGTCTACATGTGACTCCAGACCCACAGCAATGTGTTTGACTCTGAACTGCCCTCTGAAATGACCTAGCAAGCCACTCAGTTCAAGGGCATTTAGGGATGGGCAGTAAATGGCAGCCTTGCTAATGAAGTCCACATGCCATGCAACAATAAATTTTAGAGATGTCGGTAATTCATTTTGGTATGTAGGACTAAGGAGGTTACGTTCCTTAGATGGTAAAAGACTAAATAGGGGTAGCAAGGCAAAGAGATTTGTGAATGAAAATAAATCACTAAAGTTAGCAAAATCAGGAAGTCATAAATATTGCAAAGTGCTGGGGTTCATCTCAAGAGATTTAGAATACAAACGATGTGAGGTAATGTTAAACTTCATAGAACCTTACTTAGAGCACACTTGGAGTATTTGTGTAGTTTCTCGCATTTGTACAAGCATAAGGATATTAAACACTTGAAAATGTACTGAAAAGATTTACAAGGATGTTACCAGCATTGACAGGATGCATCTATCAGGAAAGAAGCGGCGTTTGGTTGGGGTGGTGCGGGGGTGGTGGGGGGTGGTTGGTGCTGCAGATAGAAGGGGGGAAATAGGGTGCTCTTTACTTTGGGAAGGAGATTAAAACATGACCTGCTAGTTGCCTTATAGAATATTGAAGAGGTTTGATAGGGTGGATATGGAGAAATTGTTTCTACGTGGGTGAATCCAGAACAAGGAGGTTGGTGTATAAATCTAAAATAGTTGCTAACAGATGGATTGAAGAATTTAGGAAGAATTTCTTTACACAAAGCATAGCGAGGGTGTGTGATTGTAGCAGATAACATTAATACATTTACAAGAAGGCTTGCTGCATACGTCTGGGAGAAGGAAACAGAAGGATATGGGGAGTGCATCTAAACTGGCATTGCCTAGTGATTTTACTTTCTTCCTTGTGCGTGCACAAGTTGGCTCATCCACTGAAGTACAATGTTGGTGTAATCAGTATAAAGCTGCAACCCCTCAAGCTGATAAATATGTTACGTAAATTCAATTTGCATCATATAATTGGATTGTGCTAAGTAGACTGGAGAATCAAAGACTTCTCCCATCTCTGATTCACACAATATTTAATCTCACAACTTAAACAAGTTGGACCAAATTCAGGGTTTTATTATAACCGCACAAGGAGATGTCAAAAAAATAAATAATTTCTCTAATAGTAAGTTCTGTTTGAACGTATTTTTCAGTGTTTATCAGAGGTTACTTACTTCAGTTACTAAAAAATCTCTCTTTGCTACCAGCCAACAAGGGAAGTTTTCGGAAAAGAACCAGGTGATTGTGAAGAGGAAGAATTACAGGAAATATTGGTAAGACAAGTTAGAATGCTTCTATCCATTGATTTCCAAAATTGGACTGATGTGACAAAAAGGCATTTAAACCACAAATAAATACTAAGCAAACAATTTATCAGCAGTCGCTTGGTGGCAAAGCACTTGAATATTGCTGATAAAAGAGACATGCTGTTGAAGCTCTTCATCTTGCACTCATCAGGACAGGCAAAAGAATGCAAAACTTCAAAAGGAGCAACAATTTGTACTGCTAGAGAAAAAGGTGCTGATTGCTTGGCCAGTCAGCTCTGATTTGTCAAGGCGTTGCCATGGACAACGCACCAGGGAGCTATTGTTCCCAATGCGTTTGCTTCATTCAATAAAATGGTGCAATGCCTGGACATATTCTTTACTGAAAACTCCAACTTGATTTGCACAGTCCATATGCATGCAAATCTGTGCACTCACATGTGCAAGTCCACTGTCAGTTCTTCAGCAATTCTGATCCAGTTGGTAGGTGGCTCAGAGACACCTTATCCTCTGACTTTCTCTTCCACCTTATAGGTAAAAGCCCCTACCCATCACTTAGCGGCTCTCCACAGCACCGAGGCTGAGATTAGAGTCATAGAGAACAAAAAAGAATGTGTTCTTCTGCACTCTGTTTCCTGTCAATAAAGTTCTTCGCCAATAAGCTCCTCGTTAATTTCCATCAGCATTGCTCTAACTAATGATATGAAGTTTTCTTGAAGAACAAACCTGATATTTAATAAGGATGCAGATCACTTGATGAATTAGCTAGATTCAGTGACAAAGTAGACTTCATTATTATGTAGATCTCTCAATTCTCTTTGCTATTCGACCACAGAGTAAAAAGTAGAATCAATATTTAATGACCATGTGGATATCTTATGAATGTTTTATGTAGTGGTAAGTTTACAGATTTTTCCACAAATGACAGTCAGGCAGTTGTGATGAAAATTATGCTGCTTGAAGTATACAATTAGAAGTAACACTGCAATCTTCCCTTGTAAATCCGTTTTTCTGTTTTAAGAATGTGAGTGGGCATGATGGTGCAGTCACATGTTCCTTTTGCATAAACACTGATACTGTCAAGGCTAACCAATTCATCATCTTATTTTCCAGAGTGGGAAACTCCCACGTGCTGAGGACTTTAACCTTTATGAATTCAGCTTTAGTGATTTGGAGCACACTGAGATGGATCTTGTGAGGTGTGGCATTCAGATGTATTATGAGTTAAAAGTTGTGAACAAGTTCCATATTCCACGTGAGGTAAGTTAATGCCACAATATGAGAAGCCTTTGCAGGGAATACCAGGATGTAAAATACCAGGTGGCCAGAGGGTTCTCCAGAGTTATCAGATGCTAGAATTGAACATCAGTGAGATTATTGAATAAACCAAACCAACCCAAGGCCTTCCTCCTCATGAAAGAAGATGGGCTGAATTTTACAGGCTGGCAGACAGGAGGGCTGGCAAAATGATGGGAGAAGATATTGGAGGTGGAGGAGCACAACATCTTCCTGCCGCTATGGCATGTTGCCAGCAATGGGAGCCTTGGCGACACGCCTGTCCACCAGGCAACCAATTGAACCACTTAAGTGGCCAAATATGGGTCACATCCTGCACCTGCTGGCATTTTGCCCATGTCGAGAGGGCCCACCAGTTGGGAGACTGCCAGGTAAACCCTGCCGGCATTGCAGCAGGTTCTGGAAAGGGGTTGCCCTCCTTGATGGGCACTCCATTGGGTGGAATGGCTTCCCCCTGCAGAAACCGTGCTGTCGCTTCACCACGATTCCTCCCCCAACCCCCCTCCCCAATTTCCGGGGCCTACCTGCCTGGCTTTGTTTCCCCCACCTAACTCACATGTCTTTGAGGGCGCCCTCTCCCTTAAGCTGCATCCCCAGAAATGGCCACCGCTGGCCTAGTTGTCAGCTCTCTGATTGGGCCGGCAGCTCTTGGTGGGGGGGGGCCACCACCTGCAATTGGATAGTAGCTTCAGCAACCATCTCTTAATTGGCTGCCGCCCTAGTGTTCAGGTTCCTACTGAAACTGGGTGGCTTCCACTTATGGCCCTGGCAACATGACTCCTTCATCCTTGAGAAAATTCAGCCCAACACCTCAAACCCTAAAGCTGCCATTTAACTGGCATTCATTGAGTAATTTTTGAATTTTTTTTAACTTTAAGAGTGTGTAGTGTGGCTCAGGCAGGTAAGATTGTGCCTAATTTGGCCATGCAGACCAGGAAAGGTCAAATTGGATTGATGTTATGTGCTGAGTTAGATGACTTCAATCAAGAACTGTATGTTAGGGAGGGGAGAATAGTCACAGAAGTCATCTAACTCAGCACCATAATGATTGTCTACTGAATTTGATACATCTAGGATTTGAAACTATAAGAAAACAGGATTAATGTGCCATTGGAGTATAAACAGAAATTTGCTGAAAAAGAAATAGCATTTAACTCAAAACATGGAAAGGATGTCAAGGCCTTGAAGAGGATGCAGAGAAGATTTACTAGGACAGTACCAGGCATGAGGGTCTTATTTATAGGGAGAGACAGAGACCAGAATTTTGCAGGATCCCTACCACGCCCCCCCACCACCCAACCCCCCCCAACCCCCGCCCCCGCCCCCTGCAGCTGGCTTCCCATTGGTGGGGCCATTGAAATTTCCATTCTCATCGGTGGGACAGGAAGATCCCACGAGCACGAGGGGCTGGAAAATTCCAGCCAGACAAATTGGGATTGTTCTCCTTAGAACAGAGAAGGTTAAGGAGAGACTTAATAGAAATGTTCAAAATTATGAGGGGTTTTAACAGAGAAAATCGGGAGAGTCTGTTTCCATTGACGGGAGGGTCGATAACCAGAGGACAGAGGTTTAAGGAAATTTTAGAAGGACCCAGAGAGGAGATGAAAATCCTTTTTATTCAGAGAGTTGCTGTGATCTGGAGTGCACTGTTTAAAAGGGTGGTGGAAGGAGATTCAACAGTAAACTCAAAAGAGATTTGGATAAATTCTTGAAGGGGGACAATTGGAGGGCGTTGAGGAAGAGCAAGTGGAGAACTTTTTTTTAAAGAGTTTGATGAACAGAGATGCTCCTTTTGCATTGTATTGTTCTATGATTCAGAGGTATCCAGAAATGAGCAAAATTGACATTTAATTCTAATGTTCCTCCTGAGCTGTTATGTAGTGCCTGGTCTCTGGTTGCCACATGATTATTGGAGGGGGTAAAGGGTGGAGGGAGGAGGTTGGGGTAGGTGGGAGATTTCTGGCAGGAGCTCCATTGCACCACATCACCCCCTGACCTTATTTTCCTTTAACTGTCAAAAATTGTACATTTTATTGAATGCCAGAGAAAAGTCTTGCTCATTCTCCTTCAATAACAATATGTCCTGTAATATTTGACAGGTGCTAGTCAGATTTATCTACTCGTTAAGTAAAGGATACCGAAAAATAACCTACCACAACTGGCGTCATGGATTCAATGTTGGACAGACCATGTTCACTCTTTTGATGGTAAGACTATTCTCTCAAAGGCTTGAGTTTCTAAATCTGCATTAATGTTACAAATCCTTTTCCCCACTTGTCTTTTAAGGGGTACATTGACATCTATAATTAAATGGAACAAGGGTTTCCATTTGGAATTCCATCTCTCTTTTCTTCATCTTCCCCTCACTCTTTTGTTTCAATATTACATACTACAAAAGAGTCAATCTGGGTGTAAAACTATACCCAGTCGATGAAGGCAAAGGTGACTGAAGGCAAAGGAGTAAATCGTTGTATTATTATCGAAGATGGTTGGGATTTTACAAAAATCCAACAGCTTCATGACGATGTTTCCTGATGCCAGCCTTTTACTTTCTAGATTTTTAAAAATTGAATTAAAATTCTCAGATTTCCATAGGAAGATTTGAACTCACCGTCTCTGGTCTCCTAGATAATTATAAATAAATAAAGAATGTGCCAGAAATTCTCAGCGGCCCAAGCAGCATCTGTAGAGAGAGAAACAGAGTTAGGCCTGGATTTTTGCCATGACAGAGAGGTTCTCCATCATGGAGAAAATCCCAGAAATGACCAAAAATTCTAAGTCCCCCTGAAGCCTGGCATTTCCCATCTTCGCTGGGGGGTGGTTTGGGACTGGAGTTGGGCCGGGGTTTGTGCATACACAGTTCACGGAGGCAGCTGGTCATTTAAATCACCAGCTGCCTCCATCAAAGTGGATTCTTGGAAGAACAGGACTGTGGGATCCGGAGTGTACAGAATAGAAGAGGCAAGAGGAGATCTGATATTGGTGGATGCATTTGGATAATCAGGGGAGTAAGGTACCCTTTTGGATAGGTTCACGGGATACCTTTGGGAGAGATCAGGCACTCTTTGGGATTGTTAAAAGTGAACATGATTGTGCATTTTTTAAGCACAAAATCATGGGAACTGTCAAGCTGTCAAAGAGCTGTTCAGCTGTCAAGGAACTGTCCAGATGTCAAGGAAATGTTAAGGAGTTGTCCAGCTGTCAAACCTGTCAAAGCTCTGTCCAGACATACTAGGATATTTGGCAAAGGATGGTGGGTGGGGGATATGGGTTGGCATGAGTTGGCACTATTAGTATTGGGCAAGGGGCTGAGTAGAGGGACCCCCCCCCCCAACCCCGACCAAAAATCCAAACTGCAGGTGGCCATTTTTAAAAGTCAGGTTGACCAAGCTGATGAAAATCTGGGCCTTAGTGTTTTAGGGTGATCTTCCACCATTAAGCTGAAGTTTTAACTGTTTCTCCATTGATGCTACCTGACCTGCTGAGCATTTTCGTCATTTTCTGTTTTTATTTCAGATTTCCAGCATTGCCCAGTATTTTGGTTTTGTAGCCTCTTGATTATGAGTTCAGTGACATAACCAACAGACTACCTGGGCACTCATAATTCAAATTAGGCCCCTGTGAAGCATCCTTGAGACATTTTCCTACGTTAAAAACATTATATCAATCCAAATTATTGATGTGTCTGCCAACATAGTAGGCAACCCAACTGCACTGGTACTGGCACCGAGTTAATGTAAATAGGCTGAAGCCTGAGAATTCCTGCGGAGTTGGGTGTGCAACTGCGGCATAACTGAAATCCCCTCCTGCCATTTGTAAGAGCTTGGAACATAGCCACTGTTCTGCAGGCCCATCATTTCCGATTAATATTTGAAAATATCTGGTGATCAGTAAATTGCAATGCTCCAATCAGAGAGCTGCTATAAGATGCGTGAACACAGCCTGTGATGTATCGATTGATCACGCTAGATCTGACAGCTTTCTTTGTGTTTGCAGACGGGACAGTTGAAACGCTATTACACAGACCTGGAAAGAATGGCCATGCTAACTGCAGGCCTCTGTCACGATATTGATCATAGAGGGACCAACAACTTGTATCAATTGAAGTAAGTTCTTAATAAACAGAAGCCATCCTCCCTTAAATTAAACTCACTCACTTTTCCAGAACCGCTTTATCCAATTCAGGGTCATGGGGAGTCAGAGCCTATCCTGACAGGCAATGGGCTGTCATTGGCATTACACCCCCAAAAGAAGAATTTGGCAGTAAAATATTGAATATATTAGCATTTTTGCTTCAAACCAAAATAAATACTCCATTTTCTGTTCATCACCAACTTGTTCAATCTATTTAGTTATTTTATCATCTGTTATTAATGTTCATAGAAATATGTTAAAGAATGGGATACATCCAGAACAAGACAGGATTAAGCATGTGCACAACAGGAAAGCATACACTACTGAGCAGGATGCACACTTTATCTCATTAGAATTAGGAATCTAACAAGCAATGTAAGCATCTGCTCACCTTCCTGCACAACATACTTTTTTAAATTTAAAAGCATCAACAGCAATGTATTTTTCCCCCAATAGGGTTAGTGATGCAAAACCAATATCCTAGGATATTGCTAAATATACTGCTAAATCCACAGGTTATCCAAATATTTCCCAATAATTTGACCTTGTACAAATATGTAACAGAAAGTGGACAGAGACAGATGGTGTTAATTAAAGAGCTGGAATGGAGCTGTGCAGGTCTATATCAATACACAAGTAAGCTTATTGGGTCTAATACCTTTTCGCTTATCCATTTTTTTCTTTAAATTTGATTTATGCATTTGATAAACACCATTTTAGTTGGTAAACATATAAATGTTAAATACAGAAGAAAAGTTTTTGCACGTTTATTGAATTAAATTATGTTTCTATATTAATATATAAATTCAGATATTCCCATTTGAAACTGGGTATAGTTAAAAGGGATGAACAAAAACAACAGCCAATCTTTATCTAACATGCTGCTATCCTCTGAATTTCGGGGCCATATTTTAATCTCCCCAAAGAAAAGATGAGTGTTTGTTTATATTTGTAACCTATGACACACAACAAGAACATGTCGTGTGCTGTAGCATCTAATGAAAGGCACATCAAGTGTATGGATTAGGCATGCCACTGTTATCTTATTGGACAGATTTGCTTTGAAATGGGCATCCCTGGGCTGACGTTTGCCCAGGTAAGATACCACGATAGAATTGGTGATGAAATGGCCACAACTGTGGACCTGGAAGCGGCAGCAGCTATTATCTCTGGAATTGATTAAATTTCCTTCAGTGTGGCCCACCCTTCTTCTAAGGCCCATCCATGATGTAAAACACAGTAGAGTTTGTGTAGCTGTGCACTTATGTTGACCTGAAAGAAATAGCAACTAAATGTAAGGACATTATACTACATTAAGAAAGCAGGAGAAGCTGCATTATTCATGATGGAGTCTTGCCAAGCATCACTAACCTTTGGCTGCCACTTCATCTTCAAACTCACCATGCCCCGCATCCTATCCTGCCTACCTGCCTAATATTTACTGAACTTTCCATTTGGCGGACTCGGGATTTTCAGTGTTAGGATTCTGCTCCAGGTATATTTTTCTACTGGTGGCTGTGTGCCACCTTTTCCTCTTTAGTGGGGAGAAGATCATGTTAAAGGAACGGAATGACCTGCTGACTTGTTTTTGCCCAGTTGCCATTCTGTTCACTCGCTATTGACTCCATCCTTCTCCCTGGCAACAGTCTGAGATTCACCCAGTCTGTTCACAACCTTGGTGTCACATTTGACCTCAAGATGAATTTCTGATCTCATAATCACACCATCACTAAGACCACCTATTTCCATCACCATAACATCACCTAATTTCAGCTGTCTCAGCTCATCAACGCAAGCTGGCTGATCTCTCCCACATTCTACCCTCCATAAACTTGATAAAATCCAAAACTCAGCTGCCCATGTCTTAACTTGCACCAGGTCCCATTCGCCTGTCACCTCTGTGCTTGCTAGGCTACACTGGCTCCCAGTTAAGCAACACCTTGTTTTTAAACTTCTCATCCTTGTTTTCAAATCTATCCAGGGCCTCACCCCTTCCTATCTGCATAATCACTTCCAGATCTATCTGCATTTCTCTAATTCTGGCCTCTTGGGCACCCCTGATTATTATCACTCCAGCTGTGGTGCCACGCCTTCAGTTGCCTAGTCCCCGAGCTCTGGAATACCTTTCCTACATCTCTCCGACCCTCTAACTTGCTTTCCTTCTTTGAAACACTCCTTAAAACCCATCTCTTTGACCAAGCTTTTGGTCATCTGGCCTATCCTGATGTAGCTCAGTCTCGTATTTTGCATTATAATGCTCCTACAAAGTGCCTTGGGACATTTCATTATGTTAAAGGTGCTATGTAAATATAAGCAGTAGCTATTGTTTTGTGATAACATGCAGCATATAATGATGAGAGGAGCAGGTGCATTGTCCCTTTAAATAGCGTTTCCTAGTTGATGCACTTGTGACAGGGAAATATGAGTGGGTTAGGTGGTTGTGACTTCAGATGGTGCTCGAATGTTTGCAAAGGATATCCTTTGCATAATTTAAATTCCTGTCAGCTAGATGATGGCAGGGAAAGAATATGACAGTGGAGTGTCTATCATTGGAACAGTAGCTGAATTGGGAACAATTCCCTGACCTATTGCGCCTCTTCATTCTACTATATAGCACCGTCATTCAGTAAGATTCAATAAGGCTGATCTGATTGTGTTCTGAACTCCACTTTTCTGCCTGCCCCCATAACCCTGGATTCCTCAATCAAAAATATGTCTAACTCAGCCTTGAATATATTCAATGATCTAGCCTCCACTCCTCTCCGTGGAAGAGAATGCCAAGGATTAACGGCTCTCTGAGAGAAGAAATCCCTCCTAATCCCCATCTTAAATGGGAGATGCCTTATTTTTAAACTGTGCCCCCTAGTTCTAGATTCCCCCTCGGGGGAAACACCCTCTCAGCACCCACCCTGTCAAGTCCCCCAGAAACTTATATCTTTCAATAAGATCATCTTTCATATCTTCTAAACTGCAATGAGTATAGGCCCAACCTGCTCAACATTTCCTCATAAGACAACCCCTTCATTCCAGGAATTGACCTAGTGAACCTTCTGTGAACTGCTTCCAACGCATATATATCTCTCCTTAAGTAAGGAAACCAGAATTGCATACGGTATCCCAGGTATGGTCTCACAGTTGTAGTAAGACTTTCCTACTTTTATACTGCACCCCCTTGCAATAATCTTCCTCCATACAGCTTGAGTCACTCCAGTATGGGCTTTCCTACCCCCACTAGCCAAGTTGATTCCTCCTAGCCTTGCACGTCTGAGAACCTGGGAGTCCTTCCTGTTGTTGACCACTCTCACAGCTGCAGCTCCTTCCTGTGGCTTAAAAAGTGATGACCTCTCTGTCCTGTCAATCAACCTCTGCTTTTTAAAGGGTTCAGCAGCAAACAATCTCTTCCCTCCCCAGAAGAGGAATAGCAGCACTGCCCTAACCCATCCTGGTCAAAGAGGGCCCTGGAAGGAGACCAATGGTGAAGTCACATGGATGATGGAGATACCACCCTTACACTGAGTTGCCAAAAGAGGGACAATTCTCTGTACCATTTACCCCTATCATGGTTGTACTGTTGCTTTTGAAACATCTCCATTCATTGAGCTGACGAAGTTGTGGTTTGACTTGGAATAAAATCTTAACTTTTTAATTGGATTTGAGTAGTTGTGGAATGCTGCATGAGTACATCAATAATATCCTTAGCAAGGCAACAACAAGTAAAAATAAGCATTTTCTTTCCTCCATGTTCATTATGGGTGGTAGAGGCAAATACAACCGGGACTTTCAAAAGGGAATTGGATGTGCAGGGCTGTGGGAATAGGGCAGGGAAATGGGATTAGCTGAATTGCTCTTCCGGAGAGTCAGCACCGACATGATGGCCCAAATGGCCTCCTTTCTGTGCTGTAACCATTCAATGATTAATCTATTTTTGGAGGCGTAGGAATACTTGGAGCATGGTGACACATGGACAAGTGGTCCACTTGCACTTTTTAAAAGACTTTTCATCTGTTTTTGCTTACACCAACCTGTGATGTAACTATTGAAGAGAGGGCGATAGAATTGTGTGTTTATTTAGTTCAGATTTCTCTGCAAATTTACTGTTGTCAACAAACATTTGTAATTGCCAATTTATCTGTTACCAGATCCCAGCACCCACTGGCAAAACTGCATGGCTCTTCAATTATGGAACGTCATCACTTGGAGTTCAGCAAGACTTTACTTGCCGATGAGGTGAGACTCTAAATTATGTGGGCCTCCATGTTTGGACAAAGCCCTCTTACTAATCCCGGCACTACTTTGGACTGATAAAGACAATCAAAGGCTTGAGCCAGAAATAAATCTTTGGGTGAAATAAGCCAGAACCTAGGAGAGGTTGTAGGTGAGATACATCTTGACTAGTGGCACAAATGAGTGATGACCCATTGGCTTCTCCTTTTACTACCCGCCCGACTTCATTTCCCATTGACTACAAGATAAATTTCACTCCGTCAACATCAACAGAGGAAATAAGACACAAAAAACTGAGGGAACTGAAGATGCATTGAAAAAAAAATGTGACATTTGAATATGTAAATAAATATAAGAATAAAAACATAATTCTGGAAATGTGAAGTACAAACATGTGCGCTACTGATTGGCCAGGTCTAAACAAAAAAGACACCCTTGGATATTACTCACCTACAGAACTGTCCTGAGAATGAATTACTGGATGAGATGCATGGTCTGGCCTGTGTGTCTGCTAATGCAAGTGTTACAGGGCTTTTCACGTTACCAGTCACAGCCTCACTGGTACCCAGGCAACCAAGGTGAAGGTTCAAGGTTCACTGTGTGTGAAACCACAAAGCTGTAAAGATTAAACGGAGAGGCGCTCGACAATGCTGAACGGAAATTTTTAAGGTGAAATTTACAGGGGAGGAAAAGACCGAAAGGGAGATTTTAATCCTGCCCACCTGCCAGGAATCGGGCAGGCCATTGACCTACCAATGTCTCAACCCCTTTCCAACGCCCTTGCCCCCACACTTCACCACCCCCCCCCCACCCCCCCCACAGCTTCCCTCGCCAAGGCCAGCCAGGGGCTGCCAAGTGCCTTTTTTAACCTGCTCTAATGAGTAGGTGGCCTGAAACCTGAGGGTTTTCTTCTTTAAATATGCAAATTTGTGATATCTAGGGTTTTAGTGAGTGTTAGGTATCATTGAAGGTTAGCCCACAAGAAGCCAACAGAACGTTTTGGGCGTTAAGAAGTGTTTATATATTATGCCAATGTTGGAGGAATTAATTGTGACATTAATTCGTGTTCAGGAATTGCTAGGCATTGCTTTGGTCTTCCAAAAAATTATGAACAATAATTAATAGGATCTTAAATGGCTCATGCTATATTATAACTTAGGAAACATGCTATGGTCGCTGCTACTTGCAAACCAATTCTTTTTGTTCCTCATGCAGTTGCTTCCCACTGTTTAGGTTTTCCACACATCTCACTGAGCTGGATTTAACACTCCCCCTGCTGGCAGGTTTGAATGTGAGGACAGCACAAAAATTCCAATGGGCACTGTGCCCATCGCCTACCCATCCACCCCTGGTCCCGCCGCAAATCTATCAGCAACCGGGGGTGTGGGGGGCATGGGGAGACCGGCCAGCACATGGGCCAATTGAGGTCATTATGAGACCAGTTCATGCCCACATTAGAGCCTCATCCCATTGCCGCCGGGATTTAACCATGGTAGGAGAGGCCCAGGCCAAGCATCCAGCCTGCGTGGGCTGATGGTGGGTAGGGGCCCTCCTTAAAGGGCCTGGACCCATCAGAGTGCTCTCCCCAAGGTGAAATCCCTCCCCCCCCACCCCCGCACCATCCCAGCCTTTCTACCCTGGCCCTCCACCAACCCCTCCCCCCCCCCCCACCCCGCCAACCCTTCCCTCACCAAGGCCTGCTAGCCTGGTCCTGGCAAGACCCCAGGCTTACATCCAGTTCTGGCTCCAACGCAGCCCGCCTTCCTCCCAGTGGCACTGCCAACTGGAAAGCTGCTGACCCCGACTGCCTGGTGGCTCTCTGTGGGGGGACTTCCTATTGCTGAGTGGTGGAAGTCCCGCCCCAAGTTAATTAACGGCTATAGGGTAGCCATGCAGAGTGGAGGGCAGGCTCCCTCTGACCTTTCAGTCAGTGTTGGCTGGGGAGGGGACCACAGTACCCCGTTAAATCCAGCCCACCATTTTCACATCTGAGAGGGTGCATAGACAACCTGCTTACAGAGCTCAGCTGTTGGGAGATGCACGAGAATGGCAGAGGTCTACTCTCCTCAATTATTCTCTTCCACCCACTTGGCTCAGCTGAGAACAGTCTTGGCTTTGAGTCAGCAGCTGTTGAGTTGAAGTCCCGCTGAAGGGCTTGAACCGGCCTGAAACTTCAGTGCAGCCCCTGAAGGAGTGTCGCATTGTTAGAGGTGTTGATGAGGCATTGAGTGGCTGCTTCTCGTGATTATGTAAGATCTCATTAAAGACCAACAGAAAGTAGTCTTGACCAAAACTTTTCCCTTAACCAAGACCACCATAAGTTACTTGGTCATTCATCTCATTGCTCAGAGAAGCTTGTTCTTGGGGAGAGAGGTCTGGTCAAACCTCAGGCAAAGGGCGTGCCAAGGTCAAGACTCGCTCCCCCAGTTCCCCATTGGCCGAATCCACCGGCTGCAGCATAAGGGTCACTATGCTGAGTATGTCGGGGCCAGAGCTCCCGTCTACCTGGCTGCTGTCCCCAAGTGCCTGACGGCTGAGATCCTCGAGCTGGCCGGCAACGCGGCCCTGGACAAGAAGAAGACCCGCATCATCCCTCGCCACCTGCAGCTCGCCACCCACAACGACGAGGAGCTCAACAAGCTGCTGGGAGGGGTCACCATAGACCAGGGTGGGGTCCTGCC
The DNA here is from genome assembly GCF_017639515.1 of Carcharodon carcharias. NCBI lineage: Eukaryota > Metazoa > Chordata > Chondrichthyes > Lamniformes > Lamnidae > Carcharodon > Carcharodon carcharias. The sequence continues at coordinate 19,014,880 of NC_054467.1, read as the reverse complement.
CAACATCTGGGCTGTGCTGCTGCCCAAGAAAACCGGCCACCCCAGCAAGGTTTATGCCTGAAGGTGCAAGACCGGGAAAAGATCTCTTGCTGTGTGCAAAGTGGCCGATGGTGTCATCCATATAATGGCGGTGACCACACTTCATGCTGACCAATTACACGTGAAAGGCTTGGGGATGTCCTGAGAAACGTAATAAGGTTCTATATAAATACACCTTCCCTTCCTCCCTCTGCCCCAGTAACGAAGAGCTTCATTTGGACTGCTGCTTCATCCCTTCCTTCTCAACGTAACTAAGAGCAGCTACTTCCTGGACGCAGACCCGCAGGTGCAGCGCTGATGTACAGTGTCGCTGGGCAACCATTTTAAACGTGTCTTGTTTCTTCCCTTCCAGGGTTTGAACATTTTCCAGAACTTGAACAGGAGGCAGTACGAGCATGTCTTTCATCTGATGGATATTGCTATCATTGCCACAGACTTGGCACTCTACTTTAAGTAAGGGACAATAAGTCTCTTTAAGGCGTGTTGGTGTTGAGTTGAGTTTAGAACGATGTGCCCTGTGAGAAATGACCGAAACACAGAGCCCACTGCCCTTGGTGAGATCTCTCGGTTTGCTTTAGGTCAGTCAGTGACAGCCAGTTCCAATATACGAAGATCGAGCACAGCTCAGCTGTGACTGAGATTCCAAGTTCAGATTTGTCACCTTCATGTAGTCCAAGCGTTCAGTTATGAGGGGGTGTGGTGTTGTAACTAGTAGTTGTCAGTGCACTTTCAGTGAATTACTAATCATTACTGGTATAACCTAGACTCCTCGCACCTCTGGAGCCCCTTTTGCAAATTCTTCCCCCTTCCCGCCCTCAGTTCCCCCTCTTCACCTGCTCGCAGCTGATTCCTTGTTCTCAAAATTCCTGACAAAACAGCTGCTGGACTTGCTACCATGAGCAAGATACTCAACTACAGGGGATCCGACTGTGGTGGGGTAAATACAGTAACGTTTGCAGATGTCAGGTGGTCAAGCACCACATGGCCAGGCACCGCATGGTCAGATGTCATGTGGTCAGAATGTCACCTGATCAGACCTCCAGCAATGCCTCCAATCAAAGTTGGTGACACTGGGTCAGACGTGTGGCCATTTCCAGTGCAAAGCAGCATCTGTCAGTCAGGGACAGACAAAGGTTGAGTTGCCTGGATGCTGCCCATTGGCGTCAACAGAAGTTTGCCAGAAGCAAGTTTTGTAGGTTTCAATGAAATTGCCTTCTGAAGTAAGACGTCCTTGCTCCTGTACTCAAGTCCTCTTGCAATGAAGCACTTGCCTTCTTAACTGCTTGCTGCACCTGCATGCTTGCTTTCAGTGACTGGTGTACAAGGACACCGAAGTCCCTTTTGTGCATCAACATTTCCCAATTTATATTATAACCTCCTTGCCATTAAACATTCTGTCAATATCAGTACAAATAAAACTTTGCTAGAGCAAAAACCTTCCAAAGTCGTTTCATTAGTGATTGCCAGGCGCTAACAATTCACTTTTGTATTTAAGATGTAAATGTTGCCTGGTTTGCGGCAGGCAAGGAATGCCACCTAGTGGTCAGGGCAAAGTTTGTGGTTTTGTGTGGAGTTTAGCACACGAGATTACTCGACCAGCAGGTCTCTTGTGACAATAGTTGGGCTAAACGTCCTTTGAATTCACTTTTACTGTTAGCTTCTACTGTTAATCATGCATTTGGGTTTATTTTCAGTTTTTGTTTTTGGGTCACTGGACTTCACAGAAGCACCTTTAATACAGAGCAAATGTTGGGTTTTTCCAATAATTCTCAGTCGATCAGAGAACCCCTTTTATCCTCATTATAAAAGCACAGTAATCCTGGAAAAGTACATGCATTTTTACCAGCTGTGTAAACAAGTGGATGGTGACTTCGCTGATCCAATACCCATGTTTGCTGCTAAAAACTTTTCAAATTGTCAATATTTTGTTTTTGTTCTCTGTTGGGTTACATGCTTACAGCCTTATATTAACTGTTAATATGTAGAATTGACAGCACTGAAATAGGTCATTCAGGCCAACAGATGTTTCTGCTCCACATGAGGCTCCTATTGACCCCATTCATCTAACCCTATCAGCACATCTTTCCATTCCTTTCTCCCCCTTGTGCTTATCTAATTTCCCTTGACACTATGTCCATGTTCCCCAAACAATGGTGGTACCCAGTTAATATAAATGTTATTTTAAAAAAAGCAGTAGTTTATTTGATGAAGAAAAATCAGGACTGCATTGTCATCAGGCAGGTACCTCCAATAAAGTCATTGAGAGAGGGATCTAGTATGGAGAGTACACTTTGCCAAAGAGTGAGCCTTGCCCTATTGGAGTTTATGTGCGGTTCACTGTAAAATCACATAACCCACAGGTTGTTTTTTCTTTTCATTCTTACAGAAAGAGAACAATGTTTCAAAAAATTGTCGACCTGTCAAAAACCTATGAGGATGAGTCGGCATGGGTGGAATATATGTCACTGGAGACGACCAAGAAAGAGATTGTCATGTAAGCAAAATATTCTTACAATCGCATCAAGGATGTTGCTGATGATTGAGGAAACCCAGCTAGGTTTCAGTGCTATGATGCTCTCTAACCCTTTAATAATTGCTCTTGTCACATTCAGGGCCATGATGATGACAGGCTGTGACTTGTCTGCCATTGCTAAACCCTGGGAGGTTCAGAGCAAGGTGAGTTCTCAGATGAAACTTTTCATGCTACCCAAAACTTTGAGCTGGTGCCCACCTGATTGGATCACCCCTGCAGTTTTCGATATTCAGATCTAAAATGCAGCTGTCGTGACCCGAGGCTTTATCCGTGGGAAGTTTTACATGAACGATGCAGCCATTGTGTAACAGGCCAATAGAGTCAGCCCACGCGTCCAAATTGACATTATTGATATAAGCCATCGGTTCTCAATCTTTTTGTCAATGTGTTTCAAAATAAATGTGACAAGTTAATGCTTATTAGCTTATCCACAGACAGAGATGGGTGAACGCTTAAAAGAGAGACTCGGAATGTCCTCACAACCTCCTTAGACCATCATCGCTTTACAGTTTTGATTTCTTTATTCTTAATGAATGGAAGTGTGTTCTCCATTGTTGTGTATTGCACATCTTGCAAACACGAGCATCAAAATTATTGATTATATTAGTGAATAACATTTAAATGGAGGTGAAACTGGTCTGTGGACTTGTACCAAATCAGCAGGTGATTTTAAAAAAATTATTCATCATGGGATGTGGGCGTTGCTGGCTAGGTCAGCATTTATTGCCCATCCTAAATTGTGCTTGAGAAGGTGGTGGTGAGCTGCTGCCTTGAACCGCTGCAGTTCATGTGGTGTAGGTACACCCACAGCGCTGTTAGGGAGGGAGTTCCAGGATTTTGACCCAGCAACAGTGAAGAAACTGCAATATATTTCCAAGTCAGGATATTGAGAGGTTTGGCGGGGAACTTACAAGCGCTGCTGTTCACCACAACTGATCTTATTTTTGCTGAAGTTCACAAAACGATTTTACAAACTCTTTTTGAAGATTCTTTTCCTAGTCTTTACTTGGTTTCAAATTAAATTCAAATTAAGAAAAAAGTATTTTCCAAGTCAATGGGAAATAAGAACTGCCACAGTATATAACAGGCTGTTAGCTTGTTAACAAAACAAAAACAGAATTACCTAGAAAAACTCAGCAGATCTGGCAGCATCGGCGGAGAAGAAAAGAGTTGACGTTTCGAGTCCTCATGACCCTTCGACAGAACTGTCGAAGGGTCATGAGGACTCGAAACGTCAACTCTTTTCTTCTCCGCCGATGCTGCCAGACCTGCTGAGTTTTTCCAGGTAATTCTGAGCTTGTTAACAAGCCTGTTTCACATTGCTGGCATCAGATAGTGACACCTCCAAAGTGTTCAAAAGACATTTCTCTGACTGCCACATTAACAAAGGCATGAATCCATCTGTTTTAGATGGGATAATGCTTTAATGAGATTAACATCAGAAGCAGATCGCACCAAGAGTTTGCTAACATTGAGAACAGGAGTTTTTAGTCTGTGGAAAATTTGCTTCACTAATGATAGATTGCTTAAGTGAAAATGAAACAATAGCCGATAGCCCATAATAAATATTATCAGGTGTTGGAGTTTATCAAAAACCTGCTCACTGCTCTCAGATAAAATATGGGTATTACATGCTGATTTGAAACAATGCCATGTGTAGTCAGATGGAGGGTGACAGAAAGCACCAAATCATTTGAAGCAGTGCAACTTGACCATTGATTCTTGGGGGTACCCATTGCCGTACCCAGCGTAGAGGCAAATCGCAAGAAACAATATCAGGGAATCAAGCAGAAGACTCTTCCCATTTATGTCAGGTAGACAATGTCAGTCATTTATTCTTCGGCACATCCTCCATGAACTTGTGATCCTTTTACTGTTGGTGCCATCATCCTCGAGCGCTAGGGACCATCAGCTACCACACTACTTGTACATGTCAGCTTCTTAAAGCCAACGACACACCCCTTTACCTTGTGGAAACCATTTTCAACCTACTGGGCAATGTGGTTAACTCTTAACTGTCCTCTGACATGGCCTAGCAAGCCACTCAATACCAAACTGCTGCAGAAAAATCAAATGTAGCTCAAGAAGATGGTCCACCATCTTCTCAGGGTCAAATAGGAATGGACCATAAATGCTGGCCTTGCCAGTGATGTCCATATCCCAGGAACAAATTTTAAAAAAGCAAAGGTTACAAGGATATGGAAAGGTTGAACTTGCTTGCGAGGAGCAAAGATCAGAAGGACAATCATTTCAATCACCTCTCTTTCACTTCACTTGAAATGTGGTATTGCTAGCGACCTGGGAACAAATTGTCTGCCTGTAGTTTATTGCTGGGGGATGAGGCACAGCCTGGGGAGAGCTAAAAAGGAGGGAAATTAAAAAATCCCCAAAAAAAGGGTAATTATCACAAACCATGCAGACTAGGAAATTTCCGGCTTTGATACTTGGTCAGTGCTACAGTAGCTGATCTCACCTAGAGGAACACGACCAAACTGCAGGGGGCTTCAGGGTCCCTGAATAGGAAGAGGAAAATAAACCTGCCAATTGTTCCGCTCCCAATTGCTGACCAGTGACCAGCAGTGAATGTGAACAGGATTGGTGTTATTCTCAATCAAATTACCCACTGCCACACAATCTGAGCTCACACTCAGAAAGAAAACTAAACCAGGAAGAAATGGTGCTGAGGTAAGTTATGGAGGTAAATGTTGTTATTGTATGCAATGAATTCTGAGCTGCACTGATCAGCTGTGTTGTGTTGTTCAATAGGTGGCTCTGTTAGTAGCAGCTGAATTCTGGGAACAGGGTGACTTGGAAAGAACTGTTTTAGAACAGAATCCCATTGTGAGTATGAAACAATATTCAAACTCTTCGTTTTTACGAAGGATTTACAGCACAAAGAAGACCAGCTGATCTGTGCTGGTCAAAGCCACATGAACCTCCTCCCACCCTACTTCATTTTGCCTTATCAGCATACTCTTCTATTCCTTTCTCCCTCATGTGCTTATCCAGCTTTCCCTTAAATGCATCTATGCTATTCGTGTCAACCATTCCATGTGGTAGCAAGTCTCACATTCCAATCATTCTCTGGGTAAGGAAGTTTCTCCTGAACTCCCTGTTGAGTTTAGAAACCATCTTAAGTTTATAACCCCTAGTTCCAGACTTCCCCACAAGTAGAAATTCTCTACATTTACTCTTTCAAGCTCCTTTATGCTTGTAAAGATATCTATCATCAACCTTCAGCCCATCTCTTTTCTCAAGCCAAGGTTCACGGCTCTGTGTTTCAGTCCAGTTTTGTGTCAGTCAGAAACAATTTAAGTTACATAATTAATGAATATCTGCTGACTAGCTTTAGAAATAATGGGCTGGGTTTTACCAGGCCTCTGGGGCCATGCTGGGGGGCACTTGAGGGGAGGGCCGTAAAGTGGCGTGAGAAAGCAGAGGTGATGTGCCTGTCATCTTCCCACTACCATGCCTTCTTGCCAACAGTGGGGAAAGTGGAGGACACCCCTCCAGCCCAGAGGCCAACAAGGTACTTAAGTGACCAATTAAGGTCCTGTTCCCACTGCCACTTATGTTTTAAAAGCAGGCTTGGAGTGTTGGGTGTGCCTTTTATTCAGGCACTCTTTGGCCCGGGCAGGGGCTGCCAGCAGTAATGGCCACCCCCATGACAGTGGTACCGCTGGCCCACACCAACAGCACCCCTCACCCCCAAACTTCTTGCCAGGACCTGCCTAACTAGATCAGGCATCCACAGACCCCACTTACCTGTTTTTGAGGGTGCCATCTGTCCACTGCAGCTTCTTCTTCCAGGTGCAGTCCCAGCAGTGGCCACCGCTCCCAGTGGCACTGCCGAGCTGCTGGCCCACCAATTAGCTGGCAGCTTGGCAGCTCCTGGAGGCGGGCAGCCATAATAATAGGTGCAGCCTGACCACCCCCCCCCTCCCCCCCAACTGGCAACCAATTAACTGGCTCCTGCAGACTGCCAAATTGGGAATGCTTCCTGCTTTTGGGTGTATCAGCAGGAACACTGCCAAGATGATTAAATCCAATTCAATGTGTTTCATGGATTCAAAGTAATACAACTCTGTATTTAATGCTCATAGATTATAACATTTTGCTTTTGTTAATTAAAATCCTAGCCCATGATGGACAGGAACAAAGCTGATGAACTCCCCAAGCTTCAAGTTGGCTTCATCGACTTTGTATGCACATTTGTCTACAAGGTAAATATTTCAAATATGTTTTATAAGTATCATTTCTTTTGTAACACCTAAGGGTCTTTACGTCAGAGCATGTGTTAAAAATATTTTGTCATTATTTAAATGATTTCCCTCCAATTACTACTGTAAGCAAATTAACTACACCCCATAGCAAGCAATGTAGATTGCAGATGTTAAAAGGCAATCTATGGATCCAGACTGGATGAACACCCAGGTGTGAATCAAAACGTTGAAACCTGTTCAAAACCTATTATTGGCAACACACCATTGTTGCAAACAATGATTGGAAAATAGTTCATTTAGAACATTTGGATGTGCTTTTTGTGGCATCAGAAACATAGATGAACATTTCCCAATAGCTAATTTAATCACAGAGGCAGCTCTGTATTAATCTGGATGGGATGGGATGGGTTTTGCATATAAAAGGGGAACAGCAAGTTTAGTTTAGAATGCTAATCGGGTTGACGAAACCATTATGGATGGTATTAATATTGACTGAGCAGCTGACCTGTCCCACTACAGTGTCTGAGGACAATGTGACACCATTGACCATAAGCAAACAAAATAATTCCCTTTTCTCCGAAAAATATACTTTATTCATAAAATCTCTAAAGGTACATTACACAGCAATTCAAATTCAGCAATACATAAAGTGCAAAACAGATCAGTTTCTTTCAATTTGCAGTGGCTGCCCCAAGCTTTAGTGTGTCCCTCAGCATGTAGTACTGGACCTTGGAATGTGCCAGTCTGCAACACTTGATAGCTGACAGCTGTTCACTGGAAGACTACTAGGTTGCGGGCAACCAAAGAGCATCTTTCATTGAGCTGATGGTCCTCCAGCAGCAGTTGATGCTCAACTTGGTGTGCATCCCTGGGAACAGCCTGCAGAACGCAGAGTCCTGTATAATGGAGCTGCTTGGGATGAACCTCGACTGCCTCTCTTTCCAGGTCTGCTTTGCAAAGGCACATTTCAGAAGTAGGTGGATGACGGTCTGTTCCCCACCATAGCCACCTTGAAGGAACTAATGGAGAAGGCCGTTTTCACTACCAGCTAAGCTACTTTCCCTTGGTAGAAATGATTGATATTAGCATCATGCTCTGACATTATAAAAGTACAGTCTGAGCCCATACATTTTACTCTAAACATCTATGGTTCATTTTGGGGTGATTCTAGAAGGAATTAATTTAAACAATCTCAACTGTTTTATTTGCTGATAGATTCCAAATAACACAGGAAAATAATTGAATTATTCCTTTCCAATATTGAACAAATGAAGAAACATAATTTACTTGCATTATGCAATTTTTTTAAAAGCCTATTTGAATGAACACAATGCTTTGACAAAGAGGAAACTATTTCTCCGAATTTCAATGTTTCAGATTCTGACAAAATTAAGCCCTTTTTTTTATCTCAATGCAATAGTTAGTCAGGTGCCGCAGTACCAGTCTAGTTTTATAGCTGTACTTACTTGTTTTCAGGAATTCTCTCGCTTTCATGAGGCTATCACACCGATGCTTGATGGTATACTCAACAACAGAAAAGAATGGAAGCAACTCGCCGATGAACATGAAGAGAAGGTGAAGGCTTTGGAAGAAGCAAAGCAGAAGCAGCAAGAAGAGTTAGAAGCTAAGAAAGGTTAGAGGAAACATGAGCTTCATTTTTCAGATGCGGAATAATTGAAGATTGGGAAGCATTGGCTTTCCCATGGGCTTTAATTTCCATGGGTTTCCCAAGGAGGATGGGTGATTCATTCTCCCTTTCCTTCTGAGGCCTGTGTTTAAATCACGCCCGGCATAAGGATATGAAAGTCTACTCACGTTTATACACTACTATGGGTTCCTAAGTGAAATGGGTTTCGGTGATGTCAGCTCAGAGAACACTGCTTGCAATTTGGCAGTGATTTGACACTACCTTTTACATGAGTGACGTGACAAATAGAGATGGCCCCGCACAGTGGAACAAAAAGAAGGGGATGGAATATTTTTGAGCTAGACCTGAAGTAAACATTTCGACAGAGGAGCAAATTTTTTTCCCAGATTTCAGAGTCTAAAAATATCATCCTTCATTTTCTAATTCTCTAAAGCAATCTCCATTGTTGTAGAAAGCATTTTCTACAGGTTTATACCAAGTGCCCAGTCTGATTCTGGCATTTGGTTTTTCGTTTCTGTCTATATTCTCTAATCCATAAACATGAATATTTTACACCATTACACTGAAAGAATTTTCTATCATTATGACCAGCACTTAAAGGAATCAACTAAGGGGGAGAAAGACAGAACTTACTCCTGCAAAGACGAAATTTTATGCACTGATCTTGAGATTGAAATTAAATTCACAATGAAACATGTTCTTACATTAAGTTACAGCTGTTCTATCAATTTACAGGCATAATTTCACATTGAGATTGTTACGGTGCATCAAACCAATGATTAAAGTGAATTATATGCACACCTGGGTGCGTCAATTTCCTGTCAAATATGGAGCACCAGCAATTGTCCCACATGTATATACGTGATTCTAGACATTGAGCATGAAATCACGTGTGATGTAACATGTGTGTGCGCAAATGCAATGAGGTTAACATTGCTGGTTCCTATTTTAGAGGGAGCTGATCATCCACATGTGCATCCCATTAATGCAGGTGATATTGGACAAAGATGCATGAGCAGATTTGTGCCTATTAGCAAATTTGGCAGGGATAAAGTTACTAAGTGTTTGCATGTCACAATATGAAACGGCTACTGAACTGTTGTGTCCATTTTGCATATTAAACTGATGCCAAAGTCCACTGGAGAGCAATGTCCTGTACAGGCCTTATTCTTGGTGAAAAGCCAAGCTATTCTGGCAAGTCTGTACCTGAATTTAATGCTTTTTTTGCATATCATGCTGACATGAATGAAGCACTAAAGGTCTAATACAAAACAGCGACACGCTCTTGGTGTAGCTGACCCAGCCAACAGCTGCAGCAAAGTAGAAGAATCTTCATTTTCTGTTACTGATGTTCCACACCTTGGAATGCATGTAACTTAGTTTCATAAATGCATCAATCCCTTGATGTTTGATTCAGTGGGGTGAGCAGGAAGGTGATCTTTTTTGGTTAAAGGTTAGCTCGACCTTTAAATTTTTGTTTTTAAATTTTGCCAATATTCCATTTATCATGTTTGTTCTGTGACTGGTTGTAATTTTTTTTTAAATATGCAAATCACATTGAAAAGCACCACTGAGAAGTGCAATTGTGCATGACACATGGTTGCAAGAAAGATAGAGTGGATATGTATGTGCACTGGTGTGGGGCAATGTTAATATTGAGGGGTGAAGTGTTCCAATCTGAGATGACTGCCTTTGATGTGGAACTCAGGCTAACTTAGAATCAGAGGAAGCTTTTTCTGTCAGTTGTATCTATGCCAGCTCTTGGAAAGAGTTATCCAATGAGTACCATTCCCCTTCACTTTCCATGTAGCCATAAAAGATTTTCAAGTATATATCCAATTCCCTTCCAAAAAAAATTTAACTGCTTGATGGTACTCACCAGCTGTGTTCTTGTTTGCCTACCTTTTCTGCATTCAAATCTCCTTTAGGCCTCAAAGCCGTTCTGCCAGTCACCTTGGCTCCCCTACCTCAGGAATCTTGAATCTACTGACACCTCGCTCACTTGCTTAGCAAAGCTCAGATTTCTCAATGTTTCCAGCAAGTCAGTGCCCATAACTACAAAAGTCTTTTTGAACTTTTTCTCAGTTCAAGGAATCAGTAAATGTGAAAATAGAACTTGTCCAGTAGTTAATTGGCCATCTTTAAGCATGATTATGGCCGCGATTTATAACTGTCAAGTTAAGGTTGTAATGTATCGATATCTGCAGTCTGCTTTCTACTGATAGAAGAAGTATAGGAATTAGATTAGAAATTTAAAATCTGTATTAAATTGGTGCTGAGATATATTGAAAGGATACCATTGTCAAAAACTCATGCAACCAAATCAAAATTTAAGAAAATATGTTTTGGGTCGCTTAGAAAGTGCAATTGTTTACAAGCAAGAAATATTTGATAATCAAGAATATAGGAACACAGAGAAAAGTTGGGGAGATTTTGGTTTATTGGTAACGTCACTAGACTCCTAATCCAGAGGCTCAGGCTAATGTACTGGGGACACAGGTTCAAATCCCCCAGCAGCTGATGGAATTGAAAGTTAGTCTCATTGATAGTCATAAAAACCCATCTGGCTTATTAAGAAGGAAATCTGCTGTCCTTACCTGGTCTGGCCTACATGTGACTCCAGACCCACAGCGAAGTGGTTGGCTCCTAACTGCCCTCTGAAATGGCAAAGCAAACCACTCAGTTATGGCAATTAGGGTTGGGCAACAAATGCTGGCCTTGTCAACATTGCATGAAGAGATTAAAAGATGTAGAGGACATTGGGAAAGGGGAATAGGCAACACAGGGATATGGGGACACAAAGAACATGGGGAGATGGGGACTTAGAGAACAAGGGGGCATCATGAACATTGGCCCATAGGGCTCTTTTAATCTTTTTTTGTTCCTTGAAGTGCCAAAGAAGTTTTGTTTTGTTTGTAATTGCTTATCTTCTGTCATTCATTGATTTCTCATTCATTTATCCTCTCCCTATATCCCTCCCTATAGCAAATGCTGCCACTGATCCCACAGAGAAGGCTCAGTCCAAAACTTGCTGTGTGTGTTAAACTTTGTGGTCCCTGGGCTGCCTCGTTCTCTTCAGCACTCACAACGACAGGAGACTGCACAAACTGTACAGGAGCACTGACTGAAGCAGGCAGCAGAAATCAAGAGGATGACATGATGTTGTAACCATTGGAACCATGCTTGGAATCCACTAGTGTTTGAAAGGTAGACCTTGGACAGGATGACGACAGCCTGTACCGAAGGGGTGCACTATTATAGTGCTGTGTGTGGTACTTGCACTTTAAATCCTCTGTAAATAATACTAATTTAAACCAAATAATTGTGGAAAATTACTTGAGTCTGTGGTGCTGATAAAATGGTGGAGCAGAAATTCATCTTCCGTAGCACAGGTTGTGGTGGCCTATTGGCTGCCTGTTAAACATCCCTTTTCAATATTCAGATCCCTTGGCATCAATGGAGCTGAATTTCAGATGGGACCAATGTAATGATGCCCTATGTGTAGTGCTGTGCAAGACCAATTTCTGCCCAGTGTTTCAATCCAGGAGATGTACTTTTCCAATCACGGAATGTTATTTGTACATTTGAAGATTAAACAAAGTATTAGATGACTTACAAGTGGCAACTGTACACTGTATTCTTGCTTAAATGGCTTTGTCGCATCATAACTTTCATATAGGTTACTTAACTTCAGTGCTCAAAAGAGGATGCAAGCGTTGGGAATTTGAAACGTAATGAAATTGAGACCTTTTTCTGGGAGCTCAGGCTCCAAATCACATCACATCCTTGTGTGATGCCTTTATGTAAATGCTAACAAGTACTAGGCAAGAAGGAAACACGTAATTGGTTCAGTCAATGTGTCGATAATGCCATCTGATCCCCTTGATTGTATTATTGCCTTGTAAGTCTTTCCCTGCAGATGTTGCCTGTTTTAAAGACAGAAGTTGTTCATCACTCTAGGAACTACCTACAATCTCTGGCCTGTCGAATATTATCTGCCTGAGTAGAAATCTGTAACCTCCATTGGAAAAGCTGAGAACTGCGGGTGTACATTTCCACCGAAAGCCATGGAAAGCTCCCCGTGTATCACATGCTTTTTACTTTCTGATTTTTGGGATGTAAGACAAAAGTACTCGAGTATTGCTAAAATTAGATATAATCAGAAGTTATATGAATGAACAGCATGACGTTGTAACCATTGGAACCATGCTTGGAATGATACATATTAATTTAAGACAAAACTTGATGAGCTGCACCTTTTCAAACCCAGGGAATTATTCAACAATTGACCCAAATAACAAAAGATTGTATGAAATGCTTGCAAACAGTAAGGTGTCTGAATAGCCAAACGTATAACTGGACGCATAAGGTACAGACTTAGAATCTGTGTATATAGATCAGGCAGGGCCTCCAAATTAGTATATTGCTGTATTTTCACATATAAAGCTATTGTAAAAATGTTCATATGTTTTTCCATTGAATACTTAGTTCCTGATTGCAACAACTTCAGAGTTGTAAAGCATCGTCCGTGAATTTGTATTCAGACTGGTTGGAATGAGCTATTTATTTGCATGATGAAATCTGTTCAGAAACTGAGATATATTCATTAAGGACAGACAAGCATTTTCAGCGGGTGATGCCTCTGCAGGTATCACTGCATAAAGGTTCGATGCATCTTCCAAAGTAACAAGGATGAGAACCATTAAACCCTATCAAAGCTTGGAATTATCGGGTTTACAGCATGATGTTCCCGGTAATTGAGAGCATGAGATATTCTCAATTAATTAAACTGTGCAATTAAAGGAATTACAATTTTAAAAGAAATCTGTACAAATGCAATTTCAGCTCCATGAATGTATTTAATATTTTGTATATTGTATATTTAATCAATTGTGACATGTCCATTTTCTGTGATATAAATATGTGACATCTTTTCGTTTTTAAAGTTGACACAAAATGGGTTAACTATTTAAGGGTATCTTAAGAAGCACATAATGAACTTTTAATAATACTAAGCATAACGTTCCTCCACCAATTATAGGTGGGTAACAAATACAGCCAAAGCCAAAAGTTCATGATTTTATTTCATGTAGTTAAGAATAAGCAAGACCTTTAAAGGTAAAATAGATTTATCTTATTATAACAATACTGGGCAGAGAGGGAACAATCTCAAAATTTGATGATGACACAAATTTGGAAAGCAGTGAGAAGAACTGTTAAAGACTTTAGAAGGGCATAAATAGGATAAGCAGTGAAGTAGCAGATATAATTTAATATGGAGAAGTCTGAAGTGACACATTTAGGAGGAAAAGCAAGAAATGACTTTGAATATGCAACTTATTGAAAGTGCGTTTTCGGTAGATAGAGCTATAAGAAAGGCCAGTAACATTTTGAGTTTTATAAGCAGGGACAGGGTACATGAGCAATGGTGAATGAGATGATAGGGATCAAAAACTATGGTCATGAGATGAAAGTTGAGATGCTGGGGCTGATTCCAGTGAAGCAGAGGTAACTAAAATGGGATTTAATAGAAATCGTAAACAACAGTAACTTGCATGTAGCACCCTAAGCATAGAAAAAATATCCCAAAGTGCTTCGCAGAAGCGTCATCAGGTAAAAATTGACGCCGAACTGAAAACAGAAATGTTAAGAAGGTGACCAAAAACCTAGTCAAAGGCATGAACTAGAAGAACAGTCCCAACAGAGAGTGAGGTAGAGAGGTTTAGGGAGTGAGTTCAGTGCTTAGGGTCTAAAAGGCTGGACCGGTGATTGTCAATATTAGGGCAAAAAGATTAGGAAGAGACAACGTAAGAGAGAAAAATTTGGAAGGATGCAGAATTCTCGGCAAATTGGCAGGCAGGACAAGGTTGCAGAGGCAGGGATGAGCGATGGCAAGAATTAATTTCTAAATTTGAGGAGTTATGGAGTCCAGGGGTCAATGCAGGTCAGTGAGCAAGGAAATGTTGGATGAGCAGGGCTTGGTGTAGGATTGAATATGGGTAAAAGAGCTTCGAATGCACTGAAGTTTGTGGGAGGTGGAACTTGGAAGGTACATCAGGACAGCATTGGAACAGTTGAGCTTGGAGGTAACAAAGGCATGATGAGGATTTTTGCAGCAGATGGGGTGAGGCAAGCGCAGAGTCGTTTGATGTATGGAGGTGGAGGAAGGTGGTTTTTCTGATACAGAGGATTTTGGGTCAGAAGCTTAGGAACAAGCAGCAGTGGTAGGTTATAAGCTGTCTGTTTCAACCTGAGCCAATGGTCAGGGAGAGCAATGAAATCAACAATGAAGTCAATGAGTCTGTGGCAATGTCCAAAGACAACAGCTTCAATCTTGCTAATGCCTAACTGGATCTGGAATGTTGGGTATTAAACATGAAACGCTAGTGAAAGTCAATTAGTGTTGCTCAGAAAAGACTGAAGCTGCATAGTAATACTCCATTCTTCTAAGAGATTTGATGGTGATTAGATTGGACAAGATAAGCATTAATAACATGGGGTGACCAGAGAATTGTACTGTAATTCTTAAATGTTATAATTACCATTCATATTAGATTGTCATTATATATATTGACAATACATTAATTGCATTGATTCTAAGTGCTTGTTCCTATCACATTTTATGAAAAAAACATTAACAATTTTTGACAGCTCTCTGAGTTAGGTATTACAGCAGTTAATTCAGCACTTAACAAGGATTACTGGTACTGTTGTATAATAATGCACTCCGGTGTGTTCCATTTAGTACAGATTAGTAACTCATCGGTTGATAAATCTTCTTATCCAGCAGAAACACTCAGCAGTTTCCTAAAATTACTTGTCATTTCATTAATGCATATCAAGGTCAACTTGGATTTCATTTTTATGTATTTAATTATTGGGTATTATTTCTATAAAACAAATTCATCTTATTCACTTACTACATGATGTGTACAGGTTCATTGTATATAAAATAAATTCCCTTAAATTCTTTCAGATAAAACATACGTATGGTGTATGGTTTGAAAATCCTTTAAAACATCACTTAACAATTCACTCTATTAATGTATGGTGGATATAAAGCCAAGGCTGTCTTTAGCTTGTATGCTGCAGTGTGCCACAGTACCTAATAATTTTATGCATTTCACCTTTCCAGCAAGAATATTTCCATCTGCTTGGCTATATTTATCCAAGTACAATTACTGAGCGATTTTAAGCGCTGCTTGACCTAATTCTCGGGGTTTATCTATAGATACATAAGATTACAGCACTTTTCCTTCATCTGGTAAACGAGATGCACTGTAGCAACTTGCCAAGGTTTCTCTGACTGCACCTCCCAAACCTACGACCTTTATCACCTAGAAAGACAAGGACAATAGGTGCATGGGAACAGCACCACCTGCAAGTTCCCCTCCAAGTCACATGCCATCTTGACTCGGACGTATATCACTGTTCCTTCATCGTTGCTGGGTCAAAATCCTGGAACTCCCTACCTAAGATCACTGTGGTGTGCATTCACCACGCTGACTGTGACGGTTCAAGAAGGAACCTCATTACTACCTGCGCAAGGGCAATTAGGCATCGACAACAAATGCTGGCCTCGTCGGCAACCCCACATCCCAAGAATGAATAAAACAAAATTTGGGTTAAGGGAAGAAAAGGCCTACTTCAGTCACAAAGTAAATGTTGTAATTGTAATTCCCCCTCCCCATTGCATATGAATGAGATCTTCAGGCAACTGTTTCCATACATTACAACAGTGGCTACACTTTGGGACATGACAGGCACTACAGAAATGCAAGTTTTAAAAAAATTTTCTTTCCATAGTAGACAGTGTACCTTAGAACAAGAAAGGTAATCTGTCTACTTTGTTAAAAGTTGCTCTCCTCTGTGACAATATTGTTAGTTTAAAAAGTAAAATGGTCTAGATTTGCAAATGACAATTAGAGATAAATTGTTAGTGTTCATCAGTTACTCCACTGACAAAAACTTTGGGAGTTTGCACATGTGCAGGATAACGTGGAGGTCTACAAGTGCTGTCAGTGATTCTAAGTTTCTCCAAAAGGTGTGCTGCAGCAGCATCTCTACTGTCCCCATCCTCTCCCACTGTCTGACTGCAACCAATGGGAAATCTATCAGTTGTATTCTTACACTGTTTTTCTCACTTGAAAAAGGTACACCAAGCTCAGTGAGGTGTAACTGGGTTTTTAATGGCTAACTCAGGTGATAATTATTGTTAAACACCCTTGTTGGCTTTGTAGAATGTCAACTTTCTCCATTGTGATACAAAAATGCCACATATTTTCAAGATATTCTTTTTAAAGTTTGTTCATATTTTAGCTTCTGTCTTAACCCAATTACAATCATTTATTTCTCTACCTGAAATATTCAAATGAAAAGTGAAGCAATTTATTGCCTTGAATTTTCTGTTTGCTGCTTATGAGAATACTTTAGTGTGGTTGGCTGCTGACCCTTCCTTCTGACAGCACCGCTGCTAATGCCTAGAGATCCCTTGACTTGATACCAGATTTAATTGCCACTGGGAAAGGGAAAGGGAAAAACAACATGCCAACGAGGTCACGAGATCTTTGTTGCCAAGTTTCTTCTAAGTCAGTGGTGAGCACCTTTTCTTCTTAGGCAGTCTCTTGAGATTAAAGATGGCTTGCTTCCTCTCCTCGTTCAATGGTTTCTGAAATGGCTGGTAAGTCTAATGCACCATCTGCAAACTCTTCCACATGTGGGGCAGGTGGTGCTTGAAGGGTTGGGTAGGTGGGTTGTTTGGAGGTTTGTGTGCTCTGACTCCTTGACTTTGCCCCTGCAGGTTCCTGATGAAATCTCTCAATGTGTTCAATGTCTTCCCAAATAAGCCTTCTCCATTTTGGTCACTTACATGCCAGGGTCTCCCATAAGTCGGAGGGCACACTTCACAAGTCAGAGGGCATTCCTAAACATTTCTGCTGTCTTCCTGGGATTCCCCCGCTGTGACCATATTCAGAGTCGAGTAATTGCTTCAGAAGGCTCATGTCAGGCACACAGATGTCACGTCCCACCCAGCAAAGCTGGTTTTGAGCGATTAGCGCTTCAATGCTGAGCAAATTGGCTTAGGAGAGGATGCTGTTGTTGGCGTGCCATTACTCCACTGCTGACTGCAAAATCCGGTCCAATATGTTGCTGATCTGTATTAATTGGCAAAATATTCTTTCAGTTCAATGTTTAAATTAATGTAATGTTGATTGATCTATTTACTAAGCATAAATAACTTCCATTATCATAGTTCACAATTTTTTGGGAATAGATCTATATAGCCTAAGAACCAGGGAGTCATGATGCCAAACTGCTTAGGTTCTATGAAGCTATAATTTGTCATTCTTAGCTCAGTGGGTAGCACACTTCTCTGAGTTAGGAGGGTGTAGGTTCAAATACCTACTGCAGAGACACACATAATCCAAGCTGACACTTCAGTGCAGTAGTAAGAGAGTATTTAATCTCTAAATACTAAGAGTGTTGCACTGCTGAATGTGCCATCTTTCAGATAAAATGTCAAATGGAGGATTCAAGTACCCCCTTGGGTAAATATAAAGGATTCCATGGCACTATTTGAAGAAGAGCAAGTAATTCTCTCTGGTGTCCTGGTCAATGTTTATCCTTCAACCAACATCACCAAAGCATGGTCTGGTCATCTATTTCATTGTTGTTTGTGAGATCTCTCTGTGCAGTTTGACTGCCATATGTCCTCCATTATAACAGTACTTAGAAGTAACTTCATTGGCTGTAAAGCACTTTGGGATGGCCTGAGGCCATGAAAGGTGCTATATAAACACCATTTCTTTCTTTATTACTTTGCTTTCTATATTTATTTTTATCATAACTGTGAATCATTATCCAAGGGCCAGGGAAGTCTGGGAAACATTGTATACAGTGCACTGAAACAATAAGCTGAGACACCCAGAGAGCAGAGGAGTACAAATGGAGTTTTATGAGGAGATTATCGATGAGCAGGGAAAGGTTATGGGGTAGATTTTCTATTAAGCAACATTGTTGTGATCTATGAATTTCAAGTCCTGATATACTGGGCATCCTTTCGCGCTAATGCATACTCTCAAACAAATGTTGAGATCTTCATTACCATAAGCAATATTATGGTACTGAATTTAAGTTTTGTTCACAAGCATAAACAACTTCATCATCTTTACGAAGGGAAAAGCCGCCACAGAATAATAGGCGTTGCAACCCTTACATATGACACAAAATCCAGTGTGGGTCTCTAAATACAATGCCATGTTCATTAATTCACACTTTCACTCCATGAAAATCCAGGTGGTCAGTCACCTACACCACAGGTGCCTTCGCAAAAGCTTGGTGGGTTGCTGCAATGCATTCTGAAGATGGTAAATTCTGCAATCAGAGTATGCCAGTAGACATGCTGGAAGACATGAATATTGAGGCTAGAGTACCGATTGAATGGTCAGCTCTGCACTGGATTGTGTTGAATTTTTGAGAGTGTTGCAGCTGCATCCATCCAGGTGAGTAGTGAAGATTCTCTGAAACTTCTGAATAAGTCCTGCAGAAGGTAGAGAACCTTTGAAGCGTTAGAGATGAGCCACTTATTGTGCAGTACTCAACCCTGCCCTGAGTGTGGAGCATTAGAGATCCAATGTAACGCTTTTTTTTTTCTGTTCACAAAAACTCTATTGTGGCTGATTTGCTTGACAATTATATTCAAAATTTCTGGAACTGTTTCTTGGCTCCTGCTGTTTTAGTGACCTTGGGCCATGGATTCACTACTCTGTGAAATCAGATTGAAAGAGTCGTACACATAAGGCTTCAGCAACTTCAGTGCTACCGAATGGTTTTCTCCCACATATAACTCTATGTTGAGGAAGTATCCAACAATAAGGGAATAGCATTTACCATGGTGAAGGTGCCTCTCAAGCCAAAGACCAACATGCAACACCCATCTACTTCACTTCTTCCTTCCATCAGACACTTTGGATACAATTGAAAGATGACATTGACCATACACTATCACAAAGGGGTAAATCACATTGAACACCTGCACCAGAGGGAATTCATTTTGAGTTAACTGGTACACTCATACATTATTAAATATTATTTAGGATCTGAAATAATACATTGCAGAGAGATGCAATGGTACCCAGATGTTGAGGGGAAAAGCAGGAACTGGTTCTTTGCCTGGTTACTCAGCATACATGCAACAGACAGTGTACATTGGATAATGTAGATACTTAAGTAAAAGTTGTTTATTATCACTTGGTCACAAGATTCCTTCTGAATGATATTAGTCCCCTGATATCACTTGTCTCCTAGGCAGGGTTCTCTTCTGCCAGTTGTTGAAGTTGGAAGTCCAGTTGCACTGGTCCATCTTTATCTCCAGCAATCACAGCAATGACCATTTGGAGGGTGAAGTAGTATATGATGCAGCAGACTTCATTAATCTTGTAAACCCTGTCCAGACTCTACAACAAAACTCCCCTGATAGTTCCAAGCACTAGAACTGTTGTTTCAGCAGGTCAATTTTTTGCTACACTAAAACCCAAACTCAGTTGTCTCATTGAATCTTTGTCCAGGTCTAATCCTTGATCTATACAAGGGACTATGATGCAGGGCGCCAGTTGATAGCTTTGGTCTTCAGCTTCAAATAGGAGCACACAGACATTGAACAGTGGCAGAGGGATAGCCAACAGCATAGTTCAAAGGAGATTTTGAAAATTGTTAAAATGGGGAGAAAAGCAGCAAGGTAAAGAAATTAGAAGTGAAGTGGCTGAAAATTCCATCACTCATTAGATAACTGGCAGAAAGAGTTGGAGGACAAGAGTGTCGTTTGAGATGTAGAACAAAAAGTGAGGTAGGACGGAGTGATGCTACAAAGGAATTTGTAAAAAAAAAAAAAGGACAAAGTTTTCTTATCCAATATACTTGGAGGACAGGAGGCTAGTGGAGATCTGCAAGGACAGAGGTGGTGAGCAGGTAAGATAGAATGAATGTAGACAGCAGGGTTTCGGAAGTTGAAGCTTGTGTAGGGTAGGACTGGAATTCCAGCAGGGAGGGCACAAGTCTCTGCTTGAGAAAAGTGACTTGAGCGGTGTGGGGTGGACAAAGGCAAGCAATGTTACACAGGCAGAAGTCAGTAGTCCTAATAATGGAGATACCACATGGTATGAAGTTTAGCTCAGGTCAAATAGGGTACTGAGGTTGCACATCATCTGGTCAGTTCAAACAACCAATCCAAGGATGAAGTTATTGTTGGGGGAAAAAAATGATGGGATTAGATTTGACTGTATTTCAGTTTGCAGAATGTTACAGCTCTTTCACGGCATGATATGAAATAGCCTCCCCGAAAGAATGGGAAGCAGCAAAGCAGAATGGCATCAGACATGTGACATATGACCCCATGCTCATTACCAAGGAATCTACAAATGAGAAGGTCAAGAATATATTCAAGGCTGAGTTAGACAGATACTTGATCTATGAGGGAGTCAAGGGTTTGGTGGGCAGGGTGAGGGTGGTTAGGCAGGAAAATGGAGTTAAGGCCATAATCAAATCTTACTGAATGGCAGAGCAGGTTCAAGGGGACAAATAGCATACTTCTGCTCCTATTTCATGTTTTACAAATGAAATCATGATTATTATGCAGAATGGAAGATTGGAAGATGTGGTTTGGCTAACTGATAGGATTGTGCTACTGGCTAGCAGTGGGTATGGGAGAACACAAGTTTAGCAGTATTGGCAGGGAAGTAGGGTGTTCAGAGCAATTTTGTAAGTTTTTAACAATCTCTCCAAACACTGCAATGTTTTGCGATTGGTTCATAATAGATCTGTTTCCATTTCTATTACCACTAATTTAGTGTTTCTATTTTATAACTATGAACAAAACATAGGCTGGATAGTATACGGAGGCTTTGTTTGCATTTGAAATTCCATTCATTTGTTCAGAGAAAAGACTGCAATTATGATGTGGAAGAACACTATTAGAGGTGTTCTGCCACACGAGTGTAACTTTTCCAAAGTCGCTGCGTAAACGGGGTTTCTGCCAAACTGCCATTAATGTTACAGTGAGAGAGCAAGACCAAAGAAATTCAGACTTTTGTCTGTTGCACTCAGCTTGTCAGCTGGATGTGCTTCTAATGTAAAAATATGAATTCAGTTGAATTGTAAACCAATCATATTCATCATCCAGCTTGTATTCTATCCATTCTCAACAAAAACTGCAAAAGCTGCAACCTTCATTTATATAGCAACTACAAAATTGGACCTCAGCGGGGACTATTAGGTGGTGGCAAAGCTTGCTGAAAGAGCTGAGTTTTAAAATAGTGTCTCAAAGGAAGGGAGATGGTTTAAGAGGGACAGCAGTACAAAACATGCATTCCCAGGAGTTGGATTCTGTAGCTTTCATTGACAAACTAAAACCACAATAGATGTAAATTACTGAAAATATTTTACTTTTGCCCACAAATTTGGCTTTCACTGTATATACTGGTCAGTATTCAGCAGAATTTCCAGCTGTTCTAAACTGTGAACAGTTATAAAACAAACTGTAAACCTTCAAAGATGACAAACATCTGCCAAACTGACCCATGGTCTTGAAATTCAAAAGCATACATTTGGTAAATAAACAGTTGGCAACTTCTCCACAATAGATTTCAAAGGCATAAAATTAACAAAAGACAGTATGTTGTTCAAATAAAATTTATTCTCGCTCATTGGAAAAGCACACCAAAAATGTGTGCTGAATAGATACATCTGACAAGTCCATACTAGCAAATCAAGAGGGCAGCATGCTGACTCTTCATCTGTTTTTAATGGTAATCATTTCAAAATAGTGTCTTCATTAGCTGAAATGAGAAATAAATTTACTTTTTATGTATATGTGCTACATACACAATTAAAATATTTTTAAAACTGTATGGATTAAATGTTATGCTCAAACTAAGGGATGGTAGCATTGGAAAATCTCTCTGCCAAGTTGGGTACTTAGCACAAGGATCAAGATGTCCTGGGACAGATACAGGGCAAAGCTCCTTTGCTTCCAGATCCTGCCGACACACAGTCACCCTCTTGCCCCATACAATCTCTCCCCTCTTCCTCCTCTAGTCTCAAAAGCATCCCTGCGCCAGTGTGATAGCACCTGATTCCATGGCTAGTATTCAGCTTAATGCTGTGGAAAATAGCATAACCAGGCAGATGACATTTCCATCAGTCTGGGCTAAATTCAAACCCTCGTTTAACAAATTTACATTTATATGTTTAACCTTTACTTGGAATGCCA
The DNA here is from genome assembly GCF_017639515.1 of Carcharodon carcharias. Classification (NCBI taxonomy): domain Eukaryota; kingdom Metazoa; phylum Chordata; class Chondrichthyes; order Lamniformes; family Lamnidae; genus Carcharodon; species Carcharodon carcharias. The sequence goes on along the minus strand of NC_054467.1, from coordinate 18,992,171 downwards.
TTCCAAGATGATTCACAAAAACAAAAATCAGACAGAAATCAAAGTTGTGTCAAAGGAGCTATTAGGAATGATGATGAATAGAGAGGCAGTTTTAAGTCAGGTGTTAAAAGGAGTGGAAGCTGGAAAGAATTTACAGCCAAGGTGACCGAAGTCACAGCCACCAATGGTGCAGTGAAGGGAATGTGGGATGTACAAAAGACCCAAGTTGGAAGAACGCAGAGTTTTGGAAGGAGGGGGGGCAGTTTGAGGAGCTGGAGATAGTCACACAATTAGGAAGAGGTGAGGTCATGAAGCAATTTGAAAATGAAAACACGAGGAAGAGAATTTTAAATAAATCATGAGAGAACTGGGAACCATTGTAGGTCAGCTAGCACAGAGTGATGATGAAGTGAGATTTGATGCAAGGTAGGATTATGGGCAGCCAAGTTTTGGATGAGCTCAGGCTTAGAGCGTGGAAGATGGGATGCTATCCAGGAGAGCATTGATATGGCTGAGTCTGGAGATAAAGTATGGATGATGGTTTCAGCAGCAGATGGGCTGAGGCTGGTTGGAAATGTGCAATGTTATAGAGGTGGAAATAACCCACTTTTGTGATGGGTGGGATATGAAATTGGAAGCTCAGCTCAAGGTCAAACAGGAAGTTGAGATTGTGAACGGACTGGTTTGAATGAAGGCAGCGGCCAGGGAGAGAGATAGAATTAAAAACAAAAAAACTGCGGATGCTGGAAATCCAAAACAAAAACAGAATTACCTGGAAAAGCTCAGCAGGTCTGGCAGCATCAGCGGAGAAGAAACTCTTTTCTTCTCCGCCGATGCTGCCAGACCTGCTGAGATTTTCCAGGCAATTCTGTTTTTGTTTTGAGAGAGATAGAATTGGTGGTAATAATAGATTCATGGAACAGGCTGAGGACAATGTGAGGAAGTGATGTTTCAATTGTAGAGAGCCTTGGTCAGCCTTCATCTGGTTGAGTTCTGGGCACCAATCCCCAGGAAGGATGGATGTACTGGCTTTGGAAGGGGTACCGCAGAGATTCGCCAGAACTTAAAGCATTTATAGAGTTAATCTATGAAACAGACTGCATAAAACTTGACTTCTAGTCCCTTAAGTTTAGAAAGTTGAGGGGCGATCTAAATGAAATGTTTAAAATGATCAAGTAGTTACATAGCAGTTTCCTCAGGTGGTAGAATCCAGAACAAGGGAGCACAATCTTAAAATGAGAGCCGAACCATTTACATACCAACATATGAATTAGGAGGGGTAGGTCACTCAGCCCCTTGAGCCTGCCGCCATTCAATAAGATCATGACTGATCTGATTGTAACCTCAACTCCACACTTCCGCCTACCTCTTGATAACCTTTCGCCCATTTGTTAATCAAGAATCTATCTAGCTCTGCCTTGAAAATATTCAAAGACTCTGTTTTCAATGCCTTTTGAGGAAGAGAGTTCCAAAGACTCACCACCCTCAGAAAAAAATTCTCATCTCTTTCCTAAATGGATGACCGCTTATTTTTAAACAGTGGCCCCCAGTCCTGGATTCTTCCACATGAGGAAAAATCCTTTCCACATCCACCTTGTCAAGACCCCTCAGGATTTTATATGCTTCAATCAAGTGGGAATTTTAATGTAGGAATGAAAGCAGGAGGCATTTTTCTTCTCTACATAAAGGGTAGTGGAAATCTGGAACTTGCTTCGAAAAAGCTTGTGGATGTTTGGTCAACTGAAATGTTGAAGGCTGAGATTGATAGATTTTTGTTAGGTTAAGGGTATTAAGGTATACGGAGTTAAGCCAGGAAAATTGGGTTGAGGTAGAATCAGCCGGAGTGCAACTGAATGGCAGAATAGGTTCAAAGGCTGAATGACCTACCATGTTCCTACTTTCCTGATCTAAAATTACACTATATATGTTTGTAGGCACGTACAGCTTTTGCTTTCCTTAACTGGCACCAATACATTATTGATTCCATGCCACTGTACCCATAATTTATTTTTCAAATACCTTCTGCCAATTGTTTCGCAATGCGCTCAAGCTCCTCTCGTTTCTTTTTTTCTTCAGCCTCAACTCTCCTCTCCTCTTCAGCAACAGGCTTTAGATAATCTTCATTATAAAATAGATAAACATGAACAGTTAAACCTCTATGTGAACTGTCCTTATTATGAATTTTTTTTTTTATTTGCAGCTGGTTTCCCTAAGGAAGGAATTCCAACTCCTTGCCAACTTCATCATGTACAATTATCGCTCTATTCAACTATTATGACTAATCGTTGGATTAGCACCTAAGGAGTGAATGGAAAAAGTGAAGCAACTTTTTAAAAGCATAATTTAGCATTAACTTAAAAGAAACAGTGTCAACTTCAAGCTGAACTCTCCAAATAGCCTGGAACAAATTTCTAATCTTTTAGAAAAATGTATTTCTGCATCGAGGACAAAATGATCTCAAACTCTTACCATAACGCTTCTTCCCGTAGATGACACCAACCAGCAATGCAGAATACCTAGCCATCTGTAACAGAATATAATACAGGTTTACTGTAGCAGCATCACTTCACTCTCCAGAGTGAACTCCCACTGGAGTTATATTACAGGATCTATGTAATCACAATGGGCAAGTGTTTGCTGCATGGGACATCTCACAGTGTTCCTTGTTTGTCAGACTTGCCTCTGCACACCTTCAGCTCAAAATGTTTTGCCCACAAAGTTGTTAAAAGTGCAAGCTGCTAATGGCGCAGTGAGGGAAACAGGACACCTTGGATCAGAGTGAACAGGGCAAGTAACAGGCAACTCCTTAACCAATGAGATACAAGAACTGAGAAGTAAACACAAGGAGGATTGAGGAGCACCAAGTAAAGGAGACAAATTCAACAGCAAATGAATTACAGAGCCAAACACACAAAAAAGTAGTAAAATTCAACTTTAAATCTCCCAAGAATTAAAACCCTAAAGGAATGAGACACCACACATGTAATAGTTAATTTTGGGTGCCAGGGCTCGACGGTGACATTTGTTAACACTGTTATAATGATGCATACGCTTGTAATATGGGAATTAAGTTTCTTTGGCGAGTTTAATAGCCAGTAAATGGGCAAATACACCAGGTTCCAAAAAAAAAGGCAAGGTTAAAGAAAAAATGCCTTTTTTGTGTAGCTTAACAGCACAACTCAGACAGCAACTTTTGCCTTGCCATTATTTTGACTGCAAACTCTGGCTCAATACTACAGATTCTCAATGTTTGCCCCTCAAAGAAATACTTCTGTATATAAAACTGCACAAAATAGTGAGCCGATTTGTGGATGTATTAGAAAAAGTTGTAACACTGTGCCAATGCTTCAATTAGAAGTTCTTGTTGATTACATTTATGGGAGATGAAATCACTGAAAGATTGTCATATCTAATAAAAGCAGAGTTCCTTCACGCCTCAAATAAAATTTCTGAAATAGATCAAGTTTACATTTGACTTTAGATAGAATGTGAATTCAGTTACTTACATTCATGAGTTAATTTACTTTGGTAATGGAGGCGATAAACAATAATTAAAATTATTTACCGATATCTGCATTTGTGGGGAGTCAACTGAGCTAGTCATTTCCCCCTTCGTTACCTGTATTTATAATTTAATTACACCAAGGGCTACCTCTTTTCTGCACTTATTTCCATGAGTCACCCCCCCCCGCCAATTTTATTCACTGTCATTGGCAGCGTGCCATCAACTGCCTCAACTCAGAAATAGGAAACAGGGTCGGGATAATTTGGGTCATTTTCAGATTGGCAAACCCTAACCAGTGAAGTGCCACAGGGATCAGTGCTGGGGCCTCAACTGCTAACAATCTATATTAACGGCTTGGATGAAGCAACAGAGTGTATTGTGGCATGATTTGCTGATGATACAAAGATGAGTAAGAAAACAAGTTGCGAGGAGGACAGACTGTGCAAAGGGATACAGATGGGTTAAATGAGTGCGCAAAAATTTGGCAGGTGGAGTATAATGTTGGAAAATATGAGACTGTCCATTTTAGTGGGACGAATTGGAAAGCAGATTATTTGAACGGAGAGACTGCAGAATGCTGTGATACAGAGGGATCAGCGTGTCCTTGTACATGAATCTCAAAGTTAGAATGCAAGGTACAGCAAGTAAGTCTGAAGGCAAATGGAATGTTGGTCTTTATTGCAAGGGGGATGGTGTATAAAAGTAGGGAAGTCTTGCTACAAATATACATGGCTTTGGTAAGACTACACCTAGAGTACTGCACAGAGTTTTGGTCTCCTTATTTGAGGGATATACTTGCATTGGAAGCAGTTCAGAGAAGATTTACTCAGTTGATTTCAGGGATGAAAGGATTGTATCATGAGGAAAGGTTGAGCCTGTACTCATTGGAGTTTAGAGAGCGGTGATCGTATTGAAACATAAGATTGTGAAAAGGCTTGACAAGGTAAATACTGAAAGGATGTTTCCCCTCATGGGAGAGTCCAGAACTAGGGACAACAAAATAAAGGGTCTCCAATATATGATGGAGGAGGAGAAGGAATTTCTGCTGAGGATTATTAATCTTTAAAATTCTCTACCCCAGAGAGCAGTGGCATTTGGTTCATTGAATTTATTCAAGGTGGTTGTTGCTTATCCCTAGTTGCCCTTAAGGCGGTGGTGAGCCACCTTCTTGCACCGCTGTAATCCATCTGGTGTAGGTACACCCACAATGCTGTTAGGGAGTTTCAGGATTTTGACCCAGTGACAGAAGGAACAGCGATATAGCCCCAAGTCAGGATGATGTGCAGCTTGGAGGGGAACCTGCAGTTGATGGCATTACCATGCATCTGTTGCCCTTGTGGTTGAGGTCGCAGGTTTGGAAGGCACTGTCGAAGGAAACTTGGCAATTTGCTGCATTGCATCTTGTATATGGTGCATGCTGCTGCCACTATGCATCGGTACCTGCTCCTATTATGTTCTTAGCTCTGGGATTCCCTCCCCGTCTCCCTCTTCCCCTCAGAAACATTCCTATCATTTGGATGAAGCATTTGTTCATCTGTCCTAATATTTTTTCCTGTGGTCCAGTGCCAAATTGAGCTCGGAAACACTCCTGTGAATTGCCTTTCTATGCTAAAGACGCCATTTAAATACAAGATGTCTTCTCCATCCACAATAACTCATTGGGTCAGAATTTGCTGGAGGGGGCATCTAATGAACTGGTTATTCTTTCTCTTGCACACTTCTGCTCAAACTCCTTTTTCCCTGTTAGCTGTTCGAAGCACGAGCAGGTAGCAACATGGCAAAGGCAAAAGGACACCTAAGACCTTGGTGAACAGCAGGACGAACAGTGCAGCTCCTTAGCCAATGAGATTCTAATGATTGAAAAACAGAGGAAGGACTGAGGAGGGTGAATTGGATTGGGCGAATGAAATATCAAATCAGGCTCTGAAAGAGAAACAAACAGAGGAAAAGACTGAAAGTAGAAAAGGTACACAAGAAAAAACTCCAACAATTCACCAGCTGAAGGAAGGAGGCTCCATATTTAATTGCTCACTTTCTGGGCCAGAGCTTGATTAGCCAAAATGTCATTGATGGTACTTTTGTGTTGATTACTAAACTAAACGTCCTGTGATGAGTTTAATGGGCAATTAATGTGCAACTGCACAAGCTTTATGAAACTCTCAAAGATGAGATGTGTTTTTGCAACGCTAATTACAGAGCAGTGCAAACCGTCACAATGTGCAATTCAAGGACTATCTCAAGACGGCCCGTCAATTGAGAATCAACTCAAACTGCTAGAATTTTGCACATTAATAACAGCGTGCCATGTGTGCCACCATTATCTTTCCAGCAAATTCCAACCCTGAACACCTAAAGGCCGGGCTACTGAAGACAATTCACATATCATTACTCCAATGTGAATTATTTCAGGACTCAAGAGGGAGCGACCTCAATAAGGTACATACTTAGTGCGTAAAATCACTATTCCTCCTATCTTTAACATTGCTGTGTGTAAAATCACTATTCCACCTATCTTTGACCTTGCTGAATACTATCTGTAGAAAGCAGAGAATTGATCATCGGACAGTTTTCTACGAGTCCCTTGGTTGGAAATAGGCAGCAAAAACCTAAGCTGCAAATAAGGGCCCTAGAAAAATCTAACCTGAATCGATGTTACTTCAGAGATTCAGTCTCCCCTCCCTGCAATTCCAAGTTACCCCCTACCCAAACCACCACTGCTCCCCGCCCCAAAAGCCCCCCCTTCCTCAACCTCCGCCCCAAAAGGCACCTCCCTTCCTCAACCTCCGCCCCAAAAAGCACCCCCCTTCCTCAACCTCCGCCCCAAAAGGCACCCCCCTTCCTCAACCACCGCCCCAAAAGGCACCCCCCTTCCTCAACCTCCGCCCCAAAAGGCACCCCCCTTCCTCAACCTCCGCCCCAAAAGGCACCCCCCTTCCTCAACCTCCGCCCCAAAAGGCACCCCCCTTCCTCAACCTCCGCCCCAAAAGGCACCCCCCTTCCTCAACCTCCGCCCCAAAAGGCACCCCCCTTCCTCAACTTCCGCCCCAAAAGGCACCCCCCTTCCTCAACCTCCGCCCCAAAAGGCACCCCCCTTCCTCAACCTCCGCCCCAAAAGGCACCCCCCTTCCTCAACCTCCGCCCCAAAAGGCACCCCCCTTCCTCAACCTCCGCCCCAAAAGGCACCCCCCTTCCTCAACCTCCGCCCCAAAAGGCACCCCCCCTTCCTCAACCTCCGCCCCAAAAGGCACCCCCTTCCTCAACCTCCGCCCCAAAAGGCACCCCCTTCCTCAACCTCCGCCCCAAAAGGCACCCCCCCTTCCTCAACCTCCGCCCCAAAAGGCACCCCCCTTCCTCAACCTCCGCCCCAAAAGGCACCCCCCTTCCTCAACCTCCGCCCCAAAAGGCACCCCCCTTCCTCAACCTCCGCCCCAAAAGGCACCCCCCTTCCTCAACCTCCGCCCCAAAAGGAACACCCCTTCCTCAACCTCCGCCCCAAAAGGCACCCCCCTTCCTCAACCTCCGCCCCAAAAGGCACCCCCCTTCCTCAACCTCCGCCCCAAAAGGCACCCCCTTCCTCAACCTCCGCCCCAAAAGGCACCCCCTTCCTCAACCTCCGCCCCCAAATACCCCCACTTCATCCCCCACCCCAAACCCCCCCCCTTCCTCATCCCCCACCCCAAACCCCCCCTTCCTCATCCCCCACCCCAAACCCCCCCCCTTCCTCATCCCCCACCCCAAACCCCCCCCCTTCCTCATCCCCCACCCCAAACCCCCCCCCTTCCTCATCCCCCACCCCAAAACCACCCCTCTTCCTCATCCCCCACCCCAAAACCCCCCCTTCCTCATCCCCCCACCCCAAAACCCCCCCTTCCTCATCCCCCCACCCCTTCCTCATCCCCCACCCCTTCCTCATCCCCCCCACCCCTTCCTCATCCCCCCCACCCCTTCCTCATCCCCCCCACCCCTTCCTCATCCCCCCCACCCCTTCCTCATCCCCCCACCCCTTCCTCATCCCCCCCACCCCTTCCTCATCCCCCCCACCCCTTCCTCATCCCCCCCACCCCTTCCTCATCCCCCCCACCCCTTCCTCATCCCCCCCACCCCTTCCTCATCCCCCCACCCCTTCCTCATCCCCCCACCCCTTCCTCATCCCCCCCACCCCTTCCTCATCCCCCCCACCCCTTCCTCATCCCCCCACCCCTTCCTCATCCCCCCACCCCTTCCTCATCCCCCCACCCCTTCCTCATCCCCCCACCCCTTCCTCATCCCCCCACCCCTTCCTCATCCCCCCACCCCTTCCTCATCCCCCCACCCCTTCCTCATCCGCCACCCCAAACCCCCCCCTTCCTCATCCGCCACCCCAAACCCCCCCCTTCCTCATCCCCCACCCCAAACCCCCCCTTCCTCATCCCCCACCCCAAACCCCCCCTTCCTCATCCCCCACCCCAAACCCCCCCCTTCCTCATCCCCCACCCTCCAAACCCCCCCTTCCTCATCCCCCACCCCAAACCCCCCCCCATCCTCATCCCCCACCCCAAACCCCCCCTTCCTCATCCCCCACCCTCAAACCCCCCCCCTTCCTCAACCCCCACCCCTTCCTCAACCCCCACCCTTCCTCAACACCCACCCCTTCCTCAACCCCCACTTCCTCAACCCCCACCCCAAACCCCCCCTTCCTCAACCCCCACCCCAAACCCCCCCCTTCCTCAACCCCCACCCCAAACCCCCCCATCCTCATCCCCCACCCCAAACCCCCCCTTCCTCATCCCCCACCCCAAACCCCCCCTTCCTCATCCCCCACCCCTTCCTCATCCCCCACCCCTTCCTCATCCCCCACCCCTTCCTCATCCCCCACCCCTTCCTCATCCCCCACCCCTTCCTCAACCCCCACCCCTTCCTCAACCCCCACCCCTTCCTCAACCCCCACCCCTTCCTCAACCCCCACCCCTTCCTCAACCCCCACCCCTTCCTCAACCCCCACTTCCTCAACCCCCACCCCAAACCCCCCCCTTCCTCAACCCCCACCCCAAACCCCCCCCTTCCTCAACCCCCACCCCAAACCCCCCCATCCTCATCCCCCACCCCAAACCCCCCCCTTCCTCAACCCCCACCCCAAACCCCCCCATCCTCATCCCCCACCCCAAACCCCCCCCCCTTCCTCAACCCCCACCCCAAACCCCCCCTTCCTCAACCCCCACCCCAAACCCCCCCCTTCCTCAACCCCCACCCCAAACCCCCCCCTTCCTCAACCCCCACCCCAAACCCCCCCATCCTCATCCCCCACCCCAAACCCCCCCCCTTCCTCAACCCCCACCCCAAACCCCCCCTTCCTCATCCCCCACCCCAAACCCCCCCCTTCCTCAACCCCCACCCCAAACCCCCCCCTTCCTCAACCCCCACCCCAAACCCCCCCCTTCCTCAACCCCCACCCCAAACCCCCCCCTTCCTCAACCCCCACCCCAAACCCCCCCTTCCTCATCCCCTACCCCAACCCCCCCCTTCCTCATCCCCCACCCCAAACCCCCCCCTTCCTCAACCCCCACCCCAAACCCCCCCCTTCCTCAACCCCCACCCCAAACCCCCCCCTTCCTCATCCCCCACCCCAACACCCCCCCCTTCCTCATCCCCCACCCCAACACCCCCCCTTCCTCATCCCCCACCCCAACACCCCCCCTTCCTCATCCTCCACCCCAACACCCCCCCTTCCTCATCCCCCACCCCAACACCCCCCCTTCCTCATCCCCCACCCCAACACCCCCCCCCTTCCTCATCCCCCACCCCAACACCCCCCCCCCTTCCTCATCCCCCACCCCAACACCCCCCCCTTCCTCATCCCCCACCCCAACACCCCCCCCTTCCTCATCCCCCACCCCAACACCCCCCCCTTCCTCATCCCCCACCCCAACACCCCCCCCCTTCCTCATCCCCCACCCCAACACCCCCCCCTTCCTCATCCCCCACCCCAACACCCCCCCCTTCCTCATCCCCCACCCCAACACCCCCCCCTTCCTCATCCCCCACCCCAACACCCCCCCTTCCTCATCCCCCACCCCAACACCCCCCCTTCCTCATCCCCCACCCCAACACCCCCCCTCTTCCTCATCCCCCACCCCAACACCCCCCCTCTTCCTCATCCCCCACCCCAACCCCCCCCACCAAACCCCCCCCTTCCTCATATCCCACCCCAAACCCCGCCCCCCCCTCCTCATCCCCAAACACCTCCCCCCGCCTATCCCCAACTCACCCTCCTCTCTCTGTGCCCGAGCTCCACTCTGTCCCTGTCCCAAGGTCCTGCTTTGACCTTAGTTCAGGCTCCACTAGGCCCGGGCGCAGGGAAGACGCTCTCCGACAGCTCGGCGCCGCGGGGCCTGACCGCCAACGTCGCTCCCCCACCCCCTGGATCCCCGCTCCCTTACCTTGATTAAAGGCGACACCTGCACCGGAGGAACCATGGCCACCGTCAGCGAGTCTTACCGGGAGGAAGAAGAAACCAGCGACAGGTCGTGTGCGTCTTACGACATCACGCCGGCTCGTCCCAGCAGCGTGGCGCATTACGTCATCACGCGCGGGCCATGTCTCCTGGTTGGTCAAAAGTTTTGAATCCGGGTAAAGTTGTCTCTTGAGTTGCTGAAAACTTCTCGCTGTCCGGAGGTGTCGCATTCACAGCCGCTGTGATGGTACCTTTACGTTAAGGGGCCAATAGTCTGTCTGAGTGTCATCTGAAGCGTAATTGACTGAGGACAGTACCATCTACACAGTACCATCTAGCACTAGACTGGGTCATGTGCTCTCAAACAGCACTGTGTAGATGGTAAAAACAAAAAAACTGCGGATGCTGGAAATCCAAAACAAAAACAAAAACAGAATTACCTGGAAAAACTCAGCAGGTCTGGCAGCATCGGCGGAGAAGAAAAGAGTTGACGTTTCGAGTCCTCATGACCCTTCGACAGTTCTTCCAGGTAATTCTGTTTTTGTTTTTGTTTTGGATTTCCAGCATCCGCAGTTTTTTTGTTTTTACCATCTACACAGTGATGTTTGAGAGCACATGACCCAGTCTAGTGCTAGACAGAGCTGTGTGTAGCAGCAAGCATGGAGATACCTCCTAGCTTGTACCCTTTACTGTATATTTGTAAATAGTTCTAAGAATCAATAAAGACTTACATATGTCTACAAAAACTTATTAAGATCCATAGAACTGTAACCAACACCCTGCAAACACGGTGGCAGCTTGTGGAAAAACCCAAGATGTTGCAGAAAATGCAGAGAAAAACTAGAATGCTGGAAGACAGAGAAAGTTCAGCAAAGCAGTCTGACTGAAAAGAAGCTTCAGAAGCTGAGGCACAAAGGAATAATCACCAGGAATAAGCTCCAAAGAAAGGCTTGGATGAGGTTCCATGAAAAATGCGATGGTCGCCTGGGACAGGAGGGCAAGATGGCACCCTTTCCTCCTGCAGGTACAAGACATCCCTCCACCTCTGGACTTCCTCCACTAGGACCTCCAGTACTGCATCCAAAAACCTGTGTGCCTTTTCCCTCAGTCACCCTGAAATGTGCTGCTGTGTGCCAGCCAGAGTGCTGCACGTTTTCAGTGGAAGAGGGTGCGAGGAGCGCACATTTCACTGCTTCATGAAAATCATGATACTTCACACTTGGATGCTAAACCTGCAGGTTTCTCCAGACAATTATGGTATTCAGCAATTTGAATCAAATTGTGCACTAAATCCAGCCTTTCAAACAGGTTAATGTTTTTTGCACTGCACCCAATGAGTGCTCGTTTTCACACTTTGGCCAAAATAGCCCCCACCCCCCACTCCCAAACTTCTGAATTTGGGTGGCAGAGTTATGTTTATGGTAGCTGCTCCATTTTAATGGAAGAAAGGAAACTTATAGGTTCCCTAATCATCAAATGTTCCAGTCCCTACAATGTCCACTGGTCATAGAAGGTCTCAAACATACCTGCCAGCCCTGCATGCTCCTTCTCCTGAATGCAGACAAAGACACAGAAAGGAGGCAGGCAACCAGAGCAAACACTTTCATGGCCCACAGCTAACCTGAGCCTGTGATTGGCTGCAGTGGGTGTGCAGAGGAGCCAGTATGAAAACCCCAAAATTTTCCTCTTTGTGTAGATTTAAAAGCAATAATATCCAGATATGGACAGGGCTGCCTTAGCTGCTCTGATACATGGACCTGCTGAGGATCTCCAGTATTTTCTACTTCTGATTTTCAGCAGCTACAGTGTTAAAAGTTTATCCCTGTTTGCTCTTTATGATCATGTTATTGACCAAATATAAAGTAAAGCACTCAAATCCAGGGCCTTGCAAATGCAAACTGATGGACATGTGGTGCTTTAAACCATAGTAGGTAAAAATATAGAAAAGTTCCAAATAAAAAAGGTAGTGGTATATTTTTTCACAGAAAATTGACCAGGACACAAGGAGATAATTCTTCAATAGCTACCATGGAGTGTTTGCATGAACAGGTAGAACAGGGCCTTTATTTAATGTCTTATCTGAAGGATAGTTCCCCCAGCACAGCATTCCTTTAGTACTTGAACATGGTGGTCAGCCTAAATGTGTGCTCATGTTTTGGAATAGGGTTTGAACCCACAATCTTTTCACTTGGAAGTAAGAACGATATCACTGAACCAAACTGCATTTCATGCAGCAGCCCAAAAAAAAAAAACAATGAAATGTTACTATTCGTTTTAGATTAAGTTATCTAAAGTACACCTAGAACCGTCCAAAGTGTGGATGTTTTAACAAAATATGAGACAGAAAATAAGCACTCAGATTATTTTTCCCCCAGTTTGATGTTTTCTGAATCAGAAATTCTGCTTTCTTCTCTTGACGGGACCTCAACCATCTTCCTCTCTATGTCATTGGTTCTGACCTGGACTGTGACTTCTGGTTCTTCTCCTTTCCCCTGCAGAATGTTCTGCGTGCGCTCTGAGATGTCCCTTACCTGGACACCCAGGCAACATACTATACAGATTTCACATTGAAGGTAGCAGAACTGCCTGTCTGTTCCTCTGTTATCAAATCCCCAATAATTACTGAGTTCCTACACTTTGCTGTACTCAGTGTGCAGTCCTTTGACTCATGGTATCAGGCTTAAGTGTGCACTCCTCCAAAGTGTCTTCACCCCGAGTGGTATTCAATGCTGAATAAAAACATTATAAATTGGAGTGGGAGTAGGCCACTTGGCCTCTTGAGCCTGTTCCAAAACTAAATAAGATCATGAATTATCTGATAGTGGCCTTAACTCCATTTTTCAGCCCGCCCTCCACCCCACCCCACCCCACCCCCCCGATAACCCTCGACTCCCTTGTAGATAAAAATATGCCTAACTCAGCCTTGAATCTATTCAATGACCCAGCCTTCACTGCTGTATTGGTTTGAGAGTACCACACTCCTGGAGGATTCCTGTACTTCCTGCCTCATCCTATATTTCTGAGTGGCCACTCACTTGATTTTCTGAACTCTGTCTGGCTATGGGGCAACCATCTCCTGGAACCTACAATCCAGGAGACATTTATCTATCCTTACACCCTGCAGCTACTCCTGAAGCTTAGAAACTCTCAGTGTGAATTTGAGCAGCTGGAAGCATTTCCTCCAAAAATAGGCCTCCAGAACATAGGAAACATCCTGACGTTCCCACATGGTGTAGGAATTGCAGGCAATGGGCCACAGCTGTCCCTTCATTCTAATTAGAAATTTCAAAAGACTCCTTAGATGTGAGGTGATTTTTAGATAATTGGTTAACTAGGTCTAAACGACACTGCTATTTTTATGTTCACCCTTCGATGTAAACTAACCAAAGACTATTTATTTACTCAAGCTCAGTATAAGATCCACTGAGATACTAAACGCACAGAACCAAAATATTAGCTATCTCGATGTTTTACCTAGATAATTATCTTAGAATCTTCCGGTTCTGCAACTCTATTCCTTCTTTTCAGCTGGACTTGGGAAGCACCTTCCTTCTCTCTATTGAATTCCTACATCACCAAATTCTCAGCTTTCAGTCTGATTGTAATTCGCCGAGCTTCGTTTCCAAGTTTTGTGCCCATTCTCAGTCCATTCATTACTCTCCTGTCAAGAGGGCCTGTTGCGTTGGAAAACATGTACTAGTGTTGACACCGACCCTCCATTTATCCTTGGCTGTTTCTTTGTCCTCCCATTGCCACCAAAACAACAACTTGTAGTTATATAGTGCCTTTAACATAGTAAAATATCCCAAGGCACTTCACAAGAGCATTTTCAAACAAAATTTGATACCAGGCCATGTTGGGTAATATTAGGGCTGACTACCAAAAGCTTGGCAAAAAAAAAAATTTAAGGATTGCCTTAAAGAAGGAAAAAGAAGTAGAGAGGTGGTGAGGTTTAGGACAGAGATTCCAGAGCTTAGGGCATAGACAGCTGAAGACATGGCTGCCAGTGGTGGAACAATTAAAATTGGAGCTGCTCAAGAGGCCAGAATTGGAGGACAGCAGATATCTCCAAGTGTTGTGGGACTGGAGGAGATTACAGAGAGAATGAAGGGCTACAGTCACTCTGGATCACTGTTGCAATAAGCACTGAGGATACTTATTGGAGAGACAGGGAAAGAGAGATGAGGGGGACAGCTCTCTGTAGAGACCTACTCATCCTTGCCACGGTTAAAACCCTTAGGTGGCCAATTATTGGCTATTTAAGGGCTGTTTTGGGCCAACCTCACTTTTGAGGCTGGCGGGGTGGGGGTGGGGGGGTTCAGCGGCAGGGGGATGTCTGGCTTCAGGCTTCAGTTGGAAAGGAGGAGCAATGGCTCCACTCAAGGGCCCCATTTCCACATTGGACAGCCTCCTCTGACATGGTCTGCCCCCTGCCGACGGCGTAAACCCCACCATCTGAAAATCCTGATGCAAACCGCTGTTCTGGAATGTTATATCTCATTTACTCAAATTAAGGTTTTAACAGTTAGCTATATAATGTAGATCATGCTGTGAAATAGGCTAGATAGCAACTTTAATGCTTTATTGAAATTGCTTGCATTCACTGAGCCCTGCAGGGATAAAGCACTTAACATTATAGAGAAAAAAATTAGATTTTTATACTATGTCTTTGGATTCAAAGCACTGTAACTCAATGAGGATGATAAGTTGCAGTCAGCCCTGCTGGGAATTAATGGGGGGGCTCAGCTGTCTGTGTAAATATAACTTCTTCATCGCTTTGTGTGGTGATATTCTCTCTGGGATACAATCAGCCCATCAGGCTCTACTTTTAGCTTTTGCTGTTACACGCTCGATCATTCCATCTGTCTAGCCAGCTTATAAAGGTTTTCTAATAAAACTACTTTTAAATGCTGCATGACATGCAAAGCCTTTTGATTTTTTTTAAAGAGCTCACTGTGCTTGCTGCAAAGTTTTGGTCAATCTCTTCTGAACAGTGCAAATATCAAACTGATTCTATAAATGCATTTGGTTTTACTATTTTATAGCGATGGGGGTTGCTCTTCTCAATCTTTTCCTTTTCATTTCAATCTTAATCAATCTTCTCAATCGTATTCTGTTCTAGAGTCCTGTCATTAATATACTGTAATTTATCTATTTACTTTTGACAACAAGATCTCACTGTAAGAAAGTTGCTCTGCTCAGTTGACTCCCTTTACAAATAAAATCTGCATAAAGCTGTATAAAGTGGATGAATTTAAACTCAGCAAACCAGATTTAGCAACACACTCAAAAGGTAGGAACAGGAATAGGCCACATGACCTGTCAAGCCTGCTCTTCCATTCAATACGATCATGGCTGATCTTGAACTTCAAATCTACTTTCCTGCCCGCTCCCCATATCCCTTGATTCCCTGAGAGACCAAAAATCTGTCTATCTCAACCATAAATATAATCTACCCTCTGGGATAGAAAATTCCAAAGATTCATAACTCTTTGAGTGATATAATTTCTCCTCCTCTCAGTCCTAAATAATCGTCTCATAGTCCAGTGTCCCCTGAGTGTTTTAGATTCCCCAGCCAGGGAAACAACCTCTCAGTATCTACCCTTTTAAGCCCCTTCAGAATTATGTATGTTTCAATGTCACCTCTCATTCTTCTAAACTAGAGAGAATAGAGGCTGAATTTATTCAGCCTCTCATCATAGGATAACCCTCAAATTCCAGGGACCAATCTAGTGAACCATCACTGCACAGCCTCCAATGCAATTATATCCCTCCTTAAATATGGAGACCAAAACTTCACACAATATCCCAGGTGTCATCTCACCAAAGCCCTGTACGTTTGAGGGAAGACCTCTTTATTCTTGTATTCTAATCCCCTTGCAATAAAGGCCAACATGCCATTTGCCTTCCTAATTGTTTTATGTACCTGCAAGCTAACTTTCTGTGTTGCTTGTATGAGCACACTCCAGTCTCCCTGATGTTATAACAGGTGAGGAGGGGGTCAAAGGTCTCCCCTCTTTTCCCCCTCCTCATTTGACCGCAATAAGGTTTATGTTTAAAATAAAGGTTATACTTGCCAATTCAATGTACTTGACTGTTTGCACTGTGATTATAAATAACTAGTCAGGCAGGCTTTCTTGAGTTTAACAGAGTAAGGGGTAAGTTTTATTACACTAAAAGTGACCCGGGTAAAAATATTAAAAAGTACACCCAACTTCCACAAACATGCGCGTACACAAACACACACGTGAAAACCACGCACACAAATACAGATTATTGAGTAGAGGAGGATAAATTTGGTCAAATCAGAGTTCATAAAAAAGGTAAACAAAGTTCATGGTTTGTAGCTTTCTGTCTTGTCTGGCTGCAGATGGGATCTGAGGGCATTCCTTCCAGCACTGAGGCAGTTTACAGCTGTAGCTGGTATTTTTTTCCTTCTCTGGAGATGTTACTGTGAAATTGAAGTCTTTCTTTAAAAACTCTGTCTACTGCAGCAATGAAGACAGAATCAAATCTAATAGACAGGGTTCAGTCTTTAGATGGAGAGAGTGAGAGAGAGCAGGAGGCTTTCCTTCACTTAACTGCTGTCGATGTTCTGCCCAAGCACGTGCTTCACCCATGCATAAAACTTGGTTGGTTACTTGACTTCTGCCCAACCGCCAGTATTTCAAAAAGAAATTTGAGTTTTCCAATGATAACTCAATTAGATTATCTGAAGAACTATCTTAGAAAAAACTGAGGTCTTTTGTCAAAGCAGTTAACCTTTGAAAGATTCATTTTCCATTTTGGAATGCTGCAGATGCCTTCATAGATATCTTTGATAAAACAGAAAGAGGGTTGTTTACAAATCCCCTGATAAACCATTGTCTGTGCTGGAATTCATAGATTTGTTGTCTTTGATATAGTGATGTAATTAGATTTGGCCATCTTGCTGTAGATTTGAAATCACTGTCTCAAAGAAAATCTGTCTTATTAAAAGCCCAATATTTGACATAAGCACATCTTTATAACGCTGAACATCAACATTTACAAGTTTCACACTTTTTAAAAAGTATTCTGTTTTTCTATTCTGATGACTTCCCCACATTATACTCCATTTGCCATTTTGTTACCCACTCATTTAACCTGTCTATATCTCTTTGCAGCCTCTCTGTGTCCTCACAACAGCTTACATTTCCAAAACAAAAACAGAATTACCTGGAAAAACTCAGCAGGTCTGGCAGCATCGGCGGGGAAGAAAAGAGTTGACGTTTCGAGTCCTCATGACCCTTCAACAGCAGTTCTGTCGAAGGGTCATGAGGACTCGAAACGTCAACTCTTTTCTTCTCCGCCGATGCTGCCAGACCTGCTGAGTTTTTCCAGGTAATTCTGTTTTTGTTTTGGATTTCCAGCATCCGCAGTTTTTTTGTTTTTATAGCTTACATTTCCACTTAGCTTGAGCATTAAATTTATTTGATTCAGGAAAAAATGTCAACTTTTTGAATATCTGCTTAAGGCACCACATATCCCAAAATCAAAATCACTCATAGTTGAAGCTCTCTCAGCTTTCCTTAACCCCAAACCAGGTAGGTATTGCATGTTTTGTAAAGCATGAATGCCCAATCAACATTGCCTTTAATCTCATTCCACTTGCACTAACATTACTATCAAGCTAAAGTGATTCAGACACAAACATTTTAAAGTAAAACAACAACAATTAATATATAAAAAGATCATGTGACAAGATTTTACTTTATTTTCACTAGCTTACCCATCCCTTGCTGTTCAATGGAATTAATCCAGCACATGGACTTCTTCATAACCCAGTCAATGCTGCTTGGTAATCAGCTCATGACAAAGCGTGGTTGAACAGCATAGAAAGAAGCATTCACTTCCCTTACCTTCTTCCTTGGGCAACTTTTCTGAAGATAACCAACTAAGGTTGGTTTAATTCAACCTAGCAGAGGTCGAGGTGAGAATATTAAAAAGTCCTTGTGGCGTCCAATCATTCTAGTGTCTACCAGGCCACTCATGAAAACTGCACATATTTTTTTCTTTAAATAATAATAAATAGCATTCAATGAAAATGACTAAATCCTCATGTAGAAGCTCGAGAAATTAATTTCAGAATATTTTCCGCTTCTCTGAATTTTGACCGGGGGTTCAATTAAAAACTGCTGCCTGTTAAAAATATCAACAACAAAAAATTAGAATTCATCAAAATATCATAAATTCTATCCTTTTCAGCTTATTTAAATGGTAATGCAGTGCAGTGTGTACTGAGCTGATGTCCTCAACATCATGAGTTCAACAGACATTAGCATGAAGTTATTTAGATACACATTTCAATCAGAGCAAAATATGTGAATAACTTTTTTTTTTAACTATCCGTAGAACAGAAACAGTATAGACAAATATTTTGTGGAGTTGCTTTACTCTTTTAGGAATGGTACCCAAAGGAAAATATGTTGACAGAAGGTTCTTGATACCGTTACATTTTTGAAGAGAACTTCTGAAGAGTGCCCAACTCAAACAGGCAAAAGAAACCCTCTTTCCTCCTGTGGGGGACAGTCTGGGTGTCCGGGAAGGTTATCAGGCAGAATCAGGAGTTCAATGGAATTCTTCCCTTTTGCTTGGCTGCGTTCAGCTCCAACACCAGTCAAGAAGCTCAGCTATATCCAGGAAAGAGCATTGATTGCCACCTCATTCATCAGATTCCACCAAATTGTGTAGTGTTAGAAATTAGGAATAGCATTAGAATATACACACACACGCACGCACACACACACACACACAAAATTAGCTTGAAATAGATGAAGAAGAAGGTTAGTGTTTTAAGTTCATTGTGTTTTAGGTTCATATTTACTGGAAATTGCTTAAGGTTTCGCATGGAAAACAAACTAGAGAAATTATTATTCTTAGATAAGCTTGGTTAGTTTGAACAAAATGCCATAGTTAGAAGGGGTAACAAGTAGTATGAAGCAGTGCCAGGCTTTTCATTCAACCTTGCTTAATGAAGATGCTTGCTGAGGCATATATATTCGGTGGTATGTGGGAGCATTAGGCTTGACTGCAGGGCACATTAGCCCAGTTCACCAGCACGCTGAGGGGTTAAAAACAGGTCATTGTGAACGCTTGTTAGCAGGTCTAAGGAACAGGCACAGGCATAAATAGTTGCTAGAAAAATGAATAAAACCTTTTTGAAGTTCGTGTGGTGCCAGAGATGGAAGGAATGGAAGGATAGGACTAGTTTGGAACAAATAGCTCATGAAGTGATAAGGAAAAGATGAGGTATGAATATGGCCAGAATACTTGTGAAGGTCCAAAAGAGTAAAGGAGGACAGACTGACATCAGACCCAAAGTTCAGGCAAAGAACTTGATGCACCATACGGCATTTTGAAATAAAATCAATATTTATAGGGCAAAAACCATCATAAACCATCCAGATATCCATCCTCATAAAGAGTATAATATACGAGGCTTTGGGAGGGTTTATTGGAGTAGATGGTGGACAAGGACTCTGAAGGAAGACTCTGGTCAAACACTCCTGAGAAGTTCCAGAAATTGAGAAGACTTGAGCACCAAGGGGGGAAGAAATTAAGAGAGAAAGAGTTGTTTGTGCATGCTAGCAGTCCTGCTCAATCTGGACCAATACTCACTATTTGTCATGATCATATGGTTTTGCTGTATAAATAGTCATGATACATCCCTTCTTAAATTCTTATGAAATCTCAACATCTAACCATATTGGTTGCACTCGAATGCTGACTGATTGATTAGATAGTGATAACTGCCCTTTAATTTTCTAAGTTTAACCTTCAAAGATTAAAATTCTCACAGCCATAGCTGCAGTGTATACTATCTACAGAATGCCCCAAAGCAAGTTGGCACGATCTCCCAAACCCACAACCATCACCTCCTATAAAGACAAAGGCAGCAAGTGTGTGGTAACACCATCACTAAGTTCACATTTCAAATCACACACCATCTTGGCTTGGACATGTGTCACCACTCTTTGCTGGGTCAACAAACTGGCATTCTCCATGTAACAGGTTTATGGGAGCACCTTCACCACACAGACACAGTGGGGCCAAGAAGAAGGACCATCACCACATTCTCTGGGCAACTACAGGCAGGTAATAAATGCTGACCTTGCCAATGATGTTCACAACTTGAGAATTAATTATGAAAAACCTCCAATGAGCAAAAAAATTGATCAAATTTCAAATAACTAAAGGAGTTACCACCAAGATTTGTATTATGGGATAGTTATCGTGACATTGGCTGTCACGAGAGGCTTCACAGGGACAGCACAGATTGGAATTGAGTTATAACATTATAGTCCAATATTCTCAGCAACACAGGCTGATAACAATATTTTGCATAATTGACTCTTTATCTCTTTAAAAATGTTATAGTGCATTTGTGATATATTAGCGGTAATAAATCTTTTGCTCCTTTCGTGTGACAAAAGCCTGTTACACTAGATCGAAAGAGATTCAACAAAAATGCTCAACTGGTGTCAGGGAAATAGGGTGATTGTAGGCTTCTTAAAAGAAAGCTTAATTATTTGATATATCTTACTGAAGTGAGGCAACAAACTATGCCTTGAAAAGTTTACAGTATCAAATGTAATATTTTTAAATAATATTTTACAGTATTGTTGTAACCCTTTTATGTAAGTGGCTCTGTCACCTGCAACTTGACTAGGCTTTACGCACCAGTGTAGTATTTATTATTATTCTTGCATCTGGTATGGAAGATTAGGGTTCATTCCTCCAAATCATTTGTACATGCTCACAAAAGCAGACAAGTTGCTGGAAGCATTGGTATTCCTGCATTTGGAGATTTATGACAAGCTAGTAAGACAAGATTATATGTTTGTCAGTGATGCATCAGTCCTACACCTGATCCAATTCTAGTCTGTATGTCTGAAAGACAAGGCACCTCATTGCAATTGAGATTGGGTGTCCTTAGCTTCCTCTAACACCATTTAGAGGATCTAGAATCCACTTCAAGATTTGTTATCCATGAGCAGAATTGAAAGCTAGGGGGCTTAAGTCCTCAGGTGGATTCATAGTTGTTAAAAGTGTGCTAAAAATCATTCATTCTTTGTGGTTTCTCTCAAACTTCCACATTCTCTTGAGTTTCAAACTGCAGAATTAATTTTGACAGAAGGAGCAATGAAAAAAGATCCAGTCTCAAGAGATAAGTTAGCCCTGATAATGATCTCATCTCACATGAAATTAATAAAAGATTTATATTTCTACTAATGAAAATGAAATGTGAAGTTTTGTTTTATTCATTCATGGGATGTGGGTGTTGCTGGCTGGGCCAGCGTTTATTGCCCATCCTTAATTGCCCTTGAGAAGGTGGTGGTGAGCTGCCGTCTTGAACCGCTGCAGTCCGTGTGGTGTAGGTCCACCCACAGTGCTTTTAGGGAGGGAATTCCAGGCTTTTGACTCAGCAACAGTGAAGGAACAGCAATACAGTTGTAAGTCAGGATGGTGAGTGGCTTGGAGGGGAACTTCCAGGTGGTAGTGTTCCCATATGTCTGTTGACCTTGTCCTTCTAGATGGTAGTGGTCTTGGGTTTGGAAAGTGCTGTCAGAGGAGGTTTGATGAGTTCCTGCAGTGCATCCTGTAGATGGTACACACTGCTGCTACTGTGTGTTGGTGGTGGAGGGATTGAATGTTTGCAGAGGGTGTGCCAATTAAGCAGGCTGCTTTGTCCTGGATAGTGTCAAGCTTCTTGAATACTGTTGGAGCTGCACTCATCCAGGCAAGTGGAGAGTATTCCATCACACTCCTGACCTGTGTCTTGTAGATAGTGGACAGCTTTAGGGAGTTGGGAGGTGAGTTACTTGTCGCAGGATTCCTAGCCTCTGGCCTGCTGTTGTAGCCACAATATTTGTATGGCTAGACCAGTTCTGGTCAATGGTAACTCCCAGGATGTTGCTAGTGGGGATTCAGTTATGGTAATGCCATTGAATGTCAAGGGGCAATGGTTAGATTTTCTCCTGTTGGAGATGGTCATTGCCTGACACTTGTGTGGCGTGAATGTTACTTGCCACTACTCAGTCCAAGCCTGGATATTGTCCAGGCGTTGCTGCATTTGGACCTGGACTACTTCAGTATCTGAGGAGTCACGAATTGTGCTGAACATTGTGCAATCATTAGCGAAAATACCCACTTCTGACCTTATGCTGGAAGGAGGGTCATTGATGAAGCAGTTAAAAATGGTTGGGCAAGGACACTACCCTGAGGAACTCTGCAAGATTGTAACCATAAATCTCATTAACAGAAGATGAACAAAAGTCAGTAATTATTTGGAAAGTGAAAGAGTCTGGGAATGTTTATGCACCAAAACATAATCTTTGGACTTTCACAACTTTATAAAATATACAAACATTTTATAATCAGCAAACCTCAATGTTGTTTCATTTATTGCTCATGGGAAACCATTCAGCCCACTATGTCTGCGCAGACTTATTTCTTAATCGAAGTTGACTGAGAAAATCACAGCAACTGTAACTTATAGATTCAACTCACCCATTGGGCAGAATCGTCTGGTCCCATTGCATCGGGCATCATGGAAGGTCGGGGGGGGGGGAAACAATTCAGTGTGGGGGCAGAAATCAATTTCACAACGGCATGAAAGCACAGCGGGATCATCCAATCCATGGTGAAATGTGAATCCCGCTGGAAGCTGGCATGAACCCAATATGCATCCCGCTAATGGGATGCAAAGTAAGACTCGACTGGAATCATCCCCCAACTCATGATTTATCATTACACTGGTGGGAAAATAGACTAGCCCAGAATATGTCTGGACAAGTGTGATATGCAGACGTCAGGACTTAGCGTTAGATCCTTTCTCAAATCATGGACATCTGAGGAGAAGGTGATGTTGGAGCTCTACGGCTACCGGGCCCTGGAGGGACAAATGCATCACATGCTGGGTGGATTTTCATGGACATGGCTCTGCCGCCAAGCAGCACACAGAATGTGGGAGGTGTCCACTGATGTCTCGGGTCTGCTTCGGAACATCATGGTCTAGGCCATGGGCTTCTATGGATGATTGGCAAAGTGGCAGAGAGGAAGGTCCAGGTTTGATTGGGAGAAGAAGGTGGACAAGGGGGTGAGGTTGAGAGAGGTGGGGGTGAGCTTGGGAGAGGAGGAACAAAGGTGACAGTGGGGACTGATGTTGGGAGGGGGAGGATAGAATACAGGGAGAGGAGGGTGTAAAGTGGAGAATGCAGCAGGTAGGGAGGTAGGTGTAAAGGAGATGGAAGGTGTAAGGGAGGGAGTTTGAAGGGGGGAAGGAGTTCAGAAGGGGGAAGGTGTCCAGAGGAGGAAGAGGAGTTCAGAGGGGGGAGGTGTCATGGGCGAGGAGGGGGAAAGGTGTCCAGAGGGAGGAATGTGTCCAGGGGAGGAAAGAGTTCAGAGGAGGGATGGTGTTCGGGGGCAGGGGGGAGGATGGTGTAAGGGTGGAGGAGGGAGTAAGGAGGGGCTGGATGTCCAGGTAAACATGCAAGTTGGGGTTGATGGAGTCAATGACTACCTCCTTGAGAATGATTGAGGGTGGTAGGAGGGAATGGTGAGCATGAGAGGGGCAGAGCAAGGGTGAGGGTGGTTGGTGGGGACTCAGAGGCAGACATGGATCTTGTGGTGGGAGGGAGGAGGTCAGGAAGGTCAATGTGGATGGGGGTGGGATTCTCAAGAAGGTAGGGAATGCGGACTTTCACCTGGACATCCTGGAAAGACAAGGGTTCAGGTTGGTAGGTGACAGTGGGGAGGTGGAAGGTGATGCCAGAGTAGTCAACAGTGATGGGGGAAAAGACATGGGTGACAGGGGGAGGGGAAAGGATGGGGAAGCTAACAGTATACTTCACTTACCGTGGTTGTCGAAATGGAAAGTGAGCGGAGCCTTGTGTTGGATGGGCACAGGTGCTGCATGAAAGTGCGATCAGTGGGTGGGTAGAGATGAAGGGCGGCTCAGATGGACAACTGAAAGAGAACCCCAGCAGGCAGCACTGAAAATGCTTGGGACTGTAAGATGAGTGTGGTGGATGAAGGTGCCGCATGTGTGGGAGAGTGGTTGCATGAGGCTCTGAAAGGCCCTGCCACACATACATTTCTCCCACCAGAATCACTCGTGGTCCAGGTGCGTGCAGCTGAACCGCTAGTGGGGGTGGGTGGGGGGGGGGGGGTGCGGGGATGCAGTGGGAGGACTTGTGAAGCCTGTCAATGATGCTGAAAGACAACATTACACATTATTCAGTGAAAGTGAATATTATTTTAGATTATAAGGTGACAAAATGTGCTCACCTCTGCAACCACTTGTGATCAGAATTTCTTAACTTTTCTACATCTGCCACTTCTTCTTGGTGCTGCCCTGACACCCACAGCAGGGGTGGAGACAGCCTGTGCAATGGTTGGCCCTGATACCTCTGATAACTTTAGCGTGCACCCTCTGGAGAGCCAAGGCCTTGAGGGCCCCAGCCTGCTTTGGCTGTCCTCCCGTGGGCCAGCTGCTCCCCCTGCAGTGACAGAGGAGGAGGTTGAGGGGGGTCACAGGCGAAGGGGACTCGGAGGGAGTGGACAGCCTCTGAGATTCCTCAGTGGATGACCCAGGGATGTCCACTCCAGCAGTGTTTGTTACATTATTACTGGAGTTTGGCTATGTTGGAAGTTTTGGTATTGGAACATGCATGAGTGTATGTGTCGTCATGTACACATTTTTGTTTTGAAGCTTGATTTTGCTGAGGATCTATTTTGTTTAAATGCTGTTTGTATAACTTTTTTTGGAGTAGCTGGACAGAGGTTTATAACTTGCGTTGTTACTATTGACAATGCAGAATAATTAATGAATAGGTGAAGTGAGAGCATTGCCATGTTATATCTGACAGTTGTTGACAACAGAATGATTGCACACCTACTTTCCAACTTCATAGATACAAACAGTATTTGAAAATGACCAATCAGTCCAAGCTTTGAGTGTAAATTATAGCAAAGTAATCCTGTAAATACATATTAAGATAGTAGAATTGCAGAAACAAAATAAAGACAAAAGTCTAGCATTACTCTGGGGACTATTAGCTTAATGTGCTTATCTGGCATTCTTCTGCATCTTACTTTAATGAAGGCATTAAATTGTTTATTTGAAATGAGTTACTGGAGACATTAAAACAACAGAGGAATGCTAAAGGAATACATTAAACTTTGCACTTTAGTATATCTCCTATAGTAGTTTCTAGCCTCATATTATCTCTAACACAAGCCTTTAAAACTTTCTAGATAGGGGACGGAACAATTTAATGAACTCTTCTATTTAAAAAGTGTACAGGACATGTAGATAAAGCAGAACCACTTATTCTTGTTAGTGACCGGTATGATTCAGAAGAAGGGGCTAAAAGCTAGTGAACAAGTTTCAAAACTGAATTTCAGTCAGATTTCATCTCTGCCACACTGAAAGGGCCCAAACCAAAATCACAACAGACATCCTCTATGACAGTAACCATGGTGCCTTATCTCTCCTTGTTCTGCCCTGTAGTCTTAGACATAGAGGATTCCGCTGACCTTCTCCAACACCATTTCTCCATGGCCCAGTTCTGTGGAATTTCTCTTGCTTGATTCCACTCTTTATCTGAGTGTGGCCAAAGCATCTCCAGAGATGATCTCACTTCCTCCCTCTACAGTAGCTTTTGCTCACCAAACACTTCTCTCCTTACTGGTCTATATCGTCTTAGACCCTTATTGCTTCACATTTAAATTACTTGTCCTTCAATTTAAATCACTTCATGACCTCACCCCTCACAATCTCTGTAACCTTCCCCAGCCCAGCCCAACCCTGAACTATTATTTTTACCCTTCTATCCATCCCTCCCTTTGTCCTACCAATGATAGCTGTGCTTGAAGCACTTTAGGACATTTTGTCCATGCTAATAGACAAATTTTTATTTTTGATATTTGAAGGTGAATAATAACAGTTGTGGTGGTGTCTTACGTTTCACTCAAGTTGCTGTGACACCTGCATTTTTTATATGTCATGTAGCCTGGAGCTACGGCTGGCTCCCAATTGCAGCCTCTTGCGATCGGGTTTCTTGGCGCACTCATCTTTAAGTGGCAGAGAACTGATGGTAAATTAAACTTTAAAATGCCTGTGCGGAAGATCAGAAACGATCTGCATCAGGTGCTGATGCTTTAATCGGCCAGTCACCAGGGACCCATTCACTGTCGAGCTGAATGTTTCCATTTAAGGCGCATTCATGTCGGCTGCCTCCTGTCTCTGGGGGGCGTTCTGTTCGGCTGAAGCTGCGATCTCAGTCCACTAGCACGACCCGCTATATAAACCGCAGCCCAGAACACACAGCATCTGCAGAGATCACGGGTTAACATGGTAAGTGTTACGGCCACTAGCCTCTTTTCTCTCTCTCTGTGTGTACAGTAGGTGGTGTCTGCTGGAAGTGATTCTGACTCTTGCGATTTTTCTCTCTCCCTCGTTCAATTTACTGTGCAGTCGAGCAGAAAGACCAAAAAGAAGGAAGGGGGCGCCAAGCGAGCTCAGAGAGCTTCGTCCAATGTCTTTTCCAGCTTTGAGCAGACTCAGATTCAGGAATTCAAGGAAGTAAGCAACGTACCGTAAGAGTCCCAAATAAAGAAACGTGTGCATGTCAGAGAGGGGGGAGAGACAGATATGCCTCTAGAACAGATTAGAGGAAGAGTGAAGAGAAATCTCAGAGAGGGAAAGAGAGGAGTGAATGATTGAAATCATATAGGGAACTGGGAAAAGAGAAACGCAGAAAGAGAAAAAAAAATTGGATCTTTTTTAAAAGTTGCCTTTTCCTAAAATCCTGATGTGTGCTGCATTTTCATTCAATGTCACTTACCACAGAAGTTTGAAAAAAATAGGGATGGCAATAGTGATGTTGATAGGAGAGTCTAAACATAAACCAAACTCCAAAACGGAGTAAAGTAACCTCACTGAACCCATTCTCCGGGTCAGTCCGACCCATGCTGAACATTTCGTTATCGCAAATGAAACGTGTTTAATACAGCAGGAGCAAGCAGGGGACGTAAATATGTTAATTGGCATGAATTATTAAAAATGCTTTTTACTATTGGGTTATGAACTCCATCCTCGTGCGTGACCATCACAAGGAGGAAAAGCTGCACAAGAAACGGTTCCGAAACGTGTCGGGGAAAGCGTTTTGATTCAAAGAAAATCCAGGCAGCCCCTTTTATACTCGGTAGGTTGTCGCACTAATCCGGGCAATTTTGATTCTCCCCCCCTTCCCCTTCCCCTTTCAGGCTTTCACTTTGATCGATCAGAACAGAGATGGCTTCATCGACAAAGAGGATCTGAAAGACACGTATGCATCCTTGGGTAAATGCTTCTTACAAATCCGATCAAAGTTGAGTTTGTTAAATGTACATTGACATAAACCCTGCCAGCGTACGGATGATGCGCGCGGAAGGATGTGCGCTACCTGTCGGAAGCTCAACGTATTCACTCAGATCATGTTTGGATGCCTCAGTTCAACCCTCAAAAAGATGTCAACACATAGATTGCTTATCTGGCACTAGACCGCCACCGTTTGCAATCTCCTCCCACAGGTAGCCAGTGACCTTCTTCATTTCATTTTCAATAAGCTAGCCTTGCTAGGTCTGTTTCTTATTGACTATTTCGAATATCGGAGGAAGAAGGAACTTGCATTTATATAGCAACTTATCACATTCTCAAGGCACTTCAATGTTCTTCACGAGCTTCGAATTGCTTTTGAAATGCAGTTACCATTAGTGCAGACAGCATTGCCAGCTTGCACACGGTGCTGTGCCCCAAGCAGGCAAAAAGATGAACGACCACTTAATTAGCTTATGGTGGAGTTGGTTTGGGGAAGGAATGTTGACCGTGATAAACTGAGGGCACCCTGCTCCACGGAATAATGGAGCTATTACTTGCCTTCAACTATTGAAATGGTCTTGGTTTAAAATCTCATCAAAAAGACATTCCCAAAATCTTGGGCAAAAAAGAATGGAATAGGATTAGCAAAAGGAAATTGGGAATAATTACCCACTAGTTACTTTGTGGTGGAACATTTTTTTTAAAAAAGCTACAGAATGGTAGAATATATTAGTAGAAAACTAGTCCACAAAGTTAAAATAATATCCTGGTCAGACCACAGGATGTTGTGTTCCGTTTTGGTGACCACACATTAAAACATTTATAGATGTACCAGAAAGAGAGGAGTAACAAGTCTGATCCCCAGTGTAAATAACATTAATGATAAGTAGAGATTGAACAGTATAGTGCTTGAGAGTCTGGAAAGAAGACCATTAAGAGCAAAGCATATACAAACTGTTGAATTGTATAGGTGAAGTTATCCCTGATAAACTGGGGAACCCCTAAAATAGAATGGAGTAATAAAGTGATTTAGAGTAGATATGCATAGACAAATAGTTTCCTCAAAGAATATGAGGGTCCATTAATATAAAATAGATACTGAAACCCAATTAAACATTCAGGAGAAACATCTTTACCTGGAGAGTGGTTGAGGTGAATATTAAGCTTGCACAGAAAAACCATTGTATGCTACAATAAAGTCTCAGCACATCCATTACTTTTCTCTTTCTTTTCAGGCAAACTCAATGTAAAAGATGATGAATTAGAATCCATGCTACGTGAAGCCACTGGTCCAATTAACTTCACCATGTTTTTAAATCTATTTGGAGCGAAGTTACATGGTATGTCTCTACCACTTCTCCGTTTTCATTTTCTGCTCAGTAACTTTGCCAAACTCTGATTTTTTTTTTAAATACAGGTTCTGATCCTGAAGAAGTGTTGGTAAATGCATTTAAATTGTTTGATCCTGATGCCAAAGGACACATCAGCAAAGATGAGTATGTGCTTCTTGTACTTTCCTGGTGTTTTGCTGGTGCTTATCTTGAAGTTTTAGCAGTGTCTTGGTGTTACAGTAGTGTCCTGTACAACTTCTGATGCTTCATTTGGTTTTCTGTCATTTGCAGACTGAGACATATGCTCATGACACAAGCTGACAAATTCACTGCTGCAGAGGTTTGTATAAGAACTGAATTTTGCACCTTTCTTTGACAAGTGCAAATTTGTTTGTGCACTTCCAACCTGAAGCAGGACTATACATGCTGACATGTAATGTAACACATGTTCAAGAGAGTCTCTCGACATTCCAACTCCAAAAGGGAATCCATTCTACACTTTGAGCATCTTCTTAAAAATAAATTTCTATAACAGAAATAGCCTTCAGTAATTAAAAAGTGATGCATTGTTCTTTTTATAAATTTATTTTTATAAACTGTCACTGGGTCAAAATCCTGGAACTCCCTCCCTACCCGTACTGTGGGTGTACCTACATCACAGGGACTGCAAGCAGTTCAAAAGGCAGCTCGCAACCACCTTATCAAGGGCAATTAGGGATGGGCAATAAATGCTGGCCTATCCAGCGATGCCCAGAGCCCATGAATAAAAAAAAAACAGAGATGGTAATTACATCAACAACTGTGGTATAGATAAAGCAAACTCAATGTTAATAATTACTTACACTTTATGTATATAGTACATGCACATTAAATAGCACCTACTGTCGGAAATTAGTAATTACTTTACACTTTAATGTGCATTCAAGTACTATATACATATAAATAGTATCTCCTGTAATCAATCTACACAAAAACCTATCACTTCTCTTCAATATATTTGACCAGATGTCTGTGAGAATCCAGGTTTGGGTCTGGATTGTTTACAATCATGTTATGGGCACAGGCAAAACACTGCAAGTTACAATTTTGATGTGTTTAACTGTGATTAACAACATTTCTCCTCTTTTCCCTTTTCCCACATGCTGTAGGCCGACCAGATGTTTCAGTCCTCTCCCATTGATCCAGCAGGCAACTTGGATTACAAATCTCTCTGCTACATCATCACACACGGCGAAGAAAAGGAAGAGTGAATGGAACCTATGCTAGTTACCCAGGCTACTCAGATCTTTGCATTTCTCCTTAGTATCAAGTTGCATCAACAGTAAATAAAACCACATTGTAAATAGATAATGCTTCTTGCGGTTTCTGCTAACCCCAACCCCCTGACCTCAGTGCAAATACAGTTTAATGACCTGTTTGTATTGTGTATATATATTGTAATTCAAAGGTATAATGGTGCTAAAAATATGAATTATTCAAATGATTTAAACCAAACGTTATAAATAACACAGGTGTGGGTTCTTGATGCTTAAAAAATGAAGTACCAGATAAATTACTACAACCAAGCAATTAGAACTAAAAGGAATGGAATGTAGATTAAAGAATGGGTTAAACATTGAAACACAGTGGGAGGTGACTGACAAATTACTTGGGTACATTTAAGTGTAATATGTAATTTTCATGATAACCGAGTTGTCACTGAGCTGGTCCTCACACCCATGATTGGGTAGATAAGGAGGAAACTCTCTATTGAAGTTCAAACCAATGGTGGAAGTGGTTGGGGGAATCCGTAGAGTTTATATTACGCACGTGAGGACACTCATTTACTGTCAAGATTATAAATGGGTTTGGGTCTCAAGTGAAGCTCTGAGATGAGTTTGAAACTTCCAAAAAGGTTCTGATTTTATGCTGTCCCATAGCAAAAAGGGGCCACCTCATATCACAGAATTTCAATTCACTGAAACATGTTCCTGATGCTTCCACTCCCATTGCTAGTGAGAAGTGCCTAGGAGCACCACACGAAGCCAAGGTGGAATTTTGGAGTTGAGAAGCTGCTGGCTTTTCCTGAATGAGATGGTGGAATGGGGATGGACCAGCTGGCAAAATACAATCAGACCTCTTTTTCCTTCTCCAAACAGACACTGTGTGGTTGCAGCATTGTGTGGGTGCCCCTCTA
Organism: Carcharodon carcharias; assembly: GCF_017639515.1. Classification (NCBI taxonomy): domain Eukaryota; kingdom Metazoa; phylum Chordata; class Chondrichthyes; order Lamniformes; family Lamnidae; genus Carcharodon; species Carcharodon carcharias. The sequence continues at coordinate 18,961,364 of NC_054467.1, read as the reverse complement.
AAATGGCAGGTGCCTCCTCATATAAAGATTTTTGATTGTCCCAATAGTTTTGCGCACATCACCAGCCCTTAATACTGACTGGTAGCTTGGGTAGTGCTGAACCCAACTAGCACATTGAAGGGCTCAGGTCTCTGTGCTTCACAATATGGAGAGTAAGAACCCACCATCACTAGGGATATGCAATGCATTTGACACAATTACTATGTAAATCTAACTATTAAGGTAGATTTAGTTGGAAAGTTAGTATTTACTCTTGTTTTTTAATTCATTCGTGGGATATGGGCATTGCAGGTAAAGGCAGCATTTGTTGCCCTGTGTTAATTACCTTTGAGAAGATGCTGATGAGGCTTCTTGAATCACTGTAGCACATGTGGTGAATGTTAATCCCACAATGCTGTTAGAGAGGGAATTCCAGGATCTTGACCTAGCTACCATGAGGGAATATATGCTCAAGTCAGTATGATGTGTGACTTGGAGGGGAATTTGGAGGTGAATATTTTCCCATTTGATGCTATTATCCTTCTAGATGATGGACATTGTACCTTTGGGAGGCGCTGTCGAAGAAGTTTTGGTGAATTGCTGCAGTGCATCCTATAAATAGGAAATGCCCCTGCAGTCACGATGCCCTGGTGATGGAGGGAATGAATGTTAAAGGTTATGGGTGGGCTGATATTCAAGCAGGCTGCTCTCTCTTGGATGGCATCGAGCTTTTAAGTGTTATTGCAGTTGTATCCATGCAGACAAGTGGAGAGTATTTCTTTGCTCATGCATGCCCACCTGTGTCTATTTGAGCATGTGAATATTAATGTGATTGGTGAGCTAGAATCTAATAAGTCAAAAAAATGACTTTATTGGCATTTTACACAACCTCAGGAGGTTCCAAAATGCTTCCGAGCCAACAGTTTTTTTGAAGTGTAGTAACTCTTGTGGTGTAGGGGATGCAGCAGCCAATTTACTCACAGCAAGGTCCCACAAACAGCAATGAGACAACTGACCCACCTATTTCCATTATATATAAAAAAAATAAAAAAAAACCCACTAGAGCTATACCTTGAGTGCCCTACCATCCATTCTTAATTAGCACATTCGTTTAGATAATATCACCAACTTTAATTTTAACACCTATGTGTTCTATTGTACTATTGTCGTTGACATCTTTTGATGATCTGCTTCTATCACTGCTTGTTTGTCCCTACAACCACACACCCCCATCCCCCCCTCCACCTCTCTGTCTCTCTATCTCTCCGCCCCCCACACACACACCTTAAACCAGCTTATATTTCAACTCTTTCTTGGACTCGAACGCAAGTTCTGTCGAAGGGTCATGAGGACTCGAAACGTCAACTCTTTTCTTCTCCACCGATGCTGCCAGACCTGCTGAGTTTTTCCAGGTAATTCTGTTTTTGTTTTGGATTTCCAGCATCCGCAGTTTTTTTGTTTTTATGACCAGATTATCTGTTTTCGTTTTGCTGGTTGAGGGATGAACGTCCCTCCTCTCCTCCAAGTATTGCTTTGGGATCATTTACATCCACCTGAGAGGGAAGGCAGTGCCTTAGTTTAACATCTCATCCTGAAAAGTGTACCTCCCAACAGTGCAGCAGTCCCTTAGCACTGCACTGTTTTCAGCCTGGATTATATGCTCAAGTCTCTGAAGTGGGACTTTAACCCACAATTTACTGACTGACAGGGCAGAATGCTATCATTGGGCCCAAATTACACCAGAAATTGGTTTTAAGTGGTGGCTGACAGTGACATAATCCTATTCCATAATATTAACTATAATTATCTGCAATTTTCCTCAAATACACTTCTCTTCATGATGAAATCTAGACAGCTATCTTGGGGAAACTGAATTAACGTACACATAGTTAAACTAACTAAAGTATTGAAAAGCCCTGCATTACTGGCTGTAGCTATTGATGCATTTAATTAAGTTACTGATTGCCAATTTTCTTTACTTTTCCTTCCCTGGAGATTTTGAATCCTCCTGATATATGGTTCTTAGTTTTCCTTTGATATCTTATTCAAATGGTCAAGGTTATTAAGTGAGGTTAATAATGAATGGCAGTAGGTTATGTGACCACAGGGCAACACAGGCAATCTTAATCCTGTCTTCACTGGGTGTCCACTGTAACTCTTTCGAGTACAAACATGTTTCCATCTGTTCCTATTCAGATGAAGTTACATTGTTTCATAGTTTGCCATTGTGAGATTTGAACTCTTGATCTTGGGGTTACAAGCCCAGTACCATAACCACTACTGTACTTCCAGCAGTAATTGCTGGTGATTAATCAGGAGTGAGAAACCTGCTAATTTGAGTGTCTTAATCAAGGCCCTGGTCAATTAGTTCAGCATGCACGCTGAAGATTGAATCATTGGGCGGAAGTTTCCCACCCCACCCATGGCAGGTTTTGTGATGGGCAGGAGCAGAGAATCCAGCAGCAGGCAAAAATTCAGAAACCCACTGGTGTAAAAATAACTTGTGATTCTCCCAATGGCCGATTAACGGTGGGCTGGATATCCTGCTGAGCAGTGGGGTGAATGGTATTTGCATTCATTACCATCTCATGAATGCTCATTAAACTAGCTTCTCACTGGTATCATATGCCGCCTCCCAATCTTGTGTCACGCCAGTCGGAAAACACATCGGTCTGAATCGCGTTTCCAAAAGGGGGAGGGGGTGTGCACACGTCAGACCTCACTTTGTTCGGGACTTCAAGGCAAATGCAACACAACTAGCCTACCTTCCTCAGCGCTGCGCTAGTCTCATTGCGATGCCAATGGAACACCACACTGCTGGGGCTGGAGGGTTGCTCTCCTCCCATTGCTTACTACCATAGTCACAAGAACACCACTGTGCAGTGTTACTCAGGCAAGGCTCAGCTTTCAGACACGGACCAATATTGCGACCGGAGGGGGAAGGTTTGGGGTAGCCTGCTCCCAGTGGGTGCTACCATTGTCCAGAAGGACAGCACTGTGCAGCCGTACTCAGGACAGGGCTGAGCACTCAGGAACCAGCATTTTGACTGGGGAAGGGGTTTGGGGTTGTGTGGAATGGTGATTTAGAAATGTTTTGTAATGATCTTCCAGATATTTAATGAATAAAGCATATTTTTCCACAAAAAAAATCTGTTGTTACTCACATCTAAAAAAATTCTCCTTTTGGGTTTTTCCCAACCTGTGCCCATCACCTTCCCCCACAACCCCAACCCTAACCCCCCATCTACCCCCCCACCACCCCCCACCACCACCACCAGTGTGAGGGCAAATCGCTACTATCAGGCCTGAGTAGAGCTATGCTTGGTATCTGCCCACACAAAGACTGAACTTTCCTGAAGTTTCCTCAATGGTTACCATATCAGGACTTGTCCCCTGACCTTGCTGTGCCTTTCTGCATCGGAGGTCATTTCAAAGTAGTAGTGCAGAAACACCACCTTGATCTACTGAAGTTATTGCTCAGTTTTAATTCAAAAGTGGGAGAAATTCTGAACAGGAGGATTCTGAGTCTGTGAGGGAGGAGCACATTGCTGCACTAAGGGGCCCTTTCTGTGAGCGCCCTCTAACTTGTTGGTGCTGCAAGAGTAAACTGGAGTCTTACTCCACAGAAAAGAGGAAGTTCTTCTAGCATAGAAAGTCATTGGAAGCCAATGCATTTATCAACGCTGTAAGAGGGATACTCGATTCAATAGCTTCACATCACATTTGCAACTTATCAGCACTAGCACATCTGAATGTATCATTTGGGAATGCAGGCAATTGGGGAGGAGGCACAAGTGCAGCATATATGGCATTCCATTAATGGAGGCCAGTCAGGTGTTCTTCAGAACTGGCATTCCTACTGGGCCAAAGGGCATCCAGTAACTAATCATCAGCAACTTATTGTTAATTGGAAAGCCAGGTCAGAGATTGGAGCACTGAGTCATGTTAGGTAGCATTTGTCATTTCAACCTTCTCATACCAACCAGGGATTCAAATGTTATGTTCCTGGAATGCCATCATGGTCATGTCAATGTGGGTGGTAGTGCCTCAAAGACAAGGCAGCAGCTGTGATAATGCAAGTAGAACTGAAACCAGTGGAGACCTTTGCAGTTCCTTGTGGTTGTAGATTGTGAGCTTCACGATCCTCATTAATGTCTGCAATGTTGTATTTCAAAGAGAAGGTCAAAGCAGAAATGGATCCAGGGCTTGATGCTGCCTTTCTGAGGGTCCTAATGCAATGGAGTAGACAAAGGGAGGAGAGGCGATGCAGAGTGCAGCTCTACAAAGAGGTCCCGTCTAATGTCCCGGGTCAAGGGGAACCAGTGCAAGGACAAGAGAATCTGGAGGAGAGATCCAAACAACAGAGGTGAATTTCCAGACCAAGGTATACTGAAGAAAATTCTCCTATTTGCAAATGGGTGAGAGACAATCCCGGGCATGTCTGCACTTGTCCCAAGCTCTGGTAGATCACATATACCAGATTCTTTGTGAAGATCTGATACCACATGGAGTCAGAAGGTAGCCCCTGCCAGTGGCGTTAAAGGTGACTGCCGCACTCAATTTCTTTGCCTGTGGGTCATTCCAGGGATCAACAGGGTACCTTTGTGGCATCTGTCAGCCCATAACACAGAGCTGTGTAAAGGAGATCACAGATGCTCTTTACAGGGAGGCACATCAGCACGTGAGGATTTCCTTGGACGAAGATAGTCAGACTGTGAGATTCACTGGCTTCGCTGCTATCTCAGGCTTCCCAAGAGTGCAGGATGCAATGGAATGTCCCCATGTAGCTTTAAGCAGCTCCTAATGTTTATAAACCTCAAAGGTTACCATTCCATCAATGTTCAACTAGTGTGTGATCACCGAAAGCACATCCTGCACATTTGTGCATGGTACGCTGGGAGTTGCCATGACTCCTACATCTTGAGTCATTCCCAGGTGCCTGAGGTTTTTGAAGGCCCTGAACATCTACAGAGATGGCTGCTTGGGGATGATGGGTATGAAATGCTGGCTGATGACACCAGTGCGTTGCCCTCAGAGTCATTCCAAGGAGAGGTACAGGTACCGAGGAGCAGCTCACAGCTCCACATGATCCCTTACAGAGCAGATCAGAGGGATTCTGAAGATGCACTTCAGATGTCTGGATGGCTCAGGTGGCTCACTACAATGCACTCCCGACAGGGTTTCCGGCAGCATCACAGTGTGCTGCACACTTCACAATCTGGCATTGCAAAGAGGTGATCCCTTGCCAGAGGGTAAAATGGAGGAGAATGAGAGCTCATCAGAAGATGGAGATCTGGAAGTCCAAGAACCTCGAGAGGATGTTGAGGGTCAGTTTGAACGTGATGATGCCACGGAGGAAGCAAGACATGGAAGATGTGCTAGTGACACTTTATTCGTTGACAGGTTCCAGGAGGAGTAAAGTTAAGGGAGGGCAGATGGCATTTCCTTTCATCTCAGCGGGTGTCCAACTATTCCAGTATTTACACTCGAACCTTCTGGCCTCATGATTCACCAGGTCATGACCTCTGCAAAGGTCTGCCCTGCCCTGTGTATGCGCTTGCTCTGGGGAATTAGAGTCCACTCAACAACGAGAGCGATGCGGGAACTGACTTGAAGATGTTGCCACCAGATAGTTATGAAATGAAAGTGACCAGTGAGTTGAGGGCATGGCTGGGGACCTCCTCTTCCTCCGGTCCATCTCTTGTCTTTTGCCACTACCACTGAGGGGACACAACTGCCTCTAGTAACTCAAGGCTGATGAACAGGCCTCACACCATGGTCTTCCATGAGGAAGAAGGTTTAGAAGCGCAGACATCACACACTTCCAATAAACATTGTAACACAGCTCTCTGACATCACAGACAGATGCGGAGACTGACTTCAGTGGGGTTGACATCACGTGAATGTTAATCTCGCAGAGGGCGACTATCACTGAATAGGGGATGGACAAACCTCAAAATAAGAGGATCCGACTGAACAAAATCCCAATGCCTTCAGTTGACCAAGCCATTCACATAAACATCAAATGTATCTACAAAATTTCAATATTTTCAAAGCAGCAGCACACCCAAAGGTGAATTCAAATTTTCTTAATTTTCCTAACCAACCACTTTGCCTGGGTACAGCCCCAATATCTACAGCAGAGGTGGAGGCAGCCTGCTGACTGCTATGTCCTGATGCCTGTGATGACCTGGGTGGATGTTCTCTGGTGCCCCAAGACCTGGAGCTCCCTGGCCTGATAAGGGTGCCCTGCTCAGGGGCAGATGCACCCTCAGTGGCCTGAGAAGTTGGAGTGGATGGGGTCACAGGCAGAGAGGACCCTGAACGGCTGCACATCCTTGGATTGTCCTGAGAGGAGGCTCCCCGGGGTGTCCGGCAGATGCTCATCTGCCCTGTGGATGCCCGAGGTTCCCACTCCGACTCCTTAAGGACTTGCTGCTCCTGGAGGGAGGTCAAGGTGCCTCATCCCCCTGTCACCTACATCTTGATGGTGCCCACCAGGGTGTGTTTCCATGGAGTCCAGGGCCAAGTGCAAATCCAGCAACACCTGCTTGCCCAAGGTCTCCATGGTGGTTGCCAACCTTCCCTCGGTGACCATAAGGCACTAGCACGTTGGAGCCATGACATCAGACCGAATGTGGACGGACTCCCCCATTGTTCATTCTAGTCTGCTGAATGACTGCCGAATCTCTGCCTGTCCTTGCGCTTCCAGCATTGAGTTGGCGGCCACTTGCAGAGGCTCATCATCTGACTTGGACTGAGCAGATGGCTGGTCTCCAGAAGACCTCCAAGTGCCAGAGACTTTGGCTGTCCCTGCCCCCGATTGCCGTGGGGATGTGTCAATGAGCTGTTCCCCAGCAAGTGGCCCCGAGCCTAATCTAGAGCTGCGCCCCACAGAGGTGTGAGCCTCCGTGCTGGTGGAGGGACCGGGTGAGACAGCAGTGGCTGTCCTTCCTCAGCTTCCTCTTTGGACATGGTCTGGGAGCTGGGCCTTATGGTGGGCACCCTTGTGGGCCTTGACCTGCTGGTGCCTATAAGATAGAGAATCGAGTTTCAGTTGATGAGCATGAGGAAGATAAAACTGCGTGTCATTCACTGTGATTGTCAGGATGTGATGAGCCGATGGAGGTGTGATCCGTACCAGGCTGCTGGGACAGTCTAATCTCCCCTTCCCCACGGGAGCGACCCCCTGTCCTCTCCAGTGACCTCGGTGGCATCCTCCTCAAATTCGGTGAAGGGTACAATGCCGGCTGTGCCTCCCCGGTCTGCGATCTTTCCCTCCTGAGGTGGGCAAGATTACCCCAAATGAAGAGGAAAGAAAGGCATGTGAAGTGAAGGGATGGAGCAGAGGTTGGGTGAGATGCACAACCCCCCCCCCCCTGTGTGTGGTGAGCTCTCCCCAGAAGGGGCTGAGGATGGAGCGTGAGCAACACGAAAGATGGGATGGTGGCGATGTGAAAGTTTATGTGAGATAATCAAAGGTGATATGTGACCCCCACTAATGGTTGTGTTAGACCCCTGAAGAGAGTAGCCATTTGGAGGGTTTAACGTGGCAGAGCAGATGAGATCATTCGTCCACTTCCCGCACTGGAAGGTGTTACGAGCGTGGTTGTCAACCACGCCGATGTCACCTCCAATGGCCAGAGAGGTGAGGCTGGTGTGCTTCTTGGACCCATCCCTGGGCTACAGGACATCCCTGCGCACCTGTACTCCTCCGATAAAGGCCTCGAGGGCCTGGTGGGTGAGGCGGGGTGCTGCCTTCTTCATAAGACTTGTTCTCCTGGCTTGATGACATCTCTGTGCGTGTCCTGGAGACAAGTGAGCTAGAGAGAGTGAAATTTGTTGGCTCTAGTGGTGTTTAAATATGGCGCCCGGACCCCCGACCCCCCAGGGAGTGATGGGGTGGACGACTCAACACCTGACCCGTCAGGCGATTCGGAGAAATGCTCGCGTGTGCATAATTAATGAGTTTCCAAGCGCAAAATCAGGCACAATTTCCCACCATTCCAAGCAGCGAGATACATGCTGTGAAACCTGTCCGCCACCACATTTAGTTTCACAGACAGAAAATTGCGCCCATTGACTCCCTAGTCTTTCTGGCTCAGTTATTCACTGAAGAACCTTGCTAAAGCAATAGCGCTTAAACCAATAACTAGTGTCAATGCTGTTCCCACACTGATTGACACATTAGCTCCTTCAAATCTGCTCCCTGGGTGACAACATCAACATTTGAAAATTTAACAATATTCAAAAAAAACACAACTGTGGAAATAAAATGCAAATGGGGCAAGAATCTTAACTGTTAGATTTCTAACAGTGTTACTGACTATGAAACTCTCTAGAGGAATTAGAAGTTGACACAGAAAACTCAAACTATCTCCTTGATATCTGCTGTACGTTTTGCCATTTTGTCAAATACAGAATAGATGTGGTTATAATCAGTTCCTAAACAGACCACTCAGTAAACTCTGAGAGGCATTCATGCCTGTTACTTAGCCCCTCCGATGCTTAAAGTGCTTTATATCATCATAAAGGCATTATACCTTTATTTGTCCATGTTTGTGAATTTGGTGTGAAAAATTGGCAACTGATAACTAATTTTTTTTTGTTATTCATTCACAGGATGTGGCCTTCGCTGGCTGGACCAGCATTTATTGCCCATCCCTAGTTGCCTTGAGAAGGTGGTGGTGAGCTACCTTCTTGAACCGCTGCAGTCCATGTTGTGTAGGTACACCCAAGTGCTGTTTGGGAGGGAGTTCCAGGATTTTGACCCAGCGACAGTGAAGGAACAATGAAATATTTCCGAATCAGGATGGTGAGTGGAGAGGTGCTTCCAGGTGGTGGTGTTCTCATGTATCTGCTGCCCCTTGTGCTTCTAGATGGTAGTGGTCGTGGATTTGGAAAGTGCTGTTTGAGGAGCTTTGGTGAATTCCTGCAGTGCAACTTGTAGATGGTACACACTGCTGCTACTGTGCGTTGGTGGTGGAGGGAGAGAATGTTTGTGGATGTGGTGCATCAATATTATTCCTGGATAGTACAATAATTTTAAATGGATGTGTCTTAATTTATTTTCTCCAAGATGATTGACTGGATTTTGTCATTAATAGAAATTCATATAATGGACACTGTCGCTTTTTATATTTAATGAAAGAAGAGTGATATTGGACTCAAAATATTAAATCTGTTTCTCTCTCTACAGATGCTGCCAGACTGGCTGAGTTTTTCCCAGCACTTTCTGTTATTAGTTCTGATTATGTTGAATGAAATGGGATAGGACTCTGTCTCTGCCCAGTTACCACTTCAATCCAATTTCTTGTGTGAAATAATTACGCACAAAAACACATTCCCACAAGTGCAGCTGTTGTACAGTTTGCCTTTGACACTGCTGACCTGCAGATTTTTAATTCAAATAAAATTTGCCGATCAATGACCACTAGATGGTGACAGTCAACCAGCTCATCGCGTTAACTCATTCCAGTTTTAAAGAGGAAATAAACCGTGTCTGTTAATGTTCATCATGAATTTCACCTCATGTGTCCAGTTGTCCTTGACGCCTGATCATCCCACAAAACATCAGCTATCCCCCAATAAAGGCAATAAGGAAAGGAAAGGAAAATCTGAGAAAAGTGAATGACAGAAATAAAATTCAGAGGATAGGCAGAGTGTGAAAATAAAGAATGAAAGGTAAAGCAAAAGGAAAATATCGTGGAGGAATGATAATGAAATCAAAGTGACCTACATGGTGTTCTAACATGCCGCTTTGCTGTTTTCCAATGAAGAAATACTAATTCTCACCCAGTACTTACTGAGAAAAATGTCTAGATACGCCAATGTGTAACAGAAGCATCAGTCACCTCAGCACCAGGACCAGGGTGTTAGGTGCCAAAGGCGAACCTTCAGCCTTGCACCTTCCCACCCCCAACCCCCACAATTAACATTTGAAAATGAATATTGTGCATTAATATGAATAACAATTTATAATTACAGATTTATTTTACATGGAAAAGGAGAATATTATGATACTGATTGTACACTCTCATTGTTCTACTCTTTTCGCAGGATATGTACTAGAAGAAATGTACATTACAATCTGTAATAGGGCTCACATATTGTAGTACTATGTGTTCCTGGAGCTCTCTGCCTTTAAGAGGCTCCTCAAAACCTGCCTCTTTCAACAAACTTTCAGTCACCCGTCCTCAAATCTATTTCTGTGACTTTTAATCTTATAACAACTTCTTGATTTATTTTGTGGGGGTGGAGAAGGGGAGGAGGTAAGGGTTAGGTTCACCATGGCCAAAATTTTATGTTTGGCGGGCGGGAGGAGCAGGTGCGGACATGAGTGGGTCGCCGCCCACGATCGAGGCTGTGCCGCCATTTTGTGCGGGTGGGCCAATTAAGGTCCACCCAGCTCACTTCCAACTCCCGTGGAGACCGGGAGTGTGAAATTTGCAGCGGGCGTGTACAGACCGTTGAGTCCAATGGCGACCAGGCAGTCTGTTTAAAAGAAGGCCCGGCAGCCTCCTGTAGGCTGTTCACTATGACCAGCTGGAGATCCAACTTCAGGGGGTCAGCTCAGCAGGTCAATGTGGAGGGAAGGGCAGAGAAGCAGGGCAGGCTGCAGGGTCTGTCCCAGGAGCAGGGCAGGCTGCAGGGTCTGTCCCAGTAGCAGGGCAGGCTGCAGGGTCTGTCCCAGGAGCAGGGCCAGGCTGCAGGGTCTGCCTCAGGAGCAGGGCCAGGCTGCAGGGTCTGTCCCAGGAGCAGGGCAGGCTGCAGGGTCTGTCCCAGGAGCAGGGCAGGCTGCAGGGTCTGTCCCAGGAGCAGGCCAGGCTGCAGGGTCTGCCCCAGGAGCAGGGCCAGGCTGCAGGGTCTGTCCCAGGAGCAGGCCAGGCTGCAGGGTCTGTCCCAGGAGCAGGGCAGGCTGCAGGGTCTGTCCCAGGAGCAGGGCCAGGCTGCAGGGTCTGCCCCAGGAGCAGGGCCAGGCTGCAGGGTCTGCCCCAGGAGCAGGGCCAGGCTGCAGGGTCTGTCACAGGAGCAGGCCAGGCCGCAGGGTCTGCCCCAGGAACAGTGCAGGCTGCAGGGTCTGTCACAGGGGCAGGGCAGGCTGCAGGGTCTGTCACAGGAGCAGGGCCAGGCTGCAGGGTCTGTCACAGGAGCAGGGCAGGCTGCAGGGTCTGTCACAGGGGCAGGGCAGGCTGCAGGGTCTGTCACAGAGGCAGGGCAGGCTGCAGGCTAGGCCAGTGGGGGGGCCAATGTGCCCCTCATTTTTCTGATGATTGTCTTGCTGCCCTCCTCGAGGAGGTGGCAGCACGGCGGGAGGTGCTGGTTCCCCAGGATGGGAGGAGGAGGCCCCCCCTACATGATGAAACGTGCCTGGGAGGAGGTGGTGGAGGTGGTGAGCTCCTGTGACGTGGTGCGGTGCACCTGGGTCCAGTGTCGTAAGTGATTCAATGTTTTGTTGCATTCTGGAAGGGTGAGTACCATGTTGGTGTTGGGTATTTAACCCAGCAGGTAGCCTTAGCCTTTGAGGACACCCCCCCACCCCCCAAGTCTTACTGTTGTGACTACATTGAATCATGTTGGGCATTTCTTGTACGCTGGGTGGGCAGGCAGATAGTGACCATGCTTACATCAGCCTGTGTGGTTCATGAGGAGATGGGTTCTCCCCCACACCATGTGTTGCTCTTAGTCGCACATGACTAGTCTGACGGCAACCTGCAGGAGATGCAGCTAGGCACATACTCAAAACTCCAACACATGTCCTATTCACGGTGATGAGATTGTGGAAGGGGAGCCTCAAGGTCTCGTGGCCAAGAGCCATCTGCTGCCCTTGACTCTGCACCCAGCTGCGCCTCCTTGCAATGGGAGCTAAGACCATGTGTTTCTTAAAGTGATGGAGGCAGAATGTGTCCAAGGCGGCTGTTGGGGGAGGGGAGGGGGCGGGGGTTGGGAGCAGTCATAATATATTTTTGTGACTGATCAGCAGTAGCGTGGACAGGAGGCACTGGAGGCCTGATATGGGCCATTGTGGTTGGTGTGCGGCGTGCATGTGCAGAGTACATGTGCGATTAGCCGCAATGAATAGTCTTCTCTGTTTTCGAGGAGAAAAATGCTCACACTGCCTCTGAGTGTTTGTGGACCGGAGGTGGCCAGGCCCAGCTGATGATTTGAGCTGTTCTGAGCAGGAGACCCTGGAGCTTGAGAGGCGCCATGTGCCCAGGTCCACAGGTGTCGATGAGGCTGGGGTGGAGCAGCCAGGTATTTGAAGCCCACAGTCCCACTTGCTCTGTCTTCCCACCATCCAAAGCACTGATGATTGTTTGAATTGTTATTGTAGCAACATTGCTCATTCACAGACTGATAGAGTCAGACGTGTGGGTCATTGACAAAGGTCCCTCGGCCCTTCGAAGATGCGTGTGTCAAGCACCTTCCAAAGTCGCCTTGTCCCATTTCTGACCAATATCCCCATGGCCTTGTATGCCATGGCATCACAACTGCACATCCTAATACTTATTACATGTTAGGAGGGTTTCTGTGTCCACCACCCTTTCAGCCAGTGCGTCCCACATTACTGTGTGCAAAAGTTCCTCATCATCTCACCTGTCAACCTCATGCCCCTTACCTTAAATCAGTGCCACCATGTTCCTCAACCCTCCGCCAAGGGGAAAAGTTCCTTTCTGTCGACCCTATCTATGCCCCTCATAATGTTATAAAGCTTAATAATGTCACCCCTCACTCTCCTCTGCTCCAGGGGAAATATCCCCAGTCTATGCTATGTGTCCTCATAACTCCAACTCTCCAGCCCAGCATGCATCCTGGTCAGTGACCTCTGCATTCTCTCCACTCCAATCACATCCCTCCCATGAAGCGCTGCTCACAACTGCACGCAGAGGTATAGCTGTGGCCCCGGCAGCGTTTTCTGCACTTGCAACATGACCTCCCTGTTCCTACATTCTATTCCTCAGCTAATAAAGGCAAGTATGGCATTTACCTTCATAAACGCCTTATGTACCTGTCCTGCTACCTTAATGGGCCTGTTGACATGCCCAGGAATGTCCCTCAGATCCTCCTTACTTTCCATGGTCTTACCATTCCTCGTGTATTCCCGTACCTTGTTTCTCCTGCCCAAGTGCATCATCTAACATTTATCCACATAACATTCCATTTGGGATTCCTTAGGCCATCTGACCAGCCTGTCTGTATCCGCCTGTAATGTTTGGACCTCCTCCTGACTATTTTCCACCCCGCCAATGTTCATCTTCTTAGGTTCTGGAAGGTTGAGTGCATAATGGGGGAAAGGGATGAAGTGTGTCACTGTGTGGACGCCAGCTGATCCACTGTCCTTATTGTTATTTTCAGCATCATCAGAGGGTGGCGACCAGGATTGATTGCAGATGCCCCGTCTCACACCCGAGGACTCTGAACTGTCACCTGCGTCACACCATTTCTGCCAGGCAGGCACCAACGCAGATACTAGCACATCAGTGGGAAGTGCAACATCGACAAGTGTCCCGGGGCACAGTGAAGAGGGCACTTCACAATTGCTGGAGGAGCTGGCAGAGAATGCCAATGGCGCCAGCAGCCGGAGGACTGCAGGGGATGATGTGCCTCTGGAGTCGCTCGCGATGCAGCAGCTGCAGGAAATGCGGCCGGGTATGCGGGAGCATCTGGGAGTGTTGCATGAGACTGTGCTTCACTTGGTGTCTGTGGTGGAGGAGTCCATGCGGAGTATCAGTGATGTAATGGAACTCATGGCAGAGTGTCATGCTTCCTCCATGGTTAGAGTGGAGACCCTCGTGGAGAGGGGCTTCCAGGAGAACAAGCAGCTTCTCCTGGGGTTACGCTCGGACCTGCAAGCCCTCACAGCACCGGTGGCCACAGCTGGTCAGTGCCAATGTGGGAGATGGTGTGGGCTTCAAGCTTCCCAGCTTGTTGCCCATCCATCGACGGTGAGCAGGGAAGTCTGGGACGACCTCATGTTGGCGGAGCAGCTGCCTGTCGTCTCTACGGGCTCCTCTCATGGCCCTCCAGATGAGGGCAACAGCTGCTCCTCCCCTCTCCCAATGACCGTTTCATCCAGTCAGGCTGTGATGACTGGGGAGATGCCAGCTGTGGAACTGGCAGATCCCTCCCAGGCGGGGCCAGCACAGACTCCACGGGCCAGAGGACAACCGCCAAGGTCATCGAGACCAACAGGACAGCAGAGTCAGCAGGCTGTCTCAGAAGTTACTCCAAGCAATAGGGCAGCACCTAGACGTAGCACCCGTAAACGTAAGCATAATGAACCTTAGGCACACCACAGGTTTCTCACTTGTACTTTTGTGTTGGCCCTAGCTTAGGGAATTATTATTTCTTGATGTTGTAAAAATATTTTGCTTTCATTTTGTTTGACCGTATGATGGATAAAATTAAATCCAGATGTGTTACCATGGCTGAGGGTGGCTCCTTTGTGCTGCATTTTTATGTTTTACATACATGTCATGACTGTTTGAGTAGACATTGAAGTTCATGTCCAAAGCCCTTAGTTGCAGCTGATGAAGTGGCAGATTTAGCACTTAAGTGCTGAGTATGGAAGTGCCAGGCAAGGTTGGTCCTCCTGATCCATTTGTGTGGAGCTAGCTGAAGGTTTGTTGGATTAAAGTCTCCTGGGTGTCCCTCCTTCCTTGGTGTTGTCCCGGGTCAGAGCTCAGCCCCTCATCTTTCCCCTGTGCTTCCTTATTCTTCGAATCAGTGCTGGACTCATAGTGTGCAGCCGCATCCACTGCGTCAACATCTTCATCATCCACTGCGTCCCCCCTTTCCAGTGCAAGATTGTGGAGAGTGCAGCATGCTACCACTATCACCGAGACACAATCTGGGAGGTACTGGAGTGCGCCCCCTGAGCGGTCCAGGCATCGGAAGTGCATCTGGAGAAGACCAATGGCTCTCTCCACCACAGCCCTTGTGGAGGTGTGACTCCTATTGTACCGCTGCTCAGCTTCTGTTCTTGGATGACGGAGGGGCATCATGAGCCACCTTCTGAGGGGATAGCCCTTGTCACCCAACAGCCATCCATCAAGATGGGCTGGAGCTCTGAAGAGCCCCGGCACCTGGGAGTGTCTGAGGATGTAGGCATCGTGGGAGCTACCTGGGTACCTTGCACAGACTTGTAGAATCAGCATCCTGTGATCACACACTATCTGCACGTTCATGGAGTAGAAGCATTTCTTGTTGACGAAGGCACCGGGCTTGATGCCTTGGTGCCTTGATGGGCACATGTGTACAGTCTATAGCACCCTGGACACGGGGGAAGCCAGCAATGGCTGTGAAGCCTCTGGCTCGCTGTGTCTGACTTGCCTGGTCCCAGCGGAAGTGGATGAAGGTCAATGCACACCTGAACAGAGCGACTGTAACCTGCTTGACACAAGTGTGGACAGCTGATTGGGAGACACCACAAAGATCACCAACTGAGCCCTGGAAGGAGCCAGAGGCATGGAAGTTGAGGGCAACTGTGACTTTCAGAACCGCTGGCATGGGATGTCCACCCACACAGTTTAGGAGAGATCTCACGGCCAATCATCTGACAGATGTAGTTGACTGTCTCTCTTGATAGTCGGAACCTCCTTCGGCACTGCACCTCAGCCAAATTGAGGTAGCTACTTCTCCGCCTGTATAGCCTGGCAGCAGGATAGTGGCGTCTTCTGCGGCCCCTTCCACCTTGGACTACCTCTTGTGCCTGTGCCTGTACTCCCAAAGGTGGGTCCCCTGGAGGCTGAGTGTGCACTCCTGGCCTCCTCCTTATTCTAGCCCTCCCTTCCTCCTCAGAGGAGCTGCCTCCAGTGGACATGTCAGAACCCCTACCCAGGCTAAGGGTAGGCCTCCAGAAAGCTGCAGGCCCGATAAAGATTCCTGACTGAAGAGTGCTGCTGAGCTGAAGGTTCAAAGTGCACAGGAAGCTGCTGGAATTCATTCTGAACTGCTACAGATCACACAGGTAAGTTTAAAAAACGTTCTGCAATAAATACTCATGGAGCGGATTGACAACCCCACTGAGCCCACTTATCCCGCCCGTGGATGAGTTTTATTAAAAAGTCGCTTACCCGCCTGCCCGAAAACCCGAAGATTGCACGGGCGCCTGAAAATCGGCATCGATTGCCGATTTAAGGGCCTTAACTAGCTCCTTAATTACACTTCATCGCACGCTCGCCCAACGAAATATCACGCTGATGTCGGGATGCTCGCCCGACGTCACCGCGCATCATTTTACGCACTGATGTGCGGGGCCCGCACATTACCCAGGAAATTCTGCCCCATGTTATTTAATCTGGTGGTAGAATCCTTCAGTAATTGTTTCACTAACTTGCCTTTTGAAGAGCTTGAAGAGTGTGGTCTTCATGTTATTTACCAGTCATCTTGAAGCTATTATATTAATTAAAAGAACAGGAATTTGGCGCCATGCCAAATATCATGAAGGGACTTCATTCCCTTCATTACAATATGTTGAATGTCTTCTATCTAGGAATGCCAATGTCGCTTTGAGTGAAACAGGTTTAACTGTTTGTCATTAATTTTGCTTTCTCTCAAATTCTGTAGTTCTTTCCATTTTGGTGAAAGGTAATCAAAGGGTACAACGCAACATCAGTACAGTAACTGGGTCATGTGAGTCATTAATTCAGGGCTATAAATGTGCAGCAACTTTTATGGGAGCAAATTGATCCAATTCGCAGCCAAGCAGGATATTTTCACAAGAAATATTATGCTTGAAAGCTCCTCAAATGAGCACGAAAAGTACTTTAGTACTTTGCTTCAGAGTTCTGCAGTTCATCAAATTTAATCCTTAAATGCTTTACTATTTATGTTTTCCTTTACAGTGTGTTGTAAAGATGTCTATCACAAGGTGGTGACAGGCTACCAGTGCACTACAACATTTTCTGGAGCAGTAAATTCAACAGTGTGTAATTTAAACAGTGTAATCATCCAAATAAAAAACCTTCTCAAAACATTTATTCTTATGATTTGGATCATGTCGGGAAGGCAGGCACTTATTACCCATCCTTGGTTTCCCGAAGATGGTGGTCCTTTGGAACTAGTGCAGTTTTGAGTGGTAGTGGTATGCCCACTATGACGTTAGAGGATTCTAGAATTCTGTCAAACAATAATGAAAAAAATGATATATGTCCATCAGGGTAGTGTGTGACTTGGAAGAGGCTTTCAGGTGATGGTATTCCCAGGGCATTGATGCTCTTGGCTTTCTTGATGGTGGGGAGAGAGTTGCTGTTGTGGTAACCTTGGTGAGTTGCAGCAGTCCATCCTGTACATTGTACATATGACAGATAAAGTGCAAATTGAGTCCAGTAGAAAGAGCACTAGTTAAGTGAACTGCTCTGCTCTGAATGGCTTTAAGCTTCTTGAGCATTGTGATTTGACTCATTCAGAGAGGTGGCGTGTTTTTTTTTAATCACACACTTGAATTGAGCCTTGTAGATGGTGTGGGTCCTCGAGGGGACAGAAGGTGAACCACTTAACACCTCTGCCCAGCTCTTGCAGCCACAATGTTCACTTGATTGGTTCCATTCATCTTCTGGCCAATGATGATTCCCATTGGTTGGGGATTCTCCAATGGTGGTGCTGTTGAAGCTCAAGGAGAGATAGCTGGGATTTCTCTTGGTCAAGATGATCATTACCTGGAACTTATGAGATGCAAGTGTTGCCTGCCACTTTTTAACACAGGACTGAATGTTATCCAGGCCCTGCCATAGCCTAGCATGGGCTACTTCTTTATCAACGGAGTTGTAATTGGAGACGAACACTGTGGAAACCCTCAGCAAACAACACACTACTTCTGACCTTAAGACGGATGAAGTAGTCAAAAACTTTTGCCTAAGGAATTCCTGCAGTGGTGTCCTGGGGCTGTGATGACCGGACTCCATCAGCCACATCCATCTTCCTTTGCATCAGATATGGCTCCAGCCAATGGATAACTTTCCCTTAGACCTCTATTGACTTCCATTTTGCCAGGGCTTTTTGGTGACACACTCAGTCAAATGCAGCCTAGATGTCAAGGGCAGTGACTCTCACCCCTCCATTGGCATTCAGTGCTTGCATCCATGTCATGAGGTTTGGATCTGAATGGCTCATATAACATAATTGGAGTCATCATGAGAAAAGGTAAAAGATATAAGGTTGCAAAGGCCCATTAATCAAATGTACAATGATAATGACACAATGTTTAAAAATGTTTTCGTCTGTTTTATTTGGGAAAAAAGGATCAGCCTATTTTTCTCCCCCTCGCTGGCCCAAACGCTAACAGTGACGGAGATGAAGTGTACAACAGCTGTTTTTAGGGCTCTGCCAGTGCGTGGTTCAAACTGGATAACAGGACTAACTTTAGGATCACTCACTCTCCAACATGTCTCTCCTTCTACAATGGAGACCAATTGACTTCTGCTTAGTGTGTCCTCACAGAGTTATGGCTGAGATTGGCAGCTCAAACCTCCAGCTTGGTGTTCCATGATGGAGGGGACATTGGTGCTCCAACATGTATCAGCACGACACTTGCTATTTTAAGTTCTGTCGAAGGGTCATGAGGACTCGAAACGTCAACTCTTTTCTTCTCCGCCGATGCTGCCAGACCTGCTGAGTTTTTCCAGGTAATTCTGTTTTTGTTCTTGCTATTTTAATGTTTACTTTCTTTGACTTACCACTTGTGCCATAAGAGCAACCATTTGTTGCTGCACTGCCATTGTTTAAAGACAACCAATGTAAATGTTCCAATGCTGTTAGTGGCATTATCTCACTCACTCACTCTTCCAGGACCACTTCATCCAATTAAGGGTCGTGGGGAGTCAGAGCCTATCCCCACAGGCAGGGTACATCACAGGGCACACACACTCAGGGACAATTTACCGTAGTCAATCCATCTAACCAGCACATCTTTGGACGGTAGGAGGGAAAGAGAGCACCCGGCAGAAACCCATGCAGCCACGGGGGGAAATGTGAAAACTTCACACAGATGGACGCCCGAGGTCAGGATCAAGCCTGGGTCCTTGGAGCTGTGAAGCAGCAGTGCCAATCACTCTGCCACCCTAGCAGCCTTATATATTATAGATTAAAGATTTTGACCAAGAATTTCCATTTTGGGTGCAATCAGCAATCCAGACATTAAACTGTGCTCAAAATTACATTTCTGAAGTGTTTTCCAAGTTGCAGCTCAAACTCACTTGCATTTTTCTGAAGACAAAACCTGCCATAACCCAGCACAATCAGACAGAATTTTAGAATGGAACTTTCTTAAAATATGTTTATGCATCAAAAAAAATCCTTGATATCTTTAAGAGTGGTAATCTATTATTAATACAGCTGAAAATGGGTTTATCACAAAAATAAACATTTTAATCAAAGTGTTCAGTCTACGACATGTGATTAACCCAATCTTAAAAAGTAAAAATGATTTTTTAAGAAACTATTCAAAATCATTTACTAGTTACATTGATGTACGGTGGCCAGTAGCTAAGTAAATTAAACAAAAATAACATTTAATTGTTTTTAAAATGTACACAGTAGTCTCCTTGTGCCTCAAAAAAGATTAATTTTAAGAACCTGCTTGAAGCCAAGCAAATGGATACAATTCATGGAAACTCACAAAGGTGATTAGAAAGGGTGTGAAGGCATTAGAGAGTACAGAAAAGATTCATGAGAATGGTTCTAGGGATGAGGAATTTCAGTTACGTAGGAGAAGTTGGGACTGTTTTCCAAGGAGAAGAAAAGGTTGAGAGGAGATTTGAAAGAGGTATTCAAAATCATGAGGGGTCTAGACAGAATAGATAGGGAGAAACTGTTCCCATTGGTGGCAGGATCGAGAACCAGAGGCACAGATCTAAGGTAATTGGCAAAAGAAGCAATGGCGACATGAGGAAAAGCTTTTTTACATAGCAAGTAGTTAGGATCTGGGGTGCACTGTCTGAGAGTATGATGGAGGCAGGTTCAAATGAGGCTTTCAAAAGGGATTGGGATCATTATCTGAAGAGGAAAAATGTGCAGGGCTATGGGGAAAAGACGAGGGAGCGGCTCCAAGTGAATTGCTTCCACAGAGGGCACCATGGACACAATGGGCCAAATGGCCTCCCTCTGTGCTGTAACTGTTCTATGATTCTAGAATGGGCTATTTCAGCTAAATTAGTTTGAATGCACCAACATAACCTCTTACATAAAATGAAAACTCAGCGACATCGCTGAGCAAATCAGCTTTCTACTTCTTGCAAACTTCGCTCTGTACTTTACAACCATAAAGATTTCTGAAAAATGATAAAAGATCATTAAATGTTCTCCTTTCAAATGTGTGACATCTAGATGTATGGCCTCATTCAGCTTTTATTGGTCCGGACTTGATTTGTACCCTGTAATCGTGAAATTCTTGCTGCTGAAAATTATTCAAACTTCAACAACCCATGTCAAGTAAGACTTAAATAGCGCTGTTAAAACGGTTCTTAACAGAAGTTTGTTGATGTTGCAGCCTAGCTCTGAGATGTAAATGCTGTAAGTCTTATAAGTTGCCTGCTCCTTTCAGGAAGCTTTGATGGAGATGAATTATGCAGCTGAGAAGCTTATAACCCAGTTTTAATACAAGACAAAATTTAATGTTTATAAAAGCTGAACCGTTTTTGATTAAGTGCAGTTCACCCAAATGACTTAGTCAGTAAATGTATTGCTTGGTAGTGGTACTGAGTCATACTTAGAAGGAATGTCTAAGTTTGGCTGCACAACCTCTGCTGAGCTAGCAAATCTCTTAACCTCGATCAATATCATCTAAAAGCTGTTTGGCCGCTAATTAATTTCATTGATGCCGTGGCTGCTGCAAATATCTACGTAACAACAGTAATTGCATTTCAAAATATTCTCGGAGGCGTTTCAATGTGAAAGACATAACCTGAAAGCAAAAGCTAAAAGAGAGACTTACATTTATGTAGTGCCTTTCACAACCTCAAGATGTCACAATGTGCTTTTAGAGCCAAAAAAGTGTTTTTTGAAGTGCAATTAAATAGATCATGGAATGTTATTAATTGAAAAATTAAGAGTGGTAAACTGTTTATTAAAGCAGCTGAAAATGGGTCATCACAAAAAATAATCTGGGTCTTGTGAAAGCAAGGTCCCACGAACTGTATGACCGCATAATCTAGATCTTTTGTAACGTTAAGGGAGAACTTTTCCTATGGCAGGTGGGCTGGATGCTGCCATTTTTTGTGGGCGGGCCAATTCAGGCCTGCCCAGTGTAATGCGCGGCCAGTAGCGCTCAGCGCAACCTGTGTGGGCAGGGGGAGGAGGGAGAGTCAGGGCCTGCGCTCTCCCTGAGGCACGAAGAGATTAAATAGATTATGAAAGTATTCAATAAATGCAGTAAAAATTTATTTAAACATGAGCCGTCATTCCGCCAGTGGATGAGATTTCCTGAAAAATGCGAAGGCCGCTTGGGCTCTTCGCCTGCCCGACAACCTTAAGGTTGGACGGGCAGCGTTCTTAGTTACCTTTCTAATGGCCTAACTAGGTCATTGACAGTTCGGCGGGTGCGCAGCTGCCTCCAGTGCGTGCCCACCAAACGAAATATCAGAATGACGTGCGATGACATCGGGACACACGCCCAACGTCATCGAGTGTCATTTTATGCATTGGCGTTTTGGATCCACCCCCTGCACGCTGGTGGCAATATTCTGGCCTGGGTTGCGGAATAAACGTTGGCAAGGACACCAGGGAGAACTCTACTGCTCTTCTTCAAATTGTGCTGTGGCATCTTTTACGCCAACCTTAGAAGGCAGACACAGCCTCGGCTTAACTCTCTTATGGCCACGCTGGAGGGTAAACCTAGATTTTACACTCAATTCTCTGAGGTGGGACTTGAACCCACAAACTTCTGATTCAGAAATGAGAGTGCCAGCAATTGAACCACAGCTGGCACAGTTAACCATCCCATACAGCACAATCTACGATTGTTCACCATGTCGTACCTGCACTTAATCTTGCTGCCAAGATGAGTAGCACGTCATTTAGAAGGAATCACTCCTGCACAACATGTCACGTTTTTATAATGATATAAACAGCACCAATCACTCACAAGAGACCCAAGTTGTGGGTCCATTTATTGAGATTAGGCACACGGGAGTATTCCTTAAAAGGTATAAAGCTTTGAATACATCAGAGCTGCAGAGCTATGTGTGTGTGTGTGTGTGTGTGTGTGTGTGTGTGTGTGTGTGTGTGTGTGTGTGTGTGTGTGTGTGTGTGTGTGTGTGGGCAGAATTTTACGTTATGCAGGTGGGCACAGGCTCGACACAATCGGGAGTAAAATATCGCGCGATGATGTTGGGCAGATGTCCTGACATCATTGTGCACTTGCCCGATATTTTGGTCAGCAGGCGTGTGTGAAAGTTGGCAGCGCACCTGTCGACAATTACGAGGCCTATTAAGGCCATTAAGCTAGCAACTAATTTGTATTTTTCGCTGCCCGTCCAACTTTACGAGTTGGCAGCGGGCCTAATAGGCCGGGCAGCCTTTACAGTTTTTAGGAAACCTCATCCACGGGTGGGATGAAGTTTCCAGCAGTAATTTTTTTAAAAAATAAACATTTTTCAACATTATTTTTAACGTGCCCCTGTTCATGTGACTGAGTCACATATAGGGACATGTTTCCCTTATTTTTTACGTATTTATTTTTCATTGTAAAATTCTTTAGCTGCATGAAGCAGCTCTGTGCCCTCAGGGAGCGCGTGCTCCACCGCGCATGCGCAGACTTCAGCGCTCACCCTCCTCCCGCTCCCACCCTGGCAGCGCTGAGCGTTTCAGCGCGCCTTTCACGCTGACTGGCTGTTAATTGGCGGTTAATTGAAATCGCAGCCGGGGCCTGATTGTGAGCAGCAGTCCATTTCGCGCTCACTCCCGCCTGCCCGACAAAGGGAAAATCCTGCCCATACTGACATGAAATACCAAAGTTTCTCACTAATTTGGAAAATCCAAATATTGGACAACAATAGCAATTAGACTTGGGCATGACGCCAAGGTGAAATAGCTTGCCGAGATCCATTGTCTAAGCTCACACGTGAGGGTGGGTCGGGTTGGGGTGGTCGGGCAGTCACTGCGGGCTGTCGAACCTTGTGAAACTGTACCTCAGCGAAGCATTTCCTGGATGTGCAGCTTCAGGAGAGGCAGAGGCATTAATTAACAAGAAGAAAAACTGGTAAGTCTGGCTCACAGAGAATATACACTTCTGCCAGCCTTTCCCAACTTTGCTCAGATACTGCTTCAATATTCCTTCAATCCAATCTGTTTCCACACATATTTATTTCGCTCCTCAATTTTTCTGCTAATCTTCTTCCCTGACCTTGTGGTAGAGTAAATTAGATTATTTAAGATTGGAATATATTTCATTACGTAGAAAGAAAGCAATACTAAATTGGAGCTAACAAAAAAAAATCAGAAGAGTGAATGGAAGGGCAGTCAGAACAAATTCACTTCATTTAACAGTGCATTTTAAGGATAATTTGTAATTAATTAATAAAGAGAACTATGGCTGACTTTACGACATATTGGCAACATTTGTTTCATTCTGCTTCAACTGGACTATTGTGTCCAAGTCTGGACACACTGCACTTTAGGGAGGATCTGAAAGCTTTAGTGGAGGTGCAGTAAAGGTTTATCCTTCATTCTTTCAAGGGATGTGGGCGCCTTTGGCAAGGCCAGCATTTGTTGCCCATCCCCAATTGCCCTTGAACTGAGTGACTTCCTAGGCCATTTAGGAGGGCAGTTAAAAGTCAAACATTTTGCCTTGGGTCTGGAGTCACATAGGCTAGACCAGGTAAGGATGGCAGATTTCCTTCCCTAAAGGGCATCAGTGAACTAGATAGGTCTTTAGTTTCATGGTCCGGGCTTTCAAATTCCAGGTTTTATTTATTGAATTTAAATGTCACTAGCTGCAGTAGTGGTATTTAAACCCATGCCCCCAGCACATCAGCTTGGACTGCTGGATTACTAGCCCAGTGACATTACCACAACACCACCATCACCCATTAAGGGGCTTTATTTTATTCATTCATAGAATGGGGACTTTGCTGGCTAGGTCAGCGTTTATTGCCCATCCATAATTGCCCTTGAGAAGGTGGTGGTGAGCTGCCTCCTTGAACCCCTGTAGCCCTATAGTGTAGGTACACCCACAGTGCTGTTAGGGATGGAGTTCCAGGATTTTGGCTCAGTGACAGTGAAGGAACAGTGATATATTTCCAAGTCAGGATGGTGAATGGCTTGGAGGGGAACTTCTAGGTGGGAGTGTCCCCATGTATCTGCTGCCCTTGTCCTCCTAAATGGTAGCAGTTGTGGGTTTGGAAGCTACTGTCTAAGGAGCCTTGGTGTGTTTATGCAGTGCATCTTGTAGATGGTACACACTGCTGCCACTGGTTGGTGGTGGAGGGAGTGAACGTTTGTGGATGTGGTACCAATTAAGCGGCCTGCTTAGTACTGGATGGTGGTCAAGCTTCTTGAGTGTTGTTGGAGCTGCACTCATCCAGGCAAAGGGAGAGTATTCCATCACACTCCTGATTTGTGCCTTGTAGATTGTGGACAGACTTTGGGAGTCAAGAGTTGAGTTACTCACCACTGCTGCCGTAGCCTCAGTATTTGTATGGTTAGTAAAGTGCCGTTTCTGGTCAATGGTAATCCCCAGGATGTTGATAGTGGGGGATTCAGTGATGGTAAGGTGATTGAATGTTAAGGGCGATGGTTAGGTTCGCTCTTGTTGAAGATGGTCATTGCCTGGCACTTGTGTGGCTCGAATGTTACTTGCCACTTGTCAGCTCAAGCCTGGATATTGTCCAGTTCTTGCTGCATTTGGACATGGGCTGCTTCAGTATCTGAGGAGTTGTGAATGGTGCTGAATATTGTGCTATCATCAGGGTCATGTTCTGGGACTTGAGTTCGATTTCCACCGCAGCAGGTAGTGAAATTTGAATTCAATAAAAAAATCTGGAATTAAAAATGTAATGATGACCATGGAACTGTTATCATAAAATCCCATCTGGTTCACTAATGCCCTCTTAGGAAGGAAATCTGCCTTCCATACCTGCTCTGGCTGACATGTGACCCCAGACTCACGGCAATGTGGTTGACTTTTAAACGTCCTCTGAAATGGCCTAGCAAGCCCCATCAGCAAACATTCCCACTTCTGACTTTATGATGGAAGGAAGGTAATTGATGAAGCAGCTGAAGATGGTTGGGTTGTTGATACTTGGCTCCAGGCATAGGAATTATCTCTTCCTGTGGCTCTAAAATTGCTGGGAGAGGAATGGGTTTCAGTACATGGGGCACTGGCACCATTGCTGGGCTGGAAGGAAACTGTTTTGGTGGATCGGGCTTCACTTGAACTATCTTGGGACCAGTGTCCTGGCGAACTGAGTAACTAGGTGTAGAGAGGGCTTTAAACTAAATAGAGGGGGATAGGGTTCTGGAGAGGGGACATGTAGGTTTACAAAGCAAAAGGATATGACAGCATCGCAGGGCAGCTATTTAGGTAATGATACCCAGAGTGTGACAGGAAGGAACAGAGTGTACAAACATAAAAGAACGGCAGCAAATAGGGTCAAAGGGGGAAAAATGGTAAAAAGGCAAAAATTAATGGCTCATTACTTAAATGCATGTAGTATTTGAAGCCAAATAAATGAATTAATGGCACAAATAAGGTTAATGGGTATGATCTCACAGCCATTACAGAGACATAGTTACAAGGAGATAAAGGCTGGGAACTAAATATTCATGGGTATGTGACTTTTCAAAAGGACAGGCAGGAAAGAAAGGGTGGTGGGGTAGCTTTGTTAGCACGAGATGGAATAAGTATGATAGCAAGAAAGGATCTTGGATCGGAAGATGTAGAATGCATATGGGTGGAGGTAATAAATAACAAGGGGAAGAAGACACTGGTGGGAGTAGTCTATAGGCCTCCTAGCAGTAGCTATACTGTAGGACAGAGAATAAATCAGGAGTTAATGAGGGCATGTAAAAGAGGAAGTACATTAATCATGGGTGATTTTAATCTTCCTGTATATTGGGAAAAGCAAATTGGCAGAGGTAGCCATGAACAAGAATTCATAGAGTTTATTTGGGACAGTTTCTTAGAACAATATGTTGTGGATCCAACCAGGGATCAGGCTATTTTGGATCTGGTAATGTGTAATTAGGCAGGTTTAATAAATGACCTCTGAGTAAAAGAGATCCTAGAAAACAGTGACTATAACGTGGTGAAATTTAGCATTCAGTTTGAGAGTGAGAAACTTGGTCCAGAAACAACTGTGCCAAACATAAATAAGGGTAATTACAAAGGAATGAGGGCAGAGTTGGTTGGAGTGGTCTGGGAGAGGAGTTTATCAGAAAAGACGGTTGATGGTCAATGTCAAACATTTAAAAAAATAGTTTGTGACTCACAACAAAGATATATCCCAGTGAGGAAGAAGGATTCTAGAAAGTGGATCTGCCAACCATGGTTAACCAAGGAAGTTAATGATAATATCAAATTGAAAGAAAAATCATACAATGTGGCCAAGTTTAGTTGTAAGACGGAGGATTGGGGAAGTTTTAAAAACCAACATAAGACCACCAAAAAAAAATAAAGAGGGAGAGAACAAACTTTGAGGATAAACTGGCAAGTAATATAAAAACAGACAGCATGAGCATCTTTAAATATATAAAAAGCAAGAAAGAGGCCAAGTGAACATAAGCCCCTTAGAGAATGTGACTGGGGAAATAATAATGGGGAACCAGGAAATGGTAGAGGAGTTGAATAAATACTTTGTATCAGTCTTCATGGTAGAAGACACTAATATCATTTCCAAAAATACTAAATAATCAAGGGGCAAAAGCGAGGAGGAAATAATACAATAACTATCACTGGAGAAAAAGTACTAGGGAAACTAATGGGGCTAAAGGCTGATAAGTCCCCTGGACCTGATAAGTTGCATCCTAGGATATTAAAGGAAGAAGCTACAGAGATAGTGGATGCACTGATAGTAATCGTCCAAGAGTCCTTAGATTCTAGAAAAGTCCCAGAAGATTGGAAAACTGCCAATGTAACACTCTTATTCAAAAAAGGAGGGTGACAAAGAACAGGCAACTATTGGCTAGTTAGCTTAACATCTGTCATTGGGGAAATATTAGTGTCGATTATGAAGGATGTAATTACAGAGCATTTAGAAATATATAATCTAATCAAGCAGAGTCAGCATGACTTCATGAAGGGAAAATCATGCCTAACAAATTTATTAGAATTCTTTGAGGAGATAACAAGCAAGATAGATAAAGGGGAACCAGTAGATGTAATATATTTGGATTTCCAAAAGGCGTTCAATAAGGTACCGCACATAAGGCTACTTAATAAGTAAAGAGCCCATGGTGTTGGGGTAGTATATTAGCATAGATAGAGGATTGGCTATCTAATAGAAGACAGAGAATTAGGATAAGGGGAGCATTTTCAGGATGGCAACCTGTAACTAGTGGAGTGCCACAGGGATCAGTGCTGGGGCCACAATTATTTACAATATATACTAATGACTTGATGAGGGAAGTGAATGTACTGTCACTAAGTTTGCAGATGACACAAAAATAGGTGGGAATGCAAGTGAAGATGACACAAGGAATCTACAGAGGGATAGGGACAATTTCAAGTAAGTGGGCAAAAACTTGGCAGATGGAATATAATGTGAGGTTATGCACTTTGGCAGGAAGAACAGAGGAGAAGAATATGATTTAAATGGAGAAAGACTGCAGAAGGCTGCAGCACAGAGGGATTTGGGGGTCCTTGTGCAAAAATTACAAAAAGCTAACATACAAGTTCAGCAGGTAATAGGGAAGGCAAATGGAATGTTGGCCTTTCTTTCAAAGGGAATGGAGTATAAAAATAGGGAAATCTTGCTAGAATTATACAAGGCACTAGTTAGACCACACCTAGAATACTGTAAACAGTTTTGGTCCTCTTACCTAAGGAAAGATATACTGGCATTGGGGGCAGTCCAGAGAAGGTTCACTAGGTTGATCCCGGGCATAGAGGGATTTTCTTATGAAGAGAGGTTGAGTACGTTGGGCCTGTACTCATTGGATTTTAGAAGAATGAGAGGCGACCTTATTGAAACATATCAGGTTCTTAGGGGGCTTGACTGGATGGATGCTGAGAGGTTGTTTCCTTTTGTGTGAGAGTCTAGGGCCAGAAGGGATGATCTCAGAGTAGGGAGTCACCCATTTAAGACAGAGATGAGGAGTAATTTCTTCTCTCGAGGGTAGTGAATCTGTGGAATTCTTTACCACAGAGCACTGTAGAGGCTGGGTCGTTAAGTATATTCAAGGCTGAGATAGACAGATTCTTAATCAGTAATGGGATCAAGGGTTATGGGGAAAAAGCAGGAAAGTGGAATTGAGGATTATCAGATCAGCCTTGATCTCATTGAATGGTGGAGCAGACTTGATAGGCTGAATGGCCTACTTCTGCTACTATGTTTTATGGTCTTATGATCTTTCTAGGTGTTCCCCGCTGGACATCCATATTAACCCATAGCTTCTTGAAAAATGACATATTCACAGCCTCGAATTAATATTTCAAGCTTTTAAAAATAACTCAAGGGGAAGAATATCCAAAATACAATGTCCTTCATTTTTTTCAAAAATGGATTCCTCACATTATGTTGATAGTTTAAAGATGCTGGGGTTGTTCTTCTTAGAGGAGAAGGTCAAGAAGAGATTTGTTAGAAGTATTTGAAATCATGAGGGGTCTAGACAGAATAGAGAGAAGGAAACTACTCCCATTGCAGAAGGATTGAGAACCAAAGTACATGAATTAAAGTTGGTTGGCAAAAGAACCAAGGATAACACGAGGAAAACATTTTTTTTTTGTTCATTCAAGGGATGTGGGCTTCATTGGCTAGGCCAGCATTTATTGCCCTTCCTGAAATTGCCCTTTGGAAGGTGGTGGAGAGCTGCCTTCTTGAACCACTGCAACCCATGTCATGTAGGTACACCCATTGCTGTTAGGGAGGGTGTTCTAGGATTTTGTCCCACTGAAGTGAAGGAACAGCAATACATTTCCAAGTCAGGTTGGTGAGTGACTTGGAGGGGAACTTCCAGGTGGCGGTGTTCCCATATATCTGGTACCTTTGTCCATCCAAATGGCAGTGGTCATGGGTTTAGAAGGTGTTGTCTAAGGAGCCTTGGTGAGTTTCTGCAGTACACCTTGTAGATGGTACACAGTGCTGCCACTGTGTATCAGTGGTGGAGGGAATGAATATTTGTGAGTGTGGTGCCAATCACATGGGCTGATTTGTCCTGGATAGACATTCATCCAGGCAAGTGGAGAGTATTCCATCACACTCCTGACTTGTGACTTGTAGATGGTGGACAGGCTTTGGAGAGTCAGGAGGTGAGTTACTTGCTGCAGGATTCCTAACCTCTGACCTGCTCTTAGAGCCACAGTATTTATATGGTTAGTCTAGTTCAGTTTCTGGTCAATGGTAACCCCCGGGATATTGATATTGGGGGATTCAGCGATAGTAATGCCATTGAATGTCAAGGGGCGATTGTTAGATTTTCTCTTGTAGGAGATGGTCATTGCCTGGCACTTCTGTGGTGTAAGTGTTACTTGCCATTTGTCAGCGCAAGCCTGAATGTTGTCCAGGTCTTGCTGCATTTGGACATGGGCTGCTTCAAAATCTGAGGAATTGCGAATGGTGCTGAACATTGTGCAATCATCAGCGAACATCCCCACTTCTGACCTTATGATGGAGGGGAGATCATTGATGAAGCAGCTGAAGATGGTTGGACCTAGGACAATGCACTGAATGGCTAGTATCGGGCTGCCAAGAGTGTGGTGGAGGCGAATTCGATTGGGGCTTTCGAAAGGGAGTTGGAGAGAAAATAAATATAGGGCTGTAGGGAAAGGGCAGGAGAGTGAGAATAGCTGAGTTGCCCTTACAGTGGGTGGTATGGTAGGCCGAATGGCCTCTCTCTCTGTGTTGCAACCGTCCTTTGATTCTATAATACTGAGTCTGGCAAAGCATCAATAGCTGGCTGAAATTTTGCTGCATCTGTTGGAAGTCATTTATACTGAACCTTCAATGCAGCAATAAATGCTAATCTGCCATACAGAAGGACAGAAACTGACAATAAACAAGACCCAGGGGACCAGTCTGGAACTGAATGGTTGGAGAAATAGATTTGACATATTTGGCCAAAAGTTTCCATTTTGGGCACAGTCGGCAATCCAAGTGCAAATTGTGCCCAAAATTGCATTAGTTTTAGAAGAGCATTTTTGGTCATGTTTCTGCGCATACGCATTTGCAAATCACTGAACATCAAATCTTCCAGGAATCAGCCCATTCAGGCAACATTTTAGAATGCTTTTTTAAAAATTTACTTTCAATAGTGGGTATTCCCTGTTATATTTATACAGTGAAAACTTGGTGCAGTTTTATTATTAGAGCTGAAAATGGGTTTATCACAAAAAAAATTATTTTCAATCAGTGTGTTTAGTCCAGTGGTCCTCAAACTTTTTGTTTGAAAGACCCTTTTCAAGTGGCTGAGTAATAATGGACCCTCCCATCTAAATTATATTATTATATCAATGAAAATATTGGATACGCATAGCAACTGGTAAATTTAATAACCTGCGGTCATCCAATAAAAGCCTATTGATAAAAGCAGGCAAGTTGAGTTCCTTGATACTTGCCAGTTAATAAAGTCCTTTCCTCTCAAAATCTCTGAATCTTACTCTTCAGGTTATTTTCCGGACTCCCGGAAGAGTCTCAATGTGCTATCAGGGGGTCTAAGGACCCCAGGTTGAGAATCACTTGTGAGTAACATAACTGAAAATGGCTTTAAAAGTACTATACATAACCATTTGCTAGTTACACTGGTGTACTGGTTGACCGTTTCATAGTAATGAATTTTAAAACATATTTCAAAACTTTTAAACATGCTCTTTAGTGTCCTTGTATTTCAAAAAAATTATAATTTGAAGAGCATCCTTGAAGCCCCACAAATGGGTGTTATTAATGGAAACTCACCATGATGATGCCACAAAAGTGCAACCTAGTGCAGAACCCAAGCCTGTGTTTTAGATAGATTTAGAAGCATTAAGACGATTTGGGGAGCTAATCTGTGAAGGAGATGGGACAGGTGTAGTACGAGCTTCTGGTCCATATCTTTGACAATTTTCTGGAGTCTGATACTGTTCTCTTAGACTGGAATGAGGTTAATGTATTTCCAATCGGTAAATATAGGCCCATTGGCTTGATGTCAGTAGTAGTGAAGATGCTTGAGGAAATCATTAACGGTCCATCTTATGACTTAAACAGTCATGGCCATATCAGGGACATCCATGATTTCCAACTTAATTATATTTTTTGAATAAGTCACAAAGATAGATAATGAGGGAAACCTGGTAGATACGATCTACTTAGACTTTCAAAAAGCTTTTGATAAGCTACCACATGCCAGACTTCTCACCAAGATTGAAGGCTTGAGTATTAGTGGCAATCTGTTGTGCTGGATTGAGATCTAATGAAAAGACCGTAGACAGAAAGGGTAGAATCTCCTACCCTTTAAAAAGAATCAGTCATTGGGACCATTTCCAGATCCCAACACCACATAGATCAGAGGAGCACCAACAGGTGGGATTTTCTGGGAGGTAACCAATTAACAGGCTGCCTCCACATTTACTGTTCAATTAAGGGTGACTGGAGGGTTCCAAAGGTGGGAGGCTCAATCAGAGAGCCCATAGCACTGGATAGATGGCAGTCCCACCAATAGGGGTAGACACTTCTGAGGCAGGTAGGAGAGCACAAGGGCACCTCAAGATGAGGCAGCCTCTGAAGCTTACAGAAGACAAACATAAAGAAAACTCAAAGATCTTAGGGCAATGAGTACAGAGGAGAAACCCCTTTACAGGAATGGTGATGGCCCAGTCTGT
Source organism: Carcharodon carcharias (assembly GCF_017639515.1). NCBI lineage: Eukaryota > Metazoa > Chordata > Chondrichthyes > Lamniformes > Lamnidae > Carcharodon > Carcharodon carcharias. Next base: position 18,929,434 of record NC_054467.1, on the reverse strand, counting down.
GGACCTTTGAATTCATGCAGTTCAACATTGGGGCCAGTGATGTGAAGTTGGATCTCTGGCCTGCACTGAAAGGCTGCCACCCAGTTGCTGCCTACCTCCTGGATTAGTGGGGAGGGCCAGTCTAATGCCAGAAAAATACTGAAGGGTGTGTACCTTTGCTCTAAATGAGTCCTTCATTGATCCAAATTGGCTGCTTGCCACAGACAGTTGGGTGGTCGCTACTGCTTAGAGTCTGCCTCTAGCAAAAGTATATGGAGATGGGAATGCGTCAGAGGGCCAAGTCAACACGCAACTTTCAGACTTTGCTCCCAGTCCCTCTTCCATATCGCCCCCTCCCCTCCTTCAGCCTCCCAAGGGGCTGGGAAGATTTGGTCTAAGTGGTTGTAGATAGAGACCAATTCCAGTGTCCCACAGAGGTTAGTGTTAGGAAGGTTGCTAATTCTTATTTTCATTAATGAAAATACATATCTAGATACAGTTGTTGGATTCTAGATATAGTCGTTGGATTATGATGTGTAATGATATTAAGATATTTGCAAGAGTGGCGACTGTAGATGATGGTCAACTACGTGGATGTAGATATGTTGGGGAATTAGGCCCATGACTGGCAAACAATGTTTAACTTAGGATCAGTGTTGTGCATGTGGGCACTGTGGAGACCCGAACATATGTTTACCCTTCAGTGAAGATAACTAAAACTGGTGGTAAAAGAAAGAAATATGGGTGTTCTAATACATAGATTGTGATGATTCATGACAATACCATTAAGCAGTAACTGGAGTGAATAAGGTGTTAGGATGCATTTACAGGACAATGCACTGTAAAACAAAGCATACTATTTGGTACATGCACAATACCTTGATTAGGCCTCATTTAGAATACTGTTTCCAGTTTGGGTGTCCTCATTTGGTGGGTGATATGGAGGCTTTAAATGATACACAGGAGGGCAACTTGACTAATTCCAAGCATAAGGTATTTTAGTTACCAAGGTGGGCTCAAAGAGCTGGCTCTCTACACTTCAGAGAGATGTAGATATCGAGGTGGTTTGATTGAGGTTTATAAAATGATCTTTAGTAGATTTGCTGAACATTTCCAACCTTTATTGAAAGCCAAAGCCAATGGCCTCAAGCTTGTGATTTACAATTATTTTGTAAGACTCTGGCAATGCAGGATGACTTCATCAACAAAACATCAATCTTCTTGAAAGTAACACCAATAAATGCAAGTAATAAGTAAATGAAAGTGACTTTTCTAATGTAGCTTGCCACCAAAGAAGGCCCTTAAATCATCACCATTGCCAGCAATGTTTTATCCTTCTCATCAAAAATAGATCTTGTACAACTGTGTTTTTAGTGGTCACAAAAAAAATGGGACCCTGTTTATATTGCACTTGATTGAGCGATCCCCTGAGGTTTAATTGAAAAGCTATGATAATACAGAGTGGAAACAGATCACGCAGAATCAATATCAGGATTCTTAGCAAGAGCATAAATTCAAAATATAGGAGGCTTCCTTCAAGAACAACTTCTCAGCTCTGTCACGCCTGGAAGTTTGGGGTGCCTAACTCAAAAATCACAGGGCCCAAGCCTTTTGGAACAAACACAAGAACCAACCATAGGATTCATTTTATCTTCCTAGCTAGGAGGATCCTTTGAAATTAAGGAACTACAGGATGTTGCCATTCTGAACCCAAGGATTAGGTCAGAGGTTATGGCTAGAAAACATTGTAGTTTTCTGGAAAACCACCAATTGGCAGGATTTCTGATTTTCCAGCAGGAATTCTGCATGGTCTTCTAGGTAATGTTGACAAAGAAGCTTCAACAATTGATCGCACCCTAAGTAGTTTGCCCATATTGTCTTGCTCCAAAATGCTCATCTCCATTCAGCAAGGCATAGCTCACGATCTACACAACAACCGCCACAGCAGCTCTGACCCCTGGCTGAGTCTTCCATCGGAAAGCAAATAACACCCTGTTATAAATACCCATCCACTTAATTAAAGTAACCTATAAAAATCCTTACTGGGGAGGGGGATGTCTCTGTGGGGGGGGGGGTGGGGGGTGGGGGGGGGGGTTGGTGGGAAACACCAGTTTTCATTCATAGGAATTGAACTGGTTTCACGAAATAAATATGATTGCGCCAAGCTGCTATTCGGTTTAATGGAGATCATTGATCAATTAAACCACATGGGCCAAAGAAAGGCGGATGCATTTTAATCAGGATGAACAGTTGTCAGAGCTTCCTGCACTGTTTCTCTGTGATGATGCGCCAAACTTAAGGAGGGAAATTGCTGTGATTAATTCCATGGGTTTTATAGACTTCCTGATTTTACTGTCTGTCACTCCTGTGTATACACTATACAGTACCCTGAATTAAATAGCCTATCACTGTAAAATATTGCAGAGACCAGAAATCTTAAATGAAAACAAAGAAAGTTGGAAATACTAAGCAATACCATATCAAAAAGATGTTCTTTGCTCCTGTGTAAAGCATTCTGCTTACAGATGTATAATCACATTCATTTTCCAGTAGGTTTTTACTGCTTGGGAACAGGAGAGCAATTGTTGGGGTTTGGTTGCTATCTTTGACAGCATTAGTTCGCAGGTTTTGAGTGTCTGGAATTCGCTGCCAGGGGAGGTGGTGGAAGCAGGTACGATAGTGGTGTTTAAGAGGCAGCTTGACAAGTACATGAATAGGATGGGAATAGAGGGATACGGACCCCGGAAGTGCAAAATGTTTTAGTTTGACAGGCAATATGATTGGCGCAGGCTTGGAGGGCCAAAGGGCCTGTTGCTGTGCTGTACTTTTCTTTGTTCTTTGTTCTTTGTTTTCATGGTTGGAAAACCTGCTTTAACAGGAGGACCAGGCGAAGGTTGCTGTCACCTTCCTCAAGAGGAAGCAGACAATGCCCTGATAGCAACCAAGTAGGCAAAACCACAGGAGTCAATGGATATACTCATAAATTCTGAAGGCCATCAGGTCACAGAGAAGGAGGTGGCTGGCAAAGTTGTTTACCAACATCCACAGCACAGGTACCATCCCAAACATCTGATGTCAATTCAAGCTAGTGGCCATTGCCAAGCCTGGGAAGCCACTTGATGAACTATGGAGCTACTGCCCCACCACCCTGCTCTCAACAACATGGAAATCTTGGAACTCCTTCTGCTAAACAGACTAAGTCCCATCCTGGAAGCAGCAATATCGCACCCCCACTCCAGCTCCATCGCTGCCCCTCCCCCCACCGCCCCCTGACTCCCAAACAGGAAGGTTTTTGCACAGGCCACAGCTGCTGATACTGACCTCACATATTGAGGCTGGTTTCCAGAAAGGCCTGAAGACAGGAACTGCCATTGTTGACTTACCCCGTGCTGATGATGCAGTGAGGCACACAGACGTTCTTCTGAAACTCTCCAGTATCATCTTCTGTGTGAAAATCCAACTGTCAATCAACTCCATGATCTGCAACCAACACTTCCGTGTGCACCTTGGAGGTCAACTCAATTACCCATGCATAGGCAACAATAGGCTCCCAAAAGGATCAGCCCTTGTACTGGCTCTCTTCAACATATATAGCAGTGGCCTCCTTCCCACAAAGTCATGGCTCCTCACATGTGCTGATGACTTGGCCCTTGATTTCCCAGTTATTGAACTCCAGGACATTGAGAAAACATTCGTTGAGGATCTATATTGTGTGGAACCCTACTTCAGAAAATGGAGGCTATGGCCAAACACTGCCAAGGCTGTTTTTTCAGCCTTCCAGCTGAACAATGCCAAGCCCTAGGAAGAACATCATGTTCAGTTCTGTGGCTGACCACTCACCCATGACCCAATGTGAAAATATCTTGGCTTCACACTTCACTGTGCATTGATCTACCGACAACTCCTCCAGAATACCGGAGCCAAGGTTAAGACACTAGTGAATGTCATATGGAAAGTAGTAGGTATGGCCTGGGGCAGCAGAACCAACACACTACACACTGCTTCACTCACCCTGGTCAACCCAACAGCAGAGTAGTGTAGCTCAGCCTGGCTCAGGAGCTGCCTCACAATCATGGTAGATATCCACCTCCAGGAAGAAATGAGGATTATTTCTCAAATGCTGAGACCAACACAGCTTGAGTGGCTTCCTGTGTTAGCACATATTGAACTCCCTGATGTTTGCAGGAAAAGCCCCTGGAAGAACACCACTGGCTGACAGCTAACCCATTGATACAAGACCTCAAAAACCTCATGCACCTGCCTAAAATCCCATAGCCCCTACTGGAACACACTCCACACCCTACAAATTGATGACAGCCCCACTTCTCGATGGCACACCTCCTAGTTGATTGCAAACATCACCAACGGGCAACTGGTATCTGACTCGAGAGGTGAAGTCCCAGGCTTCAACATTCCAATCAAAATCTGGACAACCACTTGAGGATGTGACCACTTGCTCCACAAGTGGAACATGAGGAACAGCTCAAATTGTGACTATGGCCATCCAAGTCAGGCCATTGCCCAAATACTGAACTTCTACCCTGAAGGATCCATTCTTAGTGGCATCACAATCATTCACACTGCGTCAGCTGTAGCTATTGAATAGATTTTTAATCTTGACCTCGAACTATAACTTCTTCCCCAGCCATATGATAAAACATACTCGATCAACCCACCAACCCTCACATTGCCCTCTGCACCACTCATCCATGTCCCTCTCCCCATCTATTTCCCTCTTCCTGTCCCCCCTCCGACATCTACCTGCCTACCTACCTACTACCTACCTACATGTCTGTCTGTCTGCCTGTCTGTCTGGCTGTCTGTCTGTCTAACTATCTATCTATCTATCTGTCTGCCTGTCTATCTACCTAGATATCCATTTGTCTATATATCTGTCTGTCTGTCTGTCTGTCTATCTATCTATCTATCTATCTGTCTATCTATCTATCTGTCTACTAGATCATTGCTGGGGTTGGGGGGTGGGTGGTGATGGGCGTTTTGTTGGGGGACCTGCCTTAGAAGAGTTTTTGGGCCTGACAGGGGGTCAGAAGTATACAATCATTAAGCACTGCCCTTCAACTTGAACTGTGCATGCTATGCAACCAGGTGTTCTTATTAATCCCTTTTTGAATGATAATTGTGTTTCATTTAACAAAAGCAGTGAGTACATCAACATTGGGAAAAACTGTCGGCAATGTCACATGTGTGTTAATAAACAAGAGGGCAGTGCCTCAGAAGATCTTTAATCAATCTTCATCCTGTCTATTGCAGAAAGATAGTTGACTCTGCAGAAGTCCTCATTCTCAGTCAAAAACACAGTCCTCGGTTTCCCCAACAACATCAGTCATGTGTGTGTTACCATAAACTGCAGTGTTTGTTTGACTTCTTTCCATAATAACGTCAGCAAAAAAGAGATAGGTAACTGCAATTATACTATCAGCAAATTCAAGTCAAAGCTTTAGATTAAAAATAGGAAGAGAAGGATAAATTGGTTCACCACTTAGGCATTAGTTTGATGTCTGTTGGGGGGCAAACCCCTAGAATTTCTGATTAGATTAAAATTAGTCAGCATTTATAAATCCAGGATAGTGGCATGAATTGGTTAAAGGAAGTTATTTTGAGGAAGTTACTGATTGTATAGGTAAGGGGAATGTAGTAGATGCATGGGATATACATTTGCAGGTGTTAGATAAGGAGTCACACGAGAGGTTTGTTAGAAAAATTAAGACATATGCTATAGGAAGAAAGGTAGCAGGGTGGATGGAGGTTCTGAAGAAGAGTCATATGGACTCAGAACGTTAACTTTGTTTCTCTCTCCACAGCCAGACCTGCTGAGTTTTTCCAGCATTTTCTGTTTTTATTTCAGATTTCCAGCATCAGCAATATTTTGATTTTATCTTTGGATAGAAAATTAGTTGACATACAGAAAAGGAAGAGGTAAATATGTGTTGCTGAGATTCAAGAAAAGTTGGAAGTGCTATACCTCAGGGGTCAGAGCTGAACCTACTTTTGCTATACACAGATGGTTTGGAATGTTTTTTTCATGGGAGGTGGATGACATTGGCTAGGCCAGCATTTATTGCCCATCCCCAATTGTCCTTGTTCAGAGGGAATTTAAGAATCAACTACATTGCTGTGGGCCTGGAGTCACAGGAAGGCCAGGCCTGGTAAGGGCAGCAGATTTCCTTCCCAACTGAACATTAGTGAACCATAGGGTTTTTTTTTATGACAATCAGCAATGGTTTCACAGTTATCATTAGACTTTTAATTCTAGATTTTTATTGGGTTCTAATTCCACCATCTGCCATGGTGGGAGTTGAACCCAAATCCCCAGTGTGTTACCCCTGGGTTTGTGGATTACTGGTCTAGTGACAGTACAACTATGCCACCATCTTCTGGGCAAAGGGGCACAATCTTAAAATTTTCTGATGTAGCAATTGTAGGGGGCATGGTAATCAGCAAAGGGAGTGTAAATAAAGCTTCAAGTAGACACAAACAGGCAATATACAGAGACGGGTAGAGGAAATTTAATGTGCATAGGTATGAGGTAATATATTTTCAGAGGCAAATAAGCAATGAGAACATACACTCAGTAGAAACACATGGAAGAGTGTATGTATATGGAGATCTATGGATATAAGTTGTTGTATGATGTTGTATGTGCCTGCATGCCATTGTAATGCAATGGTGCTTGGCAGAGCAAGCGTTAATGTAGGACGGGAAAATAGCACTGCCCCATGGTATGATGTATAGAGCCACATGGCAAAAGACTGACAGAACATTCTAGACAGAATGGTCTAGAAGCAGCCTGCATGGAGGTAGCAGCACTAACTGGGATCTGTATATATTGTTCAAGACTACCAATAAATGGTTCATGCTTAAACATCCAAGGCTCAAGATCTCATCATTAGATATCAAATGAGCCCATAATGCAACACAAATATATAATTCTCTGAAAGTAGATCAAGCAGATAGATCAAGCCATAAAAAGGCCAAAAGAGTTTGTTTTGTAAATAGTAGCCGACAGAATAAGGAAGTTTACAATGTGGGACTGCAGCAGGCAAGGTTAAGAGAAAATTTAATTGAGGGTTTTGACATTATAAAAGTTTTCAGTAAATTGGTAAAGGAAGCCTATTTCCTTTGGTTGGGGAAACAGTTCTGAGACGTCACCAACTTAAAGTTATAACTAAGAGCAAGGAGTGAGGTAACGTGGAATTCTTCCATTCAGGGTTGTTGGAACAGGAAATGGTTGAAGCTGAGACAAGTGTACCTGTTAATAGATACCTGATAAATATTTCAAGCTGAGGGCATTATTGGGCTAAAGAGGGAGTATGGGCAATGGCATTAGTTTTGGACTCTTTCTAGGAATGAACCAGGCCAGGAGCAATGGGAAAATTACCTTCTTCTATGTTGCAAATGTCTATAGTTCTATTACTATTCTAACCAGCAGTATTCAGTTGATAGCTCTCTCACGACTGAGCCACAAGGTTCCTGGCACAAGTCCCACTTCAGAACTTGAACACAAAAATCAAGGCAGGCACGCCAGTGCAACACCGAGGGTGTGCTACATTTTTGGAGGTGCTGTCTTTTTGGATCAGACATTAAGATGAGGTCCCAGATACCCTCTCAAATGGGAAACAAAATATCCCATGACACTATTTTGAAGACGAGCAGGAGAGTTATTCCTGGTGGCCTGGACAATATTTATTCCCCTATCAACATCATGAAAACAGATTACCATGTTGCTGTTTGTAGGAGCTTGCTGTGGGCAAATTGGCTCCTGCCTTTCCCATATTACAATAATGACTACACTTCAAAAAGGACTTCAATGGCCATAAAGCACTTTGAGCCCTCCAGTCGGTGTGGAAAGTGCTATATAAATGCAAATCTTTCTTTTTTAGGACTGATTTTAAATGCAGATAGGTAATGGACAGAGAATAAGCAGTTGCATGGCTGTAGTGCACTGTTTTGGGAGGATGTGTTTCACACTTCCATATTGAATACACATGGTACATGCCCTGCTCACTTACTTGAAAACTGAATTAAGGTCCTACAATCAGTGATTTCCTTATAGAATTTTGACATCTGTCTTATTTTGTTAATAAATAGATCCAGTGTCTTTAATTCAAGTGGTTATGGGCCTCTATGGAGACATTGGCTAAGAAATACTTTTTTCTAAACATAACCACTTTTGATTGCAGGATATGAGGGAACCACAGCACCATATGATGAAAAATGGTAGAAACCAGCTTTGTTTAGTTCTGCAGTACAGGCCACTTTTAACCTAACTAGCCTGATGTAACACTACTGGAACAAAAACAGAATTACCTGGAAAAACTCAGCAGTTCAGGCAGCAGCGGCAGAGAAGAACAAAGTTGACGTTTCGAGTCCTCATGACCCTTCAACAGAACTAAGTAAAAATAGGGGAGGGGTGAAATATAAGCTGGTTTAAGGTGGGGGGGGCGGTGGTTTGGGGTAGGGTACCCCCTCCCCTTAAACCAGCTTATATTTCACCCCTCTCCTATTTTTACTTAGTTCTGTTGAAGGGTCATGAGGACTCGAAACATCAACTTTGTTCTTCTCCGCCAATGCTGCCAGACCTGCTGAGTTTTTCCAGGTAATTCTGTTTTTTTGGATTTCCAGCTTCCGCAGTTTTTTGTTTTTATTTTTGTAACACTACTGGGATTGGGCAGAATAGCAGTTTTCTATCCAACCCAATGGACAGTTAAGACGCAGGTTGGGGTGTAAAACCAATGTTTCATCTGACCTTGTCAGTTTGCTGATGAACAGGTTCAGTTAAAATTGGTCACTTATTGTCTCAATCTACTCACTTATAACCAGCTTTCCTTCTATTAATGCTGTTAGTTGTTATAATGATAAAATCAAATGTATATTATCAACCCAGTTCTTAGTTTAATATTCGCAACCCAGTTCTCAGTTTAGTGTTCATAACCCAGTTTCTAATAGGCCCATGAAATAAACCTGGCCAATATTTGGCACCATTTAGCAATATCATTCCTACAGGTTTGTCTGGATGGCTGTTGTGATAAGGTCATAATGCTCATTTGGAGAGCTGGTGCAGACATAATGGGCCAAATGGCCTCCTTCTGTGCCATTAAGATTCTGTGATTCTGTGATAGTTGAAAAAAATCATACCTGTGAAGTAGGAGATGGTCTTTGCTACTAAAGAGAAAGAAAGCCCTAGGTGGAAATAATATGCTCACTGGCATCTGGATAATTGGATAAGAGGCTCCACAGCATCTCCTTCCCAACAGAAACATACTATTTCAGATTGGTAATTACACCCAAGATAATCTGATGACGTAAGGTATGTGGTCTTCTCTTACAAAGAAGTTACCATTTTGACCAATCTGGAGGCTTATCTGGAAGTTAGCACCAACCAAATTCTCTAAATCAGCATCCAGTCCTATCTGAAATACCTAAGACCTTTCCTCTCAGTTATTTTGTTGTGTTGATGGCACCCAGCACTTTGTTCACCTATCACCTTGCAATTTCCTGTTCACATCCATCAGTTTTGTCAACAACACTGAAACAGCTTGGTCAGGGTCATCAGTGACATTCTTGGCGACTCTGATCATGGATCATTATCCCTCTTTGACCTCTTTCTATCAAGATGGATGAACTAATAGGGATTTGATATAATCGCTTTTACAGAAATATGATCGCAATGTGATCAAGGTTGGAAAATAAATAATCCAGGATACTTTGCGTTCCATGAAAAACAGCAGGACAGAAAAGGAGGATGAGTAGCCTTGATAATAAATGATGACATAAGAACAGTAGTAAGAAAGGACCTTGACTCAGAGGATCAGGAGGTAGCATCTGTACAGGTGGAGACTGGAAATAGCATGGATCAGGATTGGGAATGGTTTATAGGCCCCTGGCAGTTGTTATACCATTGGGAAGAACATTAAGACTGAAATAATTAGAGCTTGTAAAAAGGCAATGTAATAACCATGGGGGAGTTTAATCTTCATATAGACTGGACAAATCAAATTTCAGGGGTAAGTTTGAAGATATGTTTGATTTTGTGACAGCTTCCTAGAACAATACATTATGAAACTGACTAAGAATAAAGCTATTTTAGATCCAGTATTCTGTAATGCGACAGGATGTATTAATAATTTCATAGCAAAGGATTCTCTGGGAAATTATGATCATAATATCATTGAACTCTATACTAATTTGAGAGTGACATACTTGAATCCAAAACAAGAACCTTAAGTATAAACAAAGCCAATTAAGTAAGTATGAGAGGAACAAAAACAGAATTACCTGGAAAAACTCAGCAGGTCTGGCAGCATCGGCGGAGAAGAAAAGAGTTGACATTTCGAGTCCTCATGACCCTTTGACAGAACTTGAGTTCGAGTCCAAGAAAGAGTTGAAATATAAACTGGTTTAAGGTGTGTGTGTGGGGGGGCGGAGAGAGAGAGAGAGAGGTGGAGGGGGGGGGGTGTGGTTGTAGGGACAAACAAGCAGTGATAGAAGCAGATCATCAAAAGATATCAACAACAATAGTACAAAAGAACACATAGCTGTTAAAGTTAAAGTTGGTGATATTATCTAAACGAATGTGCTAATCAAGAATGGATGGTAGGGCACTCAAGGTATAGCTCTAGTGGGGGTGTTTTTTTTTTAAATAATGGAAATAGGTGGGAAAAGGAAAATCTTTATAATTTATTGGAAAAAAAAGGAAGGGGGAAACAGAAAGGGAGTGGGGATGGGGGAGGGAGCTCACGACCTAAAGTTGTTGAATTCAATATTCAGTCCGGAAGGCTGTAAAGTGCCTAGTCGGAAGATGAGGTGTTGTTCCTCCAGTTTGCGTTGGGCTTCACTGGAATAATGCAGCAAGCCAAGGACAGACATGTGGGCAAGAGAGCAGGGTGGAGTGTTAAAATGGCAAGCGACAGGGAGGTTTGGGTCATTCTTGCGGACAGACCGCAGGTGTTCTGCAAAGCGATCGCCCAGTTTACGTTTGGTCTCTCCAATGTAGAGGAGACCACATTGGGAGCAACGAATTCAGTAGACTAAGTTGGGGGAAATGCAAGTGAAATGCTGCTTCACTTGAAAGGAGTGTTTGGGTCCTTGGACGGTGAGGAGAGAGGAAGTGAAGGGGCAGGTGTTGCATCTTTTGCATGGGCATGGGGTGGTGCCATAGGAGGGGTTGAGGAGTAGGGGGTGATGGAGGAGTGGACCAGGGTGTCCCAGAGGGAGCGATCCCTACGGAATGCCGATAGGGGGGGTAAAGGGAAGATGTGTTTGGTGGTGGCATCATGCTGGAGTTGGCGGAAATGGCGGAGGATGATCCTTTGAATGCGGAGGCTGGTGGGGTGATAAGTGAGGACAAGGGGGACCCTATCATGTTTCTGGGAGGGAGGAGAAGGCGTGAGGGCGGATGCGCGGGAGATGGGCCGGACACGGTTGAGGGCCCTGTCAACGACCGTGGGTGGAAAACCTCGGTTAAGGAAGAAGGAGGACATGTCAGAGGAACTGTTTTTGAAGGTAGCATCATTGGAACAGATGCGACGGAGGCGAAGGAATTGAGAGAATGGGATGGAGTCCTTACAGGAAGCGGGGTGTGAGGAGCTGTAATCGAGATAGCTGTGGGAGTCGGTGGGTTTGTAATGGATATTGGTGGACAGTCTATCACCAGAGATTGAGACAGAGAGGTCAAGGAAGGGAAGGGAAGTGTCAGAGATGGACCACGTGAAAATGATGGAGGGGTGGAGATTGGAAGCAAAATTAATAAATTTTTCCAAGTCCCGACGAGAGCATGAAGCAGCACCGAAGTAATCATCGAGTACCGGAGAAAGAGTTGTGGAAGGGGGCCGGAGTAGGACTGCAACAAGGAATGTTCCACATACCCCATAAAGAGACAGGCATAGCTGGGGCCCATGCAGGTACCCATAGCCACACCTTTTATTTCGAACCCACCCAGGATTACAGGTATCTCCGGGACGTAAAACGTTTCTCGGACTGCTGTTCCCGTCACATTCTGAAATCCACACTCAGTGCCATGCGCTGCCATATGAACACACTCGACCTCTCCCTCCAGCAGCACCGCCGTACCCTTTTTCAAAGCTGCGCGTGCCCCCAGTTTCATTTTATCCTTCGGCTCATCCGACGCCTCAACAAGAAACTTTTTCTCTTTCTCTCAAGTGCTAAGGAACGCAAGCTCCAACAACTCATCAACACCAACACCCATCTAGGACCCTCCACCCCTGCCTGTCCCTCCGTCCCCACCCTTTCTTCCAATCCCAACCCCAGCCGTTTATTCACTATACCCCCTGACCTTCCCCTCTCCGATGCTGAATGTTCAGTGCTCAGCAAAGGACTTAGTTTCATACCCTTACGCCCTCACCTCAATGAATTTCGGGCTCGGCATGATGCTGAACTCTTCTTCTGCCGTCTTTGTCTCCGGGCTCACTTCTTTGGGCAGGAGTCCTCTCCCAGTTCAACGGATCCTTTTACCCATCTCCAATATTCTCCCTCCAACTGGACCCCTCCCTCTGGATTCTTACCTTCTCTTGATCTTTTCATTGAGAACTGTCGGCGCGACATTAGTCGTCTCAATTTCTCTGCTCCTCTCACCCATTCTAACCTGTCTCTCTCTGAACTTACTGCACTCCATTCTCTCAGTTCCAACCCTGACACTGTCATCAAACCCGCTGACAAGGGTGGTGCTGTTGTTGTCTGCCGCACTGACCTCTACCTCGCGGAGGCTGAGCGTCAACTCGCAGACACTTCCTCCTACCTCTCCCTGGACTATGACCCCACCACTGAACATCAAGCCATTGTTTCCAGGACTGTCACTGACCTCATCTCCTCTGGGGATCTCCCTCCCACAGCTTCCAACCTGATAGTCGCCCAACCTCGGACGGCCCGCTTCTATCTCCTACCCAAAATCCACAAACAGAACTGTCCCAGTAGACCGATCGTCTCAGCTTGCTCCTGCCCCACAGAACACATTTCTCGTTATCTTGACTCCATTCTCTCTCCCCTTGTCCAGTCCCTTCCCACCTACATCCGTGATTCCTCTGACACCTTACGTCACATCAACAATTTCCAGTTCCCTGGCCCCAACCGCTTCCTCTTCACCATAGGCGTCCAATCCCTCTACACCTCCATCCCCCACCAGGATGGTCTGAAGGCCCTTAGCTTCTTCCTCGAACAGAGGCCTGAACAATCCCCATCCACCACTACTCTCCTCCTTCTGGCTGAACTTGTTCTCACGCTGAACAATTTCTCCTTCAACTCCTCTCACTTCCTCCAAATAAAAGGTGTGGCTATGGGTACCCGCATGGGCCCCAGCTATGCCTGTCTCTTTATGGGGCATGTGGAACATTCCTTGTTGCAGTCCTACTCCGGCCCCCTTCCACAACTCTTTCTCCGGTACATCGATGATTACTTCAGTGCCACTTCATGCTCTCGTCGGGACTTGGAAAAATTTATTAATTTTGCTTCCAATCTCCACCCCTCCATAATTTTCACGTGGTCCATCTCTGACACTTCCCTTCCCTTCCTTGACCTCTCTGTCTCAATCTCTGGTGATAGACTGTCCACCAATATCCATTACAAACCCACCGACTCCCACAGCTATCTCGACTACAGCTCCTCACACCCCGCTTCCTGTAAGGACTCCATCCCATTCTCTCAATTCCTTCGCCTCCGTCGCATCTGTTCCAATGATGCTACCTTCTAAAACAGTTCCTCTGACATGTCCTCCTTCTTCCTTAACCGAGGTTTTCCACCCACGGTCGTTGACAGGGCCCTCAACCGTGTCCAGCCCATCTCCCACGCATCCGCCCTCACGCCTTCTCCTCCCTCCCAGAAACATGATAGGGTCCCCCTTGTCCTCACTTATCACCCCACCAGCCTCCGCATTCAAAGGATCATCCTCTGCCATTTCCGCCAACTCCAGCATGATGCCACCACCAAACACATCTTCCCTTTACCCCCCCTATCGGCATTCCGTAGGGATCGCTCCCTCTGGGACACCCTGGTCCACTCCTCCATCACCCCCTACTCCTCAACCCCCTCCTATGGCACCACCCCATGCCCATGCAAAAGATGCAACACCTGCCCCTTCACTTCCTCTCTCCTCACCGTCCAAGGACCCAAATACTCCTTTCAAGTGAAGCAGCATTTCACTTGCATTTCCCCCAACTTAGTCTACTGCATTCGTTGCTCCCAGTGTGGTCTCCTCTACATTGGAGAGACCAAACGTAAACTGGGCGACCGCTTTGCAGAACACCTGCGGTCTGTCCGCAAGAATGACCCAAACCTCCCTGTCGCTTGCCATTTTAACACTCCACCCTGCTCTCTTGCCCACATGTCTGTCCTTGGCTTGCTGCATTATTCCAGTGAAGCCCAACGCAAACTGGAGGAACAACACCTCATCTTCCAACTAGGCACTTTACAGCCTTCCGGACTGAATATTGAATTCAACAACTTTAGGTCGTGAGCTCCCTCCCCCATCCCCACCCCCTTTCTGTTTCCCCCTTCCTTTTTTTTCCAATAAATTATAAAGATTTTCCTTTTCCCACCTATTTCCATTATTTAAGAAAAAACACCCCCACTAGAGCTGTACCTTGAGTGCCCTACCATCCATTCTTAATTAGCACATTCGTTTAGATAATATCACCAACTTTAACTTTAACACCTACGTGTTCTTTTGTACTATTGTTGTTGACATCTTTTGATGATCTGCTTCTATCACTGCTTGTTTGTCCCTATAACCACACCTCCCCCCCCCCACCTCTCTCTCTCTCTCTCTCTCTCTCTCTCTCCGCCCCCCACACACACACCTTAAACCAGTTTATATTTCAACTCTTTCTTGGACTCGAACTCAAGTTCTGTCGAAGGGTCATGAGGACTCGAAACGTCAACTCTTTTCTTCTCCGCCGATGCTGCCAGACCTGCTGAGTTTTTCCAGCTAATTCTGTTTTTGTTTTTGTTTTGGATTTCCAGCACCCGCAGTTTTTTTGTTTTTATTTAAGTATGACAGGAAGTCTGGCTATGGTTGATTGGGTAAATAGACTAAAATGTACGGGGGTAAATAAACAATTGAAAACATTTAAAGAAACTATTCAAAATTTTCAGCAAAGATACATTCCATTAGAAAACTCAGCAAGAAAGATCCATCGTGACTTACTGGGGAAGGTAAGGATAGTATTAGATTAAAAGAAGAGACTTACAATGTTGCAAAGAATAGTAGTAAGCCTGAGGATTGGGAGAATTTTAGAAACCAGTGAAGGGTGACCAAACTGTTGATAAAAATGGAAAAAAAATAGAATATGAGAATAAACCATCTAGGGGCAGGAAACAGATTGTAAGAGCTTTGACAAGTATATAAAAAGGAAAGCAGCTAACACAACAATTGGTCCCTTAGCAATAGAGACATGAGAAATTGTCATGGGGAATGTGGAATTGGCAGAGATGCTGAACAAATATTTTGTGCTTGTCTTCTTTGTAGACAACAGAAATTACATACCGGATATGAAGGATAACCAAGAAGGTTTAAGTGCGAGAAACCTAAAGCAATTAATATCGACAGTGAAAAGGAATTAGAGGAACTTAAGGAACTAAAAGCCAACAGATCACCCAGACATGATGGCCTGCCCTACATGCTAAGGTCCTAACAGAAGTAGCTGCAAAGATTGTGGATGCGCTGGTTATGATTTCCCAAAATTCCTTAGATTCTAGAACAGTCCCAGTAAATTGGAAGGTAGCAAATGTAACACCGCTGTTCAAGAAATAAGACCAGATAGCCTGAATCAGTCATTGGAAAAACGCTAGAATCTATTACTAAGGATGTCTTAACAATGCACTTAGAAAATCATATATCCTTAGACAGCCAACATGGCTTTACAAAAGGGAATTCATGTTTGACAGATTTATTAGAGATTTTTGAGAATGTAACTAGTAGGATAGATAAAGGGGAGCCAGTAGATGTGGAATACCTGGGTTTCCAAAAGGCATTAGGTAGATTGCCACACAAAAGGTTAACGTGTGGGATAAGGGTTCATGGAGTTGAGGGTAATATACCAGCATTGATAGAGGATTGGCTAACAGACAGAGGTAGAGAGTATGGATGAATGAGTGTTTTCAAGTTGTTAGGCTATAATTGGTGGAGTGCCGCAAGAATCAGTGCTGGAACTTTAGCTACTTACAGACTATATTAATAAATTAGATGAAGAAACTGAGAGTATTGTATCCAAATTTGCAGATGGCACAAAGCCATGTGGAACGTAAGCTGTGAGGAGAATGCAAAGCGGCTGCAAAGAGGTAGAGACAGGTTAAGTGAATGGGCAACAAAATAGCAGATGGAGTAATAAGTGGGGAAATGTGAGGTTATTTCCTTTGATGGTAAGAACAGAAAGTAGAATATTTCTTAAAAGGCATCAAGTTTTTAAATGTTGATATTCAGAGAAACTTAGGTGCAGTCATAAAAGAGACACAAAAAGTTAGCATGCAGCAAGCAATTAGGAAGGCAAGTAACATATTTCATTCTGAAAGGGTTTGACAGGGTAGACACTGAAAAGTTGTTGTCGCTGGCTGGTAAATCTAGAAATACCGACTAAACCAGATTCAGGATAAGGAGCCAATCATTTAGCACTGAGATTAGGGGCAGGATTTTGCCCTTGGCCGGGGAGCTCGGTGGGAGCAGTCAGACAGCCGACCGCCGCCTGGAATCGGCTCTGCTCCGCAATTTCACATATGCCGGCCAATTAAGGCACACCCTGCATGGAGCACGAGCGGCAGCACTAAGCGCTGCCTGTGTGGGCGGGGGGAGGAGGGATAGCCAGGCCTAACGAGCAGTTTGTGCATGCACGCGAAAGTGTGCTTCAATCTCCCTGAGGCACGGGGCTGCCTCAGGGAGATTGAAGCACGTTTTAAAAAAATTAATAGAGACAGTAAAAATTTAATAAAACATGTCTCCTCGTGTGACTCTGTCACATGGGATGGGACATGCTTTTAATTCCAAAATAAAGTTTTTATTTGATGTTTATTTGCTTTAGGAAACCTCATTCCGCTTGTGGATGAGGTTTCCTAAAATACGTCAAGGCCGTTTGGCCTTTTTGCTTGTTTGCCAACCATAAGGTTCGACGGGCAGTGTAAATTTGAATTTAATTAGCTTGTTAATGGCCTTAATAGGCCTTTTAATTATTGGTGGGTGCGCAGCCGACTCTGGCGTGCACCCGCTGAACGAAATATCGTGCGAGTGCGCAATGACATCAGGTCACATGTCCAATATCATCACACGTCATTTTATGGTCAGGTGTGTCAGGAGCATGCCCGCACACCAAGCCTAAAATTCTGCCCTAGGAGAAATTTCTTCATTCAGGGAGTTGCAACTGTTTGGAGTTGTCAACCACAAAGGGTTTTGGATACTCCATGGTTGAATATATTCAAGGCTTAGGTTGGTGGATTTTTGGTCTCTCAGGAAATCAAGAGATATGGGGAATGGGCAGAGATCAATAACTCTCTTTTCAAAGGGGTGAATTTCCCAGCAACCAATGGAAATAACCAAAGGACAAGTTTCACATTTTAAGATTTTTACTGTACAAACAAGCTAAAATCAAAATAGATCAAATGTTACTTAATAGGCAACTAATACACCAAACTAAAGAAAAGGTATTTTCATATTAATGAATTAATGTAATCAAAATATGCCAAAAGAAATGATTTTACTTTACGCCACACTTCTAGCAGATATGTGGTAATACAAGAATAAGTCCCAAATTAATCCCAGCTTTCCAGCAGGCTTTCTTCTCCTTGGCATACCAGGTTGAATCTTCTGGTGTCCTTCAAAAATCATTCAGTCTAAGTATTCCAGAACCAACGTCTACCAGCATGGCCTACCTTGGTGACTCCTTGCTCCTTAAATCTCTAAAAGGCTCTTCTCTTTGAACAGAGAACCAGCTCTCGCCAGCATCCTGTTTGGTTGCTCGCACAACAGTCTTTTCCTGCTCTTCACAGTGGTAACTGCTTCTTCTTTACACAGCATCAATTCCTTTATCACTGTCTCCATGTCTCTGTGTCTCTGTCTCCAAAAAGCAGTTGGCTTTTTTTTTTCTGTGTCAAGGTGTGAAAACTGTCACTTGCTTTTCAGTAAGTTTCAGTTTGGGTTTCTTTCCCCGTGACAACCAAATTATATGGGCCTATCTCCAGGCAGATGTTTGTTTGAGTACATCATTTCCCTTTCCAGATCATTCTGTTTTACTTTAAATTAAAGGAGACACTTTAAAACATAACCACCTTGTAAAGTCTTGCATTCGTACCAGCATAAAAGTGGAGTTGAGGCTGTAGATCAGCCATAATGGTGGAGTAGCTTCAAGGGGTCATATGGTCTACCCCTGTCCTTATTTCTTATATTATTATGTTTTACATCCTCTCTGGTTTTCTGTGTTGCTTTATTTCCAGAATCAACTCATTCAATGTATTCTTTCTCAATGTCCTGATCTCTATCCTAAAGAAACTTCAACATCCAATTCTCTAATGTTTACACCTTTTTAGCAGCATATCTCATTTGCCAATGACCCAGTACTGCTGTCTTCTGTTGACTTCTTGACCCTCTGGCGCAAAATATATATCTTTATTTAAAGTTCTCCCACTTCCTAACTCTGCAACCTCTTCAGTCCCCACAGTCCAGCCTATGTCATTTGGTCCCCTCCCTCTAGTCTCCTGAACATCTCCTGCTCCATCATTAGAAGCAGAATCTTTGGGTATTTCCATTCTCTATCAATGCTGAAAAGGCTGGCAGCACTGACTCCAGCTTTGTGTACCTAACTGTAGTGACTTTCGAAATGGCCCCTCAGTCCAGGGTAGATTGTAGAGTTGAGAACCCTTGTGAAATCACTCAGCAGATGGTGGAAGTGGACTCCACCATCCTCTGTAATGGATAGAATATCTGGTAGGATGGTTAGCACCTCAAATATTTGGTCTTGTGCAGCTGGTGTTCTCGGTTTTTACATTTCCTGGAGTTCTACATTTCTGTCCGGCTAAGCAGAGCTGTCATAGGCCTGTGCCCTCTGGCACATATTCCTCCTCAGTGATTCCTACCACCGCTATCTTGTTTCTGCTGTGAGACTCACCTGTGGCCCATCTGTCCCACTACCATGCCCACTTGGTGTGCCAGCTTCTGCACTGGTGCTCTCGTCGGGGGAAATGTTTTCCTCAAACCATCTTCCTCCTTTGTGGGCAAGAGGTTGTATTCTTCATGTGAGGACCATGCATGATAGAAGACAGCATGAAGATTTAGTAATGGTACTTAAAGTGAAAAAGCACTTGATCATACTGGCTGATGTGTTGAGGGCAACTGAAGGTGCAGTTGGTCTGGGTGATGAGGAAATGTAAAGTTAATTATGTCACTGTGCTTTCAGGATCTGCTAATTTCCATTCACCAATGCTCAGTGTGATAGAGGTGTTTCTTGCCTTCAGTGCTCCTCCTTCAGCAGGGTCACTTCCATGAGCTCCAGTGATCAATCACCAGTCCTGGTCCTTTCCCTACTATTATGTGGCCTCTTCATTATTAGATACAATATTTTTCCTTAGCAAGTGCACACACATTGTGAGAGTCAACTATAAACATTAACTTGAAGAACCATTTTCTCAGCTCAGATGTGAGAGCATGAGAATGATTGTTAACCTTGATAAGTCTCATTCAACATCTAATCTCATGCCCCAGTCTATTTATTGAGAACCTTTTCAAAGGAATCCATTGTAATACTTGTTAGTTCAGTGTGACAATGATTCTATAATAAAGAATGTGATAACAGGACACAGAGAAAATAGTGGTAGGATTGGGCAGAGAAAACATGGATTTATGAAAGCAAAATCAAGTTTAACAAACCTGTTGAAGCTTTCTGAGGATGTAACTAGCAGAATATATAAGGGGGAGTGGTGGATGTGCTATATTTAGATTTTCAGAGAGCTTTTGATAAGATCCCACACAAAAGACTTTAAATAAAATTGGAGCACAAGGGACTAGGGCGAATATACTGGCATGGATTGAGAGCTGGTTAATGGGCAGAAAGGAGAGTAGGAATAAATGGATCATTTTCAGGTTGACAGGCTGTGATTAATGGAGTGCCACTAGGATCAGTGCTTGGGCCTCAACTATTCACAATCTATATCAATGATTTTGATGTGGGCATTAAATGTAATATTTCCAAGTTTGCAGGTGACTCAAAACTAGGTGGGAGTGTGAGAAGGATGCAAACACACTTCAAGAGGATTTGGAGAGGCTAAGTGAGTGGGCAAAAATTTGGCAGAACGAATACAATGTGGAGAAATGTGAGGTTATCCATTTTGGTGGGAAAAACAGAAATAAGAGTATTTCTTAAATGGTGAGAGGCTGGTAAGTGTTGAACTTCAAAGGGACTTGGTGTCCTAGTTCATGAGTCGCTGAAAGCTAACATGCAGGTACAGCAAGCAATTAAGAAGACAAATGGTATGTTGGCCTTTATTACAAGATGATTTGAGTATAGGAGTAAACATGTTTTATTGCAATTATATAGAGCCTTGGTGAGACCACACCTGGAGCATTACATGCAGTTTTAGTCTCCTTACCTAAGGAATAATATACTTGCCATAGAGGGAGTGCAACAAAGGTTCACCAAACTAATTCCTGAGATGGAAGGATTATCCTATGAGGCTAGATTAAATAGACTGGACCTTTATTCTCTGATGTGAAGAAGAATGAGAGGTGATATCATTCAAACTTACAAAATTCTTACAGGGCAGGGTAGATGCAGGAAGGATGTTTCCCCTGGTTAGGGGGGTCTAGAATCAGGTGATGCAGTCTCAGAATATGAGGCAGGCTATTTAGGACTGAGGTGTGGAGCAATTTCTTCACTCAGAGGGTCGTGAATCTTTAGAATTCTCTACCCCAGAGGGCTGTGAAGGCAAAGTCATTGAGTATGTTCAAGACTGGAATCGATAGATAGCTACATATTAAAAACATCAAGAGAAAGGGGGATAGTGCAGGAAAATGACGTTGAAGTAGAAGATCAACCATGATCTCATTGAATGGCAGAGCAGGCTCAAAGGCTGAATGGCCGATTCCTAGTCTTATTTCCTATTTTCTTATAATGAAGTGCAATTTCTTTTAAGGTACTTAATTTAAGGATTGTTTTGTAATGTCAGATAGAAACAGGCTATGTATCATTAAAATTCCAGCTTCAAATATGGAGTCAGTGAACATGTTTATGTTTGGGTTTTATAATATAAGTACATGAGCTGGATTGATCCTAAATATTATTCTACATTAGTTAACAAGAAAATTCGTGTGTTGCTTCCTTATGTTTAATTTCAGACACATATATAACTGCAAGTTATTGTGGATTCAAATAGACTAAATTATGAGTAGCTTATTCCATGAAAATAGCTTTTCTAAGTTTGTTTAATTGAACATGAACAATAGAACCAGATTTGCCAAGGATATTGATTACCATATTTTCCAAGATAATTATATCCTAATAATTTCATGTTATGAATCTTCTGGTCAGATTTGATTGCAGTGCAGTGACTTATTATCTATTTTAAGAATTACTGTGCGGCCTTTTAAAAATGTGCACTGAGCTTTTCTGTGCACCACTGAAATTTTTGGTTTTTTGTACCTCCCCACTTAATTTATGGTTGGAATGTAGAATCCACTCAGATCAGCCATCAGCTGTCAGACACTGCTATTCTCTACCTAAAAATAATTTTCTTCACCTTGTCTGCAATGCGTCAAGTTGCATATGTGACATTGAAAAAAACAAAAAGAAATTATTGTAATTAATTGCTTTTAATGCTTATCCATAAGCATTAGAACAAAATGCACAAACCTCTGACTCTGGATTAGATTCTTCATTCTCTCTGCTGTTTCTATGGTCGGCCAATCATTGCACCTCTGCTCTTTGGAACTCCTCCAAAGCCAGGTAGCTTTGTCAGCTCTCTCCCTTCTTTCAAAAGTTTACTCCAGCCTACCTCTCGGATGCTGACTTCAGTTTATCCTGCCCTCCTTTAATCCCTTTATTATCTGCTTGGCATCCTCCTTGATCTCTTGACAAACATTTTGAGATATCCTTTGATATGAGTAGAGAAGGACGCATTTATGCAAGTTAGTGCTGTTATTCAGAAAGATAGCAGACAGCCGCTGGTCAGTTATTATACACCCCTAAGAAATTATCTGGTCATGATGCTCAAAGCTTTGGATTTCACTCCCCATGTCTCTTCTCTCTCCATTTTTCTTTCCTCCTTTAAAATGCTCCTTAAAATCCATTTCTTTGACTAAGTGTTTGGACCCTTGTCCAATCTGTCCTCTTTTGGCTCAGTAGCAATTTCCTCCTATGAACATTTTGGACATTTTGCATTGTTAAAGGTGCAATATAAATTTCTTTTGAAATTTGGAAGGACATTGCATTATTTGGACACTTGGGAACTGACCTGGATTTTTTTTATAAAAAGGTCAGAAGTTCATCTTGGACTGTCAGCAAGCTTGTCTTTTTCAAGAAATCACATGACTTAGGTAGATGACCAGCCTGACACTTGAGGAGGAAAGTTATTTGCTTATTTGAACTGTAATTACTTTAATGGCTGGATTTAAAAAAAAACTTTTAAAGACAAAGGCCCTGGTGATTTATTGGAAATCACCTGATGAAGATGAGTTTTATGTTTTGAACTTTTTTTTTTAACTCAGTTGAGAATAAACCAAGAAGGAGAAAGCTGCTCAACTCATACTCGCCTTGCCTGAAATACAGTGTCGTTATCAGTTTCAAGCTAGAAATCCTCATCTCAGTAGAAATTGTCTGTATTTGGAAACCCAAGAGACTGAGCAAGAGGGAAACCCCCAAGGACTGATCCAGCTCTATTCTCCTCCATGCTGAAGCTCCGTTGGTGAGAACTTTCAGACATTTACTGGGACTAGTGATCCAGCTTCACACAAGGGAGCACCAAATCGATGATGGCAAAACCATGCAAACTTTATCCTTTTCACAAAGTTTTCTTTAATTGCCCATCTCTGCAGAGATTCTATTTGCCTATATGTGTGTATGCATATGTGTGTGTGTGTGTGTGCATATCTGTGTATGTGTGTGTGACGTGCGCATGCGCACTGGGGTATTATAAAAGAGATATATAGATACACTTGCAGATTACAAATTAGGTGTTAACCAGTCCTTGTTGTTTAAAAAGGTTTAGTTTTATAATAAATCAATCAAACAATCTGAGTTTACTGAAAGGACCTGGTTAAAGTCCCTTTTATTCTGGCTCTAACAGTAGCAAATGTAGCAAAATTGGCCATTTTGGTAAGTGAATTAAACATTTACACTAATGGTATGACCTGTGGAGTAGTGGGGCTAGGTAAACTGCGCACTCCTCCCATCCCATTTGTATCAATAAATATAAGCTGTTGTTGTTGCTTGTGGGATCTTGCTGTGGCAAATTGACCATGGGGTTGCCTGAAATTCATCTTCTTCTTCAGTCCTCCGCCTGAAGACAGATCTGGCCCATAAAGCCACAACCTCCACCATGGGCAGGGCAAGGAGGCAGGTTCCAATTCTACTCCAGCCAGAACAGGAATTGAACCCCCAAGCTGTTGATGCCAATCTGATCCACAGTAGCCATCCAACCAACTGCCCCCCCACCACCCACCCCCAAGGCATCCAAATTACTATGGCAACATGCACTTTTACATGCATGTTGTAGCCTAGAGCCACAGAAAGTGATGGTAGAGACTCCATTTTCTTTCCATCATATGGCTGACCAAGAATCGCTCCCACTCTTAGTGTCGGCCATTGGCATATGTTAGAAGGATTTACAAGTTGATTGTTTGGCCACTTTATGAATGCTTCTTCATTGGCCATCAGTCCTGAAGTAGGACTTGAACCCAGGGCTCCTAGCTTAAGGGCATGGACACTATCCACTGCACAACAAGGCTTTTTCTTAAATTTGACAGTGCAAAAGTGCTTTGTTGGCTATGAAGTACTTTGGATCATTCTGAGATTGTGAAAGGCACTATAGTAATGAATGTTCTTTCTTTCTCTCTCTCAGGGTAACTAGGGATAGGCAATAAATGTGTCCTTGACAATGTTATCCATGTACTAAGAACATTTTTTAAGATATATGTAGTATCATAAAGGTATGAAGGTTTGGCCTCCAATAAATATTAGTCACAGAATACTGGTCTATGTTCCTTTATTAACCTATTTTCATTTAACTTAAATTACTGTCATACTGCAAATACCAATGAGAATGGTATATTTTTGAGTCTCAATCTCTCATATAGATCAGTTATACAGGCAGTCAGATTGCTTGAACTTCTAAGTTTTTTTTTCATTATCAAAGAACAACTCTAGGCCCTAAGGGCAAGTGCAACCACAAAAACACCATGATAATACACATGTTATTCTGCATGAACACATGTTAATGCACCCTGCTCATATCATACTTAAGCCAAGCACTGAAAGAAAGAGTGACAATTTAGGAAACAACAGTTGCTGCATGTATGAAGTTTTGGGGAAACAAGGTTGTCAGCAGGCTTTGTTTCTAAACTGTAACATTGACATTCATCTAGTGTACTACTAAACTGTGGGAGAATGGAGCTATACTGCTGCTAGTGATGGGTGCAACTATCAACAAGATGATGCTGGAGGCTCACCCACCAAAGATACATGCTTTGCATAATTGTCTATGCAAAAGACTGGTTCAAACCAATTGATATTTCATTCACATAAGCATGGGGTAGGCGATGGTGGAGTGGTATTGTCACTGGTCTAGTAATCCAGAGACAGGGTAATGCTCTGGGGACCTGGGTTTGAATCCCACCATAGCAGATGGTGAAATTTGAATTCAATAAAGATCTGGAATTAAAAGTCTGATCATGACCATGAAACCATTGCTAATTGTTGTAAAAACCCATCTGGTTCACTAATGTCCTTTGGGAAGGAAATCTGCCATTCTTATCTGGTATGGCCTGCATGTGACTTCAGGCCCATAGCAATGTGGTTGGCTCATAAATGCCCTCTGAACAAGGGCAATTAGGGGTGGGTAATAAATGCTAGCCTAGCCAGCAATGCCCACATTGAATGAATGAAAAAATTCAGTGGTTCTTGATTTTTTTTTGATCTGGATCTCAATGAAACACTTTCAGGCTGGTATTAAGTTTGTGAATCAAAAATGCCTCAATCACCCAGTTCTTTCTTGTTTCTGTTGCTCTCCTGCTTTATTTCTGTTTTTCTTTTCACTGTCTTCCTTCAGCTCTGTCATTTTTTTCTGTGTTGCTCTCTCTCTCTCTCATTCCTTTGCTCACCTCCTTTATTGCTGTTTTCACTCACCTCATTTCCTCCATTTCTTTCTCTTTTGCATTCAATCCAGGCCTCTCCAGGTAACTTCCTTAACCGGAATTTGAGATGTGTTTGTTGTATCTTATTGAGCATTCCCATTTCAGTTACAATATTATCATTGTTTGAAAATATGTAAATTTCAATTGGTATAAGTGAATTATTGCAATAAAACAAGTTAAAGTGCAGAATAAACGTGATTTTGCTCCAGGAAGCTGAATAATGGGGTTTGAGCTATTTTAGGGTGATGGGTGCCTCTCTCTTGCATTTATATGATGCTTTTTCAAGATCCTCAAAGCCTTTTACAGTCAATGAAGTGCTTTTGAAGTGTAGTCACTGCTGAAATGCATGCAGCAAGCACTCACAAACAGCAACCCGATAGTGACTGGATAACCTGGTTTTTTTCCAAACATCATGACTGCCTGTATAACTGATCTTTCAGTGATAAATATTGCGCGGGACAGGGGGGTAACACCCCTTGCTCTCCTTGAGAATAGTGCCATGGAATCTTTTACATCCACCTGAGAGGGCAGCTGGGGCCTCGGTGTCTCATCCAGTAGCTGACACCTAGGACGGTGCAGCACCCCCTCAGTATCCCACTGGAGGGTCAGCCTCGATTTTTATGCTCAAGCCCGTGGAGTGGTACTTGGAGCAGTTGGCAGGGAGATGAAAGTTAGAGTTTGAACTAACCATTTTACGGCGAGAAGCCTCCCTCTCTCTTTGCCCAGTTGGTTGGTCAGGGGGTGGTGCAACAACAGGCCGGGGACTGACTCCTCCCTGAGTTCAACCAACTGAACCGAACCTCTTTCCGCCGGCGCCATGAGCTCCTATCGTTTCACTGCAGGGACTGTGTCTACATCAGTATCGGTTCTAAAGGTGACAGTGGCAGCACTGATATCAAATATCGAGCTTGTTTCAGAACTGAAATAAGTTTCTTTAACTTGAGGACTAAATTCCATTCAACGTGGCCAACGTGAAATCAGTAGATCACCGCCCTTAGTATTAAACAGGGTTACTGAGCCGGGGAGTGATGGTGTCGAACCGAGACGTGAAATTAGACAGGTGAAATTAGCGGGGGCGTAGAAACTTTTGGGGTTAAACTCGTGTGGTCAGATTGGCGCCTCGGTTTCGGGGTGGAAGCAGAAAAGCCGTGCCCCTACCCAAACCTGTATCCACATGTGTGATGTTCCCACCTTGTGTGTGCTTTTCAATGAAAGGCTGAAGGAGAGAGTAAAGTCTTCAGTTCTGAAAAAGAGTCATACGGACTCGAAACGTTAACTTTCCACAGATGCTGTCAGACCTGCTGAGTTTTACCAGCTATTTTTGTTTTTGTTGCAATAAAATCGCCTCACTCACACACACACACACACATACTTGCACCATAGCAAAAATAGACATTTTAGAGAACTGTACATGAGTTTATAATTTCGGAACCATTGTAAACCCGCTGAGCAGATTTTTCAGGTGTGGCACAGTAGAACGCTATGCTCGACAGCAGGTTCCTCCAGGAAACTTCAAGTCTCACATTCGAGATTGCTCCTGAGCGGGCCCTACCTGTAGCCCATCTCTTGCAGACAGGAGCAGAACAGAATCCAGTCGTTGTTTGGGAAGAAATGCAATGGATATTTATTTTTTCCACCAGTGACATAACTTCGGTCATTTTTTTCTTACACAAGTTCTGTTTGTTTCTTAAAAGTGCGACTATTCCTAAGGGATTATGCGATTAAATGGGTAAAACTCGGACTGCCCAAGAAAGCAAAGGGGAAAATCGCCGAGGTTAGGAAGATCTTGTTAAAAACACCGGTGCTAAATTGTGCCGAAAGTGTGAATTATTCAGGCCGGAGGAGATAAGGGTGAAAATGTATGAAATCTTACACTGAAATGGCGCAAAGCGCAATAAATAATGGGGGATTCGTTTCCAGGACTTCCAAAAGACATGCATTATCCCGGGGTATCGCCCAAACTACTTACTGCATAATGCGTGGCACTTCTAACGCTGCACTTAATCCGCAATTAAACATTTTGCTAATGCTTCCGAAACAGCGAGTATCACGTCTGATTTATATTGAATTACAGAATCATGTCAGATGTCAGGCGGCCGCTGACTAGAGTGAGGTGATTTTTTTTGCAGGATTTCGGGCAGGCATGCGCCGCTGCGGCTCGGTTTGAAGCCTCACTTTTATGCTGGATGTCACTCGGCACATCAGGAAATGACTCCAATGCTTTAGCAGATCGCGCACCATCAATCTAAATCGATTTACAAACCGCGTTTTATGTAAGACGCGGGTTGATTTTTATGAGCTCTGCATGTTGATGATGACCACGGGATCTTGTACCTGTTCTAGGGAAGAACTCGCGCCAAAAAGGCTCATTTTAATGTAATTTGATTCAGTTGGTAGAGAGTTATATTCAGTTACTAATCCGCACGGTCTACACAATGCCCGTTGACATAAACCGTTGCTGCAGCTAACGAGACCCCGTTTCTGAATTAAGCTGTTGCAAACGATTTTCCACTGATATAATTTTGGAGAAAATGGTTAAAATAATGCTAAGCCAACTTAAACTGTTTAATTTGGGCGGAGACCAATCAATGTGTGGGTGGAAATGTGCTGTACTCCCTGGTTCCTCTTAATACGTCCTGAGACACTCTGTGTTGAACAAGTTCCTAGCATGTTTCTTAGGCAAAAAAAAAATGAGACTGATGACAATAAAATCCTCTGTTGTTAACAGGTCTGCCGAACATTGGCGATTAGATAGCCGCTGTTTTTAGATTATCTGGACAAGTCTTTTGTCTTTGAGAACAATGACAATCATCCCGAGGACTGGGTGTTGAAAAAAAAATCTGCTGACTGACATCTTAGGACAATGCCTGTCAATGTTATCCTCCTCTCTGGTGCTGACAGAGGGGTAATTAACACTCGGTCAACATATAGACACCCGCCCTTCGGCTAAATAGTCATAAAAAGTGATGGCCCTAGACGATTGTTTCAATAAAAACCCAACTATATTTTACCGCATCAATAGACCGATACTCGCCGATATTATTGTACCTCTAAACAGCTTGTGTACATTTTAAAATTCCCTCTGGGAATTTCTTTTTATTTGTACAAAATACAATCTGGTTGCTTTGATAATCGCAGCTTCTTCCAACTTCTATCATTTGTTGTTTTTTTTATTGTTTATTAATTTATTTCCGTGGGTAATCATTAGCAGCCTTGCATTCAGCCACACTGAGAAATGTTCCCTCACGCAGCCCCTGTATGATTGCGAAATAATAAACAGCCTTGCCCATCAGATTATCTTGCCTTTTTAATTGTATTTTAAATTGTAAATTGTAAAAATAAGCCCTAACACTAATGTCCGTGTGGGAAAATAAATCAGAACAGCCGGCATAAATCAGGGTCCATGTCCTTTAGATAATTGAAGAGAAGGGTGAATTGGAACGGGACCGTTCAGAGTGTGTGCGGCGAGAGTCAAGGCGAACTCCGAGACGGTTACAAATTCTATCTGCATCTTTATATTCATACAAGGTCACTCTAAATTAATAATAGCAACTCAAAAAACCTGTGTGCAACATTACCCGCTTCAATTCCTAAATTTATTAACCCAATTTATAGGCCTAAAATAATACATAGAACAGCGGCTCTAAACTTTACAACGGAACCTTCTATGTCTGGGGAAATGAATAGAATGTTATCTGGAACCGATACCTAAATAATGTTTGTCAAGCTGTAAAACCAAAAGATGAATTATTGTAACCTTTGACCCGTGGATAGGACACAGGCCCCAGACTTTGGGGACGAGCGGTTGGTCTGTCAACAAGAGGAGCGTCGAAAGGTACAGACAACCTAACCGATACAACCAAGCAAAGGAGCATCACAAAAGAACGGCTAGTAGTCTGGAGGAAACCCAGTGCTAGAGTGAGTACACACTGAATAGGCAATAAAATGCAAAGGCCCGGGCTCAAGGTCGGAAGGACAGATTTTGACCCAGTGGCTCCATGCACTCGGGACACTCGGGAGCCAAGGTTCCTGCACAATGTTCTTTGAACAAGATCATTTCAGGCATACGAAACATATACATTTTTGCGCATTGGCCACTTCTCTCCCCCTCCTCCCCCCACCCTCATCCACTCATGCAATTGTTTTTGTTTTAAAAATAAATATGTTTACTTGTGAAGGCTCTAACCAGTTGTCATACAACAGCAGCATAAATGAAAAGCAACTGCAAAACGTTAAATGTCACAAAATGTGAAGATACCTCTGCGCTGCTGTAGACCAACTGTTAAGGAAAAGGTGAAAAGGTTTTAGAAGCTAAGCAATTAAACAGGGGCTTCGTCACACTTTCAGTTCGGTAGCTTGTTGTTTTTTCTAGCCCTCGCACCTTTTACCCAGTTGCGTTTTCTCTTGTCGTTGAGATTCGCCTGGCATTTTTGATGCACCACATCGATTAAGCGGCCGGGATTCCAGATTAGCTCCCTGGTCACAGTCCTCGATGGACTCTTCGTCAGACGATTCTGACCTTATTGACTCCAGTAGGAAAACTAAAGGCCGCTCACTTTTCCAGGGAGTGAATAACAGATTATTGCGGTTAATAATTAAGTAATCATTAATGGGAACACACCTCCTTGAATAACCAGCTCACAAACTCGCCTCCAACTGCCTCACACACAACCAAATGAGACTTTCAGCTAAGGATGAGGAAGTGTGATGTTAATGTCTATCTTGCTACGTGTGCTGCATAGTGTAAACAATAACTTTACACAGATTTAGCCTCCAGTACAACCAGGATCAGCAAGACCTAAATAAGACAAAACTTGACAAAAGTTCTCTCCCGGTACTTTGTTCCAAACATAGACTTTTTCACAGTGAGTGGGTATTCTGGTAATAATAAATCTCAGATCATTTCGACACAATATTTCGCTATAGCAACTTTGGAATGATGGATATACAGTTCAGACTAAACTCAAGTCCCCTGCCTCAGCCAAATATCGGCGACAGAAATCTCATGGCAGATCCGCGATCAAAATGTCGAAGGAGCCCAGTATCCTCCGCAGATGAAAATGTGTCGGTGTCATTTTCTTTTTTCTATTCCTCCAGAAAGTCGTGTTTTTATTTTTTTTTTAAAAAGAAAAAAATAAATTTTGCACGAACGCCGTACTTTGATGCTGCCAATTTGGTGCGCTTGATTTGCGAAGACCACCCCCCCCACCACCCCCAACCCACCCCGACACCCATAGAAAGTAAACGCCATCCTCCGGAGTTTACCCTTTGTCCGCCGCTAGGTGTCGCGATATGAGCGGCTCTGCACCGCGGTCCCCCTCAATTCTACAAAGTGAGGTGGGTCCCACAGGCAGCTCAGTATCAAAACGTCCAGTCAATGTCCCCCCACTTCAAGCAAGCCATTAAAAGCGAACCTTGTCACGGTGCATTCACGCTCCAGCTTTTTTCCGACTGCCTGAGCAATCCACAGCTCTAATAAATTGTACATTTCTTTCTGACGCACTGCACGAACGCCAAGCTAACAGACAATTATTTGGCGTTAAAAGTTAGCTGATAATTCACAGGCGAGGCAGATTTATATTTTACACAACTGAATGTCACAGTTAAAAGATCCCAAACGACGAATTTCGAGTGAAGCCCCTTCCACGGTCTGAAGCTCCGCAGCTCCTGGTACATTTCCAACACATCTCAACATGAGTAAAGGTTTTACTTAACTGAAGATATTGTCCTGCTTTGTGGAAATGAAAGTGATGGTCCCTCCGTGCCGTGTGGAAGTTCAGGACCGCCGTCCGGCATAGTATTATTGGTGGCAGTGCACCTAGTCCCAGTTCAATTCACCCACAGGACTTGAAGTCCCCGAGGCGCCGAAGAGCCGATGGAAACGCACCACTGACGGGTGTAAGTCGAGGCTTGAGCGGTGAAACCCGTTGTCGCAAGACTTGGCCCCGACAGATATCAAATGTACCCCGAAACCTCGCCAAAATAAAGTAGAAAACACATGTAAGAGGGTTTTATGTTTCTGTCATCGAAATCATTTACAAAAGCTATTATTGATAATAAACGAGACATCCTGAACACACAATGTTTAAATGTTCTGGAAACAAACATAACTTTTATTTGGATCTGACATTTATGCAGACATGTTATATATGTCATATAAGTTATATATATGTCATGTATGTTATATATGTCATGTATGTTATGCATACATGTTATATATAAATACCCAAGAGGCATATATGGAATACATACATCGATTTATAGAATATAGGATACATTTTTATAGGTTATACTGAGCGTTAACTATGTTCTCTCCATGTAATTCATTGTAAAAGAGCGTGTACTGACTTAGAAAAGTACACACTAATATAACCCGGTCTACATAATTGTACTTTCTATAACTAGGAGCCATCCAGCGCATTAACTTGTCCCAATTTTAGCAGCAAGTCAGAATCTCTTGGTGTTTTGCAAATGTCTATTGCGAATGTCCAGTGTATTGCATGAACTAAATCTACCAGATGTTCACTAAAGTTCCTTTTTTTTGAAAACATTCATAACTCGCTTAATAATATCAAAATGTATTTTTTACATATGACAAAATTTTACTGCTGCTCCATTGAAAATGATTTCCCCAAAGTCACTTCCTATGTAACAAGAATATATACATAATATATCCTATATATATAAAAAACATAATATAATATGGCTACTAGCATTTTTATCTACTGCATCTGTATAAGGCTCTAAGAATCACGACATATTTTATTTCAAAGGTTGTACGAGTGATGACTTTATTCAGTGAGGTTTTCCTGAGAAGCGCTCTGCGCCTCTCTGTATATTACTCTGTTTCAATCAAATGGAAATACTGATTTCTCTTTCACCAATTGCACTGTCATTGGTAAAACAAACGATCTCAGACAATCGATAAATGATCTCTTTTCACTGAACCGGTGGTGGCGTTTAGAGGGAGAAGAGGGTCTGGATATACATTCACTTAATTTTCACCATTTGTACTCTATGGCCAGCGAATAATTCTTATATCGGCATCGTTTCAGCTGGCAACTAGAACGGTTCATCACGGCGAATAATGTTCTACTTTTGAAAATACTGAAAGGAAGCCTCTCCTCTCCATCGTTTTTGAAGCTCATTTAACCATAAGGCAGTGGAAAAGTGACTTCATCGCTGTCGTTCTCAACAGAACGTTGGAGAAATATTGAGAATTGACCATCCTCTATAAACGACGGATTCTGAATAAACAGTCTTTGAGAGGGATAAACAGTCCCAGCATACATTATCATCACATTACTTCATTAATCTATGACTGACTTTATTTCAGATCTAATTTGAAACCAATTTTTTCCCCCAGCATGACATTTTTTTTTAATTCGCCAAGCACTAATGACTAAGAACACTGGAGGTTGTAATGATATGGAAAACAAACTAAAGGTTATTTCGAAGCGGATGTTGTGATCCTCCCATTGTAGTTATGTTAAATAAACTTCAGATTACTTGGTCCGTTTCCTAAAGACTTGCCAGCGACTGATGGAAGCCAGAACAACCCATCCCCGACTCGTTTAGCCCCGTTGGCGTCAGTCGCCAGTGTGTGTTATTGTATATTTACGTTTCTTTGATCAGAAATATATTTAATTTACTCATTCCTTGGCGGGGGGGGGGGGGGGGTGGGGAGGCGGTGGTACCCTTTCAGCATCTTAACACAGACCCTGGGCGCTGATTCCACAGCGAGAGGATTTCTAACGAATCTAATTCTTTGAAGCATCATCCCAATTTTAGATTAGTCTAATAAAACAAGCCGCCGACAGATGTTTTCAAGTTTTAAATAAAGGTTCGTTCAGTTTTAACCTCCCCCCCCCCAAACATACACTGAACCCAACATGCCATTGTAGTTTCAAAACCTCTTTCTGGTGAGTGGTTTTAAGTATGCAAATTTATGCATAGTCGTCATCCAATGAGGAGAAGAGGGTTATGTACGTCACAGCCATTCTGGCCAATCATCCGGCGTATGCACCCCCACCCCTCCCCCTTGTCCCCCCACCCCCCCCCCCCCCCCCCGCCTCCCCCCGGGCGCTTTGATTGACAGCGGGAAAGTTTTTTGCACTTTCTCTCCAACCAGAGCAGATAGAGAGTGCCTGAAGTGATGAGAGTGTTTTATTACCTCTGCTTGTTTCATGTGGGGCGGTAAGGCGAGAGCTCAGAAAGTCTTATCTTAGGGTTTTAAAAACCCCGAAAATGTGTAAACAATTCTGAGAGCAAGTATCAAACCTCCAGCCTCCACCCCCCCCCCCACCACCACCCACCCACCCTCCATCCTCCCCAACCACCCCCACCCACCCAATACCCCATCGCCGCACCTGGAATTTAACGGGAGATCTGTTATTTTAATCATTTTTTTTGTTGAATTTCTTTTTTTTAATTAAAAGATTCTCCAAGTCTGAAGGGAGGGAGGGAGGGAGGGAGGGAGTGGGTGGGTGGGTGGGTGGTGGGGAGGGGGTGGGTGGGTGTGGGTGGGGGGGGGGGTAAGATCTTGGACTTTTTTTTCGTTGATCTGAACAGAAGTGAAGCTGCAGTTTCTCTTCTCCCTCCTCCGTCCCCTCCCCTCCCCTTCCTTGTGAGAACTTGTGGTTGATTCTGGTCACTTTTGGTGATGTTAGCGGTCGGGCAGATGGACGGGAGCCGGCAGAGCGCGTTCGTGTTGAGCAGCCCACCCTTGGCGGCCCTGCACAGTATGACCGAGATGAAAAACCCCTTGAACCTTTACTCCTTGCAATCCGGGCCCGGCTCAGGCACGGGGGCATCTTCCATTTCGTCGTCCGCCAGCCCGCCCGGGATCATCGGCGCGGCCGCTTCCACGGGGTTCAAGTCGACTTCCAGCCTGCCCGGCTTCCTGGCACAGCAACTCTCGTCCACCACTCCTCACGGCATCAACGACATCCTGAACCGGCCGGTCATGCTACCGGGCGGGGGAGGCGGCGGCGGCGGCGGCGGAGGCGGAGGCGGTGGTGGTGGAGGCGGTAGTGGTGGTGGAGGAGGAGGAGGAGGAGGAGGAGGAGGCGGGGTCGCCTCCGCACTGCTTTCGGGAATCCCTCGTTTTAACGCCAGCCTCAGCCCCCCGCCCCCGGGCATGTACTTCAGCCCCAGCGCGGCGGCAGCGGCGGCGGCGGCGGCGGCGGCCGTAGCCCGTTACCCCAAACCGCTGGCCGAGTTGCCAGGCAGGACTCCCATCTTCTGGCCGGGAGTCATGCAGAGTCCACCTTGGAGAGACGCCAGGCTGGGCTGCTCACCGCGTAAGTACCAAAGCTTACCCAGTTTCTTCTCTAACCTGCCATGTAAATACACTGTTGTATGATTGTACATAGTTAATTCGTTTCTCTTCCCTTCATTTTAAACCCCTTTCTTGTAAGCAGCAAACTTTTGTAAATGTTCCCCCCCCCCCCCCCAGTTAAAAGTGCGATTGAGAATTGATGTCTGTGTTATGTGAATAGAAAACACTTGGATCGAATTAATCGTGTATCAGTGCTAGATAAAATCGTCACTGTAACAACATAGGCAGACAGTGCTGTCAAATAACAAGTATCTCACCGCGCCAAGTGCTTCAAATGTACCATCAGGCATCTTGGTAAAAATAGATCATTATGGGGATTGTTTTATTTGTCTAAAGAACTGTTATTTTGGCCAATTGCCAGTTTATATAAAACAAACTTCACAGCTTTTCTCATTGTGTCAATATTAATTGTTCCAGATGTGTTATTTAATTGTGTCACCCTGTCCGTATTTGAATAGTGCATCTGTAATCCTTTTTCCTACCGAAATAAATATCAGTGGCTGTTTAACACGCTTAATGCTATCTCCTTTCAGATCAGAGCGCCATGCTGATTGATAAAGATGGCAAGAGAAAACACACCAGACCCACGTTCTCGGGGCAACAAATCTTCGCGTTGGAAAAAACTTTTGAACAAACGAAATATTTAGCTGGGCCTGAAAGGGCGAGGCTGGCATATTCGCTGGGGATGACCGAGAGTCAAGTGAAGGTAGGATTGCCTGGCAAGGTCTGAACGGCTCCCTCTGAATGTTGCCAGCAACGTACTAAAAAAATGCAGCAAAGATTAAAGAAATGTGGAAGAGCTGTCGCGTCACGTGGGGAAAAGTGGGGAAAAATAGATCACAAAGCCTATATCTGAGCTAATAAAATTAGGAAAATATATAGTTCAAAAAAAAGTGCAGGTTAAATTTAAAATATTGAAGAACACATGCGAGCTGATGCAGACTGGTGTTTCCTTAAATATAAACCACTAATTCCTAATCAGTGCTGTTTTCTACCACCGAAATATCTTAATTTAGCAACTATTTTGCTCTATATACAATTGTATTTTAAAATTAATTTGGCAACACTGATGTTTAATGGAAACGAGCACTCTGCACTCCTTGTTTAAATATAGTATCTGTCCGCTGTATTTTCAATGCGCAAAGTTTTGTTTTTCTGTTTGAAATATTGCTCTTCCTCTTGTCGGTGGCAGTGTTTGATCTGCAGGGTTATTTACTCGTGATATTTTATCAGTTCGGGGACGTGCGGTGCAGTCGTGTGTACATTCACTCTGCCAAACAATTTGGCATTTCCGATAAAAACGGCGGCCGCCACAGCAACAATTAAAGAAAAGTTGAGACCACAACTGAAATATCTCCGTTCTAAAAAAAATTAAGATGCATTTATTGTGCTAATCTAGCGTGCTTATTAATGGAACATTACAAATTTCTTTTTAAAGAAACGGTAAAAAAAAGCCCTTAATACTGGGACATAAATAACTTACGTTTATGTGCTCTTAGGTAAAGATTAAACTGTCGCAGTAGTTAATTTATCACCCTATGAAGAGTATATGTGAGCCGGGTATGTGACACACAGCTAAGGTAGAGAACCTGTTTAAATAGTGAACGATCATTATTCTAAAACATGCAAAATAATACTTGGGAAGGATAAGCCATATTTAAATGTCTGGTATCACGATTAAAGCTAATCCAGCTGTTTATTCTCTCTGAAGCGCATCGTGAATTAACACTGTCACCTTTGGGCTCCTGCAAAGTGCGGTTAGTGGCGGTAAAACTCCGAAAAACTAACACAGTCCTGAGGTGGAGGGTTCCCCTGCAGCTGGGCTCACCTCTCAGCCCGAGCTCTCAATTCGTACAAGTGTCAGCCCAGCCCTCAAAACATGCGGTCAAAAAAATTGCCAACCTCGATCTTAGAAGGAGAGTCAATCAGGTGAACATTTGCAGACGTGTTCGGAGGCTCCTGGGGAAAAGTCTGGTTCCGCCGCCGGGAGTTTTCCAAGGGCGAGGCGAGAGAAAATCTCACCCCGTGTGCGCGCCTCGGTGTGGGTACAGACTAAAGTCACCCTTGCCTCCCTTCAGTTGTCGACAGCAAGGGGAAATTAATTGTCCTCCTTTCGATTCAGGTTTGGTTCCAAAACAGACGGACGAAATGGAGGAAGAAACACGCGGCGGAGATGGCAACAGCCAAGAAGAAGCAGGACTCGGAGACTGAGAGGTTGAAGAGCACCTCGGAAAACGAGGATGACGACGACGAATACAACAAGCCGCTGGATCCCAACTCCGACGACGAAAAGATTTCGCAGTTACTCAAGAAACACAAACCGAATACTTTACACGTCCTCACAAGTGAAAACGAAAGCTCATAGGGAGAGAGAGAGAGCGGGGACTTTATATTCCTAATCCCACAGAACCTAGCACTAAACTCTCTCTCTCTCTCTACCACTCTCTGTATATTGTCAGAGATGTATATATTTTTATAGTCTATATAAGTTATGGGAAGATTTGATCAGAAGCCCCCGGCGCTTTAAGCACTAATTTTCATGGCTGAGGGAAGGACAGAGCGCATTTGATCGCCAGCATCGAGACTGCTGGGTTTGGGGAACATTTTCATACCAACATAGGTATATAGAAATATATTCAGATCAGAGACTGGGAAACTCAGTTGTGAAAGGGGGGGGGGGGGGGGGGGGTGCGGGGATGGGGGGTGGGGGGGGGGGGAGAAACTCCGCTACATGTAAATAACTCGTGTATTAAATGCCGAACAGAAAAAAAACTGTGAATATTTATGTGTAAAATACATTTTGTATAAGAACAGATCAGTTTAAATTAGCGCTGGCTTGGTTTTTAATGTATAGATTTCGTTTCGTTTTTCGTGTTTTTGGAACCTTGTGGAGTCTGAATGCCAAGTGTCGCCAGAATTTGTGTTTGTGGATTTAAAAAAAAGTATGGTATCTTTTTAATTCGTTAGCGTTTAATAAATTATATGGTAATTCCAATTAGAGAGCATCTACGTTTCGGTTGCTTGAGGGAAGTTTCTTTATAAATGGGGGGGGGGGGGGGGGGGTGGCGGTGGAGTGGAGGGGGTGGGATTTGCTACCTGAATCGCTGACTCGATAACCACCCAGCAGCATTAACACTTGCTACATGTTCTACCACGGATGTGCTGCAGCCTTTTTCCAAGTGCCCATACCAGACCGTTGCACACACTGTGTTAGTAACTTTCTGCCATTTCCCAAACGATTGTTGAATTGTTTGCGGTGGTGTTTAATTGCTGTGATATTTCCCCATCCCCCCGGCTTGTGAAAAATTATGTTTGGGTGCGTTTGAAATATATACTTAAAATGGTCACAGCGAATAATGTTATATCTCTGACCTCCAATCAGCCCGGGGCCTTCTATTCAGCACCAAATAACGGTTAGTGTCATAACGGCCCTCAGCACCGAATATTTGGAGACCGGTCTGGTAATTTTTGAAGATTGAAAATTCAAGTAGTGCACTTCCAGAACAAAGTGTGGCGAAGGGTCATTAACATTTTGAGCAGATCCTTTGTGGTTAAGTAGACATTTTATTCAGCTCGATTGTGCAGGGTTTGTATAATACAAGCAGCTCGAAGGGGGTGGTGGTGGGGGGGGGGGGGGGGGTTGAATAAAGGCACTTTTTGGTTTAATTGTGGGATTTAAATATTGACGGCACTTGAGGAGGGGAGGATTTTCGAGAAGGCCCGCGCCAGATCTGAAGGAATCCACTGAACTATATTGGAAAGCTGCACCAAAGTAACTTTTACATTACAGTACAGTAATTAGAAGGGGAAATTAGACTTATTTATTACCGTGATGAGGGCATTTTTCTGATTAAGCATCTTCCCTTTTTTTTGTGCTTCAGTAAACTGATCAACCACCATGAGAACGAACAGGAGCTTTTGTATTCAGGTCGGCTGCTGAAATGGCGTTTACTTTAATGAGAGCGCGAATGTTATTGCCGTCTCCAGTCACGCCACTGCAAGCTTCCAAAACAGTAAAGGGCGGGGGGGGGGGGGGGGGGGGGGTACGGGGGACGAGAATAACTGGCTATAGAAATGCAGACATCCTCATTAAATACTGACGGGACGTTGTCAGACATCAGAGGAGGAAAATAGTGTTGCGCTGGAGGCGGTTCTCTCAATTGGACAGTGAATTAACCTTGCTACCGAAACGGAGTTCCCTCTTTATAAAGGTTGGGGGGTGGGGGGGGGGAGGCTTTAATTAGATGGCTTCAATGCAACTTTGCAGACCCGGTGTCGAATCCGTTCACTTTAAGCACGAACAAAATGGATGACTTTGCATCGGTTTGTAGATCAGGGTGATGTCTGGATGAGGGGAGTCTGCCCATCATCACCAAACCTAGACAATGAGCTCAAGTTATCTAATTCGCCCCGACGCTTATTTCGTTTGTCTCAATTCTCCTTTTCTGTTTAAAAAAAAATAACAACGTTGTTGCTTGCACGAAAAGGTCATCCAAATAGAATGAAAAAAAAAATAAGGAGAATAAAAACAGCAGGAGGCACGTGAAAGGGTCAGAGGACACAACAGGTAGAATCTGCTGTTCTATGACATCCGAGCCGAGGGCATTGATTCCTTACGAAGAGGTGTCACTTAAAATTATAAAACAGCATTTTAACGCTTTTCCATTTAAATCGACAGACCGAGAGCATCAGGAACACGTGCTAAATAAATGACCATATGCGGCTCCTGGGTTATGGGGATAATAGAGTGTGAATAACTGATTACAACATTCCTCGTAAAAATACGACTGTCGTCGTGTTTGTTCACCTGGTGGTGTACCGACTGGTAAAAATCGCTCCCGCAGAATTAGCAACTGCTGCACCGGGCAGTAAAGATGCGGGGCAAAAAGTATTTCTGAAACATTAACGGAAATATTGTATTTAAGACCAGAAGAGAGACCCCGCTGCGCGCATGGAGCACACTTGACCCTGAGTCTGTGCCGTTCTCCACCACCAACCCCCACCCTCCAAGCCTGAGTTACCTGGGCGCCTGCCCCTTTTTCAGTCTGTAAACTGGTTCTTTCATACAATTAAGTTAATTAAGCCGGCTTGGCCCGCTGCACGTTACTAAAATCTCCCACCCCGATTTAAAAACATCACTAATGTTAATCATCTGATAATATTGTGCGTTTTTTTTCCGGCAGTGTGTTCCTGGAAGTAGCTGGGTGAGGGAATATATAGGATAATAAGGAGGTGTATTGGACCTTTGTCTCTGGGGCCGGCTGTAAGATTGCGGCGTTGTTACCAGCCATGAATCGGATGTTAAGAATAGTGGATGGATACTTAATTTCATTTCATCTTGTAACATAATTTTTTCCCCCAATCCAAACCTCTGAAAATCACGCATCTCTCTTCGCTCTCATGTTTTGTTGTTGTTTTTGCTATAACTTTAAGTAGAGAGTAAAAAAAAATGAAATCAGTTATGTTCTCATTAAAATGACGGTGCGAGCTCATGCACTCGGAAGAACTCGGTCTATATAGAAAAACCCTTACTCTCCGCATCCAGTCACCACACCAACAACTTGCATTTACATAGCGCCTGAAACGTTCCCAAAGCGCTTCACAGGGGGAGAGGGGTAAAAGGCAGAAACGGAAACCAATCCGAAGGAGGTGGTCTTGGCACAGGGCTACAGTTTTATTGGACCCGCCTTTCCCAGTTCGTTAACACAGACAGGACCCCAAATCTCCTGGCCGTTTAGGCTCACAGTCTCCTCACTCCCAAACACAGATCCATAAGATTGAAGGCATCAAATATTCATCTCATGGTAACGCCTTGACCATGACGTCACGCTGGGGTTCTAGCAAACCAGCTCTGACGTCAGTTTAACGCCTACTTTGATAATAAATGATTTGTGGGATAGTCCATGACTGACTGGTGGCTAACGGATTGGTAGGAGGGAGTGGAGAAATGTGAGACACGCCGTAGCAAGGTCCAACGTGGAGGAGGAGAAAGCAAACTTGTTATTGTGAATATTTAATAAAATGCCGAGGGATAGATAGAAATGACACTCAGCTGGAGGGGATGACAGTTTATTCATTCAGAGTACTAGTAAAATTAAATATTGTACCATGGTACACAGTTTATTGGTTTACGACTTGTTAAGATGTGATGCACAATCTGCCCAGGTTAGCGAAGTTATAAGATGTTATACAAAAGTTAAAAAAAAATAAACTTTTTTTTGGGAAACAAAATTGTTGGGGCTTTTTGATATCTCCGCCTGCCAATCGGGTCGTGCAACAAGTTTTTAATGGGCCGCTGGTATTTCTTTCAAAAGTTGATGACTGACTGCGCTCGGGGGGCTTCGCTTGGGTCCGCGGAGTCAGGGAGGCATGAATATCTGACAAAGGATCAGGCTACTTACTTCCCACTGGGTCCCACACTAGCACCATTCACCCGCATTCAAAGAGAGATCAGGCACCAGCAGAGGATGCTGTTTGTTATTGACGGTCCAGGGACTTTAAAACCTGCTTTGCAGGCGGTGACTGCACAAGTCGACAGCTTTGTATTGATTAAGAGAAAGGTCCGGATTGCTTAGATCGTTTCCCAATCACCATGTTCATTACATGCTAATTTGGGTCAATAGCCCATGAGTTCGTGTGTGGCCTGACCAGCACAGCAAAGACTCCCGAAGCCTGGGAAATAAAACGACCTGCTTCCTCAAATTTGCAGTTCAGCTAGAATTGACAGCAGAGAACAAGGCTGCAAAATACTGGGATCATGAAGCACTCAACGAAACATAAGACACACGAGAACTAAAGTTAGAGGATCAGCTCCTCAGCGAAGCTAATTCAGGTCGGATAATCGGATAAAATTGGGCTCCAGCAGCAGAATTTACAATAGCCAAAAAATGATATTGTATCCAAAAAAATACCCTGCTTATTTACTATTCATCTTTAGTGCAGAACAAAACATTACTCATTATATGATGCTGCTGTCATTTGCAAATGTTAAGAAAAAGTCCTTTAATCCCAATAGCCATTCATTTTCCTTAGAACACCAATTTGTCAAATTTCTCAGTTCCATTGCTCATCAGAAATGCAGCAAATTAAACCCACTTTAGCCTTGTCTGTTCTGATGACTTTCCCTTTACTCCACAACTTGCTTTCCCCTTTGACTTGTAACGTTTTAATGTTTAACTTGGTTCCCCTTGCATTCAAATCGTTCATTATTTTAAAATTTCAAAAAAAAACCATCAGAGCAGGATTTACAGTTCCCCGGGACAGAACAATGGGGGAGGGGCAGAGGACAAAGTTCCCTGACCGGCAACCCTCCCACAATCGTCAGATCAATATACAGTAATACTGGTGGACAACCTGCCCCGAAATTTGCTTGCTTGCTTCGCTCATTACATCTAGACTTAAAAGCAGAAATGCAATATTGGGATTGGCAGCGTTATTATTTTTGGATACCATATTTCCTCTGGTATCCAATGAGACTGAGCAAAACATCTCTGGCATCACATGGAATCATTGGATCGTGGTGAGGCTGTCCTGAACTCGAATCAGACAGTTTAGTGGCCAAACCTTAACCAGGCAGCTACCAATAGGTGTATAATTCAAACTATTTTAAGAAACAAGTTGGAAAAGGAGCTGTGTAAAAACGAATTAATGAGAAATAGCACAGATTTAAAAGCAGAAAACGCTCCGGATAAAACTCCTTTGAGAATAGAATTGATAAAATAGGTACTGGGACCTCCTCTGCTTTTCTGTGAATTGTGCCTTAAGATCCTTTACATCAGTGATAATTCACCAGGGAAACATTGAGGGCCAATTGGGATATTGGGAAAATTTAATTGGGTCACAAGTAGAATTTTTAAAATACTTATATTATACTATCACTCATTGTGATTTATTGCTTCAAAAAGGCATCTTGGTATGTAAAACACAAAAAAATTACAAAAGATAAACACATTATTATGCCACATGTACAGCTCCTGATGTGTTCAATAACTTACTCTTTCGAATTACAACCCCCTCATCGCTCCTCCCACTCACCGCCCACCTCCTCCCCCACCCTCCATCCCACTCACTCGCCGACCCTCACGCTGCGCGACCTTTCCGCTCGCTATTTCTCTCCCTGACATTCCGCTCGCCGCCTCACTCTCCTGAGCCGCTCGGTCGTAGGGCGGCGAGAGGGAAGAAGCAAGTGAGGGAGGTGAGAGGGGGCTGCGAGTGGGAGTGTCGGGGGGTGGGGGTGGGGATGGGAGAAGCGTTGAGCCGGAGATTCGATGAGCGGGTCGCAGGAAAGGCAAGTGCAGGCCGCAAGGGACCCAAGGGCCGCAGGGTGAATACGGCTCAGAGGGCAGGCGAATTTAATGTTTCATCAGAATGATGGCACCTCCAATATTTCAGCACTTCCTCAAGTGTTGCACTGAAGCATCGGCCTAGATGATGTGTCGAGGCCTCTGGAGTGCGACTTGAACCCACAGCCTTCTGGCTCATTGAGCTTAAAATTACACTTCTCAAAGCAGAACAATTGAGTACAACTTTCTAGTCGTTAATACTGGAGCTTTACAATAAACTGGTTAGACCCCATTTGGACACTATCCTGTTTTCTAGTCAAGGCCACAAAAAACCTACATTGGAGAGAATAAAAGACAAATGCAATTTAATTGTTGCTAAAGGGTGAAGGGATCCCTTAAGAAAAACGATTTGAAAAGCTCAGTTTCACTGAGTTATATCAAATATTACATCATGTAATTAGGATAGCTAAAATATTACAATTACAAGAAAACGGGATCAGAGGCCAAAATTTAAATTAGTGTAAAGTAAATTTACAACAGATATTAAAATGAACTTGTATTTATAGAGTGATAAATATTTAAATAACCTGCTGTGCAGGATAATTGAGTGAAATGTTCTTCCCGGATACTCAGACTGCAGTTAAATGCTATAATTGAAACCAAAATATGGTAATAGAAGAATGGTGCCCAACTTTTTCTGGCGCTTGATGTCCTTTTTGTATCTCCATGAATAAAAAGTGGGATAAAGTGAGTGAAAGAAAGAGCATCTAAAAATGTTTAGTTTCTACTTGCCAGCTCAGAAATTATTTCAACTGCAAAACCAACAACAACTTGCATTTATATTGTTTAATTTATGTAAAGATGTTCAACGATGCTTCACAACAGAAATGGATGCCAACCTACCAAGGGAGAAGTGTCTGCAAGCCTTGCCCCA
Source organism: Carcharodon carcharias (assembly GCF_017639515.1). NCBI lineage: Eukaryota > Metazoa > Chordata > Chondrichthyes > Lamniformes > Lamnidae > Carcharodon > Carcharodon carcharias. The sequence goes on along the minus strand of NC_054467.1, from coordinate 18,885,548 downwards.
AATAAATGAATGGGCGTTTAAAGTTGAAGAAAGAGATGGAGAGGCAAAAAGGATTTAGACTCAGAGTTCTGGACAGTGGAGCAGAAGTAGTTGAAACACTTTTTACTAGTTCTTACACAAGGTTTTAATGTCCAATAGGCTGTTGGTATTATTGTGATATGGTAACACTACTTAAGATAATAATGCACAAATAGGAACATTGAACATGGGTAGACCATTTAACTCCTTCAGTGTGATCCACCATTCAGTGAGACTATGGCTGAACTGTACCTAACTCCATGCACCATCTTTGCCCAAATCCCTTAATACCTTAGGCTAACAAAAATCCATCGATATCAGACTTCGAATTAACAATCGATCCAGCATCACTTCCCATTTGTGGAATTTATTTTTTGTGAAAATATTCTGAAATAGACTCAGATATACTATTTGGATTTGACTATCAGTGACACTCTGGCAAAGATTCTCTAAGCTTTTCATGCTGTCACCTAAAACCAAGAGGTCTATTTTGTATAGTTGACCCCTTTTCATTATGCTAATTTTCAGATAATAGTAATAATAATTGCAAAAGAAAACCCCAAAACTTCAATAATGAATAATGACAAATTAGTCCTCTTCTATTTGAGATCACTTTTAAAATATAATGAAGCGCTGCATCAGTGTTTGTACAACCTTAAGGAACATTTTCCAATAGTGTTTGCCATAGATCCAAAGAAATATCAAATCCTACAGTATAAGTTTTAACTCTGGAATCCTTGTACTTTATGGGATTTGAGGGTAAATTAGGAGAGTCTGCAAGGCCAGGAGCTTTCTGTTGACTTCTGTTCACAGCTCCTGTGAATGCAATGTATTGGGAATTCTGTGCTCTGCATTTTTCTCTTTTTGTTGATATTTAATTAGTTGTCCCCGATGTTATATATACATATATTATTTTTCACAGTGATGCATTATTTTCCTTTGGATAGCTGATTGTGATCAGAGTATCTTCAGCATCGGCTTCTCTTTCCATTCCTGTATGGTTATCTCCAGAGTCACCGAAGGCTCTATCCTTGGTCCCTTTCTTTCCCTCACTTATATGCTGCTCCTTGGTGACATTAGATTCCACATCTATGCCAACGACACCTAGATCCACTTCTTTGAATATCACTGTTTGTAACCTTGACATCCCATTCAACCAGGAGCTGAGCTACTGACCTCATATTATCCATCAGAAAGGCTGCAAACACCTCCATAGCATTACCCACCTCTACCATTGTCTCAGCCTACGTTCTGCTGAAACTGTGATCTATGCCTTTGTCACCTTCAGTCTCAATTATTGCAATGTTTTTCCAGCCAACCTCAGACCCTCCAACTTCTGGAAAATTCAGCTCATACAAACACCTTGCTGCTTGCGACCTCTCCAGTGCCAAGTCCCACTCATACATCTCCTATGTCCTTGCCGAGCTATGTTGGTTGCTGGCTCCCCAACATCCTTGCCACTCTCCATCTCTGTAGCTTGCTTCAGTCCCCAAGCCCATCATACCCTCACTCTGTTCCTCTGATCCTGGCCTCTTGTTCTTTCCTATTGCACTACAAGCAGCTGTGCCTTCAGCTGTCCAGGCCTGACAGAAATTTCCTACCTAAGCTCTTCCATCTCTTCACTTTCTTCTCTTTCTGTAAGGCACTCTTTAAAAACTACATGGCTTTATATTCATTTTTTCCGCTTAAACTTCTGAAAGGCCTTGGAAGTTTTTGTACATTAATGTTGCTTTATAAATGCAAATGTCTGGTGCTACTTTACCAGGTTATAAATCATCTTGTATCCCAGATGACCAAATTTACTGAATGATACCCAAATGAAGGAATTACAAACAATATTTCACTAATTGTAACTTTTACTTTAACTTGAATCAGCGTAAACATAAATTAAACAAGAATTAACAGACAAATGATACTTCTAAAAGTAAATTTCACTTTAAATAGTCAATAGAGCAAGAATATATCTTACAAAACCACAAGCAATCATATTACTCCTCACAGCCATTTGGCCTCAGGTGGAGATCCAAAGCTCTCTAACTCAGCCTCTGATATACACTTTCCCATAGAAACAATTCAGCCCTTGAGCCGCATTCACCTAACTGTATTCCATCCAAGATTCCTGGAGACAATCATCACCTGAACGGCACACTCTTACAAAACCTCCTTAGCTAGGTTCATCATTATCTTGATGGCACAGATTCCCCAGAGAACCCTTTATCTGATGCCTTTAATAAACCCGTTAAACGGCCTGCTTGGCTCTGGCAAAACTGAATCGAAATCTCCCCTGACTTCAGCTTTCTGTTCTGTTTAACTGTATTACACACACTTCTCGTAAATGTGCCTTCTCTGTTCTCCCCTTTGTTGTAGCTGTATTTTGTCTGCAGCTCTCCTTTGTGTCTGTGCACACACAACTTCTGAATCTTAACTTCCTTCCTGTTGGTACTGCTTCTAGGTCATGGGTTGCCAGGTCACATGGATCAGTATTGATTATTATCCAAGAAAATTGCAAATGATCCCTTTACAAATGATAACTCTTATAAGTCCTTTTCAAACATTCTTAAAAAAACAATTTCAGATTCCCACAGACATTTTAAAGAAATTACAAGTTTTCATTACTGTGCTGCTTCCAGAACAAAGGTTGCCATGGTCTACATCTCCCAAAGTCCTAATAGTGGTTGATCCCATTCAGTGTTGTGCAGTCACATTCATTGTGTCTGCTGTGTATTAGAGGCTGCACGCAATCTCCCCAAACTAAAAAAAAATTGGATTTTCCTAGACCCCATTCATCAAGATCTCAATGCTCTGTTCCACAAAATACACTGTACCAAAAACTTTGGGGTTCTATCTTCCAGGTTAACTGTGATGTTTTTGTTTAATGTTTATGCTTTTTGTGGTTAATGTTTATGCTTTTTTGTAATAGGACATTTTAGTTAAAAGAATTGTTGTATAAAACTTGCCTGTAGGGTGTGCTAAGTTCTGGATGTATTGCCCTCTGGTGGAGAATAATGAATAAAGGAACCTTCCGCTTTTCATACAGGAAGTTGGAGTTCTGAAGCAGATAGCTGTGTGTGTATTCTTAATTGTTAAGAAGTGACAAAACACTTCAAATGGCGACAAGGATGGTATCATCATTATTAGGGGTTTTAGAAGCTTTTGATCCAGCTACTATAGACTTTGTAGTTTATGTCGAGCAAATGGAACAGTTTTTCATTGCAAATGGGATTGAAGTGGAAAAGCAGGCATCTGTGTTTCTTTCAGTCATCGGAACGAAAAATTTCACTTCACTGAGAAATCTCATTGCTCCTGAAAAGCCAGCAGATAAAAGCTTTAAAGAGCTTGTGGACATTTTGAAAAAGCACTTTGATCCCAGACCAGCAATTATTGCTGAGAGATTCAAGCTTCACTGAAGAGAACAGCATGACAGCGAGTCAGTTTCTCAGTTCCTGGCTGAGTTGAGAAAATTAGCTGAACATTGTGACTTTAAAGGTAACCTGGAAGAAGCTTTGTGTGATCACTTGGTTTGTGTACTAAGAAATGAAAGAATTCAGTGTAGATTGTTAGCGGAGCAAGAGTTGACACTGAAGAAAGCGTTTGAGATTGCGAATAGCATAGAAATGGCAGCGAAACAAGCTGGAGATTGGAAAGCACATTCTAACAATGCCGAAGTTAAAGTAGGAAAGTCAGGGTGTATTTGCTTTCATTACAGTTACCACTGAAATGAAATAGGGCTTAATGCAGAAGGCTGTAAGTGGAAAACCGCTGATTGTTGCTACTGTGGAAAAAAAGGACACAGATAGTGTGCATGTCGATCAAAGGCTGATCACAGTAAAGTAGTACTGCTAAGAAAAGGGCATCATGAGGAGCACACAGATAATACATGCTTGAAAATAAACAGGCAGTTTAAAAAGACGCACTACTTGGAAACAAAATACAAAAGTAATGCAAGTCCAGGCAAGACAGAGAATGAAACTAACAGCGACAATGAAGAAGAGCAATTGTATTGCATTCAATCTGATCTGAAACTAATTGAAGGGCTAAAAATTGGCATTGCCTTAAATGGTAAAATGGTTGAAATGGAGGTTGACACTAGAACATCTGTTTCTATTGTTTCAGAGAAAACAGGGGAGAACATTTTCAAGAAATGACCATTGGAGAAAACCCTCCTCCAGCTTATTACCTACGTTGGTGAGCCTGTGAATATATTTGGAAAAATGTCCATTAAAGCTAACTATGGAGATCAAATAGCAAGGTTGCCACTTATCATTGTGAAAGGGGATTGTCCATTCCTTATGGGCAGAAACTGACTAAAAGAAATTCAGCTGGATGGAATAAAATAAATAAAGTGCATTGAAACCCCATGTTGCAGTTGTTGTTAGACAAGCATTCTGATGTCTTCAAAGAAGGTCTTGGAGTTATTAAAAACATTGAAGCCAAACTTGCTGTGAGGGCCAAAGCTTCAAGATTCCTCAAACCACGTTCAGCTCCCTACTCAATGTGACAGAAAATCGAGCAGGAACTAGAACGACTTGAAAACTTTCAGATAATTGAGAAAGTTGATTATGCAGAGTGGACAGCTCCAATATTCCCAGTAGTTAAGGATGACAGGTCTATCAGAATATGTGGCTACTATAAAATCACCATTAATCCTTTCCTGGAATTGCGTCAGTACCCGCTACCGAAAATTGAGGACCTGTTCGCTGCTCTGAATGGAGATGAATTATTCACTAAGCTTGACCTATTACAGGCATTTTTGCAAATGCAACTGAGTGAAGATTCCAGGGAGTATACAACCATCAGCACACACAGAGGTCTATAGCAATACAAACGACTACCATTCAGTCATGTATCATCACCAGCCTTATTCCAGCAGGCCATGGACAAAATACTGCAGGACCTCCCTGGTGTAATCTGCTTCCAAGACGACATCTCATCACTGGGAAAAAAACCCCAACTCATTTAGAGAACCTAGACAGGGTCCTGCATAGACTGGAAAAATACGGCATCTGCTGTAAGAAATCCAAATGCTCATTCCTGAAGCCCTCACTGCAGTACCAGGGACACGTGATTGATGGAAAATGCCTCTCAACCTCACCCAGAAAGGTGGAGGCAGTGGTGAATGCACCACAGCCCAGAAATGTTAAGGAGCTTCATTCATTTTTGGGGCTTGTGAATTACTACGGTAAGTTCATTTCCAGTTTGGCTACCAAGGCAGCGCCACTGAATAATCTGCTGAAGAAGAATACAAAATGGTATTGGTCACAAGCCTGTCAGGAAAGTTTCAAGGAACTCAAGCAAGAGCTCACTTCTACTAAAGTCCTGGCACATTTAAATGAAAAGTTACCTGTCAGCCTGGCTTGTGATGCATCTGGATATGGTGTTGGAGCTGTCATCTCCCACATTTCCTGATGCCAGTGAAAAGCCCATTGCATACACCTCGAGCACATTGTCCAAGGCTAAACAAAATTATGCCCAAATTGAAAAGGAACCTCTTGGACTAATCTATGGAGTCAAGAAGTTCCACCAATATTTGTAAGGGCTTAAATTCACGTTAATTACAGACCACAAGCGTTTGACCTGGTTGCTAAGACTGAAGTCACAAACCCCGACACTTGCGGCTATGTGCCTACAAAGGTGGGCACTGATCTTATTTCCTTCCCAGTGCGAAATTACATTTTGCTTTGCTGAGAGTCATGGAAATGTGGACGCACTTTCTAGACTTCCGCTACATTACAGCTCCACAACCCGAAGTGAAGTCACTGCTTTCAATGTGAACCAGATAGACATGTTACCTGTTAAAGTGGATCAAATTCGACTTGAAATGCAGAGAGATGCCGTGCCCCCCAGAGTTTACCTGTACACAGAAGGTTTGGTGTGTACCTCAAGAAGTGACTACTGAGCTTAAACCTTACTACATGCATAGATTTGAGCTGACTCTGCAAGACGGTTGTTTGTTATGGGGATCAGAGTTGTAATTCCTCCAAAATTCCAAACACGAGTGTTAGAAGATCTTCACTTCAGCCACATGGGAATCGTCAAAATGAAAGCATTAACTCGTCTACATGTAATGTGGCCACATATGGATAAAGACATCGAAGGCATGGTCAGAGATTGCCTTCCATGCCAGAAATGATGTCTTCTCCTGCACCTGCCCCATTACATCCATGGGCTTGGCCTGACCACCCATGGCAGAGACTTCATGTGGACTTTGCTGGACCACTTCTCGTACATATGTTCTTGATTGTGGTGGATGCCCACTCAAAGTGGCCTCATGTTATTCCCATGAAATCGACTATTTCAGCAAAGACCATTGATGCTCTCCGGAAAGTGTTCAAAATGGCCATATTGAAAGGCAGATTCGAAGATGAAACTGAAGAACTTTTTGATGATGTATTCTAACATTCCACATTCAACAACAGGCGTATCTCCTGCTGAGCTGATGTTTGGAAGATGACTGCATACCAGAATGGATTTACTGTGTCCAGATTTGAAAGGAAAGATTGGTTCAAGGCAATGTGATCAGAAAAGGGTCACATGACACAAGTAAACCAGCTTGTGAGTTTAATCTGGATCAGTCTGTTTGGGTCCAAAATTACTGCAGGGCACCAAAGTGGCTCCTGGGAAGAATCATCAAATGTCAAGGACCACTGACTTATGATGTTGAATCTTTCTGTGGAATCTGGAAGAGACACACTGACTGAATTAGAGAAGCCAAATCCAAGGAACCAAATTTCCAGGGATCTCAAGTCGCAGAGGAAGATTTCTGGGAAACATCTGCTCCAGCTGGTGAAACCCAACTTGATTCACCTGACAAACCTGTAGCATCTGTAGCTGCAACTGTTGAACCTGAACAGAACCAAGTGGAGCAGCAGAACCTTCCATTACTAGGCAAGAAAACTGAGTTACCTAAGCCAACACCCCTCCCTAGACCAAAGCGAATCTGCAAACCACCTGACCAATTTGTTCCTGGCTAAAGGGGGAGGAGATGTGATGTTTGTGTGAAATGTTTATGCTTTTTTGTAAAAGGACATTTTAGTTAAAAAGAATTGTTATATAAAACCTGCCAGCAGGGTGTGCTAAGTCCTGGATGTATTGCCCTCTGGTGGAGAATAAAGGAGCCTTCTGTTTTTCATGCAGGGAGTTGGAGTTCAGAAACAGATAGCTGTGTGTGTATTCTTAATTGTTAGGAAGTGACAAGACACTCCATCAACAGATTCTGATTTCATAAAAGCTTCAGATGCAGAATTGGGTTCATTGCTGTTTTTTGTGTTCATTCACGGGATGTGGGCTTTGCTGGCTGGGCAAGAATTTATTGTCCATCCCTAGTTGCCCTTGAGAAGATGGTGGTGAGCTGCCTTCTTGAACCGCTGCAGTCCATGTGATATAGGTACACCCACAGTGCTGTTAGGAAGGGAATTCCAGGATTTTGACCCAGCGACAGTGAAGGAACGGCCAATATATTTCCAAGTCGGGATGGTGAGTGTCTTGGAGGGGAACTTCCACGTGGTGGTGTTCCCATGTGTCTGCTGCCCTTGTCCTTCTAGATGGTAGTGGTCATGGGTTTGGAAGGTGCTGCCAAAGGAGCCTTCGTGAATTCCTGCGGTGTATCTTGTAGATGGTACACACTGCCGCTACTGTTCAATGGTGGTGGAAGGAGTGAATGTTCATGAATGTGGTGTCAATCAAGTGGGCTGCCTTGTCCTGGATGGTGTCAAGCTTCTTGAGTGTTGTGGGAGCTGTACTCATCCAGGCAAGTGGGGAGCATTCCACCACACCACTGACTTGTGCCTTGTCCATGGTGGACAGAAGGTGAGTTACTCGTCACACAATTCTTAACCCCTGACCTGCTCTTGTAGCTATAGTATTTATATGGCTAGTCCAATTCAGTTTCTGGTCAATGGTAGCCCCCAGGCTGTTGATAGTGGGAGATTCATTGATGGTAATGCCACCGAATGTCACGGGGCAATGGTTAGATTCTCTCTTTTTGGAGATGGTCATTGCCTGGCATTGGTGTGGCACAAATGTTATTTGCCACTTGTCAGCCCAAGCCTGGATGTTGTCCAGGTCTTGCTGCATTTGGACATGGACTGCTTCAGTATCTGAGGAATCGCAAATGGTGCTGAACATTGTGCAATCATCAGCGACCATCTCCCACGTCTGACCTTATGATGGAAGGATGGCCATTGATGAAGCAGCTGAAGATGTTTGGACTGAGGACACTACCCTGAGGAACTCCTGCAGTGATGTCCTGGAGCTGAGATGACTGACCTCCAATAACCACAACCATCTTCCTTTGTGCTAGGTATGACTCCAACCAGTGCAGAGTTTGCTCCTGATTCTCATTGACTCCAGTTTTGCTATACAACATTAAAGCAACTAACTTTCTTATCATAAAAAGGTTAAAATGTACTCTTATGTTAAGCAAAAGCATGATTAGATGCATGAAAAAATAATTAACAAGAGTAATGGAATGTTGGCCTTTTTTCAAGGTAGCTGGAATGCAACAGGCTGGAAGTAATGTTACAGTTAGGGTACTGTATTCAGTTTAAAACCTTTCAATTGATCCACCCTTAACAGCTATTTTGAGGGAATGGATTTCAGATTTCTATGATTCTTATTTTAAGAAGTTATATTAACTGAAATGCAGTGAGAATTTTTAATAGCGATTCTCTTAACCATGTAAAATATATTGTATTTCATCGTAAATTAAATTTAATGGCTTAAAAATTGATCCATGCCATTTATTGTGCACAGGGTCAATTTGCCATCTGCTTGTACCCATTGGGGTGGAGGTAGGCAGCACACAAATTTCGTGCTGCCACTTCATTTACCCGATTGTAATGTAGGATCAAGGTGTTGCTTGCACTGCTGGCTGCCTCAGTGTTCAGCAGGAAAGCAAGTAATGTGTGCAGTTGAGCTGTGGTGCAGTCAGCCTTCTGTTTCTAAAGGCAGTCTGAACCTCTTAAAGGGAAGCCACACTGAATTACAGGAGGACTCTGCTGAGTGCCACCATTGCAAGTGCAAACAAGGAAAATGGCACACCAGGACAGAGAGAGAGCGAGAGAGAGAGAGAGAGAAAGAGAATTGGCTGCAGGGTCACAGATGTGATGTTGGAGGCCTTAATGGTGAAAGTGAGCAGGAGGGGGACTTGCCTGGTGTGGTAAGGTGGGGGGTGGGCACAAGGCCCTCAAAGACTGCCCATAGAAAAGGTCAGAAGCAGGTGCCCAGGGAAGTCAATTCCATAGATCAAATGCCTTCATTTAGGTGGTCAATGTCAGTTTCACATTATATCTCTTACCCGTATTCCAATAACTTCACACGCTGCTTAATGCACCACAATATCATCACTCACCCATTAATACTCCCTGGCACTCAGAACTCACAGCAACATTCAGATACTCCACGTCAACCTCAATAAGACCCAGCTCCCTATGCTTCTATGCACCTTCTGGTGCTGGGTGCGACAGAGCCTATGGAATCCAGCATCATTGAGAGCATTCAGGATTATGGTCCATTCCTGCCTTGTTCCCCTTCTCAGCTTCCAGCTCACTGTCATCCTGCTCTCTGCCATGATGAGCATGCTTCAGGCAATGCGATCATGGACCTCTTGCTTCCTATTATAGGCTCCCCAAGCTCCTGAATAATTCAAAAAAGGTGCAAGACTTGATCATATTCCTTTTATTTGCAGAGAACAGTCCTTGCGTAAAATTTTGTATATAGCCTATAGCTCCCTGATGCTTTCTCATGGCAATGTCTCAGCCAATCAGGATCGACTTGCCAACCAATCAGCATCCTTTTTTCCTGTCGTATAAATTATTGTGACCATTTGAAATTTGGCATTCTTGCATTTGTCCTTGTGAGTGCAAGATGAAAAGCTTTGGCACCATGTCTCTCTTTGGCTGCTAAATTCAAGTCCTGTACTAAAAAGCGACAATTCGGCATCACCTGAGCCAGTAAAATTGAGTGACGTCATGATAGCACCACTACACATGCTTCCAGCAAGCGCAAGGAACACACACATGAGCACCTTTTCAGCACAGGGTGACTCGCAGGCTGCATTGAAAGCCACTGGAAGTGCAGCATGCCCCAATATGAGCTGATATCTCCAGCAGTGTTACAAATCTAAATTTTGCACCCAAAATTTTTAAAACCCTCTCAGGTGGGTTTAAAAGACCCCGTGGCACTATTCGACGAGGAACATGGGAGTTCTCCTCAGTGTCCTGTCCAATACTTATCCTTCAATCACCAAGGATTCAGATACTCCACGTCAACCTCAATAAGACCCAGCTCCCTATGCTTCTATGCACCTTCAGGTGCTGGGTGCGACAGAGCCTATGGAATCCAGCATCATTGAGAGCATTCAGGATTATGGTCCATTCCTGCCTTGTTCCCCTTTTCAGCTTCCAGCTCACTGTCATCCTGCTCTCTGCCATGATGATTTGATAGGGTCAGTAAAGAGAAAAAATTTCTATTGCCAAGGAAGGAGTCCAGAACAACGGGGCATAACCTACCTTCAAATTAGAACTAGGTTGTTCAGCGATGATATCCGGTAGGCCTGTTTAGACTCAAAAGTTAGTGGAAATCTGGAACTCTTCTCCCATCAAAAAGTTAATGCAATTGAAAAATTTAATACTGAGATGGATAGATTTTTGTTAGGTAAAGGTATTAAGTGTTACAGAACCAAGGTGGGTAAATGAAGTTGAGGCACAGATCAGCCATGATTTAATTGAATTGTGGAATAGGCCCAAGAGACTGAATAGCGTCTTATGTTCCTAAAACACCATTAAGATGGTAAGCTGCAAATGACATTATGCAGCTATCATTCAAATCCTTATTGTGTTCACAGCAAATTCCGTTGTCTTATAGTTTAATGGATGTTAGAGGAATTTGATGCAAACAAGTTAAGCATCTTTTAAGGCGATTTGGTGTTTACAGGGACAGTGAGTATTTAATGTGGGATTTACAACGCCGCTAAAAGAATGAAGTGCAACATATTTTCAGTGATGCTGGCAACTGAAAAACCTGAACTAATTTTTGCACGTCTGGGGGCTTGAGGGTAGATTGTCACCTTGCCACTCAGGTCTGTTCGTGGGTCGTGGATTGGCCACCAGTTATAGAAACCACAGGCGGAATCTCGTGGAAGAGGCAGGAGATCCAGTGAGAACAGCGTTTAGCCTCTTTTAGGGAAGGTCTTGTTCCACTAAGGGCCGTGTGGGCCTTACTGCCATTGACTTAACCAGGGTGGTGGTGGGAGGATGGCAGTGTCCCCAGCTGATTAATTGACCCCATGCCACTAAACTCGCCGGGGGAGGGGGGAAAGAAGATTCCGCCCTCCCCCCCCCCCCCACCCCCCCCCACCTAACTTTTAATTCCATTGCTTTTAACAATGTGAAAATAGGGTGCTCTCTACAATGATCTGCAGTGGCAGTTTTAATTATCACCCGACTACTCACTCCTCACCCCTGAGCCCTCACCCTGGAGATGAATGTTGAAAATCTTAGCCTTGAAATTTATAAAAGGGCACTGATTCTTTTAACATTTTGATTGTATTAATATTCACATTGTTGATGTGTTGAAAGTGCATGACATCGCAAAACCTCGAGCCTTCTGCTGGCAATATTGGCAAATGATTGTTTGACATGTTTGTATGACATTCCTCTGTCTGTTATTTTAACTCAGGTACTAGCCTATTTCTTTTTAAATAGGTTAATACCACTTAGTAAATAATGGGCCAGGCAATGTCCAACAAATGTTTCAGGCATTTGTCTCTCTAATATTAACAGGGATTTTTATGCTGGTGTGTTTTAATGCCACATGTCATAGTGCCCCTTTAAGAATGAGAATGATGAAAAACCTTCCTCTGGTTGTTCATTGCTGAAGGTATTAAATAGCTCGGTTTTTCTCAAAGCATGGTGGTCCATGCGGGTCCTCCAGGTGCTCTGTGAGCCGATTCGAAATGGAAGTCACTCGCGCGACACAAAGCCAAGACCATGGGAGAAGCAGAGAACAGGTCCGATCCCTCGTCCCCATCACTCACGTGATGTCACACCACCAGACCGTTTCCTGTGTGCACAGCACAAGTTGTCATAAGCAAGAACAACAACAATGTGGTTTTATAAGCAAGATTTATGTTACTGTTGCAACATACAACTGTGAGATTGGATTTTCAACACGTGTGGGGCCTCAAATAGGTATAAACATACGAATTAGGAGTAGGAGTAGGCCATTCAATAAAATCATGGCTGATCTGATTGGGGCCTCAGCTCCACATTCCGCCTACCCCCGATAACCTTTGATTCCTGGTTAGTCAAGAATCTATCTACTTCTGCCTTAAAAATATCCAATATTCAATATTCAGAATAATCAAAGAAGAGGAACTGGCTGAATGTGAAGCCGACATGAGAATGAAGCTTCCCACCTTGGAACCAGACATCACCTCATTGGTGTCCCATCAAACATAGAGCCATTCTTCCCATTAATTCTGATGGGTTTTTTTTTACGGGTGGCAAACAAAGGTGGGTGGGGTAGGACCGCTAGGTGGTCCATGGGATCTTTTGCCCCACCTAAGCAGTCAGTGGATGAAAAACTCTGAGAACCAATCATATAGCTGAACCATATACATCAGAATGTCCTGTTTGGATTCCTAGCCTAATCTCAGTTTAGGTAAGCGTGCTATATTTCATTCCCTTTGGGGAAAAGTTGTTCCTGTTTTTTTTTGATTGCTACCCTGTGTCATATGTGAGTTGCACGCCAATTGGTATTTGGTTGAGGACAGGACAGGGTTTGACTATCATGCAGTCATGTAACAATATTCAGGCTGACATGAAGAAGTAGTGCCAATTGAAGTGCTTTCCAACAGGGGTCAGTGTCGTTGGGGAGGCAGGATGGGATGAAAACGATGAAGATTAGGGGAACAAATAATGTAAGTTCCTGTTGAAATAGGGATGCAGTGTCTCAGTCAGTGGAGTGTTTGTTTTTCTCTGCAGAACAATATTGCAATTGTAATGATGAAGAGTCACACGGACTCGAAACGTTAACTCTGTCTTCCTATCCATGGATGCTGTCAGACCTGTTGAGCTTTTCCAGCTATTTTTGTTTTTATTTGCAGTTGTACTTACTGGGCATCCTAATTCATGTTGGTTAAACTAACTAATTTTAGTTTCAAGCAAGGTTAATTTGAGTCTAATTTTTTTCATAATAATAACCTTTCTGACACCAGAAGTGGGTGCAACCATTGAATTACTGATCCAAGATCAGTAGTGAAATCCAAACAGGAGCCTATCAGGAGCTTTGCCACTGTTGAAGCAGTCAGCTTTGTATTGTGAATTGCGCTGGAAATCTCCTATAACCCCAAACACACACATTCAGATACAGACACACACACACACCACCATTAACTGCCACATTCTGAGATCTTTGATTATTTGACGATGAAAGAATTTTGAGTAATTTATATATGAAGATGGTGGTATTAAATTAAATTCATCGCAAGAGATTAAATTCTCATTTGGGGAATGCAAATTAGTTCCACTTCATAGAGCATATGCTGAAAACTTTATTTTTGAAAATGACTGCTTAAGAAATCTTACAGCAGGTGTTCCAGCTACTAATGTAAGACAGCCCTCCATTTACTACTGTGTACTATTTACAAATGTATAGGCATTTATTTTCTAATTACACTCAGCTGTCTTTATTTGGGTCTCTGTAACTCAACTTTTGCATGACTTCATTTGATCCATTGGTGGTGATGAGGCCTATTCTGGTGGACGTAGGCTTTTATTTTAAGTAAAATTAGTAGAGTAAACCTTCCTTTTATTGATTCTTGGGACATGGGTGCCGCATCCTTGCCCATTCCTTGCTGTATTGAGAATGAGATAGTGGGGCTTTCTCCCGAAATTGCTGCAGTCTTTGTGCTGATGGTACTCCCACAATGGTGTTATGGAGGGAATTCCAGGATTCTGACTCCAGCATGATGAAGGTTAGGCAATTTATGCCCAAGTAAGGATGGTATGTGATTTGGAGGACAATTTGAAGGTGCTGGTATTCCCATGAGTTTGCTGTTCTCATTCTTCTCAGTGGTAGACACTGTAGAGATGAAATGATGTTGAAGTATCTTTGCTGGGCTGCTGCATTGCTGCTGGAACTGGTACATGTTGCTGCCATGGTGTGCGGTGGTGGAGGGTATGGATCTTGATTCATGAAATTTCTCTACCCTAGCAAATCCTTTTTGTAGTGGTTGAGGAATAAATATTGACTAGAAGGCCGGGGAGAATTTCCATGCTGAGTGGAAGCTGCACTGTAGTCAAGTGAACAGTTCCGTCCTGGGAGGTGTTAACTTCCTTGAGCGTTATTGGAGCTGCAGCCTCCAGCTGAGTGGTGAATATTTCATCTCACTTCTGACTTCAGCCTTGTAAGCGGTGGAGCAGCTTTGAAGGGTCAGCAAGTGAGCCACTGGTCACAGAATACCCAGCCTGTGTCCTGCGCTTGCAGCCACAGTGCTGATATGGCTGGCCCAGTTAAACTTGGGCCTACCCTTGTTCACAGAAGTATTTGTTGCACAGGAGTATTTGTTAAGGGGCAATGATGGTGTAGTGGTAATGTCACTGGGCTAGTATTCTAGAGGCTCAGAATAATGCCAGGGGGATAAGGGTTCAAATCCCACCAAGGCAGCTGGTGGAATTTGAATTCAATTAATAAAATCTGGAACGGTGGCCATGAAACTGTTGTCGATTATCATAAAAACCCATCCATTAGGGCGGGAAATCTATTGTCATTACCTGGCCTGACCTACATGTGACTCCAGACCCACAGCAATGTGGTTGACTCTTAGCCGCTCTCTGAAATGGTGTAGCAAGCCACTCTGTTCAAGGGCTATTAGGGATGGGCAACAAATGCTGGCCTTGATCCCATGAAAGAAAAAGAAAAAAATGGCTTGGCATTACATTGTTGACCTTGAACAGACTTATCCCAAATCAGTGTCCTTAAGATAAACAATGAAGATCAAAGTGCCCTTACAAGTAGACCATTTTGTCAGGAAACTGATCAGTAGGATAGTGGAAATTGGGCACCAAAGCTAACATGTTCAATTTTTTGCTAGGTAGCTTATTATCAAAAGTGATCTCAAAATTAATATAGAGAATCCATAATGATTCCCTGTGAGGAGTTATGTGATAGGATTTATAGCCCACATGGGTTGAGTTGATGGTTCGAACATAACGGAACCTAATGATGTAATTGTGGTTAAGGAATGAAAGCTCCAACCTTGGACTTTGTGTCTGGCAGTTGCATCGTATTGATAATGTGTTCAACATTTCAGCTGAGCAATGAGGTAAGTTAACGGAAGAGTTGAAGCTCTCATTACTTTCTGTCATCTTTTTTGGTTCTTGCTAGTTATTGGTTTTTCTCACTTGACCACGAATCACAATCAAGGGTCATATATTTCCATGTATTAGCAGCTCTGGGTATATTTACTTCTTTTCCTCCATTTATATTTTTAATGGATGGAGGGCTTTTTTTTCACTACAGACAGCTGAATAATATTCCACTTCTCGAAAGTTGAATAACTTTAATTGAATAACATTTGACTTGTGATACAGCAGTAATGTCTTTTAAGATCAAAATAACTTTGCTACCATAGCACCATGAATATCTGTGTTGTTATGAGTGACCCAGTGATGCGATTAATGCTAGTTTATGGGCTTGGATATGTGCTTTTGATAACACTATGATATTTTAAATAATTGCTTTTGAAGAACCCAAGGAACTCAGCCTGCTTGTTGAACTGAAGGTCATTTGACAACTAGTGGGGGTATTTTCCCCTGACGAAAGGCACACAAATGGATGGCCACTTTATTATTATCACATTGAGTGCTGCTATAGCCACTATTAATGTAACCATTTGAGATGGGAGCAATATGCGACAGCATCATGTTATACTCAGAGAAGTGATAGCTCTTCAATATAACCAGCATCAGGCTGCTTTGAGGTCAATCCTTTCTGCCACTTGCGATTCTCACAGCCTCATGCGCTAATTCCTCTTCAATACTATCCTTTTCTATCATCCTTACCTCAATAGCTTATATTAAATTCATAGCCTTCTGTTTTTTTTTAACAAAACAAGCAACACGATTAAGCAGCAATATAAATGCAGGTCAGTATTTATTTAGAGCTGTAATCAGAATTATGCATCACAACAAACACCAGCCAGTATATATAACTTTACTTAGGTTTATCCCTCTTCAATGTAAGCACTGGAAGGCTGATAACCTAGTATAAAACAAGATTGTAAAACAGCTGTGAAGTTTTGTTAGGTAAACACAGCTTTTGGCATTGGTGCTATGCACCTTCCCACTTGATAAGGGTAGAACTGACAAAGTTACATTATGTTCATAATACAGCACATTTCATCACGAATAAAGATGCATGAAAACAAATATAAGAGTGTAGATTATAACATTCTGCAGATATTGTAGGTTTCTTTCAGTCGCCAGATGCAAATACCCAAAGGTTTCATGTTTTCATACATTTCTCATAAAAAAACAGAGGCACAGGTAGTATTTTGCTGTTATGTAGCTTTGATCAGCTGCAGCTACCAGCTATTGGCATAAAATTTAAATTAAACACAACATCTTCTCACAAATGATGGGAACTGCTACTACATGAATGAAACGTTATGACTGAGCACTATGTACATTATATTCAATAACAAAACTTTGAATATGTTTTTTTAATATTAAGGATTCATTTATACTTTAGCTCCTGGTCAGAGACAGAATTGATTCATCCAAGCCGAACTTTTTCACATTGTCTGGCACAGAGTCAAATTCTTGTTGCTGGAGAGCTCTGCTCTAGCCATTGAATTTTAAATGCCTTTGAAAGAGCAGGTGCTATCTTAAACCATTTAAAACAACTCTGTGTAAGTTTATAAGGCATCCAGGAGGTCACCAGCACTTCATCAGCCCAGTTAGTAAACTCAGTTTGACATCTGTTTGAGGCCGCCATCTCCAAGAGCTATCACACCGCTTCCAGCTGGAGTCTTATCAGGACCTGACTCCTGAGGTACAGGGGAAGGATTATCCTCTCGCTTGGGGTTTCCTGTTAGGCATGTGGCAGGTTGGGACTTCTGCTTGCAGGTTCCATTACTGTGGTGATCCCATCCCATTTTCCTGGGATCAATTAAGTATTCATGTTGGGCTCCCACTGTACTTCAATGGGAGTCTGCCTCTGTGGGGAGGGAAATCTTGTTGGGCTGCAGCAGGTTACTCACTATGAGAACAGGAGCAGGCCACTCAGCCCCTCGAGCCTGTTCTGCCACTCAGTCAGATCATAGCTGTTCTGTATCTTAACTCCAGCTACACACCTTGGATCTGTAGGCCTTAATACTCTTGTTGAATCAAAATCCAATCGCAGTTTTAAATTTTCAACTGATCTAGCCCCATGAGCTTTTTGAGGGATGTTTCAGATTTCTGTGGACCTTTGTGTGTAGAAGTGCTTCCTGACATCACCCCTGAATGGTCAAGCTCTAAATTTAAGCTTGTGCCTCCTTGTTCTAGTCTCCCCCACCAGAGGTAATAGTTTCTTTCTCTATCTACGCCACCAACCTCAATTAGACTACCCTTAATCTTCAATACTGTAACTTAAACCTTTTAGCTCCAGAATCATTATAATGAATCTGTGCTCCACCCCCATCAAGGCCAATATATCCCTCCTGAAGTACAGGGCCTAGAACTAAATGCAATTTTCCATATGGGCTCTAACCAAGATTCAAATAACTGTAACATCGATTTTGCAATCCCCCTGGGGGAGGGGTGTTGGCAGGTGTTGGGAGGGGGCACGTAATATTGTCATGGGTGCCATTCTTGGCTCCTATGTACCTGTCCCCACTGCAATTTTACCAGCAGTGAGGGAAGCCCGGTGAGGACCCCCAGCCTGTGGGCCAATTGAGGCCCTAAAGCAGGCTTCCTCCTGCCACTGCTGGGATTTAAGCCACAGTGGGAGGGGCCGGTGCCAAGTATGCAGCTCGGCAGTTTTCACTGCTCAGTCTGGTGACCGGTCAAGGGGTGAGGTACCTCCTTTAGGGGACCCTGTGCTCATTGGAAGTGCCCCAAGGCCTTTCCACCCCCACATCTGCCCTTGCCACTTGCTCAGTTAACCCAGGCCCATACCCCTCTCTCTGGGGCCTGTCAGCCTTGCCCGGCTATACTTACCCTCCCCCACCACC
The DNA here is from genome assembly GCF_017639515.1 of Carcharodon carcharias. NCBI lineage: Eukaryota > Metazoa > Chordata > Chondrichthyes > Lamniformes > Lamnidae > Carcharodon > Carcharodon carcharias. The sequence continues at coordinate 18,867,313 of NC_054467.1, read as the reverse complement.
CCCAGGCCATTAACCTTCACATCTGGCTCCATTGTCGATTGCCGTAGGGGACTGGATGCAGTCCCAGCAGTGACCACCACTCCCGGAGATGGGATTTCCTGCTCAGATAGGGGTAGAAGGCCCACCTCAAGCCAATCAACATCCAAAGGCCGTCAAATTTCTGAGGGGCGAGCTGGCAAAGCCAGGGTAAGTTTGACCCTGACTTTTAATGCTGAGGTTTAGTGACCCCTTCTACCCACTAAAATCCAGTCCTTAATCTCCACTCCTTTGCGTCCCTTTCTGACCGGTGGAACAGATGCAGTGATGAAAATTCTGCTCGCTCGTCACTATTTCCATGTGGCAGCACCATCGTTGTCACCAAAGAAGGTCGAGGATCACACTGAGAGTCAATTTTAGGGGAGGAGAGTTAGCAGAACACTTCCCCATCCCAGTTTCCTTTATTCAGTGCCCTGGGACTCTTCTGAAAATGTGAGGTTTTACAGAGGAAAATATAGGCTATGCAATCAATTTTGTCTTATTGCTTCACACAATAATGTAAAATTGGCAGACTAACTGCAAAGTTTACTTAAGTTGCCTTTTTCCACCCCTCAGAACTTTGACGTTTGATGTTGCAATCTGCGACATACAATTCTCAAAGTATTAATGATCAGGCTTACTTGTTTATATTAATTGAGTCAAAGTTTTGATTTTATTGCTTGCGTTCCCGAGATCTTCTGGGAATCATTACCCGTGTTTTGGGATTCTCATTGCACAATTCTGCCTATTTTCCCATGAAAACCCATGTAAACCAGTGACCTTGATCAGCATTATTAAGATTAGGGTTATCGTAACATCGTGGTTATTTTGCTGGACCAGGGACCCAGAAGCCAGAAGTTCAAAATCCCATTATGGCAAGCTGGGAAGTTGATTGATTAAATCTGGTGATTTGTCAGATAGCACAAGATAAAATAACCACAAGAACTGACACAATTAATTCATTAATTTCCTTCATGGAAGGAACCTGTCATTTGGTTCACGATTCTTGCCCCACACTATAGGGCTGGGCTTCACCCACGTCTTGATAATGCTTATTAAAAAATAATTTGTCAAAGAGCTATCTTAAATTTTTAGCTCAGCTCATAGGGATTGTGAGCATAACATTTAACTTTGAACTTGGCAAGTAGCAGCAATTCTTTGCTACAGTTCTGCTCTCAATAGCCTCCTGTGCCAATCCACAAAGCTGAAGGACTCTAGAAAGAATCCAATTTTTGTAACATTGTCAATCCCAGATAATTCACAAGCATAGTAACTTAAACCAGATCAACAACAAATACATTACAATGATGGACCAGAATTTGCTATCAGAGTGAATCTAACAGTACCTGAAATTAGGTAGACTTGCTTTTGCACTGTTAGGCTTTTAAATTTTTGTGTGGCAAATTGCTAAAAGTGCAAGCTGGTAAAATTGCTGTGAGGGAAATTAGGCATCTAGGGCCTGAGTAAAGAAGGCAAGCAATCAGATTAAAGGATTGTCAAATAAACAGCACAGGGACTGAACTGAGAAGGAAGTATAAATGAGAGTGGGTAAATTTAATGTCAAATCAGATACGGAAAGAGAAATAAAGAGAGGGGAAAAAAGATTGGATTAAGAGAGAGACAAAAAGGCAGAAAGGAAAAAACAAAATCTCACCATTTTAAAATCCCCAGCAATTAAAACTTGGAGAAATGAGACTTCACACTTGTACTACTTAATTTTAAATGCTTGAGAGGGTGACTGGCAGCAATTAACAGTTATTATGTTGCTAAAAAGATAGTAAAGATTGAACAAGCTAGAAAAGTGAAGACTGAGGGGTGACCTGATAGAGGTATTCAAGATTACAGAAGAATTTTATAGTGTAAATGTAGAGAAGATACTTTCACTTGCAGGCAAGACCAGAACTGCTGGCCATTATTATAAGACAATCACTAATATATCAAATAGGGAATTTAGAAGGAATTTATTTATCCTGACAGTGGTTAGAATGTGGAGCTTAATACCACAGGGAATAGTTAACGTGAATAGAAACATTTAAGAGGAATATAGATAAGAAGATGAAGGGAAAGATATAAAAGAAAATTTTGATGGAATTAGATGAAGAGGGGTAGGAGGAGGCTCATGTGGAGCATAAACATCAACATGGATCTGTTGGGTCAAAAGGTATGGTTCTGTGCTATATATACTTTGCATAACTTGGTAACTTCATCCCACTGATACATTCTAGACAGTGGGATTCTGTTTTCATAAAGCTAACCATCGAGCTGTGTTATGGAATTGATTTTACAGACAGGTTTCACATTAGAACCATTGAACTTTATTTACAGGCAGCAGCAGCAGTTACATGCTTCCATCAAGCTCCACAACTAGAAGAAGAACTCCCACTCTAAGGCTCCCTGCGCTTAGAGCTGATTCATTCATACGGTCATGTGATACTATACAACACAATAAGTCTTAAAGCTACAGTCATTACATTGCTTAAAGCTACAATTATTATATTCTTCCCCCTTTCAATTTTTTGTACAGTTTGTGTTTACAAGAACATCTATCTTCATGATATTACAAATATATACACAGGTTATGGAATTATAACTTCAGTCTCTTAGGTGGCTTCCTGATCCAGATAGAACGTTGTAGCTCCATGACTATTGAATCTCTTACAGGAGCCACATTATCTGGAACCACAGCAACATCAGGTACCTCTTTAGGCACAGGCAGTTCAATGTTATCTACTCTGGCAGGGACATCTGTTATGTTTATCCTTGATTGAACAATTTCAACAGGGACCACGGGTTCTACAATGGTTACAGGCGGAACATCATTTTTTGGGGGTTTCTCCCTTCTTCTCAAATGATCCACATGTTTGCGGGTGAAACAGCCCTCCACTTCTATGTGATATGACAAGGGTCTGGTCAAAGAAACTATTATATCAGATAACTGGTTGCACCATGGAAAGTTATATGACTTTTCCTTTCAATGCTTCTTTAGCTTCATTCATGTCATTCTTTAGTTCTTTGTTAGACAGCTAGCTTCACCGAGCTGTCACTGCCTTGGAGTTTCTCTGAACTCCTGACTCCTGGCTGTATCCAGCTTTATATGACTCCCAGGGCTTCCTGTGAGCCCTTTCCAATTACCAGTGCTTCTCCTGAGCCCTCTTTAATTTTCTTCTGCTTTGCTTCCATTCTACTATTTAAGACAATCTTTATTTCTTCAAGCTGCTGAATGGTTGCACATTCCTTTTGCATTTGATCTTGAAGGACAATCAACTATTCTTTCAACTGTTTATTTTCTGGTTGCCCTCCCTTTGGGGACTGCTGTTGCCCTTGGTGGAGTTGCCCTCTTTCTGGGGTCTCTTGTCCCCTTCAGCAGAGTTGCCCCCCTCTCTGGGGTTTCCTGTTGCCAATGAAGAGTTGCCCTCTCTCTCTGGGGTCTCTTCTAATTTTCTGTCCATAGCCATTTTTCTTGTATTTACTAATTTGCTGCTTTAAGAGCAGTCACCATTTTCTCTTACGCGGGCTATCTCTGTAGCTGTCAGCTTTTCTGTGCTGTGTTTGAGTTTCCCACACTTTTCGCGTGTTGGCGGGCTCACCGGCAAACGTAGCTGCTTTTTTTCTAACTTTGTAAAACTTTGTTCCTGTTTGAAAAAACACAGCATCGATTTCTTCTCCCGCGTTTGGGCGATGCTGCAGGTTTTGTTTTCTTCTTTTTTTTAACTAACCCTGTAGATTCTTTTGACGCTAGACATCCCAGACTTCGGGAGACCCAGTGGCCTCATGGTTCGATTGGGGGCATTGTTTGTGGTTCTTTAAATTTAAAACTGCAGCAATGCTTTCTGCTCTGAATGCCCCTTTTTAACATACGAGCTGTCAACTCTGTAGCAAGCATTTTAAAATTTATCTTAAACTCTGCAGTCTTCGTTTTACTGTGCGTTGCAGGTTGTTTTTAAACCTTTCTTTACTTGCAGCTGTGTGCCAGCTTCTCTGACTGACTGAGCCTGCAGGGCTGCTGCCTATTTTGTAATATAAGTACAGATTCTCTTTTTTTCTCTTTTTATTTTTGCCTCTGCAGGCCCTGTTATTGTTTTAAATGTCGAGAGTGCTCGGGAGATTACTCAGCCATTTGGATTGGGGCCTGTTTCTTTATTTAAAACAGCGCTTCTGTTTCTTCTGTTTGAACTCTGGAGCATGCCTTATGGTTGCTGGGTGAGGGGCAATGCCGGACCCGGTCTATCCTCGTCACCAGTTTCTTGTGGACTTGATTTTCCAGACACGTTTCTCATTAGAAACATGGAATTTTATGTATATGCCGCAGCAGTTACCTGCTTCACAACTGGAAGAAGAACCCCCCACTCTAAGGTTCCCCGCGCTTTGAGCTGATTAGTTCACACTGTCACGTGATGCAATACAACACAATGGCCAGAGCTGTCAGCTTGGTGTTCAGGCGCGCGGCCAATACCCCCGAGCTTGAAATAGCGCATGATGGTGTCGGGCAAGCAGCCTGACATCATCACGCACTCGCGCGAGATTTCGGTCGGCGGGTGTGCGTGAGAGTCGGCAGCGTGCCCGTCTACGTTTAAAGGACCTATTAAGGCCCTTAAGCAGGTAATTAAGTAGAATTGTTCACTGCCTTATGGTTGGTGGGTGGGCAAATACGCCAAGCAGCCTTGGCATTTTTTTGTGAAACCTCATCCACGGGCAGGATGAGGTTTCCAACAGGTGAATAAAAAAACAGTAAAAAAAATTTAAACTCATTTTTAACATGTCCCTCCTCATGTGACTGAGTCACATATGGGGACATGTTTATATTAATTGCAGTTTCTTCATTTCTCATTTTAAAAATCTTCAGCTCTGTGCCTCCAGGGAACTTGCAGTGCACACTTCCCCGCACATACGCAAACTTCTACGCTCACCCTCCTCCTGGCCCCACCCTGGCAGCACTGAGGCTCCCAGCATGCATTTCAGCCAGCATGAAATCACGGTCAGGGCCCGATCGCGAGCGGCGGACCGTTTCACAGCTGCTCCCATCCGACAAGGGGAAAATCCTGCTCAATAGTTCTTAAAGCTACAGCCACTGCATTCCTTAAAGCTACAACTAATACAAGCTGCTTAACCTGGCCAGCAATTTTTGGATATTCAAAATGTGCACAAGCCACAAGCACCCTACCCCTCCACACCCACCTGAAGTTGTTATAATACTTGCGTACAATTAACAGTGAGCGCTATTATTCTCACTGTTATTCTGACAACAAATTTTAGCCAATGATTTTGGAATTTGAGTGTGACATGTTAGTAATTAGTAATAGTAATAGTGATAGTATTAGAATTAGCAATAGAGAAATAGTCCCAATCTCTATAGCAAAAATAGTCCCAATCCCTACAGCAAAATAAATTATCGAAAGTTGAGACCACAGGGTAACAAATGTATCCATCATCTTATAAACTGACACAGTTGGGTTGTAAATATTAATAGTTTCATGTTGTCTAGGATTAAACTTCTAACTTCACACAAGAGAAAATAATGAATTTTGAAACCTAAACACAGGAAGAAAATAAAGTGCATGTCTATAAAAACTGATATAAAAATTATATTTTCAGTTGGACTTTAATTTATTTTAAATGTAGGGAAGTGACTTGTAAACCAGACTGTAAACTCCCTCTTATTTTATTTTTATTTAAAAGGTAAATTATGAGGAGAGGTTGCATAAACTTGGTTTATATTCCATTGAGTTTAGATGATTAGGGTGGTTTAATTGAGACGTTTAAAATCATAAAAGGATTTGGTAGGGTAGATAGAGAGAAAATAGTTCCTCCAATGGGATGATCCAGAACTACAACATCAATTTGTATTTATAGAGTGCCTTTAACATGGTAATACATCCCAAGTTGTTTCACAGAAGCATTATCAAACAAAAATTTACATTGAACCACATAGATATTAGAACAGGTGCCTCAAAGTTTAGTTAAAGAGTAACTTCTAAGGAACCTCTTAAAGGGGAAGGGAGTAGGGCGGTGGGAAGTTTAGGAAGGGAATTCCAGAACTTAGGATCTAGCCAGCTGAAGATACATCCATCAATGGTGGAGTGAAGAAAATCAGAGCTGCACTAGAGGCCAAATTCGGAGAAGTGCAATGATCTGGGAGGATTGTAGGGCTGCAGGAGGTTAGAGATAGGGAGGGGTGAGGCCGATGAGAGATCTTAAACAATGATGAGAATTTTCAAATTGAGGCATTACTGGACTAAGAGTCAATGTAGGTCAGTGAGCAGAGGAGTGGTGGGTGCACAGGACATTGTATGAGTTAGTTGACACATTGACTGGAAATTTTAACTCTTTCTCTCTCTATAGATGCTGCCCGACCTGCTGAGTATTCTCCGCATTTTCTGTCATTACTTTTGGTGTGAGTTAGGTTTTTTTATTCATTCATAGCGTGTGAGTATCACTGGTAAGGCCAGTATTTATTCTAATCCCTAATTTCCCTTGAAAAGTTGAGCCACCTCCTTGATCCATTGTAATCTTTGAAGTGTTAGTGCACCCTTGGTGGTGTTATGCAGGGAGCTCCAGGATTTTGACCCAGTGACCATGCAGAGTTTTGGATGAATCCAAGTTCACAGGGGGTGCGAGGTAAAAGGTTGGCAAGGTAAAAGGTTGGCAAGGAAAGCATTGGAATAGTGATGTTGAAAGGTAACAAAGGCATGGGTGAGGGTTTCAACTGCAGTTGAGCTGAGGCAGGGGCGGAGCAAGGCTGCTCAGGAGGGAAATTAGTAAGTAGTTTTCACATAAACGGTAATAGAAATCCAGAAATCTTCCCTTCACCCCAACCTCCCAAAAAATTGTAGGTGCTCGGCACCAACTGAACTTTTCAAGATTTCGATTTTCACTGGGTAAGTGTGTCAAGGGATATGAAGCAAAGCTGGGCAAAGGGAGTTGAGGTACTGATGCAACTGAATGGTGGAACAGGCTTGATGGGCTGAATGGCCTGTGCCTGTTCCTCTATACTTTATGTTTCTAGTACTTTCTGTTTTGGCGGAAAAACTGAAAATGGCAGAAATTTGAAGGGCAGGCAGAAACTATTAGAAAAAGATAGCAGATTAGTCAGCACATGAAAGGGAAAGATAGGTTAAAATTTCAGGTGGCAATATTTCCATAGAGTTTCACTTCCATGGTTCTAATGTCCATACAATGGTGAATAAGGCCTTGTATTTGTATGTGCTTGTTTGTCCGCATGTGTTCGAATGTAAGTGGAAATATTCTGTTTCGAATTAGAGAGTTTGACTGGATCCAAATTTGATCAGTTGAGTTCCATTGTTCTCTGATGTCCACTCCAAGTCAAGTACAGACACGTAGCTGTGTTTGCCGGTAATTACTATCAACCATTACATGCTTTCTTATAGTTTGAATACTAAAGGTTGACCCAGATTTAGATCGTGTGTGTGTGTGTGTGTGTGTGTGTGTGTGTGTGTGTATACTTGATTGGATTCTACCCAGGCACATACAGACAAACCAATACACTCACAAACTGTTCTCCTGGTGGAAACAAACATACTTTCCTAACAACCCCCAAAGGAAGTTTCGCCTTCTGAGCCACTGATTGTCAAAAAGAATCTCCTAGCTCTGTAGGCCTTGGTGAGTGGATAATACTGTATGGAGGGAACAGATGCCTACTGTGAAACCTGACTTGATCTTCTTTCATTTCCTTATCCTCCTCCTCTTCATATCATAATGTCATGCTCAGTGCAAGTGTGAGGATATTGGATATTATTGACTGTAAGACCATACTTTGAAAGTGGCCATAAACTCTGGCTGCAACTTAACAGGCAGAATTTTCCTGTTGGTGTGCGGGGGTGGGTCCCGCACGTCCAAGTGTAAAATAACGCTTGGTGACGTCAGGCGAGTGTCCTGATATCATCGTGATATTTCGCTGGGCGGGCACGCGATGATATCCGCTGTGGGCCCTCCATTAATTAACAGGCCACTTAAGGTCCTTGACTCACCAATCGACACCGATTTTTCAGTGCCCATGAAATCTCGGGTTGGCGCACAGGTGCAATGGGCAGGTGGGTAGGAGACATTTTTATTAACCTCATCCATGGGCAGGATAAGAGGGCTCACTGGGGTGGCAAGTTTGCTCTCTCAAGTATTGATTTTTCAAAGTTTTTGGAACTTGCCTTTGTGACCTGCAATACTTCAAACCACAGACCAGCTGCTTTGTCTGGACTCTTAACCTTCAGGTCAGCACTCTGCAGCGAGGAATATTTTTTGGGCCTGCAGGTTCTTGGAAGTCTTCCTTTAGCTGGGGAATGGAAGCTGAACTCTCCACTGGAGGCACCTCCTCTGAGGAGGAAGGGAGGGCTAGAAGGGGGAGAAGGCCAGGAGTGTACATTCAGCCTCCAGGGGAGCCATCTTCAGGAGGACAGGCGCAGGCACAAGGGGCGCAGGGCCAAGAGGTGGACCAAGATGGAAGGGGCTGCAGGAGACGCCATTATCCTGCTGCCAGGATATACAGGCAGGGAAGTAGCTATCTCAATGTGTCTGAGGTGCAGTGCTGAAGGAGGCTCTGTCTCTCAAGGAAGACAGTCAACTTTATCTGTTAGATGATTGGCCCTGAGATCTCCGCTAACTGTGTGGGTGGATACCCCATGCCAGTGGCTCTAAAGGTGACAGCTGCCCTCAACTTCTATGCCTCTGGCTCCTTCCCGGGATCGGTGGGTGATCTTTGCGGTGTCTCCCAATCAGCTGTCCACAGTTGTGTCAAGCAGGTCACAGACGCTCTGTTTAGGCATGCATTCCATTGGGACTAGGCAAGCCAGACACAGCGAGCCGGATGCCTTGCGGCTATTGCTGGCTTCCCCCGTGTCCAGGGTGCTATAGACTGTACAAATGTGACCATCAAGGTGCCAGCAGGTGAGCCCAGTGCCTTTGTCAACAGGAAGGGCTTCCACTCCATGAGCGTGCAGATAGTGTGTGATCACAGGATGCTGATTCTGCAAGTCTGTGCAAGGTACCCAGGCAGCTCCCATGACGCCTACATCGTCAGACACTCCCAGGTGCTGGGGCTATTCGGTGCTCCAGCCCAGCTGGCTGGATGGCTGGAGGGTGACAAGGGCTATCCCCTCAGAAGGTGGCTCATGTCACCTCTCCACCATTCAAGAACAGAAGCTGAGCAGCGGCACAATAGGAGCTATGCCTCCACAAGGGCTGTGGTGGAGAGAACCATCGGTCTTCTCAAGATGGTCTTCTGATGCCTGGACCACTCGGGGCCGCACTCCAGTACTCCCCAGATCATGTGTCGGTGATAGTGGTTGCATGCTGCACTCTCCACAATCTTGCACTGGAACGGGGGGGGACAGTGGACGATGAAGACATTGATACAGTGGCTGCAGCTGCACATGATGAGTCCAGCAGTGAGTCCGAGGATGAGCAGGCACAGGGAAACGCTGAGGGGGTAGTCGCTGACCCGGGCATACTCCAGGAGGCAGGGACACCTGGGAGGCTTTAATCCAATGAATCTTCAGCTAGCATACCACATATGGACCTCCAGGACAAGCCTGGGCTGTAGGCTCCATACTCAGGTTAGGAGCAGCAACTAAGGGCCTTGTTAATAAAGCTGAATGTCCCACAAAGCACTCATAACACTTTTGGAAACCATACACATGCAGAAGAAAAGAGGCACCCTCAGCCATGGTCACATGTCTGAATTTAATATCAAAGGCAAAGAAACTTAATGAAACAAAATGACAAGGGTGTTCCAATTGGGAGGGAGCTGCCAGTTCCACAGCTGGCATCATCCCAGTTGTCACAGCCTCACCGGATGCTATGGTCACTGGGAAATGGGCGGAGGAGCTGCCACCCTCATCTGGAATGCCCTGAGAGGTGCCCGCAGAGACGACAAGCAGCTGCTGCGCCGACGTGAGGTCACTAAGGACCTCCCTGCTCACCGTGGATGGATGGGCACCGAGCTGGGAAACTTGGCGCCCACACCATCTCCTGCATGGCGCTTGGACATGTGGCGCATTGCTTCAGTTAGCATCCGTGTAGACTCCTCCACCACGGAGACCAAGCCAAGCGTAGCCTCATGTATCTCCCCCAGATGCTCCCGCACACCCGGCTGCATTTCCTGCGTTTGCTGCTTCACAGATGACTCCAGAAGCACATCAACAGGCACCGACCGAGCATGTGCCTGGTCCCCTGCAATCCTCTGACTGCTGGCACCATGGGCACTCTTTGTCTCTGCCAGCTCCTCCAGAGACTGTGAAGTGCCCTCACCGCTGTGCTCTGGGACACTAGCTGGTGTTCTAACTCCCACTGCGCTGGTGCCTGCCTGGCAGAGATGGTGTGACACTGGTGAGACTTCAGGGCCCTCAGGTGTGAGAGAGGGCCTCTGCTGGTCCTCCTCCTGGCCTTGCTCCACTGATGCTGAAAGGAAGAACAAGGACATTGGATCAGTTAATGTGAAGACAATGCCAATGTGCATCCCTGTCCCCCAGATCATTATGCGCTCATCCTTCCAAAAGCAAATGGTCAAGCCATGTTGCAAAATTAAATCACTGAACATTCAGCACTGCCATGGCTGTTGGGAGAACAATGCTGACCTCACTGCTGGGCATAAATACCTGGCTGTAGCACCCCAGCCTCACCGACACCAGTGGACCTAGGTGCATGGCACCTCTCCAAATCCAGGGCTTCCTGCTTAAACCAGCTGAGAATGGCTAACTGTGCCTGGCCGCCGCCAGTCCTCACCTGCTCTGCAGCATTATGAGCTTTCTTCTCCTGAAAATGAGAGGCGAGCATTGATTAGTGCAAACTGTACCTGGACTCTCTTCACGCACGGCCCGCCCCAACCAGAATGGGTCATTGCAGGGCTCCAGTGCCTCCTCACCCCGCTGCTGCCGAACACTCACACAAAGATGCCAGGCCTGTCCCCACCCCCCACCCCCCTGGCCACATGCTACCTACATCACATTAGGCACCACATGGTATATCTTTCCATAGCAAGGAGGCGCAAGCACGTGGAGTGCAGAGGGCAGCAGATGGTTCGTTGCCATGCCACCTTGAAGCTCCCCTCCCAGCATGTCATCACCAACGCAAACTGGAGGAACAAAACCTCATCTTCCGACTAGGCATACAGCCTTCTGGACTGAATATTAAATTCAACAACTTTAGGTCTTGACCTCCCTCCTCCACTCCCACCCCCTTTCTGTTTCTTCCCTCTTCCTTTTGTTTTTTTCCAATAAATTATATAGATTTTTCTTTTTCCCACCTATTTCCAGTATTTTTAAATATTTTAAAATCTTTTATGGCCCCCCCACCCCCACTAGAGCTGTACCTTGAGTGCCCTACCATCCATTCTTAATTAGCATATTTGTTTAGATAATATCACCAACTTCGACACCTATGTGTTCTTTTGTTCTTGTTGTCTGTGACATCTTTTGATGATCTGCTTCTATCACTGCTTGTTTGTCCCTACAACCACACCACCCCCCTCCACTTCTCTCCCCCCAGCCAACACCCCCCCCCACCACCTTAAACCAGCTTATATTTCACCCCTTCCTTGGATTCACCTAGTTCTGTCGAAGGGTCATGAGGACTCGAAACGTCAACTCTTTTCTTCTCCGCCGATGCTGCCAGACCTGCTGAGTTTTTCCAGGTAATTCTGTTTTTGTTTTGGATTTCTAGCATCCGCAGTTTTTTGTTTTTATGTCATCACCCTGACTTGGACATGTCCTGCAGTTCCAGCACTGCGCCCAGGTGCAGCTCCTCCAGGTTGCCCCCAAAACAGTCATGTGGGTCTCAGTGTACCACATGCTGCAGGCGCGGAACCCATCTCTTCACCACCCTCTCAGGGTGACCTTGGCATGGGCAATATCTTCTGGCCCTTCCAGCAAAGGGCACATGCCATCAATAATTCAATGTAGTTAATACACTCATACTTGAGGGGGTTTGGGGGGGGGGTGGTGGGGGATGGGGGCAGCAGTGGGAGAAAGCCTCACCCTTCCAGAGTGCAACAAGTTGTTGAAGTGCTTGCGACACTGGATCCAGGTGCGCCGCACTACATTGTGGGAGCTCACCACCTCCGTCACCGCCTCCCAGACAAGTTTCATCAAGATGGGGGGCCTTCACCTCCCATCCTGGGGTACAAGCGCCTCCCACCGTGCTGCCACCTCCTCGAGGAGGGCAGCAAGGCAGTCATCTGAAAAGCCAGGGGCACACTGGCCCCTCTGGCCTGGCCTGCCCCTGGTGGCCTACCCTCCGGACTTGCATAACCTCCATTGCCCCTCTGCAGAGCCCTTCCCCCAACCATTGCGAGCAGCCTTACCGACGCTGCCAGACCTTCCTTTATACAGGCCGCCGGGTCACCATTGGACCCGGTGGGCTGAGCCCACCCGCTGCCACCCACCCACTCCTGCTATGCACGGGAGCCGTGAAGTACGCTGGGCGGGCCTTAATTGGCCCACCCACGTAAAATGGTGGCACGGACCCAATCGCGAGCAGTGATTGGGTCCGTGCCCGCTCCCACTCCAACCCCCCCATCCAGAAAATTCTGCCCAACATGTGACTATGGACATTTAAACTGTGGTCAGTACTCAATTCTATGGCCAATATTTAATTAACCACGAACCTGAATAAGGGAACTTTGAAGCCACCTGTGAAGTTTAAACATCTCACTATTTAAGGATGAACCAGCATTTGAGGAATATGAAATCTCTAGACTGTTGGCCTCAGGGTGCCACATTGAAGAAAGGAGACTATTTGAGCTCGAGTTGGGATAGAGATAAGTGTGAATGACCATCTTCAGCTGCTATTGTATCATGGTGGTCATGTGACTGAAACTAACTTTCAGGGACTACAGTATAACATAACCCAAACAAACCAAATCTGTGTGTGTGTGAGAAACATCTGAAGCAACAGGTAACATCTGAAACAGCTGAACTATCATAGCTGCAAGTCTTTTAATGCAGCCTAAGTGCTGTACTTGTTCCAGCTTCCAACTCCACCTGAGAACCAACCTCTTGGCTATTCATCTATAAGAGGCTCCACAGCTTCATGGGGATCCTCTTTTTCTAAAAGACCTTCACTCCAACTAAAGTATCAACTCAACCAAGAAGACATCAGGCCTGCATCAACATAGAGATTGAGTTATAAGTTTCATTTTTATAATTGCAGCTTTAATTCCATATGTATAAAATCTTTGCTTGTGTGATAGTGTGAGTAAGATGAGTGATTGAGAAATGCATTCAAACAAATGGGGAAAGTGTGTGATAATAAATAATCTCTTATTTCTTTAAAAAAATCACCAAAAGGCCTGCAGCTGGAATTTATTTTAAATTAAGAAAAAATACTCTGAGGGTAAGGGAATACACACACCTTACACAAAAACATCCTGATTACAGACTAGAAGGGAGCATACAATTCCTGCCTGTAAAATTAAGGATAGAAACGTTCTCTTTTGAGAAATCCAGGGCCCCAGTGCAAAGTGGGATGGAGCACAACTGAGCAAAACTAACAGCTGAATCTCTGACTGAATCTCCAATGTCCTAAAGAGATAGTTGTATAGTCAGAGTAACAACAACATTCAGTGACCTCCTCAATGAGGATCTGCCTTTTATGTAGTGGGATAATTACTTGAGATGCAGAAATTTGAGGAAGCAGCCTGGAAGTTGGCCAAAATCCTTGACTCCCTTTAGGGCAATTGGGCTCCCAGTAATCCTTAATATAACCTGTTGCTTTTTTGGGAAGATAAATTGGGTGTAATTCTTTTGGTGATGGATTTGAGGCAGCAACCTCAGAAAATGTATTTTACTCTGTTTACTGCCTCAAAAAAGGTAGTAATTCAGAGAGAGTTCCAGGCCAGTGTGGTGTCCCAGTGAACTGTCCGGGAACGCTAACATTGTACAGTATTTTGAAGGATGTGTATAGACCCATTTACATAGAAACCACAAGAGCAATAATCCACATTTATATAGCCTTTATATAGGAGGGCCGGTTAGCTCAGCTGGCTGGACAGTTAGTGTGTTATTCAAAATAATGCCAACACCATGGGGCTTGATCCTCGTTCTGGCTCCTCATCCTGTCCTTCAGTAAAATCACAAAATAAGCTTTGGTTTGGCTACCCATGAATAATTGAGGATGCTACCCAGAGAAGGTGAATGTTAAAACATCCCATAAAGGTGTATGGAAAACAAGACACCTGGCTGGGAATAGGAGAGATGACCAAAGTTCTTGCGAAAGAAATCAATTTTGAGGAGGTTTCTGAGGGAGGAGTTTAGGGAGAGAATTCAGATGGTAGAAGCCAGCCTGCTGAAGGCACAGCTGCCAATGATGGAGTATGCAGTACACAGCATGATACTTGTGCAATCCTCATGCTGAGAAATATAAAACTTGTTTCCTTTGTTTTAAATATCTGTTAACATAAAGCATAATTGGATGGTGTCATTGTTTCTTGGATTTGATAACTCTGTATCAGCTTTGTCTGATGTCCACTTGCTTTCATAGAATCATAGTATGGCTATTTGGCCCATCATGTCCGTCTTGGGCAACTCAACTCATCCCACTCATCTGCCCTTTTCCAGTAGCCCTACAATTCTTTTCTTTTTCGCTGCTTATCCAACTCCCTTTTGAAAGCCGCAGTTGAATCTGCCTCCACCACGCTCTCAGACAGTACATTCTAAATCCTGACCACCTGCTCCATAAAAACGTTTTTCCTCATATTACCATGGGTTCTTTTGTCAATCACCTTAAATCAGTGTCCTTTGGTTCTTGACCCTTCCACCAATGGGAACAGTTTCAGTCTAGGACTCTAGGGTCTAGACTCCACATGATTTTGAGTACTTCTATCAAATTTCCTCTAAACCAACCCCTTTCTGAAGAGAATAGTCCCAGATTCTGCAGTCTACCCATGTAAATTATCCCTGTTTCCTGGAACCGTTCTCGTAAATCTCTTGTACACCCTCTTTAAAGCCCTTTACCTCTGGTGTCTAAAATTGGACAGAAGACTGAAGTTCAGGCTGAATCATGTTGAGAAATTTTCATTATAACTTCCTTGCATTTGCACTCCATGCCTCTGTTTATTATAGCTTTATAAATATATAAATATCTTTATAAATAGAGCCATAGCAAGGTATTTGATCAATATTTATCTCCAAGCAGCTTAGCAATAAACAAAACCATTGTGAAAAGCCAACAGGGTGAAACTCAATCAAAGTGTCTTCTTTACAAGAATGTTTGTTTTTTCAACATAAAATGGAGCAATGCTTTGAGCGAAAGCTGCTAGATCTTTCTCCACGGAGACCGAGTGCAGATCAGTAAGTTAAACTGAATGTGCAGGACATGTTAATTCCTGGGCAGGTAGGCAGCCTTGTGATACATGGTTATGGATGAGCCTAGACTCTTAATTCTGGCTCTGATTATAGTAACAGTTCTTTCCTAGATGCGAAGAACTGTCACTGTTACAGCGGCGAGAAACATGGGTTATGGATTTCAGTTTAGTGAGAATACAGCCAATAAAAGGAAGGATTAATGGGAAGGATGATAGTGGAATCGCCTTAACTGTACCACATGTCATTTTATTACTGAGTAGGATTTCCAGCCCATCTACCTGATGCTGTATTGATTACAACCAATTTCCTTCCTTCTGTACTTTATATTCCATATTAAAACTAGGACAGAGCAAACCTGTAATGTGGTCAATGGATCTGTACCTTGTAAACATGTTGGAATGGAAATTGAGAGCATTCCAAATGACATTTTATGATTTAGAAGACAACTGGTAACATTCCTCTCAGTGATAGATTTTTTGAAATACAACTGCTGGCAAACACATATTGTCAACATATTTTAAGTGTTTGAGGATAAGAAGTTTTAAGAACTGAATGAGTTAGATATAGAAAGGCCCCACATCTTCTCCATCACAAAGAATGCCAATTTTCACCTCTGTGGCATTGTCTGTGTCTGGCCCTGCCTCAGCACATCCATGAAGCTCTCACCATCTACTGTGCCCATTCTAAAGCTATCTCCGGACTTGACTATTCCAATAACCCGTAGGCTGACCTTCCATCTTCCATGCTTTACAAACTTCATTCACCCAAAGTTCTATGCAATAATGCACCAAGACCCATTCACCCATCATCCCAGTTCATTCAGAACTCAGATTTAAAATTCAGAGCCTTATGTTTCAGTCTCTTCATGATCTCACCCTTCTCTACCTCTGTAACTTCCTTCAGCCCTACCATTCCCTGAACTCTTTGATTCTGTCTGTGGTCTCTTATCCATCCTTCACTCTTTTTACTCCACCATTGGTGGCCTTGATTTCAGGTGCCTAGACTCTACACTCTGCAATTCCCTCCCTAAACCTCTCTGCTTTATCACCCCTATCTCCTTCTTTAAAACCTTCCTTAAAACCCGCCTCTTTGAAAACTTTTGGGCACCTCTCCCAAGATCTCCCTTTTATTGGCTGGAATCCATTTTATTACATTATGCCTCTTTTTTCTTCATTAAAGGCCTGATACAAATTTGTTATTGTTAGTTATGCAAAGGAATGAAAAATATTAACTTAATAGTAGTTACAAAGACAGATGTGCGGACGTTGAAGTTGTACATACTTCTCCATAATTGTGCTCGAATGCATCCACTAGTAATATTTCCAACTGCTTTGAAAACCTGTGGAAATGGGAACGCCTGCTGGGACCTGCAATTCCTGACTTTACAGAGGTGTCAGGTGTCAAGGAGCATTCACTGCGAACCATCACTCCTGACTTGGTCGAGGTGTCCGGGGCCATGAATTCGTGCTGGAAGTCACCAACCCTGACCTCTTTGAGGTATCTGGTGTCAAAGAACATCCATAAAGAACCATCACTCCTGATTTCTCAAAGGTATCCAGGGTCAAGGAGAAGTTACCTTACTTAAATGACCCATGTCATATTGGGCGCATTTCACAGCTTGTAGAAAATGCAGCAAAGGGCAGTTGCGTGATCGCCAACCGGCATCATGGACATAATCAGCAAGAACCAGTCCTCCTGGAAGTGTGTTTTTGAGAGTTTAGAACCTAGGAATTTCCTCCACCAGCTTTGGACATCTAGGATTATATTTGGATGCACAGATTCCATCTCATACAAGGCTTCCCAGGAACTTGCAGCAGAGGCTGAGACCCAGTGAACTCATGATTTCTGACCCCACACTACACTCCTTGCGGGCCTATGTATGGAATATTTGGGTCAAAGTGTGGAAGTTTAGCCCCAATAATACTAATGAAAAAAATAAGCAGATGGAATGATCCAGACATTATAAGTGAATTGCAGACGACCTCTCTTCATAGTCAAACAAATATGTCCAGTGAACAAGGGGGGGAGTGAGGATACTACAATTCTGCAGTCCTGAAGTTGGTAGAATTAGTCCAGACTCTAATTCTGGATCGTTATCCCATGGCTCCTGAAGGAGGTTCATGTACCAAACCATCAAAGAAGGACAGAGCTAGTCTTAGGAATAACCTGCCAACGGTCACCTATGAATGGTGTTAAAATAAAAGGTAGGTCACTAAGAGGGAGATCAGGAAGGATAACGGAAATCTGGAACTATTTGCTCCCACTCTCCACTCCCACCAGCTCCCGCACCCACCCCCTGGCCACCCAACCCACAATCAGAAGGCTGGGGATGTTGAGGTCAATTGAAATTGCAGGACTGAGACTAGGCTTTTTATTCCGCCACATTCCTAGGTCACTGGAACCTTCTCCACTTTATCATGTTGCCCATGTTTCCTTCCCCCTCTGTTATTCTGCTGTAACCAATCACACATCCTCTGGGTCTCTGAGGCATCTTTTATTTCTTTAATTTCTTTTACCAATGCCCCCTTTTGTCTTTTGCCACTATCACTTCTGTTATTGAAGCTTCTCCTGTTCTTCTAATCACAGATCTTTCTTTTCTAACTCCCCAACCCCTTTTCCTGGCTAAACAGCTCATCCGTAGCACATTCCGTGTCTGACGAGAATCCATCGGCCTGAAATGTTAACCTACCTTCCCCTCTCCACTAAGGCTGCCTAACCTGCTGAGTGTTACCAGCATTTTCTGATTTTCAGCATTATGTTGGAGCATGCATTTAAGTGGAGTCAATGGAGTTAAGGTACAGATCAGCCATGATCTGGTAGAATGACTTGAGGGGCTGAATGGTCCACTTCTGTTTCTAAGTTCTTAATAATGACCAGTTGCTGAGGCACTGAAAAGTGGATAGTGCTTGTGGATCTGTACTTAGAAGAGGAAAAGAAACAATTAGTGTGAAAATTAAAGAACTGATTTTCAGTACCAGCTCCATGGAGTCTTGATGTGGTTCAAAGACCTTAGCACATGGACCCATTCTGTGTTACATAATCAAAGTGTTAATCAGCACTACTGAACTCAGAGATAAAAACAAAAAAACTGCGGATGCTGGAAATCCAAAACAAAAACAGAATTACCTGGAAAAACTCAGCAGGTCTGGCAGCATCGGCGGAGAAGAAAAGAGTTGACGTTTCGAGTCCTCATGACCCTTCGACAGAACTTGAGTTCGAGTCCAAGAAAGAGTTGAAATATAAGCTGGTTTAAGGTGTGTGTGTGTGTGTGTGTGTGGGGGGGTGGGTGGGTGGGCGGGGAGGTGGAGAGAGAGAGAAGTGGAGGGTGTGGTGTGGTTGTAGGGACAAACAAGCAGTGATAGAAGCAGATCATCAAAAGATGTCACCAACAACAGAACAAAAGAACACATAGGTGTCAAAGTTGGTGATATTATCTAAATGAATGTGCTAATTAAGAATGGATGGTAGGGCACTCAAGGTATAGCTCTAGTGAGGGTGGGGAGAGCATAAAAGATTTAAAAATATTTAAAAATAATGGAAATAGGTGGGAAAAGAAAAATCTATATAATTTATTGGAAAAAAACAAAAGGAAGGGGGAAACAGAAAGGGGGTGGGGATGGAGAAGGGAGCTCAAGACCTCAAGTTGTTGAATTCAATATTCAGTCCGGAAGGCTGTAAAGTGCCTAGTCGGAAGATGAGGTGTTGTTCCTCCAGTTTGCGTTGGGCTTCACTGGAACAATGCAGCAAGCCAAGTACAGACATGTGGGCAAGAGAGCAGGGTGGAGTGTTAAAATGGCAAGCGACAGGGAGGTTTGGGTCATTCTTGCGGACAGACCGCAGGTGTTCTGCAAAGCAGTCGCCCAGTTTACGTTTGGTCTCTCCAATGTAGAGGGGATCACATTGGGAGCAACGAATGCAGTAGACTAAGTTGGGGGAAATGCAAGTGAAATGCTGCTTCACTTGAAAGGAGTGTTTGGGCCTTTGGACGGTGAGGAGAGAGGAAGTGAAGGGGCAGGTGTTGCATCTTTTGCGTGTGCATGGGGTGGTGTCATAGGAGGGGGTTGAGGAGTAGGGGGTGATGGAGGAGTAGACCAGGGTGTCCCGGAGGGAACGATCCCTACGAATGCCGATAGGGGGGGTGAAGGGAAGATGTGTTTGGTGGTGGCATCATGCTGGAGTTGGCGGAAATGGCGGAGGATGATCCTTTGAATGCGGAGGCTGGTGGGGTGATAAGTGAGGACAAGGGGGACCCTATCATGTTTCTGGGAGGGAGGAGAAGGCGTGAGGGCGGATGCGCAGGAGATGGGCCGGACACAGTTGAGGGCCCTGTCAACGACCGTGGGTGGAAAACCTCGGTTAAGGAAAAAGGAGGACATGTCAGAGGAACTGTTTTTGAAGGTAGCATCATCGGAACAGATGCGACGGAGGCGAAGGAACTAAGAGAATGGGATGGAGTCCTTACAGGAAGCGGGGTGTGAGGAGCTGTAGTTGAGGTAACTGTGGGAGTCGGTGCATTTGTAATGGATATTGGTGGACAGTCTATTACCAGAGATTGAGACAGAGAGGTCAAGGAAGGGAAGGGAATTGTCAGAGATGGACCACGTGAAAATGATGGAGGGGTGGAGATTGGAACCAAAATTAATAAATTTTTTCAAGTCCCGACGAGAGCATGAAGCAGCACTGAAGTAATCATCGATGTACCGGAGAAAGAGTTGTGGAAGGGGGCCGGAGTAGGACTGGAGCAAGGAATGTTCCACATACCCCATAAAGAGACAGGCATAGCTGGGGCCCATGTGGGTACCCATAGCCACACCTTTTACTTGGAGGAAGTGAGAGGAGTTGAAGGAGAAATTGTTCAGTGTGAGAACAAGTTCAGCCAGACGGAGGAGAGTAGTGGTGGATGGGGATTGTTCGGGCCTCTGTTTGAGGAATAAGCTAAGGGCCCTCAGACCATCCTGGTGGGGGATGGAAGTGTAGAGGGATTGGACGTCCATGGTGAAGAGGAAGCGGTTGGGGCCAGGGAACTGGAAATTGTTGATGTGACGTAAGGTATCAGAGGAATCATGGATGTAGGTGGGAAGGGACTGGACAAGGGGAGAGGGAAGGGAGTCAAGATAACGAGAAATGAGTTCTGTGGGGCAGGAGCAAGCTGAGACGATTGGTCTACCGGGGCAGTTCTGTTTGTGGATTTTGGGTACGAGATAGAAGCGGGCCGTCCGAGGTTGGGTGACTATCAGGTTGGAAGCTGTGGGAAGAAGATCCCCAGAGGAGATGAGGTCAGTGACAGTCCTGGAAACAATGGCTTGATGTTCAGTGGTGGGGTCATGGTCCAGGGAGAGGTAGGAGGAAGTATCTGCGAGTTGACGCTCAGCCTCCGCAAGGTAGATGTCAGTGCGCCAGACAACAACAGCACCACCCTTGTCAGTGGGTTTGATGACAATGTCAGGGTTGGACCTGAGAGAATGGAGTGCAGTAAGTTCAGAGAGAGAGAGATTAGAATGGGTGAGAGGAGCAGAGAAATTGAGACAACTAATGTCGCGCCGACAGTTCTCAATGAAAAGATCAAGAGAAGGTAAGAATCCAGAGGGAGGGGTCCAGGTGGAGGGAGAATATTGGAGGTGGGTGAAAGGATCCGTTGAATGGGGAGAGGACTCCTGCCCAAAGAAGTGAACCCGGAGACGAAGACGGTGGAAGAAGAGTTCAGCATCATGCCGAGCCCGAAGTTCATTAAGGTGAGGGCGTAAGGGTATGAAACTAAGTCCTTTGCTGAGCACTGAACGTTCAGATTCAGAGAGGGGAAGGTCAGGGAATATAGTGAATACACGGCTGGGGCTGGGATTGGAAGATGGGGTGGGGACGGAGGGACAGGCAGGGGTGGAGGGTCTAGATGGTTGTTGGTGTCGATGAGTTGTTGGAGCTTGCGTTCCTTAGCACTTGAGAGAAAGAGAAAAAGTTTCTGGTTGAGGTGTCGGATGAGCCGAAGAATAAAATGAACCTGCGGGCACGCGCAGCTTTGAAAAAGGGTACGGCGGTGCTGCTGGAGGGAGAGGTCGAGTGTGTTCATACGGCAGCGCGTGGCACTGAGTGTGGATTTCAGAACGTGACGGGAACAGCAGTCCGAGAAACGTTTTATGTCCCGGAGATACCTGTGATCCTGAGTGGATTCGAAACATGAGGGGTGGAATTTCAGTTGAAATCCACGTGGGGTAAGTCGGAGACGGAGACAGTCACTGAGAAAGAAGATATGGCTGTGAAAGCAGGTTTTAGTAAACACCTTGTCAAACACCAGGAGGGAAATGGAAAGCAATGAAGGTGAGCAAGGCAAAAGAGAGGTACGGAAATCTTGTCGCAGAGAAGAACAGAACTTCTTCAAGGAGGTAGGCATTTCTTGAAGAACAGTGGCAGTCAATTAAACACAGAGGTAAAAACAAAAGAACTGCGGATGCTGGAAATCCAAAACAAAACAAAAACAGAATTACCTGGAAAAACTCAGCAGGTCTGGCAGCATCGGCGGAGAAGAAAAGAGTTGACGTTTCGAGTCCTCATGACCCTTCAACAGAACTTGAGTTCGAGTCCAAGAAAGAGTTGAAATATAAACTGGTTTAAGGTGTGTGGGGGTGGGGGGGGGGGATGTTGGGGGGGGGGGTAGAGAGAGAGAGAGAGAGAAGTGGAGGGGGTTGGTGTGGTTGTAGGGACAAACAAGCAGTGATAGAAGCAGATCATCAAAAGATGTCACCAACAACAGAACAAAAGAACACATAGGTGTCAAAGTTGGTGATATTATCTAAACAAATGTGCTAATTAAGAATGGATGGTAGGGCACTCAAGGTATAGCTCTAGTGGGGTTGGGGAGAGCATAAAAGATTTAAAAATATTTAAAAATAATGGAAATAGGTGGGAAAAGAAAAATCTATATAATTTATTGGAAAAAAACAAAAGGAAGGGGGAAACAGAAAGGGGGTGGGGATGGAGAAGGGAGCTCAAGACCTAAAGTTGTTGAATTCAATATTCAGTCCAGAAGGCTGTAAAGTGCCTCGTTGGAAGATGAGGTGTTGTTCCTCCAGTTTGCGTTGGGCTTCATTGGAACAATGCAGCAAGCCAAGGACAGACATGTGGGCAAGAGAGCAGGGTGGAGTGTTAAAATGGCAAGCGACAGGGAGGTTTGGGTCATTCTTGTGGACTACTGAACTCAGTCCTATTTTATTCGCCAATCAAGTTTCTGTTTATCCTGAGTTATTACAAAAGCGTTATTACCCTTTTAGAAAATGCCAATCATTGAAAAAGAAGTTATACATTTATAAAATATTTACAATGTTATGTTGTGAGAAGTGTTGGAGTTTCTCCTAAGTCTTTTTAACAAGAAACTAAATCAATTTTATTAACTTATTGAATCATCATAACCCATTAATAGGTATTTTATTGCAAAATTTCCATATGCTATAAATTCTATACACTGAAGCTCTTTAAATTTGAGATAAAATGAAAATATGCATTCTATGACATTCTTTCTGTTACGTGTATGCATTGGAGCACAGCTTACTCCAGATGTGCTGAATCCTGCCTTGCATTTATCTGCTTGTGTTGTTGCTTCCCTAGATCTGCTTATCCTTCTCCCTGGTGTCTCTTTAACCAAAATTGTATTCTCATGAGGGATACTGAGGGAAAATCCAAAGCCTTATTTGTTGTAAAACAAAAACACATACACACATCACACGTGCACACACCCACAACCATACACATTACCAAAGGTAGGTAGGTTTCAGTTTTGCCAAGTATGCATGTGTCAAATAATTGCCCCTTGTCAGAGCTGCTTTGCAAATCGTTGTGGGGGGGACACATCTTTTAGGAAATTTCCTATCAAATTGTGTTTACTTTTCATTCGATGCAGCAGACATCGCAAATACCTGTTTTATCATATAGTAGCTGTCACTATTCTGACATAATGTGAGCTTGGATATTCATGTTGTTTCAGAGACAGCAGATAACAGATGTCTTGAGCAGCAGTTATATCTCTCCTGGAGGATTGGGAACAGCTGTTCGCTAATAGATGCTGTATGTGGAAGGCCACAGGGACTCTGCACAGTCAAACTAGGTGGATCTTGATCTGCAGCAACTAATCAGAGGAAATTTTACATGTAATGACAATGTTGGTAATGTGTTGGAGCTGTGCTGGAAATGCAGTGTCACTTGGTTAAGGGGAAGATTGTTTAACTTCTTTAAATTATTTAACAGGGTTCTGTCACCTTTCTATTAGAAAAATAAAAATGTTGCTGAAAATATTGGAGGAAAACTGAGATTTGAATTGTCCATGTGTGTTTGGACTTTAATTTATTGCATTGATTAAATAAGAATAACGAGAATGTATACTTCATGTGAAAAATTGTAAATGTTAATTGAACATTTAAACAGTCATTTGTGGTTCTCTCAAAGCAAGACAATTTGGGTTTCAGCTTGATGTGCAAAGTACGATAGGTGCTTTATTGACATTATCCTGTGGTATCCTATGACCTTGTTGCAAGATGGTTGTGAACTATTTTGACTTTGTCTATTTTCAACTTGAAAAGAAGTTTCAGATGAAACCCTTACCACAGGCTTGAACACAGAGTCTCCATTCATTCATTCTGTTATTGCAGTGTCTGAGCACAGAAGCAAATATTTGGCAAAAGTGAAATGCAAGGCCAGCAGTGGTGTAAGGGATGGGATATTCCTTTGCGTGGGACTGTATGCTAAGGTTACGTTTCCTCCTCACAATTTATTTTTCTAACTGTCGAAAAAAGCTTTTGTGAAACAAATGTGCCCCCTAAATATACTCCCAGATAGCCTGAAAGCATTTTGGAAGGAGTTTGCCTGCAGAAGCATCAACATTTCAAAATAAAATGATTTCCAATTCATGACAATTTGTTTACCCTCAAATGTCAAGAAATCTAGTTACCTTGATGACAGTCCCATCTTCTCAACCCCTGCAATAAGTTCAGGCAGAAGAAATCGACGAGCTTTGCTCCAACACTTCATTCATAAAAGTCTAGCTGTAGCTCTGCTTTCAGATAAAATATGCCAGTTGAGAAGTTACCAGTGCTTCAAACAGCAATGTCAACAGTGGACTTTGCCCAAGTTGTGCCACCTTCAAATTGGTCACCAAACTTTAATTGCATTACCCAGGAATCATGGCATGCTAATCAGGAGTTGTGGGGAGGAGGTGGTGGCATAGTGATATTATCACTAGATTGATAATCTAGTTGACCCATGGTAATGCTCTGGGAGCTGGGTTCAAAACCCACCACGGCAGATGGTAGAATTTTAATTCAATAAACATCTAGAATTAAAAGTCTAATGATGACCATGAAACCATTGTTGTTTGTTGTAAAAGCCCATCTGGTTCACTAATGTCCTTTAGGGAAGGAAATCTGCCATCCTTACCTGGTAAGGACAATAAACGCTGGCCAAGCCAGCGACACCTACATCCCAAGAATGAATATATTAAAAAAAAGTTGTGCTAGGCTGGGTTATTTATCTTTAGCTCCTGTGTGTATAGTATCATGTCTTAAGTGAAAAACGTTTATCCAAACACACAACTTAAGAGCTCAATTCTGACCATAGACAGAGAACATGCTAAGAGAAAAATGTGAAAGCAGTGTGGCTAGCTTGAAGCATCTGGGGGATTTCCTTTTGCACTATAAGCTGTCAAATGAAAAGGTAAAGCAGGTTATGAAGATAGTGTATATGAGTTTGTTACACATAATTCACAGGGGAAAGTAATCCCAAACAGGGCCTGAGAGAGGGAGGGCGCACAGGGTGCCAAACACTGGGGCCCGGGGGCTAGGGGTTGGGGGGGTGGTGGTCCCAGGCTCGGTGTTTTAAACAGTGTCCAGGCTGAGCAGCAGACCTGAAAGACCAACTTTAAAAAAGAATCAGAACGTCAGCCTGAGAGTTCCAATTTTGTTTTCAGTCGGCCTTTTGTGTCAGTTTAACTGACTGTAGCTGCGAATAGGAGCTGCTGCTGCTACCGGCCTTTGGGCAGCTTTGTGGTTCCAATTTTTTTTGAAAAGCCCATCAGAAAACCATAACACTGCCTAAAAGTCAGCATGGGCAGCAGCACAGCTTCGGTCAGGATAGTTCTGTCCTTTGAATATCTGCTTGAAAAATGGTAATCATTGTAGAGCTAATTGGATGATGTTGGGGTTGGATGAGGGTGGAGTGAGGGAGTGGGGGAGTGTGAGGGGTGGGTTGAGGGGCTGGGCGATGGGTGGTGGGGTGAGAGGTGGGGTGAGGGGATGGGGGGATGTGACGGGTTGTGGGGTGGGTAGGTTGGGAGGGTCACTTTTAAAGTTTAGTACCACAAAATTAAGTAACGTACACTTCAAAAATCCTCCTTTGGATTTCAAACAGCATGTAAATGGCAGTTTAAATTTTCATTCTGCCCTAAAGTAGACCCAGGGCCTAGGCCCAGCCATCTTCAGCTGATTCATCAATGATCTTCCTTCCATCATAAGTTCAGAAGTGGGGATGTTCGCTGATGATTGAACAATGGTCAGCACCATTCGTGACTCCTCAGATACTGAATCAGTCCATGTCTAAATGCAGCAATACCTGGACAATATCCAGGCTTGGGCTGTCAAGTGAAAAATAACATTCACGCCACACAAGTGCCGGGCAATGACCATCTCCAACAAGAGAGAATCTAACTATCGTCCCTTGACATTCAAAGGCATTACCATCGCTGAATTCCCCACTGTCAACACCCTGGGGGTTACCATTGACCAGAAACTGAACTAGAATAGCTAAATAAATACTGTGGCTACAAGAGCAGGTAAGATGCTAGGAATCCTGTGACAAGTAACTCACCCCCTGACTCCCCAAAGTCTTTCTACCATCTACAAGGACCAGTCAGGAGTGTGATAGAATACACTCTACTTGGCTGCTTGAGTGCAGCTCCAACAACACTGAAGAAGCTTAACATCATCCTGGACAAAGTAGCCCACTTAATCAGCACCCCATCCACAAACATTCACTCCTTCCACCACTGACGCACAGTGGCAGCAGTGTGTACCATCTACAAAATGCACTGCAGCAACTCACCAAGGCTCCTTAGACAGCACCTTCCAAACCCACGACCTCTACCATCTAGAAGGACAAGGGCAGCAGGTAGATGGGAACACCGCCACCTGGAAGTTCCCGAACAAGTCACTCACCATCCTGACTTGGAAATATATTGCCGTTCCTTCGCTGTTGCTGGGTCAAAATCCTGGAACTGCCTTCCTAACAGCACTGTGGGTGTGCCTACACCACATGGACTGCAGCGATTCAAGAAGGCAGCTCACCACCACCTTCTCAAGGGCAGTTAGGGATGGGCAATAAATGCTGGCCTAGCCAGTGATGCCCACATCCCTTGAATGAATATAAAAGAAAGACACAATTCTGATGATGTGCCACTTTGATACACCAGAGGCTTGAGAACCTTTAGCCTCATCAGAATAAATGTAAGAAAATAAAAACCAGGAGCGATGGAAAACAGGTGTTGACTCAGATCTGCCTATTGTTTTACTCTCACAAAGACTGAGAGTGAAAACCCTTTTTGTCATTAAGAGATTACTTAAAGAATAGTTTTATAAACCTCTACTCCATCCTCGGTTCATCTCCAATAGTCTGTAAATTCACAGTGTACAACACAATTTTTATGACAGTTTCTGGGGGACTGGGGAACAATCCAATTCTTGAGTTAATTTTGTACTGAATTTGGGTGGAATTTTATGGTGGAGGGATTTTGCGGTCCTGCTGAAGTCAATGGAATTTTGAGTGGCTTGCTGCATTTTACAGTCTCAACCCTGCTGCAATGGGACCATAAAATTTTGCCCTTTATGTACCATGTATCATTATTCTTGGCAAAATTCGGAACAACAATTCAATCTACTTTTTTCTTGAGCTGCTGGTAGATGTCTTATTGACAAATCTTGGGGAGAATGTCATCAGCTTAAAAGGAACACATGCCAGAGAAGTCAGAATGGTAAGGTTGTGTTAGCTACAGAGCTGAATTGTTCTGTACATGTAGAATTCCTTTTTAACTACTTTTCTAACATCAGTTGATTGTTTTGTGATTAATTATCCTTTGAGAGTCAGCATTGGGCCTCCAATTTCACCACTGCTACAGTCACTCAGCCTATTATATGCAGTTATATTGAAAGAAGGACAAAACCTACATTTACACAGCACCTTTCAAGATGACCCAAATCACTTTATGGCTATTTAAGTACTTTTGAGTTGTAGTCACTGATATAATGTAGGCAATGTTTTCAAACAGCAGAGTAGGTTTGAAGGGCCAAATAGCTTACTCCTTAGTGCTTAATATGTATGTTCATATAGAATTTGGATGGATGAGATGAGCTTGGCTAGTTGGCCTTTGTCATCCATAGCTGTCTTGTGAACAGAGGATGGAATCATAGCTGCAACTCTGCTTATTTTGTTCCTAATTAATGTTTACTTGAACGGGCTTTGTGGGATGAGATTGCCCGGACAGGAGTGCATAATTGGCTCATAGTGAATCAATAACCTGTTTTACACCACACATGATTCTCAAGAGTCTTGTCCATTGATTTCAATCTTGTAATTTAGTCTACTTATGTATTATCTCACTCTATCATGGTGCTTTTTATGAGTTTTTTGATGTATTAAAATACCATGATAAAGTTGTGTTATGTAGTAGGTATTGAAAATATATTGTAGTGAGAAGCAGAAATCAGCAGAGTCTTCAGACTTGCTGATCAGGAAAACACAGATGCAATTGTGAACCATTCAGTCTTTGGTCTCTGGCATCTTAAAAATTTTGCCGCACCGATACACCTGAGGGCTCCAACACTTCTCACTGACTGTGAAGACTTATGTTGTTCAATCATTCCACTTTGTTTCTACCCTGTGAGATTACAGATAAAATGGAATTCAATTACACCCCTTGTATGATATAATTAAATTGAATAATATCATGCACCCAGGCAGGAGAAAGTCTTCTACTTCTTCTACAAAATGGAAAAGATCTTGTGCAGTTTATCTGGGTTGCAAGTATTGAATATTTCGCCCAAATATGAATTTACTGTTACCCTGTCCATATGGTGCAATGTACAGAACATGTAAAAGAGGGCTGAGGCAGTCATCAAAATCAATGTTATTATCTGCACAATGTTATAAGTAACCAATTGAATATTTCCCTGTCAAATTAATAATATTGCACAATGCTGTTAAAGTAAAATTTGTATTCTCTGGTCTGCTTAATAGTCGCAGTGGGATCATCTATAGGATGCACACAGACTAACACTGCGTTATATTGGTGCTGCTCTTAATATTAATGACCCATGCCCCATATAAAATCAGATGATATTTGTAACCAGATGCTAGTAATGGGTGTAATTAGTTTCCTGAGACCCTTCTGTGATTGTTTGGTGAATTGATTGCTGAACCTTGAGAGGGGAAAAAAAATCATGCATGTTTGAGGAGGGGGGTTAAAGGTGGTGGGGCAGTAGGGGGGAATAAGAGACCCGGAAACAACAGAAGCACCAGGGCCCATGATTTATCTCCTTGGCCTTGCTCCCAGGATTGTGCTGTCGGTTTTTGGGAGATCCTTGTATCTCCTCTTAAGTATTTTTCAGCCAATTATCTGCGAGGGAAGGTATGACCAAAAAAGCCAGACTGGAAATTCAAGCCATTGCTGTACTATTTGCCTCTGCTGAAGGAGGTTTTTCTCAGTTTGGCCACATGCGAGACACTCTTCCTCTGCTGTGTTCTAACCAATCTGTGGTCCTTCTCCCAATACTTCTGACTAGACTCCCAGCAGTAAGGCTGTTTCCAAAAGCAGCTCAGTGGCTACTTGAAACGATGCTTACAAAACTTATGCTTGAAGTGCATGAGTTAGTGTTTATCATGGCTGACAAATAATCTTCTGAGTTACACAACAACAACAACCACTTGTATTTATCTTTGGTACCCTTCTGTCTTGTGGAATGATGGTTTGCGCTTTAGTGGTCAACTCTATGTTAAACATCACCTGGAGTGACTCAGGAGCCCCAATCTGTCATGGTAGTCTCTATTGCATTTGCTGCTGAGCCTGACAGTGGGATGAGAAGGTCCATGATACACTGGCCTCCGTTTTCTCTGGGTCCTCTTCTCAGCCAGCTGAACTTTTTGTTTCTCCTCACCTCTTCCAATGTTCATCAAACAGTTAAACTCCAGAGGTCATGGTCATTGGCGACTGTTTCCCAGGTTTCTATGTTGATGTCCACCATATTCATATTTCATTTATAAGTGTCCTTGTGGCTGAGATATGTGCGCCCAGCAGGTTGTGACCCAGTGGTCAGTTCACCATAGAGAGGGTTTTTGAGTATACAGCTATCATGCACCTGATGAACATGATCATCAGCTTAGTATTAGGTGTATGCTGATGGAATTAACATTCTCCAGGCTCTGTGAGTTGGCGACCTTGTCCTGCCAAGAGATGCTGAGGATATGTCTGAAACAGCAAAGGTGGAAACTGGTCAGCCTTTTCTCCTGCTTAGCAAATGTTGTCCAGATCCCAACACTGCAGAGGAATGTGTTGAGGACGCAGCCTTGATAGGCTCATGGTTTGGTATACTTTGTCAGGTCAAACTCTTTTACTCAGCTTGGACATAATAGCTACAGCTGTTGCGATGTGTGTGTTGATTTCAGCATCAAGTGACAGATTGCTGGTGATTGTGGAGCCTGGATACGTGGACCCTAGATACGTGAAGCTATCAGTAGTCTCCAGTGTCACATTGTCAATACAGTATGACAACATCCTGGACCATGACATTTATCTTTTTGATGCTGATGGTCAAACCAAGCTCTTTACAGGTGGAAGAGAATCTGCCCATTTGCCGCTGAAGGCATTCCTTTGTATAGAATGCTGGTGTGGCATCATCACCACAGAGTAACTCTCTGATGAGGATTTGGCAAATGTTTGTCTTGGATCTCAGTTGGGCAAGGCTGAACAGCTTTCCTGGTCTGTAAGTAGACACCCTCTGCAGATGATCTGAAGGCATATGACAGTAGCAAAGAGAAGAATATGCCAAAGGGTGCCAGTGCCAGAACACAGCCTTGTTTGACCCCCTCTATGGATCTCAAAGGGTTCTGAAGTTACCCACTCATAACTGACCGTACCCACCATGTTGTTATGGAAAGAGGAGATCACATGGAGCAGATTCAGCAGGCAGCCAAGTTCCTCCAGCAACTTAAATAGACTGCCTCTGCTCACATGGTCAAATGCCTTGGTGAGATTGATTAAGATAATATGTAGTGGTCCGCTTTGTTCACGGCACTTCTCTTGCTGCTGAGAAATTCTGTGAGCAAAGGAGATCACTTGTATTTATAAAGCACCTATAAGATAGTAAAATGTCCCTACAATGGCCCGAACAATCCCCATCCACCACTACTCTGCTCCAAAACAAAAACAGAATTACCTGGAAAAACTCAGCAGGTCTGGCAGCATCGGCGGAGAAGAAAAGAGTTGACGTTTCGAGTCCTCATGACCCTTCGACAGAACTGTCGAAGGGTCATGAGGACTCGAAACGTCAACTCTTTTCTTCTCCGCCGATGCTGCCAGACCTGCTGAGTTTTTCCAGGTAATTCTGTTTTTGTTTTGGATTTCCAGCATCCGCAGTTTTTTTGTTTTTATTACTACTCTGCTCCGTCTGGCTGAACTTGTTCTCACACTGAATAATTTCTCCTTTAACTCCTCTCACTTCCTCCAAATAAAAGGTGTGGCTATGGGTACCCACATGGGCCCCAGCTATGCCTGTCTCTTTATGGGGTATGTGGAACATTCCTTGCTCCAGTCCTACTCCGGCCCCCTCCCACAACTCTTTCTCCGATACATCGATGATTACTTCGGTGCTGCTTCATGCTCTCGTCGGGAATTGAAAAAATTATTAATTTTGCTTCCAATCTCCACCCCTCCATCATTTTCACATGGTCCATCTCTGACACTTCCCTTCCCTTCCTTGACCTCTCTGTCTCAATTTCTGGTGATAGACTGTCCACCAATATCCATTACAAGCCTACCGACTCCCACAGCTACCTCGACTACAGCTCCTCACATCCCGTTTCCTGTAAGGACTCCATCCCATTCTCTCAGTTTCTTCACCTCCGTCGTATCTGTTCTGATGATGCTACCTTCATAAACAGTTCCTCTGACATGTCCTCCTTCTTCCTTAACTGAGGTTTTCCACCCACGGTCGTTGAAAGGGCCCTCAACTGTGTCCGGCCCATCTGCTGTGCATCCGCCCTCATGCCTTCTCCTCCCTCCCAGAAACATGATAGGGTCCCCCTTGTCCTCACTTATCACCCCACCAGTCTCTGCATTCAAAGGATCATCCTCCGCCATTTCCCCCAACTCCAGCATGATGCCACCACCAAACACATGTTCCCTTCACCCCACCGGTGGCATTCCATAGGGATCGTTCCCTCCGGGACACCCTGGTCTACTCCTCCATCACCCCCTACTCCTCAACCCCTACCTATGGCACCACCCCATGCACATGCAAAAGATGCAACACCTGCCCCTTCACTTTCTCTCTCCTCACCGTCCAAAGGCCTAAACACTCCTTTCAAGTGAAGCAGCATTTCACTTGCATTTCCCCAACTTAGTCTACTGCATTTGTTGTTCCCAATGCGGTCTCCTCTACATTGGAGAGACCAAACGTAAGCTGGGCGACTGCTTTGCAGAACACCTGCGGTCTGTCCGCAAGAATGACCCAAACCTCCCTGTCGCTTGCCATTTTAACACTCCACCCTGCTCTCTTGCCCACATGTCTGTCCTTGGCTTGCTGCATTGTTCCAGTGAAGCCCAACGCAAACTGGAGGAACAGCACTTCATCTTCCGACTAGGCACTTTACAGCCTTCCAGACTGAATATTGAACTCAACAACTTTAGATCTTGAACTCCCTCCTCCACCCCCACCCCCTTTCTGTTTCTTCCCCCTTCCTTTTGTTTTTTCCAATAATTTATATAGATTTTTCTTTTCCCACCTATTTCCATTATTTTTAAATCTTGTATGCCCTGCTAGTCTTTCCACCCCCCCCCACTAGAGCTGTACCTTGAGTGCCCTGCCATCCATTCTTAATTAGCACATTTGTTTAGATAATATCACCACTTTCAACACCTCTTTGTTCCTTTGTCTGTGACATCTTTTGATTATCTGCTCTTATCACTGCTTGCTTGTCCCTACAACCACACCACCACCACCACCCCCCCCACTTCTCTACCCCCACCAACCCCCCACCTTAAACCAGCTTATATTTCACCCCTCTCCTAATATT
This sequence comes from Carcharodon carcharias, assembly GCF_017639515.1. Classification (NCBI taxonomy): domain Eukaryota; kingdom Metazoa; phylum Chordata; class Chondrichthyes; order Lamniformes; family Lamnidae; genus Carcharodon; species Carcharodon carcharias. The sequence continues at coordinate 18,834,674 of NC_054467.1, read as the reverse complement.
CACTCAGTTCTGTGGAAGGGTCATGAGGAGTCAAAAATCACTCTTTTCTTCTCCGCCGATGCTGCCAGACCTGCTGAGTTTTTCCAGGTAATTCTGTTTTTGTTTTAACTGTCCCTGCGTGTTGCACAGGAGCACCACCAAACAAAATTTGATGCTGAGCCAGGTAAGGCGATGTTTGGATGGATGACCAAATGTTTGGTCAAAGAGGTAAGTTTTAAAGCACAGTTTAAAGGAGGAGTATGGGTGATAGACAGACGGAGAGGTTTAGGGAGAGTTTTTCAGAGTTTTGTGGCCCAACAGCGGAAGACATGGTGGCTAATGGTGGAGCTGGATCGAAAACCATAACAGAATAAGTTGGGAATGCCCTACTACAGTTTTAGAATGAAAAATGGAATACTTCTCTGATTCTTCTAAATGTGCCTCCCAGTTAATGGTCCATCTGGCAGTTTTATAGAATACTGTATATGTACACCCGCAGGTGGAAGAAAATGTTAACCACGAAACATTAGTAAAACTTAAATAGTTAAACCATCCAAGAGTATTTGGCACCCAACAGATTTCAGATTACTATGGATAATGGTTATTTATTTACAAAATAAAAATAGGAAATATTTGTAAAACCAGCCTGAAAGGTAGACTTCAGCACTCATAATTTTATTAGCACCAGCAGCACTAAAATAACTAGTTAACTCGCACTAAAGTACATCCCTATAATAACCTATTCAATCATGTTATAAAGTCGTGTCAAGGAAGTCACAATATTTCATCTTTATGCAAATACTTCAGCATCAAACCATTTGTGTATTGCTCAGATTTTTTTATTAAAGTGCATTCTTTTTAATTTGTCCCAATAAAACATCAACCCTATTGCCTAAGAATTATAGCGACTATTAGAGTAACATATGGACATTGTGCACTCAGAAAATAAAAATCAACAGCTAAAGTGGCAGGGTCACAACAGGGAGCAAACACTTAACAAAATGGCAGTTGGGTAATAGATTTTCTTCCAGTGCATTTGTGCGTAGGGGGTGTCATGTGAATCAAAGTTATATTACATAGAGCTGCCTGTACATGTAACTGCATTTAGACCAGGCCATCACTCACAAACATCATTCACATGAATATCTTTGACTCAAGGGATGTGATAGAAATGTGATGCCAGCTATTGGGGAAGGGGGTTGATCAACATTCACGTTTGACACATGCAGGAGGTTTTTCAAACAAAATCATTGTAAGAGAAATATTTGAGCCAGTGCAGTACCCTCTGCTCCGGACAAGAGCCTTCCCTTAAAATAGTTGGTGTTATCTTCTTTTGAAGGTAGGGGTTTTGGGGAGAAATGAATCCTGGTTACCTAACTGATTACCTATTCTCACTCTCATGGAATTTTCACACTGGTCATTCAGGCAATTGTAATATTTCTTTGCATCGTTATCATTTGTTTTCATAGAAAATCAAAGAATTTCTTACCTGATCTGTCTTCCAACCTCCTGTTATTATTCTTAGGCTGCAGTCTGAATTGTCTGTTTTATGAGGCAAGCTTTGTCCCCACATTCTGACTCCCTCACACCTTAATATTACTCACAGTTCACAATGTTTCCATCTGCTTCCGACTTGTGAGATGTGCTTGCTATGTGCTTTCTGTTCTTATTCTGTACTTCTGTTACCTTTAGCGTATCCTACTAACCTTTTCATTCAACTGAAACTGGTGTGAATGCACAGACCTGCCGTGAGGAATGAATGGAGGTGCATTAGTGGAACTGCTTCACCTACACGGGGGCTCATGGTTTCGCTGCTACAAGTCAAACAGGTTAAGATTGCACTTATCTAAAAATTGCAAAATTGCCACACTAAGTGAAAAAGTTTTCTATAGCACAACTGCCTAAAAAGGCCTTAACAAGCATGAGTGAAAAATCATTCCCATTATTTTTCTACAAAAAGAAAAATTTGCATTTATATTTCACCTTTCACAACCTCAGGACACCTTAAAATGCTTTTTACGATCCATAAAGTACTTCTGAAGCATACTTACTGCTGTAATGCGGGAAATGGAGCAGCTAATTTGCACAAAGCAAGCTCCCAGTATCAGCAATCATTGATGTTGATTGAAAAATAAATATTGGCCAGCACACCGGGGCGAACTCTGTCTTTTACGTCCACCTGAAAAGCAGATAGTGCTTCGGCTCACAAACTCATACAAAAAAGGGCACCTCCAACAGTGCAGCTCTCCCTCAGTACTGTACTTGTGTGCCAGCTGAGATTCTGTGTTCAGATTGCTGGAGCAGCCATCAACCTTTTGACTTCGAGGCAAGAGTGCTACCACTGAATCAAGGCTGACAACATGGCCTGAATTTTACGCTCCCCCATGTGCGGGTTTGTAGGTGAGTGTTGAGCGTAAAATAGCATGGATGGGCCTCCTGCTGTGCTCCTGCCCGCTCCGACCTCTCAGTAATTTTACATTGGGGCAGACTAGGCCTCAGACTCTTGCTCCAACTGAGGTCCTTAAGTGGCCAATTATTGACCAATTATTGGTGAAGCAAGTATAAATACTGAACAAAATTGTAGCTGACGGTTCCTGCAACTCTCGATTTACAACATTTGTGAAGCTTTCTCTCAGTTTGCAACAACCAGCAACTTCGTACTACCATTTGCATAATCAAGTGCTTCAGTGCCAGTATGGTCCTGAAACTATACCATAGGATACAGGGATGTATAGGTTTAATATATTCACTTGCAATTCTTCTCTTCACTATTTTAGCTGAGGTATTAACTAATTTGGAATAGATAAGTTAAAGCTTCAAGATGCAATAATTGAGAGGACTGCAGATGAACACTTTAACCATTAATATGCCAATATCCAATGGTGCAATTTCAGGCCATTTGTGCAACTTCTAGATGGCATTGATTATATAAAGCTATTTAATGCCACTTTCATACTGAGAATCACATTGTTTTGCTGTGTGTTGATTCTTGAAACAGTGCCTGTAAATATAGCTGTTTCATGAAACTATTGTCTATTAATGGGTCTGTTTCTTGATCCAGGAGGTAAAGACTATTGTTGTCCCCTCCCCGAAACATGTCATTTATTTCCCTATCAGCCCAATCTGTCTGCAAAAATAGTGACATGTTAATGACATGCACTGCTATTAGTCCTCAAAATTCAGGGAATGAAGAGATGCAGCATGAGTTACAAATCTCCAGAACTTGTTTGTCAATTTTTGCTGCTTATCTCGCGCAAAGGCTCTTACCCTCCTTGTAGCTTAAGAATTTGTTGGAGTTGCACATTGATTGCTCATTAAACTCATCCCAGAAAATTAGGACCATTAGTTAATAGCATAAGCCTCCTTTTGCTGTGGTCATTGTTAATACAATGCCAATCAGATTCTGGCACAGAAAAGGAATAATTTAAGTTATTGAGTCTCATTCTTTTAAGTAGTAAATTGTTAGAGGTTTTTAAAAAATTAAAGTTTAAAATCTTTTTCTTAATTTTGTAATAAAAATTCTGTCTTTTTCCCCTTTTCTTAATCTGATCTTTCTTTTCATCTCTTTGCTTCTTTCCATATCTGATTTGATCCTAATTCAGCCTATTTAATTTTCCATCTTTTCCCTGTTTCTTTCTCCATCCTTAAAACTCATCAGTTAAGGAGATACACTGTCCTATCATTCTCTAAGGTTCTCGATGTCCTGTTATCAGCTCGCCCTCCCAGCAAGTTATGGCGCAACCATTTTTTGAACTGAAGGGCCCAAGAAAAGTTCCAATTAAATGGCCTGCATCAGCAGGATTTGCCCCTATGTAGCAAAACAAAAGTGCGCAAAAACATAGCAGGCATGCCCTTCTACTTATCGCATGAAGACACTGTTTTTCTATACATGGTACTTTGAGTTTTCTGCCAGGATGGTAAGGAATGTACCCTTTACGGCTCAACTGGAAGTAGTAGTATTCCTCTCCATAGATGCTGTCAGACCTGCTTAGTTTTTCCAGGTGTTTTTGTTTTTGTATTAGGTACTTGAGTCCTGTGCACAGAAACAATGGAGTCCTTTCCCAGGATCCCTGCTCTTTAAGAGCAGGGATCCTGGGAAAAGACTCCATTGTTTCTGTGCACAGGACTCAAGTACCTAATACAAAAACAGAATTACCTGGAAAAACTCAACAGGTCTGGTAGCATCGGCGGAGAAGAAAAGAGTTGACGTTTTGAGTCCTCATGACCCTTCAACAGAACAGTTGTGTTTCATTTTTGTTGAAGGGTCATGAGGACTCGAAACGTCAACTCTTTTCTTCTCCGCCGATGCTGCCAGACCTGCTGAGTTTTTCCAGGTAATTCTGTTTTTGTTTTGGATTCCCAGCATCCGGAATTTTTTGTTTTTACCTCAAGTACCTAATGTTTGTGGAAGAAGCAACGGTTTGATTTAGCTTGAAGTTGTAAGACAAATGATAACTGGAGAGTGTTAGAAGAATAATGTTTCGAGAGCACACAACTGTAAACAGCAATCTGCATTTCAAAGGGCCAAAATACGGATTTAACATTGGTTTAATTGTTGTTATTTGACTGTTAATGAAATAATTACCTTCTCTTTACACATAAAGCATCAGAGTAATGAGGCGGTGAATGGCCTCACACATTAATTAAGGTACAGTGGGAGAATTTAACGTGGATTCCCTTAAGCATGAAAAATATGTTTTATGTGGTGGAAAATTTGCTTTTGTAACATGAAAATATTTTATTGTTATAATCCCCATTTATAGTTTTTTTGAACAACACAAACTGGACTTTGACTGTGAGAGTTTCTGAGAACAGAATAATCTTTTTGTCTGACTTCTAACAAAGAGAACTTCAAACTCAGTTACTAAGCAGCGTTAATTTGCTATATTTTGGTTGTTTGCGAGCCTCGCTTCAGTGGCAGCTCTAGTCTCTGAGTCAGAAGGTTGTGTGTTTAAATTTCAAAGCAGAGTTTTTATCTAGCTTGATACTACATTACCAAGGACAGGTTGCACTATCAGAGATTCCACCTTGCCTTCCCTCTCAAGTGGATTTAAAAATTCCATTGTACTATTTGAAGAAGAGTGGGGGAGTTATCCCCAAAAAATTGGTCAGTAATTTATCCCTCAACCACCAGCACTAAATCAGCTAAGCTGGCCATTGATCATTGCTGTATATGGGATCTTGCTGTGTGAAAATTGGCTGCCATGATACTTTGAAGGACATTGGGATTAAGGTTATAATTTAAATAGAACCAGAGATTTGTGAAGACTGGTAGCGTTGAATAATATGATGAGCAATACTCAAGCACAAATACAAAGACGATGGAAAAAAGAAAACTGTAGATGTTAACATTCTAAAATAGCTGCAGCAACGCTTGTCCTCTTCCAATGTAAACTGCCTTCTTTAATCGCCATACCCTGCCCTGTCCCCACTCTGACAATATAGGAGAGGACTTTGTGGGGGTGGGTGTGGTTTGTCTCCAAATGAAGACCATCCAGCCATTCATCTCAATCTCCTGCTGCTTCATTACCCTAACCTTTAACTTCACCCCACCACCCCAACACCACCACGCCCCCGTCCTTTCTTGACCACAGACTACTCTCTCCCTTCTCCTCTAACTCCCTAAGACCTGATCAGAATCATTTTCTCAGTACTTGCTTCCTGATCTCTAAAAACCCTCGTGGCCCAGTTCTTGATTCAATTACTCCCTCATCTTAAGCATTGTTCCACCTGCTTTTAAAACCACTGTTTACCCCTCATCAAAAAGCCCACCCTCATGCCCATTTCTATACTCTCTGTCCTAATTTTCTTAAAGTTATCATTGTGCTTACGGCTCATTGATCAAAGATTGAGATCAACTTCTTCTGATGTTTCCCCACCAAACCTTCCCCCGGCTCCTCCCTGTCCAGACCCGAACCAGCATGCCCCCTCTGAGCTCACTTTGTCCATGAGATCCACTTTCTATTCCCTTGGCCACATTCCCACTAAATGGCTGACCATCCAACTTCCCTTCCTGATTCCCCATCTTAGCTGGCATTGTTAACAGTTTCTTCTCCGCAGGTCCTAGCCCTTTTCAAAATGACTATCAACACCTTCTACAAAATTCCTACCCATGAGGTATCAGTTCTTGCCCCTCCTGTCTCACTTACATCCTCCTTTTCTTCTCCAAAGTCCTTGAAAACATTATTGCCTCCCAAATCCCCGCCTATCTATCCCATAACTCTCTCCAGTCAAGTTCCTGTCTCTGCCTTGGCATCAAACTGCCCTAATCAAAGTCATGAATGATATATCCCATGACTGTGATTGTAGTGTATTAGCCCACCTTGACTCCTCTGCAGCCTTGGACATGGTCAATGACACTGTCCCCATCCAGCATCCTCTCCTTTGTCATCCAGCTCAGTGGGATAGCATTTTCAGCAATTGTTAGTCTTCCTGCCACCATCCCAAGCCTTTGAAGATCACCAATAATCTGTACTTGCACACTCTTCCTCATCTGCATTCTATTCCTTGGAGTCCTCTGTAGAGGTGGGATTACCTTCCACAGAAACACTGATGCCACCCAACTCTACCCCATCACCATGTCACTTGAACCTTCCAGTAATTCTGTTCTATCACACTGCTTGTCTGACATCCGGGTGGACCTACAAAAAATGGCCTGCAGAAATTCAAGCAGGTGGCTCACCACCACCTTCTCAAGGGCAATTTAGGGATCGGCAATAAATGCTCATCCATTGAAAGGATAAAAAAGATTCTTGCAAGACTGGCGATTTCCTTTAGTTAAACATTGGAAAGAATGAAGCCATTGGCTTCAGATCCCACCACAAGCTTCATTCTCTTGCCAATGACTCTATCACCCCTCCCCTCCGCCGCTCCTCTCCAGCCACTTAGTAAGGCTGAATCAATTCAAATCCCAAGCTGAGCTTTCAGCCCCATTTCTTCTCCATTACAAAGACTAAGGGCAGGGTTTTCAGGTCTTTGGGCGGGTGAGGTGGGTGGGCCCAGGAGTGGCTGGGAAACAGGTCGCTGCCCGTGATTTCACGCTGGCTGGCCAATGAGCGGCCAGCCACCGCGACAGGCGCACTGAAAGGCTCAGTGCTGCCAAGGCCGGGAGGGTGGGGTAGAAGGAGGGCAAACACTGAAGTCTGTGCAGGCACGGTGGGGGGGGGCGGCGCACAATGAAAGCTCCCTGAAGGCAGAGAGCTGTCTCAGGGAACTGAAGTATCTTAAAATCAAAAATAAAAATGTGGGAAGTGTAAAAAAAAATGTCCCTACATAGGACTCACACACAAGCACATATACAAAATAAAATTTATGTCAAAACATTTTAACTTTTTAAAATTAATGTCGGAAACCTCACTCTGCCCGTGGATGAGGTTTCTTCAAAAACGCAAAGGCCGCCAGGCAGATTCACCCAACTGCCAACCAGAACGTTGGACGGGCAGCAAAAACTCTCTGTTGATTAATGAATTAATGGCCTTAACAGCCTTCCTAATTGTTGGCGGGCACGCTGATGACTCTCGTGCTGCCCACTGACCAAAATATCGCACGAGTGCGCAATGATGACGGGACGCTCACCCGACGTCATCGTGCACTATTTCACACTTGAGCATGTCAGACATGCGCCCACAAACCAGTCAGCAATTTCTGCCCCATACTTGGACTTCCATAACACCTCCTGTCTCAGCACATCTGCTGCAGAAACTCTCAGCCATGCTCTTTCAGGTTTAATTACTCCAGTGCTCTCTTGGCCAGCCTCATATTTTCCAGCTCCCATAAAATTCAGCTCATCTAAAACTCAATTGTTCATATCCTATCCTATACTGAGTCCCTCTGACCCATCACCCCTGCTCTCGCTGGCTCATATTGGCTCCCATTCCTACATGGCCCCAACCTCCTTGGTCTTGATAACCTCATCCAGCCCTATCAGCTCCTCCAAATACTCTACTTTTCTGACTCTGGTCTCTTGTGCAATACTTCCCCTTTCATCCCAACATTGGTACCTGTACATTCAGCTGACTAAGTCTCTTGCTCTAGAAATCCCTCCCAAATCCTTCCAGCTCTACATGTCCTATTTTTAAAATTCTTCTTCAAACGCATCTCTTTCACCAAAGCTTTAGGTACCCCTGTTAAAATAATTTTCTTTGGTGTTTCATTTCATTACAACAGTAGAAGTGCCTAGGGAGATTCCTCTATGTTAGGGGCACTGTATAAATGAAACTTGATGAAATTTCTATATTCTGCAGTTGTCTACTATTACTATATCTGTGTTGCTTGTCAACATTTAACTCAGCATTGTGAGTTAGCATTATTTTCTTCACTGATTGCCAATGTAATTGTATTCTGCATGTATCAGTGTTCACTGAATGGCAGCTTTTACATGGACTGGCAGTGTTAAACACAACAGGCAGTGTTACAAAGAATGGGGCTGTACTACATGAGCAGGCAGTGTTACATAGAGAGGACAGTCTATCGTGTCCTGAATCGGGTGGGGAAGTGGCAGAAATGGTGATAAAGTATGATTCTGGAGCTGCCAAGAGCTGGTAGGGCCTACTGACTAATCTCATTTGCCTCTCCCACCCATTGACCTATAGCCGATGCTTGGAAGTGCCTGAGGTAGTTGACCATGAAGTCTCCTGACACAGGGAGGATGCCTAATCGAAGCTTCTTTTCCAGTCATTTTGAATCCAAACATTACCATCTTGGGTATTCGTCTCAGAGCTGAGGGCAAATTATAGTTTATTGATAAAGGGCTAACTTTAACCAAACCATCGGGGAGCTGACATGATCCAGTCAGTCGTCCGATTTTACTTACCATTGAAGTCCATGGATAAAATTTTCACCATTGACTTCTTATCAGCCAGAATCTACCTGATCCCCTTGCTTGTTTTATAGAGGTGAATGAGTGCTCAATGTTTACCCAGCAAGGGGTGGGCAGATTCCTGGAGATTTCATCTAACCACCTCCAGCCTCCAACCGTCCAACTCAGTCAAACAGCAATTTTTCCACCTGCCTCCAATACTTTTATAACTAATATACTGGAACAATCAAAGGAAAATAAACACATTTTTAGAGCCTTAATGATTTTTCTCCCAGGACCTTTGCTTGCAGTCAGTGTCTTGGAGATTAATCTTTAATTCCTGGAGAATTCAGGGCAACCCTGGAGTACTGGCAACCCTAAACTGGGGAGTCGGGCCTGCCCTCATTTGGGTGCCTTTGACATTGCGTTATTCATATTTAAATTTTGCTGCTGCTTGTTTTAGGTGATAGGACTGTCGGCCACTCTAAAAGGCTAGGCGGAGGTTAAAACATAGTAAAGGAATGCTAGAAGGCAGATCACTCTCCAACTATTCATCCCCTCCCCCAGCACCCTACTCCCATCTCTCTCCCTCCTCCACTGCTTTGGCATCACCAGTCATGCAGAGGGAATCTACCTTATAAACTGCTACAAGTGCAATAAATGATTGATGTGCACGGAAAGTAATTACAGAGAATGCTTTTGCATGGGGGGAGCAGACACCAGGGTTCCCTACAGATATCTGAGATAATAAATTTCCTTGCAGTTAAATAACACTCACAGTGCACATAATTAAAGTTCTGGAAGGATTGTTTTATATATAATTTAGACTAAGCCAAGCAAATCTTTGGTTTTTGCATCTAGTAGATTTAAGTAAAAGCAATGAGGGATGCAGGAACAACAGAGTGGGAAAGAGTCCCTGTATATTATGTTGTGAGGTTATATTGTTAACTATTTGAGTAGATGTTTTAGGAAGCAGCACTAGTGGTGGAATAATTGACTCCCAGACAGAGGGTTAAGGTTTGACTTCCAGACTACACTGATATTTGAATTGGTGCAGGTCTCACATGGGATTTGCTGCAAGGCGAAGGGGGACAGACAAGTTTCTGTAGGACAATTCACAGAATCACAGAATTGCTACAGCACACGGGGAGGCCATTCAGCCCCTTGTGTCTTGTCCTCTCCAAAGGAGCAATTTCCCTATTGCCATTCCCCTGCCTTCACCCTCTAGCCTTGCACATTCTTCCTCTTCAGATAATAATCCAATTCCCTCTTGAATGCCTAGCTTGTTTGTACCTGCCTCTACTACACAGTTTTCTTGGAGAAATTTGTGGCCTCCATGTGCTTTCATGGCTGGAAGAGTGGTCCCAAGTGACAATAGAAATGATTAAGAATATCTCTTCTTACTGCTCCAATGTTTGTTCTATTTTTGTTTTCCCCTTCGTACTTTTCCTCCTCTGTACTAGACCACGCCAGCTGCCCACCACCTCTTGCAAACAGCCATTTCTCATGCGATGTTGAGGGTCTTGAAATAAATAAAATCAAAAAACACTGGAAATATTCAGCAGGTCTGGCAGCTCCTGTGGAGAGAGAAACAGTTAACATTTCAGGTTAAGGACCTTTCTTCAGAGCTGAACTAAGATCGAAATGTAACAGGCTTTGAGCAAGTGAGTCGGGGAGGAAGAACAAAAGGGAAGGTCTGATTGGAGGGCAGGTCTCATGGTACAAAAAGCAAAGGGAGTAGTAATGGTTGCATTAAAGAAACAAAAGATTTGTTCAGAGTGGGTGTGAATGGCAGAATAAAGAACAGCTGCATCCGGAAGCAAAAACATAATAAAACAAGTTTAAGACTGGCACATGCAAAAAAAAAACAAACTGGGGAGAGAGAGTTTATGATCTAAAATTGTTGAACTCAGTGCTCAATCCAGAAAGCTATAAAGTGCCGAATTGGAAGATGATGTGCTGTTCTCCAAGCTTGCTTTGAGATTCATTGGAACTCTGCAGCAGGCCAAGGAGGGAGATGTCAGTGTGAGAGCGAGGTTCAGAATTGAAATGGCAAGTCACCAGAACTTCAGGGTTATGCTTGCGGGCTGAGCGGAGGTGTTCCAACACTAAAAGCTAAATCTTGCATTTCATGACAGTGACTGACCTTGACATGAGGGCAGCACTTGACCAAGTGTAGTATCAATGAGATTGAGCAAAATTGAAGTCAAAGGGAATCAGAGGGGAAGCTCTCCATTGCTTAGAGTCATACCTAGCACAAAAGAAGATGGCTGTAGTTGTTGAGGTCAATAATCTCAATCCCAGGACATCACTGCAGGAGTTTCCCAGGGTTGTGTCCTAGGCCTAACCACCTCTGTCTGCTTCATAAATGACCTTCTCTCATCATAAGGTCAAAAACGGGAATATTCGCTGATAACTGCAGAGTATTCGGCACCATTCTCGACTCCACAGATACCGAAGCACTCCGTGTCCACATACAGCAAGACTTGAACATTCAGGCTTAGGGTAGTAAGTGGCAAGTAACACCATGCAACATAACTGCCAGGAAGCAATCATCTCCAGCAAGAGAGAATCTAAGCATATCCCCTTGACATTCAACGATATTACCATCGCTGAATCCCTCACTGTCAACATCCTTGGGGTAACCATTAACCAAAAACTGAAACTAGACTAGCCATATAAACAATGTGGCTACAAGGGCAGGTCAGGGGCTGTAAATTCTGTGGTGAGTGACACACCTCCTGAAAGCCCCAAAGCTTGTTCACCTACAAAGCACAAGTAGGAGTGTGATGGAACGCTCTCCACTTGCCTGGATGAGTGCAGCTCCAATAAAATTCCAGAAGCTCAACAGGATGATACCAAGATTGTCTGGGTGGTTAACAGTGAGGTTGAGTGTCTTAGGCTACAGGAAGATATAGACAGGATGGTCAAATGGGCAGATAAGTGGCAGATGGAATTTAACCCTGAAAATTGTGAGGTGATACACTTTGGAAGGAGTAATTTGACAAGTAAGTATTCAATGAACGGCATGACACTAGGAAGTTCTGAGGAACAAAGGGATCTTAGCGTGTGTGTCCATAGATCTCTGAAGGCGGAGGGGCATGTTAGTGGGGTGGTGAAAAAGGCATATGGGACACTTGCCTTTATCAATTGAGGCATAGATTACCAAAGTAGGGAGGTCATGTTGGAATTGCTTAGAACCTTGGTGAGGCCACAGCTGGAGAACTGTGTGCAGTTCTGGTCGTCACATTATAGGAAGGATGTGATTGCACTGGAGGGGGACACGAGGGGACATAAGTTCAAGGTGAGGGGCAGGAGGTTTAGGGGGGATAAGAGGAAAACCTTTTTTACCCAGAGGGTGGTGACGGTCTGGAATGCACTTCCTGGGAGGGTGGTGGAGGTGGGTTGCCTCACATCCTTTAAAAAGTACCTGGATGAGCACTTGGCACGTCATAACATTCAAGGCTATGGGCTAAGTGCTGGTAAATGGGATTAGGTAGGTAGGTCAGGTGTTTCTCATTGCTGGTGCAGACTCAATGGGCCAAAGGGCCTCTTCTGCACTGTGTGATTCTGTGACCATCAAGGATAAAGCAGCCCGCTTGATCGACACCCCATCCACCACCTGAAACAATCATGCCCTTCACCATGGGTGCACAGTAACAACTGCATGTACCATCAATAAAATGCATTCCAGCAATTCACCAATCCTCCTTCAATAGCACCTTCCAAAGCACTGTGTCATCGGGAAGGACAAGGGCAGTAGACACACAGGACCAGCCCCATCTATAAGTTCACCTCTAAGTTGCACATCATCCTGACTTGGAACTGGATCACCGTTTCTTCATTTTTGCTGAGTAAAAAAACCTGGAATTCCCTTCCTCACAGCAGTGGGTGCACCTGCACAAGGCTGACTGCAGCAGTTCAAGAAGGCAGCTCACCACCACCTTCTCAAGGGCAATTAGGATAGAGAAACAAATGCTAACATTGCAGTTGTGCTCTCATCCCATGAAAGAATAAAAAAATGGAAGTACCTTCCCTTTCTCTTACCTACCCTTTCCCCAGCTTCCCCTCTCCTTCAGCCCCTACTGTGTTTTTATTCTGAATTGTTGAACTAAGATGGGCTGAATAACTTTCCTCATCTGCATCTATCTTTTAAACCTAGTGTAGACAACTGACTGGAGGTGGGACTTCCCTGTCTGTATGATTCAACACTACACTGCAAGATATCGGAACATCCTCCAGTCCTTCCAAGACCTCTGTGCTCCTCCAATTCTGGTTTCTATCTCCTTTGCTCCACCATTGGAGAACCTGCTTTCAACTGCAAAGGTGCGAAGCTCTGGGATTCCCTCCGTAAACCTTTCTGCCTTTCTATCTCTCTCCCCTCCCTTAACTCGTTCCTTAAAGTCTATTTCTACTAAGCTTTTGGCCATCTGTCCTGTTATCTCTATGTAGCTCGGTGTCAAATTTAGTCTGATAATGCTGCTATGAAGTTCCTTGGGATGTTTTGGTTTGTTAAAGGTGCTACATCAGTGTAAGTTGGTGTTGCTGAGACGCATTTACCTGCTGAGGCATTGTCAAGACCATGATAGAAGCTATTAATTTCATTTTGCAAATCATTCATCCACAGTTACAATTTTTGCTTTCAATGAAAAAGTGAATGACACATGGTACAGCTCCATACATACCGCTTCTAACTCAGACCATCTCTTAAAACAAATGAGAGCGATTTCGAGAGATGTGGGCATTTGAGGTGTGTGTATGTGAAATGATCAACCCTAGTCTAGTCAGAACTAGTACAGTCTCCTTGAACAGGGCATCTGTATTTTACTTGGAAATTCGCAGTCAGCAGCGAAATGAAGAGAAATCTACGGCAAAAGTACCATATTATTTTTATGAAAATATAAAACTGGACAGCAAGTACAATAATATTTTGAGCAAGTTGATGAATGGTTAAGATTATCACCTGATTGTTGCAGTATGGTAATGGATCAGATCTATTAACTTGTTACGCAAGATTTGTTTAAAGAGACTATTACGCAGTCATTTAATCAATTTGTTATACTGAAGGTCTTGACTTTCTAGACACTTGCAGTATGCCTGTTCAGTGGCTGTCAGAACCTGGCTTAATAAAGTTAACACATGCTGTGTTTTATTCACAATGTTTAAAATTCTCACATAGCGCGATGCTTCATCTGATTAAGGTTTTATTCTTTGCCCTTCTATCAAAATTGGTCACTTCCGTCACGGTTGTGGAGGAAGAGTATTTTTCTCCTTTATAGCATCATAAATTTAACATGGATCATTAGCTCCTGGTACACATGCATGTCCTGACAAATGTAGTCAATGAATAATGCACATAATGTGCTTGTGCTCAAACGCATCACATCATAGTGGACACGCTAAACAAATATCATCTTTAACATTGACTACCTGCATATGAAGAAACATTCAATGCCAATTGTTAGAGTATTCAATGTAATAAATAAGGCCAATGTCCTTAGAAGTGATTTGCTTCAAATACAAATGAACACCATCAGTAATCTGACTTAACCCTCTAAATTGATGACTAGCCACTGTAAGGCTTGACTAATTTAGTATTCTCAGTATCCTATCACTGACACTGAACGAAGTTTGATTTGAAAGGAAATTACTTCTGCAAATCTATATTCCACATACATTAAAAAATTACACTTATGTTGCATCTTACAAAGCAATGAACAACAACAACAAGTTACATTTATGTGATGACTTTAACATAGAAAAACATCTCAAGGGACTCTGCGGAAATATAAGGTTAAATGTCTCACTCGCCTTTCAGATAAGACGTTAAGCTGAGGCCCTGTCTGCTCTCTCAGGTGGATGCAGCAGGTATCACAGTTCTGTTTTGAAGAAGAACAGGGAAGTTCCTCCAGGTATCCTGGCCAAGATTTACCCTTCAGCCATCATCGCTATGCCAGAATATATGGTCCTTATCTGATGGCTGTATGTGGGACATCGGGGTGCTCAAATTGGCTGCCATATTGCCTAGATTACAACAGTGCCTTCAAAAGTACTTAATTTTGGCTGAAAGGTGCTTTGGGGCTTCCTGAGGTTATGAAAGGCGCGATTTAAATGCAAGCTTTTCCTTCTTTACTGAAGGAAAAAATGGATGTCAAGCCAAGAAGGGAGATATTAGGAGGGGCGACCACCAACTCAGTAAAAGAAGTGGGTATTAAAAGAGGCAAGGGGAGTAGATAGCCAGACCTGTTTAGGGAAGGAATTCCAGAGCATGGGGTTTAGATGGCTGAAGGCACAGCTGTTAATTGTGCAATGAGGGGAGTGGGGAATGAAGGTCAGAATCAGAGGAACAGAGAGTTTGGCAGGGGTGGGGCGGTAATGTCAACAGATAAGGGATACACATGAAGGAATTTAAATATAAGAATAGAAATGTTATACTAGAAGTGATTGTGGACCGAACACCACTGTAAATGTTACAAGATAGGAATTGGGCAAGAGGGTTTTGGACAAGCTAATGTTTATAAGGTGTGGAGATTGGAAGGAAGGACAGTATCACATTGGAATAATTTAATCTGGAGGTGACGCAGGCATTGATATTGGTTTAAACAGCAGATGGCAGATATGGGTGATATTATGAAAATAGGATTAGGCAGTCTTTCTATTAGAGTGGATATAGGGTGTGAAGCTTAGCAATGGGCTGAGTAAGATATGAGGTTGGGAATAAGCTGGTTCAGACTGAGACTGGGGAGGGTGATGGATTGGGTAGCAAGGGTATCCTCCTCCTCCTTCAGGTACCATTCCCTTAGAGGGCATTGGCAAACCATGGGTTTACATTTGACTGGTCCTTCATTATGCTTGGCAAAGTACTGCTGTGGCTTGCAGTTGCTTTCTGCAGTATGGCTGACCAGGAAATTCTCCTACTCTTTACTGCATCTCATCATTCATATAGGAAGGATTTGCAGGCTAATAATCAACCTGTTTGGTCACAATATGCAAACAAGTTCCATGGCCATCAAGTCCTGAAGTGGGACTTGAACCCAGAGCTTCGGGCCCAGATGTAGGGATGCTACTACTGCACCACAAGACCTGGCAAGGTATGGGGTTTTCAATTGGGGCTAATCACAATAGCTTCAGGCCTACAAGCGTTTAATTGGAGGAAGTCAAACCTATTCAAGACTGGGCATTGGAAAAGGAATCTGCAAACAGAGACCCTGTGAGGGGTCAAGTGATGTGGTAGAGAGGTAGAGCTGAGTGTGGTCACCATATGTGTGGAAACTGATCCTGTGGCTGTAATTTTCCGGCCCCATTGACAGTGGGCTGGGGGGGTGATATATGGCAAGAAGGCCAAAAATCGGTTTCATGTTGGCTCTAGCTTTGATGGAGAGGTACCTGTGGTACCAAATGAGGGCCATCTCAGTGAGATGAACAATAGAAGAGCAGGATGGTGTGTTGATTGGAGAGATTTAAGTTTGGAAAGGTGGGAAATATGGGCATGAATTTGGGAGGAGAAAATATGTTCAAGGCATTTGGAGAAGAAATTGGTGATAGGGGGTAGTTTCCATGAATGGATTGGTCAAGGGTAAATTTTTTTCAGGAGATGTTGATTGCAGAAGATTGTTAGGAAGAGTATAGTATCTTAGGAGAGGAAACTATCAATAATATCAGCTAACATGGGCTAGGGAGAGAAGTTCAGAGGTTAATACTTTAGTGGAAATGGGACTAAATGCTTGCACAAAATGCTAGCATTATAACTAAAAGGGGGTTGTGAATAAAATGACATTTAAGTAGTGCCAGGTCAAAATAATTGAGACCTTTTTGCAAAGGAGTAAAAACAAATGGGAGAGTCATCCCAGGTAAATGTTTATTGGTCTCTACAAAATCCATGTAAATCTTCAATGCTAATTTTCTTAAGAGGAAATAATTTTATTCTGTGTGAATGTGAGTATGAATACATCTGTGATTTTGTTTTAACTATACAAAAACCTGTTCTGTAGAAATAATAAGTGCGTGGAGACAAATCATTTGACCCATTTATTCCGTGTTGACGTTTACCCTCCATACAAGCAAATAATCCTAATCACATTTCCCCATCTTTCTTCCATATCCCTTCAGCCTGTTTTCCTTCAACCACTTATCCTATCCAGCCTGATTTAATCTTGAATGTTAACAGATTGGCTCTGATTCTGAGGGCCTTTGCCAAGTGGGAGCAGGGTGGTTGCACCCCAAATTTGTGGCACAGTACTTATTGCCCAGCCCCTGCTCCTGATCCACCTGCTCTCTAAAATTTTCAGAAGATTTGGGGGTCACGGGGAGCATGAATGTTCCTCCTGCGATTTTAAGTTTGAGCAATGAGAGTTGTTAACGATTCCCACAGTCATGATTCTCCAGGTCAATCCCTGATGTTTGAAACTCTTACATCTAGCAGGAATGATAAGTGAGCACCCAGTCTTCTTCTTCTCCTTCTTGTACTTAATTCCCAATCTCACAGGAAGCAATTTTGATTGAGTTCCATAAACATAATGATCTTTGAAATGAAAATAATTACAGCACAGTGTGTTAAAAACGTCACATAGAACTGTTTTTTTATGCAAAACATAAAGCATGAAGCAGTTAACTATAAAAACTGTATTTACCTAGAGAATTCATTGAACGTTGGCCTGAGCATAAGGACTTCATACTTTATACTCAACAATATTCTCTTCTTGCAAACAAATGTCCTGACCAAAGGATACAAGTAGCTCCTTGTTAAGTCAGTCTCTTCCTTATCCATCAGCATGAGGATGATGATTTTTGATCATATATATGAACTTTCTCAGGTCACAGGCACACATGAACTTTTCCTGTAAACAGAGCCACAGAACTGTCAGGCAAAGACACTAATGTCTCCATTCCCCCCGCCCTCAATACATAACTTTCAAATGACATGAGTGATGGACTATCAAAGGGCACTCAGTTGAAGTTATCCGGTAGCAACGTTGAGATTGTTCTGTGCTGAAGCATATCTACATGAAAAGAACAGCTCAACGTATTTTTTATTGGTTGGAACTATCCGTGCCCGCTGGCGTCAGGCGTGTTCGGTGGTGTGAATGGGCAATATGGTGAGAAGGCTAAAAAACAGTGTCACGACATTATGAAACCAGTTTGCGATCGTCCGCTCCACCTGCTGTTGGCTGGCCGCGTTCCCCGCCATTGGACGTTGGGCACCTCATTGTAATACATCAGCATATCATTATAAGACCAGTGCATCAGGCTCATTCCCCTGCACACCCCCTCCCTCCCCCAACACTGGGGGGAAAATATGCTGCTTTAGAATGCGTCTTAGTAAGTGTGATGTGCTGAAGTCGGGACTTACCAGCCAGGGCTTTGCTCATGTCGTGGGCATCTGAGGAACAGAAGATGCTGGAGCCTGACAGCAATGCAATCCTGGAGGAACGTCCAAGGTATGCTGGGAGGATTCTCATGGACATGGCTCTGCTGCGAAGCAGCTCACGGAAGTTGGAAAGTCACCGTTGATGCTCACAACGGACGATGGTTGAGGGGGTGGGAGAGGAAGGTCTAGGTTAGACTGGGAGAGGAAGATGTGTCGGGGTGGGGTGAGGTTGGAAGTGGGGGGAGGGGGTACGGGGAAGGAGGTGGCAATGGGAGAGAAGATGGCACTGGGGAGATATGTGTAAAGGCAGTGGAAGGTAAGGAGTGCGGAGAGGGGAAGGAGTGCAGAGAGGGGAGGGAGTCTTGGGGAGGAGGGAGGGTGGAGAGGAGAGGAAATCCATGGGATGAAGGAGTGTGGAGAGGGGTGGGAGTCCAGGGGGAGGAAAGAGTGCGGAGATCGGAGGGAATCCAGGGGGAGGAGGGAGTGTGGAGAGAGCAGGGAGTCTAGGAGGAGGATGGAGTGCAGAGAGGGCAGGGAGTCCGGGGGGAGGAGTAAGTAAGAGTGGAGGAAGGAGTCGGGAAGGGGGAAGGAGTATAGCTGGGAGAAGAAGTGAAGGTGTCTGAGGGAGTCAGGAAGAGGAAAGGAGTAGGCTGGAGGAAGAAGTGAGGCTGGGGGAAGAGGTAAGGCTGGATAAGGAGTCGAAGGGGGAAGGACCAAGGGTGGCAGAAGAAGTGAAGACAAAGGAGTCATAAATGGGGGGACACCAAGTGGGGGGAAGTCCGAAGGTGGATGTGGGATAACTAAGTGGTGGGGGGGAAGGGGTTCTGGGGGGAAAGGGTGCGAAGGGGGAAGAGGTTCTGAGTGGGGAGGGGTCCAGGGTGGGGATGTGCAAGCGAACGTGCAAGAGCGGGATTCAATAGTTCCACGTCTGTCTCCTGGGTAGCAAACTGAAAGTGGGCGTGGTATGAGGTAATGGTGAGAATAACTTAGGGCAGAGTGAGTGGTAAAGTGGGAGGGTATGGGTTTGATGATAGCGATAGAAGGGACAGTGAGGGTGGTTGGTGGAGACTTGGGGGCAGACAGGGACCCTGGGGATGGGAAGGAGGAGGTCAGGGAGGTTAATATGGATGGGAGTGGGATTTTTGGGAAGGAAGGGAATGTGCATGTTCATCCAGACATCCCTGAAGGAAAAGGATTGTGGGTTTTGAAGTGTAGATACTGTTGTAATGTAGAAAACACAGCAGGCAATGTACACACAGCAAGCTGCCACTGCCACAAACAGCAAATTGATAATGACCAGATAATCTGTTTGACTGAAGGATTAATATTGGCCAGAACATTGGGGATAGCTCACGATTCCCCCTGAAAATGGTGCCATGGCAGCTTTTATATCCACCCGAGAGAACAGGCAGGACCTCGCTTTAACATCTCATCCTAAAGGCAGCATGACTAGGAGTACAGCATTCCCTCAATATTGCACTGGGAGTGAAAGCCTTTGTGCTTGTAACTGGAGTGGGACTTGAACCCATAAACTTCTGGTTTAGAGGTGGGCGATAATAACTGACATTAGGGTAAAGTTACTTATCTGGTGGCATGAACAGGGATTAAGAAATCCAGCCAGTTCAGGTCACGTTATTGCTTGAAAAGCAAATAAAACAGTCATTTAAGTACATTTCACACTGAAATGTTATGAATTTCTGTAGTGCTTTGAAAGGCAGTAAATGCATTTGTAACAACAAAACTAATTTATAAACTGAACATCTTTGCAAATTACTGCAATTTAACTGAGTACAGTATTTGAAAATATTTAACATTGTATGTTTAACTTTAACATCTCCACACATTCATGTAGGATGTGAATTGTTGCTATGAGCCAGTGATCTGGGTGCAGTAACCCCTGAACAGGCATTTGCAAGTAAATTACTTCCATGAATAGAATAAAATACAATGGGTATGAAATAATTCTGATGGAAGGGTGCACAATGTGTTCACCTGGACTTCCTCTGTCCATTATTTTAGTTTTCTCCCTGTGTGCACCTTGTCTATTTTTGAAGGTAGTTAGAGTCTAATTTTGATGGTATATGCTCTTGTTGCTTCAATACTTGAAAATTGCACACATTGTGCATCCACAAAGGTGTGTTTCTTCCATTGGCCCAAAACCTTTGGCCTTGAAATTATACATTGAGTTACTGGCCTATCACCTCTGTTGAAGCAGTGGTAGAAAAATATACATAGGATTATTGAATGCTCGTATACTAATATCTGACAACACAATTACATATCCATTGTCACTTGCTGATCAGAACAGAAGTCTATTCTGAAACCTTGGATTATTTTATCATAAAACATGTGACAGGAACTTGAACGTATGTGCTTAAGTGAACGTTACTTGGACATTATCTTTCATGAAACAAAATAATGGGCTGGCCAGCAACTGGCCAGAGAGATACCTACATCACAATGCTTGAGATGGAGAGTCAGGAGGTGTGTAAAAGTTCTGCTCTTCAACTACAGGAAACAATGTGCGATGAAAGAAACAGTTTTTTTGATATCATGGTTGTTCTAACCCAGTGGAAGCAAATTCAATAGTAACTTTCAGAAGGAAATTGGATAAGCTTGAAAAGGAGAGAAATTGCAGGTCTATGAGGAAAGAGCAGGGAAGTGGGACTATTGGTTAACACTTTCAAGGGCTGGCACAAACATAACAGACTGAAAGGCCTCCTTCGGTGCTGTGTCATTTTACAGATATGGTGATCACCAAAAGCAGAATTCTGAAGAGAACATTTGTTACTGTCTTGTTTCTAATTTGACTAGAATCAGTTTGAAGGTTTTAAGTACCAGTAATTTACTTAAAACAAATCAATGTCCGGCAGCTACACTTTCAATGTTAGAAGTTTCACAGTGGTAGTTTCCAAAGAGACTGGTCTCCTGAATTGGGAAAAGGACTATACATTTCTATTTAATCCCAAACACAAAAACAAAGTGCCACACATGCTGGGAATTTGAAATTTAAACAGAAAATGCTGGAATACTCAACATGCCTGGCGAGGGACCAACCGAGTTAAATTTTCCGGTTGATGTCCTTTCATCAGGCCATTTAATCCCAGTTTTTTTTGCCCAAGAGTAGATTGTTTTTGCTTGGATGTATTTGGGTTCCCTTAATCAAAGATGAATGTGGAATTGGCTGAGTAGCAGGAAACAGAGAGTCGTGGTTAATGGATGTTTTTCAGACTAGATGAAGGTTTGTAATGGAGTTCTCCAGGGGCAGAATTTTGCCCTTGTTCGGACTCGGGCGTGTGCTTGCTGACCGAAATATCGCGCGACTGCGCGTTGACACTGGGGCGCTCGGCCGATGTCATTTTACATTCAAGCGGGTTGTGCGCATGCCAAACCGCTGAGGTAAAAATTTTGCCCCAGGGGTTGGTGTTGGGACTGTTGCTTTTCCTGATATATGTTAATGACCTAGGCCTTGGTGTATAGGGCACAGTTTCAAAGTTTGCAGGTGATACAAAACTCAGAAGCATTGTGAATTGTGAGGGTAGTGTACAACTTTGGAAGGACATATACAAGTTGGTGGAATGGGTGGACAGGTGGCAGATGAAGTTCAGTGCAGAGAAATGTGAAGTGATTTATTTTGGTAGAAAGAACACGGAGAGACAGCATAAAATAGGGGTTACAACTCTAAAGGCGGTGCAGGATCAGAGGGAGCTGGGTTTATGTGAGGAAGTCATTGAAACTAGTAGGACAGGCTGAGAGCATGGTTCATAAAGCATGCAGTATCCTGGGTTTATTAATAGGGTCATAGGGTACATGACTGAGGAGGTTATGTTGAACTTGTATAAGTCACTAGTTTGGCCTCAGCTGGAGTATCAAGACCAATTCTGGGCAACGCACTTTAGGAAGGATGTGAAGGCATTGGAGAGAGTGCAGAAAAGATTCATGAGAATGATTTCTGGGGTGAGGAACTTCAATTATGAAGATAGATTGGAGAATTTAGAACAGTTTTCCTTTGAGAAAAGAAGGTTGAGAGGAGATTTGATAGAGGTATTCAAAATCATGAGGGGTCTGGACAGAGTAGATAGGGAGAAACTGGTCCCACTCGTGAAAGGATCGAGAAAGCAAGGGCACAGATTTAAAGTAATTAGCAAAAGAAGCAATAGTGATCTGAGGAAAATCTTTTTCACGCAGCGAGTGGTTAGGATCTGGAATGCTCTGCTTGAGAGTGTGGTGGAATCAGGTTCAACTGAGCATTCAAAGAGAATTAAACTGTTTTCTGAAAAGGAAGAATGTGCAGGGTTATGGGGAGAAGGTGAGAGAATGGAACTGGGTGAGTTGCTCATTTGGAGAGCCGGTACAGACACAATGGGCCAAATGGCCTCCTTCTGCACTGTAACAATTCTATGATTCTGTGAAATCTTGTAAAACAAAATGCATTTGTTTATTATTTGCCAATGGCCTCAGTTGTACCTTTCTCAGACTTCACTGAATGGATGTAAACCATATTGATATTGCACTCACAAAATCAAAAAATTATTACAGTGCAGAAGGAGACCATTTGGCCCATTGTGTCGGCACTGGCTCTCCAAATGAACAATTCAGCTAGTGCCATTCCCCTGCCTTCTCCCTGTAACCCTGCACATTCTTGCTTTTCAGATAACAGGCTAATTCCCTTTTGCTTCAACTGAAATTGCCTCCACCACAGACTCAGGCTGTGCATTCCAAACGCTAACCACTCGCTGCGTAAAAAAGTTTCTTCTCGATCGCGTTTGCTTCTTTTATTAATTGCTTTAAATCTGTGCCCCCTTGTCCTCTATAAACTTGTACCGAGGTGGGTGGGGAGGGTTGGGGGGCAGATAGTGCTCGATGGGGTTCTGGCCCATGTCGATGGCTGGTCTTTATTGACATAAATGTGGTGGGCTTCAGGTGCCAAATGGGTATCCTGATGTTGTTCAGCAGCTCCGAGGCTGGTTTCATGCCGGGGAGGGAGAAGTTCTGATTGAGGGAGCACAGGGGTGGGTATAGTGGGGGTATAGATCTAGCCCCCATTATTCTTGTGGAGCCCAGAGAAGCATTCTTAATGCCTTTATCCCACAAAAGTTGCTTGCCTGTCGAGCTGAACCGTGATGCTTTATTAAGCAGAGTTTTGACAGTGAGCACTCCACCCAGTAGACAGTTCAATGGCACCGGGGTCCGAAATTTCCTCATAGTCCCTTGGGCGGGATTTTTCGCTGGGCGTGCGGGCATGTGCCCAACATTCCTGAGCATGAAATAGTGCGCGATGATGTTGGACGAGCATCCCGAAGTCATTGCGTATTCACGCGATATTTCGGTCTGCAGGCATGCACGAGAGTTGGCAGCGCACCCGCCGACAACTAAGAGGCCTATTAAGGCCATTAACGCAATAATTAAGCGCGATTTTGCGCTGCCCGTCCAACGGTATGGTTGGTGGGCGGGCGAACCAGCCAGGCAGCCTTTAGATTTTTGAGTAAACCTCATCCATGGGCGGGATGAGGTTTCCAATTTTAATTTTTAAAAATTAAAATGTTTTGACAGAATTTTTATAGTTATATGTTCATGTGAGGGAGTCTAATGTGTGGACATTTTTTCCTGCATGCCCAAATCTTTATTTGAAGGTTTCAAATTCTTCAGCTCCCCGAGGCAGCTCTCTGCCTTCAGGGAGCTTTCATTGTGCGTTCCCCTGCGCTCGTGCAGACTTCAGCGCTCGCCCTCCTCCCGCACACACCCTGGCAGCGCTGAGCCTTTTGGAGCACGTTTCACGTTGGCTGGTTGTTAATTGGCCAGCCAGCGTGAAATCACGGGCTGTGGGCCGTTTCCCAGCAGCTCCCTGGCCCGCCCACTGCGCCCACCTGATGACCTCAAAATCCTGCCCCTGGAATTACAGGTGAATAAGGCAGCCTCCTGGTTCAGGCTAAGGCCTCAGCTGGCCAGTAGGGAGCGGTAGAGCGGAAATGATGACAGTAAGTCTACCACCAGGCGGTCAATCTAACAACAAGCTTGTTGTAGGTTGAGACGGCCTTAATTTTGATCTAAGATCAAGTAACAGGGTGGGCCATGAGGAGGCTGTCATTACGACTGACTACCTATCTGGCTTAAATATTGATATTTGAGATGTTTTTTGATACTGCCCTGTGAAAGAAGTATGCCACCTCTGCTTTAACTCCGCTGCTGCCCTCTTTCCACAAGGCAGAGGGAGTTAGATCTACCCTAGGATTATCAGAGATTTTTTTGTACTTTGTTCATAATTTTTTATAGCTTTTCACAAGAAATGTCTTCTGTAAGTATTGGTTGGACAGACCAGCAGATCCATTGTTCCATATCTTGGGGTTGTCGAGTTTATATTGTTGTGTGAATGAATTACCCACAAGCGTTCCTGGGGGATCATCCATATAGGGTATAAAGTGTTAAACTGAAATACGTACCCTAGGATGTTCAAGGGTGTGGGGAAAATTCTCACTTTCTGTTTGTGATCTTAATGTTTGTAGAATGGGATTGGGACTGAACTGATAAAATGCTCCATGCTTTCTTTGTGGTCAGTACTGCTGAAGTTACAAATTATAATACGTGCTGTTTGCATTCACACAGCGTTCATTACACACACAGTGATTGCTGTTAGGCACTCAGTCTTCCCCAGCAATGTCCCAAAATCAGCAATGTGATTAATGGCCAGTTCATCTGCTTCTGAAATAAAAACAGAAAATGGTGAAAAAACTCAGCAGGTGTGACAGAATCTGTGGAGAGAAAACAGAGTTAACACTTTGAGTCCATAGGGCTCTTCTTCAGAGCTAAAGAGAAGTAGAAATTTGTTGGAATTTACGCTGCTTAAGGGTGGGGGGGCAGTAGAGCAGGTAAAGCGATAGGACTGCGATAGGTAGGGGCTAAGGAGAGATTGACAAAGATGTCATGGACACAAGACAAAGGAATTGTTAATGTTTGCAGTGAAGGCTAAAGAAGGTGCTGGTAGTTAAACTTCATAAATTCCATCATATTTCTACTTCTTTTTAGCTCTGAAGAAGAGTCATACAGACTCGAAATGTTAACTCTGTTTCTCCACAAATGCTGTTGGACCTGCTGAGTTTTTCCAGCATTTTCTGTTTTTATTTCAGATTTCCAGCATCTGCAGTTTTTTGCTTTTATCGTCTGCTTCTGTTTAGGAACACAGGAACATAGGAACTAGGAGCAGGGGTAGGCCTTTTGATCCCTCGAGTCTGCTCTGCCATTCAATTAGGTATTGACTGCTCTTCTACCTCAACGCCATTTTCCTGCACTTTCCTCACATCCCATGATGTCTTTGCTACTAGAAACCTATTGATTTCTGTCTTGAATATACTCAATAACTCAGCCTCCACAGCCCTCTGGGGTCGAGAACTTTGGTGGTGCTGATTGCTGGAAATGTGGGCCAGGCCACCAGGAGAAAATTAGCCATGATCTAATTGGAGGCCACAAGAGGGGTGGGGGGTGTATGGCTGAATGGTCTATCCTACAGTGTAATTGCCATGTAATTGAAAACAAAAACAGAATTACCTGGAAAAACTCAGCAGGTCTGGCAGCATCGGCGGAAAAGAAAAGAGTTGACATTTTGAATCCTCATGACCCTTTGACAGAACTTGCCATGTAATTGCCTGTTCTCAGTTGACTCATTAATGTCCACCTAAACCAACAACAATGAGTTCTAAAGAAGAGCATGTCCCAATTTGCCAAGAGCAGCACTTGGAAGCGAAGCTTCGCTATGGTTATGATGGCATTAACACAGAAAGCAGAGAGAATTTTTCTGAAAAAATTGTTCACTATGAACTTGTAGAAGACCAGATAGGATGCAGAGATTGGTGGAGAGTGGTTAGGATGGGGATTAGGAGCAGATAACACAGATGAGAAACCTGTTTCATGTCAAGGGTAAAAACGCATGTTTTACCAGCGCAGTTGTAGGACAGTTACAGCAGGTTATGCAAAATCAAATCAATCTCACTCTGTAAACAGTTTCCATTTACTAAAAACAAAACCAAATCCACATTTATCTCAAAGGGGTCATGTGATTAACACCAAGGGGATGAAATTCTGGCCATTGTTTTTATTTATATTTTTAATGCAACAATAGGTTATTTGCTAAATTTGTTACACACCAACAACTTCAAACTATTGTTTCTTTAACTCATCACTGTTTCCATTAGAACACTTGGAGGATTAATTGTCCTCTGTGTAACTATTACCCTTAAGGGGATGTTCTCATTAACCCGGTGTCCATTAATTGTCACGCATTTTACTGTAAAACCCAAGCTATTAGCAGCTTTCTTCCCAGATCACAATGCACTGGTGGGGTAGGACAGAAGGCTGGACAGCATAGATATCTGCATAGTTAACTGCAGTACCACTGCATAATTATGCTAATACATTATATCACCATTATAACTTCATGTGAATTTGTTTGAAGTAGCTTATCCCCCTTAAAGCTTTATCTTACCTAACAGCAGAGTTGTCAAAATAACCTTTTTTTTGGGGGGGGCATCTAAGACATTTGCTTATTCGTTATTCATCTTTGATGCAGTGATTCTGATCTCAATTAGATTGCATCTCTCTCCCTTACCTCCCCATAAATCATTCCTCCAAAGTGAAATTAACAGCAACTCAAGCGCATTAATAATCTGTGGCACACATTGGCAAATGCATTAACCGAAACCTCCCATTGCTCTGACAGTTAAACAGATCATTTTGTTTATGAAACACAAACATTTCATGGCAGGGATCTCGCATTTCCCCGGGCTGGTGGCTGGTAAAACGATCACAGCCACCTGACAGGCAGTAGCCATGTAGGAAAGATCTGCTGGGCTGTATCGAAAATAGAAACAGAAAATGCTGGAAATACACAGCAGGTCAGGCAGTGTCTGTGAAGAGAAGCGGAGTTAATGTTTCAGGTCAATGACCTTCCATCAGAACTGAAGAAAGATGGAAATGGGAGAGCAGGGCTATGTATGCACCTCCATCTCTCTTTGAGTTGAAATGAGTCTTTATAAAAGGTTAAAAACAAAAAAACTGCGGATGCTGGAAATCCAAAACAAAAACAGAATTACCTGGAAAAACTCAGCAGGTCTGGCAGCATCGGCGGAGAAGAAAAGAGTTGACGTTTCGAGTCCTCATGACCCTTCGACAGAACTTGAGTTCGAGTCCAGGAAAGAGCTGAAATATAAGCTGGTTTAAGGTGTGTGTGTGGGGGGCGGAGAGATAGAGAGACAGAGAGGTGGAGGGGGTTGGTGTGGTTGTAGCGACAAACAAGCAGTGATAGAAGCAGATCATCAAAAGATGTCAACAACAATAGTACAATAGAACACATAGGTGTTAAAGTTAAAGTTGGTGATATTATCTAAACGAATGTGCTAATTAAGAATGGATGGTAGGGCACTCAAGGTATAGCTCTAGTGGTTTTTTTTTATTTTATATAATGGAAATAGGTGGGAAAAGGAAAATCTTTATAATTTATTGGGAAAAAAAAAAGAAGGGGGAAACAGAAAGGGGGTGGGGATGGGGGAGGGGACTCACAACCTAAAGTTGTTGAATTCAATATTCAGTCCGGAAGGCTGTAAAGTCCCTAGTCGGAAGATGAGGTGTTGTTCCTTCAGTTTGCGTTGGGCTTCACTGGAACAATGCAGCAAGCCAAGGACAGACATGTGGGCAAGAGAGCAGGGTGGAGTGTTAAAATGGCAAGCGACAGGGAGGTTTGGGTCATTCTTGCGGACAGACCGCAGGTGTTCTGCAAAGCGGTCGCCCAGTTTACGTTTGGTCTCTCCAATGTAGAGGAGACCACATTGGGAGCAACGAATGCAGTAGACTAAGTTGGGGGAAATGCAAGTGAAATGCTGCTTCACTTGAAAGGAGTGTTTGGGTCCTTGGACGGTGAGGAGAGAGGAAGTGAAGGGGCAGGTGTTGCATCTTTTGCGTGGGCAAGGGGTTGTGCCATAGGAGGGGGTTGAGGAGTAGGGGGTGATGGAGGAGTGGACCAGGGTGTCCCGGAGGGAGCGATCCCTACGGAATGCCGATAAGGGGGGTGAAGGGAAGATGTGTTTGGTAGTGGCATCATGCTGGAGTTGGCGGAAATGGCGGAGGATGATCCTTTGAATGCGGAGGCTGGTGGGGTGATAAGTGAGGACAAGGGGGACCCTATCATGTTTCTGGGAGGGAGGAGAAGGAGTGAGGGCGGATGCGCGGGAGATGGGCCGGACACGGTTGAGGGCCCTGTCAACGACCGTGGGTGGAAAACCTCGGTTAAGGAAGAAGGAGGACATGTCAGAGGAACTGTTTTTGAATGTAGCATCATCGGAACAGATGCGACGGAGGCGAAGGAACTGAGAGAATGGGATGGAGTCCTTGCAGGAAGTGGGGTGTGAGGAGCTGTAGTCGAGATAGCTGTGGGTGTCGGTGGGTTTGTAATGGATATTGGTGGACAGTCTATCACCAGAGATTGAGACAGAGAGGTCAAGGAAGGGAAGGGAAGTGTCAGAGATGGACCACGTGAAAATGATGGAGGGGTGGAGATTGGAAGCAAAATTAATAAATTTTTCCAAGTCCTGACGAGAGCATGAAGCAGCACCGAAATAATCATCGATGTACCGGAGAAAGAGTTGTGGAAGGGGGCCGGAGTAGGACTGCAACAAGGAATGTTCCACATACCCCATAAAGAGACAGGCATAGCTGGGGCCCATGCGGGTACCCATAGCCACACCTTTTATTTGGAGGAAGTGAGAGGAGTTGAAGGAGAAATTGTTCAGCGTGAGAACAAGTTCAGCCAGACGGAGGAGAGTAGTGGTGGATGGGGATTGTTCGGGCCTCTGTTCGAGGAAGAAGCTAAGGGCCCTCAGACCATCCTGGTGGGGGATGGAGGTGTAGAGGGATTGGACGTCCATGGTGAAGAGGAAGCGGTAGGGGCCAGGGAACTGGAAATTGTTGATGTGACGTAAGGTGTCAGAGGAATCACGGATGTAGGTGGGAAGGGACTGGACAAGGGGAGAGAGAAGGGAGTCAAGATAACGAGAAATGAGTTCTGTGGGGCAGGAGCAAGCTGAGACGATCGGTCTATCGGGGCAGTTCTGTTTGTGGATTTTGGGTAGGAGATAGAAGCGGGCCGTCCGAGATTGGGCAACTATCAGGTTGGAAGCTGTGGGAGGGAGATCCCCAGAGGAGATGAGGTCAGTGACAGTCCTGGAAACAATGGCTTGATGTTCAGTGGTGGGGTCATGGTCCAGGGAGAGGTAGGAGGAAGTGTCTGCGAGTTGACGCTCAGCCTCCGCGTGGTAGAGGTCAGTGCGCCAGACAACAACAGCACCACCCTTGTCAGCGGGTTTGATGACAATGTCAGGGTTGGACCTGAGAGAATGGAGTGCAGTAAGTTCAGAGAGAGACAGGTTAGAATGGGTGAGAGGAGCAGAGAAATTGAGACGACTAATGTCGCGCCGACAGTTCTCAATGAAAAGATCGAGAGAAGGTAAAAATCCAGAGGGAGGGGTCCAGGTGGAGGGAGAATATTGAAGATGGGTAAAAGGATCCGTTGAACTGGGAGAGGACTCCTGCCCAAAGAAGTGAGCCCGGAGACGAAGACGGCGGAAGAAGAGTTCAGTATCATGCCGAGCCCGAAATTCATTGAGGTGAGGGCGTAAGGGTATGAAACTAAGTCCTTTGCTGAGCACTGAACGTTCAGCATCGGAGAGGGGAAGGTCAGGGGGTATAGTGAATACACGGCTGGGGCTGGGATTGGAAGATGGGGTGGGGACGGAGGGACAGGCAGGGGTGGAGGGTCCTAGATGGGTGTTGGTGTCGATGAGTTGTTGGAGCTTGCGTTCCTTAGCACTTGAGAGAAAGAGAAAAAGTTTCTTGTTGAGGCGTCGGATGAGCCGAAGGATAAAATGAAACTGGGGGCACGCGCAGCTTTGAAAAAGGGTACGGCGGTGCTGCTGGAGGGAGAGGTCGAGTGTGTTCATATGGCGGCGCATGGCACTGAGAGTGGATTTAACACCTATGTGTTCTATTGTACTATTGTTGTTGACATCTTTTGATGATCTGCTTCTATCACTGTTTGTTTGTCGCTACAACCACACCAACCCCCTCCACCTCTCTGTCTCTCTATCTCTCCGCCCCCCACACACACACCTTAAACCAGCTTATATTTCAGCTCTTTCCTGGACTCGAACTCAAGTTCTGTCGAAGGGTCATGAGGACTCGAAACGTCAACTCTTTTCTTCTCCGCCGATGCTGCCAGACCTGCTGAGTTTTTCCAGGTAATTCTGTTTTTGTTTTGGATTTCCAGCATCCGCAGTTTTTTTGTTTTTATCTCTGTGTTTAATTGACTGCCACTGCTCTTCAAGAAATGCCTACCTCCTTGAAGAAGTTCTGTTCCTCTCTGCGACAAGATTTCCGGATTTCTCTGTTGCCTTGTTCACCTTCATTGCTTTCCATTTCTCTCCTAGTGTTTGACAAGGTGTTTACTAAAACCCGCTTTCACAGCCATATCTCCTTTCTCAGTGACTGTCTCCGTCTCCGACTTACCCCACATGGATTTCAACTGAAATTCCACCCCTCATGTTTCGAACCCACCCAGGATTACAGGTATCTCCGGGACATAAAACGTTTCTCGGACTGCTGTTCCCGTCACATTCTGAAATCCACTCTCAGTGCCATGCGCCGCCATATGAACACACTCGACCTCTCCCTCCAGCAGCACCGCCGTACCCTTTTTCAAAGCTGCGCGTGCCCCCAGTTTCATTTTATCCTTCGGCTCATCCGACGCCTCAACAAGAAACTTTTTCTCTTTCTCTCAAGTGCTAAGGAACGCAAGCTCCAACAACTCATCGACACCAACACCCATCTAGGACCCTCCACCCCTGCCTGTCCCTCCGTCCCCACCCCATCTTCCAATCCCAGCCCCAGCCGTGTATTCACTATACCCCCTGACCTTCCCCTCTCCGATGCTGAACGTTCAGTGCTCAGCAAAGGACTTAGTTTCATACCCTTACGCCCTCACCTCAATGAATTTCGGGCTCGGCATGATACTGAACTCTTCTTCCGCCGTCTTCGTCTCCGGGCTCACTTCTTTGGGCAGGAGTCCTCTCCCAGTTCAACGGATCCTTTTACCCATCTTCAATATTCTCCCTCCACCTGGACCCCTCCCTCTGGATTTTTACCTTCTCTCGATCTTTTCATTGAGAACTGTCGGCGCGACATTAGTCGTCTCAATTTCTCTGCTCCTCTCACCCATTCTAACCTGTCTCTCTCTGAACTTACTGCACTCCATTCTCTCAGGTCCAACCCTGACATTGTCATCAAACCCGCTGACAAGGGTGGTGCTGTTGTTGTCTGGCGCACTGACCTCTACCACGCGGAGGCTGAGCGTCAACTCGCAGACACTTCCTCCTACCTCTCCCTGGACCATGACCCCACCACTGAACATCAAGCCATTGTTTCCAGGACTGTCACTGACCTCATCTCCTCTGGGGATCTCCCTCCCACAGCTTCCAACCTGATAGTTGCCCAACCTCGGACGGCCCGCTTCTATCTCCTACCCAAAATCCACAAACAGAACTGCCCCGGTAGACCGATCGTCTCAGCTTGCTCCTGCCCCACAGAACTCATTTCTCGTTATCTTGACTCCCTTCTCTCTCCCCTTGTCCAGTCCCTTCCCACCTACATCCGTGATTCCTCTGACACCTTACGTCACATCAACAATTTCCAGTTCCCTGGCCCCTACCGCTTCCTCTTCACCATGGACGTCCAATCCCTCTACACCTCCATCCCCCACCAGGATGGTCTGAGGGCCCTTAGCTTCTTCCTCGAACAGAGGCCCGAACAATCCCCATCCACCACTACTCTCCTCCGTCTGGCTGAACTTGTTCTCACGCTGAACAATTTCTCCTTCAACTCCTCTCACTTCCTCCAAATAAAAGGTGTGGCTATGGGTACCCGCATGGGCCCCAGCTATGCCTGTCTCTTTATGGGGTATGTGGAACATTCCTTGTTGCAGTCCTACTCCGGCCCCCTTCCACAACTCTTTCTCCGGTACATCGATGATTATTTCGGTGCTGCTTCATGCTCTCGTCAGGACTTGGAAAAATTTATTAATTTTGCTTCCAATCTCCACCCCTCCATCATTTTCACGTGGTCCATCTCTGACACTTCCCTTCCCTTCCTTGACCTCTCTGTCTCAATCTCTGGTGATAGACTGTCCACCAATATCCATTACAAACCCACCGACACCCACAGCTATCTCGACTACAGCTCCTCACACCCCACTTCCTGTAAGGACTCCATCCCATTCTCTCAGTTCCTTCGCCTCCGTCGCATCTGTTCCGATGATGCTACATTCAAAAACAGTTCCTCTGACATGTCCTCCTTCTTCCTTAACCGAGGTTTTCCACCCACGGTCGTTGACAGGGCCCTCAACCGTGTCCGGCCCATCTCCCGCGCATCCGCCCTCACTCCTTCTCCTCCCTCCCAGAAACATGATAGGGTCCCCCTTGTCCTCACTTATCACCCCACCAGCCTCCGCATTCAAAGGATCATCCTCCGCCATTTCCGCCAACTCCAGCATGATGCCACTACCAAACACATCTTCCCTTCACCCCCCTTATCGGCATTCCGTAGGGATCGCTCCCTCTGGGACACCCTGGTCCACTCCTCCATCACCCCCTACTCCTCAACCCCCTCCTATGGCACAACCCCTTGCCCACGCAAAAGATGCAACACCTGCCCCTTCACTTCCTCTCTCCTCACCGTCCAAGGACCCAAACACTCCTTTCAAGTGAAGCAGCATTTCACTTGCATTTCCCCCAACTTAGTCTACTGCATTCGTTGCTCCCAATGTGGTCTCCTCTACATTGGAGAGACCAAACGTAAACTGGGCGACCGCTTTGCAGAACACCTGCGGTCTGTCCGCAAGAATGACCCAAACCTCCCTGTCGCTTGCCATTTTAACACTCCACCCTGCTCTCTTGCCCACATGTCTGTCCTTGGCTTGCTGCATTGTTCCAGTGAAGCCCAACGCAAACTGGAGGAACAACACCTCATCTTCCGACTAGGGACTTTACAGCCTTCCGGACTGAATATTGAATTCAACAACTTTAGGTCGTGAGTCCCCTCCCCCATCCCCACCCCCTTTCTGTTTCCCCCTTCTTTTTTTTTTCCCAATAAATTATAAAGATTTTCCTTTTCCCACCTATTTCCATTATATAAAATAAAAAAAAACCACTAGAGCTATACCTTGAGTGCCCTACCATCCATTCTTAATTAGCACATTCGTTTAGATAATATCACCAACTTTAACTTTAACACCTATCTGTTCTATTGTACTATTGTTGTTGACATCTTTTGATGATCTGCTTCTATCACTGCTTGTTTGTCGCTACAACCACACCAACCCCCTCCACCTCTCTGTCTCTCTATCTCTCCGCCCCCCACACACACACCTTAAACCAGCTTATATTTCAGCTCTTTCCTGGACTCGAACTCAAGTTCTGTCGAAGGGTCATGAGGACTCGAAACGTCAACTCTTTTCTTCTCCGCCGATGCTGCCAGACCTGCTGAGTTTTTCTTTATAAAAGGTTGGTGGGAGTGACAGCAGATTCACTGCACTGCTGAAAAACTTGCAATGCTTTAATTTTTCCTCATCATAATATTTTTTTAAAAGAAGATGCGATATTGATAATTTATTAATTCATGCATTTTGTTGCAAAAGCTGTTAATGCTGGAAATCCACAGCAAGTCAGCCAGCATCTGTAATGAGATAGGACAGATCGCTGCTTGGATCTGTCTCCTCCTGAAATAAATAATGCATAGAATTTACAGCACAGAAACAGGACATTTAGCCCAACAGGTCTCTGCCATTATGCTTATGCTCCCATGAGCCTCCTTCCATCTTAATTCATCTCATCTGATCAACATATTGTTCGATTCCTTTCCTCCTCATGTACTTATTGAACTTCCACTTAAAAGCATCTCTGCTATTGGCTTCAACTACTCCTTTAGGCAGAAAGTCACACATTCTACCCGCTTGCTGGGTTAAACTATCTCCTGAATTCCTTATTAAATTATTTGTGACTGTCTTACGGTTATGACCCTTGGTTTGGCGCAGTATATACATGTAGTAGCTTGAATTTTTAGGGTAAATGAGCATGGTGTGTTTGAATGATCAACTACATTTTAAATGTAAACATTGTTTCCCCAAAACAAAGGCTGGAATTTTCTGGCCCCGTTGGCAGAGGCATCATGACGGGCGACGGTGGTGGGTGGGGGTGGGTGGGGGCGGACACAATATGGGAAGAAGGCCAAAAATTGGTTTTATGCCATCCTGAAACCCGCCTGTGATCGTCTGCTCCTCCCGTCAATGCTGGGCCGAGTTTCCCGCCGCCGGTTGTGGGAACATCATTGTCATAAATTTGCAACTAATTATAAGCCCTGCTCGTCGGAGTCATCCCCCTACATCAA
This sequence comes from Carcharodon carcharias, assembly GCF_017639515.1. Lineage (NCBI taxonomy): Eukaryota > Metazoa > Chordata > Chondrichthyes > Lamniformes > Lamnidae > Carcharodon > Carcharodon carcharias. The sequence continues at coordinate 18,800,055 of NC_054467.1, read as the reverse complement.
ACTTACCGCCCACGTCATCGTGACTTCAGAGCGGAGGGCTTCACAACTGCCCTTAAAAGGCAGGCACCAGGCGACCTGCACTTCAAGGGGAACTTGGAGGTGAGGGCACACAACCTTGTGCAGCACTTGCAAACATCACCTGTAGGGCATCAAGGAAGAGGCGCTGCACAGCCGTGGGCAGTGCCGGGGCAAGAGCTCCAATGTGGCTCAGACCTGGTGGGGGAATGGGGGACAAGGCAACACAGACAGGCTGAAAGAAATGCTCAATCACATGCCGGGAGGTGGGGCAAGGATGAAGGGGGGAGGGAAGCAGCCACACACTTGGAAAAGCTTGTCAAAAGTGAGCATTCTTCCGCAGCTGAGACTGTTCAGCTGCAGCTCCATTGACAGGCTTGGATTTCGGCCTCTGAAGCTTTTCTGCCCACTCAAACAACACAAAAGCATGAAAGTGCCACCAAATGCTCCAGAACTTTTCACCCCTCGGGCTCAGACTGCAAATTAATGTGTGTTTTAGGGGCAATTGCCTGACTGGGCAAGTTGTACAATCCCCTTGCAAAAGGTAGCCATGGCACAGTCACTGGTGGAGGCCTCACAGCCCCTTGAAATGCCTTTATTAAAATGTGAAGCAGTATTCCTCATGGTTCAAGCTAACAGCGCAGCCTTGCAGTGCGGGTTAGAAGAATGTCTGCGCCTGAGCTGAGAGCACAGCGTTCAGTCCAATGAGCAAAGCTGCTGCCAATGAGTGAAGTGGAGGTGGGTGGGGTTTCAGACAGCCAATGAACACACTACGCACTGGCCATCCAAGTAGTGGCCAGCACTCTCCTGCATGTGTGAAGGGGCCTCAGACTTAAACAAGAAAGGTTCTTAGTACACCCATGCTAACCCACATGTCTCTCTCTTTGATCCTGCAGGAGGAGAACACCAGGATCATGGAGCCTGGTGATTTAGCGGTCTGCCTCATGGTTGACAGGGAGCAGAGAAGAAGAAGAAGGGAGTGACGGAGGTGCCTGTCACGGCAAAGGGAGGAGCAACTCCCTCAAGGTGAAGGGGAGGCAGGGCCTCCTGTGCACATAGCTGAAGATCCACAGTGAGCTGTCACATGTAGGCGCCTCACTAGACTCAGGGTTTATAGACAGTGCTCGCCATTCCTGCAGATGACTGAGAACCAGTGTCACCGAAGACGGCACTGGCCTAGGGAACTGGTTGGTCCTGTATGCCAGCTGCTGCAGGGTTTGGAGCCACAGGGGCATGGAGAGCATCCACTGCCAGTCACCGTGAAAGCGAATTTGGCACTCATTTTTATGCCAGTCGCTCCTTCCAGGTCTCTACAGGTGACCTGTGCGGAATCTCACAAGCCTTCCCGCACAAGTTTATCCAGGAGGTCACACACGCCATCTTGGCAAAGGCACAGAACTTTGTGCATTTCACCTAGGATCAGGAAAACCAGGAAACAAGAGCACTCGGATTTTTTGCAGATCTCAGGTTTTCCACAGGTTCAGGGTGCCATCGACTGTACTCACGTAGCACTTAGATCTCCGTGGCAACAAACAGTTAACTATGTCAACTGCATGGACTTCCACTCGCTGAATACTCAGCTGATGTGCAACCACCACAAACGAATCCTACAGGTCTGTACACGATTCCCGGGGAGCATCTATAGCTCCTACATCCGTAGCAGGTCTCAGATCCCTGACATCTTCCAGGGTCCAGAGAGGCTGCAGGATCGGCTCCTCAGGGTCAAGGGTTACCCACAGAGGATGTGGCTGATGAAGCCCATGCAGCGGCCTCAGACTGACAGTATAATGAGGCTCATGCCACGACCCAGACTTTGGTGGAACAAATGATAGGCATTTTACAAATGACGTTCCGATGCCTCGACAGATCTGGTTTAGCACCGCAATACAGTTCCCAGAGGGTGTCTGCATCATTGTCGCTTGCTGCGCACTACACAACCTGGCACTGCAATGGGAGGAGGACCTGGCTGAGGAATAGATGAAGGAGCTGCACGTCTCCTCCGATGAGGGGAGACATTTAAGGGGATGACAGTGATGAGGTCCTTGAAGGTGAGGACGTGGGCGATGAAGCCATTGCATTGGCCAGACGAGGCAGGTGAGCTTGGGAGGCCCTCATAGCCGCAAGATTCGTGGAGGATGATGACGAGATGCAGTGAGGACAGTCACACCCTCACCTTGCATCTGTGAACATTTAACTCCTGTGTGGCTGATGACAGTGCACATACCCTCAGTGGTCAGGCTGCTGTCATGGAGACACAGCAGATGCCCTAATAGTTGCTAGATTGTAGCAGGATGATGATGACATGCAGTGAGGACACTCCATAGATCTTCACATTGCCTCTGTGAATGTCTGACTTCTCTCCGGCTCAGGGTAGCTCACTTGCGCTCAGTGATCAGGGTCATATCATGGAGACGCAGTCATAAAATTTAAGTGCACCTGATCCTTTGTTAACTTTCAGCACCTGACCTCATCAGGGACACACCATCACTGGACACAGATGTTGAAGAGATGGGGGTCCAGCCCCACCTCAAAGGTGCTGAGAGCACACAGAGAGAATGACGGAACTCTGTGACACCTGCCCACGACATTCTGGCAGCAACAACAAGCACCATCGAGGTTCAGGCATCACTAATGTATCCAGTGAGTGTGAAGCTGGACCATCACTTTGGTCTGAAGGTTACACTGCAGAGGGAAGAGGCCCTGGACTGAGACACCTGCCTTTATCTTGTGCAGGAACCAAGGTTTCACATCTGAGTGACATGAACACTGCTCATCATAACAAGGAATTATAGGCAGGGAGACATTCTTGGAATTTGATTTACAAAAGTGAACGTTATGTACAAGTGATTAACTCCCATGCCCAGGCTGTGCAATTTTAGCTTGGCCTAAATAGCCAAGTGGTTATGGTACTGGGTTTATAACCCCAAGATCAAGAGTTCAAATCTCACAATGGCAAACTATGAAACAATGTAACTTCATCTGAATAGGAACAGATGGAAACGTGTTTGTACTCAAAAGAGTTACAGCATAGATTATGTCAAACCCATATTCCACTGCATTCCCAGTGTAACTCCCTGATGTGTCATAAGTATAGGCTAGGAATTTCCTAAAAAAGATGGTCCTGCTCTATTACCAAAGCTTCACCAGACAAACCCATTTACACTTGTAAACAGGGTTTCCTTCATACTTAGGACAAAGTCATAACGGTGAAGAGAAAACAGCTCCAAGGAAATCCAGAGCTGTCTTGAGGCTGCCTGTCAGCGTTTGTTAGTTTCCTGGGTTGGCATATATGCTCTTCTAATTCCTAATTTATCCCGATTTGGTTTTCATTTAAAAGATTATCAAGAGTTCAAATCTCACAATGGCAAACTATGAAACAATGTAACTTCATTTGAAAAACAGATGGAAACGTGTTTGTGCTCGAAAGAGTTACATCTTCTTAATGGTCTTGTGGAGTCCGTAGACCATGCATATATAGGGTGTGGTAGGCTGCACTCCCTTTTTAGTTATCTGAAAAACCTTTTATTAATGCTTTGTTTGCACTTCAGCCCCACGCTCCTGATCTATGGACACCCGGTGTGGAAGGGGGTCGGGAAGGAGGAGGACCTCCTCGTGAACCTGCTCCTGGGCCTGGCCAAGTTGGCTATTAACAGGTCCAGGCAGCGGGCGATCGATGGGGGAGTCCCACCCGATTGTTTATCCCTCTTCCGCGGCTACGTTCGCGGCCGGGTGTCTTTGGAGAGGGAGCATGTGGCGTCTGCCGGCACTCTCGAGGCCTTCCGTGCCCGGTGGGCACCGCGGGGACTGGGGTGTTTTATTGACCCCTTTTATCACATTTTGGTTTAAAGTTTGTAAGGTTCCTTTAAACTTTGTTCTTGGTTTTACAGCTGACCTGAATTAGGGGCTGTGCCTGATTTATCCCAATTTTGTTAATTTGGTTTAATTGGTTTTAACTCGAAAGAGTTACATCTTCTTAACCTTCATAACCCTGCTGCTACATCTTGGTGCTCCCCCAACGTCCACAGCAGAGGTGGAGGCAGCCAGCTGACTGTGATGACCTTGGCGGGCATCCGCTGGAGGGCTGAAACCTGGAGGGCCCCGGCCTGCTTTCGGAGTCCGGCTGTATGGCAGTGGCACCCTCCTCAGCCTGTGGAGCTGCTGGGGTCACAGGAAAAGGGGATTCGGATGGGCTGGACACTTCTGGACTCACCTGGGTGAGATGGCTCTGTGGTGTGCACCTGCCAATCCTCCTCCCTATGGGTGCCTGAGGGCTGCAGTCTGACTCCTTGAGAAGAGGAAGCTGGAGTGAGATCGAGCTGCCCCACATCCCTCACGCGTTAACACTGTTGGGGCCAGCAATGGTGTCAGGGACGGAATTCAGCCTGTGCAGTGGTATGGGGCCAATGTCCTGGACCAAGCTCCCCATGGCAGCCTTCAGCTTACCAGCGTTGACCTTGGGGAGTTGACATGCTGGTGCTATCACATCAGACTGAAGGCGGACATAATCCTCCATTGTGCCTCGCAATCAGAGGAGTGCAGCGGACATCCCTTCCTGATGTTCCCGAGCTTGCCTTTGCAGCTCCAGCAACTGAGGAATGATCGAGTCCAGAGACTCCTCATCTGACTCAGACTCAGCAGATTTCTGGCCTCCAGCAGCCCTCCGAGCGCTGGGGACCTGGGAAATCCCTGATGCTGGCTGCTGTGTGTCAGGCAGTGCAGTGTGCTCACCAGATTGTGACCCCGATGCTGCTGTAGAACTCGGTCCCACCGAGCTGTGTGTCTCTGCGCTGGTGGAGGGTGTGGGTGAGCGCTGTGACGGGTCTTCAATTAGGATGTCATCAGATTCTTCTTCCGAGGTTCCTTTGGGGCTTCAGTCATGGACCTGGGCCGTGGATCCCTTCGGCTGCTTCCTGGATGCGATGGCAAAAGCAAAGAGAGATAATTATTGCATGGCAGGGGACTGCGGAACTGGGGAACTGACTCACAGCAGGGCTGTCTGATAGATGTTGCACCGCTGGGTCCTCACTTGGTAGAGCATCACCGACCTCACCATCAGCACAGGAATGGTCCAGATCCTCGCCGGCCAGCTGGACAACTCTGTTTTCAAAATCTGTGAGGCAACCGCTCTCTTTCATTGTGTGCCAGCTTGTCCTGCGTGAATACATGTGGAGAGAGTGTAAGCAGGATGCCTGCCAGGTCAGGTGAGAAAGATGCCTGGCATGTGTGGGTAGTGAATGGTGCCATGGATGGGATTCGGACACGATCCACAGGGCAGATGAAGGTGAGTGTGAGGGAGTGAATGGTGATGCCCCTGAACTGGCGTTGAGTGAGATCCCTGTGGATGTGTGATGGGTGTGAGTTGAGTGTGGAATGGAGGAGATATTTCATCCGCATCCGGCACTGGGTGGCCATCTTCTTTTGCAGGGTGTTTGTGCTGGACCACTGCTGCCACCACCTCCCATACTGGATTGATGACCTTTCTTGCCGGTGTGGAAGACTTCACGGCGGGCCTCCACTGCATCTAGTAGGCATCGCTAAATTTGGGGGCAGCATGTTTCCTCCCTTTGGCAGCCATGACTTTGCAGCAGCTTCTCACGCCTTAGAGAGAGCTCGCTCAGTGCAGGGGCACCCTTTAAACATGGCTTCCGGATTACTGAAGGCCTGAGGTGACGGCGGCCGAGTGAATCAGAGGCTGCCCTGCCAGCGACCCGGTGTATTTCTTGGGAATGCGTTATTAATGAGGCAGGACATGCTGGAAATGGGACGATACCGGTTAAAACCTGCCATTGCGGCCGGCAGGTAAAATGCCCTGTTTCCCGCCAACTCCTGCACTTTGTGCCACTCTGGGACGATTCCACCCAAAGTCTTTTAACGCTATATCTTTCTTCTCCGCTATCACCTTCAGCCCCCCTCAATAAAAATACATTTCGCCCAGATAACATACTGCAATACTTTGTTGGATTCAAATATCCAAAAGCAGTAAACATTATTTCATTTGAACAAATTCTTACCTCCGTCCTGGCTGGACAGTTTTGTCCCTTCACACTAATCGACATAGTGTGCATCTTCAGCAGTTTTTCTGTTTATTCCAGACCTTCAGCTCTTCAATTTGTTTCAAAATATTTTATTAGGTATTTGGTTATTTATAGTGATTTTGGGTCTAGTTTTCTCTCCTGTCAGGCACAGATGCAATGAAGTCAGTTAACATGCCTCACTCTCATCAATGTGATGTGTCACTATTTTGTAACTGTTCACAGTTATTTTGACTGCAAAGCATTGCAATGTCCGTCCTGCACTTTTGCGCCACTTTCCTGGGTGGAATCTGCTGCTCCCAAGTTACGAGCGTGAATCATGACCATATCAGGGCCCCGAACCCACTCTGCCTGTCAGGGTGCCCAGCAGCGAGTTCTTCCTGAAGGCAGCCAATTAAGATACCTCCTATGGGTCCACGGTCCAATAAAGGATAATGTGCAGGTCCCCCGAGGCTGCAGCCCGATTAGAGGGCCTGCAACTGGGAAGGATGAGCAGCCCTGCTGCCAGAGGTGGGCACTGGCACTGTTGGTGGGGGGTGGGGGGGGGGGGGGGGGGGCGGTATGTGAGGGTGCCTCCATCATGAGGCACCCTCTGACGAGGTAGGGTTTCAATAAAGAAACTCTGGCCACAGTTGCGCGGCCCAACCTTGTGGAGGGGCAGGAGGCCACACTGTGGCCCGCTGGTGGCTGTGGATCGGTTTGGGGGGGGGGGGGGTGGGTGTCTAAAACTGGAGGCCTCACAAGGCATCCCCGCCGCCCCAGGCCAACTACTGGCAAGCCAGCTCTGGGGACCTGCTGGGTTTGGCCCTCAATGGAAAATTCTGGCGTGCCCAATCAGCCCACAAATGCATTTTGGTTATACTGCTGCCAGGCGGGCGCTGACCAATCAATGGGAGGATCACTTGGAGATAGAAAATGTGTTGGCTCGCTGGCCAGTCACCAGCTTCCGCAAAATGCCTCCTCGTCCTGCCCATAAGCCCCTCCCCCAAGCTGGAGTGGGAAGATTCAGCCCTCCGTGAGCTGTGGAATGGTAGCAAATTGGGCTGTGTTTTGCGATCTCTCTCTCTAGAAAGCCCTGGTTAGACCACACCTGGTGCTGAGTAATACAGTCACTCACTGACGGCGGGTTTGCGTTCGGAAATCAGCGGCATTCCTACTTCCGGGCCCAGTGTCGGTGGGTACCCGACAATACGCTAATTGCTGCAAATTAGCGGCAAAGGTGACTTACAGTCAACCCGCCCAAAGAGTGCTGGAGGACAGGATGCCCAGTCTCAGAAGCTGCAGCTGACTGCAGCAAGGGAATGGACAGTATTTTAAAGGCACCCCTGGCACTTGACAGTGTCAGTTGATCGATCATAGGATTAATTGAGTGCATCTACTATACATAGTGAAGATTTGTGCATCTTCCAGTCTGGTCAGATAAGTCAATAAATTTTAGCTTAAGTAAAAGGAAAATACTGCAGATGCTAGAAATCTGAAATAAAACAGAGTGTTAAAGGCAGTGTTAAAGACTAACCCAAGTGCTATAAGTTGCATAAATGTTAGACAGCAGAATGTGTTAGTAGCAGAACAAGGATACTGGTTCTCTGAAAATAAAGCACAAGAACAATTTACGGACTGGCCCTGTTGGGTGAGGGTGTTGGGAAAAGAATATCTAAATGGAGGGCAGAGTTCATGGCCTGCCATTGTTGAACTCAGTGTTAAGTGCAGAAAGCTGTAAAGTGCCTAATCGGAAGGTGAGGTGCTGTTCCTCCAGTTCCCCAAAGCAAATTAAAGGAACAACATCTCATCTTCCGATTAGGCACTTTATAGCCTTCCGTACTTAGAAATGAGTGCAACAAATTCACACCATGAACTCTGTCCTCCATGTTGACATTTTTGACCAAACCACTCTCCCCACAAGGCCAGGCTGTAACTTCTTCTTAGGTTTTGCTTTCAGAGAGTACTGACCCTTATTCTGCTATTAACACATTATGCTATCTAACATTTATACCACTATTAGCACCTGCCTTAATCTTTAACACTTTCATTATCACTCATTGTCTTGTGTCCACAACATCATTGTCAAATTTCTCCTGAGCTCCCACCAATCCCTGACCTTCTATTTTGCTCCACCTGCTCCACCATTGCCCTATTCAATAGTACAAAACCTATTACATATCTACCTCTCTTCAGCTCTGAGAAAGAGTAATATGGGCTTGAAACATTAACTCTGTTTGTCTGTCCACAGTTGCTACCAGGCCTGCTGAGCATTTCCCAGCATTTTGCCTTTTTTGTTTTAAATTTTAGCTAATCTCTGCCAACCATATCAAATTTCATAGGTGGCAGAAGTTTAAAAATTTTGCAAGTCTCCCACCTTTTGTCACTGAGGAGTTGGACATGCATTATGTATTGCCATGCACAGATGCTGCACCATCGGAGCGAGGCTAGAGGTGCTCTAGAAGGGGCAAAGCTGCCCCCAGATTCAGAGGCCACCCTTGGTGCCCTCCTGCATGCAGTACATGATAGACATCACCAGTCATGCCAAACACTGGAAAGAGGAGGGGGCCCAGGCAGACTCATGTTGCATGGGAAAAGGTGGCCGACAATGTCAAGAGTGTTGAGCTGGTGAGGTGGACTTGGTCCTAGTGCCACAAAAGGCTCAATGACCTCATGAGGCCAGTTGCAGGTAGCTAAATCTCTGCCTGTACACCCTTGAGGTGGCATAAGTTCATCTGCGCCTCCACAAAGGGATTTCTGGGTTCCTCCTGACCCTTGGGGTCTGGCGTTGCACTGTCCCCTTCCTGAGTAACCACAGAATCCTGAGCCTCCCTGGGTCCCCTTCTTCCTCTCTCTCTTCTCCTCCTCCTAATCTTTCTCTCTACCTCACCAGAGGTTATGTGAGACACAAATCCCCATCCGTCTCAAACACTTTTCACCCCTCACACCTGGGTAACGGACAGGAAGATAATCCATCAAAAGAGCCCTCTGAATCAGAGGAGAGTTCTCCACAAGAAAACATATCTAAAATGTTCCTCTGTACACTCAAATGAGCAGGCCCTGCAGTCAATAGAGTTTGAATTGCAAAACTGAGACTGGTCTCAGTTGCAATTTTAAAAGCCACCCAAACAAGATTACGCTTAAAAAAACAGATACCCCATCTGTCGTAAATCTCGCTCTGAAGGTGCATTGTTCCCTTCTGGCCAGATTATTGCAGTGAGATGAGTAGTTAATTAGCTGAATTGCCTTTTCCATTGATATTTAGATAACGCAGGTGGGTTCCAGACTTTGTGACCTGCCCGCAAGCGGTATTATCGGAAACTGGCACAAAGACGTTTTTAAATGGTGCCCAACATCATCACATCCCATAATACGCTCCGCAACGTGGGAAACTGTCCTGATCGTGGAGCATAAAATTCAGCCCCTAGAGTAGTGTGAGCAGATTTGGGTACCACACTTTATGAAGGATAAATTGACCGTGGAGAGGGTGTAGCGTAGATTTACTAGCATGATACCTGGACTCCAAAGATTAAGACATGATAATGATTACACAAACTAGGGTTGTATTCCTTGGAAATTGGAAGGTTATGAGGTGATTTAACTGAAGTTTCCAAAAATGTTAAGGGGAACAGACAGGGTTGTTTGGCATAAGATATTTCCACTAGCTGGGCAGCCTAGGACGAGGGACCATAGCCAAAAAATTAAAGTCACACCTGTCAGGAGTGAAATTAGGAAACACTCCTTCACTCAAAGTGAGATAGAAGTTTGGAATTCTCTTCCACAAATGGCAATTGATGCTAGATCAGTTGGTAATTTGTAAACCAAAATTGATAAACTTTTGTTAGCCAAAGGTATTAAGGAATATGGGGAAAAGGCAGGTATAACAAGTTAGGTCATTGATCAGCCATGATTTTATTGACTTATGAAGAGGGGCTAAATGGCCTGCTCATGTTCCTATGTTCAGCCAGTAATGTACTTTTGAAGTTCCTGGAAAACACGCCTACCAATCTCTGGCTGTGTCCTACTGGTTCCAACCCATCAAATGGACTGAGTCTCACAATGGGACTACCAGATGGCTGTAGTGTTCCCCCTGAATTCCGGACAGGGGGCAACTCTGCTTCACAGTGTTCAAACCTGGTCTAACTTGTCAGATCATCATTGACCAAAATATTTATTAGGCACTCATGGAAGCAAAGTTAAAACTCTAAATTCAGTGTCAGTGTAGCCCAGGCTCTTACAACCAGTCTCCGCTTCGATAAAAATGCTACATAGTACAGTCAATGCCCTAAACAGCACGTACGTGGTTGAAATTTGACTTAATTTAACGGTCTTAAAGTTGAATTCTCACCAACACTGTGACATTAACATCAGAATAAAATTCAGAAGTGCAGCTGAGGAAGAACAACCTCTACTTTGTTCCCAGAAATTAACTGCAGAAATTCTCTATGCATCGTAATGGCCAGCGTACTGCAAACATTGTTCTCACTACAGCGACGGAGATTGAGGGACGACGACTTGATAGAAGTTTACAAAATTATGAGTGGCATGGACAGAGTAGATAGTCAGAAGCTTTTTCCCAGGGTGGAAGAGTCAATTACTAGGGGACATTGATTTAAGGTGAGTGGAGAAAACTACAGAGGAGATGTGCGGGGCAAGTTTTTTATGCAGAGGGTAGTGAGTGGAATTCGCTGCCAGAGGAGGTGGCGGAAGCAAGTACGATAGTGGTGTTTAAGAGGCAACTTGACAAATACATGACTAGGATGGGAAAAGAGGGATACGGACCCCGGAAGTGCAAGATGTTTTATTTGATGGGCAATATGATCGGCACAGGCTTGGAGGGCCGAAGGGCCTGTTCCTGTGCTGTACTTTTCTTTGTTCTTTGTTCTTTGTATTAAGTGTGTTCATTAGAAGGTTTCTGCAGTTGCAGGCCATTTGTGATTCGAAAATGCCTCAAGCTCAACAACCTCACCACTGGAGATGAACAACTCTGGTCAGCCATCTGCTGTTGCACCTCCCACTAATTCCTTTCCCTGCCATGTTAAATACGCTGTTAAATTTGCACCTCACTATTTATTGGGGTTTGAACTTTGTGCTGCATGAGAATCCAAGCTGCCCTTGCTCCTCTACATCTCCGTACTATCCTCCAAGATCTCCGTGTTCATCCAATTCTGGTCTCTTGCTGATCCTTCATTTTCATGGTGCTTTCAGCACCACGGTAAACTGTGGCATGGTGGTAATGTCACTGGACTAGTGATCTAGAGACTCAAGCTAATGCTTTGGGGACATGGGTTTCAAATCACACCACGGCAGCTGGTAGAATTGAATTCAGTTAACAAATCTGGAAGATAAAGCAAGTCTCAATAATGACGATCATCTACTATCTTCAATTGTCGTAAAAACCCATCTGGTTCACTCGTATCCTTTAGGGAAGGAAATCTTCCATCCTTACCTGGTCTGGCTTACATGTGACTCCAGACCCACAGCAATGTGGTTGCCTCATAACTGCCCTCTGAAACGACCTAAGAAGCCACTAAATTCAAGAACAATTAAGGATGGACAACAAATGCTGGCCTGGCCATTGACTTCCATGTAACTCTCTCTCTCTTAAAACCTACCTCTTTTACCAAGTTCTGGGTCACCTCTCCTAATATCTCCATATGTGGCTGCTGTCACACTATCTGTAATACTGTGGGCTGAATTTAATGTCAGTTGTGGTAGTCCCAATGGTGAGCAGGGAAGTCAGGGGCAACCACCCCTCAGCCAGTTCCAAAAGCCCAGGCCTGATGCTGTGACAATCAGGCAATTAGCTGCTTGGCATTGGGAATGGGGTGAAGAGTTGTTCCCTACAAATCTTTGAGGAGAAATGATACACCCTGTGACCAACGTTACAATTTTCCCCATGGTATGCAAAGTGCCAATGTGTTGAGTGATGAACTTTGTGACCAATTTCACCTGGCTTTGCGCTATTATTTTCATGGATAGGGAAGGAAACAGAGGGAATGACGGAAAAGAAAATAGGGTGAATTAGAATCAAATTAGATAGAAAGAGAGAAAGAGGGAAAGGAAGATTGGATTTCAACAGGAGTAAGAGAAAGGAAGGCAAAGTAAAAAAATCAAAATTAAGGCCTAAATTTTCACTCCCGAGTCAGGAGCACGGAGTGGAGACAATTCTTGGCTCCTCAAACCTGACTCAGGAAAAGTGCCCTGGGTGCTTTAATTTTCAACCCTTGGGGGTGGGCATTAACTGGAGCCGGGCTCCCACCCTTGGAAACTGTGCGGGGGCAGTCAAAGGGGCTGTTGGGTGTAGAGGTGGGCTGTGCAAAAGTCATGGTGATCCGGCTATAAAAATAAACAATAAAACAAAAAGCAGCTCTCCAGCCCTCACCCCTCAGCCCCCACACACTCCTTATATCCCACCCATGACAACCCATGCCATCTCATACCGCTCACCTACTCCTACATGGCTGCTCATACTCTCCATGCCTACCAATGGCCCCATCCTTCTGCCCATGGCCCTTTATAGCCTCTATGCCAACCTGTGCTCCACTATGGCACACCCATGACCATTCTTAGCCCTGATGTCAACTTAGTGCCAACTCATGCAAACTCATGCTCCCCACCCTTTGCTCTTACACCTTCCATGCCAACCCACCCAGACCTCAGGACCCATGATTAGATTAAATTAATTAAACTTCCAAATGTTTATTGCAGACTTTCTTTTCATAAAAAAACTCGCATTCATAAAAAAATATTCATTACATTTACATTCCTTATACTGCATAATCCCTTATAAAAGCAAGCATTTCAATCAAGTACATAATCCCATATAAAATAACATTTAATTAAAGTACTTAACCCCTTATAAAACAAGCATTTGTGTTCATAGCCCTACATGAAATAATTTTTAGCCACTAGGAGCTGTCAATGAAATTATGAACTGATTGGCACCCTGCTGTGATAATGATAGGCCGTGAAATCAGTTATTCAGCACAAGTTCTATAATGATCGCCCTTAGGCCTATGTCAACAGACAGTGAAATAGCGAGCATAGTTTTTTGTTTAAACTGTAGCATTTTTTAAAATTTCAAGGCTAGGCAATTTAAATACATTGGCAGCTAACAGTTCCCTTGACAGCTTGACAGTTCCCTTGACACTTGACAGTTCTAATCAGCTTGACAGTTTCAATCAGCTTGATAGTTCCAAAGAGTTTATCATTTTTTATGCACATTCGTGTCTATTTTTAACAATCCCAAAAGGCACCTGACCTCTCCGAAAGGGCACCTTACTTCTCCTAAAGGAGTCCCTGGACCTATCCAAAAGGGTGCCCTACCTCTCCAAAGAACTCCTGCAGCTTCAGACCATCTCCTGAAAGGTCTAAAGCCCACAAGTCATGTTTTGGACATCACAGTTACGAAAATTGGATCTGTTTGAAGGCAGCTGCACTTTTACATGTGCAGCTTTTTCTATGAACTACGGATGTGTAAACTACAATCCACCCCCATTTCTTCCCCTCCCCTCACCCACGAAAATGGTGGGAACCAGATTCAGGGGCAGGACTTCTGGACTCAGGCCTCTGGTACCATTTTGGCTCAGCCAGAGGCCCTCTCCATCTTTACTAAAATTCAGGCCCAAGTTTTAAATTTTAATAATCTCTAGGAACAATTTACTACCTGTGAGAGTGAAGTTTCCCAATTGCTTTCAATTGCTCCGTTTCTGGGCTTCTAACATTGAGTTTTGTGTCAGGAGCATACGTCACATCCTTAACAGGTCTTTAAAACATGAAATAAGAACCCTAAATATCCGTAGTGAGATTAATTTGTCTTTACCTGCAAACCCAGCAATTTCTGACACTCATGGATGTGGTGTTTTGGGGGGGGGGGGGTGTGGGGGGTGGGGGGGGTGTGGGGGGTGTGGGGGTTGGGGGTAGCTGATGGGGAGGGGTGGTGGTACTGTTTAGTGAAGCTAATAGTGGACGAGCGCAAATTGTCCTGTATTTTGTGGTGATTTGCAACTCACAGGGTATTTCTTCCTCGCTACAAGTTGCTGTTATTTTTACACAGCAGTAATGGCAGGCACCATGAGCATTTCCTGAGTCAGTTATTATAAGTTCCCTGAAGTTCTTGGCACAAAATATGAACATAGATTTTAGTGAATCTGAGTCAGCTGTAATGGATTGATGCCCTTTACAATGAAGCATCAGATAATCATGTCTGTATAAACTTCAGTACTGTATTGTGCCATCATAGGTGTTATATATTATCTGATACACTGCTTACCTGACAGACTATTTTAATCATTGTATCGGGGCTCTTTATTTACCCGAGCAGATTCTACCTGCTCTGCCTCTTACTGGTTCTGACTGATGGAGTTGGCTGCTTTATATCTGATGTCGGAGGTCAGTTTGAAATCGTGATGACACAGGCTAACACTGCCATCACCTCCTCTCGATATTCCTTTCCTTCAAATGCACAGGGGCTGTGTCAATAAACTTGGTGTTGAGAAACCTGCCATTAGCACACGTGTGGCAATGTTTCTTCACTGAGGTGACAGATTGTGAAGTAGCAAGAGTAATTCAAACTATTACCTGGGTGAAGGCAAGACACTAGTGATATATGAAGACCACTTAAACCCATTGTATCTTGTACATCAAATCTTTGATAGATTATAGCTCTGACATTAAAATGGAAATGTCTTCAGCAAGCCCTGACAGGGCTGGGGTGACCTTTGCCTCTCCAGTGCAACATGGCTGACCGAATTATCAGTTAAAGAAAAACAGTAGAGAAAGCAGAAGTGTTGATGGAGAATTGCAGTTGCATATTTTAACCTTGGTCTTGATTGAAAGCAGTACTACCTTTGCCTCCTTCAAATTTCGTAACAACAAGCCCAATATTTATTGAGAAGGCTGTTATTACGGATTGGCTTCCTGCGAATTCCACACCAGTCCTTTTCATTTCAAAAACCATTAAGTCGGGCGAATTTTATGAAGCAGTAAATGATGGAGGCACTCTCTCTTTTGTTATAGAGCAGCTGGCTCTTTAGCCCTGTGCCATTGCAGATCCCAAGTGTCCTTCTGTGCTGATGTGCTCCCCTTCCTTGCTTAACAAGTTATTTCAATTTTTTTTAAACGAATGTTGAACAAGTGATGGAGCATGCAGATTGAGAGCTGAGCTGCATTCACACATGAGAAATTTTTGCTTGGAATTCCCTAAACTCCGTCTCACATCTGTCATGAAGCAGAGTCCTTGTTCTCATCAAATTGTTTTCACCAATGACCTGACACCAACATCTATAATTAATTACATAATTTACATTAGACTATTGACTAAACAAATACATAAATCATGGGCAGAGTCAATAGATGCAGACATATTTAATCATGTTCTAAATAATGATTACTGCTCCCATAATGCAATAATTATTTTCAGCAGCTGACTTGAATTAATCTTCTGTCACAGTGCCATGGCATGATGGAAATACCTCTGAGTTCAATGGCAGCAAATTTCTTAATGCTGAATTGATAATGAAGGCACTGCATGGATCACTGCAAAGACAATAAGCAATCGGAGAGAAGCACAGGCATACAAAAGACAGCAAACAAGGGACAATGGATTTAACTGGTTACATTATCTTTAAGCATCAGGTTTATACAGCAAATTAAAATGTTAATCAATACAGACTGCTCTGTACGAATGTGCTTCCTCTTTACCCAGTACACAGATTGCCCACTGTTTATCGCTCAATTAAAGCATCTCTTCTTAATTCTTGACTCTTAAATAAAGTTGTCCCCTGGTACTGCATGTGGCTTGGACAGTTTTCAGCACGTGTGATTAAGTATGTTATGGTGATTAATTACGTAAGAGGGGAAAGGCCAATCATGTCTTTTAATATAAAATTCAAAGGTTTTGTCTATCTTATTAAAAATGACAAAGTTGTAAAATCTATGTACTCCAGCAAGGGCAAAATTTGATACTGATAGTTGGAATGTTAGCATGAGCAGCTTTTGGTAATCTGGTAAATGACGTGCCAAATTATACTAAAATAAAAGCAAAAAACTGCGGATTCTGGAAATCCAAAATAAAAACAAAAATACCTGGAAAAAGTCAGCAGGTCTGGCAGCATCTGCAGAGAGGAACACTGTTAACGTTTCGAGTCTGAATGACCCTTCAACAGAACTAAGTAAACATAGAAGAGAGTGAAATATAAGCTAGTTTAAGGGGGGGTGGGACAATTGTCTCAAACTAGCTTATATTTCACATTCTTCTATTTTTACTTAGTTCTGTTGAAGGGTCATTCGGACTTGAAACGTTAACTGTGCTCCTCTCCGCAGATGCTGCCAGACCTGCTGAGTTTTTCCAGGTATTTTTGTTTTTATGCCAAATTATACTGCAGTTTGATCAGCTATGCTGTAGACCCAAGGTTTGAACTATAAGATACTAAGAGTTGTGTGTCACTTTAAAGGGCCATTAGTTTCCATCAAGTTTCATTTGTCTGCATCACTGCTAGCCTAAGGTTTTCTGAATTATTGTTCATTATTTTTCTGTTTTGCTAAAAAACAAATTATATTTGGAATGGAACTACCACACAATGAATGCAATGATTCACATTTATACTGCACCTTTTATGCAGCAGAATGCTCCAAGGCAGTTCACAAGGTAAAGGGAAGAAGTTAAGTTACAGAGCAGGAATTAGGGGAACATTTAAGGGAGGTGAGTGACGTTATGATCAAAGAGGTAAATCTGAGTGAGGTTTTTGATGGTGAGAGAGGTTTAAAAGTAAAGGGCTTTAAGAAGAGAGTTGCAGTCTGCAGGGCCTTGATGCTCTGCCATTTATGGTCAATGGAGGGTGGACCTTGGAAAACCCAGTAGGCCAGATTCAGGATACTGCTCAGTCCTGGTTTAAAGCACAGGGCATTCTGTGTACTGGGGATGCTCAGCCAGCAGCATTATTGAATGTCAGACTGTGATAACATCACATGGATTCCAATAAACAGAGGAGAAGGAAGGAAACAATAAGAGGAAATGCTGGAGAAGGAAGGAAAGCTTGTTTTGCATTTCCCTAAATCTCGTACAATTTCCTGGTGTTTGGTTTGAGTGCAGCAAACTGATCTGGTCAGAGGTTAATTAGTAGTTTAATCTCTGTTTGTTCCCTTTAAGGATAAGGTGAACGTTTACATCTTGTGCCATAGAGGGGAAATCAAATTGGATTGTGTAATGATAAGAAAGCGTTTGTAGGAATCTGGCACAAGGAAGGCATTGTGCATGTTAAAACAACAAAGAAAAACTGAAAAGTTTTCAAGTGAGAACAGCTAATATTTATTCATGATAAAGGGAAAAGTAGTCACTTGTTGGCACAGGCTACTTCATTTACATACCATTATAGACTGTTTACTATATCTTCAGATCAGTGTCCATCATCCAGGAGATGAAGCTGTCAGCTTCATTTTCATCTGCTGTCAGGAACCATGTTTGCTCCTTAAGGGTTTTCTGTGCACCGAGTACCTCAAACCAGGTCAGGAAAAATCAAATTAAATATTAACAATCACAGCTCTATCAATGAGCCAGCAATGTAATATGTGTGTTCTTAATGAGCCGTACTTTATTTACACCTCAAACAGAAAAGATCCTCTCTCCCCTTAAGTAGTTAAATTGCCCTCTTTCTGGTAAAATTTATTGCCATTTAAACATGACTAAAGGCCATTCGGCTGGTCATTACAATAATCTATCATGTCCGCAACTGTTGGTATCCTGCTTAGTGGGAACTTCAATCTGAATAGGGTCAACAGAATTTTTCCAGCAAATGTTTCCCTCTTGACTGTCATCAATTTACTTCTGTCAACAAAAGGGCATTACTACTGAATGAAATGGAACATCCCAGTAAGACCCTGGCAAACAGTGCTGGCCTCTGCTACATCTTCAGTCTGTTTCTGTATAAATCCTTTTTCATATGCATCAGCATGAGTGTATCGCTAAAATCACAAGGGGGCGGGGGAGGAAGCCAACAGGGTGTTTTGATTTTTGTTTTTTCAACACCTATCCTACACCCTCACTAGAAATAATAAAAATAACTGCAGCTGTGTAGATAATGGAGAAACCAGGCTTATTTTGGTTCTGTGTTTATAAATATTAAACAATTTCCATAATTAGTGATACATTTACTGTGACCATTATGCCACATATCCTTCCTGCTGATATTAATCACTCAACCAACATGATTAAAACAGATGATCTGATCATTTGTCACCTGGCATCTTGTGGGAGCGTGCTGTGTGCAAATTGACTGTTGCATTTCCTGCATGACAACGGTGACTACACTTCAAAATTACTTCTTTGGCTGTAAAGCACTTTGGAACACCCTGTGGTCATGACAGGTGCTATATAAATGCAAGCCTTTCTTATTACCTGCGCTCACTTTCTCACACATTAGGGGTTGATTTCCGAATGAGGGTGAGTGGGGACCATCAGCCACTGGCACTGTGTGCCCAGCATTCTGGGTACAACATGCATGTTATTTGGATGTAACAACAACCAGCAACAAATTACATTTATATAGCCCCTTTAATGTTGTACAATGTCCCCAAGCACTTCACAGGAGTGTTAATCAGACAAAAAAAGATTTGATGTGACATTGATTAGCATTTTGAGGTTTCCCACCCACTGACAGCTCGTGTCAGGAAATGGCCTTCATCGCTTAACATCACAGACATTTTTCAGTGGGCCTTGAGTGAACATTAGTTCTTTGTAATGTACTGCATAAAATATACATCCAATTAATGTTAAAATTATATTGTAATAAATATTAAATGATTAACAGTATTTTACCAAAACTGCAGTGGCTTTGAAAAGGACGCACTCCAAGGATTTGAGTACAAATGCTGGTTGACAGTCCAGCGTAGAATGAGGGAATGCTGCACTGTTAGAGATGCAAGCTTTTGGATGAGATATTAATGCAAGGCCCCATCTGCCCTCTCAGCTAGTTACAAAAGATCCCATGATACTATTTGAAGAAGAGCAGGTGAATTTTCCCCAACAGTTACCCCTCAATCAATATTACTATAACAGGCTATCTGGCCATTTATCTCATTTATGTTTGTGAGATTGTGCTATGTGCAAATTGGTTGCCATGTTTCCTAATTACAATAGTGACTTCATTTCAAAAAGTACTTCATTGGCTGTAATGCATTTTGGGATGTCCTGCAATTATGAAAGGTGGTTTAGAAATTAAAATTCTTTCCTTCTTTCGAAAGGGCATAAGCTGTTGGCATTATTGATGACCAAGTCAACCTCCAGCTGGTTCACATGCAAACCTTTCAGCCTCAGTAGGTGTGTGAATTTGCGGACTCAGAGATAAGATCTTTCACCTTTGGTATTCCATCAGCCTCTAGTTAAGGGCTTGTTAAGGGACAGTGAAGGTGTTGCTGAAATGCTGTCTGCTGACACAAAGTCTTCAAGGGTATTAGTTGACCCTATATCTCTGGTTAGGAACTCACTGAACATGAATATTTCCTTTCTGCTCTCCTTTACCAGGTAAGGCATTGAGTATTGCTTAACATCAGGGCATTGTAACATGAACTGGCATGAAACCATTGCTCGCAGCATAATGAGGCACAGTGCGATTTGTACCTCTGGACCTCAGTGAACATGTCACACGCCACCTAGTGTGAAGCAGTCAGCAAACAATTGCCAACTACCAGAAAATGAGACAGCGCTTGGTTGCCAGCTGGTACTCGGTGATTGTGGGGAAAGTGTGTTCTGGGGTTCTCATGGTAGGGAATGGGTAGTCCAAGGCAGGGGAGGGACTAAAGTTCTTGTGAGGTTTGGAGCACACCTCCTGGCCCTCCAGCTTCCAAAAAGGAAAGTTAAAGATCAAAGCTTATCTGCAGGAGCTCCTGAGCTTCCTGATTGTCTTCATCCTGCCTTTCAGTTGGTGGGAAAGCAGCAGTGGCTTCCTTAGTCTGGCCCAAGTTAGAGTCACTATTGAGGCCCAATGACATTATTTTGACCTTGATTAGCGAAGGCCAGTTAGGACCCTATTGGACTTTGAGTGGGTCGCTCTAACCACTTTCGAGAAACTTTCCATTAAAATGAGAAACAGGGGATTCTGGCAGATAATTGACCTTTTGACATTTAAATAAATTGAGCAATTAAGTTCTGGAATAAGCCTTCTGATATGATACATATAATACCTTGTTTGCTGGCATTGCCACGATCATCTTATCAGGCTGAATTTGGACAGGTTTATAGTTCCTGAACTGTTATATTGAATGTCCAGTTCTCTGATTTCAGGTGAATTTGTGACAAAGGAGAAAATTCCTGTTTATCTAAAGAGTCCTTTATTGTTTAGATTACATTATCCTCTTTCTTTAGAATGCAAAATATGTCTCACAAATGAATTTACACAGAGATATATTGCTTGTTCAATGTTAAAATAATGTACCTCGGCACAGCAAAGACACTGAATGGGAATGCTCATTAATGAAGGCTAGTCTGCATTTTGGGAATTTATATCCCGACTAAGTCTGGTTCTTACAAGTTAACAGTAAGTTTTCAGCCCTCTTAGCTCAGAGAGCATAGCAAAATGGGCTGCTAACAGATTGAGGACTTTTAAAATGAGAATTTGGTGAGAGTGCACATTAAGTGCAGAGGGTGAAAGAGGTTGTAAGTAATCACAGGACAGAAGTAGAAATAATCCCTCAAAATAGGACGAAGGAGAATTTCAAGTAATTTAAATTGATGAGGGTTTGTCTTTGGATTTTCTTTTCTCCTCAAGGGCTTCTTTCTAATTCAAACAACCTTCTAACCTTGAAGTACTTGGAAGGATATGTATATGTTTGGAAGAGACTCCAGGTGGAATTTTCCAGTCTTGCCAGTGGAGGGTTTCATGGCAGGCAGGAGTGAAAAATTCGGAGTGAGGCCAAAAGTCGGATTCCTGCCAGTGGAAAAATGAGTTGGAATTTCCCCCTCGCCACTATCAAGGTGGGATGTTGGCTGGTCAGCTTTCCCGCTGATCCATGTCAGGAACATCATTTGCATACATTAGCATGTAATGAATACTCATAAAAAATGCAGCTTGCCAGAACCACAATACCCCTCCCAATTACATGCCACACCAGCAGGAAATTAGACCAATCTAAATCAAGACTGGGTATAAGTGGTATGCAGCAGTCCACCCTGACTTCACTTGTGACTTTGAGGTGAGTGCAACATTCAAAGATACCTGCAACAGCACTGCTCCAGTTCCTCAGCAATGCTAGTGTAAGCCCACACTGGTGGGTTTATATGGTGGAGCTGCTCACCCTGGTTACTTTGGGCATTGAGCTGGGCTGCTCACTGCAGCTGCCTCAGGTGATGAGCTGTTCTGCCCATCGTGGTTGCTGTGCTACTCTGGCAAGTCAGCATTGTGTGCTGTGAGTTTCAGGCAGGACTGCACTCTAAAACAGAAGCCCAGCATGGTGACCGCTCAGGTGGAGCTCTGCAGTATTGTCCAGAGAGGGTGTCCCGCATCATTGTGGTCTGTTGCACCCTGCACAACCTGGTGCTTCAAAGGGGTGATCACTTGCCAGAGGGAGACATGGAGAAGGCTGATAACTCCTTGGACGATGAAGAACTGGAAGGGCAGGAACCTGAAGAGGTTGATGATCAGGAGCTTCCACATGAGGATGCGATCAAAACCACAAGACGTGGAAGACATGTCCATGACACACTCATAGCCACAAGATTCCAGGAGGAGTAAGGTGCAGGCAACGGTCCCCAAGTACATTTCTTCTGTCCCTTAGTGGCATGCCAGTGATCTGAAAGGCTTTTACCACCACTAACATTGAGAGCAAGCTCAGCATTGGGCCTCTAACCCTTATGTTTCACCAGGCCCTAATCTTTAGAAAGGTCAGCAGCCAAAGCTGTATTAGCCACTCTGGGAAGTGAAAGGCAGCCCACCAGCCCAAAGCCTGAATGGCTGGAGAGACCATTATGGCTGCAGGTCTAAGATAACTAAGAGTTATCACATCCTTTATAATAGACTCTTGCATTTTCCCTACCACTGATGTTATAAATATACCAGCCTGTTATTCCCTGTTTTCTCCATCCCTCCTTTTTTAAATAGTGGTGTTATATTTGCCACCCTCCAACCTGCCAGGACTGTTCCAGAATCTACAGAATTTTGGAAGATGACAGCCAACACACCCATTATTTCCATGGCTACCTCCTTTAGTATCTTGGGATGTAGATTATCAGGATTTGGGGATTTATTGGCTTTCAGTCCCATTAATTTCTCCAGCATTATTTTTTTTAGTAATACTAACTTCCTTCAATTCCTCCTTCCTACTGGACTCTTGGTTCCCTAGCATTTCTGGGAAGTTATTTGTGGCTTTTTCTGTGAAGACAGAATCAAAGTAGTTGTTTAATTGTTCTGCCATTTCCTTGTTCTCTATTATAAATTCTCTCATTTCAGACTGTAAGGGGCCTACATTTATCTTCCCTAATCATTTTATTTGTACGTGCTTATTGAACCTTTTACAGTCTGCTTTTATGTTCCTTGTAGGTTTACTCTCATATTCTGTTTTACCCCTTTTAATCAATCTCTTGGTCCTCCTTTGCTGAATTCTAAATTTCTCCCAATCCTTAGACTTATTTTTTCCAGCAACTTATACAGCTCCTCTTTGGATCTAATACTATCTTCAATATTTTTTGTTAGCCATGGTTGGGCCATTTTTCCTGTTGCACCAGAAAGGAACGTACAACTGTTGCAATACATACTTTCATTCATTGCTTAAATATTATCCTTTGCCTATTGACTTTTTAATGAAGTTCCCCAATATAACTTAGCCAATTCATGCCTCATACCTTTGTAGTTTCTTTTGTTTAGATTTAGCACCCTTGTTTCAGATTGGACTACTTGTTATGGCCATTGTACCCTAAAGGCCCCCACACAACAAGATTATTAACCCCTTCTCATTGCACAATACCAAATCTAGGATAGTCTGTTCCGTAGTTGGTTCCTTGAAGTACTGGCCTAAAAAAACCATCTCGTACACACTCCAGGAATTCATCTGTCATGTATTATTGCTAATTTGGTTTGCCCAGTCTGTATGTAGATTAAAGTCATCCATGATTACTGTAGCACCCTTGATAAATGAATCTCTAATTTTCTGTTTACTGCAGTCCCCTACTTTACCACTACTGCTTGGAGGCCAATAGACAATTCCCACCAATGCTTTCTACCTTTTATTGTTTTTTAGCTCCACCCAAACTGATCCTATATTTAGATTTTCTGAACCAATATCCTCTCTCACTATTGCACTGATTTCATCCTTAACTAACAATGCCACCCCACCTCCTTTTGCTTTTTGCCTGTCCTTCCTAAATATTGAATACCCTTGGATATTCAGTTCCCAGTCTTGATCACCTACAGCCATGTCTTCATAATCGCAATCATATTGTACCATTTACATCTATTTGCGCTGTTAATTCATCTACCTTATTGCAAATACTCCGTGCATTCAGATAGACTTGTCTTTTTAAAATTTTTATACATTTTCTTTGTACTATGGCTCTGTTTGCTGCTAGCTCTTGTTTCCTCTTCCTTCCACTTTTGCTTTCTTATCCTTCATCACTATCTTTGTTTCCTTCTCTTGTGTCTCCCCCCTGCCCCTGTAGTTTAAACCCTCCAGGCTTGTACAGGTCCCATCTTCCCCAGAATAGCTCCCAATGCCTCAGGAATCTAAATCCCTCCCTTCTACACCATCTCTCCAGACACATATTATCTGGTTTATTCTTCTACTCCTGATCTTGCTAGCATGTGGCACTGGGAGTAATCCTGAGATTATTATCTTTGAGATTCTGCTTTTCAATCAATTTCCTAGCACCCTATATTCTGCTTTTAGGATCTCATCCCTCTTTTTACATACATTGTTTGTACCAATATGGACCACAACCTCTGGCTGTTCACCCTCCCCTTTCAGAATGTCCTGCAGCCGTTCAGTGACATCCTTGACGCTGGCACCAGGGAGGCAACATACCATCCTGGTGTCATACCTGCAACTGCAGAAAAGTCTACCTTACAATAGAATCCTCCATCACTATTGCCCTCCCAATATTTTTTCTCCACCCCTACGCAGCTGAGCCACCTGTGGTTCTACGGGTTTGGCTCTTGCTGCATTGCCCTCCCCCAGGAGTATCCAAAATGGAAAGAGAGGGTTAGAGAGGGTGATGGACCCAGGGGACTCCTGTACCACCTGCCTAGTGCTTTTACTCTGTCTGGCAGTCACCCATTCCCTTCCTGCCTGTGCACACTTTACCTGCGGTGTGACCATCTCACTGTACATGCTAGCCATGAAGATCTCATTCATGCAGATGCTAAACAGTGACTCCAGCCTCAGCTCCAGCTCCAAAATGTGCATTTTGAGTAGCTGCAGCTGGAGATACTTCTTGCACATGTGGTCGCCCTGGACAATGGAAGAGTCCCTGACTTCCCACATTGCACAGGAGGAGCATTCCATGTGGTCAAGCTGCTCTACCATGACTTTCCCTTAAATTACTCCCTTTACTTTTACCTCCTCTAGTTTAGAGAATGTTAAGGGCAGTAGAAATATTCACCAGGTCCTACTTACCAAGGCCACCACTCTTCTTTCTGAGCAAAGGTAGAAAATGAAAGATTAAAGCAAAATACTGCAGATGCTGGAAATCTGAAATAAAAACAGAAAACGTTAGAAAAACTCAGCAGGTCCGGCAGCATGTGTGGACCGAGAAACAGAGTTAACGTTTTGAGTCCATATGACTCTTCTTCAGAGCTAAAGAGTGGAAATGTGATGGATATTATACTGTTTAAGAGAGGAGTTGGTGGAGCAAAATTGAAGGTCAGGGATATATGGGAGCTAAGGAGATATTGACAGAGAAGTCATGGACACAAGACAAAGGTAGTGTTACTATTAACCTCATTCAAATGCACTTAGTGCCTTACAGGGGGACCCGGCACTGGGAACGGGAAGGCCACTGGGAGCCACCACCCTGCCCTTGATGCAGACGCTCCTCCCTTCCCTACTTCATGATTCCCATCCCTGACACCTACCCCCCACTGCCGTCACTCACCTGTGCTTGGGTCAATCGGCGATCCTGGGCCACGGGTGGGTGTAATACCAAAACCGGGCACCACCTCCTGGTAGCGCTGCTGAGCAATGAAGAGCTGCTAGCCTCTGATTGGCCAGACTTCCACCATCCCTCCAGCCACCGACCCAGGGTCCTTGATCCCATGGAAGGACCGCCACTGTCCAGTTAAGTGCCTGATTGGCACTTAATTTGGTAGGCCTTCCCAAAAAAAGGCAGTGAAGGGATTATGACAGTTCTCCAGCAGACAGGCAAGATCCCAGTCACCTCCATTAAATACCTGCCCAAAAATGTGTCCAAAGAAGCAGCAAATAGCAACAGCAGAATCATTATCAGCAACTGCTGCCCGACAAATGAGAATTGTGGTTAAGACCTAAAATCATTGAACACAATGTTAGTTCCATTTGTGAAATGGCCAACCAGAAAGCAAACACTCTGCATTTAATTATGAGTAATGGGCACTATCAACCTCCACCACAAAAGTGGAGCGAGGCTTTAAGTAGCTGTGATCAGAGTGTGGTCATATTTTACATTACAAAAATTGGAGAAGTTAGAGTGGAGAAAATAACTAAAAAGTTTCAAACCTCTAGAGGATCAACTGGGAAGTTTAAATATGGCTAGAGGAATGGAGGAGCCATGGAGAACCTTCAAGGAGGCATTTCTGAATACATTGGACCTATATACACCCATGCAGAGATATCCTGTTTGAAGGCACTCCTGCCTGGTTTAACAAAACCATTAAGCAGCTCATGAAGTGAAGAAAATGCATTTTGCATGAAGGAAAAAGGCTCAGAACTCAGACAGATTCAATATCAAAGCGCATGTCAGGAGTATAAAAATAGCACCAAAATGGCAAAGAAAATTTTCCGGTTGAATTTGGCAAGCGAAGTGAAGAATAATAATCAAAAGTTTGTTTTATTTCATTTTATATTAAGAGAAAAGTAAATAGAATGAGGGGTGGAAAGGGCCCACTGGAAGTGGGATCAAGCAATGACATGACAACTGATGCTACACAAGCTAAATAAGCTTTTCACCTCAGTTTTTATTTAATCTGGAGAGGGAAGTAAAGGAAATTGCTGAGGTATATTGTGACTCTATCCACAATACCAGCTTGGTTGCCAATTGCTAGTATTCTGAGCAAAGAAGTGAAAAACAATTGGTTCCCCTCTCCGTTACTGTTGACTGACACTTGGTGGAAAGTGAGTGTATGAGCTTCAGGTCAGGGAGACTAGCTTTAGCTGGTATGTGGTGAAATAGAAAACTGACACTCACATCTTGGACTCAAATGACAAAAAGAATGTTCACTTCAGTAAATGATATTACTGCAGGACATTTGGTGTCCAATATTTAGGGAAGAGGGGAGAATTTTCTATAGAAAAATAATACATGAGCATTTTAACACCCATTTTTTTTTATAAGAAGGAAGGACCATGGCAGCTAATAAGTTGAGGCACGTTCCAATAGTATGTGGCATTTTTCCAAATTTAAGCTTGGGTAACAACTTTTTTGTAAAAAAATACAAATTCATGTATTCATACATGTGGGACACTGGGATATTGCCGAGCCACTTTTGAGGAGCCTTTAATTAGGGGAGCATGTTTTCTCCTAAGTGAATATAGCAACAATACAATTGTTATATTGCTAATTGCAGTCAATGATGATGTCCTAGAATAAAATAGTTCAGAAGAAAAGGTTTTATGGATTTATGCTGCACAGTAAAGTATATACAGAGGAACAGTGTACCGTGAATAGAACCACAGAATTGTCAAATCCTAGCACAGAAGGAGGCCATTCGGCCCATTGTGAAAGCGTTGGCTCTTTGAAAGAGCTTTCTGTTTAGTCCCAACACCCTGCTCTTCCCTTTAGGCCCTGCAATTTTAATTCCTTTTCAAGCATATATCTAATTCCTTTTTGGAATTTGCTATTGAATTTGCTTCCACCACCCTTTCCGGCAATGCATTCCAGATCATAAAAACTCGCTGCAACATGACGTTTCACTTTATCTCCCCACCATGGGCTTTTTTTGACAGTTACCTTAAATCTGGGTTGTCAGGTTATTTACCCCTCTGTAAGTTTCTCCTCATCTACTCTATCAAAACCCTTCAAAATTTTGAACACCTCTATTAAAGCTCCTCTTAACCTTCCCTGCTGTAAGGGGAACAATCTAACATACTCTATTCTATCCTCATTACTGAAGTCCCTCACCCCTAGTACCATCCGAGTAAATCTCCTCGGCATCCTCTTTAAGTACTTTCAGTGTATAACCCAGAATTGGACACAATATACCAGCTGAGGCTGTGCAAATGGTTTCTAAAGGTTCAACATAGTTTCCTTGCTTTTGTGCTTATGTGGTATAACTTAATCACATGAAGTGGTGTGAAGCTGGTGGGAAATTATTGGTTGTCCAAATGCAGCATGGGCTAATGAGTGGCAAGTAACATTAACACCACACAAATGCTACGCAATGACAAGAGAGAATCTAACGATCGCCCCTTGACATTCAATGACATTACCATCACTGAATCCCGACTATCAACATCCTGAGGTTACCTTTGACCAAAAACTGAATTGGACTAGCCGTATAAATGCTGTGGCTACAACAGCGGGTCAGAGGCTAGGAATCTTGCGGTGAGCAACTCACCCCCTGACTCCCCAAAGCATGTCCACCATCTCTACAAGGCACAAGTCAGGAATGTGATGGAATACTCTCAGCTTGCCTGGATGAGTGCAGCTCCAGCAGCACTCAAGAAGCTTGACACCATCCAGGACAAAGTAGCCCAATTGACTGGCACCATATCCACAAACATTCACAACCTCTACCACCGACACACAGTAGCAGCAGTGTGTACCATCTGCAAGATGCACTGCAGAAACTCACCAAACCTCTTTAGACAGCACCTTCCAAACCCACAACTGCAATGATCTAGAAGGACAAAGGCAGCAGACACATGGGAACACCACCACCTGCAAGTTCCCCTCCATGGCACTCACCATCCTGACTTGGAAATATATCGCCATTCTTTCACTGTCGCTGGGTCAAAATCCTGGAACTCCTTCCCTAACAGCACTGTGGTTGTGCCTACACCACATGGACTGCAGCGGTTCAAGAAGGCAGCTCACCACCACCTTCTCAAGGGCAATTAGGGATGGGCAATAAATGCTGGCCTAGCCAGCGAATCCCGCGTCCCGTAAAATGAATTTAAAAAATATATATACACAGCACCTAACATTAAAGCTTTACACTACCTCCTGAAACAACTTTTAACTTCTATGTCTCTATTTATTAAGCCTAAGATCCCACATGCTATTTTGAACAGACTTATCAATTTGTCCTGCCATCTTGGAAGATTTGTGTATGTGAGCCTCCATGCTTCTTTGCTCTTGCACCCTCTTTAAAATTGTACCATTTAATTTATGCCTTTCCTCACTTTTCCTTCCAAATGAAATTGGGATAAGAAAGGCTGTATTAGGCTTACTTATACTTAGTCACTCCCGCCTCTAGGGTTGTGTTTGATAATGTAAATAAAGTATTTAATGGAGCCAAAGACTTGGGGGGGAGGTGTAGTGTAAAGGGTTAATACTAATTATGTAAATATATAGTCTACGTCATCTGTGATGTAAGATCACATGACAACAGAGTAAGCTGAGAGATAGTTCTATGTCGAGCCTCGAACTAAGCATGTACAGTACATAGTTCATATAATGTTCAATTAAAGGTAATGTTTACCAACAGTCTTGTCTCCAGCATTACCTATAAATCCAGACCATGAACAACTTCATCAAATACCCACAAAAATGATAACAGTAGACACATGTGGCAGAAAAAGCATTCCATTCTTTTCCTTCCAAAGCCAATGTTCTCGCGTCGTTTCAGCGTCTATCAACCGACTGGAGATCTTTACTGATGGTCTGGTGACAGTTCATCTTGGGTCACCCTCTTCTTCTACATCCAGTAGGAGCCCACTGCATGATTTGATGGGCAGGCCACAATGACGGAGCTCGAGTGACACGGCCAAGGCAGCTGAGCCAAGTTTAGCAGGCGATGGATGAAACTGAAGGCAGTTTTGAGCATTTTCTTACTTTTTAGACTGTCCTGTCATTTCAAGTATACAGTCAAAAGAACATTTCAGCCTCATCTGGCTTTGCTTCAAAGCTGTGTCACTTAGCTGAATTAAAAATCTGTCCATTTCTGTTTTTGAATTTTGCACTAACTGGCTGGATATCTCATAAATTGATATCTTTTAAGTGTAAATAATTACCCCTTAATAGCCCACCAATATCTCACTGGAACCTTACCTTTTAATATCCCTCCTGCTTCTTGTGTGGTCTTCACAAATAACTTTCCCAGGTCCATTTGGAGATGGATTTTGGGAAAAATTGGCAAAGTGTCACATGGGATATTACCAGGGAAGGCGAAGAGGAACAGATTTTGGAGGAGGATGGCAAATTGAATTTAAAATTTGCTAGAAAGCAGAAAGCAGAGAGCAGGAAGTAAGGGTAGTTCCTGGGAGTCGTTGGAAGTGACGTCCCACAGATTTCAATTTTTAGGCCATTTCTGGTCACTATATATCACTGATTTGATAAAGGTCTTAAGGAAGTGGTGCTGAAATTTCAGGCGACACCAAAATAAAAGATAAAGTTGATTCTTCAGAACATTAAAGGAAGCCGGGGAAGAATATTGATAAAGTGGGAGAATGGGCTAAAAAGTGGCAGATTGAATTCAGTGTCAGTAAGTGTGAGGTGAATGCATCCTGGTTTTTTTTAAAAAGTAGTAATTAACTCTGAGCGGAGGCAGCTCGATGCTACAGAACAGCAGAGCAATTTGGGGGGTACCAGATATTAAATGCAGCATCTCAGTTTGATAAAGATGCAAAGTGAAAAGCTAATTGAATTCTGCATTTTATCACAAGAGTTAAACAGAATATAAAAGCCACGAGGTAATGATAAGACTCTATAACCATGACTAAGACCTAAGT
This sequence comes from Carcharodon carcharias, assembly GCF_017639515.1. Classification (NCBI taxonomy): domain Eukaryota; kingdom Metazoa; phylum Chordata; class Chondrichthyes; order Lamniformes; family Lamnidae; genus Carcharodon; species Carcharodon carcharias. Next base: position 18,769,960 of record NC_054467.1, on the reverse strand, counting down.
TACGGTATTGTGTGGTATTAGATTCCACATTATAGGAAGGATACCAGGGATTTAGAGCACATATAGCATAGATTCACTAGGATGCTGCCTTGTGTCAGGCAATAAAAAACATGAGGGAAGACTTCAAAAATTGTGTCTGTTTTTGTTAGAACTACACAGATTATGGGCAATATGATTGAAGTGTTTAAACTCATGAAAGGATGGGACATAATAGATAGAAGCAGCGTGTTTCCAGAAATTGAGGGGATTAGAATCCATGGATACAATATTAAATGCAAGGGGTTTAGGACAGAGGGCAGGAGAAGTCTTTTCACATAGCGATTCTGAGGGGTTAACAGTGAAGGTCGAAACTATGGCCGGAACTTTCTGGCCCCGTTGGCGTCGGGCACCATGGCGGCCGGTGGGTGGGGGCGGACAATATGGCGAGAAGGCCAAGAATTGATTTTGTGCTGTCGTGAAACCAGTTTGCAATCGTGAGCTCCACCTGTCAATGGCGAGCCGCGTTTCCTGACATCGCATGTTGGGAACCTAGGGCAGAATTTTCCGCCTGTCGGACGGGTGGAGTGGGAGTGGGCGCGGGCGGACATGGGCCTTGATCGCCGCCCGCGGTCGGGTCCGCGCCGCCATTTTACATGGCCGAGCCAATTAAGGCCAGGCCAGCGTGAATTCCAGCTCCCGAGGACAGCGGGGGTGGGCAGGTGGGCAGAAGCGGGACTGCAATGACCACCAGGTCCAGTGGCGACCCGGCGGCCTGTGTTAAAATGCTGCTGCAGCCTTTCAAAGGCTGACAAACATGGCTACTGGAAGGGCTCCCCAGGACGCTGCTGGTGAGCAGGCCAGGCAGGAGGGTCGGGCAGGGGGGCACAGTGCCCCTCGTTTTTCAGACGATTGCCTTGCTGTCCTGGTACCCCAGGATGGGAGGAGGAGATCCCCCCCACGTGACCAAACGTGCCTGGGAGGAGGTGGCGGAGGTTGTGAGCTCCCGCGACGTGGTACGACACACCTGGATCCAGTGCCACAAGCGCTTCAATGACCTATTGTGTTCGCAAAGGGTGAGTATCATGTTGGCATTGGGCATTTAACCCAGCAGGCAGGCTTTTCCCCCACCCCGGCACCCACCACCTCCTCCTAAAACACCCACCACCCCCCACCCCCTCCGCCCCCAAGTCTGAGTGCAGTAACTGCATTGAATCATTGACAGCATGTGTCCTTCGCTGGGTGGGCCAGCAGATATTGCCCATGCCGAGGACACCCTGAGGGGGTAGTGAAGGGATGGGTTCTGCACCCGCAGCATGTGGTACACTGAGACCCACATGACTGTTTTGGGGGCAGCCTAGAGGAGCTGCACCTGGGCGCAGTTCTGGAACTCCAGGACATGTCCAAGTCAGGGTGATGACATGCTGGGAGGGGAGCTTCAAGGTGGCAAGGCATCGATCGACCTGCTGCCCTCTGCACTCCACCTGCTTGCACCTCCTTGTTATGGAAGGTTAGACCCTGTGGTGCCAATGTGACGTAGGCAACATTTGGCCAAGGGGGATGGGGACAGGCCTGGCATCTTTGTATGTGTTTGGCAGCAGCGGGGTGAGGAGGCACTGGAGCCCTGCAATGTCCCACTCTGGCTGGTGTGGGTCGTTTGCGAAGAGAGTCCAGGTACAAGTAGCACTAATCAATGCTCTTCTCTCATTTTCAGGAGAAGAATGTACATAATGTCGCTGAGTGGGTGAGGACTGGCAGAGGGCCGGCCCAGGTGGCGATGCTTACCCGGTTTGAGCAGGAGGCCTTACATCTGGAAAGGCGCCATGCGCCCAGGTTCACCAGTGTCGGTGAGGCTGGGGTGCCATGGGCAGGTGCGTTTGCCCAGCAGTAGGGTCACCATTGTTCTCCCAACAGCATGGCAATGCTGAATGCTCAGTGATTGAAGTTTGCAACATGGCTTGACCATTTCTTATGGAAGGATGAGCGCTTAAGGATCTGGGAGACAGGGCTGCACATTGACACTGTCTCCACGTTAACCAATCAAATGTCCTTGTTCTTCCTTTCAGCATTAGTGGAGCAGGGCCGGGAGCAGGAGCAGTGGAGGCCCCCTCTCATACCTCTGAGGTCCCTGAAGTTATGGATTCACCAGCGTCAACCATCTCTGCCAGGCAGGCACCAGCGCAGATACTAGCATCTCCATGGGAATTAGATCATTGGCTAGTGTCCCGGGGCACAGTGGTGAGAGCATTTCACAGTCGCTGGAGGAGCTGGCAGAGACAGAGAGTGCCCATGGCGCCAGCAGTTGGAGGGCTGCAGGGGACCAGGCACATGCTCAGTCGGTGACTGATGATGTACCTCTGGAGTCGTCCGCGATGCAGCAAGTGCAGGAAATATGGCCGGGTGTGCGTGAGCATCTGGGGAAGATACATGAGGCTATGCTTTGCTTGGTGTCCATGGTGGAGGAGTCTACGCGGACTATCGTCGAAGCAATGAGCCACATGTCAGAGCGCCATGCATCCTCGATGGAGAGAGTGGTGACTCTCTGGAGAGGCTCCTCCAGGAGACCAATCAAGGCTTCCTGGGGATGCGCTTTGACCAGCAAGCCCTCACATCAGTATTGACCTCAGCTGCTTAGTGCCAGCATGAGAAATGGTCTGGGCACCAAGTTTCCCAGCTTGGTGCCCATCCATCCATGGTGAGCAGGGACGTCCAAACCGACTTCATGTTGGCGCAGCAGCTGCCTGTCGTCTCTGTGGGTTCCTCTCAGGGCGCTCCAGTTCCTCCGCCCCTCTCCCAGTGACCGTTGCATCCGGTGAGGCTGTGATGACTGGGGAGGTGCCAGCTGTGGAACTGGCAGCTCCCTCCCAGGCGGGGCCAGCACAGCCTCCACGGACCAGAGGACAACCGCCAAGGTTATCGAGGCCAACAGGACAGCAGAGTGAACAGGCTGTCCCAGATGTCACTCCCAGCGAGGGGACAGCACCAAGACATAGCACCCGAAAGTGTAAACATAAGGCACCTTAGGCACACCACAGGTTTATCACCGGTGCTTTTGTGTTGGCCCGCAATGAGGTCTTTATGAGTTGGTGTGATGTTTAACATCTTTGTCATTTTGTTTTCTTAAGTTCCTTTTGTTAATCGATTAAATTCAGACATGTCACCATGGCTGAGGGTGCCTCTTTTCTTCTGCAGGTGGATGCTTACTAAAAATGTTACGAGTGATTTGTAGGACATTCAACTTTATTGAACCTTTATTAACCTTAGCTAATATTTCTATCCAGGCAGATTTAGCACTTAGGTATCGATTATGGAGCCTACAGCCCAGGCTTGTCCTGGAGGTCCATATGTGGTGTGCTAGCTGAAGGTTCTTTGGATTAAAGCCTCCTCGGTGTCCTTGCCTCCCTGGAGTATGCCCGGGTCAGTGTCTTCCTCCTCAGCATTTCCCTGTGCGTGCTCATCCTTGGACTCACTGCTGGACTCATCATGTGCAGCTGCAGCCACTGTATCAACGTCTTCATTGTCCACTGTGTCATCCTTTCTAGCGCAAGACTGTGGAGAGCGCAGCATGCAACCACTATCACCGAGACACAATCTGGGGGGTACTGGGGTGCACCCCCTGAGGTCCAGGCATCGGAAGTGCATCTTGAGAAGACCGATGGTTCTCTCCACCACAGCCCTTGTGGAGGCATGGCTCCTATTGTACCGCTGCTCAGCTTCTGCTCTTGGACAGTGGAGAGATGTCATGAGCCACCTTCTGAGGGGGTAGCCCTTGTCACCCAGCAGCCAACCATCCAGCCGGGCTGGAGCACTAAAGAGCCCTGGCACCTGGGAGTGTCTGAGGATGTAGGCGTCGTGGAAGCTGCCTGGGTACCTTGCACAGACTTATAGAATCAGCATCTTGTAATCACACACTATCTGCACATTCATGGAGCGGAAGCCCTTCCTGTTGGCGAAGGCACTGGGCTCACCTGCTGGAGATGGAGCCTCCTTCAGTACTGCACCTCAGACATATTGAGGTAGCTGCTTCGCCGCCTGTATACCCTGGCAGCAGGATAATGGCGTCTTCTGTGGCCTCTTCTGCCTTGGTCCACCTCTTGGCCCTGCACCCGTTGTGCCTGCACCTGTCCTTCCAAAGGTGGCTCCCTTGGAGGCTGAATGTGCACTCCTGGCCTCCTCCCCCATCTAGTCCTCCCTTCCTCAGAGGAGGAGGTGCCTCCAGTGGAGGGATCAACTCCCATTCACAGTCTAAGGGAAGGCGCCCTGAAACCTGCAGGCTTTTTCACTGCAGAGTGCTGACCTGAAGGTTGTGAGTCCGGTCCATGCAGCTGGTGTACCTTTTGAAGTATTTCACCTCACACAGGCAAGTATCAGTTACTTTCCAAATTAAATATTTGACAGAGCGCACTCACTGAGCCCTCTTATCCCGCCCATGGATGAGGTTTATACAAATGTCTCCTGCCCGTTGCGCCATTGCGCCAACCCAAAGATTTCAAAGGCGTTGAAAAATCGGCCTCGATTAGTGATTCAAGGGCCTTAAGTGGCCTGTTAATTAATGGCGGGTGCGCATTGGATATCATTGCATGCCCGCCCACTGAAATATCGCGATGGCGCACAGTGATGTTAGAACGCTCACCCGACGTCACCACGAGTCATTTTACATGTTGGCATGCGGGTCCCACCCCTGCAAGCCAACAGGAAAATTCTGCCCCTAATTTCAGGAACGAGGAAGCAGGAGGTGACAGCATGGCAGGCGAATCGGAGGCTGCCAGCCAGCAAGACACCGCAGTTCCTGTGTCTGCATAATTTCAACACTTTAGCGTCTCATTATAAGCCCTGCTTGTTGGTATCACCTCCTACACTGGATCATCCGGCGCGTCGGTGTGATTGCTTGCTGGCGTGTTTCACAACTGTGCATAAGCAACGTGTACCTGGCAACATGCACTTTGCTCAGGACTTCAAGGGTTGATTGCCTATTTTGCTTTGGGCCGGACTCGCAGTCATCAGCACCAGGCTTCACAAGCAGCACCACAGCAATTTTAGGGGGGCTCACGGGCAGGTCTCTACCTACCAGACCAGCCGTAAGGCAGAGTTGGCTTTTCAACAGCTGCAGGGCTAGGGCTTGCTTGGGGAATGGGGAGAAGTGGCCTCGGGCAAGGGAAGAGGCTGCAGAACGAGGGCTGTACTGGGGAGGGGTCCCAGGGTGTGTGGTGTGGGGGGGGGGGAGGGGAGGGGAGGGGGGGCACATGTTGACCTGTGCAAGTGGCCTCAAGATGGTGAGGGCTGAGAAGGCAGTCTCCAGAGAAGATGCAGCCAGATGGAGATGTGAGGGTGTGTGTGAGAGAGTGAGTGGTGACGTCCCCTGAGCTGACAGTGAGTGAGATGCCAGTGAATGTGTGATGGGTTTGTGAGTGTGTGAGTTTAGAGTGATCAGATGGTTGCCTTACCCTGGCAGCACAGATGAGGTCATTCATCCTCTTTCTGCACTGGATGGCCGATCTCTTGTGTGCAGTGTTGACAATGACCCCCTCTGCCACCGCCTCCCAAGCCGGAGCAGTGAGACTGATGGGCCTCCTGCGGCCAGAGAGGGGGCAGAGGACATCACGGTGGTCCACCACGGCATCCCAGGAGTGCATCGCTAAATCGGGGGCCGCACTCTTCTTGGCTTTTGGGGCCACGTCCTGATCGGAGCAGTGCTGGGCTGCAAACATTGAGAAGAGCGCGCTTGGTTGCAATTTAAATATGGCGCCCCGCATGAAGAAGCAGTGAGGTGAAGGCATGGCAGGCAAATAGGAGGCCATCCACCAGCGAGATGGGGTGTTTCCCGTGTCTGAATTATTAATGAAGCGTGAATGGGCCAATGCGGTGTGAAAACCCACCATTGCGGCCGGCGAGTAAAGCGACTTTTTTCCCACACGCTAAATCACTTTGTGCAAATCTGGGATGATTCTGCCCTATGTTTTCATTCAGAGATTAGATTGAAGCAAAATTGGTTAAAGGGACATAGAAATAGGGCAGACGAACATGACTTGCTCTTGTGCAGAGTAAAGGCCAACTCAGACTGGAAGGGCCACATGTCCTGTTTCTGCTCTGAAACCCCAATGTATTTCCATGTATTTGTGATTTTCAAAGCTCTTGATGAAAACCTGTAGTTGGATTTATAGTGAAAAAGTGGCTGCAAACATTTTTAAGAATGTTGAATTTACAATTTGTTCCCTTTTAGCTGTGGTCCACTCGTCAGTTGAGGTACGCAGCTGGAGAGACTGGGGTAAGACTTGACAGACTTCTCAAGGCTGTAGACCCTTGTGAGTTTTGATTCCTGCGGCTTTGAGGCGTTCCCTTGACACTCACCTTCAATCCTCCCATCACTGGCATCAGTCACAACATGGGAATTCTACCATGTGGGAGCTGTTAAGCATAGCCATCAACGTAAAAGGTTGCAAAGCAAAGGCTGCAGGCAGTTAATGTATCGGAGTTTGATTTAGCTTTGGGTAAAAGTAAAACATTGTATTTGGGTTTTCCCAGTGGTTACAGTGTGGAATGGTTTTTATTTCTAAGAAAATAAACTTTTTTTGACCAGGGTCAAAGGAACAAAATAGGTTAGTCATCGCTGCTGGTGATAACAGATGCAGAGCGAATGTTTTTTTTGTTAATCTTCCTTCTGTTATTTTAACCAAGGTTTAATTTGACCTGTTTAATTTAAAAGGATTAACACTTCGTTAAGATAATGTGTAGTGGTATGCCACCTAAAGATGTTAAAACCAGCAACAGTCCAAACAGCCTCACATTTTGAAAACATGAGTTGTTTGAAATCCAAAATTAACATGCTAAAAGTAAGATAATGTTAATGTTGAGTGACGCTTTGTCAGGACTAAAACTTATTGCTTCAACATTAGTTTGTCTTTATCCCTCTCTACTTAAAAATTAAACAGTGTAGGCAATTTGGCACTTGGGTGTACCTCTGAAGTCACTTTGTCATTTTGCTGCTCTGGATTAAATGCAAGAGTGAATTTTGTACAAGATTTGTTAAGTCCACTTTATCTTGACTGCAACAAACACAATTTATCGGTGTCATAGCAGTTTGAATTTCTTTTTTATTTTCATTTACTCCTTCACCTCGTTTAGAAGGTTAGTCTGTATTGGCACATAGGTCAGTTGGCTCTTAAAATGGTATTGGCACAAAAGCCAAGTACCACACAAGAAGGATTTGGCAAAACATGAAGTTGCATGTGTTAATACAATGACCCCAATTTTAATTCCTGACTGGCAGAAACTATGCAGGGAGTTAGTTGAAATTAGGCCAATTACTTACTTCCTCTCCCCCTACCTGAACATGTTGCCTGCCCATCGTGTCTTGATCTTAACCTGCTCTTTTAAGCAAGTAGAGAGCGTGACACATTCAGAAAGGAAGTGGGGTCCTTCTTTATATGTGCTGACTATAGGAGCTGACTGCAATATGAGCCAAAGGCCTCAGATGACATACAGTGTGTTATTCCTTCTGTCCTTTCTCCATTTTCTCCCATTCCAAGTGTTGACTGACACTGAGGTTTTGGCTCCATGGTGCTGGTGGCCCCATGCAAATGGCCACCATTAATGAGCCTAAACAGTGAGTATCAGTAGGCAAGTCAACCATGGGAGATAGTGTTAAATTCTATTCTGTCCTTACTTGACATTCATATAAACTGAGCAATTTCCAGCAAGGACATCAGGAAATAATTAAAAGAGAAGCCATGTCTGATTTTTCCATTCCTTAATCGAGGAATAATTATACAATGGCAGGGATCAGCTAGATCAGGGCAGGCCAGGGATTAAAATCTGGGCACTTCTGAGGATATTGGAACTGTAGTGAGGCTGTTTAGCCCTTGATCCCATTCTACCCTTCAATGAGATCATGGCAGATCTGTGACCTAACTCCATATACCTGCGTTTGTCTCAAAGCCCTTAATATCTTTGGTTAACAAAAATCCATCAGTTTTAATATTAACAATTGATCTAGCATCAGTTGCTGTGTGCAGGAGAGGGTTCAAAACTTCTATCACCCTTTACACATAGAAATGTTTCCTCATTCCTGCTGTATGTGACTCAGGGCAGAATTGCCCAGGTTTGCACAAAGTGCGGTAGTGAACGGGAGAAAGGACGTTTTATCTGCCAGCCACAATGGCGGCTTTTCGAACAGTATCGTCCCATTCCCGGTGTGTCCTGCCTCTTTAATAATACATTCCCGGGAAACATGCCAGGTCGCTGGTGGGGCGGCGTCTGATTCACCTGCCCCACCGTCACCTCAGGCCTTCAAAATCCGGGCTCCATGTTTAAAGGGTGCCCCTGCACAGAGCTCTCTCTCTCTAAGGCATTGGAAGCTGCTGAAAAGTCATGGCTGCCAAAGGGAGGAAACATGTTGCCCCCAAATTTAGCAACGCTTCCCTCGGGCACATACTGGACGCTGTGGAGGCCCTGCCGTGAAGTCCTCCACCCCATCTCTGGGCGAAGACCAGCAAGCAAGGTTACCAATCCAGCGTGGGAGGCGATGGCAGTGGTGGTCAGCGCCAATGCCCTGCAAAAGAGAACCGCCCCCAGTGCCGACAAGGTAAGTCACTCTTTGCATCACTCTCAACTCACACACTCACAAGCCCATCACACATCCACAGGGATCTCACTCGCTGCCAGTTCAAGGGACATGACCATTCACTCTCTCACACACACCTTCATCTGCCCGGCAGATCGTGTCCTCATCCCATCTATGGCACCACTCACCACCCACACATGTCAGGCATCATTATCATCTGGCCTGGCAGGTGTCCTGCTATCACTCACTTAATCTCTATTCATGCAGGGCAAGTTGGCACACAACAAAAGGGAAAGGTCGAAGTCTAGTGGAGGAATGCCTGACATCAAGGTCCTCACAGCCTGAAAATCCAGCTGGCCAGCGATGATCTGTGTGCTGACAGCGATGTTGGTGGTGCTCAACCAAGTGAGGATCCAGCAGTGCAACATCCATCAGACAACCATGCTGGGGGTCAGTTCCCCTATTCCGCAAGCCCTGCCATGCACTAATTATCTCTCCTTACTTTCTCTGGCACATCTGGGTAAAGACCTCTCCCACACCCTCCACCAGAGCAGAGACACACACCTTAGTTCTAGAGTAGCCTCTGGGTCGCAATCTGGTGAGCACATTGCACAGTCTGATCCACAGCAGGTGGCAGGCAGCAGGGAATTCCCAGGTTTCCGGCATTCAGTGGGCTGCTGGAGGCCAGCAATTTGCTGAGTCTGAGTCAGATGAGGAGCCTCTGAACTCGGTCATACCTCAGTTGCGGGAACTGCAAAGACAAGCTCGAGAATATCAGGGAAGAATGTTTGATGCACTCCTCACACTGCAAGGCACGATGGAGGAGTCTATTCGCCTTCAGTCTGGGGTGATAGCGCAGGCGTGCCAATGCACTGAGGTCAACACTGGTAGGATGGCGACCGCCATGGAGACCTTTGTCCAGGGCACTGGCTCTGCACTGCTGTTGATGCCATTGTTTGCCTCCAACAGTGTTAATGTGAAAGGGGCGTGGGGCAGCTCAGTCTCATTTCAGCTTCCCTGTCTCCTCAAGGAGTCAGCCAGGGGCCTTCAGGAACCTATAGGGAGGAGGATCAGCAGATGCACACCCCGGGGCCATCCACCCAGGTGACTCTGTGAGTGTCCGGCCTATCTGAATCCCCTCTTCCTGTGACCCCAGCAGCTCCAGCTCCACAGGCCGAGGAGGGTGCCTCTGCCACACAGCAGGACCCCGAAAGCAGGCTGGGGCCCTCTTCAGGTCTCAGCCCTCCAGGGGATGCCTGTCTTGATCATCAGAGGCAGGGCATAGCGGTCAGCAGCCTGCCTTCATCTCCGTCGTGGACATTGGGGGAGCGCCAAGACATAGCAGCAGGGATAGGAAGGGTAAGGAGATATAACTCTTTTGAGTCAACCAAGTAAACTAAATTAACAAAATTAGGGACAAAGTATAAGGCAGCCCCTTAAGCGGAGGCTGCAAAAACAAAATTTAAAGGAAACTTACAAACGTTAAACCAAAATGTGATTAACAGGGTCAATAAAACACCTCAGTCCCCATGGTGCCCATCGAGCACAGAAGGCATCGACAATGCCGGCAGACACCGCATGCTCCCTCCGCAAGGACATCTGGCTGCAAACATAGCCACGGAAGAGGGGCATACAGTCGGGGTCGGATGACGCCCTCGATCACCCGCTGCCTGGACCTATTAATGGCCAACTTGGCCAGGCCCAGGAGCAGGTTCACAAGGAGGTCCTCCTCTTTCCCAGCACCCCCTCCGCACCTGGTGCCCGGTTAAGGGGATGTAGTTCCAGCAGCTGGCATACGTGACCAACCAGTTCCCTAGACATGCGCAGTCTTTGGCGACACTAGTTTTCAGTCATCTGCAGGAATGCCAAGCGTCGTCTATAGACTCCGGGTCTAGCGAGGCACATACAAGCGCTGGCTCTTTGTGGATCTCCAGCCACGTGCACAGCAGGCCCTGCCTCCCCTTCATCTTGAGGGAGGTGCTCCTCCCTTTGCCGAGCCAGGCAACTCTGCCATTCTCTTCTTCTTCTTCTCTGCTCCCTGTCAGCCATGAGGCATACCGCTAAATCACCAGTCTCCATGATCCTGATGATCTTCTCCTGCAGGATCAAGGAGAGAGACGTGTGGGTTAGCATGGGTGTATTAAGAACCTCTTTTGTTCAGTCTGAAGGCCTCTTCACACTTGCAGGAGGGTGCTGGCCACTAGTTGGATGGCCAGTGTGTAGTGGCACTTATTGGCTGTCTGAAATCCCACCCACCTCCGGTCCACTCCACTTGACCAATTGATGGCAGCTTCGGCCACTGGACTGCATGCTGTGCTGTCAGTTCAGGCACAGGCATTCTCCAAACCCGCACTGCAAGGCTGTGCTGTTAGCTTCAACCATGATGGATGCTCTCCAAACCTTAATAAAGACGTTGCAAGGGGTTGCAAGCACCTCCATCAGTGACTGTGTCATGGACACCTTTCATAAGGGGATTGCACAACTTGCCCAGTCAGGAAATTGCTCTGCTGCTCCCTAAAATGCATATTAATTTGCAGTCTGTGCACGAGGAGTGAAACATTCTGGAGCATTTGGTGGCACTTTCAAGCTTTTGTGTTGCTTGAGTGGACAGAAAAGCTTCAGAGGCCGAACTCCAAGCCTGTCAATGGATCTGCAGCTGAACAGTCTCAGCTGCGGAAGAATGCTCATTTTTGACGAACGTTTCCTAGTGCGTGGCTGCTTCCCTCCCCCCAACCCCAGCCCGCTCCCCCACCCCCGCGGCATGTGCTGGAGCCTTTCCTTCGGTCTGTCTGTGCTGCCTGGTTCCCCAAGGTGCAAGCCTTTTAAAGGCAGTTGTGAAGCTGCCGTTCTGAAGTCACGCTGATGTGGGTGGTACATTTGATGTAGGGGCATGATTCCACTGAGCACGGTTTATAATTAGATGCAAATGTATTAAAATGACATTCCGGGCATCCAACAGCCTTCTCGCCATATTGTCCCCCTCCCCCTGCCTGCTGTGACACCCAACGCCAACAGGGCCGGAAAGTTCCGGCCTCAGTGTTGCACCAAAGACTGGACTTAACCAGTGGGTCATCAAGGGAGTCCATTGTCCATTAACAGTGGAATAGATCTTCCTGCATTTGATTTTATTCTGACCAATATTAAATGTGTAATTGTCTCAAAAGCTGGCTTTGTGGTGCAATTATGTTAAACGCAGAACATTTCCAATGACATTCGCCCCTCTGCTCCTGGACAAATACAGATTTAATCTTCTTTTGTTTTAATGCTGGAGCCAGGTGCCTGCCAAATCTTGGGTCTATGGTAATTGCCAAATTGTCCGCATTCAACCCAGGTTAGGTCATCGAAAGTTCTTGGAAATAGTGGGGTAATAGGCACCAGGGCCTGAGCCTCCTCCTCTTTCGCCATATTGACGAAGCGACATCATGGTGTGCAGGAATGTTCTCGCCGATGCCCTATCAACAATGCAGAGAAACGTGGAAAGCGACAGGTTCTCATCCGACCATGCTCCAAAGTGATTGTGAGATTCCTGACTGTAATGATGAAGCATGGCTACATTGGAGAATTTGAGGTTATTGATGACCATAGGGATGGGAAAATAGTTGCCCAGCTGACAGGCAGACTCAACAAGTGCAGTGTCATTGGCCCCAGATTTGATGTTCCAGTAAAGGAGCTGGAAAGGTGGCAAAATGGTCTCCTGTCTTCCCATCTGTTTGGGTACCTCATTCTAACAACCTCTCTTGGCATCATGGACCACAAGAGGCCAAGTGAAAACATATAGGAACAAAAATACTAGGATTCTTTTTCTAAAACTTAATACTAATGTATAATAAAACATTGAAACCAAAAAAGAAAACAATTGGACTTTGTTTCCCAATGCATTGCTACCAGAGGCAGCAAGCTTTCAACAGCTGACCATATTGATCCAATCATACCCACAGATTTTAAACGAACTAATATCATGGTGTATGCTGTTTGAGACCTTTAGCTACTTTTACTTGAATGTAAATATCATGTGGTGGTTGAGCTGCCTGCCTTGGGGTGAATGATTTTGCCTGTTTTGAATGGGATGAACAGATCCTCCAGCCCAGCAAGGCTGACTCACCAATTTCTTGCACTGACAAATACATGTGGCTGTGTCATCTTCATTTGAAAGCTGGGTTTGTTCCCTGTGTGATCAGATGAGATTATCTGGTAATAAAAAGCAGAATAATGTTTGTATAGATATATATACAGCAGCAAAAAGAGTATGCTTTATTAGTAATCTTAATTTACTACACAAATTTGTAGTTTAAATACATAAATTTGTCAAGTGAAAGACCTGTGATAGACCCTTTTATCCTCTTAATGGTGTACATATAATTTTCCTCTCATTAGTACGAAACCTACCCAGGGAGCTACTAAGCCCATCTTTCATCCATTTAATTTGCATTAGCTTCCTTTTGCCTTGTTTTTAATCTGCTTTCCTTCAATGTATTTTGAATAAATCAATAAGAATACATGATTGTTTAATGATTTTTAGAAGAGCTCCTTTCGACCACAACCAAATGATTTAGAATGACTAATTTCACTTTTTACAATTGATTCTTTGAAGTACGGGACATCTATTCCTGCCATGTGAGGAGAATTATAGTAAACTAAATGATCTATAAAAAGGGTAAAGTTAGATAAAGGCTCTTCAGGGTGTCCACACTTTCTATGTTACACCCAAGTGTTAAAGTGTCAAAGTGTTAAATGCAGAACCAGTTTAAATCAACGTATTGAAGGTGCGTTCATCTCTCTGCTATATAGACACATTTTTAAAAATGCACGCTGTAAATCACGCAATTTTGAGCATGCAGTATTATACTGACACATTTCACGTGCATTAACTAATTCCTCTGCCTTTTATTTTATGACAATATGTAGCATGTCCCTAGAGCAGGCAATGCATTAACCGCTTTAGTGATATACAGACCCTAGAGGCTCAGCATGACACTGTACTATGGGGGTCAACTTCAAATATTATTTTGAAACAACAACATTGCACAGAGGACTCCTGTTCTATGCAGTAAGAAAATACGAAGGTGCAAACTCAAATATAGAGAATACAAGACTGATTTTATATATTTGTTTTATTCTTTCAAGAGATTTGCCATCACTGGCAAGGCCAACATTTCTTGCCCATCCCTAATTGCTCTTGAACTAAGTGGCTTGCTAGGCTGTTTCAGAGGGCAGTTAAGAGTCAACCAATTTGGTGTGGGTCTGGAATCAAATGCAGACAGGTAAGGATGGCAAATTTCCTTCCCTGAAAGACTTCAGTGAGCCAGATGGGTTTTTACAACAATTGACAATAGTCTCATGGTCGCCATTACTACAACTAGCTTTCAAATACAGATTTTTTTTTAATAATTGAATTTAAATTCCACCAGCTGCCGTGGTGGGATTTGAACCCATGTCACACAGCATTAACATGGGCCTTAGGATTACTAGTCCAGTGACTTTACCAAGACACTACTTTAGTGATAATGATAATTATCGTCCTTATTTTCAAATACCCCCATGGCCTCATCCCTCCCTATCTCTATAACATCTTCCACCTCTGTAAGCCTTTGAAATCTCTGCACTTTTCCAATTCTGGCCTCCTGCGCCTTCCTGACTTTAATTGTTCTGCCACTGATGGCCATGTTTTCAGCTGTCTAGTCCCTAAGAGTTGGAACTCCCTCCCTAGCTCTCGCCACTTCTTTAGCACTGTTTCTTTAACACGTTCCTCAAAATGCAACATTTTGTCCTAGTTTTTGGTTACCTGCCCTGATGTCTCCTTCTGAGGCTCAGGGTGGTATTTATTCTCCCCCCAGAGGTGGGCTGGGAGGCGGGAGGTGGGGGGGGTGGTTCTGTTTAATCAGGCAGGAAGGTGTATGTGGAGACCTCGTCGCCTTCTCAACTCAGCCCGATTAAGCCTGGGGTGGAAAGGCTTGATGACGGCCTTCTCGCTGGAAGCCAATTGAGGCCACAAAAGCGTCGCTTAAGGACCTGATCCTGCTGCCGCTGTATTTAACCAGTGACTGGTGGAGGCCATGGATATATCCTCCAGAGGCATGGACCTCGGGGCAGGACATTCCTACTGAGGATGATGAGGATCCCAACTCCAACAAGTAAGTGCCTGGGTGACACTAAATAGGATTGGGCGGGGGGTTGCTGACAGCAGGGGGTGGGAGGGGGCAGGGAGATACAGAACGGCCATATCGCGGTAGCCACCGGCTGAGGAGCTGGTGAATGTGCCCCCACATTAAATACTGCCCTCAGTGTCAAATCTTGGTTGCCAATGCTCTTGTGAATTACCTGGAGATTATTATGCTCTGAAGCTGTTTGCCTTTTTTTTTCAGAAGAAAATTAACATTCGGAACACTTAAGGCAGAATCTTCCGGCTGACTAGCGGGTGGCGAAGCCCACACACCAGCGCTTAAAATGTCGCGCGAGCGTCCCGACATCAGTGCGCGGCATCGCGATATTTCGATCGGCGGGTGCGTTATGCAGCAGGACGCACGCCCGCCATTAATTAAAGTCCTCGTCAAGGCCCTTAACTTGCCAATCGTCGACGATTTTGATGGGCCCGCGCAAACTTTGGCTCAGTGCATGGGTGCAGGTGATTTTTTTTTACGTTTTAATAAAGTTTTTGTTTATTTCATTAACATGTCCCATCTCGCGTGACATTTTCACATGAGGGGGGACGTGCTAATGAATTTTTTTATTGTTCTATTTTTTATATTTGCCAACCTTTCAGCGATCGCCCTGAGGCAGCACTTTGCCTCAGGGAGCAGTGCGCTCTTCCGTGCACACGTGTGAAAGAGCGCACTCTGACAGTTGGGGAAATCCTTCTCCCCCGCCCCCCCCGCACAGGAAGTGCGTAGCGCTTCCCATCGGCTGGTCCGCTGGGTGGGCCTTAACTGGCCCGCCCACTTAAAATGGCGGCAGGGCCCGTTTCGGTGGCGGTGATTGGCTGCCCGCCCGCCGCAGAGCCAATGGGGCCCGCCCACCTACCAAGGGCAAAATTCTGCCCATATAGTGGGGTACATCTTAAAATTGAAAATAAATTAAACTTTATGAGGCACCTGCTATCAAATGGCTGTAAACAGGTGAATAAACTCTGTCATGAAATATTCCAGGTGAAACAGTAAACAATGCATGTAGTGCTCTAAAGAATACACCCTCCTTTAACTTAAAAAAAGTCGAGTAGTTACAACACTATTTTAACACTGATGCAGTTATAGTGTAAATGCAGCCTGAATTCAGCATCAATAATGGGGAGAGAGACTCTCTAGAGGATGGAATGTCATTCTGCTCAGGCTAAGTTTGGAACTTCACACTAAATTTTGCACTCCAGGTTGAATGTCAGTTGCTGCTGGTTTGGAAGTGATGCAATGCACAATAGCATAGATCGGAATACTTATAAAGATTCCCAACACACCACATAACTGAGGTGAGAACGAAGAGCTTGCGTGGTGCCAACAATTGCAGCCGTAAGAACAAAACTTGAAACATTTTGGCCATAGTCTATGGCTAGTTTTTTATTCCTTCCTGGGATGTGGGTGTCACTGGCTAAGCCAGCATTTATTGCCCATCCCTAATTACCCAAGCTCACAACCTGTGTCTGCATACTCTGTCAGAGGAAACCTGTTGTCATCACCACCTCACGTCAGGAGGGCAGTAGTAGTAGAGTTGTATCATTCATCTAAGAATGGCCTTCAAGACCAGAAGCTTTCATGCTTCTATGAGCACAGGGATCAGCCACATCAGCAAGCTTACAGGGCACACACATAACAAGCAAGTGATAAACGCTAGGAATTAGAAGAGCATATATGCCAACCCAGGAAACTAACAAACGCTGACAGGCAGCCTCAAGACAGCTCTGGATTTCCTTGGAGCTGTTTTCTCTTCACCGTTATGACTTTGTCTTAAGTATGAAGGAAACCCTGTTTACAAGTGTAAATGGGTTTGTCTGGTGAAGCTTTGGTAATAGAGCAGGACCATCTTTTAGGAAATTCCTAGCCTATACTTATGACACATCAGGGAGTTACACTGGGAATGCGGTGGAATATGGGTTTGACATAATCTATGCTGTAACTCTTTTGAGTACAAACACGTTTCCATCTGTTCCTATTCAGATGAAGTTACATTGTTTCATAGTTGCCATTGTGAGATTTGAACTCTTGATCTTGGGGTTACAAACCCAGTACCATAACCACTTGGCTATTTAGGCCAAGCCATAATCTATGCTGTAGGTAAACCCAGAATTACATTCCTTTTATTAATTGCAGTACACACAGTTACCAGATTGATCCAGAAATGACTTAGGAGTGGACATGAAAGCTAAAGGCTTGAAGCTTACTCTCTCTGAGGCATGGACTCCACTCCCCCTAGTGTTTTGATTATTGACACCTGATTTTGTTCACTCATTGGTATTTTTTGAGCTTACTCTAATTATTTGGCTTAAGCCACTTCGACCCCCATTCCCTATTCTGATCCCAAGCCAAGGTAATTCCATAAGTATCGGACAGGAATTGTCAAGTACAATCCACCAATTACTCACAACCAGCATTGAAGGCATTAAATCATCAAACAGGCCAACAGTCAGATATGCGCCAGAAAAATCACTCTGGAGGGAAATAAAATTTCTAGTGTGTGCACTTTAACAGCTTATTTGTCAATTATAATCTTATTTTAGTGGTAAATGCTAAAAAAGCAAACCTTTAACTGAAACTCTCAATAACCAACAGGTCATTTTAAATTCTACTCCCTCAGGTTTGGTGCAGCAAATAATGAGAACCAGTAACATCTGATTGGTTCCAGTCCCAGTCTCCAACCTATTTAACAGTTCTTCCTTCCAAATGACCAAAGTGGTGGATATTATATTCCCCAATGTCATTGAAAATAAATTATTTTTCTAGTAAATCACTGATACACGAGCTGAACAGGTGACTATCAGTTTAAGGAGCTGATAGGAGGCATGCCTGTAATAGGCAACATTTTCCTCATGTTCTTTGTTGCAGACGAGGCATCAACTGAACAGGGGCTTGGGTTTCACTGGTAGCAGAGCTCCCTTGAGTGCAAGTTGACCTCTCACATCAACTGAGTTACTGAACAGGCGGTGCATGGCTGAAGAGACGCATCATTGCACATTATGCGAGCAGCAGCCAAGATTAAAGTTGCCAACTCAGGTTGCATATATTCCTGGAGGTTTCACCATTTGACCATCCATCCCCAACTACCCTACTGCCAGGCTTCCATCATTGGTTAACCACCATTTTAATATTTGTGATGCACCACCTTCCCATGTCAATTGGCAAGTGAACAGACTCTTTGATTATACAATGGCATAGTACCTGGCTCCCAGTCAAACATCTTTAATTCCACCTCCAATATTTATATAGCTAATTAGTGAAAGTGTTTAAAGAACATTAGACAAAAGACTGTTGGTGCTCTGCAATGTTGGTGTTCTGGCATGTTAGTGTTCTGGATTTCTGGTGTTCTGGAATGCCGGGATTCTAGAAGAAACGACAACAAGAATACTGGCGTTCCAGGATATCAATGTTCTGGAATAGTAGTGTGCTATGATGCTGTTGTGCTAGAATGTTGGCGTGCTGGGGCATTAGTGTTCTAGAATGTAGGCATGTGGGGTGCTGATGCTCCTGAATGCTGCAATCTTAGAAGAAACACGAACCAGAATGTTGGTATGTTAGAACATTGCTGTCGCATTTGCTGGTGTGCTGGAATATTAGTGCAGCTGGTGCTAAAGATGCTGCTTTGCCAGAATGTTGGTGTTTTAGGATTCTGGTGAGCTCAAATATTGTTGTGCTATAATGATGATGTGCTAAATAACAGATATGCTTGTATGTTGATGTATGAGCATGCTGGTGTGCTAGAATGCTGCAGTGTTAATATTTTGCTGTGTTAGATTCTGGTCTACTATAATAATGGTGTGCTAGAATAATTGTGTGATAGAATAGGTTATGTTTGCCAGATTGTTGATGTGCTAAAAAGTTGGTTATGCTAGAATAAAGATGTGCTAGAATAAGGGTGTTTTTGCCAAATAGTTGATACGCTGGAATGTTGATGTGTAAGAATGCTGTTATTCTACATTACTGGTGAGCTGGAATGTTGTTGTGCCAGAATGTTGATGTGTTAGAAGGCTGGTGTGCTAGAATAATGGTCTGCTAGATAGTTGCTTTGCTAAAATGTTGTTGAGCTAAAATATTAGCATTCTACAATGTCGGTGTCCAACGATGGTGTGCTGGGTTGTTTGTCTGTTAAAATGTTCATGTGCTGGAAGCTTGGTGTGCTAGAAAGTTGGTGTGCTAGAAGGCTGTGTGCTGGAATGTTGGTTTGCTTAAATATTGGCATTGTACAATGTTGGTGTGCTTGAAGGTTGAAGTTCTGGATTATTTGTTTGCTAAAATGGTCATGTGCTAATACGACAGCAACATTCTAACACACTGACATTCTAGCTCGTGTTTCTTCTAAAATTTCTTCTAAAAATTCAAGAACACCGGCACCCCACATGCCTACATTCTGGAACACTGACATGAGCTAGAATGTAGGTGTGCAAGAATGCTGGTGTTTTAGAATCCTGGTGCGCCAGAGGTTAATATGCTAGAACCTTTGTGTGCTGAAACATTGTTCTGCTAAAATACAGATGTTATAAGTGTTGGTGTTTGGTAATTCTGGTATTTTAGAATAAATATGAGCTGGAATATCGATGTGCTAGAATGTTGGTATGCTGGAATATCCATGTACTAGAATGCTGCTGTGCTAGAATTCTGGTAATCTAGAAGAAGCATGAACTAAGAAATTGGTGTGTAAGAATGCTGGTAATCTAGACAAATGGTGTGCCAGAATGATGGGATGGCATTTTCTGATGTGATAGTGTGCTGGTTTGCTAGAACATGGGATTTCTAGAATATTCATGCATTAGAATGCTGGTGTGATAAAGATACTGGTGTGCTGAGATTTTGGTGTTCTAGAATGCTCATGTGCTCATATGTTGATGTGCTGTCATGCTGATGACCTAGAATGCTGGTATGTTAGAATGTTGGCATGTTGGAATAATGGTGGTAGATGGTTGATGTGCTGTTGGCATTGTGCAATTCTGGTATCCTGGAATGTTAGTGGGCTAGAACGTTGATGTGCAAGAATGCTGGTGTGCCAGACAATGGTATGCTAGAGAAATGGTGTGCCAGAATAATAGCGTGATGGCATACTTGTGTGCTAGAATGTCAGTGTACCAGAATAACGGTGTGCAAGAATGTTGCTAAAGCTGCTAGTGTAATGGTGTGTTGTTGCACCGTTACACTAGTGTGCTAAAGAACGTAACAAACTTTAGGTGAAAACAGTGAAAATATCCTTGTGGCAAAAAATACCCTTTGAAAAAAATAGGATGCACTTTCCAACCCTTGTCCCACTCTCACATATGACATAACGTTTCTGGTGTTGGTGCATGCATGGCCTCAGCTTTCCGGTGAAATGTCAGCCTTGCAGCTGGCTCTCCAGTCCATGTTATTTCAAATATTGTGCCCCTTGACCCTATCTTCAATCCTGTTATGCAGTGCCCATGAGCAATATCATGAGCAAGAATTTTACATCCCGCAGGCGGGCATGTGCCTGACCCCCACGGGCGAGAAATAGCGCGAGATGATGTCGGGCGAGCGTCCTCCACTTGATATTTTGCTCGTTGGGTGCACGCGGCTGTTGGAAGGGCACCTGCCGGCATATAAGTGGGCAACTAAGCCCATTAACGATGCGATTAACTGCGATTTTACGGGGCCCGTCCACATTTACTGTTGGCGGACGGGCCATTCACATTCTTGCTCAAACCTCGATCCGGGGTGGGATGAAATCTCCGTGGGGGAAATAAAATAAAAAAGAGACATCTGGGGGCTGTTTGTTTACGAGGCGTGCTTTCAGGTGCTTGATTGCGCTGCATGGAGATATCTTGCAGCATTTTGGCCGCTTCCTTTATTCTGTGGAGGTCTGCAGCTCCCTGGGTGCAGCTGTCTGCCTTCAGGGAGCTCACCGGAAGTGCTCACCCACACCCTTGGGTAGGTTGGCGCCCGACCTCTTCCCGCACCCCCCTCCCCCACCCCGGCAGCGCTGAGCATTGCTCAGCGCGCGTTTCAGGCCATGGGGAATTGTTGATAAACGGTATGGTAATGTGGGTGTGCTATTGTTAAAATGAGACTTAGCCATTCTGAGGCTGGATTGCAACGTTTGATAACATCTTAGCGGCATTAATCCACTCAAAGAATTAGTGCGGTTTGTAAATCCTGAAATAGTTTACAGCTCATTCACTACTTTTCCTGCTAATTCGACACATGCAAGTTGTGTTTTAATTGATGGGCAATATGATCGGCACAGACTTGGAGGGCCGAAGGGCCTGTTCCTGTGCTGTACTTTTCTTTGTTCTTTGTTCTTTCTTTGACTGAGTTTCACTGCTGTTTCAGGTGTACATTCTACTCCTAATAACTTAAAATCATTCTTTTGCAACATAAAAATTCAACTTCCACAATGCAAGTACAGTAATGCAGTAAAGTGACAATTTGGTGCTTAAAGCATGAATCAACTTGAGTGAATTCCAGTATAAAACATCGGACAGGATTTTTAATTCGGCGTGCGGGTGTAAGAGGTAGGCCTGGGAGTGGCCAGGGAATGGACCACTGCCTGCAATAGGCCCCCGACCGCGATTTCACGCTGGCTGGCCAATTAACGTCCAACCAGCGTGAAACGTGTGCTGAAATGCTCAGCACTGCCAGGTTGGGGGGTGCGGGAAGGGATGTACGGGCACTGACATAAGCGTGGGCACGGGGGAGCGTGGAATGAAACTTCCTGAAGGCGGAGAAAAGACTATTAGAGCCTGTAAATTATTCCCCATTCATTGATTTTTACCAAATAATCTTTCCTAGGGGCAGCTTTTAGAATAGGGATTGGAAAATGAGAATAAATAGCAGATTTAAAATGGAGGCTGACTGTTCCAACACAACACAACTCAACGGGACGCAATAACACTGGTACGATCCCTGTGAAAAGCACCTGGAAATGTCAAATTTCCTGGCGGAAACCAAAAACAGTGGAAAAAGGAGCGATAGTCCGGTGGAGATTGCAGAAATACCAAATTTTACAAGTTGTTGATGATGGGCGGTCAATAATAAATAACCTAACAGAGACATACCTGTCATAAGAGGTGAGGTAATCACTCATGTCATTAAATATTTGCTGATTCAGTATTTTCATTAGTGCTTCTTTCACAACGTTCAATCCTATCAGTGCATTGATTTTGATAAATCTGCAACAATTTGTACCTGTCAGTTAACACATTTCACTGTCAGAAACAAAACTGACAAAACTGCATTAGGAGCAGATGTGAAAAGCTTCTTCCCTGACATGTACCAAAGGTTTTATTTCTGCTCAGCATAAATTCCTGACCTCATATCTTAGACAGCACAAGCGACAAGATTGTAGAATTATCAGCCAAAGTTGACATCCTGCAAACCCATCCATTTAAAAAAATAAGTTGTTCATTCATTCTGTCTATTTGGAGCCATTCTATTGGCCTACCATAGCTACTGAAGTAGCTACTAAGAACCAACTGAATGTGAATCTCTGGTTAGCCTGAGGTTCTTCTCTTCCTCCCCAACCACTGCTCTCTCTCTGTAGAGTGTCTGGGTTGCCTTTACCCTCAGTCTCCCCTGATGTCTCCAGTGCCTATCACTCAAAGGTTAGTAGAGCCCTTATTGTTTCTAGACCTTTGCCACCTAGGACAGCTTCCAGGCTCCAACCCCTGCATATACTGTAGCGTTCACTTGTTCTGTGTTTGATTATGAGTCTAGTAACTGATCTATGCTTGTTTGAGTCAACACCCAGGCGTAACCAGAGAAAAGCAAACGGAGAACCACAGTAGCTACTAGTAGCTAAGAGCTGAAGCATGGCGTAATAAAGCACTGTAAATAAAACCCATTACACTCATAGAAACTAGCGTCATCTCTGTGTGCATCTGAGCTTTAATATATATATATATAACAACATATACCTTAGTACTCCTCCTGGTTCCCAGGCCTCCTCCTGTTGACTCTTCACAAGTTCCTCCTCTCCATTCCCCATGAGTATTTCCAACTCCTGTCCCCCTTCGGTTGTCCCCGGGCCCAAATTCCTGCTGCAAACCCAGGGAGAATCTCAGCCTATGTTATCAGGCCCCACTGCTGTACATCCAGAGTGAGCTTCAGGAGGTGTTCAGGCCTTCCCACTGCATTCTCAGGGTGAGTCCCACGCAGGGTTATCAACCCTCCGAGAATGGACCTTCAATCTCCTTGGCATAACTGCTCATGACAGTGAGAAAAATGCTCCCACATTCTTCATTGTCCCTGTCCTTTGGAAAGACAAATTGGGAAAGGGATTTGTGTGGGGTAGAAGTCTCAACATACCCATAGGAAGCTTTTCTTCAACAAACACTGAGCTATGTTGCTCCAAGGCTTGCTGAGCTCTATTGATTCATATTTTCTCATTCTAAATAAAATTGTTATTTTCAGTGGAGTTATAATCTGCTTCACCAGTTTCATTTCTCTTAATAATCTATTAGTAATAATTTGCCCATGCAGGTCAAACCTGTGTGATTAAAAACCATTGGATCTATAGATCTAACAGCACTGTGGGTGTACCTACACCACATGACCTGCAGCAGTTCAAGAAGGTGGCACCTTCTCAAGGGCAATTAGACTTAGGTAATTGCTGGCCCAGCTGGCAACACCCACACCCCATGAAAGAATAAAAAAATCTATATATAAAATCTTGTAAGTGTCTTTGTGAATGCTTAAGTAAGTACGCTGGACTTGGTAATATAAGAAAAGTATCACAGGGCTATCGCCCAGTACTGTCACCTATAAGATAATCCAGTATACTGCACTGACTGGGAAATATTTTATTCAGACAGACATTTGTAAAGTGCACTGAATATTATGTGCCTGAATATTGTGTGACTGAACCTCTAGAATTAGGTCTAACCAGATTTCCCAAACGAAACCTCCCAATGTGCTGTCAGACCTCCCTCCACCACTCGTAATTCCTAACTAGCTTTCCATATCCTTCCGAAGTACTTAACTGGCTGTGATGTGCTTTGGGATGTCCTGTTGTGAAAGATGCTGCAGTAACGCGAGTTCCTTCTTTCCTTCTCTATTCTTTCATTCTTTCATCCATTCTTTTCTTCCCCTTCCAACACAAGAACATAAGAAATAGGAGCAGAAGTAGGCCATTCAGCCCCTTAAGCCTACTCCGCCATTCAATAAGATCATGGCTGATCAGTTTGTGTTTTGAGTTCCATGTTCCAAGCTACCCCTGATGTTCTTTGATTCTGCCTACCTACTCTCTCCAGCCCCCTCATGATTTTGAACACCTCTATCAAATCTCCTCTTAGCCTTTTCCTCCCCAAGGAGAACAGTCCCAACTTCTCCAATCTATATTCATAACTGAAGCCTCTCACCCCGGAACCATTTTTGTAAACCTCTTCTACACTCTCTTCAATGCTTTCAGATCCTTCCTAAAGTGTGGTGCCCAGAACTGTACACAATACTAGAGGTGAGATCTAACTAGCATCCTATACAAGTTCAGCATAACCACCTTGCTCTTGTACTCTATGCCCCTATTAATAAAGCCTAGGATGCTGTATGCTTTATTAACTGTATTATTTATAATTAATATTTACTTATATTAACTTTATTATTTATACTTTTATTAACTTTATCAACCTGCAAATCCACCACAGCAATGGGGGGCACAACGGAAAGATGATGAAGAGGAGTAGCCTGCCTTAAAGTGCTTCCTTATTGAGTTTGACAACGATGCTGATGGCAAGGAACAGGGTGACAGGAACTAGGCCACCCATGGATCCATGAAGCACAATCCTGATCTAGGTTCCTCTGCCTCACTCCCTCATTACCAGCGCCTGTGTCACTTGCTTTCTCACTCCCATGCATGCTTGCTTTCTCACTCCCATGCACCGGCTCAGATGCTTTCACCTGTAAAGCATTCGCAAATTGTCAGGAGCAAATGACAAAAAATAGGAAACACGAAGAGAGATCCTTCAGTATAAATATTGATGCGGATTCAAAGTATGAAAAGGGGCTGATGTGCAAGTTACTCAGTACCAAGGGAGTTGGCAAGACAAAGTAAACTTAATGTTGGTTTTGAAGTGTTTCAAATACAGTATTTTCTAGTGAAGTGATAGGATAAAAGAAAGTGTGTCAGGAAGATCAGTGGGTATCAGAACCCAACTACTCACGACAGGTATTATGCCATTGATTATACCTACATGCTTCATCACATTCAACCATCTAGGGAGCTGGTTTAGCAGGTTTTGAAGTGATTAAATTGCCGAATATAGGGCTGTGGAACATGTGACAAGTACATCTGCAGCTAGCCTGCAATATAGGCCAGGTTTTTGATTGCCAGCAGGGTTGGGATCGGGTGCAGGCTAGATTTAAAAATCTCCTTCCCGGAGGTTGTCTCTGGATGCCAACACTTCCGGAATGCACCACAATTTTCAAAGGGAGCACAGGAAGGGGGAAAGCGGGGAACCTGCTTGCCTCCAATTAACGGCTCATTAAGCTCAACGAGGAGCTAATTAACGGGCTGGGGAGGGTGAAGACAGGATTTTCAATATTCAATTCGGCAAGCTTAAACATTCTGGTTCACATTCATGCTTGGGTTCATTGTGGGGAGATCTGAAAGCTGGTTTCTAATAGGTGAAAAGTGTTAGTTCGTGGGGCATGCGAGTGGGTTGATTCTTTCAGGCAATCAAGGGATATGGGGATAGCCAGTAAAGTGCAGTTTACTAATCAGCTATGATCGCACTGAATGGTGGAGAAGGCTTGACCGGTCATGTAGTCTACTCCTGTTCCTATTTCTTGTGTTCTTATACTACCTTTATTTTGGTTGCTTTGTCACTTTCTCTCACTTTAAGGCTGCTTGCCTTCTGAGAAGCTGCCTGTTCTATTCGGCATGGCAACGGCAGGTCCCATCGTGGCTGCCGCCTGCCTTTACCACTGATGCTGTGCAGGTAGTTCCTGAAGAAGAGTCATATTCAACTTGAACGTTAACTCTTTTTCTCTCTACATAGACGCTGCCTGACCTGCTGAGTATATCTAGCACTTTCTGTTTTTATTCCTTCCTCCTGGAGAGGTTCAGTGCCACTAATTGGACATTGAGCTCTCCTCCTGCCCAATTAGAGCCTTAAGCCAGAAATTTCCACTCCCGTTTCCTGTAGGTGTGTTTGGCGGCGTGGGTGGAAAATATTGCAAGATAGCCCAAGTCGCGTCTCCCAGCGACGTAAACCCAGGACGCAATTGTCCCCTCCCCCCAACAATGGCAGGTCATGTTTCCCACCGCCCAATGTCGGACATTTTAATGCATTTGTCTCTTAATCGTGCCCGCACACCAGAATCATCCCCCCCAAGTCAAAGTTAATTCCCACATCGGCGTGACTTCAGAATGGCGTGATTTACGACTGACTTTAAAAGGCGTGCACCTGACAAGCTGAACTTTGAGGGGAACTCGGAGGTGAGCGCACACAACCATGCGCAGTGCTCACGAGGATCGCCCATGGGACATCCGAGGTAGCAGGGGGCACAAGCAAGTCGCTTTTTCCAAGTTGGCTTTCAGTGCGGTGGCAGGGTAAGGGTTCCAGTGCAGGTGGGGCTGGAAGGGTTGTAAGGCCATACAGATTGATGGGATTACACAAGCACATTCTGGGGTGGGGGAACGGGGATTGGGGTGCGGAGGGCGGAGGAAGTGGCCATGCACTTGGAAAAATTTGTCAAAAGTGAGAATTCCTCCTCAGCTGAGACCATTCAGCTCCATTGACATGCTTCGAGCTGGGCTTCTGAAACATTTCTGCCCACTAGAGCAAGGCCACCAAATGCTCCAGAACTTTACACCCCTTGGGCACAGACTAAAAATTAATGTGAGTTTTAGGGGGTTGCAGAGCAATTGGATGACTGTTTTATCCCCTGTCCAATTCAATGCTTCCTTTAATCCTTGCTTTGGCCTTTTAGAGGTCACCTTTTTGTATTTTCCCCCCTCACTACACCCTCCTCCCTTTGCAAACTCCAGCCTGTACATTAAACCCGGCTGCTCTTATCTACAGTTCTGTGCAAGCAGCTCCAGCCTCTGAATATAGAGCGAGATTAAATGTTGGTCAGGAGAGTAAGCATTGGATGAGCAGTGATCTGATTGGATAAATGGCCCTTATAATGATTATAATTGAAGGTAAATTGGAGGCTGAAACCAAACATTTTTAATATACTTTAACAACATTGCTATAGATTATTTAAATAATGAATTAGCTCTCTGATTAGTAAGCTATTTAAAAATTACATCACTGGCATTACAGATCTGCTGAGTGTGTGATTTAGACTGAACTCTTGGTGAGAGATGCCAATGGTATTTTCTTTGACAGTGCCGTCTTGCTGAAAGTATTCTAACCTGATGAATGCTAACACTTAAATGGCGCTGACGGCTGCAAATCCAATCACATTCCGTCACAGAACAAGGAAACAACCTGATGGCATATTTTACTTGTACATGTTAAGCCAATAGCATTCCTGTCTTTCTCGACTGCCTGTTATCGCTTTGGGATAGAGTTGAATCCTGCACTACGACAGCCTTTCCCTCAGCCCTGTATGTAGACCAGTTGTGCCTGATGACTCGCCAAATCACAGATCACGCCTCTATATTCCCCTCTGGGCCAGTATCTGAGGTGATCCAAGTGTGAGATTGGGTTCCTTCATTATATCAGTGTCCTGCTCCTCTTTCAGCTCCCACTCCTGCACCCACGTTTGATCAGGTGACATCAGAAAAGAGAAAGGCACAAGAGTATGGCTGTGGTGAGAGAAGGGGATGAGGGTGAAAGTAGGAGGATGGGGTGGGGACAGAAGGAAGAGCTGTATGCCTAGGCCATCAGAGGCTTTTATATCAGAAGACACGTCCAGCTGCCTTTTGAAAGTTCCTACGGAATCTTTCTCATGTATTCATATAAAATCGATTTATTTTTGTGTACCTCAAGGTCCGAGACAATGTGGCCATTCAAGAGGTTCCAAAAAAAGCAGGAGCTTACATTTATGTAACACCTTTCATGACTTTCAAAGTCACTGGCTTTTGAACCGTGGTAATTGTAAAGTTGGGAAACATGAGACCCAATACCTGCACAGCAAGATCTCACAAACAACAATGGTATAAATAACCAGGTAATCCTTAGGTCTTGGTTGAGGGTTAAATACTGACCAGAAAGGCAAAAAAACTCCCCTGCTCTTCTTCAAACAGTGCCATGGGTTCTTTTCCAATCATCTGACTGAGAAAACAGAACATCTATTTAGCATCCCATCAGAAAATGGGACATCCAACAGAGCATCAGCCTACATTTTGTGAACGATTCCCTCGGACAGAATTGTACTTTGTGCTGGAGATTCTACCCGCCTGCCCCCACCTTTGACCTCCAGCAGCTTTCTCCGCAGCCATTTAGCACTTGGTTTAGGGTGAGACTTCCGCAACCATTTGCAGAGGAAGATGTGCCCCCAAGATCTGCCAGCCAATCAAATGACCAGCAGCTCTTTGGTCCCAACAATGCAACAGGGTGCAGTGACCAATACTGCGACTGCATCCACACCACAATGGAGATCATCATTGGAGTTGGATGGGGAGGTGAGGGATTGGTGGAGGGGGTGAACAGGCTGGAAGGGGAGGGGAAAGTCAGATGGAGAAGATTCTTGAAGGGTCCCTCCATTAAGCCCAGGCGACCAATAAAGGAGGCACACCTCCCTTAGCTGCCTTTATCCAAACAATGAGAGCTGTTGCCCAATGTGAGAAAAATTGGAATGGATGTGGGAAGATGCCACTTGGTGATGAGCTTGAAACCACAACCTTTTGATGCTAGTGTAACAATGATGTGGTAGTGATGATATAAAACCTCTCCTACCTTTTTCCAAGGGCTCTGCTGAGTAGCCTTTTGGAAAGGAGACTGGTCATTTTCAGGGTGCAGCCCGCACTCCCAGATCAGAGAATCAACAAAGGGCAGCCAGTAGCTCCCAGCTGCTGCAGGTAAGTGTTCCAATGTTTAATGAATGGCTGCACTGTGAATGCCAAGGCCAGTTGGCTGTCATTTCTGACAGAAGCCAACATCGGCAGACAACATGTTCCTCAATTGCTTGCACTTTGGGTTGATAAAGGACTCTATTTGTCCAACACATCTGAAATAGTTGAGCCCAGACATATGGAGGTCTAGTCAGATATTCGCAGAATGTGCACTGTCTGATTCATGCTGAGGAGAAAGGAATGAAGAAGATGGATCTCTTATTCCAATGATCAATGGCATCAACACCAAAGAGCATTAACTTTTCAAGACTGACAAAGAAAGTATTGAAACTCTCTTAAATCTGATGAATATAATTGGAGATTTTAGCATTAAAATATTACAGCCTCAACAATCCCAGGTGGACACGTCATCGATTATAGGAAATTTTTAAAAAGGGCCAATTTTCTTGACCTTTGCCCAATGAACACCTATACCTTGGGAACAAAGGCTTATGAACATACATACGAACATATGAATTAGGAGCAGGAGTAGGCTACTCGGCCTCTTGAGCCTGCTCCACCATTCAATTAAATCTTGGCTGACCTGACTGTAATCTCAACCCCACATGCCTGCCAACCCCTGATAACCTTTCACCCCCTTGTCAATACAAAAATAAGAACATAAAAACTAGGAGCAGGAGTAGGCAATTCAGCCCCTCGAGCCTGTCCCGCCATTTAATACCATCATGGCTGATCTCATTTCGGCCTCAACTCCAATTTCCTCTCTCCATAACCTTTCAACCCATTACAAATTAAAAATCTGTCTATCTCCTGCTTAAATTTATTCAGCGTCCTGGCATCCACTGAACTCTGAGGCAGTGAATTCCACAGATTCACGACCCTTTGAGAAAAGTAATTCCTCCTCATCTCTGATTTAAATGTATCACCCCTTAGCCTAAAACTATTGCCTCTCGTTCTAGAATGCCCCACAACGGGAAACATCCACTCCACGTCTACTTTGTCTATCCTGTTTAGCATCTTATATACCTCAATTAGATCTCCTCTCATCCTGCTAAACTCTAGCAAGTATAGGCCTAAACTGCTCAATCTCTCCTCATAAGACAGGCCCCACATCTCTGGAATCAATCTAGTAAATCTCCTCTGAACCGCCTCCAATGCAACTACATCCTTCCTCAAATAAGGGGACCAAAAGTGTGCACAGTACTCCAGGTGCGGTCTCACCAACGCCTTGTACAGTTGCAACAACACTTCCCTATTTTTATACTCTATTCCTTTAGCAATAAATGCCAAAATTCCATTTGCCTTCCTTATTACCTGCTGTACCTGCATACTAGCTTTCAGCGATTCATGCACGAGGACACCCAGATCCCTCTGCACTGAAACATTCTGAAGTTTCTCTCCATTTAAATAATAAGTCGTCTTTTTATTCTTCCAACCAAAATGGATAACCTCACACTTATCCACGTTAAACTCCATCTGCCAAATTTTGGTCCATTCACCTAACCTGTCCATGTCCATTTGTAAATTTCTTATTTCTTCATTGCAACTCACTTTCCCACCTATTTCAGTGTCATCTGAAAACTTAGCTGTAGTACCTTCTATCCCTGAATCCAGGTCATTAATATCAATTGTAAATAGCTGGGGCCCAAGGACCAACCCCTGTGGCACCCCACTAGTTATAGCTTGTCATTCAGAAAAAGACCCATTTATCCCGACTCTCTGCTTTCTGTTGGTTAACCAATCCTCTATCCAAGCTAATATATTACCCCTAAATCTGTGTGATCTTATCTCGTCTATTAATCTTTTGTTTCAATGGCCTTCTGGAAGTCCGGATATACTACATCTACAGGATCCCCATTATCCACTTTGCTTGTCACATCTTCAAGGAACCCTAGCAAATTAGTCAAACACAATTTACTCTTCATAAAACCATGCTAACTCTGATGGATTGCATTTTGACTTTCCAAATGCCCCATTACTACTTCCTTAATAATGGATTCCAACAATTTCCCAATGACAGATGTTAAACTAACTGGTCTATAGTTTCCTACTTTCTGCCTCCCCCCTTTTTGAATAAAGGTGTCATATTAGCATTTTTCCAATCCACTGAAATCTTTCCAGAATCCAGGGAATTTTGGAATATTATAGCCAATGCACCCACTATCTCTGCTGCCACTTCCTTTAAGACCCTGGGATGTAGGCCATCAGGTCCTGGGGACTTGTCACCCTTTAAACCCAATAGTTTGCTCAGTACTTTTTCTCTATTGATGGCAATTGTTCTAAGTTCCTCCTTCTCTATACCCTCTGTACTACCTGTTACTATTGTATCAAGAATCTATCTAGCTCTGCCTTAAAAATATTCAGCCTCTGCTTCCACTGCCTTTTGAGGAAGAGTCCCAAAGTCTCATGACACTTTGAGAGAAAAAAATTCTCCTCATCTCTGTCTTAAATAGGCAACCCCTCATTTTTAAACAGTGACCCCTAGTTCTAGATTCTCCCACAAGAGGAAACATCCTCTCCACATCCACTCTGTCAAGACCCCTCAGGATCTTTTGTGTTTCAATCAAGACACTTCTTGCTCTTCTAAACTCCAGCCTAACCTGCCCAGCCTTTCCTCATAAAACAACCCGCCTATTCCTGGTATTAGTCTAGTAAACATAACCTGAACTGTTTCTAATGCATTTACTTTTTTCTTTAAATAAGGAAACCAGTACTATACACAATAATCCAGATGTGGTCTTACCAATGCCCTGTACAACTGAAGCATAACCTTCCTACTTTTGTAATCAATTCCCCTCACAATAAATGATAAAATTCCATTATCTTTCTTAATTACTTGCTGTACCTGCATATTAGACTTTTGTGATTCATACACTAGGACACCCAGATCCCTCTGCATCTCCAAGCTCTGCAATCTCTCACCATTCAGATAATTAGCTTTTTATTCTTCCTGCCAAAATGGACAATTTCACATTTGCCCACATGATATTCCATTTGCCAGATCTTTGCTCATTCACTTAATCTATCTATGTCCATTTGTAGCCTCCTTATGCCATCTTCACAATTTACTTTCAACCCTAACTTTGTGTCATCAGCAAATTTAGCAACCATTCCTTCGGCTCCTTCATCCACGCCATTTATATAAATTGTAAAAAGTTCCCTGTGGCACACCACTTGTCACATCCTGCCAAGCAGAAAAAGGAGACAAAGACTCATTCTGCCAGATCTTCACCCCTTCATATTGACTGAGGTAGGAGGGACATTCTTACTCTAGGTGAGCGAGGCACCCTTGGCCTAGGTTAGAGGGACATCACTGACTTAGGTGGGAGACTTGTAGTTAAAATCGCCACTACAATAGTAATTAAAGTTTGTGCAAAGGGTGAGGTTAGTTCTTATATTTGTAATTTTTTAAAATTATTTTGTTCACTTGAAGGGTTAGATGTTAAGGTTTTTTTGAGACTAAAATACAGATCACTGCTCACAATGTGAGATTCACTACATTGGGAAGACCATACGTAGATTGGGTGACTGCTTTGTGGAACACTTCTGTTCAGTCTTCCTTCCTGGTAAATGATTTAAGAGTAATTCTTTCAATTTAGTATAAAGTACTCGCTGTTCATAGTGTGGTCTGCTCTACATTGAGAAGACCAACAGAGAGTGGAACACATCCATTTAGTCTGCAAGTGTGACCCAGAGCTTTGGGTCGCTTATCATTTTAATTCTCTACCTTGCTCTCATGCTGACCTCTCTGTAATTAACCTCCTGCCGTGTTCCAATTACGCTCAATACAAGCTCGAGGAATAGCACCTCATCTTTCAATTAGGTGCTTTACAGCCTTCTGGACTCAACATTGAGTTCAACAATTTCAGACCGTCATCTCTGTCCCCATTTTGTTTTCTTTTTCTTTGCAGGTTCCAGCCTTACTCCTGTTCTTCTCTTATTTTTGTTTTTGCACAGCAGCTGCTCATCACTCTGCCATCTGCACCTCCTTTAGACGCAACTTTTGTTTCTTTACCTGTCAGATTCTTTTTTTTGTTATTCGTTTATAGGATGTGGGCGTCACTGGCTAGGCCAGCATTTATTGCCCATCCATAATTGCCCTTGAGAAGGTGGTGGTGAGCTGCTTTCTTGAACTGCTGCAGTCCCCGTGGTGTAGGTACACCCTGAGTGCTGTTAGGGAGGGAGTTCCAGGATTTTGACCAGGTTCCACTACTCAAATGGAACGTAAAAATGACCATGTGCCCAGAAAAGTTGGAATGATGAGCTTCAATTGTGTTGTACATAATTTGTCAAGAGTGTCTGCTGATCCTCTGGGTACTTCTGTTCAATTTCAGATCATTATTTAATTTCTCTGAATTTCCTTGATTCACTCTCTGTACTTGAAGCACAAGGTAACTCCTTTGGTAAGTACTATGTATTTCATGCAATCCCTGGCTATTATGATCCTTCCATCGGATTGCTTTGCTCAGTGAATATGGTTGCTTGCCTATCTATTGGTGAGTGAGTTGGTAAACAAGATACTGCAGACGCAGAGACCAATGCAAGATGAAGCATGTTTTATGCTTTTTATTAACACAAGTCACAGAGCACTAACACAATGTGTGCTTCTCAAACCAGACCCTTTTCTAAATTACTGATTAATATTATAGCCTGCACTACACAGCAATTAGGCAATATAATCATGTGATCAATCTGCTCACATTCTCTTAAAGGTGTATTGCACCTCAGATTACCACATCCCTCTCCCCTTTACTTGCAAGTACAATGTACAATCATTACAATATAACAACTATTTACATAAATAAACTATTTACAAATTCAGTCTCTCTGGAAGCCTCTTCAAATGTGTCAAATGTCATAGTTCTATGACTTTGGATGGTTTAAGCGAGGCCTCCCTCTCAGGAGTTATCTGTCCACTAAGCTCTCCAGTAGGAGCCTTAAGTTTGTCTCTTCGACTCTCTCAGGCTCAATGGATCCTACAGGCACTTCCAAACCAAGTGGAGATCCTTCCACATGTGCTGTAGACTCCAATGGGAATGCTTTCACCTTCTTTTGGGCCCGATCGCAAGCACTCCTGCTGCCCCTCCCCTCCTCGTGCAACAATATGAAGGTCAACTGTCAGGAAGGTTCTCAGAATCAGGATGTTGGGCTAGACTAAATGAAACACAGTATGATCAGCTTCCTGTTGTGTGAAAAAATTTTCAGGCCCTTGTTAGTAATTCCGCTTTTTCTTCCTACTTTCTTTTGATGGGTTTCCTTCTTGGCAGCGATGACTTTAATCTTGGCCTTCTTTTCAATTTCCCTATTGGCCAGAGTAGACTCAGGTATGAGCTCAACTTGAGCAAACTGAGCGGTTGAGTCTTTCAGCATTTCCTTGTCTGTCAGCTCCTTTGAAACCTCAGGGGTCTCTATTTTTAAAGTTTCTTGGCTTTTGCGTAGCTGATTTTTCAGATCTTCCATTTCTTTTTTATATGTAATTCCTGGACAATTAAGTATTGTCGTGTTTTCTTGGCCAATTTATTCTTCATCTCGACCGGAGATATGCTGAATTCTTTCTTTTCTTCCTCATATCTTTTTAGTGGTACAAATTGGGATCTGAGGGAATCTTGCAATATGAGAAAGTCCTTCAGCAGGTTTTCTTTTTCTTTTTGGAGGTTACTGACTTCAACTCGAACTCTGTCCTGAAGCATCACCTCTACAAGTTAATTTTGTTGAGTCTTTACATTCTCTTTTTTTCCAAACAGTAACATTTCCTGCTTCTGGTTGAGATCTCAGTGGTCTCTCAAGATTAATCTCTCTTAACCAGTTTCTTCTGAGGAGACTTGGTCCTCTGTCTGCTATAGCTATTAGGGGTAGATTAACAGACTGATTTTCATACTGTACTGGAACCTTGCATATATTTCTTACCCATATGCCTTCACCAGTATACGTCTTTAACTTAGCATCTGAATTTTCCAGATTTAATGAGTGGCCTCCTTCATTCAGGTATTTGAATGTGTGTTTCCCTATGACTGTCGTGGATGCCCCTGTATCCACCTCCATTCGGATGGGTTTCCCGTTGACTTTCACTGTCACGTAGATTGGATCTGTTTTACCCATTTTTAAGTTGTGTAGTGAGTAAATATCTGGCTCTGTTTCTTCTGGTTCCTCTGATATGTGAGTTTCATGAGTTCTATCTTTTTGCTTAAAGTTTTGTCTTAATCTGTCTTTACAATGTCACATAATGTGTCCATTACGATGGCAGCAGAAATACTCAATTCTTGTAAATTGTTGTTCGCTGTCTGGTTCCATTTCTGCCATTATTATTGTGGGTTTTCTTTGTTAAGCCATTGCTTTTTGCTGACCTGTTAGGCGGCTGTTTCCTGCCTTTCCACGGAGTCCTGAGCTTCTGCACCATTTCTAAATGGTGCTCCCCTCCCAACATGAAGGATGGTGCCATTTTGTGCTCCTTTGACTGCTTCTGAATTCCTGACTGCACTTTCCATTGCGAGCGCCAACTCCAGTGCCTTGCTGAAGTCTAAATTCATTTCCGACTGCAACCTTTTTTGAATGGCGTCTTCAATAATCCCACGTTCTAATTGGTCTCTCAACATGTCGTTAATTGACATCCCAAACTCACAGTGCTCTGTCAGTTGTTTTAAGGCTGCTACATAGCAAGCGACTGGGTATCCTTGAATTAAATTTAAAATGATGTGTTGTTACCGAGGGTTTCGGCTGAAAGTGGCTTTTCACAAGATTCACCAGTTCATCAAAACTCTTGGAATCTGGGACATTGGGTGCCGTTAGACTAATAATTAGGCCATATGCTTTACTGCCACATGTCAATAAGAGGACCGCTTGACTCTTCTCCTCGCCGGATATGTTGTTGGCCAAAAAGAAGAACATGAGGCTTTCAATATAATGTGACCAGTCTTCAGTGGTCTGATCAAACGGTTCGATACAGCCAGACTGTGGCATTCTGGAGGGAGATAACTTCAACAACTATGATGAAGGTTGTACTTAAAATCACCTTGCAAGTTACGGCTGATTTACTTCTGTTGAATTTCCGTGGCTTACTTTAGCGCTGTTGACTGGTTGTGTTTTGCCTCATCGCCAGTTGTTATGTTCCTGTCGGGTCGCTTTGCTCAGCGAACATGGTTGCATGCCTATCTACTGGTGAGTGAGCTGGTAATAAAGATACTTCAGATGCAGAGACCAATGCAAGATGAAGCACATGCTGTTTATTAACACAAGTCACAGGGCACTAACACAATGTGTATTTCTCAGACCAGACCCTATTCTAATCTACTGATTAATATTGTAGCCCACGCTACACAGCAATTGGATAATACAGTCACATGGTCAATCTGCTCACATTCTCTTAAAGGTGTATTGCACCTCAGATTACCACGCTGGCAAAACCCACTGCGGCTCCCTTTCCTTTCTTTAATCAATTACAATTGAAAATATTCCTAATTGTATGGAACGTTGTGTTCATCAGCTTCATCAAGCACAGATGCACTGTGATATGGAAAAGTTCAAGGGACTGCATGACCTACCCCTGTTCTTATGTTCCTAATAAGAACTGCTATCTGTTTGCAACAAGTTTTTTTTGTACAATTTCCTACATGATTCAAATTATAATTGCTCTCTTTCCGAATTTGAACTATTTCATATGATTAAGCTGTCGTAACTTTCAGTAATTTGCTAGTTCTTTTCAAAGTACCAGTCAATGACCTGTTCTATAAAAAGCAATTTTGTTAGTAATGAGCAACAAGATGCATGTAAATCAGCTGGGGCGCAGTTACCATGGCAACAATAAAATGCGCCACCATTACAAGATACATATCTTGAAATTCATCATTGCTAGTAGATCACCTTGTTGCTTTATAATATTGTTTAATCCTTTCTGTAATTAATTAAAAATAGGCATGATGTAGACATAAAAATGAGTTTGTCGCACCAGCAGAAGGAATGTGAGTTACTTTAAGCAACATAGATGGAAATTGCAAAAATGTTCAGCTTTGCAACACGCAGGTTTTGTTATTGCTGGAAGTCTTTAACTCGATTTATCACTGACCTTTGCAAAAAATCAGTAACCAGCTCAACAGAAATTGAATGCAAATGTAAAGTTTCTCATCTTTTAAAAATTTATATTTTTGCACAGATGTTACTAGTAACATGTAACTGTCTAAAGTAAGGTGGGCCCCTAAGGTTTTTTTGGCAAATATTTAAGGCTGGGTTACATATGCTCAACTTAGACTTGGCTCATTCAGGATAAATAAATGTTAGCTTTTTTGTTGCAGATTTGTCATTCTCTCCGTAACTATAAACATTAGAATTAGTTCTTTTGGTCTGTGGCTCACTGCAGTCATTAGCTTGACATCGAGTCGATAATTCTTTGCAAAAGACAAAGAACAGTATGATTTTATGGGACATTTGCAGAGCAAGGTGGAATGATTTCAGCTTCTCACCAACATTAAACTTGTAGTGGGAGTCCAGGGTCAAGCCTGACCTAATTCCAGAGTGATGGTAGATTTGCTGAAGAGAGTAGTCTTACATTGTTTTAGTTTGACCTCCATTGAGTGTACACCATGAAATGGCTTACAGGGTGATACTTATAGAGTTCTTTGCTTCCGTTTTGTATTTTCCATTTTCTGCCATCTCCAATAGACCTACCGGAGAATGGGAACAAATTATATCAACAGATAAATCATTTCCCTTGAATTGTCCCTCAAATAATTGGATGGAATGGGCATGGGGTTAACAAAATTGGATGAAACGAAGCTTGGTGTTTGCACTGAACCTAGTCTTCTGTATCAGGGTGTTATTGTGCACAATGCTCTTCTGCATCATTACGGATACCCCTTAACAAACTGAAACTGTTCTGAGTGACTAGGAGGTTAGAGGGTAATATCGCTCCAATGCCAAGTATGCAGGATAAGGCTTTGTTATGAAGATTTAATTGAGACTTTATAAATTGTGACATGCTTATGTAGGGTAAATAAGGATGAACTAATTCCCAGGTTCGAGAGTCAGTGTTAAGGGGTCATCAATTTAACTTTATCAGTAAGTGGACAGAGGTTAGGAAAAATATTTTAACATGTGAAGTCTGTTGGATTACAGAATTCTCTGCCATGAGGGAATAGTTGAACCATTACATCTTTTATGAGTTACTTGGATAAATATTTGAAACAGTAGAATATACAGGACTCTAGAGGGGCAGTGGGATTAATTTTGAATTGATCCAGAAGAAAGTTGGTATAGGCAGAATGGGCTGAATGGCCTCATTATTAAGCTCTATGGTTCTGTCCAAAAGTAACCAGATGTTTCTGGATATCCTGAGCCACAAACACCTGTTTCCTTAACATAAAGAAAGAATTTCCCCACACCCTAACCATACATCTTCTTTACTCCACCTTGAACTAATAGAGAAAACAGAGAAGCCTCATAGTGAAACCAGCTCTCCCCTTCTATTCCCACCTTATCCTCTTTCATACATCCATTTGTTTGTCTTCTTCCTCCACCTCTGGCATGGGACCAGGCTGTTACCAAGACCAGTTTCGTTCAAGGTGGACTCGAAATGTCAACTGTATCCCTCTCCGCAGATGCTGTCAGACCTGCTGAGTTTTTCCAGGTATTTTTGTTCTTGTTCTAGATTTCCAGCATCTGCAGTATTTTGCTTTTATCCTTCAAGGTGGACTGCAGGGGAGGGTTTTTGTTGAGGAGGGTGGGGGTGGGGTGGGGTTGGTGGGGGGTAGAGGGGCAACATGACAACTAGAATACAGCAGCACCACCCCCATCCCCTTTCACTAAAGGAAATGATAACAGAAGTGAACTTCTGTTAACTTCTGTTGCCTATAATTAATTCCGGCACCAGTCTGCAATTTTAATATTTGATCAACCGTTCAGCAAGAAATCTCCCCCCCACCACCCCCTAAAATATCCTGCCCCTTTAGGGATTAGGCAGAGGCAGATTTCCTCCTTTTCATGGCTGTTACCAACAGCTCAACCCATTGTTCTATGCTGTGGCTCCTTCTAATTGGGCTAGCGCAAGTTTCAGTCTTTTCAAACGAACTGCTCCCAGTCATGTCCAAGAGAGTGAAATTGGTCCCTGTATCAGTAAATTATTCGAAAACTAATTTATAATACTCATTTTTGACTTGAGGTGTATTAGGAAAATGGTAAAAATTGCAATAATGTTGGCTTTTGGAAAGTTTGTATTCAAAGGCAAAGGAGCAAAAGGTGAAAAGCTTAAGCTTAATGTGTGATTTTTAAACTTTTATTTGTCAGTCAAACAAGGTCATGCAATTTGGGAGAAAGAATGCATCTTTGCATTCTTCATTTCCGTGTACAGGTGCAATCTGTGCAATGTTTGAGAGCAGACGGTAAAGCAGAAAGCACGGGTGTTATGCAAAATGGTCGGCACACAACACTATTCAGGGCCAGTGTTTTCATTCATTCTTAAGTTGTTTAATTCTCAGAGCAAACCTTTTAATGTCGCCCTTTCCCTTGACACTGTGTTAAAAAGGGCCTGCACTGGCCTGTTTACTCAGAGTGCAAACTTATTAAGCCACTGATGTCAGATTAAAGGAAGAAAGGGGAGAAATCAAGGACACTAAACTGCACATAAAAGGGAATCGCTAGCAACCAATCTGTTCTACTTCCAACCATTTGCACTTTATGAATAAAGGGTCAATCTGGTATTGGAACCCAAACGTTAATGTTCTTATGTGCTTAAGCTACTTTACAGGCTGAATAAGTGATGGTGATCCACAGTGCCCTACCTAACCATTGAAGCACAGAAAGGCTGCAGTTTAGAAAAGAGCAATGTAGCTATAGTTCCATTGTGAATTATTAACAATTATTGATATGAATCAATAGTGTAAATCGATCAATATGTTTAACTTGCCTCAGTTTCCATATTACTAACCAGTCAATCTCAGTTTTTAAACAGTGATGTGGCAAAGAACAGTATACTTTATCGGGGTCCATTTCCCCTTAACTAACTTTTAAATTAGAGCCATTTGATCTAGTTGGTATGTGTATTTGTCCAATCCATTTTGTGTTTCAATAAAAAAGATTAAATGTATTCCTGTCTTGTATCTAGCCAGCTAATGTCCTTTAAATCTCCACAATTTACCAAATTAAACTAATTTAAAGTGCTTCCAAAAGCAACATCTGTAGGCTGACGTTAGTCCCTGTCTTTCTTAGGCCATAGGAGCTGCTCTCCTTTGCATTGATTTCTGAATAGTCATGCCTGTCAGAAGCCCGATCAGCCATTATCATTCTAATTTTACTGCCTTTCTCGGTCCCTAATCTAATTTGCAATGATGCTCAAGCATTTCGCAAGCCTACAGCACTTTCTTCAGAATTTCAACAAGAGCATTAAACCCCCAATTTACATTAATGAAGTGCACATTTAATTAGGGGGAGAGGGTAAATGGAGGGCTCTTCAAGAGCAGTTGTGTGATATGATAGGCACTTGAAAAACTAAGAAGATGCATCTGATTAAGGACTTCCATTCAAACACCCAGGCTTCATCTCATTTCGCTGCATTCTCTATTACGTGAGCGCAAGATAAACTCAAATTTACTGAAGGCATCAAATGCCATTGAAAGGGGCCAACACAATTACCTTTCATCAGACAGTTTGTGGGGGGTTCTGGCTCACTGCTCGAACAGAATTTATTGGTGCTGTAATTTAGGTAGAAGCCAATTGCAACTTGTGCACAAAACAGAAAATAACTTGGAATGTGTGGAAGCTTGTGAATAGCAACAGACCAAGAGGCTTTTGGTTTGTCAATAACAGAAAGTTAAAGAAAAGAAAACAAAAAAAAGGCTAAATTCTTTATTGCGAGGTTTCAGGAATCTTAAACCAGTCTTCACAACAGTTGACTTTTTAAGACATGTAAATGACGGCAGTGGCTCTTCCAGGTCCAGCTGTCACCTTGTTTAAGATACTGTATATTTCTCTTGGGGGGTCAGTTAGCTCATTTGGCTAGACGGCTAGCATGTGGTTCAGATTAATGCCAACAACACAGGGCTTGATCCCCTTTCTGGTTTAGTCTTGGGACCTGCCTCCTCACCCTACCCCTAGTTTAAAAATATCACAGTATTTTTCCATGGCTCAGTGAATAACCACCAAGGACCTGCCTTTGGACAGGGTAAAAAAGAAGAATATTTCTATCGCAGCTTGTTTCTGATAGAGCTCCTGTAGAGCACCTTGGGACATTTTACTCTGTTGGAAGCACTATAGGGACATCATGAAGTCGCAGTGTGGTGCTGCATTTGAGCAAGGCAATTAGACGTTACATTATATAGAATTGCATCGCATGCACAGCACAGAAAGAAGCTATTCGGCCCAACTGGTCTATGCCAGAGTTTGTGCTCCACAGGAGATTCCTCCTACATTTTTTCATCTAGCTCTGTGATACAAACAGAAATGCTGAAAACATTCAATAGGTCTGGAGCATTGGCGGAGAGAGAAACTGGGTTAACATTTCCAGCCCTGATAGCCGTTCAGCAGAACTGCATAACCTTCTGTGCTTTGGGATCTTTATTTGTTTGCAGAATTGGTAAAATAGTTTCAGATTTTCTTTCCAGTTTTGAAAAAAAAAAGTAAATTTTAAGAAATAAATCGTGGTGATCTGCATAAGGGCAGGGTCTCTGCTCAACTCTCCATGCCTCATGGACCGCTTCAGTTGATGGTAAGAGTCTCCCATTTTCAGTTTCAATTTCAATGAGCAATATGACTAGGGAAAAGAATACATGAAGAATACATGAATACATGAAATAAGTATCTATATATTATCCATCTGTATCAATGAGGAGGAACAAGGCAGCTGAGAGTCCTGGTTATGCTGTTTACACATTTCATGTTATGGGCAGCCCATTTAAAGTGCAGCTTGTGAAACAATTACTTTTAAAAGCAATTGTTCTCTTCTGAAGTTTGTTGATATTTTCAGCATAAAATTTGCTGAGATTTTTTGATGGTCTTATTTTAATTTTCGTTCTGCATTTTCCAGAATTTGAACAGATAAAAGTGCGAGCATCAGGAACTTGGATTGTCAAGAAAATTCCCCATGATAAAATCACTTTTGAGGTAAAAAAGTTTCTTTTTGTTTCCTCCTGATTTTTTTTTACGTTAGGTGATTTGATACCTCCATACTTTATTCCAATATCCTGAAGCTACGAGGGACTCTTCAGTACTAATATACATTGGGGTGAAACTGGTCCTTGACAGTAGTGCCAAACAATCAATCGGCAGCCCTCTTTTACGGTTCACCCGATTTTGGCATCAATTAAAAGGGCG
This sequence comes from Carcharodon carcharias, assembly GCF_017639515.1. Taxonomy (NCBI): domain Eukaryota; kingdom Metazoa; phylum Chordata; class Chondrichthyes; order Lamniformes; family Lamnidae; genus Carcharodon; species Carcharodon carcharias. Next base: position 18,728,028 of record NC_054467.1, on the reverse strand, counting down.
AAAATCGGACGAAATGTAGGACAGTCTGTGGATACGCTATTGTCACTCTCCGGAGGTATATTGGATTTAAAGCAATCAGTCGCAGATTTCCTGATAGATCTGCAGTCAGGATGGCTCTTGCGCCAAATTCCTGCTTGGCTGCCAGTCATCAAGTGCAAAGAATGCACTAACAATTTGAATTTGTACTGAGACTGAGGGCTAGGATAAGAGAACACACCCTTTACTCATGTATGAAACAGTGTGGACCTGGATGGAATTCGCTGGATACCAGTCAACAAATGCACAAAGGGATTTGTCTGGAATTCTTTTCTCACCTCTCGTACGGAGGCATTAATCTGTTTAGGCAACAGAGAGAGGAATTTTACTGGATGTGCTAATTATTTGTATGGTATAATCTCAAATTCTTTATAGTCTACACTACATGTTGAATACCTGGCAGTGATTGTGCGGAATCAGGTAACAGCAGTGAAAATACCATTAGCACGGTATATTTTTAAAATTATATATATTTGTTTTTATGGGTTGTGGGTGTCGCTAGCTAGGCTAATCCTCAGTTGCCCTTGTTCAGAGGGCATTTAAGAGTCAACCACATTGCTGTGGGTCTGGAGTCACATGTAGACCAGACCAGGTAAGGATATTAGTGAACCAGATGGGTTTTTACAACAATCCACAATGGTTTCATGGCCATCACCAGTCTTTTAATTCCAGATTTTTATTGAATTCAAATTTCACCATCTGCCCAGTGGGATTCAAACCCAGGTCCCCAGAGCTGGAATACCTTAGGTCTCTGGAATACTAGTCCAGTGACAATAACCACTATGCCACCACCTCCCCTAATGATGTTAGTCCTCCCAATTATGTACCACTGTCCATGTGCAAATTACAGGCATTCTTATTAATTGTAATTATTAAGATTCAATTTTTATTAAGATTTGAAAGGTATTACTTGCAGGGGAACTGTCAGAGGGACAAGAGGACAGTTACCAAACAGCCATGGGAAACTTCTCACACACGTAACCCTTATGAAGAGGCTGGTTAAAAATCCAGATTGACTTTAATCATTTTTTACGTTTCCTTCTGCAGCTCCACAGCCTCAATGTCAGCTGTTCAGCTGTTTAGCCATAGTGCAAACACGAAAATGCAGCAGCTCTTTCCTTGAGTGGAGTAAATCAGAAATAGTCTGTGAAATTCCTGAATATAGCAGATTATACAAACCACTTTTCGTGCAGAATCTAATTCTGGAGGACCCCTCCAATTTTCTTATGAGTCAGTCAGATCTGTTTTAACATCTGATATAGCACCTGCTATTTATGGTTCTCAGACAGGATGCATACGAGACATTCCCATTTATGATCTCTTTTTTAAACATTTTTTTTAAATGTCTCCCAAGGAAACACTGAAAATCCAGGTTCTCTACTGTATTTTCGTAAAGAGATTCAGTGCTGCCACTTACAATCACACACACACAGACACACACAGTATGAGTGAAGTTTATAGATGAGCACTTGAAACACCATAGCACACAGGGCTACAGGCCAAGTGCTGGAAAATTGGTTTAGAATAGATAGGTGCTTGATGGCCGGCACAGACACGATGGGCAGAAGGGCCTGTTTCTGTGCTGTATAACACTATGACTCTATGACAAAGCAGACATCAAAAGTTGAGCTGATGGTTGTTGCCCGCACTGGTACTGTAGCCATTAGTGAGGACATCACTGAAGGGTTGTGAAAGAGACCATCCTGTATCAAGATCTAAACAGGACATCGTCTTGCTTCTCTAGGTTTTGCTCCCACCTTAACAGCCCCTAAGAATTATAACCATTTTGGAGAAACACTGCACGTTTGTCTATTTGGAAGGAGGAGAAGTGGGGAGGACAAAGATTTATTCAGGAGATCACAGTGAGAATCACGAGCTGAAAACCAGTGAAGAAGTCCTCTGGAACAATAATGGTGGCATTAACCAAAAAAAAAGAGATAGATATAAATTCATTTATTTGCTCTTTTCTGACCCTTGCTTTTATTCTCTGCCTGCAGCAGCCACCCAGGGAAAAATACAATGCTTTTCCCTGTCACAATATTGAGAAAAATTGAAACATGGAAGAAAGACCACCAGATGCTTTATTGTCTTATAGGTTTCCAGGTAATTAGCCAGGAATAAAGCTCCTCCGCATGGTTTCATTGCACTGAATGAACTTGGATATTGCTGCACAGCACTGTGTTTTATGATTCCTGCTTCGCTATGCTGCACTTTTACCGAGTGCCAGCTACTTTATCAGCGAGGGCCGCTATAAGCTTGCCAAGCTGAAATGCAGCAATGCAAAGTTAACTATGTGTGACAGATGTCCATGAAATTGTTTAACATACACAGGACAAAGCTGTCTCATGTCATTCAACGGCTTCCTGCTAGGATCTAACCAGCCCCTCATCACTACCACCATCACCCCAGCCCCCTCAAACCCCCGCGAAAATAAACAAAGGTGCTACAGTAATAATATATTCCAACTGCATTGAGTTAAAGAATATTGGAAGGTTATCAGGCCTAATCCAGAACTTTGGGTTAGTGACTGAGATGAGATGTGGTAAGTGTACTGGGGACTGGGGCAGTACATGATCAAGTGAAAGGCAGAGCTTTTCTCTGCTCTTCAGTCTTGTATAGAAGAGGCTTTATTGGCCTTGTAAAACTGTTGACTCCTATAGGCTGCATAATGAAGCCTGCTGGCTACAATTAATTCCTGGAGTGTAGTGTGGGTGGCCTGATAAACATTTTGCTGATGTTTCATTCCCACCCCTTTGACTACGACCCTGGTCAGGCAACTTTTATGCCCATGACAGCTTCATGAAGCACAAAACATGGAGCGATACATGGCATGAAATTGGCGACAATGCCTAGCAAAAGGGGGAACAATTCTCAGGCAGGATGTGATCACAATATGCCTGATTTGATCTGGAAACAGATGCAGGCACCAGGTATTGTGCAAGTGACTGAAAAGACATGACCCTCAGAGTACTGGAGACAAGAAGGCACTCCGAAAGCATCACGGGGGAGGGGGGACGGGGTGAAACCAATGAATAAATCAGGGCATTAAAAAAGGGAGGAATATGCTAAAGAGGACTTCACAGAAAAGGCAGCTCAAAGCCCAGTGCTGCTGCTGCTGCAGCTGAACACAGCTCACACAAAAGGCTGTCAACAGATGGGAGCTTGACTGAAAGAAACCAAGTGTTCTTCAGTTAAGAATCGCTATTTGTTTAGCCTGCTTCAGCAGGTGTCCTTAGAGGCACAATCCAGCAGGTTAAGTGGTTTTGTGGTGGTTTAATAAAGGGTCAGCCCATGTTTCAGTTGCTTGTTTTCACTTGTTATTGCTCGAGATGCTCAAGTATTTATTTTACCGCCTCTCTACCCAAACTCATTTTCGTTTTGCAAGATTATCCTTTTCTGCAGAAGGAAACTTTTTCCAATTCCGTTTTTTTATTTCCAATTCATTTTTGCCAGTTCCTGGAAATGATCATTGCTCCATGAACTTTCCCTGCTTTACTTATGGCCGTGGTTTAGTTATCATAGCATGGTGTACACTGGCTCCAATCCCCATTTTTTTTTATCCTTCTATGGGGTGTGGGCATCACTGGCTAGGCCAGCATTTGTTGTTCATCCCTAATTGCCCTTGACAAGGTGGTAGCGAGCTGGCATCTTGAACAGCTGCACTCCATCCAGTGTAGGGAGTGAGTTTCACTTTTGACCCAGCGATAATGAAGGAAGGGCGATATATTTGCAAGTCAGGGTGGTGTGGGGCTTGGTGAACTTGCAGGTGGTGGTGTCCCCATTTGCTGCCCTTGTTCTTCCAGGTGGCAGAGGTCATGAGTTTTGTATGTGCTGTTGAAGGAACCTTGGCCAGTTTCTGCAGCACTTGTTGCATACAGTACACTGCTGCTACTGTCCACCAGTGGTGGAGGGAATAAATGTTTTCAATGGTCCAAGGATTGATCAAACAGGCTGCTTTGCCCTGGATTGTGTTGAATTTCTTGAGTATTATTGGAGCCATACTTATCCAGGCGAGTGGGAAATCTCCCACCCATGCTCTTGACTTGTATCTTGTAGAAAGTGGACAGGCTTTGGGGAGTCAGGAAGTGAATTACTCACTGCAGAATTCCCAGCCTCTAACCAGTTCTTATTGCTACAGTATTTATATGGCTGGGCCAGTTAAGCTGCTGGTCAGTGGTGACCCCAGGATGTTCATGGTGAGATTTCAGCAATGATAAGGCCATTGAATGTCAAGGGGAGATGGTCATTGCCCCATATGTTACTTGCCACATATCAGCCCAAGCTTGAATGTTGTCCAAAAGAATGCGGTACAAGCACTTTAGAGTGTATAGTCAGGGCAAAGCTACTCCCAACCTTGCAATACCAAGCATGGATATCCTTCCTCTCCTTCCTATCATTAATGTGCATTATTGCAATAGCTTGATTACCTTGAATATATGTTCAGATGATCAAGCAGGAACAAACTGATGGTAAATCATTTAAATCTAATCTACAGGATGAGAAATGGGTGGATTTAGGTCAAATTTCACTGAAAAATAAAATCAAACCAGGTGTAAATGGGTTGTTTCCTCAAACCCATCTGGTCAGGGCAGGTTAAAATTACCCCAAAAGATTTTTGCTCAGAGTAGCTCTACCTAAGTCTATGGATCATTTGCCCTATGAATTGATATTTAATTTGAAATGGAGAAGGATCAGGTCTATGGGAACTAAGTTATGTGCAGTTTTTTTGGAGGGATTCAGCTGTTGGTTGAAACAAATTTTACTTTTCTTAATTATTGAGAAATAGGGGCTTGTACTGGATGTCTGCTTATGTAATTGCTTCCCTCTCTCAGTAAAAAATCAGTCGATCTATTTTCTTTTACTGGTTTTTGGTTATTAATTTCCTGGTTTTTCAAATTTATAATGTTAGGATTGATCTTAAATTTGGGTTGACTTTACATATTTTGCTGCAAGGAATCTTTCATCACTTGTTGCTGACGGTAATGTGACCAATGTTAACTTGGCTCTGATAATGTCTGCTTCACATTTCTGAGTGGCCTAACAAGCCTTAGCTAATGCAGACAATACACAGCAATGTTAAGCAGCAGATGAGGTTTCCTCTACAGATTTCTGTCTACTTTTATAGGTGAGCTCTTGGAGAGAAGAAAGACACTTTTCACTAAATTTATGGCACAGGGTGCTTTGGCGAGATATTAACAGGCTGAATGCTGGTTATCTGAATCCTAGGCTGGGAATGTAAGTTCAACAACATGTGCAGACTACAAATTTAAGCCAACACCACAGCATAAAATGGATTGAGAGACAGTATATCTGCAGTAAGTATCAGTGTTTGGGCTCTACTGTCTTAACTAGTGTGATGTTAGTATGCTTTCTGCTGTTTGAATGTCTATCTTAACAGATAAGAGTTACTTTCACAGCGAAATCCACCTAAGGCTGAGCATCCATTGTTATCTATGTGCAAATAGGCAGAAATTTCAACTGGCCACATATGCTCAGTTAAACTTGGAAATCCAGATGTTATCCAAAATGCAACATCCCCCTATGCAAATATACCAAATGGTGTGAATTTCTGGTATTACCTCAGATATGGTCTAAATAAAAAGCTACAGCATGCCCATTTCAGTATAATTATCTTCCAATCATTTTGTATGTCTAAATGACTGCCAACAACCTCTCCGCCACTGAAAATCAACTTTTACAAATATGGAGTCTCATTCCTTCAGATAATAGGAGATTTTTAAAAACTTGAAATAAAAATGCTATTTCTGTCTCTCATTCTAATCTTCCTTTTCCTCCCCTTATTTTGCTCTCTGCACTTGATTTGATCGTCACTATTTGAATTAATTGTTTTAACAAACACTTCTTAAATTGAAGTCTGTGCTTCTCATTAAAGACTCTTTAATCTGGTTATGGAGATATTCAATTGCTCCCTTGTTCACTAATTTGTAGTGGGTGCTGTGCTGTTTGGATGTTGGCTGACAATATCAAATCATAGCCTATGAACAAGTGAAAATCTAACAAATGGTTAGCAGCATAGCCCATGCATGACTGCAAGTCTGAATGCTGGTGCCATACAAGGAACAAGGAGGAAAGTGGCAGGAATTTTACAATTTTAAAGGGAATTCAGAAAGAGAGAGACCTGGGACTCTCACACAACTTTTTGAAGGTGGCTGGTCAAGTTGGTGAGGCTGTTAAAAAAAAGCCCATGGGACCTTAGCCTTTATAAATAGAAAGAAAGAGAGAGTACAAAAGAAAGGAAGTTATTCTAAACTTTTTAAAAACAAAAATCACTGGGTGGGCCCCAGATGGAATATTGTGCCCCATTTCAGGCATCACACTTTTGGAAGAGATGTCAAGGTCCTGGAGTGTGTACAGAGGTGATTTACCAAAAATGGCACCAGGGAAGTATTATGTGGTGAGATTAGAGAAGTTGGGATTGTTCTCCTCCGAATGGAAAAGTTTAAGGGGATGCTTAATTGAGGCATTGAAGATAATGAAACATGTTGATAGAATAAATAAAGGAGAATAAATAAGGAGAAACTGTTTCCAATGGGGAGGGGGTGGTCAGTAGCTAGAGGATGCAGATTTAAAGGTAATTGGAAAAAGATACAAAAGGGGGCATAAGGATTAAAAAAAAAAACAGCAAGTTATGGCCTGGAATGCACTGACTGAAAGGATGGTAGTTGTATATTCAATAGTAACTTTTCAAGTACTCACTTAATCCGAAAAAAGGAAAGATTGAGGCAAACACTAATTGGATAGCTCTTTCAAAGAGCAGGCTTAGGCACGATGGAATAAATGGCTTCCGTTTGTGCTGCACAATGCAATGAATGTCATGACATTTTTTAGTTCATTGGTAATAGTAGGGCTATTCACTAACAAAATTTTGGTGATCATTCCAGTTTTCAGAGAGGCTCAGAAATATTGAGCCAAGATAATTTCACAACAAAACTATTCAGATATATCTCACTGAGTACATTTAGAGCAAAGCATGTTTCATGACATAAGTGATGAATCTTTTACAATTGTCTCCATCGGAACCTCTGCCTGGCAAGCTCAGCACACTTTTAATGTACTTACAGGCAAAAATCTCAAGCAACCCGAATGATGCGAGTAAGATGATCAAGGAAGACCTCCCAACCTGATGTCTGAAATGCAGTAATGCCAGCCACTGAGAGGTGTACTGCACGACAACCAGCAAGACAACAAAACACAATATGTTACTCACATGGCCACTTACACTGCAGACATGGAAGCCTCAAGACATGTGGCAGAATGAAGGAAGGAAGTTGAGGGGATGGGTTTTCATTTATTAGAAGCAAGACTGCAGACCAACCTGTGGGGTGGGTGGAATTGCAACAGAACTACCCATGTTCCAACAGACCATTGCACCTCACAAGGTTATGACCTCAAACACAGAGATAAGACAGGGTGCACTGTTTGCCAGTTGTCTCGGGGTGGTAGCTGCCAGGTGTAAACATGACTGCCACAATTGTAGATGGAGCACACCTCTAAAAGCTTGAAGGCCAGAGGCAAGAAGAACTCAGGATGATCTGTTATGGATCTGAGTTAATCTTTATTAGAATGGTAGGGTCCTCTGTTTCCCCAGAAGCATAAAAGGGTCATCAGCCCAGGCACCACAGCACAGAGGTAAATTGGTATCTATGGGTTTTAAGAGGAGCATTGGGACTGCAAAAACACAGCAACTTTTGCAGTCACAATAAATTCAACTCACCCGTTCAATTACTGGAATCCATTTCCATTAGGTTACACGTAAATCTTTGCAAATAAATAAACCTTCTCACACATCACAGTTCTATACCTACATTCCATTAAAAGCACAAGAGATGAGCAAAGGGACCTGCACAGTAATGCACATTACAGTTAAATAAATGTTGTCACTAATTAAAAACTCATGCTGCCCATGCTTGCTGTGTAAACACTGAGGAATACCAACACATGCTCATGTTGATGAGTTTGCTGGTAAGACGCAGGGCAAATGTTGCTAAGCAGATAGGATGGACATCATTGCAGCTAAGACAAGACAAATCTCCCAGTGCAGCAGAGAAGAATACATCAATCAATTTCTGTCCCTGTTCTCCTGCTGCCTGCCCGCTCCTTCTACTACCAGAGGCAGACGTTGTTGCTGATTAGTGTTTTCCCAACTTAGGGTTTTGCCTGGAAATGAGGATATGAAAAAAGCATGGAAAAATTCAGTCTGTTTTCATTACGACAGTGGAGATTACAGGATGATTTAACAGTGTGTTTAAAATTGAGAGATGTGACTGGATAGGTAGAAAAAAAAATCACTGGCTCTAATAGGTGAGGGGCAACTTAAATTATTTAAGAAAACAGGAGAAATTGAGAGTTACCAACTTTTTTTTAAAATGGGCACAAATGGGCTAGAAAAAATGGTCACCCAGGAGTCACCTAACTCGGTCACACTGTCTCAAAAGGACAAAGGGATATTCCAGAATAAAAAGATGTGAATACCCATATCCTGAGACCATGCAAACTGTCCTGACTTCTGAAACCAGATTGTCTTAAACCCACAAAGACCCAGGTTGTGGCTAATTAACTTAAACCCAACACCTAATTTGGAAGAGATCTGTGAAGGACCACAAGGTGGGCAGCAATATTGGTCACTTTATTTAAAAAATGCTTTCAAGTCTGAAAATAACAGTAAGAGACAACAGCAGACAGGACAGCAACAGCTGTGCCTTTAAGACCCGGAGACTGCAATATCTCAAAAGTCACCCGGCTGTTCCTTTAACTTCACCAGTGCAGAAACTTGACCTCCTGGTAACTTAGTAGCCTGACGATCCATCTTTGAGGGGGATTCTTCAATAACTATGATATACAACCCCAGCTATTTAAATCCACCTAAAACAACCTGTCAGGAGGACTGACAATGTCTTCTTTACAGGGCCCACAATGTATGCTTTTTTTCCCTAAAACGAACCAAGCACTATTCCTTAACAGTGGGCGAAATTTTCTGTGTCTGCTGGCAGCGGGTGTGGTAGGTGGCATACGCAGACAGTATGGTGTGATCGGTTTCACGATGGCGAGAAGACAGGTCACGATCGTCCGCTCAGCCCAACGGTTGTTAGGGAGCTCGTTTTAATGATATGCTGATGTGTCACAAAAGGCCATCCCACCAGCCTCTTGGGCCCGCACCAGATCATCCGTCCACATTAGCAGGAAAGCACGCTGACCTGTTTCACGATAGCACACAGGTGACGTGCACTTGACGACCATCGCTTAGGGGGAACCGGAGGAGTGAACAGCAGTGCTCTCCACATCTTGCCAGGGTCACCCATTGCTTTTCAGGCTTCAGGGGTGCTGGGGAGGCAGCCAGGGTGAAATGCCGCCCTGCCTTGGAGGCGACTGCTTCCCTGGCATTGGATCCCGTGCCCCAGAAAAACACAATCGAGGTGGGGGCAGGGCAGGCGAGGGAAGTGGCCACGCAGTAGGGACACCTGTATAAACTGACCACTCCTCTGCAACTGAAGCGGATAAGGCGCAGCCGCAATGATAAGATTGGGGGGGTCAGGCTCCTGGACTGCCCACCTGCGCAAGCAACGCGGAGGCACCAAAGTGCCACCGAACCCCCCCAGGCCTTAACCCACTCTGCGCTTTCCCAGCACAAACTGAACCCGTGACCACAATCTCCTCGCCAACGCTGGCCGTGTCGCGGTCACTGCTGGAGGCACTCACAGCCCCTTGCAAACTCAACGTACCGGATAGGAGCAGCCTCCCCCCATGTCGCAGGCTGGCAGGGCAGCCACGCAGTACGCTCATCTGCTGCCATCCAAGGGGTGGCCAGCACTCTCCGGGAAGCATTAAGGGGCCATCACTGAGGGCAAGGAAAGGTGCACCCATGCTAACCACGTCTCACTTTCATGCTGCAGGAGGACCATGTCAGGAGCATGGAGCCTGGTGACCTACCTTAATGCCTGATGGCCTACAGAGAGTGGAGAAAATGGAGGAGAGTGACTGAGGCTCCTGGCAGCACAAAGGCAGGAGCAGCAACCTCATGAAGGGGCAGCAGGGCCTCCCACATATGCTGCCCAGGAGCGACAGTGAGCCGTGGCTGGTCGACACCTAACGATACCCAGGGTCTATAGACGCCATCTGCCATTCCTGCAGATGACTGAGAACCAGTGTTACCACTGACTGTGCATGTCTAGGGACCTGGTCACTCATCTGCCACTTTGTGCCAAGGGGACATGGAGGGCATCCACTAATCAGAGGCTGTGAAAGTGACCGTGGCGCTCAATTTCTACGCCAGTGGATCCTTTCAGAGCTCTACAGGTGACCTCGGTGGGATTTCACAGGTCTCCACCCACAAATGCATCCATGAGGTCTCGGATGCCATCTTCTCCATGGCACACAATTTTGTGCATTTCGCCCGGGACCGGGACAGCCAGACTGCAAGGGCCATTGGATTCACCCTGATCTCGGGATTCCCACAGGTGCAGAGTGCGATTGACTGCGCCCATGTGGTGTTCAGGTCTCCGCCACTACACAGTGTGGACTACATCAACCGCAAAGGATCACTGAATGTGCAGCTGGTGTGTGATCACCCAGAGACGCATCCTGCAGGTGTGTACCAGGTTTCCAGGGAGTTTGCATGACGCCTACATCCTCCGTCACAGATCCCTGGAGTCTTCCAGGCCAGGGTCCACAGAAGCTGCAGGGATGGCTCCTTGGGGACAAGGGCTACCTGCAGAGGCCCGTGGCTAATGATACCCACGCGGCGGCCTCAGACTGCAGCAGAGTGGCGGTATAATGAGGCTCATGCTACAGCTCGCAACTTGGAGGAGCAGACCATCAGGATGCTGATGAGGTCCTGGTGCCCGGACCGGTCTGGTGGAGCCCTGCAACACAGTCCGCAGAGGGTGTCACGCATCATCAGTTGTGCCATTTACAACCTGGCACTGCAATGGGGTGAGGAGCTGGAGGTCTCCTCCAATGGAGGAGGGGACACTGACAGGGATGAGGCCAGCACACTCAGGGGGCCCTCATAGCTGCTAGATTTGTGGAGGATGATGGCAGTGACATGCAGTGAAGTCACCCCATAGATCCTCACGTCACATTTATGAATGCTCAACTCCAGTCTGGCTAATGGCAACGCAAATACCCTCAGAGAATGCTCCTGTCCAGGAGATGCAATGGAGGCCCTAAAGTTGCTCGATAGTAGGAGGACGATGACAACATGCAGTGAGGACACTCCATAGATCTTCATAGTCTGAATGTCTGACTCCTGTCTGGTCAAGGGCAGCTTACTTGTGCTCCGTGATCAGGGTCATATCATGGAGATGCAGCCATGAAACTTTAGAAATTCTGATCCTTTGTCCGTCTTCAGCACCTGAGCCCTTCAGGAGCTGGAGCTCAGCATCAGTGGTCACAGATTCTGAAGAGATGGGGGCCAACCCCTCCTTAAAAGCTGCACAGAGAATGAGAGAACTCTGTGGCGCCTGCCCACTACATCCTGGTAGCAATGAACAGCAATGCTGAGGCCCAGGCGTCCATAATGTGTCCAGGGAGTGTGAGGCCGGACCATCACTGTGGTCTGAATGTTGCACATAGAACAGGGAAGAGGCCCTGGGCTGAGACACCTGCCTTTATCTTGTGCAGAAAAGGTTTCACATCTGAGTGAGAGGAGCACTGCTCATGAGAACAAGGAGCCACAGGCAGGGAGACATTCTTGGGGGTTTATTGAAATAGTGAACCATATTTACAAATGATTAATACCCATGCCCAGGCTGTGCAACTAATTCCCCTTAACCTTTCTAACAATGCCGCTACATCTTGTTGCTCCCTGGACATCCACAAAAGAGTTGGGGCAGCCTGCTGACTGTGAAGCCCTGTCTGTGATGACTTTGGCAGACGTCGTCTGGAGGGCCGTGACCTTGGTGGGCCCTGGCCTGCTTTCTGGGTTGTGCTGTATGGCAGTGGTACCCTCCTTGGCCTGTGGAGCTGGAGCTGCAGAGGTCACAGGAAGATGGGAGTCGGACTGGCTGGACCAGTTACCTGGATGGATAGGCCCAGAGTGTGCACCTGCTGATCCTCCTCCCAGTGGGTGCCTGGGAGCCCCAGGCTGACTCCTTGAGGAGCAGGTGTAGCTGGAGTGAGATCAAGCTGCCCAGCACCCATCTTGCGTATAAACTGTTGGAGGCCAACAATGGCCTCAGCAATGGAGTTAAGCTCATACAGCAGTGTAGGAGCGAAGTCCTGGACCAAGGTCTCCACAGCAGCCGCCATCTTACCAGTGTTGACCTTGGTGCGTTGGTATGCCTGCACTTTCACCTCAGCCTGAAGGCAGACAGACTCCTCCACCGTGACTTGCAATATGAGAGAGAGTGCAGCAGACATCCCTTCCTGAAGTTCCCAAGCTTGCCTTTGCAGTTCCAGCAACTGTGACATGACCGAGTCCAGAGGCTTGTCATCTGACTCAGACTCAGCAACGTTCTGGCCTCCAGCAGTCCTCCGAGTGCCCGACACCTTGGAAGTCCCTGCCTCCGCCTGCTGTAGATCAGAAAGTGCGATGTGCTCACCAGATTGTGATTCCGAGGCTATTCTAAAGCTAGGTTCCACTGATGTGAGTGTCTGTGCTGGTAGAAGGTGTGGGTGAGCGCTGTGACAGGACTTCAGGGAGGGTGCCAACAGATTCCTGTTCAGAGGTTTCTTTGGGGCTTTATTGGAGGCCCTGGATCATGGACTCTGTCAGCTCTCTGGCAGAAGTGCCTGCAAAAGCAAGGAGAGATAATTAGTGCAAGGCAGTGGCCTGTAAAAAAGGACACACTCAGGGCATAGTTGTCTGATGGATGTTGCACTGCTGGATCCTCACTTGGTAGAGCAGCGTCGACCTCACCATCAGCACAGGACCAGTCCAGAAATTGCTGGCCAACTGGATGGCTCCATTTTCAAAGTCCATGAGGACCTTGATCTTGGTCATTACACCACTAGTCTGCAACCTCTCATTGTGTGCCAGCTTGTCCTGCATGAATAGAGATGGAGAAAGAGTATGCAAGATGCCCGCCAGACCAGAAGTTAAGTATAAAAACAAAAAAACTGCGGATGCTGGAAATCCAAAACAAAAACAGAATTACCTGGAAAAACTCAGCAGGTCTGGCAGCATCAGCGGAGAAGAAAAGAGTTGACGTTTTGAGTCCTCATGACCCTTCAACAGAACTGTTGAAGGGTCATGAGGACTCGAAACGTCAACTCTTCTCCGCCGATGCTGCCAGACCTGCTGGGTTTTTCCAGGTAATTCTGCAGATGTTAAGTATGCCTGGCCTGTGTGGATGGTGAGTGGTCCCATGGGCAGGATGAGGACAATGATGGTGACCGTGACAGAGTGAATGGTAATGTCCCTTGGACTGGCAGTGAGCGAGGGCCCTGTGGACGTGTGATGGGTTTGAGAGTGTGAGAGTTGAGAGTGATGAGAAAAGTGACTTACCCTGGCAGAACGAAGGAGATCATTCATCCTCTTGCGGCACTGGGTGGCTGTCCTCTTCTGAAAGCCATTGGCGCTGACCATCGCTGCCACCGCCTCCCAAGCTGGATTGGTCACGTTGCTGCCCATCCAGCAGCCAGAGCGGGGGTACAGGACATCCTGCTGGGTCTCCACGGCATCCAGCAGTCGCTTGCGGGACCCGTCACTGATGGGGGGGGAGGGGGAGGGGTGGCTGCGGTCTTTTTTCCTTTGCTGGCCATGTCTTCAGTGCAGCCGTGGTGAGCTGGAAGCAATGATGCTGTGCTTGTGGCTGGACTTTAAACATGGCACTTGGCATGACGCGGCAGCGGCGTGATGGCCTGTGGGCGAATGAGAGCCCGCCTGCCATGGAAATAGCACGTTTCCCGGGAGTACATAAATAATGAGGTGGGTTTGGGACGATACGGCGTGAATACCTGCCATGGTGGAATCTGGGAAAATTCTGCCAGGTATTCTTACCTTGAGTGTGTGCGTTTTTTATTCATTCATTCATGGGATGTGGGCATCGTGGCCAGGCCAGCATTTATTGCCCATCCCTAATTGTCCTCAAGGAGGTGGTGGTGAGCTGCCTACTTGAACCCCTACAGTCCCTGTAGGTACACCCACGTGCTGTTATGGAGGGAGTTCCAGGATTTTGACCCAGTGACAGTAAAGGAACGGCAAGATATTTCCAAGTCAGGCTGGTGAGTGACTTGGAGGGGAACTTCCAGGTTGTGGTGTTCCCATCTATCTGCTGCCCTTGTCCTTCTAGAAGGTAGTAGTCGTGGTGTTTGGAAGTTGCTGCCTAAGGAATCTAGGTGAGTTTCTGCAGTGCATCTTGTAGATGGTACACACTGCTGCCCCTATGTGCCAATGGTGGAGGGAGTGGATGTTTGTGGAAGGGGTGTCAATCAAGCAGGCTGCTTTGTCCTGGATGGTGTCAAGCTTAGAGTGTTGTTGGAGTGCCACTCATCCAGGCAACTGGAGAGTATCCAACACTCGTGACTTGTGCTTTGTAGATCGTGGACAGTCTTTGGGGAATCAGGAGGCGAGTTACTTGCTGCAGGATTCCTAGCCTCTGACCTGCTCTTGTAACCACAGTGTTTAGTCCAGTTCGGTTTATGATCCATGGTAACCCCCAGGACGTTGATAATGGGGGATTCAGCGATGGTAATGCCAGTGAATATCAAGGGGAGATGGTTAGATTCTCTCTTGTTGGAGATGGTCATTACTGGCACTTGTGTGGCAGGTGATGATGCCACTTGTCAGCTGAAGCCTGGATATTGTCCAGGTCTTGCTGCTTTTGGACATGGGCCGATTCAGTGCCCAAGGAGTCGCAAATGGTGCTGCACATAATGCAATCATGAGCGAACATCCCCACTTCTGACCTTATGATGGAAAGAAGGTCCTTGATGAAACAGCTGAAGATGGTTGGGTCTAGGAATCACTGAGGGGCTCCTGCAGTGATATCCTGGAGCTAAGATGATTGACCTCCAACAACCACAACCATCTTCCTTTGCGCTAGATATGACTCCAACTAGTGTAGAGATTTCCCACCCCCCCCGATTCCCATTAACTCGAGTTTTGCTTGTCTGTGCGGGGGAGAGAGATGTAATGTTTATACATCATTCGAGGTGGACATGAATACATAACCTTCTATTTAAAGTCAAGAAAGTTTGCTGCTGATTTTTCCAATTGACCCCATACTCCAGGGCTGAGAAACATACACATCTTCCTTATCAAAAACGTGCTGATCACTTAAAGTAAGGGAAAGGAATTGGCATTTCAGTTCTCTCATATCCCTGCCCATAACAGAAACAGAAAGATTTATGGCACAGGAGGAGGCCATTTGGACCAGTGTCTAAAAGAGCTAACTGGTCTAATTCCACCTTCCAGCTCTTGGTTTGTAGCTCTGTAGGTTACAGCACCTCAAGTGCATGTCCAAGTGTCTTTTTTTAAAATGCAATGTTTCTAGCTTTACCACCCTTTCAGGCAGAGAGTTCCAAACCCCCAGCATTCTGGGTGAAAAAAATACTCAACTCCCTCTAATCATCTACCAATTACTTTAAATCTATACTTCAGGTTATAGGCCTCTCTGCTAATGGATATAGATCCTTTCCAGCTACTCTATCTAAGCCCCTCAAAACTTTATACACCTCAATCAAGTGTCTCTTCAGCCTTCTCTGTTCCAAACAAAACAACCCCAACCAATCCAATCTTTCTTCAATTAAATTTCTCCAGCCCAAGCAGAGTCCTCATAAATCTCCTCAATACCCTCTTTAATACAATCACATCCTTCTGGAAATACAGTAACTGGTACTGTACATAGTACTCTAGCTGCATCTAATTAATGTTTTATGCAATTTTCTGAATATGTCTACTTCATTATTCTAGGCCTCAGCTAATAAAGGTCTTATTGGGTAGTTTCAGGAACACTTCTCTCTGAAAAGCATCACCCTGCAGAACTGTAGCGTTTATATCAATTGATCTAGACTCCCACGAATAAATCACCAAAAGAACAAAAAAGGTTTAAGATTCTTTTCCACCTGAGGGTAATCCATCCTAACATCTGTACCAATCAGTCACTCTTCAAACCTAGCCTTGCTTTAGCCTTAAGAGCCATCTGCAAGGACTTTAGTACAATCCCTCTATATGACAAACCCCTTGTCTAGTAACTCAACAAACACCAATCCCTCACAGAGACAAACACCAGCTGGTAACAGCAGCCTGCCCATATAAAACAACTTAGCATAATCCAATAATTTAAACACTATCCCAAGATCCCCAAATTGAATTTGTCAATCATTATACAACATGTTAAAGTATATGATATATTCTTCCATGGAATGACCATGTGTTTTCTGAAATCTATCAAAATCTGACTCTGCTTCATTGGGATTTAACAGATCATCTTTCGTGTAGATTTCATCCAAGACCTCTAGAAGTTCCTGGCCTTCATTACTATCTAACTGCGAGGCACCATGTCACAAAATACTTCTGATTTTACTTCTTGCAGGAGGTAACAGCACCAGGACCATACCTGGTTTCCATTTTCATAGGGATGTAACCGACATCCACATCTCCACTTCATTCTTCCACTGGTCACATGGTTCAGACTCCAAGAACACCAGAGATCAATTATACCGCAACAATGCATACTTGCTTTCTGTCATTTTCCACCATGGCCACAAGGATTGTAGTTTTCAGACTCTTTTTTCTTAGTTTGCAGCCTTCACTTTTAGGCAACTGTCTTCTGTAACCATGTTATATTTCAGAAAGGCAGTTGAAGGATAGCACTGGAGCCCATCTTTACACACATTTGTAAGCATTTATTTACAGAATAACACATTATAAGTTTCAGCCTGTGTCTATTTATAGGAGCTCAAATGAATCCCCAGTTAATGCCCACCACCTGCACACAATTAAACGCAATTAATATATAATTAACACTCAGGCTGTGTCAAGATATCCTGAACCTTAGCTGCAATCTCCAGATCTACTGTTAACAGTTTCCTGATTAGTAATTTCCAATTGCAGTCAAACTCAATTAAATGGATAACTGATAAAGGAATATTACATTTAAGAGAATAAAACATCCATGCATAAATAAATCCATTTCCTATCTTTCCAATGATAGCTGTCCCTGTTAAATGAATACCTGATAAATGAATACAGTGCTTAAATAAATTGCAAACGTCTGGATTTATTCATTTAAGCATTGTGCTGCCCCAATGAAGCCAATTTTACAAACATTTCTTTCTTGATGTGAAAATTGACTATACTGTGACTATAACTATGATATTTCAGAGTCTTGTTTCAACTGATCAGTGAAGGCTCTGGGCCCTCACAATATTCTGGTTGGAGTGCTGAATGAAAGCTTGACAGAATCATTATTCATTTAACAGTTTTGCACTATAGTACACCAGGTACTATATCCTTTTGTATCTCTTTACTTGGTTCCCATCAGGTCTGCACTGAGTTAAATTATCTTAAATTAACCCAAAAAGGGCTCTATAATTGAACACTAAGATAAAAGCTCTGTAATTGAGTTCACTGAGATGAAAATCAGGCAGTTCTACTATGAGTGTGCAATCTGCGTAGGCAGTAAATGTAAATGTGAAAGCAAAAAACATTGCTAGTTCTCTTTGGTTCCAAAGAAGAATCATATTGGACTTGAAATGTTAACTCTGTTTCTCTCTCCACAGAGGCTGCCATACCTGCTGTGTTTTTCCTGCATTTTCTGTTTTTAATATAAAAGTGACTTCCTTCTGAAAAATTCAGGTTCAGTCTCTGGTCCGCACTGAATCTGATGATCTGAACCTGGATACTGTGAGATGGTAGCTACAGGTGAAATACATAGAAAAGTTTCTACTTCCAGCTAATTGTTGAGGGGCATATTTTCAGAAGTTGAATTCTTTCTGCATTAATCCATCAAGCTCTTGTGTTATAAATCCATGGTGACAGGCAAAAACCATAATCAAGAAACGGAGACAAATGTTTTCTAAACATGGAAAATAAGGTTAGTGAAGCTTTGCGCAGTGGTGACTGAACTGCACATAAACAACTAGCTAAAATACACTGAGGAAGATAATAAAACATGCAGAAGAGGAAAGTGCAGAGGAGCCAGTAAAGCAAAGCATTGGTAGATAGTTTTATTTGTTTGTGAGATCTGACCATCACTGGCTAAGCCAGCATTTATTGCTCATGAGAACTGAATGGCTTGCTAGGCCATTTCAGAGTCAATCACGTTGTTGTGAATCTGGAGTCACATGTAGGTCAGACCAGGTAAGGACAGCAGATTTCCTTCCCTAAAGGACATTAGTGAACCAGATAGGTTTTTACAACAATCACCAGTGGTTTCATGGTCATTATCAATTGATTTTTATTGAATTCAAATTTGATCATCTGCTATGGTAGGATTATGAACCGTGGTCCCCACAGCATTACCCTGGGTATCTGGATTATTAGTGCAGTGATAATAACACTACGCCAACACATTAATCCAATAGTAGGTGTTTTAACAAACAGTTGTTGGTTCATCACTTCTGTGTAATGTATCCACTGTAACATACTCACACACAGGCATATACATTTACATATACAACACAGGCATGCATTTACCCATGTGCTCACACACATACCAAAGCCATAAGCAAACTTAACTAGGATCATTATGACCTGTAGTTAATGGGCAGAATTTTACGCTGATTGGACGTGAAATCGCGTGAGATGACATCGGGCGAGCGCCCTGACGCCATTCTGTGTTCGTGCGATATTTCTGTTGGCTGGTACATGTAAAAGTTGGAAGTTCGCCTGCCAACAATTAAGAGGGCAATTAAGTCCATTAACGGAGCAGTTGACTCCCATTTTTCATGGTCCACCCAACCTTAGTGTTGGCCTACAGGTGAATCAGCCAGGCGGCCTTTGCGTTTTTCATGAAACCTCATCCAAGGGCGGGATGAAGTTTCTGTTATGAAATAAAATAAAACTAAAAATACGTGGGCAGCATTTTTATCATCTGTATTTTTAGGTACCTGATTCTGATGCTTGGATATTTTTTTCCTGCTTTTTGAAACTTTATTTGATGGTTTTTCAGGTCTGCAGATCCCTGAGGCAGCTCTCCGCCTTCGGGGAGCTTTTTCCCAGCGCTCGCCAGCACTGACATCATCGCCCACCCTCTTCTCGCCCCCACCACAGCAGCGGTGAGCTTTTCAGCGTGCATTTCACGTTGGCTAGCCTTTTATTGGCCAGCCGGCATGAAATCGCAGTTGGGGACCGAACGCGGTTGGCTGTCCATTTCTCGGCCCATCCTGGACTCACCGATCGCGCCCCCCGCACCCCCCCCCACAGGCCGAGCTAAAACTTCAGGCCAATGTTATAGAAAAGAAAAGAGAGATTTGCACTTATATATTGCCTTTCACAACCACAGAACATCTCAGAGCTTTACCGCAAATGAAGTCATTTTGCAATGTAGTCACTGTCGTAGGAAACGTGGTAGCCAATTTGCACACAGCAAGGTTCCACAAACAATAATGTGATAATGGCCAGGTGATCTGTTTTTGTCACGTTGATTGTAGGGTAAATATTGGCCAGGGCACTAACAGAACCTTTTGTCTTTAAAATAGCGTCACGGGGTCTTTCACTTCATTTGAGAGAGCAGATGAGAAGGTCAGGCTAGAGTTCTGTGCTCAAAACTTTGTACACTGCATGAAGTGGCTCCAATGGCTCCAAACCTTAAATCAGCTGGTAAGAACAGAATGATAACATCTGATGTTGCCTTTTGCATGATAGTCACATATTTATAAGTGCCAAATAGTCAGCTAGAAGCTAATTGTTGCAACAGTCTCCAAATTGGCAGCAGTTTAGCTTCTCTCATTGGAATGAGACCAAGTTATCTGAGGCTCAGAAAGAAAAAATATTTGGCTTTCTTTTTCTTTCTGAATTAAATACCTCTTTAAAAAAAATCCACTCCAGTTGTGAATTGTTGACGCATTATACAAAGCAACATCTGAAACACACCAGTCACACGAGTTTTATGGATAGCTACCTTAAACTTTAGGATTGTTTCTAATGAACTTTCAGTTTATTAAGTGACAATATGCACAGTTAATTATTGTTCAATTTGTAAACAGTTCTGTAATATAAACCCGGCATTCTTGGTGGTCTGATGGGAGCCTCTAGGAGTGCTCTGGGGGAGGAACTTAACAGAACAGAGATGATGGAACTAGATGAATAATAATTCCTGGCTTGTACAATGTGTTTACCAGACTTGCAATACAATCATAGACCTGTCA
This sequence comes from Carcharodon carcharias, assembly GCF_017639515.1. Classification (NCBI taxonomy): domain Eukaryota; kingdom Metazoa; phylum Chordata; class Chondrichthyes; order Lamniformes; family Lamnidae; genus Carcharodon; species Carcharodon carcharias. The sequence continues at coordinate 18,707,718 of NC_054467.1, read as the reverse complement.
AGCTTCACTTCACTCCAGCGAAATTCACTGATTTTGTGTTTCATTGAAACGTATAAACATAGCTCAATTCAATAAGATTGCAATCTGTCTCACTTTTTTTCTCATAATATCTCACAGTTGGCAATGGACTGACCTTGGCAAGTATGCTATCGAGGGGTTCAGGTGATGTCATCAACTGCAAGAGCAAAGCCTGAGAGTGTTTTATCAAATTATCTGAATCTCAAGATTGTGTTACAGTCTCATAGCACACTAAACAACCAACTACCACCCTATATACAGAGTAGCATTGAAGGAGGTCAGTAAGGAGAGTTCCTGCTCAAATGGCGAATGGACACTGCTGTTTCGGATAAACCAACAACAAAAACCTCCATTTATTTGACACCTTTATTATAAAAATGAACTTGCTAAGGCCCTTTACAGAGACATATGAAAAATTTGACACCAGATCAAAGAAGGAGATTAAGAGGGGGTGACTGAAAGTTTGGTAACATAAATAGTTTTTAGATGCGTCTTAAAGAAGGTGAACAGGGTTAAGGAGGATATTCCAGAGCATGGGGCCTAGGTGGCTGATGGCACAGTCGCCAATTGTAGGGCAAAGGAAATGGGAGAGGATTTACAGGATGGCAGAGTCAGAAATAACAAAGAGTTTGGGAGATGGTTGTTGGGCTAGAAAAAGTTACAGAGGTAGGGATGGGCAAGGCCATGGAATCATTTAAAATGCAAGGATGAGAATTTTAAATTTGATGCACTGGGGCAGCATCTATGGAGAGAGAAACAGAGTTAACATTTCACATAGAGAATGACTCTTCTTCAGGATTCCTGTTCTGAGCACCTGAACCTCTGACAAAGCCATATTCAACTCAAAACATTAACATTTCCTGCAATTTCTGCTTTTATTTAAGTAAATGTCTGCCTGGTAACAGAGGGAGTTTGTACTGAATGAGACAGTCATGAGACAGTCACAAATATATGCATTTCCAAATTTGCAATGCTTTGATGTAATATTGCTGCTTGAAAAAAATAGAAGCATTTTATGGAACAAATAATAAAATTTTGAATATGCGATGCAGGTTCTGTTTCTAGCTGAGTCTAAGCTATTTTTTTTTACATATTCTGTGAACTGACGTTTTAAATTGCCCTCCAATCACTGTTCTTTAAATTAGTTAGAAAGGAGCAAAATGATCAGCATGCATTTTGCCCCCCTTGATTAATGGTTGTATTATGCACGTGAGTGTGAGTTTGAACATCAATGTACTGCTGGAGTGTGGATGTGCTGAAGAGTTGTCACTGTGTTCTGGGAAGCAAGACATTTAATTAATTGTGACCCCCACCAACCCCCCCCCCCCCCACCAAGTTATTGATTGAATTACCATCAATGTAATTTTAATAAAACTGACAATATATCATATTGGATAGCTGCAGCAATCTCTTACATCAAATGGTCAGTTTTAGAATGAGCACTTTTCCCTACACAGTGAAGTCATTCATTGTGTAAGATAGCCATTAAGCAAAGACTGGGACTTTCCAGTTGTGCATCGTAAATGCAGTGACCTCCATTGTGTGAACTTAAGTTCAGTTACACCAATGCTGGATAATATTAGTGTCGCAGTTCACTGTGCTGCAGTTAAACAGTGTGCAAAATAAGCAACATTCCTGTTATCACAACAAAAAGTGGCAGCAGTGGAGGTTAATTTTTATCAGCTTCGTAGGTTGGAATTGGAACGGTATTGTCCCAAAGATCATGGGGAAAAACCTATTGCACCATTTCCGATCATGCTCCCCTGCTAAAGCTGACTCCCCTGCTGAAGGGGCCCGAACAGTAGAAAAAAGAACTTGCATTTACCTCTCGTCTTTCGTAACCACAGGACATCCTAAAGTGTTTTACAGTCAATGAAGCACTGTTGAAGTGTCATCACTGTCATAATGCAGGAAACACAGCAGCCAATTTGCATACAGCAAGTTCCCACAAACTGCAATGGTATAACAACCAGATCATTTTAGTGACATTAGTTGAGGGGAGGTAAAAATCAAGAAGAATTCTCACTCCTGATCATGCTCCCTACCAATAATTCCCTACTGGAAATTCTGTGCATGGACACTTTGGATGACAATTTGACCCAGGCCTGATGCCCCTCTATCATAAATAGTCGACTGTTGCTCTTACCTTTGGAAAAAAGCATTGGAAGCCTGGTTGCATCCAGGGAACCACATTCCAGCATTAGGTAGCACAGTCACAAGAGAAGGAATTGGGGGAAGGGTGGGGAGGGAAAAAAATCAAAACAAAAGCAAAAAAATATATTCCTAAAGCTTCTGCAACACCTGAGCACCAACTCCTAAATAAATTTTATTCCTGTAGCCAAACTCCTCAGTGAAGCAATACATCCCCCTCCCACCTTTTTACATTGGTTTGATGCATTCACGCTTCATCAAGTCTTTCATCATAGACTCATGAATAGTCACCAAATTCAGCAAATGATTAATTAACAGATTAGAATAACAAATTGATCAAGAGCTCAAATCCTTAACTCAAATTATTTTTTTTCTTGATATTTTAGAAATCCAAGGTGTGTAGTGGGATACAAACATCATTTAAACATGACTGGAATTTAGGTTTGGGTTTGAGTGACAGAAGATAAATCATCCAAACTCCATTGTCATGGCCAACAGATATAGGAGTAAATTCATCACTTCTGCACTTGGGCTCACCCTTTTTAAAACCTAGCCATATTTCACCCCATTGATTTCCATACTAATAGTCGTTTGGTGGTATAGGACTTGAGCATGGCTGAGAAAAGACATTTTGTCGAAGCACTCATCAGGACAATCGCAAGAATACCAATGTCAGGGGAAGCAACAACTTTATACTGTATGAGAAGAAAGTGCTGATTGTAAAAGCTTTGGCAAAATGTCTTTATCCAGCAACACCTGCTTTCCATACTGTTCTATACCGGTCTGACAATCCAGGCAGCCGGATTAATGTCTGTTTGGTAATGCCAAGGATTAACCCCAAAACGTCAGCATCAATACAAGGAAGTAACAGTTACAGCTGATAAACAAAGGCCGAAGACAATTCCATAGAATATTTGAGCAGACTAAGGATCCTGTTGTTAAGTTCACATCCCCAGATTCCCCACAGTACCATGAGCCCTGAGCTTCTCCTGTTTCCCTCGATACCGGGGTTCTGGGCTTTGAATCTGTTGATTAAACTGATGTATGAATTCACTTAAAGGAACCTTTCTCCTCCCACCTTTAACTATTTTCCTGCATTCCCGGCTGGAGGATGGCTGGTGCTGAGGTATCTGCATAACTTTGTTGGGGGGAAAGCCCCTGATGATTTTGAAGCTAAAAAAAGAAAAATGAAAGAACCGTTCATGTCCTCAGGATGTTCCAAAGCGCTTTACCAATAATGAAATCTTTTGCAGCTTTGTAATTGTTAGCAATGTCAAAAAATATATAGCAGCCAATGTGGGCACCGCAAGCAGCAACTGGGAAGTCACCAAGTGAGAAACAGAAAATGCTGGAAGTAGTCAGCAGGCCAGGAGGGAGAAAAAGAGTTAACAGAATTTAATATCTCCACACCACCCACCTCCCCACCCTACCCACACCCCCCTGAACCCACCACCACCAGAGGCATGTTTCAGGGCAAGGGTTCTTTGATTGGGTGAGAGGGCGCAGTTGGGTACCCAGCCGCCTCCTCACCTCCCCAGAGTAAGTTCGAGGCGGGCAGGTTTGTGGGCAGCCTTGCCAGCCGGATGCCAATTGAGGCCCTCAATGGACCTCAATCTGCTGTTGCTAGCATTCAACGGATCAAGTGATCCTGCACTGGGAAGGCAGGTGCTGTGAGGCCCTTTGACCCAGAAGTGGTAAGGTAAGGAGAATTTATCATTTCTTTAAAATGTCTGTGAAACCTGTAATTGTTTTTAAGAATGTTTGAAAAGGGCTTTAAGAGTTTGCAGAAGGAGAAGAGGCACATTGGGGTTGAAACATTAACTCTGTTTCTCTCTCCACAGATGCTGTCAGACCTGCTGAGTTTTTCCAGCACTTTTTGTTTTTATTTCAGATCTCCAGCATCTGCAGCATTTTGCTTTGTTTTATTCATTCATGGGATGTGGGCCCACTGGCTAGGCCAACATTTATTGCCCATCCCTAATTGCCCTTGTTTAGAGGGCATTTAAGAGTCAACCACATTGCTGTGGGTCTGCAGACCAGACCAGCTAAGGACAGCAGATTTCCTTCCCTAAAGGACATTAGTGAACCAGATTGCTTTTTACAACAATCAGCAATGGTTTACATTTTAATTTCAGATTTCACCATCTGCCATGGTGGGATTTGAACCCAGGTCCACAGAGAATTACCCTGAGGTTTACTGGAGCACTAGCTCAGTGACAACACTACTATGCCACAGCATATTGTAGAACATAATGCCATAGATGCTGAAGGAGAATGTTTGTGGTTGTGTTGTAGTAACTATTTAAAGTGAAATTTACTTTTTTATTTGAAGTCTCATTTGCCTGTTAATTCATGTTTAATTTGCACTGGTTCTGATTCACGTTATAGTAAAAGTTACAAAAAGTGAAATCTTGTTGGTAACTTTTTCATTCGAGTATCATTTGGTAAATTTGGTTATTTTGGTTTACATTTTCTCCATGGAGATCGTAACAGTGACCACCGAGAGCTAACTCTCTGCCTTTTCCTTTGACCCCCCAGCCCCCCTGCTTGCTCATGACCCCTTCCCCGCAGGCCTCATCCCATCATAACTTACCCTTCTCCAGGGGTCAAATGGCCACCACACCTGATTAGCCAGCAGCCCTTGGGGCCAGGACTTCTGTCCTATTGGGGGGAAGTGCAGCAAGTGAATGTTTCTCTGTGAGCTGGGAGGCCCAGAGGCAGGGGCTTAACTCCCTCAGGGATCCCGGAGATCAGGTCAGCGGGGGTGTCACAGTTTTGGTGGCAGACTTCGGGCCTCCTGCCAACATTATTAAATTCCCCACAACGTTTCAGGTTGACGACCTTTTGTTGGAAAGATCCTGATTATTTCTGTTTGGGGGTTTCTGATTGAGGGAGGAATATTGGCCGGGACACCAGAGGGACCTGCTTTACTTTCTTTGTATGTTGCAATTGGTCTTATACATCTGTGGGAACAGGTAAAAAGTGACATGTCTGACAGTGCAGCACTCCCTCTGTACAGTGATGGAGCGGGGATTATGTGCTAATGTCCTGGAGTGGCTTTTGAACACATTGACCTTGCACTTCTAGACTTACATGTCATGAATGGCAGGGTCAGAGGTACTAGGTCTGATGTGGGGCCTGGATATTGGACCACTGACCTCATTCCCAGATCGATGGTGCTGTGGGAAGAAGCAGTGAACGAAAATAACTGAGTATCAGGTTGCTGCTAACTGAGCTCCGAAGGAGGATCATACGGGCTTAAAATGTTAACTGTTTCTCTCTCCACAGATGCTGTCAGACCTGCTGAGTTTTTCCAGCACTTTCTGTTTTTGTTTCAGATTTCCAGCATCCGCAGTATTTTGCTTTTATCTGAGCTATGGGTAGTGATGGCCTCAGGAAGGCATTGCAAGTTTCATTGGAGGAATTGGGGACCTTGAGGGGTGGAGTTGGCGAGGTGGACCTTCAATCCAGAGTAAGAGGCCGGTTGTTGTAGAGTCTGGAGGTTGATGGTTAGGGATCATCATGCCAGTGGGTGTGGGCAAAAAGTGGTGGCATTGGGAGGGTGCTTCATGTAGGGCTGGAAGAAGCGTTCCTGCTTTTCCAAGTTGCGCATTCAAAGGTGAGTAACTTATTTTTTTGCTGCAGACAATCTGCAGAGTTCATTTCCCTGAGTGCAGCTCAGATTGCTGATACCCCACCCCCAGCCCAATTCTAACACCCCGACACATAGAAACATAGAAAAACGGAAGCAGGAGTAGGTCATTCGGCCCTTCGAGCCTGCTCTGCCATTCAGTATGATCATGACAAGTAGGCACCTTGTCCCAGCCCAGCCCCCCACCTTTCCATCATTCTTCTCTCTCTCAACTTCACATTCCCGTCACTCCAAAGCGAAAATCGCCTCTCCGTACCGACAGGAGTGGGGGAGGGGAAACGACACGAGAGTGCTGATATGGTGGGGTGGGCAGGGCGTGTGTGTGGTGACTTCACAGAGCTCATGGGGAGAGCAGGGTGGGGGCGGAAGAGCGGTGTGGGGGAATGATGGGTGGAGGATGCTGCTGCAGTGCAAAGTTTACAAGCTGCAAATCTCCTGAGCTGAGGAAGGCAGAACTGAAGAGATACACATTCCATATTGGAACACAGGGCAACAGTAAGCACAAGATACCACTGGCCAGATTAAACCGTATTGTAAGCCAGGTGGACTAGTTTAGGAACACAGGAAGAGGAGTAGCCCTTCGAACCTGTCCCACCATTCAGTTAGGTCATAGCTGATCCATACCCCAACCCCATCTGTCCGCCCTAGCCCATTAATCCTTCATACTCTTACCTAAGAAAAATAATGGGTGGAAAGTCAGATGTGGTCCATTATGAGACAGAAATGCTCACTGTCTGAATTTCCTCTGCACAAGCCAGCAGTGGGTTATTTAACACAGAAGAGGAAAACGTGCTCCCACCCCCATTTACTTCAGATCAGTTGCTCTATATCTGAGCCCTTTACACGGACAGCTACCTGTAAAGAGACAATAATGACAGTCACTGTTTATTACTCAGATTGATCCTATACAAATAAATTATTCTTATGTTTTAACCCTGCCAACCAATAAAATTCAATGTCTCAGACACCCTCGTTTATACTTTCACAGCCCTTAAGGATTACTGAGCTCTGTGAATAATCATTGTCTTTGGCCAAAGGTCATGTTAAATTGGTTTAAAATAACATTAAAAAATGGAAGATGGGAGCTGTTCAGTAAAGACAGATTTCTTCTGAAACATGCAGAGTAGTCATGTTGCTGCATTGCTCTTTAATAGTTCTGATATTTAAAAAAATAAGCGTTCCTTAAAAAAAACACGCATTCTCACAATGAAAAATGTTGCCCCCCCCTCTCCATTTTCATAGATCTGATTAATCAGCGCTTTACATACCAAGTAATGCAGTTGTCACTGACACTAAATGTAAATCTTTATTCCAACCAATGTCTAAATCATTGTTCCCCGTGCTGCAGATCATGTGGCACAGATTATTAATAGCTCTGGTCTCTACACCACTTGACACAGCGCTCCAGCTGTCAGTCTGCTCCCTGCCTCGTATGATTCTTGTGCTGGTGAAGTGCCAGACCCGAGCCTATCCCATCAGTCACTGTCAGCCACCAGCCAGTGATGAATAGCCCAGGCCTTTGCTGTGGCAAGGCCCAGGTTCTGATTCACACATGCCTGACTTTTACCACCTTTCACATGCCAGCTGAGGCCTTGGTGGTCGAGAACACCACTATGATCCAGGAAACAAAACAAACTCGAGTTAAAATAAAGCATCGCGCCTCACTTTTAGCGCAACCCCTGTAAGGTAACTATGCATTTAATTTGGTTAAAAGGGGCTAATGGATCCCTTGGTGACAAGCTTTCACTATTAAACAACCATTCATTTCTGAACCTGTGAAATCTAGTTAAAAGAGCAAATGCTTTCCTTCTAAATCCTTTTTAGAATAATCTCATTTGCAGACATCCCCCAGTTGCCACTCTTGCTTGTCTGGTTGGCTGATGACTGCTCTGAAACATGTTTGAGGGGCTTTGTTTCTGAACAATTATACTCCTCTAAATCAATACAATTTTCTGCCTTCTGTTACATGAAGTTGCCTTGGTTAAAGATTATCAAAGAGTTTGTGAGGCTCAGTGGGCCTGACTGACCAGCCAGAAAACACAGCTGAGCAACTCAGGCCCAGCACACCTCGATCACTGTCAATAAGGGAAATGGAAGCAGTTTACATCATTTCATTTACTATTTCAATGATTACATAGCTCATTGCCTTCCCATTGTTTCACTGATAGATTTCATTAACTTCCAATTAATCATACCAGGCAACATTTAATGCTCAGGTTGTACCGAAAGAGATGTCACAGATCCAGACATTTGTTGTAAAGCAAAAACAGAATTACCTGGAAAAACTCAGCAGGTCTGGCAGCATCGGCAGAGCCTTTTGCAATCAAGAGGTCAAAGGATTTGGCAGGCTTATAGTTAAATATATGTTCTGCAGCTGGGCACAGTGGTCCAAAGTGATCTGTAATCGGGAAGTGCTTACTTTCCAGGCAGAGTCGGAAAAGGAACAGGCACTGAAGGGAATGTTTTATGAGAACAAAATATTTCTGGGAACCATCCTCTTGTCACCGGCTCCTCATGGCCAGTTCCCCCATCCTAATTGCCTCACACCCCTGCACCAGATAATTATAAGTGAAAATCATTCAACATAAAATGGAGGCTACCTTTCATTGGCTGCATAAGGGCATAAGAACGTGAGAATGTAAGAAACAGGAGTAGGTGCATTCAACTCCTCGAGTCTGCTCCGCCATTCAATATGATCATGGCTGATCTTCTGCCTCAACTCCACTTTGCTGCCCACTCCCCATATCCCTCAATTCCTCAAGAGACCAAAAATATATCGACTTCAGCCTTAAACATATATAACGAAGGAGCATCCACAAACCCTCTGAGTGAAAAAGTTCCTCATCATCTGAACCCTAGAAGATTAACCCCTTCTCCTGAGGCCAAGTCCTTGTGTTCTAGATTTCCCAACCAGGAAAACAACCTCTAGGTGTCCACCCTGTCAAGCCCTTTCAGAATCTTACTTGCACCTACCATTTTAGCTCTGGTGCTCCAAATGTGTCATGACTGACGTGTAAGAATGTTACATAAAAGAGCTGACCTCATATAGTCCAAAGATACAAGCTTGTCTGTATAGTGCTGGGTCTGCACTGGAGGAATATTGTGGACCAGCATATCGGTATGGCAGAGGGAATATTGCCCAGCACTTCCCTACCCCTGGGACCACACTGGAGGAATATTATTGACCAGCATGATGTATAACTGAAGAATCATTGGCCTGCTGTTCTGTAGGGCTGGGACTGTGCTGGAGGACTGTAATCGGCAGCACAATGGTCTAGGTGACTTCATTCAACTCAAAATGGCAAGATTTTTTTTTAAGATTGCCTGAAAAATAAATGATCATTAGGTGGCTGAATGTGTGAATGCAGCAAATGGTTTGCAGGTACAGGATACAGCAATACCAGGCTTAATCAGTTGTCGGTCTGGCCATTTCAACCTGCGCAACAGGGATCTTGTGTCTGTGCCTGTGTGTCTGATCCAGGAAGGAAATCCACAAGAGAGTGGCGCAGGGGTGGTGGTTTTGTTGGAGTAGGGGGCTCCTCTGATACGCCTGTTGATCCATGCAGCAAAGGTGCATGTGGATTAGAGGTGTGCATAGGAAGCGGCTTGGTTGTGATATTCCCCGTGGTCTCATAGACCAATGACAGTCTTCATCAAAATCCACCTATAAAAATGCCCTCTTGAACATTGCACAAAAAGTTGCTTGTAACACTGTAATCCCAGAAGCTCTTTAGCAAATGACACAGTCCATATATACTGTCAAAACTAATTCTCCAATCAGAGCCTTTATTGTAATTTGATTAACATGACCCAATAATGTTTATCGCTCTCCTTTAACCAGTTAAAAAGTATTGCACATTAACAATAGGTAAATTCAAGGAGGAGTGATGTTTACAAAGATTATGCTGTGCCTGTAGAGTATGAAAAGGCAGAATAAGCTGTATTGTTGTGTTTCACGTAGAGTGAATACCATTAAGTAAAAGTTAATTATGATAGCAGGAAATAACACATTTCAAGATGCCTTATTTTGTATTTTGGCCAATTCACATCCTTCTACAAAGGCTCTCGTGTTTCTAATGCAGTTTAATCAAAGCAGGGGACAGATACCACATGGACCATCCATCATCTTTATTTAGTGGCTCATAAAAAATATCGTAGAACATTAAAACTGAATTTCTCAAGAAATTAATATGGGATAATTTCACAGGCTGTACAATATAAAAAGGAGTGATTTGGGAATGTGATTTTCAACCTTGTCAAGTTGAAGCTATGTGCAGACCACAATGAAATTTTACCTTCATTTATATGTCACTCAGCCAGCTGGAGAGGAATAACCCCAATTTTTTCAGTGCTTCACTTTGACTTGTCCTCTTTGCTGCTTTTTTTCACAACTCCTCCTTTAAAGGCATTGGCTCACGCTGAGTACAATCTCCCAGTCACTTTTTTCACATGGAGAAAGGAAGTGTTGACAGGCTAGTTAGCCAGAAAAACCTTCACATTCCAGTTGTTTCTATTCTCAACCTGTTTGCACATCAAACTTTCAGGAATGGTGGATAATGATTAGGAGGAGGAATTCTTGCATATTCCACCACCCCCACCCTTTGCGGTCTAAACTAAAGGCACTGAGGTCAGTTGTCCTGTGCCCACTGACAATCCAGTCAACTCAGCAACACTTTAAATCTGAGAACTTCCAGACCATTATAACTAAGTTCCACAATGGGGATCATCACTGTCAAATGAGCTGCTGGAACAAAGTGCTTGAGGTTTTAACAGTGCCAGTAATGATCCTTGTGTCGATTTCTGAAGGGATGTGCATGTATCTGATCCATACGTAAAGCAAGGTTATAATGCCACAAGGCTGCCTTTACATCGGGTTGGGACAGCCCATTGGAAAAGTATCTAAGATGACTGAAAAAGCAAAGTAACAGCCCAGCTCATGCGCATCACAGATCCTATTTACATGAAGCTGATGTTTTGCGACAAATTTGAAGGCAACTAGTTGATCAATTTGTCATTCATTCTAAATGATTGAACCTCTTGAAAAATGCAACAGACTGATTTATTCACTATGCAGTGTCAGGGTCAGGAAGAATTTGTTGATATATGGATGGAAGCCCTGAAGAATGGTTAGTATAGATCATCAAACAATAACTTCTTGCATTTCCAAGGGAACGCTTTCTCACAGGTTCTGTTTGTAGACTGGACCTTCCTTTGTAGATTTTCTGGCTTCTTTCATTTGGCAGGTTGAACAAAGCCTTCATCAGCTACCAATGGATTGCAACCTTTGGTTGATATCCAACAGTCTTCAAATTTAAGTGTGACCTGCAATGTCTCAAATATGTGAATGAAGACAAAAAAAATCAGTAACAAAAGAAGAATTATGCTGCTTTACTCACTGAGAAAAGGAGATGGAATACAAATAAACAAACAAATACAGAGAAGGAGACGATGTTTCACCCAGAAATTAGTCCTGCAAAAAGTCTGGCTGATACTTGAGATGGTGGATAAAGGAGTCCACATAATAGATTGTGCATAATGGATTGAAAATAATGGGGTGTGGATAATGGGATGAGGATAATGGGATAAGGATAATGGGGTGTGGATAATGGGATAAGGATAATGGGGTGTGGATAATGTGATGAGGATAATGGATTGAGGATAATGGGGTGAGAATAATGGGGTGAAAATAATAGGGTATGGACAATGGAGTGTGGATAATGGGGCACAGAAGGGGGTGGATGATGAAATAAGGATAATGGGGTAGATAATGAGATGGATAATGGAGGTGAAAATGGTACAAAAATAATGGGATGGAAACTAGGGCAATGATAATAGGATGAATATAATAGGGTGGATAAAAGGGTGGATAATAGAGTGAGGATATTAGGGTGGATAATGGGGATGTGGATAATGGGGTGAGGATAATGAGGTGTGGATAATAGATTGTGGATAATAGAATGGTTAATGGCTGTGATATCAGTGCAAGAAAATTGGGGTGGCTAATAGGGCAATGATAATGGGGTGAGGATAATGTGGTGGAAAATGGAGTGGATAACAGACTTAGAATGATAGGTGTGGATAATAGGTGTGGATAAAAGGGTGAGAATAATAGGGTGGATAATGGGCTGAGGACTTTAGACTCTGCGTAATGTATTGCAAATCTAATGGGTAAATTCCAAAATTAACCCATTATTTTTAAATACTGTACAAATCTTTTTATGACACTTAAATGGACAAACAAAAAGGCCCATAATTTCCGGTGGAGCGGCTTTTGAGTTGGTTTTCCATTCTGCTCGTAATGACTTCCCTTGAAATCCAGACCCTATCTTGCCCGACCTTCTGGCTCAGTTTGGGCAAGGCCTGTGTAGCGCAATGGGCTCCTGTGGCCTACGGTTGAGGGCAGAGCTCAGCTGAAGGTAAGTAAGCCATGCTCCCTTTTTTACAGCACTAGCTACTCTAAAGCAGGTATATTTAAAGGTCAAAGGCCAGGGAATAGGTAAGTGGGCAGGATTGGGGGGAGTGGGGTGGGGGGGGGAGGTGGAAGATAGTGGTGTGAGGGGAAATGTAGGCTGATCCCAGGAGTGGGGGGAGAAATGGGTGGTCAAGAGGATGGGGGGAGAACAGGTGGTCATTGTGGGAGGTGGGGAGGTTAGGTGATCAGTGAAGGGCAGAGGACTGGGTGGTCCGGTGGAAGGGATGAGTTTTCAGTGGCGGGGAGGGTTTGAGTAGTGCAGCGGGAGGATTCAGTGGTCATTGGGTGGGGGATGTGGTTCGCATGGGCTGGGGTGGGTGGGTGGTCAGTTGGGGGCTGGGTCGGGTGATCTGGAAGTGGGGGATTTCAGGTGAGGGGCCGTTGCAGTCAGGGTGGTGGTGGTGGGGGGTGGTGGTGGTGTAGTCTGGGGGAGGGGTGTAGTCAGGGCGGGGAGTGTGGTTGGGGGGGGCATGTAGTCAGGGTGTCATGTGCGGGGTCAGGGGGGTTCTGGGCATCACTTGAAGGGGTCAGAAGGGGTAGTTGTTGCATTGTTCCTCCCTTTCCTGCAGCTCTTTGCTTCCTCAGTGCAGTTGATCTTTTGTATTCAGTTCCAGCAATGTCCACTTGATATCCTTAAGGTTCACCTTATTTCCTTCAGTTTTGTAAAGGGTGAAACCTGAATAGTGTATTCTCTTTACAGGGCCCTGGCTAACCTGTTATGTAGGTGTAGCATTTGGCAATTTCTTTGGCTGAAGCTTTAGATGAGTGAGAAAGTGGGATTTAATGGTTGTTGAAAAGAATATTCCCATCAAGAGGCAAATATTTTTCAAACATTTTTCCAGCAACTCACTCACACCACCATGGGATTAGGGATTGTTGAAGAATAACAACTTTCACCTCTTTCCCATTCACCGCGCAGTCTCAGAGTGGTTATTGGGATCACATCAAAGAAAAACTTTTGTATTAAAAATGGAAATGTTCAGTTGTCACAGGCCCCTTCCACCATTAAAGAACCTTTATGAAAGCGACAGAGAATCCTATGGCCTGGAAAGCATTTTTACCCAAAAAGAAATGAACATTTGGACATTTAATTGACATGGTCCTTTGGTCCTTTAAAATTCTCATCCTTGTTCTCAAATCCCACCATGGAGTTGCCCCCCCCACTTCCCAACCCCTTCCCCTTCCTAGCTCTATAACCTCCATCCAGCCCTACAGTCCTCCAGAATGTCTGCGCTCCTCCAATTCTGGTCTTTTGCATCCTCAGTTTTGATCACTTCACCACTGGAGGCTGTGCCTCCTGTTGCCTAGGCCCTAAGCCCTGGAGTTCCCTCCCTAAACCTCTCTGCCTCTGTATCTCTCTCTCTCTCTCTCCTCCTTTAAGGCAGTCCTTAAAATCTACCTCTCACCTATCCTAATGTCTTCTGATGTGGCTCAGTGTCAAGTTTTGTCTGATTATGCTCCTATGAACCACCTGGAAATATTAAAACCACTGTAGAATAGCAAGTTGTTGGTATCATTGTTGTAAGACTGGGGATAGAATGTTATAAGTCCAAAAGTTTTTGGGGGAGAGGGTAATATTTTTGCACAAGGAAAGGCCTGTCAGGGTCAGGGCCTCACCAGTTATCGCCTGTGTTAAAACCCAGAAGTATGTCTGGGAAGGGGGAGGTGATGTGGGGACGGGGGTGGAGGTGGGGGGGGGGGGGGGGGGGGGGTGGTGGGGGGGCGCGTTGGTGGGGGAGCGTTGGTGGGGGAGGGGTGCAGAGGAATGGCAGTTGCCTGTAGGTGCTTTGTGAAATCAGAAGGGGAACTGGTTCCACAAAATACTAAAAAATGTTCTCAGCTCTTGGGCCTTTATTGAGCCTCCACCAGCCCAGGTATGGACCACTGGTTAGGCTGTTGAAGGCCTGAAAATGCCAGTCGGAGTACGTGCATGGGCATGCCCTGACTAGGGCACACAGATTTAGCAGTCAGGATCCGAATTGGACAGAGGAACCTCACTTAAGAAATAAGGAGGGAGAAGATTAAATATGTGGGTAAACTAGCCATTAATATAAATGAAGATTGCAAGAGTTTTTTTTAGATATATAAAGGGTAAGAGAGAGGCAAAAGTGGACATTGGGCCGTTGGAAAATGACGCTGGAGAAGTAGTAGTGGGGAACAAAGAAATGGCGGAGGAGCTGAATAGGTACTTTGCGTCAGTCTTCACGGTGGAAGACATGAGTAACATCCCCAAAGTTCAAGAGAGTCGGGGGGCAGAGGTGAGTATGGTGGCCATTACCAAGGAGAAGGTGCGAGGAAAACTGAAAGGTCTGAAGGTGATTAAATCACCTGGACCAGATGGATTACACCCCAGAGTTCTGAAGGAGATAGCTGAAGAGATAGTGGAGGCATTAGTGGTGATCTTTCAAGAATCACTCGAGTCAGGGAGAGTCCCAGAGGACTGGAAAATCGCTAATGTAACCTCCCTGTTTAAGAAGAGAGTGAGGCAAAAGACGGGAAATTACAGGCCGATTAGCCTGACCTCGGTCGTTGGTAAGATTTTAAAGTCCATTACTAAGGATGAGATTTCAGAATACTTGGAAGTGCATGGCAAAATAGGGCAAAGTCAGCATGGTATCATCAAGGGGAGGTCATGCCTGACAAATCTGTTAGAATTCTTTGATTAGGTTAGACAAAGGAGAGCCAATGGATGTTATCTACTTGGACTTCCAGAAGGCCTTTGACAAGGTGCCGCACAGGAGGCTGCTCAGTAAGATAAGAGCCCATGGTGTTAGAGGCAAGGTACAAGCATGGATAGAAGATTGGCTGTCTGGCAGGAGGCATAGAGTGGGGATAAGGGGGTTCTTCTCAGGATGGCGGCCGGTGACTAGTGGAGTTCCACAGGGGTCAGTGTTGGGACCGCAACTTTTCACTTTATACATTAATGATCTAGATGAAGGAACTGAGGGCATCCTGGCTAAGTTTGCAGATGATACAAAGATAGGTAGAGGGACAGGTAGTATTGAGGAGGCGGGGAGGCTGCAGTAGGATTTGGACAGGTTAGGAGAATGGGCAAAGAAGTGGCAGATGGAATACAACGTGGGCAAGTGTGAGATCATGTACTTTGGTAGGAAGAATAGAGGCATAGACTATTTTCTAAATGGGGAGAGAATTCAGAAATCTGGAGTGCAAAGGGACTTGGGAGTCCTAGTCCAGGATTCTCTTAAGGTTAACTTGCAGGTTGAGTCGGTAGTTAGGATGGCAAATGCAATGTCGGCATTTATTTCAGGAGGATTAGAATATAAAAGCAGGGATGTGCTGCTGAGGCTTTATAAGGCTCTGGTCAGACCACATTTAGAATATTGTGAGCAATTTTGGGCCCTGTACCACAGGAAGGATGTTCTGGTCCTGGAGAGGGTCCAGAGGAGGTTCACGAGAACGATCCCAGGAATGAAAGGCTTAACATATGAAGAACGTTTGAGGGCTCTGGGTCTATACTCGATGGATTTTAGAAGGATGAGGGGAGATTTGATTGAAACTTGCAGAATACTGAAAGGCCTGGATAGAGTGGACGTGGGGTAGATGTTTCCATTAGTAGGAGAGACTAGGACCCAAGGGCACAGCCTCAGAGTAAAGGGAAGACCTTTTAGAACAGTGATGAGGAGAAACTTCTTTAGCCAGAGAGTGGTAAATCTGTGGAATTCATTGCCACAGAAGGCTGTGGAGGCCAGGTCATTGAGTGTATTTAAGAACGAGATAAATAGGTTCTTGATTGGTAAGGGGATCAAAGGTTACAGAGAGAAGGTGGGAGAATGGGGTTGAGAAACTTATCAGCCATGATTGAATGGCGGAGCAGACTCGATGGGCCGAATGGTCTAATTTCTGCTCCTATGTCTTATGGTCTTATGGTCTTCAAGGTTGAAGTGAGACCTGCGCTGACTGTCGGTGGCTGTCAAGCACCACCTGAAAACAAACTTTCCCAACCAACTTGGTGGTGGCCTGACCTACCATGTAGATTGGGCACAGGCCTATGCCCTGCTCAATTGGTTATCATTGTGCCTGTTTCAGTCCATAGGACAGACGCAACAATGAAAACATTAGGCAGGCTGTATTCATTCTCTGCTGTGTACAGGTTAACGTGGCTGGTAGCTGCAAATCAATATTTGTGACTCTGCTGATCATTCGCCTGGCATGAGTGTGTTAGAGGATGGGTACTCCCATGTCAGTCAGCAATGTTTAAGTTGCAAACAGACAGGCTGAAATCTGGAGCATGTCTGCACTGCAGGCAAACAGTTTACCCATAAATATATTTATTCATTCTTATTTACCTCCACTGCCATCTATTCCGTTTTTACATTTTTGACATATCAGTGAGCCATCCATCATGCATGTTGCAAGGTTAAATCGTCCAGGGATGTCGCTGATCTGATATTTGGTTCTGGACCACAGTTTAGCATAAATGATGGAATTGCTTTGAAATTATACCAGGTCATAGCAAAACTAAAGGGAAATATCAGCAATGAAGGTGTAAAAGCTCAGTTAATAGAAAAGCCTTGCCATTTAGCTATTGTGCCAATGATTAGAGATTTGGAGATTAAAGCAGCATTGCAACATTGGCAGTGAACTCACTTTAGAATTATTGCACCTCAGCAGATAGCAGCCCTTTATTGGCTGCCACTAGCTGACAAAGCACCTTCCCTGATCCCAGTGCTGCCAGTACAGAATGCGCAAAGTGTTTTAGGGGCATCACAACAATACTTAACAGTTGATCTCACATGGTGAAGAGGGACAGTGGTTCCAAGGATCCCATACTCCCTAAATAGAACATAGGCACAAACAGCTTAAAATTAACTAACTACTGTTGAAGTTTGTTGGAGTATGTGAAAGATCCCTTGACACTATTTAAGGAAAGCAGTGGAGTTCTCCAGATATCGTGTCCAATACTTATCTCTCAACCAATACCTAAAACTGATTGGCTGGTCAGTATCTCATCGCTGTTCATGGACCTTGCTGTATACCAATTGGTGGCTGTGTTGGCTACTTTCCAACAGGGGCTGCATTTCAAAAGTACTTAATTGGTTGTAAAGAACTTTGGGACAACCTGAGGTTGTGAAAGGCACTATGGAAATGAAAGTTCTTTTTTCTAGCCTGCTAATATTGAGGCAACCAGTGGCACCTCGGCAGAGAACAAGTGATGCGTCAGAGTGTGGGGAGCAAATGAAGTTGGTATGATTCAGAACCACGCTGAGTGAACCCTAGGAGGAAGCGATAATCCTTCATTTTAACCGCTCTTAATCTACTTGTCCAAAATATAACCAATTTGACAGCAAGCAGAATACTCAAAATGGACCCAGACCTGGATTTGATTGACATCAGTGTCCATTGCACAATGACTTGATTGGTATAAAATTGGTAAAACTTGGTTCCCTGGGCGAATCGGGTAGAAGTTGTGCGTCTCCTGCCATTAATTTGACAGGACACAGATGGAACTCTTGGAAAAATGGCAACAATGGCCAGGCACACTGTTTGTCTGGGAGCTTAGCCCAAGTTATGGGTGGTGACAGTTTTTTCATCTGGTGCGGGATTGTTCTGTACAAGTCATGAACATTTCACAAGGCATTATTCCTAAAATGGCTATTTTTATTCTTTTTTCTGAAACTCTTACATATTTTATTAGGTGCTGGCACATTATCATTTTAACAAGGCAGCTGTCAGCACTGTGACCTGCCAGACTCTTTGCTTTGATACCTCCTTGTATTTCATTGCATGTACAAGCATTCGTTCACTAATTAATCCACATCAGTCTTGCCACTTTTAGAGCATGTTAAACATGCAAATAATTATTCAGCTAAATGTCTGGTCAGACGTTAAACAATGTTATTTTTGTGAAGGGGAGGATTGCTGCATTTTTCAGATTTCTGTGTCGCGAATCGCAACAAGCCAAAACGTACTGGGGAAATAACAGTGGGTTTAATTCACAAATTATGATTAGTGTGGAAAAATCCCAACAACCTTTGGTGAGGAAGAGATGTGCCACGAGTCCAGAATCACAGCAAATTGCTGGACGATTTGTACCACTCTGCTGTTAACCTCGTGAAAACAGCAGCTCACCATTGATCTTTCCATGAGTGTCCATTAAGAAATCGCTGCATTTGCATCGTCAAAACAATTTAAACTTGTCGCAGAGAATTAGGGGTGCCAGCTATAACAACTTAAAAGAGCCTTATAATGTTGCTGCAACGTCAACTAACTTGGCGGGCCAGAACATTGCGATCTCCCCACGAAGCCCATCCAGTCTTTCTCCGCAACACTGATCCTTCCCATCTCCGGACTAGCCACCAAAGCAGCACAAAGCTGATGGGTCTCATGTTGCTCCATTTTGCCTCTGCCACCGCCTCGCTTTTCGGCGCAAACAGGGTAATGGTGAGCTGAAAATCACCACCAGTACCACAGAAGAAAGAGATTGGACCCATCAGACAGCACTGAATGGATCTCTGAAAGATCCATCTGCTTACATCCGTTCTCCTGTCCTTTTCCCATATCCATTATTTTTCTTGTTATCCACTTCCTTTTTCAAATGATTCTCTTTCCATTGCTGTTCATAGTCCATTACAAGGAATTCTATTATCCCTTCTCTCTTTACTCTTTTGGTACTGAATTTAATTTTATTTCCCCTAGTCATGACTCACTGACCATTGGAAATCATTTTTCCTTATTTACCTCATTGAAATTCCTCAAAACTTTGACTGTGTTTTACCATATTGGGACAGCAATGCCCCATTCCACTCTGTAGCTCTGCACCTCAACAGTATCTGCACCTCTGAACACTGTGGATCTGCACCACTGTAGGCTAGGAACAATGCAGCACTGCACCATGAATCTGTATCACTGCAGCCCAGCTCCACTGCAGTTTAGCATCAATGCAGCTCTGCGTCAGTGCAACACTACAGTGCCTGCATCATTGCAGCCCAATGCCACTGCAGCTCTGTACCACTGTGGATATGCACCACTGTAGCTCTGCACCACTGTGGATAGGCACCACTGCAGCTCTGCACCACTGTGGATATGTACCACTGCGCAAGTGTGGCTAAGCATCACAGCAGGTCTGCATTTCTGCACCACTGCTGTCCAGTGTTTTTGTATACCTGTCTGCAGCACTGCAGCCCAGCATGACTGCGCCACTGCAGTCCTGCTCCTCCACAGCCCAGCATTACTATAGTTCTATTAGTTTGTTTAATTTTTCACATTTCTCACCACTTCGTGCAATAGGTTTTGTGTCTTCAGTATTAATTTGCAGGAATGCTGTTTTTAACAAGTAACAACATTTTCTGAGAAGCTACTGCTAAATATCTTGCATCATTTGTGCCATAGCAAAAGAGCAGGCATTTGTGCAGCACACAGACTTCACAAAGCTTAATGCACGCCTTGGCAGAGCATGCTTTCCCATGCCTTTAGACACAAATACTCAGCAATGCAAAGCTTACCACAGACCGTCAATATTCAGGCTGGATCTAACAATGTTATTCGCCTTCCAGTTATTTATTGCCTGTCTTGCTACAGTTTGCCCCACAAAATGCATAATGCAATAGTTAATGATTATTCTGAACTTTTGTTTTGGGTTGTGGCATCCCATTAGTAACAGCAAAGGGACACTGAACTGTTTTGTCTTAACATCAGAATCATCAATCTACTCACCAACAGCAAAGTTCATTGGTTCAGGTAATATCCTGACATCGTAATTCTGGCTGCTCTGGCAAGTCAAAACTTAAAAGGGCATGGATAATATATGAAATAATAAAGTTCTATTGCACTATTCTGCAGCAATGATGGAGATTAGGGATGAGTCTGCGTTAAGAACATATTCAGTTCAATATTCCTTTCTTATGTGTTTGGGTAAAGTTCAGTTTCCATGTGTAAAGATAGGGGAAAAGTTTTCATTTCCTTTTAGAGAGTAGAAGCAGAGAATGGTTACAGCGCAAAAGGAGGCCATTCGGCCCATTGTGTTTTTGCTACACCTCTGCAACAGGAACCCAGCTAGTCCTCTCCCCCCTTTCCCCGTAGCACTGCAAATTTATCTTCAGGAGCTTATCTATTTCCCTTTAGAGAACCATGATTGAGTCTGTCTCCGCCAGACTCTCAGGCATTGCATTCCAGATCTTAACAACTCACTGCATTAAAAAGCCTTACTTCATGCCAATATTGGTTCTTTTGCCAATCACCTTAAATTAGTGCCCTCTGCTTCTCGATTTTTCCACCAGTGGGAACAGTTTCTCCCTATCTGCTCTGTCCGAGCCCTCGTGATTTTGAATGTTTCTGTCAAACCTTTCTCTTCTCTAAGGAGAGCAATCCCAGCTTCTCCAATCTACCCAGGTTCCTCAGCCCTGGAATCATTCTCGTAAATCTTCTCTGCACCCTCTCTAATGCCTTCACATCTTCTTACTAAAGGGTGATTTAAGTTTTAAGTTTTTTCTTTGGGATGTGTGGATTGCTTCCAACTGAAGCAGGTGAGAATCAATGAAAAGAGATACAAGAGGCCTGACAAGGCCTCTCAAATCCGTGTTACACCACACTGAGTGCTCTTAACTTCGAACTTTGCACCCAGCTTTTTCCCACATCAGAGAATCTGCAAAGTAGAAAGGAGGTAGTGGCAGAGAGAGGAAATGAACGCTAAGTGAAAGAGGAGGCAGTGGCATAATGGTATTGTCACTGATTAGTAGTATTCCAGAGACCCAGGGTAATGCTCTGGGGACTGGGTTTGAATCCCACCACAGCAGATGGTGAAATTTGAATTCAATAAAATTCTGAAATTAAATGTCTATCGATGACCATGAAACCAATGCTGATTATTGTTGTTTAAAAATCCATCTGGTTCACTAATGCCCTTAAGGGGAAGGAAATCTTCTGGCCTATATGTGACTCCAGACCTACAGCAATGTGGTTGACTCTTAAATGCCTTCTGAACAAGGGCAATTAGGGATGGGCAACAAATGCTGGCCTAGCCAGTGACACCCCACATCCCATGAATGAATTAAAAAAGACATGGACCATGTCTCCCAGCCTCATTGCTGCCCTGGGCTGAGGCCCAGGCCTGTGCTTGGGGAACGTTGGGCCACTGCAAATAACCAAAACCTGGAAGTCCTTGAAAGTTCATGTGACCTGCAGTGACAAATAATCAGGGCCACTGTATGTCAAGGCTGTTGGTGCTATGTCTTTGAGTATGAGCCTGTCTGACAATTGAGCCATTTGCTATGGATTGGTTCCCATGATAACTTGGTGAATTATTTTCAGATTGCAGGGGAGACAGGTGTGTTTATATTTCTTAATATGCTTTAGCATTACACTCCAAGCTGTTGTTGTTGAGTGTGTTCACCTGAACACATTGTTGATATTTGCTCCAAAATATCCCATCAAGCGTCTTGAAAGTCTTCGATTAACCAGGGATAAAGTTATAAGTTATGATGCTCATGTTGGAAGTTTTAATAATTTGCCATGGAGCCAGGTTTAAATTTAGGCTCCCTGGGTTTTTTGCCACTCTAAATAATGCCATAATATAACTGACAGTGTTGGGGTGGAGGGGGAATGACACAAAGTGCTGGAGGGCTTTACGCCTACAAACAGGGGAAATAACTGAGAAAAGCTCTTGTACATATCCTACTGGCTGTGTCTGGACTGGCATGAACATAGGCCTAGAAGAGCAGGTCATCTTCTGCCCTGCAGAAGATGTTTGCATTTATGTGCTGAAGAGGAGAAAAAAGCCATCAAGCCTACATGTACCAAAACCCAGCCTTGGCAGATCCCTGCCCAGTGCACCAGAGCTCTTACCCCATCTCCTGGGAACAGCAATTCAGGATCCTCTGACAGAAAATCCTTTCCAATTCCTCACAGGCAATCAGGCAAGTTCCAGAAATCTCTAAATCTCACTAATATAGGGAATGATTTACTACTGTGTTCATGTAGTATGGTGGGCTCGGTACCCAGAAGTCCATCCACAGCTTCAGTCAGAAGGCCCCCAATAGCGGTAGGCTATTACCTTCCAGTTATTTTCCCTTTCCCTGCGAGGAATATATGGCCTCTAATCCCCAGTACCTTTCAGCAGATAGTCTGTCCAAAGAAAGAAGCTACTGCATCGGGCAGAACAGGTCTGAACCAGCATCCTGTCACTGTGGCATAGGGTGTTAAAATACTCTCTGCGATGCCCAATGCTTGTATTTCCCTTTTCCAATGCTAAAAGTAGGAATATGTGTCTTGCCCCCAACTCCATTCAGGTCCCTTCCTCCTATAGTCTCATGTGCCATTGAACTAGGGCAGTTTACAGTGCAGAAAGAGGCTGTTTGGCCCATGGACTCTGTGCTGGTTCCTTGCTCCCTCTCGCCCCATGTTTTCTTCTGCTTCCTAATACTTTCCGGCAAGGTCCTGTGGACATTTTCATGACAAGATATTTTTCTCTCTCTAACTTGTTTGTACAAGTTACCTGAGAAAACAAGGCCTGAGGTACATGTTAACTTGTTCAGCTGTCTTGTTCAGCAAAGGACAAATTTTTTTTATCTCACTCTAACCTCATAAACCCTTTGGTTAATTCCCCAATAAATAATAAATTATATTAAGTTATCATTACATTAGTCTCATTTCTATCTTCATGACACATTGGCACTATTACTATAAATATAAATATAGCATTCTAAAATTGACGACTTAGCAAGAAAGTGAAGCCGGACATGATATAAAATCACATGTCAGCATTGATAACTTTTAATTATATTATGGTATTATTTAAATTGGCAGAAAAAATTCAGGGAGCCCAAACTTTAAACCTGGCTCCATGACAAATTGTTAAATCATCCAAATGCAGCAACATAACTTAAAGCTTTATTCCTGTCTAATGGGAGATTTTCAAGATGCTTCATGCAACATTAAAAAAACATTGACAATGTGTTCAGATGAAGAGATATGGGGAGCTAACCTTTGGGTTGACTGTCATACTCAGACCTTGCTTTTGGTGGTTGTCATCTCATTCATTTTCACAGAATCTCAGAACTGTTAGAGCACAGAAAGAGGCCATTTGGCCCATCGTGTCTGTGCCAGTTCTATGAATGAGCATTATATCTTAATGCCTTTCTCCCACCTTTTCCCCATAACCTTGCACATTGCTTCTGTCTAAATAATCATGTAATGCCCTTTTGAATGCCTCGATTGAACCTGCCTCCACCACACTTCCAGACAGTGCATTCCAGACTCAGATCACTCACTGTGTGAAACAGTTTTTTCTCACATCACATTTGCTTCTTTTGCAAATCACTTTATATTTGTGCCCTCTTGTTTTCAATCCTTTTATGAGTGGGAACAATTTCTTCCTATCTACTCTATCAAGCCCCCCCCATAATTTTGAATACCTCTATCAAATCTTCTCTTAGCCTTCTCCTCTCCAAGAAGAACAGTCCCAACCTCTCCAATCTATCTTCATAATTGAAGTTTCTCAGCCCTGGAACCATCCTTGTACACTTCTTCTGCACACTTTCCAATGCATTCACATTCTTCCTATAGTGTGGCACTCAGAACTGTTCACAATACTCCAGCTGAGGTCTAACTGGTGTCATTTATAAGTTCAGCATAACCTCTCTGCTCTTGTACTCTATGCCCCTATTAATAAAGCCCAAGATACTGTATGCTTTATTCGCTACCCTAGCCACATGTCCTGCCACCTTCAAAGATCTATGCACATATACATCCAGCTCACTCCACTCCTCCACCCCCTTAAGAATTGTACCCCTTATCTTATATTGTCTCTCCATATCCTTCGTACCAAAATGCATCACCTCACACTTCTCCGCATTGAACTTCATTTGCCACCTACCTGTCCACTCCACCAACTTGTCTATGTCCTTTTGAAAATCTACACTGTCCCCCTCTCAGTTTACAACTCTTCCAAGTTTTGCATAATATGCAAACTTTGAAATTGTCCCCTGCACACCAAGATCTAGATCATTAATACATATCAGGGAAAGCATGGGTCCCAATACCGATCCCTGGGGAACTCCACTACAAAACCTCCTCCAGCCCGAAAAATATCCATTAACCATTACTCTCTGTTTCCTATGACTTCACCAATTATGTATCCTTGTTGCTACTGTCCCTTTTATTCCATGAGCTATACCTTTTCTCACGAGACTGTTGTGTGGCCCTGTATTGAATTCCTTTTGAAAGTCCATGTACACCACATCAACAGCATTACCTTCATCAACCTCTCTGTTACCTCTTCAAAAACTCCAGAAAGTTAATGAAACATGATTTTTCCCTTAGGAATCCATGCTGACTGTTCCTAATCAGCCCACATTTTTCCATGTGACAAATAATTCTATCCTGAATAATTATTTCTAGAAGCTTCCCCGCAACTGAAGTTAACTGACAGGCCTGTAATTGCTGGGTTTATCCTTACAACCTTTTTTGAACAAGGGTGTAATGTTTGCAATTCTCCAGCCCTCTTGCACCACCCCTGAGTCTAGGGAAGACTGAAAGATTATGGCCGGTGCCCCTGCCTCTTACTTCTTTCAATATCCTTGGATGCATCTCATCAGATCCTGGTGCCTTGTCAACTTTAAGTACCAACAGTTTATCCAACACTCCCTCCTTGTCAATTTTGAACCCATCTAGTGACAGAGTTTCCTCCTCTGCAACCATGGCCTGGGTAGCATTGCTTCCTTGGTAAAGACAGATGCAAAGTATTCATTTAGCACCTCAGTTTTGCTCCCTGCCTCCTTGTGTAAATCCCCTTCTTGATCCCAAATTAGCCCTACTCCTCCTTTTACTACCATTTTACAATTTATATGTCTAGAGAAGACTTTGGGATTCCCCTTTATGTTGGCTGCCAGTCTTTTCTCATAATCCCTCTTTGCTTCTCTTATTTGCTTTTTCACCTCCTCTCTGAACCTTCTATATTCCACTTGGTTCTCAATTATATTTTCTGCTTGACACCTGTCATAAGCACCATGGTATAAAATGGTTCTGCGAGATGATGTCCATTAACTTGACTGATCTTGGCAGCATCTGTGGTTAGAGAAACAGAGTTAACTTTTCAAGTCTGTAATCTTCATCACACGTGCTGCCAGACCTGCTGATTATTTCCAGCATTTTCTGCTTTTAATTTCATATTTCCAGCATCCACACTATTTTGCTTTTGTATCTTGACCTTAGCCGATAATGTAAGATGAGTGGTAGCTGCCACCTCTTCCAGTTTCCAAATTCGTTGAAAGTAAAAATGACCTTCCCCCCAACATACACTCACCAGCTGCCCCCAGACTAAGAACATAGGAACTATGAAAAAAGGAATTTCGCCCCAAGATTACCCTCCACTGTTAATAAAGATGATTGCCTAGTGAGTACTTTATGATCTACGTGCACCTCACTGGGCAATAGAAGTTTCACTGATCAGTTCAAATGTTGGCTGGACTGTCTTGTCCTTCAAGTGACTTGGGTTCAGGTAATATATGGTTATGTGACTGGACAAGTGGTCACAGGTCGAGATGAATAAATCCACAGAATGTGAGGTCAAATTACCTTACTGTCCTCAGTCCCCTGGTGTTGTACCCATTGGCATTCCTTGCCTGTATCTTTGCTCTATGTGATGGATAATTCACCAGCCATTCAAGAGCAGTTCATTAGAAGTAAAGACTGCCAGCAGTATCTTTAAAGCATTGAATGATTATTAGTTTATACCAGACAAGGTTGTAAAAGGCTGAAGTGCAGAAGAGTAACAGATTTAACCACTCTGCACTGTCACTTATGAAGATTAGGTCTCTGTGAGGCTGATGCTTCAGAAAAGCTAAACAAATCTATCTGTGGAGAGAAGCATCACAGCAATGTTTAGAAGTTTCAGAGGTGATGTAGAAATGGCTGTCACAAGGACTTCATCCGATCAGGCTGTATTTAAAATTGTTACAACCCCTCCTTTCTGATCTGGATCACGTTATGCTGAAGTGGTAGCGTTGGTATTGTGGATTTACTCAATTAGGAGACACCGTGAAAACCCAGCTGTAAGTATGGTATGAGAGAGCCCTCCACAAAAGCTTGATGTCTCAGAGTAAATCTGTCAGGTCATTAAATTTTTTTCTTCAGTAATAAAGCAGAGGGATAAAGCAACGGTGGCTATGTTGCAAACTGTAACAGACCAGAAGGCTTCATATGGCATTGGAAGTGGCAGCATCAGAAACTCTGTCAAGAATCATTCTATTGTTGGAGTATGTACCAGTCTTACAGTGAGAATTCTTGCTGCTGAAGTTCATAGTTTCTGATATTGCTGCACTGTGCCTACTGAGATCCCAGCTCCACCCATGTGGAAAAAACAAGGAGTTGAGAGCTTTCCGACACAGATTTAGGATCATGGTAAGGGATCAGCTGACAGGAATAAAAGGTTAAGTTGTCGGCCAAGAGCCTGTGGTACTCTTGTGCATGTTGTCCAGAGGATAACACATTTCAGGAATGCCTTGTGCCAGTTTTGTCACTGAAACATTACAGGCAAGTGTCACAATGACACATTTTTTCTGCTGTTTCTGTAACCACTCTTTGTCCCTAGTTACCAGTGAACTCAGTTTCACTGTGACTAGACTGGAACATGATAATAGCTAAAGTAAAAGAATGAAATGAATGGCAAATGTATGGATGGTGAAGGTGTTGCATTTTTCATCAGTAAAAACACTGTAGCATCACTGGAGTGACAGGAGCCAAATATCCCGCACAAAGGAAGAGCAGAGAACTTCAGAGCCATTGCGATCCCTTTACTTTGTTATTGGGTTCAAATAAAATCAATGGGTTGGAATTTTGGCTCCCACTGGGGCCAGGCTCTTGGGCAAGCAGGGCCAAAAGTGAGTCCCTTCAGCCTTTGTGCAGGTTCAGCAGCTCCATCACTCCCCTGGGCCATGTCTGCAGTGACAGTATCAAGACCAACAGGGCTGCCAGCCTTATGTGGTGGGTAACTGATTGGGCTCCTTGGGGGACTAATTAAGTCCAGGGATTTTCCAATCGGCCTCCAGTTCCCCACACAATATGGGTCATTTTATGTGCCTGGAGGCAGACAATCAGTCCTTCCTGCCTGTCTGGGTGCAAGGGCAGCTCACGGGTCACCCTGTAGAGGGACTCCCCTCCCCCACCCCAACCACCTCCACCCCACCTTCCATGCCAATTAAGGGGACACCCCCGTGAAAATATCAATGAGTGACTGTTTCCCCTCACGGTGGTTCAAGACCCAGAAGCAGATTAGCATATTTGCAGTGGCAGGGGTTCTAACGACATCAGCATTTAGTTAGGCTTGTCCCCGCATGGTCTGCTTTCTCACAACCAGCAATGCATATCAACGATGAAGCAGACAGCGAGATGCCATTTTCGCAAAGCTAATGATAGAGCAGTACAATTCAGACAGTAGCTTCTGGATATTTTAGTCTTACCACACATCTGCCTCTTGCCTTAAACTGCTGAATCGTTTACGCATAAATAATGGAGAGGGCCGCGAGTTTAACTGTTGTTTTAGCAGTAAACTTCAGCCATTATCTGTATACTTTTAAAACCCAATTCAGTAGTGTGCTGGACAGCATTGTGGAGCACAGAAACTAAACCAAATGAAGGGCCAATAGCAACTCAGGGGGTGATGCTCTCCTTTAATGGGAAGTGTGAAAATATAGTGATCGAGTCTTCTTGGTACAAGACCTGAATGAAAAAGTATTAGCAACATGATCCTCGGTTCACGTTCATCCCACCAAATGTCTGCCCTGTGCTTCATTGAGGACTGCATGTAGTATTTCTGGATCAATATTTCATTTTTGCCATTGCCTGACTCGTTCACTAAAATGGTCGGGTACTAAAAGTTGAATTTGAGTTGCCAAGTTTACAGACTTATATCAACTCATGTCAAAGAGCTTGAAATTCTTATCAGGTCTTGGGGGCATCAGCAATAACTTGTGAAGAGAACCTGTTAATTCCATTCATACCAATTTGTACCCATGCCCACATGTTGCCAGCATGAGATCACACCATTACCATCACCTGTCAGTGCTCTGGAGAGTGGCGTTTTTGGGAATTGTCAATTTACTGTCAGCAGCCAGATATTTAACTGAGCGAGGGAGAGATATTTTTCAGGAACTAATTCACTAGATAAGTACAAATGACAAACAGACGTTAAAGTTGGACTGGGATTTCTCCACATCTCTCCTTGCTGCAGAGCACAAGCTGAAGTTATTTTAGAAGTAGGGCCAATCAGATATTTCCAGTCTAATACTTGAAGGGACCCTGCAGATATCTATAGCATCCCAGTGGTTGCTCTGGCGTGGATTAACTAACTTTCTAACTAATAACACAGACCAGAAAACAAATCTCAGACCTTCTAGTTTGTCTTTTTCGTAGCTAGTCCCTCGGGATTGAGGATGACTTGCTTCCACTCCGGTTTGGTGGGTTCTGAGGTGACTGATAAGTCCAATGCGTGATCTTCAGACTCTGCCACATGCAGGGCAGGCGGTGCTTGGAGGGTGGGGCGGATGAATTGTTTCGAGGTTTGTTCGCTCCTTCTGTTGCCTTGACTTTGCCTCTGCACATTCTCGATGAAGTCTCTCAATGTGTTCGGTATCTTCCCAAATAAGCCTTCTCCATTTTGGTCGGTCACAACCCAGGAGCTCCCATGAGTCGATGGGGATGTTTGATCTCATCAGAGATGCTTTGAGGACATCCCGAAAGTGTTTCCGCTGTCTTCCTGGGAGTCTCCTGCTGCAACCAAGCTCCAAGTAGAGAAGTTACTTTGGAAGACTGGTGTCAGGCGTATGAACTACATGTCTTCCCCAGCAACAGGTTTTGAGTGCTTAGCACCTTGCTGCTGGGCACATTGGTTTGGGAGGGGACCACCTTGTTGGACCCCTTTCTTGCCACTGGATTTGGAGGATCTGGCGAAGGCACTGCTGGTGGTTCTTCTCCAGTGCTTTGATGTGTCTGCTGTAGGTTATCCAAGTCTTTGAAGCCTGTAGAAATGCAGGGATCACTGCTGCGGGTGTTTAGTGAAAGGCCCATTTTCTTATATGCTTCAGAGAAGGAGGCGACAATGGCCTGGAGCTCAGTTTCTGAGTGAGCACTCGCACAAGCATCATCTGCACAGTGAAGCACTATGACTGAGGTTGGGATGGTTTTTGGTTTTGGACTGAAGACAGCGTAGGTTGAACAGTTTCCCGTCAGTTCTGGAAATTATCTTCACGCCTGTGGGTAATTTGCTGGAGGTGAGGTACATTATTGCACCTCGCTGCAGTAATGCACCTCTGGTTTGTACTGCTTAGTGCAAAGCGGGCAAGGTCAGGGCACCAGCAGAATTCCTGTTTTGCACCTTCTGCTGTCATAACACTATGTTAAAAGCTAGCACTTTAGCAAAAACAGCAAACATTTGAAATTGCAACAGGACAGTCAGCACCTGAGCGAGAAAGATAGATTAGTGCTTTATGAGTGGTGTCCTCATGGGAGTTGATATCATACCCTTCCAGCTACATCTAGCTATCATTTCAGACTTGCAGCATACAATTTTTTTAACCCCACATTAATGCCTGCTAAGAAATATGCTAAATTGTACTCTTGAATATTGAAGAATAATCTCTAATTCTGCAGCAGCATTTGTGAAGCAAAAAACCAACAAGTTGTCCCATGTTATATTCAGCCCTCAATTCCAGGCAGAGTCAGATTTATACTTCAATGACGATTCGATGTCTGGTGACAGTGGAGTTTATCAGTTAACAGAAACTTCAAGCTGAACTTGAACATGGTATTTTAATGAAGTGTTTCTGTAGCCATGCACCTCGTTAGTTCCCTTGTAATCTGATCGTATTGTGATGTGTCGACTAAAAGCCATGTGTTAGTCCTGAGCAAAGTATCCACTGTTCACAGATTGTGTCAATGGGTTACTATACACTTTTCAACACTTCAGGAGAGTGGATAGTCATAAAAAAGCAGTGCAGGCCTGAGTTATTCAGGAGTAATCACTAATGCAGGGACAGCACCCTTTGCGTTCTGTTGAAGGGTCACGAGGACTCGAAACGTCAACTCTTTTCTTCTCCGCCGATGCTGCCAGACCTGCTGAGTTTTTCCAGGTAATTCTGTTTTTGCTTTGGATTTCCAGCATCCGCAGTTTTTTGTTTTTAACCCTTTTGCTTCCGTTGTTTTATTTGTATTCAGCTCATTCCCTAATCCCATGGCTAAAAATTCAGAAACCCATCTGCAATGGACTTCTGCCCTAAATTTACAGGCAGAATTTTCCATTTGGTGTGCGGGCATGCACCTGACACACTGGAACGTTAAATGATGCGCAATGACGTCGGGCGTCATCACGCTGTCTTGCAATATTTCGTTTAGCAGGCACGTGCCAGAGTCAGCTGCGCACCCACCGATAATTGGTAGGCCTAATAAGGTCATTAACGAACTAATTAACTTCAAATTTACGCTGCCAGCCCAACTTAACAGTTGTAAACTGTAAAGGCTACTTGGCCTTTACATATTTTAGGAAACCTCATCCACAAGTGGGATGAAGTTTCCTAAAGCTGTTACAAATTAAATAAAAGCTTTCTTTGAAAAATAGAAACATGTCCCATCTCATGTGACACAGTCGCATGAGGGGACATGTTTCATTAAATTTTTAATGTATTTATTTATTTTTTAACAAGCACCTCAATTTCCCTGAGGCAGCTCCATGTCTCAGGGAGATTGAAGTGCTCTTTCGTGCGCAAGCGCAAAAGAGCACTGGACCCAACACTCCCTCCTCCCCCTGACCGCACAGGTAGCACTCACCACTCACGATCCACGCTGGGCGGGCATTAATTGGCCATGTGTCCAGTTTAAGCCCGCTGTTTGCAGGATACTTGCTCTCCTCTCCACAGAAAACTTCTTTATGGAACAGGAGCAATTCTGTACAAATTTTTATCTCCTAGGCTATCTCAAAAAGCAGTTTCCAAGCATAAAACAACTAGCAGGAGGTCTTACTGGTACCACTCAGTGTACAGCTAACTCTTAAGATTTGCAATTGTAGCAATTCAGTACCAGATAATTCTAATCTGACTTCACTACTGCCTAAAAAAATACTTGAACTTGAACTATGGGAGGAACCATCAAAGCAAACATCATCCATGGTTAGATTATCACCTAATTAAAAGGATAGAATCCTACCTTGCATCTGCTGCCCTTGCCCTTCTAAGTTTTAGAGGTCTCGGGTTTGGAAGATGCTGTCGAAGGAGCCTTGGTGAGTTTCTGCAGTGCATCTTGTAGATGGTACACATAGCTTCCATTCTGCATCTGTGGTGGAGGGAGTGAATGTTTGTGGATGGGGTGCCAATCAAGTGGACTGCTTTGTCCTGGATGGTGTCGAGTTTCTTGAGTGATGTTGGAGCTGCACTCATCCAGGCAAGTGGGGAGTATTCCATCACACTCCTGACTTGTGCCTTTATCGCACTGATATTATACACACCACACAAGAATCTTTTGAGTGACTTGTCATTTAATAAAACTTGGACCACTCTTAACCAGTCATTTTATTTATGGAAAAGAAAATCATCCTTCTGGGGGAAATGCCTGGGTCAGTAACTCACTCATTCTTCCACTCTGGGAAATGGTACATGGGAGAGTCACTCTCTCCCGAGACCTCTTCTCTACATCCTCCAGAACATCACAGCCAAACTACAGAATTCAAAGTTGCAAATATGATGTGCCTGAACCCACATTGTTCATCTTTGTGCTGGCGGACACTTTGAACTTTGAACAAACCATCCCCCCTCCACCCCCCCCCCCCCCCCACCCACCCCCCCCACCCGCCCCCCCACTCCACCACAAATTCCAATGCTTTTCTCCATCAGAGAAACAAGGGTAAGCCATGATTGTCAAACAATGGTAATTCAATAATACTTACTCATTAAGGTGATCAAGGCAAGGTACAAGTCTTATCACTTGTAAACTCAGAAAAGATTAACAAGCAACTGGTTAAAATATCTAAAAACAAAAAAACTGCGGATGCTGGAAATCTGATAGAACCATTGGTGCATTTTGAATAACCAGTGGATGACCCTTTGAAAGGAGGCATTGTGTGAGATTGATGCATCATTTTAATGTTTGCTCAGCTCTATATCAGAAAAATGGCATGAATTTTGCTTGCCTAAAGTCAGGAAATCAATTGTGATTTTTTTTCCCTGCATGCTGATGTTGTTTTGTTGCTGCCTCATGGTCACAAGCACTTTCCATGTCCTGTGATGCATGAGGGTGTCTCTATGCTTTAGGTTTCCAACTGTACTAACAACTCAAATTTCAAATGGCTGAATGTCTCCTGCTACCAGCAGCTGTTAATGCCCATCAAGTCAACTGATCCTGAAAGGATCAACTCAGTTTTGACTGAATCTGGCTCCACAAAACCACCCTGCATTCAGCATGATTATTTGGCCTGTTCTACCCTTTGTTGAACTCGAGTCCATACTTGTGCCAGTGTGCTAGTTTGAATTTGAAAAAGCAGATTTTGCAGTTGGCACAAGCCAAGGTAAAATATTTTCACGTTTATTAGTGTCATCATATAAAGCTGCAAATATAGGTCGGAACAATACAGGGCAACATACAGATCATTGCTAGGCACACCCAGATTCAAGCAACCTGGAAACTCAACTGCTTTGTATTAATTTAGACTGCAGTTGATTGTAAAGCTATTGCAAACAAGGCAGGATTAGCCCACTATAACAACAGCTTGTATTTATAAAGCATCTTATACATCCCAAGGCACTTCACAGGAGGGTTATCAAACAAACTTTGACACTGAGCCACAAAAGGAGGTATTAGGGAAGATGACCAAAAGCTTGGTTGAGGAGGTTGTTTTAAAAGAGGAAGGAGAGGTAGAGAGGCAGGACGGGAACTCCAGAACTTAGGACCTGGGCTGCTGAAGGCTTGGCCACCAAAATTGGGAATGCGCAAGAGGCAGGATTACAGGAGCACAGATATCTCGGAGAATTATAGGACTGGAGGAGATTAAAGGTAGAGGGAGGGGAGAGGCTGTGGGGCAGGGGGGGATTTGAAAATATGGATGAGAATTTTAAAATTGAGGTTTTGCTTAACCAGGAGCCAATGTCAGACAACAAGCACAGGGGTGATAGGTGAGTGGGACTTTCTGCGAGTTAGGTTCTGGCCAGCAGAGTGTTGGATGACCTCAAGTTTACAGATGGTAGGAAGTGAGATGCAAGCCAGGAGTGCATTGGAACAGCCAAGTCTAGAAGTAATACTGCAGTTATGACCTTTGTCCCACTTTGATTAACAAACAAGGGGGTTTTATGAACTTGGCAGGAACCAAGGATGGCAGCATCGAGAATATAATGATGTAAGACATGAGCATGAAATCTGATGGAGCATTTCAATACTGGGGTGCTTCTCTATTATCAGATGTGCTGTTCTTCCAATGGGAGAAAACCTCACCTACCTGACATATTAAGGTGGATTCAAGGGTCCCCTGGCACTCCAGCAAGTCCTGCCAGTGCCTCAGACTGATATTCTTCAGTGAAACAGCATCATCAACAACATATGAACTGGTCATATGTCTCCTTGCTGCTTGGAAAGAGTCTGCTGAACAAAAATCAGCTGCTGTGGTAGTCTCTATAACAAGCCCCTGCTCACTACACTTCATTCTCATTCATTAGCTGCGAATTGTTTTCAGACATTTCTGAGAAATGGTGGTTTCTGCAGTTCTTACTTCCTATTTATTTTTCAACAAATATGTTCTTGTTTACTGACTGCTCTTCCACTTAGATGTCTGTCAATATGTTTTCTCAATTGCTACGAATGTAGACAAACCCCAACATCAGGTAAGTAGGAAGTTCCATAGTTCCTGCTTTTAGTCACTGGTAACAACACCACACTTCATAAGACAGCCTACTTTTTGTTATTTGTTTGATTCAATGAGCAAACTCATAGCCATTTTTGCTATTTGTGTCAACGATAATAATGACCACACTGTACAGATGTCTCTTCATACCCTCCAAGCGCTGATTATAAATATTGTGGTGCTATCGAAATGACAGTGTTTTGTAGTGTATAATACTGTCCTTCACCAATGTGGCCTCACTTTGAATTCAGCTTAGACCAGCAGGGTTGAAATTTTCCCTGTCCAATGTCTCCGGGGCTCAGAAGTGAAGCTCATTAAGCAGCTGGTCCCCCAATGAGCACAGGTTCACAAAACAAACTGCAATAATTTGAAACTAACTGACATCATATTGACACTTAAGGTTTAAGATAATGTTTTCAGCAGAACAGCGAGTTCCACCCTCCATTTAACTCAGTCCCAATGGCACTCTGTAATCTGTAGTGTACAGGGCAGATCACTGAACATATTTCTCTGATATAATCATTACAAATTTCTCAGTAAAGTGGTTTTATGGGAGATGATATAACCGATGGCTAGGGGGTGAAATAGTAGTAATTGTGCTTGGGTTTTCAATGT
The DNA here is from genome assembly GCF_017639515.1 of Carcharodon carcharias. Classification (NCBI taxonomy): domain Eukaryota; kingdom Metazoa; phylum Chordata; class Chondrichthyes; order Lamniformes; family Lamnidae; genus Carcharodon; species Carcharodon carcharias. The sequence continues at coordinate 18,672,981 of NC_054467.1, read as the reverse complement.
GTTTCCTGACTCACAATCTCGTCATAAGTGCAGCATACTATATTTTGGGTATAACTTGCATTTATATAGTGTCTTGCCATTATACAGAATCTTTTATAGAGAAAAAACATCCCCAAGGCGCTTTTACACCGGTGCAATTGAAGAAATGAATGCTGAGCCAAGGTAGTCACTATCAATATCCTGGGGGTCATGAATGACCAGAAACAAACTACACCAGTCACTTTAATACTCTGACTCTAAGAGCAAGTCAGAGGCTTGGTATTCCGTGATGAGTAACTCACTGCTTGACTCTCCAGAGCCTGTCAACCATCTATAAGGCACAGGTCAGGAGTGTGATGGAATGCTCTCTACTTGCTTGAATGTGTCCAGCTCCATCAACACTTAAGGAGCTCAACATCATCCAGGACAAAGTAGCCTGCTTGATTGACACCCCATCCAATACCTTAAACATTCAATCCCTCCACCATCAGCACACCCTAGCAGCAGTGTGTACCATCTACAAGATGAACTGCAGCAACTGGCCAAGGCTCCTTCGATAGAACCTTCCAAAACCGTGACCTCTACCACCTAGGAGAATAAGGGCAGCAGGCACATGGAAATACCACTACCTATAAGTTGCCCTCCAAATCAAACACCAAACTGACCAGAAACTATATTGCCTTCCTTTATCATTGCTGGATGAAGTCCTGGAATTCCCTTCCTAACAGCATTGTGTGTGTACCTACAACACGTGGACTGCAGCGGTTCAAGAAGGTGGGTCACCACCTCTCAAGGGCAACTAGGGATGGACAATAACTGCTGGCCTTGTCAACGAGGCCACATCATGTGAAAAAGTAAGAAAAAAAAAGCAGTTAATCAACAGTTTTGTTTGATAACTGAGAAATACAGACAGATATGAAATGAGTAAGGATATTAGTCTAGATATGCACACGGATGTTGCAGCTTTATCAAAGCTGCCACTTTACCTTGATAACAGTAATGGTTTTGTTGGTAAAATAATTCAGTAATTTTTTCCATTCTTGGATACATTCATAGCAGTAAAGCTACATACTGGTCAACTCAGCAAAATTTCACTGGTCCGTTGTGACTTCCTAATGGCACGTCTGGAAGAATTGATAGTGTTACACTGAAGTACAAGGTTTACGACATACACATACATTATGGTCATATGATTCTGACGAGCCACAGGCCCACATTACTTGAGTGATTTGCACAAATGGAAGTGGTTTTGGTGATGGATAGAATACGGGATTTGAAACTCAGATCGAAGTCAAACAGGACACTGAGGGGAACACCATCTAGGTCAGACTAATTTGAACAGTTGGACAGGGATATGGCTGATGGCAGCCCTCCGACTCATAAGTGATGGTTTGCGCTGTGGTGGTCAACTCTGTGTTAAGCATCACCTGGTGTGACTCAGGAGCCCCACTCTGGCATGGCAGTCTCTGTCATATTTGCTGCAGAAGAAGACAGTGGGCTGTGAAGGTGGATGACTTGCTGAACTCGGCTTTTACTGGGTCCTCTTCTCTGCCAGCTGAGCTTTTTGGTTCTGCTCACCTCTTCCAATGCCCTTCCAGTCATTCTCCAGCCTCCTCATAGCTGTCAGCAACTGCCTCCCAGTTGTCAATGTCAATGCTCACCACTTTCATATCTTGCTTGCAGATGTCCTTGTAGTGGAAAAATAGACACCCAAGAGGTCATGACCTCTTGTTCACCATGCAGAAGTTATACAGCCTTCACCCATCCAATGAACATGATCGAGCCAGTGCAGACATAGGCCCTCTTTGAGTTGAGCAGTGGAGGGATTGTGAGGGGTTCAATCATCAAGAGTAGTGAGTTCCTTACAGCAAAGCCTAGACCAAGCTCAGGTGTTTCCTCTGAACTCCTCCCCAGCCAGATGAACATGTAATGGTTTTCTTTCAGTGCTCCACTTTACGCAAGCACGGTCTCCCTGTTTTTCTTATTCTTTCGCAGGATGTGGACAGCATTTGTTGCCCATCTCTAAATGCCCTATCACTTCAGAGGGCAGTTAAGAGTCAACCATATTACTGGGCTCTGGAGTCACATGAAAGCCAGACCAGGTAAGGATGGCAGATTTCCTTTCCTAAAGATATTAGTGAAACAGATGGGTTTTACGACAATCAATGATAGGTGTCATGGTCACCTTTACTGAGACTAGCTTTATATTCCAGATTTATTAATTGAGTTTAAATTCCACCAGCTACCATAATGGGATTTTAACCCATGTCCCCAGAGCATTGGCCTGGGCCTCTGGATTACTAGTCCAGTGACATTACCACTATCCCACTGGGAGGCTGTCAATGTTCAGCCTATCAAGTTCCATTTCAAACACAGCTGTCTTGCATGTGTTATTGACCAGCTACAAGGTGCCTATCAATCCCATGCACATGGAATCCTGAGGTTCCAGTCTACCATTTGAAGAGTTAGCATCCTCTGTCTTTTAGCTTATTTTGTTTATTTACCTGGGGCGATGGATTCCATCCAATTGTTGAACAAAGACTCTAAGCTCCAAGCACCTATTGAAGCAGACAGACTGTGTCAGGTCAACACCTTACTAGTCAGGGGCTGCCCAACTTGAGTTGGGAAACGGCTGACCAGTAGAACATGATGGACTCTCCCACCATCAGAGACAGCCTGTAACGCCCATTGTCTATGCCAATCAAGTTGGCCTTATCACTCGTAACTGCTCCTCCTGTATTGTGTTAGCTCACTGGTGCGAAACTGGAGTGCCCTCTCCAGGCCACAAGCCTGGACAAAATTTCTGGAAACCCTGGGCTGCCTGAATGTCGGCATCCCCCTCTCAACCCCCCTGTTTGAGTCAAAAGGAATGCAAAACATTATATGTGGCATCAATTTGGTTGCAGGATTTGTTGAAAGATGATGTATTTAGATATCAGTCCATCTTTGGGCTCCACTCAAGATTTTTTTTGTCAGGGTTTAATCCCTTAGCCTTCAATTCTCCTCAGCCAAGCCACCTCCGAGTTTCTCTGAAGCTTTAGCCTGGGGCTGTGAGGGACACAGTTTCCATATTTCACCTTGAAGAGGTAGAGTTGAGGATTGGCCAATGGAGAGGCTGTGTACTGATGGAGAGAGACTTGCGTATTTGGCTCTGTTTTTCACATTGCTGCTAGCCAGCAGCGAAGGCTGCAAAAGAGAAGCTAACTAGAACACAAAAGCAGAAAGCATGCCAACTCTTTTCACCCATACACGAAATACAGCACACTGATGCAGGAATATGGAATTAGCAGCAAAAGCATAAAGTTTGGGAAGAGCTGAAAATGTCTTCGGCCTTCCCAATAGTCAACTGGAGACTTTTTTGTTATTCATTCACAGGATGTGGGCTTTGCTCACTAGGCCTGCATTTTGCCCATCCTTAATGCCCTTGAGAAAGTGGTGGTAAGCTGCCTTCTTGAACACTGCTGTCATGTAGTGTAACTACACCCACAGTGCTGTTAGGGAAACAGTTCCAGGATTTTGACCCAGCGACAGTGAAGAAGACTCTTTTGACTCATCTGTAATTTAATGTTGGACAAGTGATCTGATAACCTGGAGTTGTGGGTAATGGAGAGGTAAAGGTTGATATCATCATTGACCATGTGGAATTCAACACCAGGCTTATGAATATTATGACCAAGAGGCAACTAAGAGGTAAATTAGAGACCAAACTGGAACCATGAGGTACCTCGGCTCATGGCTAGTGGAAAAGACATTGCTGCTATGTTGGAACTGGTAGGAAAATGTTGGACAAGGTTGGACTCAGAGGACAATGAAAGAATGAGGATTAAAGCAGATAGACTGATCAGCCACGTTACCAAGAGAAATAGGAGAGATCTCTCAGGAAGACCCAACTGTTTCTCTCTCCACGAATGCTGCCAGATCTGCTGAGCATTTCCAGCACTTTCTGGTTTTGTTTCAGTTGGTATGGGGTTCTGCTGAATCTATTAGATGGCCTAATGGATGGAGTTCCTCACATTGTTTGGGAATGCCCTCAAGAAAACCCTGGCCCCCAAAATATTGTGGGAGGAGGTACAGCTGGAAGTCTCAACCGTTCTCCTTCCAACCAGAATTTAAGATGATAAGGGAGAAAGGTAGGATGTAATATTTCAGGTCACAGACTTTCTGTCAGAATTAGTGATGACTTTACCACTCCCTTCCTCCCTCCATAGATGCTGCCTGACCTGTTCAATGTTTATAGCATGCTCTGCTTTTATTTTAGACTTCCAGTCATTTTTTTTGTTTTAGGGGTAAATTAGAGATTGTGTCAACCTTAACCGCATACTTTCGGCTGGTGGCAAACAATGTAAGAGCATTACTTGCAGAGCAAGCCTTAACTGAGGATTCTTCACAGAGCAAGAAAGAAATTGTGTAAGGGGTGACTTGAAAGGACAGCTACATGAGTACTTTGCCCACTTTGGATGTGACTTACCTCTGTTGCCTGAACATCTTATAGAATGGTTACAGAGGATTAACACTTCCAACAAACATTTTTATGCCCTTCGACAAAAGAACTAGGAAATTAAGGTAAAAATACCAGTCATTGGGGATATTAGCCGCTAGTGGGACCTTGGTCTTAACCCCAAAATACATCCTTGGGTACAAATTATATCTTACATACTGGTTGTTGTACAGTTGTTCATTGTTGTATATTTGTTGTATGATCTATGTTGTCAATGCAAATGTAGGAGAGCAGGACAGCAGATGAAAGTGTTACTGATGGGATAAAATGAGGTGAATGGATTAGATTCACAAGTGTAGTAATGTTTAGTCGAAATTACACAGTTAAGGGTGGATGCTGTAAGGGATTTTGATATTTTGCGTATTTTTGTGAGGCTGTAAGGCCTTCCTTTGTTTCTTTATAATATGTATTACCTTTATACTGATGTCAAACTGTAACCAGTTGTGAGGTGGACCAATATCCTGAGCTCAGATCCAGGTGGTAGGAATAAGTGCGGAGGACATCAAATGAAGAGAGATTTTTGTCTGAAGCTATCAACTTTGAGGCTGAAATGAAACTTTTAAAATAAAAGACTGGACGAGGATACACAGACACAGACGTGTCAGGACATACCATTGGGGTGGTGGCTAACCGCCAGACAGCAGAGCGTTCTTTGGGGTGCCCGAAACTTGTTGGTCTTCCAGTGCAAAGAGTTGTCCTCAATCGAGTGTTGCAGACTGGCACATTCCAGGGTCCAGGATGACGTAATGAGTGATGCACTAAAGCTTGGGGCAGCCGCTGCAAAGGTGCAATGGGGAAAGGTCGCTGTCTAAGACCTTTCTGCCATAGTGCCCCGAGGGGCTGGGAATTGTAAAGACCCCTCGGGCTGTGTGACTCACAATGAATGTATGTAGTGAGTACTAAATGTATCATAATTGTATTGAAGCACCTCAGAGTGCAACATGATCTATGTGGACAACTTGAATACCATTGCACTGTCTGTAGTGACCATGCTGAAATGTCTGTAATGTTCATTGATTGTATTGAAGCACCTCATGATCTATGTGGAAAAGCTGAATGTGATTGCAATTTTTGTGATGGCCATTTTGAAATGTTTTGTAATGTTCTTTCAGATATTTAATAAATAAAATATAATTTTCCAAAAAAATAGTGGTGCAGAGGAATTTGTTCAGACTGACCACCCAGGGACGTGCTGGTGTTGTAAGTAACTGGTGTTGTAAGTATATACTATTACTTAGTGGGTTAATAAAGACTTCTAACATAAAGTGGAAATTGTATCAATGATTTATTTTATGTCGTTGATACCAAGTACAGGGTGAGGAACTTAGAGGGTAGTGAGACTCCCTGGTTAAGAGTCTTTCAATTGGACAGTGCCAAACTTACAAGTTGCAAAAGGGGGTGAAAACAAAATGTGTTCACTTGTTGAGCTGGAAAGAGGCATTTCTCCTTTCATAAATTTTAGAGTCATACAGTCTATGAGGTCTACAGCACAGAAAAAGGCCCTTTGGCCCATCGAGTCTGCACTGGTCAAACAAGTACCTAACTAATCCAATCCCATTTTCATTTTGTTCGTTTTTAATTTAGCTTTGTTTAGACCATAGAGGACAAAGAGGGTTTTCTTTTCAAACCCCTTTTCTTGCCTAGACAGCACACACCGCATACTGGAAGCCTGAGACTGATCGGGGTTGGTGGGGGGGGGGGGGGGGGGGGGGGGATCCTGAACAACACTTGGCTTTCTTGGAGTTTGCCTAGTCCTTAGAGTTGCCAACTCTCCAGGGCTGCCCTGGAGTCTCCAAGAATGGAACTGAATTTCCTGGATACTGCTGCTGGCAACCCAGAAGAAAGATCATTGGGCCATGAGAAACAAACCATATTGTTTGAGCACTTGTTTATTAGTTATGGAAACACGGAAAATGGGAAAGGAAAAGCTGTTTGACTATGCAAGGTCAGTGGAGGTGGGAAGTCCAGTGATAAAATATCTAACCAGAATTGGCAATCTTACCTTTTGAAGATAGACCCAGTACATCTCTCTTGTGACACTTGTGGCCAGTCAACCATTGACCTCTGACAAGTCTGTACATAGATGTCCTGAGGCAGGATTATCCAGTCCCCTGGCTGACGAGAGCAGCCTTGGTCAAGGGTTTACCATCCCTATGAAAGGAAATTATGAAATACTAATTAACTCTGGATTTTTCAAGTTAACCCATGTATATGAAACATGGAAGCGAAACTTGTTTAAAAAATTAAGAACCTATCCGATTGTTTTTACCGGGTGTTGAAAGGGTTAAGACATTCACCAGAATCCAGCCACACACCCCCCGCCACCCCCCAAAAAAAACACATTGACACTCCTTTCTGAAAGTTTATACATTTAAGAGCGGCAGAGAATTCCACCCCTCAGTTTCTGATCAATGCTCTTTGAGCGACCTTTTAATCTACAATTCACACCACAGTACGGTTCACTGGGTCTTCACAGGGCTGAGGCGTGTTGTGGTAACGATCTGCACACCCCAACCCACCACCACCACCCACCCTCCAGAAAAGAACCTCTCCGCTTTATAACTGATTAACATTCATTGCTCTCAGTTCCCCTCCGTCGACGCGACTATTCCCGACATGGTCTTAATTCAAAAGCTTTAAGTAATGACACATGATGCGTTCTTCCGCGCTCTAGAGAATCGTACTCCATTTAAAAGCTTACAACGGGGGTGTAGGGGACCCGGGCAATCTTGGCCCCCTTTTAATTTCATTATCCACACATGATACAAAGTGAATTGCGGCGACATCTGTGCCCGCTGCCGGTCTGTAGCCACCGAACAAAGGCCATCCAAGGCACAAAGGTTAAGTCAACCCTTGCCGCGCCAGCTGCTAACCTAGGCACTGAAGCGAATTATTTCCCCGGGACCCTCTTCAACTGAGCAGGGTGGCTCCTGGTTGTAATATCATTATCTAAGAATGCTAATAACCTTAACAAATCTGATTCTGTCTCGGCCCTTTAAACGATATTAGCCGTAAACTGGATTTACATATTTTAATCTTGTTTTATTTGTGCATCGCTGAGAGCAATTCAAGGTAAAAAAAAAAAGCCGTTAGCACTTTTTGATTTGACCGTGTACTAAGCAGACCTGTAATAGCATTAGAAGACGTTCAGGTTTCCAAACAGAATATGCCCCTGCTGCTTTGCATTTTTAAATTTTTAATTGCATTCCCATTTCTTGACTGTTGACACCTTGGTTGAGAGAAGCTGGTGTGAAGTTTAATGCCGAAATGCTTTTTTTAAACAAACTTTGTGGTTTGCTTCAGACAGCCAGCCAGACTTTGCCCCCAAATTATTTGACTATGGGACGCCCTGAAGGCAATAATCGACACCAAATCTACATCAGTTGCCCATCTCTGAAGGTGCAAGACGCTTATAAAAAGCCAAATAAAATCCTCCCCCCTGCCTTCCCCAAAATATACAATCCTTCAAGTTTGGCCCTCAATGTTTGCAAGTGTGGAATTATATTTTTTCTGAATGTTCAAAGGAAATGGAACAGAAGTGAAGTGACGCTCATTGTCAGATCGCTAGACATTGCTGTTCCAACATGGATCACTCAGCTTTTATTGTATATATTCTACTTAGAAAAGCAGTCCTTCTGTGAAGGACTAAACAAACAGCGTTCTGCATCTGGTCCTCAACAACTTGGACACAGTCTCACAAAAGGCACAGTGTTTAGAGGGATAAGGTGCGATTCATCCACCACCAACCTTGACCTTGAAATTTCGGAGAACCATAAAGCGGTTACAGCACAGAAGGAGGCCATTCGGCCCGTCGTGTCCGTGCTGGCCCACTATACCAACATGCCAAACAGGAGCAGAAGTAGGTCATTCGGTCCCACGAGCCTGCTCCGCCATTCAATAAGATTATGGCTGATCTGTTTGTGTTTCGAGTTCCACATTCCCGAATCTCCACTCCCCCCCCCCCCCCCGCCAACCATAACCTTTGATTCCTTTGCCTAACAAGAATCTATTTACCTCTGCCTTAAAAATATTCAGTGACGCTGCCTCCTGAGGCAGAGTGTTCAAAACAACAAGAGCAACTCAGCTAGTTCCACTGGAACATCACCATCTGGAATTTCCCCTCCAAGTCACTCATCATCCTGACTTGGAAAGACATCGCCGTTCCTTCACTGTTGCTGGGTCAAAATCCTGGAACTCCCTTCCTACACCACGTGGATTGCAGTGGTTCAAGAAGGCAGCTCACCGCCATCTTCTCAAGGCCAACTAGGGAAGGGCAATAAATGCTGGCTCAGCCAGTGAAGCCCACATCCTGTGAATGAATAAAAAAAAGGGTCTTCCCTTTCCCCTTAGCCCCGAGCCCCGCTTATATTTTGTTTTCTTCAGGTGCTTATGCAAACACACCACCCCCCAACCCCCGCTTTGAAAGGCACAATTAAATCTGTCTCTGCCACAATCTCAGGCAGTGCATTCCAGATCCTGACCATCCATTGTGTAAGAAAGGAGTTTCCTCATGTTGCCATGGTTCCTTTTGCCCACCTTAAACTTGGGAAATGTGCCTTAGAATGCAATTGATTTTCCCAGACTAAACAATTTTGTACTGAAACAAAGGACACACAATGGATAAACCAGTTCGTGGTCTGTCATTCCAAATCATGTCTTTAGCACTGTTGGAGGTTTGAGATTTTATCTTATTTTGTTGAGGACCTATTACTCCCAGAGAAGCTCTTGTGGTGCAATGGGTAGTGTCCTTGCTCCTGCGCCAGGAGATCTAAGTTCATGTCCCATTCCACAACTTGATGGCCACAGTTCACAATGTGGCCAAGCAGGTTGATTATTGACCTGTAAATCTGTCCACTGCCCTTCTGCCAGATGGTAAGAGTGGGGGTCTCTTGGTCAGCCAAGCTTGATATTGATTAGTGCCCTTCAAGTTATAGCTGCTGGTGACCTCTTTCTGGAAAAACCAGGCATGGAAACAAACATAAGCGCACGCTTTGTCAGCCTCACATGCCACTAGGAACAAGAAAGAAATAAAGAAAAGACTCCCCAGAGAAAAAAAAAAGACCCCACTCGGTTACCTAAAGTCTATCCCAATGGAAAGTGTGCCTCCCTCAAAACATCGGTGTCCTAATAAATTATTATTGAATAATGAACATATAACAGGTTGAAGTCAAATGACTTTTTATTCACTCTGGACCTTTGAAAAGAAAGATTTTGTGCATTTCAAATCTTTTTAATAAGCAAAGCAATAACTTAAAGACAAGGGAATTTGTGAGTCTAAAGAATTATCTCTGCACATAACAACCCATGTAACAGTTACATGGGCTTTCCCTTCAGCCTTTAAACATTGAACATGAGCCAATCATTCTTTACCTTCAAAACCATAACTAGTTCCTGAATTTTTATTGGATTGAAAAGGAATCCTGAGAGTCCATTTGTTCTAATAAATCTATCAGTGAAACATGTTCCTCTTTAAATGTCGTATTGCTACACCCAGACATTTCTCATGGAATAATTTAATTCACATTATGAATTAAAAACAATTTGGGTCCTTCTCTTCCCTCCAAAACACAGAAGACAAGTTGAGAAGCTCTTTCAGGACTGCTGCACTAAATATGAAATAGTTACTAAAGATATCGTATCTTTCCCTATACTCTCAAGAGATGATATCCCTCCAATTCCTGGGTGCTTTGAGGTTAACATATCGATTAAAACTCTTGTGTTTTTGGTGTTTTGGGGCTCAGTTTCTGATAATATTGGCATGACATTTTTTGGTGTTTCGTTTTACTGTGAGCTGCAGAGCTGGCTCAGAAGGAACTTTTCATTGCACCAATTCCAGCCGTTTTATAGTGCCATCAGAACTGTTTCATGCTTTCTTGTACATGGTACAGTTTTAGCTGTGTTTCTCTGATTCTGTCCTTGTACTTTTTTGGCAATAAATGGGCATGGAAGTTTGTTTTAATTAAAAAAAAATTCAAGTTGGTAAGCTTTCAAGTTTTTGCTCCACTGCTGAGATTTCACATCCTGTATCTGTCAGTTGGGGCGGTTTGGGAGGATGGGCATTTCAACATACAGAGCTTGAGCCCAACAGCAAGCTTCTCAATGACCTCACAAGTTTGTGAATGTCATAGCCAAAGCCAAAGAAAATATATCACTGCCCTTGAGAAGTTACACACTTGAACAACAAGGATGATTCGGGGATGATTAAGAATTTCAATTAGCGAGGAAAGATTGAAGAACATTGAGTGGAGCCTGACTATTCCTTATCTTCAAAACCATAACTAATTCCTGAATTTTTTATTGAATTGGGAAAGATAACAAGAGTCCAGTTATTCTAATAAATCTATCAGTGGAACACGTTCCTCTTTAAATGTCGTATTGCGACATCCATCTGTTTCTCTTTGCAACAATTTAATTCACATTATGAATTGGGAAACCATTTAGAACATTCCCCACCCTCCAAAACAGAGAAAATGACATAAGCTGAGTTGTTCTCAGCTTGAAAAAGTCGGGTTTATGTCAAATTTTATTTGAAATTCATTCCTTAGGACCTTTATGAGGTTAAAGGTGCTGTATAAATGCAAATTGCTCTTCTTACTATGTTCATTGGAAAAGCGGAGACTACGATGTTCACATTTTCAGCTTATGAAGGGAGTTTTTAAAGTTATTGGTGGAAGATTAAACACGAGGGTGAATGTTTCAATTTGTAGGAAATATATGTTAAAAATGAGGAGGTTCAGAGGAAGGGGCGTGACTGAAAATAATGAATTGTGGCCTAACCATGGAAGGTCACTGAAGGAGACAATGTGATCATTTTAAAAGAATACTGGATATATTCTTGCAGCAAGAAGAGATCAAGAGATATGATGAATAGACTAGCCATTACGTTAATCTATGGAGAACAAATGGGCTTGTTTTTATTGATGTGAAGCAAGATTATTTCTTATTTCAAAAGGGATACCCTGTATAAATGTTATAATATGGTCAGCAGTGAGGTGTGATAATGTTTTCAAAAGTGACACAGCCACATGCAATAAACCATAGATGTTTGCAGGATAGAAGACCATATGACCCATCATGTGAAGATATTCCTCCTAACTACCTCCAGTTTATTATTAAAAGTTTTAAATTGATGACCCCTCTTCATTGACTCCCCAGCCAGAATTAATAATCCTCTCCTATCCTCTCTATTAAAAACATTCGAAATGGTGGAAACTTTCTTAAATCCCTTCTAAAGGTTCTCTGTTCCAATGGAACTCATCCCAGTATCTCAAGTCTCTCCTGTTCCTATTTCTTATTTATTTTTTCTTATAAAACCATCCCCAGTCCTATGAAATCAGTGCTGTCAATATATTTTGTTAATCTTATGGAAAAATCATCATTTTTACTGATGTCTCACAGTTAATAAATACCTATCATAAGATGAAAATCTTCACCCATGAAGGTGGTCTTCAATCAACAATTACGTTGTCAACTGATGTTAGTTCACAGTTAGAGCACAGTGCATAATCCTGGACATCCCATTATAGAATTATATTACAGACATAGAGATCATACAGACTAGATTCATCAGGAAGATTCCAGGGTTTGGAACTAATTATGAGGAGTAGACCATTCGACCCCTTGAGCCTGCTCCACCATTCAATAAAATCATGGCTGATCTTCTTGTGTTTCAATTTCCACATTCCCATCTAACCCCAATAACCTTTGATTCCCTTGCCTAACAAGAATCTATCTACCGCTGCCTTAAAAATATTCAATGACCCCACCTCCTCCACCTTCTGTGGCAGAGAAATCCAAAGTCGCACAACCCTCTGAGAGAAAAAAATTCTCTTCATCTTTGTCCTAAAAAGGCAACCCCTAATCTTAAAACAGTGTCTCCTGATTCTGGACTCACCCACATGAGGAAACAGCCTTTTGGCATCTACCTTGTCAAGGCCGTTCAGGATCTTGTATACTTCAATCAAATCACCCCTCACTCTTCTAAGCTCCAGAGGAAATAAGCCCAGTCTGTCCAACCTTTCCTCATAAGACAACCCATTCATTCCAGGTATCAATCTAGCAAACCTCCTTTGAACTGCCTCCAATGCATTTACACTCTTCCATAAATGAGGAGACCAAAACTGCACACAGTATTCGAGATGCGGTTTCACAATGCCCTGTATAACTGAAGCATAACATCCTTACTTTTCTGTTCAAACCCTCTCATAATAAAAGATAGCATTCCATTAACCTCCTTAATTACCTGCTGTATTTGTGTACTAACTTTTTGTGACTCATCTACCAGAACACCTAGATCCCTCTGCACCTCAGAATTATGCATCCATTCTCTATTTAAGTGATAACCTGCTTTTTAGTTTTTCCTGCCAAAGTGAACAACTTCACTTTTTTCCCACATTAAATTTCATTTGCCAGATCTTTACCTGCTCACTCATCCCATCTATATCCATCTACAACCTCCTCATGCCTTCTTCACAACATACTTTCCTACCTATCTTTGTGCCATCTGCAAATTTAGCTACCATGTCTTCACCCCCTCATCTAAGTCATTGATGCAAATTGTAAAAGGTTGAGGTCCCAGCACAGACTCCTGTGAGACTCCACTCGTCACATTCTGCCAATTTGAAAAAGTCCCATTTATGCATACTCTCTGCTTTCTGCCAGCCAGCCAATCTTCTATCCATGCTAATATGTTAACCCCTATACCATGTTCTTTTATTTTCCGTAATAACCTTTGATGTAGCACCTTATCAAATGTCTTTTAGAAATCCAAGTGCAGCATGTCTACAGGCTCCCTTTTATCCATTGCACATGTTACTCCTTCATACAACTCCAATAAATAGGTTAAACATGATTCTCCTTTCACAAAATCATGCTGACTCTTTCCAATTACCTTGAGCTCTTCTAAGTCCCCAGCTATAACCTCTTTAATGATTGATTTTAACAACTTCCCCAAGACAGACGTCAAGCTAAGTGGCCAATAGATTCCTGTTTTATGCCTCCCTCCCTTCTTGAATAGAGGGGTTGTATTTGCTACTTTCCAATCCGATGGAACCTTTCCAGAATCTAGAGAATTTTGGAAAATTAACACCAGTGCATCGACTACCTCATTAGCCACTTCTTTTAAGACCCTAGGATGTATTCCATCAGGACCCAGAGACCTGCCAGCCCGCAGCTCCATCAATTTGCTTAGTACCATTTCACTAGTGATTTCAATTTCACCAAGTTCCTCTCTCCCTTTCATTTCCTGATTTGCAGCCATTACTGGAATGTTTTTTGTATCCTCTATAGTGAACACAGAAGCAAAATATTTGTTCACTTCTTCCGCCATTTCCTTATTATCGACTACTAACTCCCCACTGTCACCCTCTAGAGGACCAACACTCACTTTTCTTAATAAAAACAGAATTAGCTGGAAAAACTCAGCAGGTCTGGCAGCATCGGCGGAGAAGAAAAGAGTTGACGTTTCGAGGCCTCATGACCCTGCCACAGAACTTTACTTATTCTGCCTTTTTAAATACCTGTAGAAATTCTTTCTATCTGCTTTTACATTTCTAGCTAGCTTCCTTGGTGGGATTTGGCAGCACTGCGAACACACTATCAAAATCTTCCATTATTTTATGATCTCTGTTAGGTTACTCTTCAGCCTTTTGCAAGAGAAGAGAGACCGAGTCTCTTCATCCCTTCCTGATAGGTATAACCTCAGAGTTCTGGCATCATCCTTGTAAATCTCTTCTTTTCACTCTCTCCAGTGCCTCCAAATCCTTTTTATTCTCTGGCAACAGTACTGTACACAATATTCCACATGTGGTCTTATGAAGGGTCAATAAAAGTTTAGCATAACTTCTCTATTTTTCAACTCTATCCCTCTAGAAATAAACCCAGTGTTTAGTTTGCATTTTTCATGGCCTTATTAACCTCTGTCACGACGTTAAGTGATTTGAGTATTTGTACTCCCAGATCCCTTAGTCCTTTCTTGTAAGTTGCAGCACTCGGCACTCTAAGACCACAATCATTTTTATAACATGCTTTCATTGCCAGACTATATTCTTTAATGTATCAACTTTGTCATTTGTGAATACGCCACAGAAAACACAGCTCCTAGTCTTTATCTCATGTTTACTTCTCCTGGATCTTGCCATTTTATCCTTGTTCCTCCCCTTTTGCTGTGGCCACAAATTTCTTTAGAGCTGGTCCCACTTCCCTACCACACCTTGGCTGATGAATTTATAATGGATGAGCTCCAAGGAAATTCCCAGCCTATATTATTCAAAACACATCCTTTTCTTTTTCACTGCTTACTAGTGATTGACTTTTAATCTTTGTACCCTTCAGAAGTCCTTATTTAAAAGTTTACTTGCCTTGAATATCTGATTTAATATTGGCTTGCCTCAATGCATCCCTTGGTTAACTGTTGAATTGTCATTTTGATTTTTAAAATTTACATCCTTAATTTCCAATCCCTTCATGGCCCAGAAACCTGCATGGGCAGAATTTTCTGCCTGTCAGGCGGGTGGGCCTGACTCAATCTCCGGTGGGTGGGGAGCCAATCCCCGCTGGAGAAGCGGGCCCCGCCGCCATTTTAAGTGGGCGGGCCAATTAAGGCCCGCCCAGCATGACATCCGCTGGGAAGCGCTATGCACCTCCTGGGTGGGCGGAGGGGGGGAGCGGGGGTGGGGGATTCACCAAAAGCAAACGTGCGCTCTTTCACGCATGCGCACGACAGAGTGCACATCTCCCTGAGGCTAAGTGCAGCCTCAGGGAGATCGCTGACAGTTCTAAAAACATTAAAAATAGAAAAAGAAAATCCTTAACATGTCCCCCTCATGTCACAATGTCACAGGAGATGGGACATGTTCATAATTTACACTAAAACTTTATTAAACTTTTTAAATCCCTACATGAAACCCCATCCCGCCAGTGGATGAGGTTTCATGTTTTTCTATTCCCTGCCGGGGCTCCTGGCCTGCCCACTAACCTTGAGGTTGGACGGGCAGGCCCTTTAATTGTTTTAATAACCCTGTCAATGGCCTCAATTGGCCATTGACTGGTCGGCGGGCCCGCAGCTGATTTTGCTGCGCCCCTGCCTTCCTGAATATTTAAATAGGGCGGGATGATGTCAGGGGCTCCGCCCCATGTCATCCCGCGTCATTTTATGTGTCGGTGAGCGGGCCCCGCCCCCTGCTCGCCGACGGCAAAATTCAGCCCCATATGTTTTTAAGCTACTTCAGCCCTATAATCCTGTGAGATATCTGCAATCATCTGATTCTGGCCTCTTCCACGTTCTCGATTTTCTTTGCTCCACCATTGGCAGCTCAGCCGTCAGCTGCCTGGGCCCTAAGCTCTGGAGTTCCTCTTTGCCTCTCTATCTCTCTCGGGTCCTTTACAACGCCCCTTGAAAACTCCCTCTTTGGTCAAGCTTTTGGTCATCTTGCCTAATATGGCATGATGGGCTGAATGGCCACGTTCTGCACCGCAACTTTTCTATGATTCTATGTGTCCCGATGTCAAATTTTGTTTGTTAACACTTAGGACATTTTACTAAGTTAAAGGTGCTATATAAATGCAACTTCTTGTTGCTTGCATGAATTTTTCCAAGCTGCTGTCACTTCATAAGTTACATCAATCTGTGTTGTCCTTTAAATAAAAGCCTCCAACCTTATTCCCCTTTGTTTACCTAAGAGCTGATTGCCTGCTTTCTTCCCCAATCTTCAGAGTGGTGCTGTCCTTGGGTGAACTCATTTTTGCCCCTTTACATTTGATCTGATATTGATAGCTCTCAATGAAGTCTATCTGCCAACATTAGATCAGTGATCTTTGGTCCATCTTCAGAGTCTGTGTGCTTGGATGCCTTCTGATTGTTTTTGCAGTCATGAGCATTCTCCCGAGGAACAGTCACACTGGTCAACTGGAAATCATTTCCACTGTAGAGTCGCAGAATTTAATTCCCCAAAGCACTTGGTAAAACCTCAGAATACTATATAATAAAAACAGCATTCAAATGATCCTGGCACAGGAAATCAGCTACACCAAGAATTCACTGCACATCGCTTGGCATAGAGCCTCTCAGTCATCAGGTCAAATACTTTCACCCGGGGAGAGTCAGGAGGAGCAGTTAGTGGCAGCAAGGATGTGATTCACAGACCACAAGAAATCTAGAGGAGTTGAAGCATGGGGTAGTATGCTGAAGAAAAGGCTACATATAACACCTGTGACTGGAGGTTTCGTGGTGCAGTGGTAGCATCCCTACCTGTAGGCCAGAGGCTCTTGGTTCAAAACCTTGATGGTGACGGAAGATTTCTTCATAATGTGGGCAAAGCAGGTCAATTAACTGAAATAAAAACAAGAAGTGGTGGGAAAACTTTGCAGGCCTGACAGCATCTGTGGAGAGAGAAATAGAGCTCATGTTTACAGTCCAATATGACTATTCTTCAGAGCTCCAGTTCCATATTTGACTCAAAACGTTAACTCTGTTTCTCTCTCCACAGATGCTGCCAGACCTGCTGAGTTTTTCTAGCACTCCCTGTTGTTATTCCTGATCTTCAGCATCGGCAGTATTTTACTTTTGTTTTACAGGAGGCAGAATTTTTTGCTCGTTGTGCGGGCATGCGCCTGATCTGAACAAATGTAAAATGACACGTGATGACGCCAGGCAAGTGTCCCAATGTCATCGTGCACTTGCGTGATATTTCTATCAGCAGGCGCGCAGGAACTG
Source organism: Carcharodon carcharias (assembly GCF_017639515.1). Classification (NCBI taxonomy): domain Eukaryota; kingdom Metazoa; phylum Chordata; class Chondrichthyes; order Lamniformes; family Lamnidae; genus Carcharodon; species Carcharodon carcharias. The sequence goes on along the minus strand of NC_054467.1, from coordinate 18,655,792 downwards.
GCTGCATGCCCGCCGACAATTCAAAGGCCTATTAAGGCCAGTAACAATCTAATCAAATTAAATTTTTCCCTGCCCGTCCAACCCTCTGGAGAAAAGGCCAAGTGGCCTTTGCATTTTTTGCAAAACCTCATTCACGGGTTGGATGAGGTTTCAATCCATCATTAAAAAAAAATTGAAAATTTTCATATTAATTTCTAACATGTCCCTGCTCATGTGACCGAGTTGCATGAGGGGATTTTTTTTTTAACATCTTAAATTGCTTTATTTTTCATTTTTTATATTTTCATCTTCCTGAGGCAGCTCTGTGCCTCAGGGAGCTTTTCCTGCCAGCTTGCACTCTCGACTTCCTCCCCCCCACCACCCCAACACAGGCAGTGCTGAGCGCTGAAGTACGCGTTTCATGCTGGGTGGACCTTAATCGGTCCGCCAGTGTGAGATTGTGGTCTGGCCCTGATCGCGGGTGGCAGTCAGCTTCCCGACCGCTCTTACCCACCGCTGCCGAGCCTGCCTGACGAGGGCAAAATTCTGCCCAGAATCTTTACAGTGCAGAAGGAGGCCATTCGGCCCATTGAGCCTGCACTGGCTCACTGAAAGGCCAATCCCACTAATCCCACTCCCCTGCCTTATCCCCATAACCTTGCACATTCTTTCTTTTCAGTTAGCAATCTAATTCCCTTTTGAATACCTTGATCAAATCTGTCTCCACCACCCTTTCAGGAAGTTCGTTCCAGACTCCAACCATCCTCTGGGTGAAAAATTTTTTTCTCTCATCACTTCTACTCCTTTTGCCCATTATTTTGAATCTGTGCCCTCTAGTTCTTGATGCTGCCTCGAGTGGGAACAGTTTCTCACTATTTACCTTGAGCATACCTCTCAGGATCTTGAATACCTCTATCAAGTCTCCTCTCAGCCTTCTTTTCTACAAGGAAAACAGTCCCAACGTCTCAAATCTAACCTCATAGCTACAGTTGTTTACCCCTCGAATCATTCTTGTGAATCTCCTCTGGACTATCTCCAATGCCTTCACATCCTTCCTCAAGTATGGTGCCCAGAACTGGACACAGTAATCCAGGTGAGGCCTAACTATTGTCTTATACAAGTTTAACATGACCTCCTTACTCTGGTACTCAAAGCCCTTATTAATAAAACCTAGGGATACCATATGCTTTATTAACTGCTTTCTCAACATGCCCTGCTGCCTTCAATGACTTGTGTACAAATACACTGAGCTTCTTTTGTTCCTGCACCTCCTTTAGAGTTTCTCCCTTTATTTTATGCTGTCTCTCCACACTCTTCCTGCCAAAACGAATCATCTCACACTTCTCTGCATTGAACTTCATTTGCCATTTGTCTGCCCATTCCACTCATATGTCTATGTCCTTTTGAAGTTCAAGACTATCCTCACCACAGTTGACAACACTTCCAATCTTTATATCATCTGCACATTTTGAAATCATGCCCTGCACACCACAGTCTAGGTCATTAATATATATCAAGAAGAGCAAGGGTCACAACACTGACCCCTGGGGAACTCCACTACAAACCTTCCTCCAATCTGAAAATCAACCATTTATCACTACTCTCTGTTTCCTGTCATTCAGCCAATTTCTTATCCAAGTGCCTACTTTCCCTTTTATTCCATGAGCTAGAATTTTGCTCTAAAGTCTGTTGTGTGGCACTATATCCAAATGTCTTTTGAAAATCTATATATACCACATTAAAAGCATTGCCCTTATCAACATTCTCTGTTACCAATTCAAAAAACTCCAGCAAGTTAGTTAAACATGGTTTTCCCTTAATACATCCATGCTGGCTTTCCTTAATTATCTTGCACTTATCTAAGTGACTATTGATTTTGTCCCAGACTACAGTTTCTAGAAGTTTCCCTACCACTGGGGTCAAACTGACTGGTCTGCAGTTGCTGGCATTATCCTTGCACCCCTTTTTGAACAAGGGTGTAATATTCGCAATTCTCCAGTCCTCCAGCACCACTCCTGTGACTAAGGAAGACTAGAAGATTATCACCAGTGTCTCTGAAATTTCCACTCTCACCTCCCTCAGTATCTTTAGATGCATCTCATCTGCTCCTGGTACCTTGTCAATTTTAATTAAAGATAGCCTTTCTAATACCCTCTCCTTCTCAATTGTAAATTCCTCGAGTGTACCAGTTACCTCCTCTCTCACCTCGGCCTGAGTAGCATCCTCTTCCGTTGTAAGGACAAATGCAAAGTATCTGTTTAATATCTCTGCTACTTCTACCTCCACGTGCAAGTCTACTTTTTTTTTATCACCAATCGGCCCTACAATTTCTTTCACCAGCCTTTTATTTACATGCTGATAGAACACCTTGGGATTCCCTTTTATGTTAGCTGCCAGTCTCTTTTCATGCTCTCTCCTTGCTTTTCTGATTAGATTTTTCACTTCCCCTCTGGTCCTTCTATATTCAGCCTGATTCTTCAGTGTATTTTCTACCTGACATCTTCCTTTTCATCTTCAACTCTTTTGCTCTTGTCATCCAGGGTGTTCTAGATTTATTTGACCTGCCTTTCCCCTTCAAGGAATATACCTTGACATTGTTTGCAATACTGTCTCTTTGAAGATAGCTCATTGTTCAGCCACCGTCTTTTCCGCCAACATTTGATACCAACTCACTCAACTCAGATGCATTCTCATCCCATCGAAATTGGCTTTCCCTCAACTCATTGCCCCTGCCTGGATTGCTCCTAGTCCTTCTCCATGGCCAAACTAAATTTTTTGATACAATAGCCACTGTCCACCAAATGCTCTCCCACTGTTATTTGATCCACTTGAGCTAACTTATTCCCCAGAACCAGGTCCTCTCTAATCAGAAAAGCAAGAGATTGCCTGTCCTCTCATTGGACTGGAAACATACTGCTGCAGAAAATGATCTTGAACACTCTCCAGGAACTCTCACCTTTCTTGTTCCTTTGCACTATTTCTATCCCAGTAACATTTGGATAATTGAAGTTCCCATTATTCTACAACTCTTGCACCTCTATAATTCTTGCACATCTCTGTAATTTCTTTGCAAATCTGTTTCTCTACATCCCTTCCACTAGTTGGTGCTCTGTACGCTTCACCAATTAATGTTATCACACCTTTTTCATTCCTTATCTCTAGCCAGAGAGATTCCATCTTTATGTTGATTATCTGCCTGTAAACCCTCCCAATAAACCTGATGGCAGGGGGTAAGAGTGGGAGAGTTTCCCAGTCAGCCAAATTGCAGAAAGCGACAGCAAACCACTGCAGTACTTTGCCAAGCACAATCATGGACCAATCCAATGGAAGTCCATGGTCACCAATGCCCTCTTAGAGCATGGTACTTGAAGAAGGAGGATGGCATCCATGTCATAGGACCAAAAACTTATGGATACTTGACTGAACAGAAGGATGTTCACTTACCTCCTTGTCGCACTCCTGCTGCTGTTCTTGCTGGAATTGTTTTCCAAGTCGGAGCACCCAAAGCCATCATTAGACCTGTTTTCCTTCCCTGAAGAGGAGCTGAATTCCAAAGGATGAATGAATTATGCAAAGTTCTGGCAAATCCCCCATTGGCATTTAGGATCCCCTTGCGCATTTATCACATGCAATTGATTCGAGGAAGTGGAAGTCTTCCTTTTGAGCGAGTTGAGGGGAAAAATATCTGTCAGAAGCAGGAACAGATTTGTGGAGACAGAATGGGAAAAAATTACTGCAAAAAAGATGCACAAATTGGTTGTCCAACCCTTAGGCCAGAATCTTCAGGTCTTCTCAGCCCTGCCTGTCTCAGCTAACTCGGGCAGCAACTGCCCCTTTCAAACCTCAGCCTATAATACCCAAATCGTACTGCAAGTGTAAAAGCAGGTAATTTGGAGCTGAAGTGCCCCTGGCCCTCATTAAAAGAAAACAAAGCATGACTTGCATTTGTGCAGTGCCTTTTACAATCCCAAAAGCCCTTTTCAGCTTTAGAAAGGTAGAGGCCATTTGGCTCATCATGTCTGTGCTGGCTGAGAAACAGCCATCCAGCTTAATCCCATTGTCTAGTTCTTGGTCCATTGCCCGGTAGGTTATGACACTTCAAGTGCATATCCAAGTGTTTTTTAAATGTGATGAGGTTTTTTTTATGTTTCTAACACCCCTTCTAGGCAATGAGTTCCAGACTCCCCACTATCCTCTTGGTGAAAATATTACTTCTCAACCCCCTTCTAATCCTTCTGCTAATTACTGTAAAAATGTGCACCCTCCCCAACACCGGTATAGAATTCTCTACCAATGGAAATAGATTCGTCCTCTCCACTTTATCTAGACCCCTCATAATTTTATACACTTCAATTAAATCTCCCTCAGTCTCCACCATTCCAAAAAATACAACCTCAGCCCATCCAATCTTTCCTCATCACCAAAATTCTCCATTCCTGGCAGCATCCTTGTAATCTCCTCTGTATCCTCTCTAGTGCAATCACTTCCATCCTGTAATTCTATGACCAGAGCTCTCAGAATTATTCCATAAGACTATAAGACATAGGAGCAGAAATTAGGCCATTCGGCCCATCGAGTCTGCTCCGCCATTCAATCATGGCTGATAAGTTTCTCAACCCCATTCTCCCGCCTTCTCCCCGTAACCTTTGATCCCCTTACCAATCAAGAACCTATCTATCTCGGTCTTAAATACACTCAATAACCTGGCCTCCACAGGCTTCTGTGGCAATGAATTCCATAGATTCACCACTCTCTGGCTAAAGAAGTTTCTCCTCATCTCTGTTCTAAAAGGTCTTCCCTTTACTCTGAGGCTGTGCCCTCGGGTCCTAGTCTCTCCTACTAATGGAAACATCTTCCCCACGTCCACTCTATCCAGGCCTTTCAGTATTCTGTAAGTTTCAATCAGATCCCCCCTCATCCTTCTAAACTCCATCAAGTATAGACCCAGAGTCCTCAAATGTTCCTCATATGTTAAGCCTTTCATTCCAGCCATGATCTAACTAGTACTTCATACAGTCCTTGCTAAACTCCCTGCTCTCATTTGCTAGCCCTTGGCATGATAAAGGAAAGTGTTCTGCATGTCTTCTTAACCACCTCATCTACCAGTCCTGCTACCTTTGTGGATCTGTAGATATACACACCAAGGTCCCTCTATACTTCTCAGAATCCTACTATTTAGCGGGCATTCCCTTGCCTTGTTTATCCTCCTCAATGCTTTATCTCATATTCCTCTGGAATGAATTCAATTTGCCACTTTTTTACCCACCTGACCAGTCCATGGATATCTTCCTGCAGTGTATTCCCCGTTGTAATAGAGGAAACGTGATAGCCAATTTGCACAAAAGAAGTCCCAATAAACAGTGATGATGACAGATAATCTATCTTTTTACTGATGTTAATTTAGGGACGAATATTGGCCAGCACACCAAGGATAATTCTGCTGGTGTTCCTGTAATAGTGCAACAGGATCTTTCACATGAACCTAAGACAGCAGGCTGGGCTCTCGGTTTATCATCACATTTGAAAGACAGCACCTCCAACAGAGCAGCACCCCCACAATGGAATGCCAGCCAGAATTTTTGTACTCAAGTTTCTGAGGGCTGGACTTGAAACTACAACCCTTGGACTCAGAAGCATGAGTGCTACACACTGAGACACAGCAAGCACATAAGGAATCCATCTGTACAATGGGGAACTACTAACTGGGGCTGGCTTGCCTGCACCCAGAGATTGTGGCTATCAATCTTCCAGGATTGTCTTGGAGTCTCCAAGAATGAAAGGTTAACTACTACCAAACACCGTTGCAAGCAACCCAGGGGTAAAATTATACGGGAAACAAAAATTGTGCTTTTTAAACTTTCTTTTATTTGTTTATTACTTATAAAAATAGCATAGACATGGAAAGCAAGGCTTTTTGACTGAGTCAAGCTCCCCTCCAAGCCACTCGCCATCTTGATGTGGAACTGCAACACAATCCCTTCACTGTCACTGGTTCGAAATCCAGGAACTCCCTCCCTAAAAGTGCTGTGGGTGTATCTGCACCAGCACCTCAAGGGCAATTAGGGATGAGCAACAAAGTGTTGTCCTAGCCAGCAACGCCAACATCCCATGAAAGAATATTTTAATAAGTGTCATCCAGTCAGGTAATGAACAATCCATTCACTTTCCAATTAGTCTGGGAAGGTGGCAGGGAGATGTGAATAATGACATGTTGGGTAAACAATGGCGGAAGAGTAAAGGGGGGCCAGTTGGAGGTGGGGAGACATGTGAGGACACCCCCAGGGAGCTGTCCAAACCAGCAGCCCTAGCGTGTTGAAAATTGTGAGGGCTGTGATTCAGGCAAGCATAGAAACGTAAGAAATTGGTGCAGGGGGAGACCATATGGCCCCTCCAACATGCAGTGCCACTCATGGCTGGTCCTCTGTCTCAACACCACTTTGACACCTGCTCTCAATATCCCCTGATTCCCTGAGCGACCGAAAATCTGTCCACCCCACCCTTAAATATATTCAATGACGGAGCATCCACAACCCTCTGGGGTAGAGAATTCCAAAGGTACACAACGCTCTGAGTAAAGAACTTTCCCCTCAGCTCAGTCCTAAATGATCGACCCCTTTTCCTGTGTCTGTGCCCCCATGTTCAAGATTCCCCAGCCAGCGGGAACAGCCTCTCAGTGTTTACCTTGTCAAACTCCTTCAGGATCTTGTATGTTTCAATAAGTGTACTGACCTCGGCTTCCAAACTTCCAGCAGTGTGAAGATCTAGGAGAGTGAACTTTCAAACTTTGCCGTCTGGTGTTAGGGGAAGCAGAGGGAGCCTCACATCTAATCCATGTCATACCTGATCCAGATGTCCAGAGGGAATAGATGTTTCATTTGTCACAGTGACATATCTCAGCTTGAAAAGTACCAAAAAAGAAAGGGGGAGAATTTATCCTTAGCAACACCAACAGCACGATCCTAAACAGACATAATCTCTTTGTGCTTTGTTTAAGGTAAGTGGCGCTTAATCTTCTACATGATGCCCTTGGATGAAGAAAGTAGACTGGCTGGCTTCTAGGATTTTGTGACAGCCTGTTGACCACCATACTGGTGGTCTAGCAACCCTTAGCTTGTGCCTTGTCAAGGTCCTGCGTGTGAGTCAGCCACACCCAGGCCTGCATTGGTTGACTGGTGTTACCTGCATTCTGATCCCTCCTCCCATGCCTGATACACCAGCCATTTCTGAAGGTTTCCTAAGGTCTTTGCCTCTTCTCACCAGCTCCTTGGGCTTTCAGTGTGTGACCAATAGCCATGCCTTCCCTCATCCTGTAATGCTCAACATTACAGATGCTTTGTTCAGTAAATATCTGGGCTCAAATTCTCTCAACAAATTCAGCTGTTTAACTGCCTTCTAACTTCTGACTCAGAGGATTAATGTGGTTCCCTTTTCATTGGTTAACTTGCTGTGCAGAAGATACAGCCCATAGACTGAAAACAGCAAAATCATATTGTGATAAACTTGATGTACCGGACAGGCTTCTTACTTGAAACAGTTAATCTTATTTACAGAGCTCTTGTAGAAGCTACATGCTTGAACCAGGTCCATGACTAGAAAGCTCCACCCATTAGATTACCTGCCCTTCAGGGTGATTTGTCAGTACAATCATGTGGCCCCTAAAAACAGTAGGAAATGTTTTACCTACAATCACTACATTCTTCCTCCTTTAGTTTTTTTACATTTCTTATTCACAAGAATATCTTAATCCACAACACATTAAATATGCACAGGTCATGCAATTATAGTTTAAGTCTCTGAGGTGGTTTTCTAATTCAGTTAGAGCGATGTAGCTCTATGACTTGAGATTCTCCCACTAGATCGACATGATCAGGAACTGCAGCACTGGAGACATCCTTGGACAATGGCAGTTTAGAATTAGGTGATTCAACAGAGACATCAGGTATGTCTATTCTAGGTCAATCTGGCACTTCAGGGATTAAAGGCTCGGCATCAAGGTAGAATAACTGGTTGTTGAAATGTTCCTCTACACTTAGATGATCCGTATATTTACGGACAATGTGGTTTTTCACTTCCACTTGGTATGACAAAGGTCCAGTTTTAGAGACAATTATACCAGGAACCCAACAAAGTCCATTTCCAAAATTTCACACGAAAACTCAACCTCCTACAGTAAATCTTTGAGCTTTACTATGAATATCATGATTCACTTTCTGACTACTCAGGCTCTTCTCTACCTTCCCTCCAAGTTTGGAAGCACCAGACTTAACCTTGTATGAAGGCAGCATTTCATCAGTAATTCAGATGGCATTGAACCCGTCGTTGCATGAGGAGTCATATGATAATTGAGGAAAAAACGTGAAATTCGAGTTTCTAACTTTCCTTCGGATAATTTCTTCATTCCTGATTTGAATGCTTGCACTGCTTTTTCTGCTAACTCATTGGATGAGGGATGATATGGTGCTGTTTTAACATGTTTAATTCCATTGAAACTCATGAATCGCTGGAATTCCGTACTAGTGAAGGCAGTACCATTATCTGAAACAATAACTTCTGGTAGACCAAGTGTACTAAAACACTGGTGCAGCTTTTCAATAGTTGCGCATGATGTCAGTGATCTAACTTCATACACATCCATCCACTTAGAATGCTCATCAATGATCAATAAAAACATGGTACCTAAAAATGGATCTACATAGTCTATTTGTAGTCAAACCCTGGGTTGACCAGGCCACTCCCTCAGATGCAACTTGTGTTGTTGCTGACACTGGAGGCAGTGTTTAAACATTTTTTCTATACCACTCTCTATACCTGGCCACCAGATGTAGCTTCACACAAGCACCTTCATCTTCAAATGTCTGGATGCACACTGTGAAGATCTGTCAAGAGCGGTTCTCTTCCTTGCAAAGGGACGACAACTCTTGATCCCCACAATAAGATTCCATCTTGACAACTTAACTCAGTTTTACGGGCATGGAATGGTCTTACCTCTTCAGAGACTGTTTCATTCGACCATTCTTGCAATACCTGGTCTCGGACTATTGACGAAACTGGATCCCTGTTCGTCTAATTCCATATTTGCTTTGCACAAACTGGTGAAGAGTCCAAGAAATTCAACACAAGTACAGCTTCTCGTGGCACTGGAGCATGTACAATGCTATCTGGTAACTGAAGATGACTGAGTGTGCATTTGCAATATGCACACCCAGATGGTGCATAAAGGTCTACTGATATGCTGATAAAATAAAAGCCCAACATTGAATTCTGGCTGAGGCTATTGGCAGAATTACTTTATCTTCACTAAATAAACCCCATTAGTGGCTTATGATCTGACCATAGTGAAATGTCAACCGTGCAGATACTGATGTAATTTCTTTACTCCAAATATTACTGACAAACTTTCCTTTTCAGGTTGTGAATAACACTTCTTGGCTGCAAAGAGGGTTTTGGAGACAGCCTATTGGCCTTTCGGAACCATCTTCCATGTGTGACAACACCGCTCCCACCCCTTAGGGAGATGCATCACAGGTTAATGTTAATTCTTTTGATAGGTCATAATGTACTAATGAACAAGACGAGTGGAATAGTTTCTTGGCTGTTATGAAGATTTCTTCTTGTTGAGCCTTCCGTGATCAATGATGGTTCTTTTTCAATAATGAGTGTAAAGGGGCTAACGCTGTTGATGAGTTTGGCAAGAAACGACCGGAATAATTTATCATTCCAAAAAAGTACTTATGCTCAATGACACTGGTAGGAGAGGGCATCTCTTCGATTGCCCTGATTTTCTCCACTACTGGGTGCAACTGCTGGGCATCTATTTGATGACCCAAGTAAGTGACTTCAGTCGCTTGGAAAGTACACCTCTCTTTCTTCAATCGTATATCAGCTTCCAAAAATCTTCTTAAAACCTATTCTAGGTTGGCCAAATGTTCAGCTTCCCTTGATCCTGTGATCAGGATGTGATCCAGGTACACTACTACTTGGGGAAGACCTTGCAACAGGCTTTCCATGGTCCTTTTGAAGATTGCACAGTCGGATGATACACTAAAGGGTAGGCGTGTATATTGAGACAGGCCTTTGTGCATATTGATGGTTACATACCATCTAGAAGTGCTGTCTAGCTCTAGCTGTTGGTATGCATGGCTCAATTCCATTTTGGTGTAGGATCTTCCTCCAGCTAGCTTGACGTATAAATCTTCAATCCTCAGCATAGGATATTTATCTAATTTAGCAGCCTTGTTCACAGTTAATTTGCACAAATGCGAATAGTTTGACCTGGTTTCCTCACAGGGATTACGGGCGCTGCCCATTCCGAAATTGGTCTGGCTGGATTATCCCTAACTTCTCTAAGCAGCACAATTCTGCATCCACCTTCTCCTTAGGGCGTAAGGCACAGGTCTGGTCTTAAAGACCAGGGGTGTTGCCTCCGAGTCTACCTATTTTTGCTTGTAAGCCTTTCTTTTTTTTCAATTCATCATGAAATACTTTGTTGTACTTCCTTAGGAGCTCAGGAATTCTTCCTGTTCTCACTTGAAAACTTCTGACCAGTTGAGCTTAATTTTTTGTACCCAATTGCAGCCCAGAAGGCTAGGTCTTTCATGTATTGCAATGATCACTGGGAGCTGGGCTGTCTGTTGCCTATAGACACAGGTACTGTGGCGATGCCTTTTACCTGTATTGACTCTCCAGTGTACATCTGCAGCTGAACTGTGGGTTGCTCCAGATTCAGTGGCTGGGTATCTTCAGTTAGGTAATTAAATGTGTGTTCTCCCACCACTGTGGCCGAGGCTCCTGTGTCTACCTCCATGACTAGAGGCTTCTCATTCATTTGAAGGGTGACGGTGATTGGTTCAGTTTTTACTGCTTTGACATTGTATAGGGAATAGATATGAGTATCAGCAGCTTCTGGTTCAATTATATTGCGCACTTCAATCACCTTGATCTGCTGTCTGATTGGCTGTCTCGATTTCGCCCTGCATTGTTTTATTATATGCCCTTTTTTTGTGGCAGTAGTGGCTTTCTGCCTCATTAAATCTGCAGGTTTCTGGTTCATGGTTTCCCTCACATTGGTAACAAATTAATTTCTGAATCACTGGTGAGGTGCTTCCAGTATCCCTTTTTGTTTCTCGAGCAGTGGAGACTATCTCCCACTTCATGACTGTCTCTCTGGCTTTCGCACCACGACCATTGGTAGGTTCCTGCCCTAACTGAAGAACGGCACTATGTTGCATATCCTGCAAAACCTGCGAGTCCCCCTCAGTCAACTGTTTCAACTTTGCGATATAAGTTGCGATTGACTCACCCGGGGCCCTCACTCTGGAATTAATCACTGATGGCTTTGGCTGAAAATGTGTCTTCACGAGAACTACCAGCTCATTAAAATATTTAGAATTGGGAGCATTCAGGGCCATCAGAATACAGATAAGGTTATGTGTCTTGCTACCACAGACATTTAAAAAAATTGCTTTCTGCTTCTCCTCCACTGCTTTGTCATTCGCCACGAAGTAAGAACATAGGAACTCTACATACTGGCTCCAGTCTTCCATGGACCAGCCATAGGGGGTGATTTTACTGAAGAGAGGCACGACTGATGAATATACTTTTCTTTCTTTCCTTAAGAATTGATGTACTCACATTCACAGGGCGAGGTGCAGGGTTGGAGCTATTTATCCTCATCACCAATTGTGATAAACTTGATGTATGACAGATCTCTTACTTGAAACAGATAGCTCTTGTAAAAGCTACATGTTTGAACCAGGGCCATGACTAGAATGCTCTGCCCCTAAGATTACCCATACTTAGTGCTGATTCATCAACACAATTACGTGACTCTAAAAGCAGTAGGAAAAGTTTTACCTACAATCACCACACATATGTAAACCAACACACTCTGCAACTCTAAAAAGCTTTTAATAACCTATACGTCCATCAATCCTGTACCAGCAGTGGCTGTTAGGTTTATATGTCTTCTTGACTTAAGAGTGAATTCTTATTTGATGCCTGGAATCATTTAATTTACAACAATGGGAATTCTCTTCAGCCCATCCTGTCAATGTCAGCGCTGTTGTAATATGTCTTTAAGGGATATCAGCAGGCCATCACTAGAAGTGAAGTGTGTCATGTGTTCCAGTCTCAGTTTCACTTTGGCCTGTGAGCAGAACATAAGCACATGTTTCTGTTGCTGATGTCTTCAAGCTTTCTACCTTTGTATCATTGTTCTCACGTGTCTAGGCTTAATAAGTGAATCCACAATGTGTTTACCCAATCCTTTATGTGTGATTGGTGCTTTTATATCATTACAAAAACACAACAAGCACTATTTGTTCAACCACAACCGCCCTTTCCTTGCCCTTTCTCCTCTTCAATAACTTATCCAAGTCTCTTTTAAATTATGTCATATTCTCCACCTCATTTGTGTTAAAGCAGTCTAATAACCTTCCATAAATGAAAAATGTTCCTTGCAATTCTACGGTATTTAGAATACCCTGCTGTGATAAACTTGAGTCTACCTCCAAACTATGGAAAAAAGTTCTGTCACTGGTTACTCTTAAAGATTTTTTCAAACTTTAAAGCCTCTATTAAAATCTCTCTTAACTTTCTCTGCACCATTGGAAAAAAAGCGGCAATTTTTAAACCTTTCTTCAGAATGATACTCTCTCAACCTGGATATCATTCCCTTAAAACTTTACTCCCAATTTCTAACAAACACCCTATGAAGTAAAGTCCAGAACTGCAGACACTACTCCAAACCACCTTGCCAATGCATTGTATACAATTAACATCACTTCCATGATTTTTTATCACTTCACCCCATCCTATCCCTGTAATCTCCTCCAGCCTCACAACCCTCCGAGATACCTGTGCTCCTCTAACTCTGGCATCTAGTGCATTCTCAATTTTAGTTGCCTAGACTTCAGGTTCTGGAATATCTTCCCTGCTACTCTCCACCTCTCTGCCTTTCTTTCCTCCTTTAAGACACTCTGATCTCTTTGACCAAGCTTTGGGTCAACTGGCCTAATATCTCCTTTTGTGGCTCGGTGCCATCCCTTGTTTCATAATGCTTCTGTGAAGCTCGTTGGGACATTTTATTACATTGAAGGTACTATACAAATGTAAGTTGTTGTTGTTACACCATACTGGCTGCAAAACAGAGGCAATTTAACGGTGATCATGGGGGTAAGCACAGTAAGGCTCTAGCCTAGTTCTGTCGAAGGGTCATGAGGACTCGAAACGTCATCTCTTTTCTTCTCCGCCGATGCTGCCAGACCTGCTGAGTTTTTCCAGGTAATTCTGTTTTTGTTTTACTCTAGCACTGTAGTTGTTTGTTTTAACAACTACAGCGAGGCTTGTAACCAGCGCGATGTGCTCACTTATTCAATGGATCTCGGCTCCTAACTTCTTTCCTTCCCATTCATCCTTGAGTCGAAAGTAACTGTCTAATGGGTTAAAACTTTTCCAGCAATCTAAAATGCATTCTAAATAGATTGACAAAAAGGTGCTTTCAGCGATATTAATAGGTTCACAGTACACTGCAGTTAGGAACATTCCCTGTACCAACATCAGTAACACTGCCCTCCAATGGTAACAAGAGGCATTGCAGCTACCCCAACCCCCAACCCCCACAATACTGGAAAAGCGAAAGCAAAACCAGGAAAATGAGGTTGAGGCAGTATTTATGGCTTTTATTATACATCTCTTCATATTATCCAAGTTAAGCTAGAAACCCACCGAAAGGGTGGAATGTCGACCTCCCATGGTATGCACAGGGAGTAGAGACTTGAGTGTCACCTTCATTTGAGGATCAGGATCACAAACATGGGACTTAGGGCATGCTTTACTGGGCAGCAGTGATCCATGCGCTCCTATATACTTCAGAGATTTGGACAACCTACAGCTGGCACCTCCAAGCACTGGCAAAGTACCACCAGCGGTGTATTTGCAAGACCATACAAATCTGGTGGCAAGAAAGATGGTCTGACAGCAACGTCCTCTCCAAGACCAATTTGCCCAGCATTGAGGCACTAGTCACTCAAAACCAGCTCCGCTGGGCAGGACATGTCGTTTGTATGTCTGACACCGGACTCCCACAACAACTGCTCTACTTGGAATTCAGTCATGGCAAGAGACTTCCATGAGGGCAGCGGAAATACATTAGGGATGTGCTCAAAGCATCCCTGAAGAGGTCAAACATACCTGCCGACTCATGGGTGTCCTTGACTTGTGACAGGCTAAAATGGAGAAGATTCATTCTGGAAGGCACCAAACACAGAGACACTTCATCAGGAACACGCAGAGGTGAAGTCGAGGTGTTGGAGATAGCACAAGGACCTCCAAACAAATCATCTACCCAATACTCCAAGCACCATCTGCCCCACACGGAGGGTGGCCAAACCTCCAGGATTGACCTGGAGTCTTCAGGAATTGAAGGGCAATCTCCAGGACACAGCTGTGTGCAACCCTGGAGAAAAATCACAGCGACATTTAAAATGTTTTTTTTTGACATTTTCTTTGAATATTTCTCTTTACTGGATATAAAAGTAATGAAAATGGAGAAAATGCTGTTTGTCTGACCGTCAAGAATTGGGTAATGAGTCTTTACGCTTTCCAATCGGTGTAGCAAGGCAGTGCGTCACAAGTATGGATGTGTTGGCTGACTAATTACTGGAGCGCAGGGGCAAGTCACGTGATGAAACCTCCAGGAATACATTTAATCACAGATCAGAATCCTACTGTCTGACCGTCAAGAATTGGGTAATGAGTCTTTACGCTTTCCATTCGGTGTAGCAAAGCAGTGCGTCACAAGTATGGATGTGTTGGCTGACTAATTACTGGAGCGCAGGGGCAAGTCACGTGATGAAACCTCCAGGAATACATTTAATCACAGATCAGAATCCTACCCGCAAGTGGCAGAGTCTGCAGATCACACATTGAACTTATCAGCCATCTCAGAACCCATCGAACATGAGGGGAAACAAGTTATCCTCGAACCCAAAGGACTGCTTAGAAGGAGAAAGTAGTCTTCAGACAAAGAGCCATCCAAGGGCGGGGGATGATTCAACCAGGGTAAACACATATAATTCAGTCACCATTTTAAGGTCATACAGTGTCTTTATTTGTATAATACAGTGGCTTGACATCCTTATAGTTAAAGTGGAAAATGTAGAGCTATTTGGGAAGCAGACAGGTACATTTGATTGGAGCACAGGCGTTTCTCTGAAAACGCTGGAAAAACTCTGCAGGTCTGGCAGCATCTATGGAGAGAGAAACAGAGACTGCACAAGCCAACAGGGTGCCGGGTTCTGCCCTCAGTTCAAGCTCCACTGGCTGCCCTCAGCCAGCATGTTGCAGTGCATGGCCGCGGGATTCAGATGGTGGGACTGAAGTCCAAGACCTGTTAGTTTGCAAGGGTCATTGCGAAGTGGTGGGCACCATACATGTTGGGCACACAAATAACAGCATCATCTTTCCACAGAAGATTCATGAATGTCCCTTTTATTTAAATGTCGCTGACCACAGAGATACCATTGAACAGAAAGTAGAATGATGGGTTTTACTTCTTCTAACTTTTCACAGTATAAGAGAGCACACCACCTCTCGGGAGAGCAGCTTCCTCTTGCACAGAGAGAGGTCTCAGTTCATGTTGGTGGGTTTTATGCTCAATATGTTGTTGGCAGTGATGTCACAGCTGAAATTAATGTTTAAAAAAAGCCAACTGAGACATATGAACATACGAGCAAGGAGCTGGAGTAGGTCATTCAGCACCTTGAGCCTGCCCCGCCATTTAATAAGATCATGGCTGATCTGATAGTAACCTGAAATCTGCATCCCGCCGACCCCCGATAACCTATCACCCCTTTGCTTACCTAGAACCTATTCACCTCTGCCTTAAAAATATTCAAAGACTCTGCTTCCACTGCCCTTCCAGCAGGAGAGTTGCAAAAACTCACGACCCTCTGAGTGAAAAAAAATCCCCTCGTCTCTGTTTTAAATGGGCATCCCCATATTTTTAAACAGTGATCCCTAGTTCTAGAATTTTCCACAAGAGGAAACATTCTCTCCACATCCACCCTGTCAAGACTCCTAAGGCCAACCAGGAGAGGACCCTCTGCTGCTCAAGGCGCCTCCCTGTTTGAGGATAGAGTCCACCAACAGCAGAGATAGAACTTGAAAGAGGGGATTAGTCATGGGGAAGCAGGGAAAGTTGTGTCAACTTAGGAGTCAGAGTTCCCTTCTGTCCCCTTCACTCTGAATCATAGTAATCTCTCCCCAAATTCCACACTAATGAAACGCAATGGGATTTTAAAAGTTATGCTTCAGCTGAATGATTATCACTTAAGATCTAATTGCATTTGCACTTATGATTGTCTATCTCTCTGTCTTTACAGTTGCTGATTGGCAATTGGCATCCATTTCACACATTTTGTTCATAAACACAATCATGAGTGGAGCTCTGGTTGAGCAAAGCTGAAGAATTTAATATGTTGCAAAAGTTGATATCCACACATAAAATCATGAAAACAATAGTTCACGCAACAGTCATCACTGCCCGTGCTTGAAATATGGCCCCAGCTTTCATGCATTTCATTGCAACCTATTGCAGCATAGATAGAACAACTGATCTGACAGCAAGGGTTAGGGACAGTGCAATAGTCAGCTTATGATGATGGTTTGAATTCTGATGTCTTCTTTTTGTTAATAGTCATCAGAAACCTTCATCACTAATGCCTCCATACCATGACATGCCAAAATTAATTCCTCATGAATAGACCTTTTGATGTCCCTTCAAAAATCTCTCAAATGGTGGGCCTGTTTCAGTCCAAAAGGAGGGGGAATGGGAAACCAAATGAGGTTATCCACCAGTGTGAGGCACATCAAGGGGATCTGGATATTGTGCTCAGTTTTGATCCAGCAGTGGTTCAATCTGTGCCTTGCTCAACTACATTTAAATGCCCAGTTTGGGTTCTGCCAGGGCCACTTAGCTTTGGAACTCATAACAGCCTTAGTTCAAACATGGACAAAAGAGCTGAACTCCTGAGGTGAGATGAGAGTGACTGCCCTTGACACCAAGGCCGCGTTTGACCGAGGGTGGCATCAGGGAGCCCAGTCAAAACTAGAATCAATGGAAATCTAACACTAGTTAGAGTCATACTTAGCACAAAGGAAGACGGTTGTGGTTGTTGGAGGTCAGTCATCTCAGCTCCAGGACATCACTGCAGGAGTTCCTCAGGGTAGTGTCCTCGGCCTAACCATCTTCAGCTGCTTCACCAATGACCTTCTTTCCATCATAAGGTCAAAAATGGGGATGTTCACTGATGATTGCACAATGTTCAGCACCATTCACGACTCCTCACTTACTGAAGCAGTCCATGTCCAAATGCAGCAAGACCCAGACAATAGCCAGGCTTGGGCTGACAAGTGGCAATTAACAATTGCACTACACAAGTGCCAGGCAATGATCATCTCCAACAAGAGAGAATCCAACCATTACCCCTTGACGTTCAATTGCTTTATCATCACTGGATCCCACACTATCAACATCCTGGGGATTACCATTAACAAGAAATTGAACTGGACTAGCCATATAAATACTGTGGCTACAAGAGCGGGTCAAAGGCTAGGAATTCTGCGATGAGTAACTCACCTCCTGATTCCCTAGAGCATGCACCATCTACAAGGCACAAGTCAGGAGTGTGATGGAATACTCCCCACTTGCCTGGATGAGTGCAGCTCCCACAACACTCAAGAAGCTTGACACCATCCAGGACAAAGCAGCCCGCTTGATTAGCACCACATTCACAAACGTTCACATCCTCCACCACTGACGCACAGGAGTAGCAGTAGTAGTAACACATTAGCACAGTAGTAGTTCCATTTTTATGACTCTAGAAGGATGTCTCAAATCCTTTACTCTTAAAATAAGGATAATTATAATACAAATATCACTTAACAAGTTAGTCTGGTGAATAGCCAATCAGTTTTAGCACTGCCTTTATCTGACCATGTTCACTCCTGCAGGATCCATCTATCAGACATCATTTACAGTGGGAACTTAGTTCACAAGATGGAGGTGAACTTAATTTGTTAGCATCAGACTAGCGCCTTTGATTATTAGTCCAGTAACATATCCGCTTCCCTACCCCTGGTACTGGAGCTGCCCTATTGATCTATTTTCATGTACTCCTAATGCACTTTTTTGTGCTTTTATTAATCAATTGATGTCACTGATTAGTTTCCACATGAGAGAGAATTTGGAAAAATAAAACTATGTTGTATCATTTTTTGGAATTGACCCTGGCACATCAGGACAATTCACCTGAAGGTCAATAGAAGGTCAGATGACAGTTATCCTATTTTCCTTCATATTCTGCCTTCATGTCAGTGTCTATCTCAGTGAACAGGCAATGCATTGTTGATGACTGTGGTCAATTGGGTGTGTGCCTAGCATTACCAGAAATTCAATTCATCTGATTAAAGAGCACCCATTCCAAATATTATTTCTTCTCCTTTTTTGCTTTACTGTTTCTACCTTTAACTATGCATGTTCCATGCGTATTAAACATTGAATGGATGTTCTGAATTGATGACATGTGTACACAGATCCAAGTTCATTCTTTTGATCTTTTCAGGATGAGACTGCACACAGCACGCTTTGTGTTTCTGGCTAACATAGCACTGGTGTCTAACCTTACCAAAGAATGACAATTTATTTTAAATAAGCAGAACATCAGCAACATCATCAACTGATATTCAGCCCACAGTACTTCATATCATACATCAGCTGGAGAAATAGTGGCATATCTGCCACTACAGACCATATAAGTGATTATGAACATACTAATTAGGAGAAGATATGAGCTATTCTGCCCCTCAGACCTGCTCCCCCATTCAATAAGATCATGGCTAATCTGATTGTGCCTTCAACTCCACATTCCACCTACCCCCGATAACCTTTGACTTTCTTGTTAGTTAAGGATCTCTACATCTGCCTTAAAAATATTCACTGACCCTGCCTCCATTGTACTCTGGGGAAGCGATTTCAAAAGATTCACGACCCCCTGAGAGAGAAAGAATTTCCCTTCATCCTCGTCTTAAATAAGAGACCCTTTACTTTGAAACTGTGTCCCCTAGTTCTAGTTTCTCCCACAAGGGGAAACATCCTTTTAGCATCCACCTGTCAAGTCCCCTCAGGATCTTATGTTTCAATAAGATCACATCTCAATCATCTAAACTTCAATGGAAACAGGCTCAGTCTGTCCAACCTTTCCTCATGAGAAAATCCCCCCATCCCAGGTATCAGTTGAGCGAACAATGAAATCAAGATTAAGATGAACAGGAGAGGGGCTATTAAGTCTCTTGAGAGCTTGTGCTGCCATTTTAATTTGATTGTGGCAGATCATAACCTCAACTCCAGTTACCCACCCTTGTTCCTTATCCGCTAATACACTGAACGAACAAAAATCTATGAAACTGAGTCTTCAAAATTTCAATGACACCCGGCATCCACAGACCTCTGCAGGAGTTATGAATTTCACTGCCCTTTGTGTGAAAAACTGTCTCCTCTCTTCACATCTGAAATATTATACATTGACTGTAATGACTGTAAGTTAAACCAATTCTTGCTGTTGTGGGGATCATGTGACTGTATAGACCAATCAGCCCTTCGGTCTGTCTGCAAGCATTACCCAGACCTCTCTGTCGCTTGCTATTTCAACACTCCACCCTGCTCTCATGCCCACATGTCCGTCCTTGGCTTGCTGCATAGTTCCAGTGAAGCTCAACGCAAACAGGAGGAACAGCACCTCGTCTTCTGACTAGGCACTTTACAGCCTTCCGGACTGAATATTGAGTTCAACAATTTTAGATCATGAACTCTCTCCTCCATCCCCACCCCCTTTCTGATTCCCCCCACCCTTTACTTTTCCAATAATTTATATAGATTTTTCTTTTCCCACCTATTTCCATTATTTTTAATGTCTTTCAATTGCAAACAATTTAAATTTATTATTTCATTTCTACCTTTTAGCCCTTTTTGATTCCTTCATCCCACCCCACCCCAACTAGGGCTATCTGTAACTTGCTTGTCCTGCTTTCTACCCTTAATTAGCACATTCCT
Source organism: Carcharodon carcharias (assembly GCF_017639515.1). Taxonomy (NCBI): domain Eukaryota; kingdom Metazoa; phylum Chordata; class Chondrichthyes; order Lamniformes; family Lamnidae; genus Carcharodon; species Carcharodon carcharias. Next base: position 18,635,703 of record NC_054467.1, on the reverse strand, counting down.
TAAATAATATCACCACCTTTAACACCTCTTTGTCCTTTTGTCTATGACATCTTTTGGTTATCACCACCTATCACTGGGCCCTCTATCCAGCTCTACCTGTCCCTCCCCCCCTTAAACCAGCTTATATTTCACCTCTCTTCTATTTTTACTTAGTTCTGTTGAAGAGTCATACGGACTCGAAACGTTAACTGTGCTCCTCTCTGCAGATGCTGCCAGACTTGCTGAGTTTTTCCAGGTATTTTTGTTTTTGTTTTGGATTTCCAGCATCCGCAGTTTTTTGCTTTTATCTGCACTGAGCTAGGTGCACACATGGCCCCAGCAATTCTCAGAGAATGTTGTCACTAATGTTTTAATTCAGCTGCAATAGTTTCCAATAAAATTCTTAAGACAAAATCTGAACTAGTCAATTTAAGTGAACATATCAATATTTTACTGTTACTATCAAAAATGGTAAGTGCTTCTTAATAATGGAATTTTTAGTGTTTAGTTGCTTTATGCAATTGATGCAATGGATTGATACGTCATTAGCATGATCATTTGTCCAATGTAACAAAATCAGGTTTTTCCTCTTCCTGCAAGATCTGACTCTATAATCCTATAACTTCCACATGTGACTAACTCTCAGTTCCCTGCAGAGTGAGCTGTCACTCACACTGACATTTGAAACTTCTGTCAAACTGCTTCACAACTGTCTTGTTTCATCTCCCACAGGTCCTGCACTGTCTCTCAGTCTCACCGTCCCCCTGATACAACAAACACTTGTACCCATTGGCCAAAGGTTAGAGTGAGCAAACCTGTCTGGCTGTCCGCCATTGGATCTGGGTTGACCAGCAAGAGCTGTACTGCCAAGCCGATCCAATACACTTTAAGAATAAGAGGTCTGCCTCTTAAGACAGCGATGAAGAGAATTTTTTTCTCTCAAAGAGTCGTTGGTCTGTGGAATTTTCTTCGCCAAAAAGTAGCGGAGGTTGGGTCTTTAAATTTATTCAAGGCTAGATCCTAGCTGACAGACGAGTGATAGTGGGGGAGAGGGGGATCTGCTAGTTGGGAATCGTAAGGGAGCGGGGTCAGGTCTCAGTAGGTCCCCCTCTTCTCGATGTCTGGTCCCTCGATTAAGCACTGAGTGCCTTTGATCCTTGGGAGTCCACAAGCAACCTCGCACGGGTTTGCACCTCATGATCCCTGCATGGTGAGCCCGCTGCCCACCACTGGGTTAATGCCAGTGGCATCGGGATGAGGCCCTTAAGTGGGCATGAATTGCTGGGCAGGGCGGGAAACCCATCCACGGGCCTTCCAGTCGAGGATTTAATGGAGGTGGAGTCGGGGAGATAGTGGGATCCCCACCCACCATTCTCCCACTTGATTAAATGCCCTCCACCACCAAATTCGCCACGGGGGAGGGCATTAAACTCCACCCATCTTTGACCACACCATCGGTCTTTTTGTCATAAATTTTCCTCATGCTCGATGTGCACCTGTCTGTGAAGATCCCCATATAAATGTAAATTATTGTACTCCATTCTGCATTAATTTGATTTCTTGATCTATCATTGTACCACCACAGTTCAATTCACAGAGGCATGATTTGAATTGAAAACAAACTCACCATGCTGGCTTGAATGACTGATATCATCCTACACACCCTCAAGAACACCATTTCCACCTAAACCGTTGGCTGTTGTCAGGAGTGACCCTAGCAACTGGAAGAAGTGGGGCCAGTAAAGATGCAAAACCTGGTAAGTTTATTGCCAGGACAAGAAATATTATCTAATCTTCTCCATTTTATTACATACAACTTATAAATACATCAAAAATAATTGTAAAGACCAGCACCAATGTTATGGATGGGAATCTGACAGTGCTCTCTGCAAAATCACACAGTATCCAAAATCTATAGCTACCTGTCAACGACTAATACAGACTTAGTGACGAGCTCTATCAGGCACTAGACCTTTGGCCTAACAATAGTCCTACCCCACCTGAAGTGGAGAGCAATACATCAAGGAATTTAGTTTACCTCCTTTAAGTGCTTAATTAAGAGTATTGTGCAAAGATTAAGGACTGAATGTATTGCACTTCTCTGTAGTATACAGGATGGGATTCAGGCAGTGACACAGGTTAACACTGCAGGGAAGCAGCATGCATCCAGGTCCACCTCCAGTGCAAGTTCAGTAAGGTGCAAGCACTGAAGGAAAGCTCAAACTTAAACCATGTCATTTGCTAATGATGAAAACAAATCTTATTGCCCAGAGCTGGAGGTGCTCAGAGAGCCTCAGTCCACTATATAGGCTGCAAAATTTAGCAACTTGGATTAATTTTTGAAAAGCCAAAGCCACCCATCACTGTGGACGATTGAGCAAATAAGGTGCAAGACCTTCTAGTATGCATGAAAACAACAACAGTGATGCAAGCTGACTCCTGGCCCTTTACCTGAATAAAATGCTTTGGGATTGTGAAGACGAATGTTATTTTTTTTAATATTTTGGGAATATGGTGGTATTCTGTAAAGAAGTGTATGTGTGTGAATGCGCGTGTGTTTCTGTGTGTGTGTCCATGATTAATTAAACTGGGGGGAGGTTAGTAAAGACAGTTTGTCTGTGGGAACTGAGAGATGTAAGGTAACGGTGGTAGATGCATGCATTTGTAATGAGAGGCTCTGGTGATGTGGATTTACAAGTAAATGGGTTGGGTTTTAAAATTTGCATTAAGTGATTGGAAGGGGCTTGACTTTTCAGGTGTTAAGTTTCAAAAGCAAGTTTAGAAGTGACAAGGGACTTTTACAACTTACAAAGTTTTCATAGGTAAACAAGGGAAGGTTGTTAAATATTTGACCCAAAAGCAGAGGCAAAAGGAAAACATGAAAGATTCTTATATTTAGAAAAGTTGAGTTAAAAGAGGTGCTTGAGAAAAATGGAATCTAAGATGAAAGGAAAAAACGATGTTTAAGGAAAGATGTTTATTTGAGTTGTGTTGGCTGTGTGGGGGAGATGTCCTGAGACTAGCTCTGTGCTGAGAAAAGGTGTGAACTGTAAAATAGCCATCCAGTCAAGCCAAAAGACCTTTTCTTTAGAAAGCAGGTTGTTCCTGAACTTTCTTGGATTTGACAGCACACTGGAAGAGAGTGAAAATTTTGTAGCATACCTTTACTAAAGTGACAGCAGTTTTTCCTTGGGTAATATTACTGGATTTTTATGGTTAAAATCTATAAGGGAGCTATTGTCAAGTAATCTACTTGTGTGTTCTGACCGAGTGGGTTTTTTGGAAGAAGTTTTGTAAAACTATTTTAATTGTATAACCATAATCTTGTGGGCATAATTTTTTTCCCTTCTTGTTAATAATTTTTTTAATTTAAAAAAATTTTAAAATCCTAAAAATGTTACTGGGATCAGTAGTTCTTTCCCTCATTTTCAAAATACAGAAAAAAAGGTTATGATCGGTAAGGCAAGTTTCCCTCTGGGAGTTAGCTTGCTCAGCAAATAACATTGGCTATGGTTGTATCAAATTTGGGGGCTCTTTGCAGGATTTAACATTCTTTGATTAAATTGGGAATTGTGAACTTAAAGGATACAAGTATGAGGGGAGTACCGAACTCAGGGGCAGAATTTTTAGCTCAGTGTGTGGGCACAAGCCCATCACACACGAGCGTGAAATAGGATGCGATGACATAGGGCAAGTGTCCTGACGTCACCACACACTAGCGGATATTTCAGTCAGCGGACACACGCAAGAGTCAGCAGCATGCCCACCGACAATTAAGAGGGCTATTAAACCCCTTAATCAATTAATTTAATTGAATTTTTCGCTGCCCGTCCAACCTTACAGTTGGTGGACGGGCAAATAAACCAGGCCAGCTTTGCACGGGCAGGATGAGGTTTCCAACAGTGACTGAAAAAACAATAAAAATGTTTAAAACTCATTTTTCACATGCCTCTGTTCATGTGATCGAGTCACACGTGGGGGCATGTTTTCCTTATTTTTAAAATCTTTATTTGTCATGTTAAAAATCTTCAGCTCCCTGAGGCAGCCCTGTGCCTTCAGGGAGCTTTCACTGAACATACCCCCGCTCATGCGCACGCTTCAGTGCTCGCCATCCTCCTAACCCCACCCAGGCAGCGCTGAGGTTATCAGCGCATGTTTCACGCTGACTGGCTGTTAACTGGCCAACCAACGTGAAGGTGCAGCCGGGGCCTGATCACAGGCAGTAGCGCGCTGTGTGGCCGCTCCCGGGCCTACTCGACGAGGGGAAAATCCTCCCCCAGGAATTTTGTGTTGAGGGATTTTAGACTGCAAAATGGCTTTGGGAGATGCTAATGCTTTGCTGGGAGTGGAAGACATGCCTGTGGAGTATTGGAAATCTTTGACTAAAACTCAGCTGAGAGAGTTAGCAGATGAAGTGCAAGTAGAAATAAAAGCAGAATTTCGTTAGGCTGATATGTTTTAAACACTTAGCGTTTAAAGTTAGAGAAGGAGATGTCTGAAACCAGGGTGCCACAGCTAGAGGTAGTCAGACTTCAGCTGCAGATGAAGAAGCTTGAACTTGAAAAGGAATGGAACTGAAAAGACTTGAATTCGAGGAAAAAGCAAAAGAAAGAGAAATGAGAAAACTTGAATTAGAAAGAAAGGAGAAAGAGAAGGAAAAGGGCAGATTAAAAGAAATAGAGATAAAAAAAAAGCTTACAAGGGAAAGAGAGGAGCAAGAAAAGGAAAAGTAAAGATTGCAAGAAATAGAAATGTGAAAGCTTGAACTTCAGAGAGAGAAGTTAGCAATTGAGGAAAGAGAGAAGGTAAGAGATAGACAGCTTCAGAGAGACAAAGAAACCAGACAGTATGAATTGCCTAAAGTGAGACTTAGGATAACGGAAGGAAGGAGAGGTAGGGCAGAATTTCACCCATGTCAGGTGGGCTTGGCTGAGTTGGGTGAGGGCAGTCGGGAAGCCAACCGATGCCCGCGATCGGGGCCAGAAGGCGATTTCACGCTGACGTGACAATTAAGGCCTGCCCAGTGTGAAACGCAAGCAGCAGCGCTCGGTGCTGCCTTTGTTGTGAAGTGGGGGGTGGCGGGGGGGTGGGGAGAGGAGGGCAAGTGAGAACTTCACGCATGCGCGCAAGTGCCATTTACAAATCTCCCTGAGGCACAGAGCTGCCTCAGTGAGAAAAACAGATTAAAAAAATATACTAAAGATTTTATAAATGTTATAAAACATGTCCCTTCATGTGACCCTGTCACATGAGCAGGGACATGTTGCTAATGAAAAAATAAAGTCTTTATTTTATTTTTATTTGCTTTTGGAAACCTCGTGCCGCCCGTGGATTAACTTTTTAATGGCCTTAATAGGCCTTTTAATTGGAAGGATGAAATATCGCGCAAGTGTGCGATAACGTCAGGACACTCGCCTAACGTCATCGCGCATCATTTTATGCTTGGTTGGGTCGGGTACATGCCCACCGAGCTGTAAATTTGACCCATAGGGATTTAGATGGTGACTTTGATTCCTTTGAGGAATTTGATTTAACTAAAAATCTTCAGCTAGCACCTAAATTTACAGAGGATGGAGTTGAAAGACATTTCACCTCATTTGAAAAGGTAGCTATGGAATTGAATTGGCCAAGAGATGCTTGGACTATAACGTTAGAGTGTTTTTTCAGGTACAGCCATGAATGTGTATGTTATCAGAGGAGCAATCTGCAGACCACGAGGCAGTTAAAAGAGCAATACCAAATGCTTATGAGCTTCTCCTGAAGCTTATCAGTTGAAGTTTAGGACTGAAAGAAATAGACCTAATGAAACATTTGTAGAATTTGCAGGAGAAAAAGAATTTCCCTGGATCAATGGTTTAGGGCATTGAAGTTAGACAAGGCTTTTGAAAATGCAAGAGAGTTACGATTGTGGAAGAATTTAGAAATAGTATTCCAGTAACTTTCAAGACATATTTAGATGAAAGACAAAGTAAAAAATCAGGAAAACTGTTGTTTTAGCTGATGCATATGATATTTCGCTTGGACAGCTGAGTGTAGGAAAAGGATCCTATGTGAGTCAGCAAGGAAATTGGAGGTATAGAAAACCTAGTGATGGTAAAAGTGTTAGTAACAAGTAGCAAGTTGAAGGATGCTAGTCTACTAAAGATGAAAAGGCAGAAGGCAGAGGTGAAGAGAGAAAGGTAGCATGTTACAATTGTAACAAAGCTGGGCATATGAAGTCAAATTGTTGGAGATTAAATGGAAAACCGATTTCAGTGATAGGAACTCAGAAAAGTTCTGTAAGTGAAAGTGCTGTGGATTCTGAGACCCAAGTGCAAGACAGGCCAGTAGCCTTTGTACAGGTGAAAAAGAAAGAATCAGTATTAGCCAGACAGGTGGGAATGTGTTCATAGCCTATCCAAGGAAGTTCTGAAGGGTGAGTTACGGAGATGTTTAAAGATTTTATATGTGAAGGGAAAGTATATCAATGGTTTCCAGGGGTAGCTGGAAAAACTTTTAAGATCTTAGCAAATACAAAAAGACAGAGACACAAACTTAAACAGGAAGAGGAAGAATCTAAAAGGCAGGAGAAGGATGCTGAACCTCAGTTGGCTGGATCAATCTTTGTAAAGAATACTCAGGACGAGGAGATTAGAGATGATGAGGTTGAGGTGTTAGCTCATTGAAGTTAGTGGAGTAACAGCAGCAGGATCCAGACTTAAAGCAGTTATGCCAGATAGCCTATTCTGAAACTGAGGCAGAATACATTCCAGAGTATTAATTTCTTAAAGAGAATGTGTTAATGAGGAAGTGGAGATGGCCCCATATTTTGGCAGATGAAAAGTGAGTGATGGTGCACCAAGTAGTGATACCATCTGGATAACAGAATGAAATTTTAAGAGCAGCTCATAAAATCCCAATGGCTGGGCATTTGGGAATTAGGAAAACTCAAGCTAAGATACAAAAACATTTCTATTGGCCTGGAGTACGTAAAGATGTAGTTAAATTCAGTAAAACCTGGGAGAAACATCCACAACATTTAAAGGAACTGTTTGATTGACTGCAAGATGCCGACTTGGTTATAAATTTGGCTAAAAATGAATTTGCAAAAGCAAAAGTTACACATTTAGGTCACGCTGTTGGACATGGTCAAGTGGACCCACAAGATGCAAAACTAAAAGCTATTGTAGAGTTCAATGTGCCTACAACGAAAGAGGAAGTTTTGAGATTCCTGGGCATGAGTCAATTTTATTGGAATTTTGTGCCAAATTTCTGAGGTGTAGTTGCTCTACTGGCTGGATTATTAAAAAAGAACAGGAGATTCCAAATGGAAACAAGAGTGTCAGACCGCATTTGACAACTTGAACTTTGTACTAACCATTACACCTATCTTGGCAGCATCCGATTATACAAAGCGGTTTAAAAAGGCTGTTGATGCCAGTGATGTGGGTGTTGGTGCAGCGCTGCTACAGGAAGACGGACTGGGACTTGAGAAACACGGTAGGATATTTCCCACGGAAGTTGAATGTACATCGCAAGAAATATTCAGCTATAGAAAAAGAGACTTTGTGTTTGGTTTTAGCTCTGCAGCATTTTGAAGTTTCCACTGCCAACAACTCTTCAGAGAGCCAGTTGTATATACTGACCAGATTCCTTTCTGGAAAAGTTTCAAGGTACAAACGCCGTACTATTCAGGTGGAGTTTGTTATTGCAACTGTTCAATTTTAAAAATTGACATGCGGCTGGGTTGGAGAGAATTGAATTGCAGATGCGTTGTCACGAGTTTAAATTCAAAAGGACTTGGATGTTGGGAAATTGAGAATGAACTGGAATGGCCTTTATCCTTACAAAAGAATTGTATATAATTTCACGGTTGATGCATGTACACCATAGTGTAATAGTTTTTGTATATAGATAAATATAATAAGCAATATGAAGTGGGTTGAGAAAATTAAATCGTCTTTTTGAAATATGGGCCTGCATTTTTCAGGCAGTGGGCGGGCTCAGCGGGAGTGGGCGGGGACTGGGTCACATGAGATGGGACATGTTTTTATATTTCGGATAATTTTTTTTATTTAATAAAGCTTTTAGGAAGCCTCATCCCGCTTGTCGATGAGGTTTCCTAAAAAATGCAAAGGCCGCTTGGCTTTATCACCTGCCCGCCATCCTTAAGGTTGAACGGGCAGCATTAACAATAGCATCAACGTCTCCCTTAATGGCCTTAATAGGCCGTTCATTTATCGGCGGGCATGCAGCCAACTCCAGCATGTGCCAGCCGAACGAAATATCGCGATGATGTCGGGACGCACACCTGATGTCATCACGCGTCATTTTACGGATCGGCATGTTGGGCCCACCCCCATGCACTGACTGAAAAATCCTGCCCATGGTGTTTCAATTTTTCGTTGAGGGAGGAGTGGAGATGAATGCTATTATTTTAATATTTTGGGGATATGGTGGCATTCTGTAAAGAAGGCTGTGTGTGTGTGTGCATGTGTGTTCATGATTAATTAAACAGGGGATGGTTAGTAAAGACAGCTTGTCTGTGGGAACTGGGAGATGGAAGGTAAAGGCGCTAGATGCATGCAATTGTAACGAGAGGCTATGGTAAAGTGGATTTACAAGTAAATAGGTTGGGTTTTAAAATTTGCGTCAGGTGATAGGTAAGGACTTGACTTGTCAGCTGTTAAATTTCAAAGGGGAGTTTAGAAGTGACAAGAGACTTTTACAACTTACAAAGGTTTCATAAGTAAACAAGAGACAGTTATTAAATTTAATTTGACCCGAAAGTGGAGGCAATAGGTAAACTATTGTTTACCTATCTTATCCTTTTTTGGATAAGTTGAGTTAAAATGCATGCTTGAGAACAATGGAATCTAAGATGAAAGGGGGAAAAGATATTTAAGGAAAGATGTTTAGTTGAGTTGTGTTGGCTGTGTGGGGGAGATGTCCTGAGACAAGGTCTGTGCTGAGAAAAGGTGCGAAATGTGAAATAGCCATCCAGTCAAACCAGAAAAATCTTTGTCTCAGAAGGCAGGTTGTTTCTGAACTTTCTTGGATTTCTACAGCAGAGTGGAAGAGAGTGAGAAGCTGTGTAATATTCCTTTACTAAAGTGATGGCAGCTTTTCCCTTGGGTAATATTACTGGATTTTTATGGTTAAACCTATAAGGGAGCTGTTACCAAATAGTTTACATGTGTGTTCCGACCAAGTCGGTTTTTTTGGGGATGTTTTGTAAAACTGTGTTAACTGTGTAACTTTAATCTTTAATAAGTTTTTTCCCCTTCTTGTTAATAAATCTTTTAATTTTAAAATCCTAAAAGTGTTACTAGGATTCTATGCTTCTTGGATCAATAGTTCTTTCCCTCATTTTCAAAATACAAAAAAAAAGATTTGGATCAGTAAGACAAATTTCCCTCTGGAATTTGGCTTGATCAGCAAATAACATTGGCTGTGGTCACAACAGAGACATCCTGCAATCATAAAAGGTGCCTTTATAAATATAAGTGCGTCGTTCTTTCTTTCACCAATAATCAGGAAGGCTTCAGAAAGGTGACAAGATCATTTGGCAAGTTTTGGTATTGGTGAGGGATGCATTTATGATAGCAATATCCGGTTAAGGGCATTTGGCATTTAATTATCATTGCTGTGCAGTATGATTCACACTATATGTTAAAACAACAGAAACATGCATCGAACAAAGTAGGTTGTGATTTACAACTTAAGTTAAAGTAGTATTTATTTCTCAGGATTCACTTAACCTGACTATCCATCCAGGTTCAACCAGATCACATTGTTAATTGAAACGATGCCCAACTATTCCAAACAGAAGTAATCGCCACATTTAATGGATTATGAAAATGATAGTTATGAATTTATTTTGCTTTCATTGGCCGGGAGACCTGCGCATCAGCTGGATGTCAGAACAATAGCTACCAGCTTTTCTCAAGTGAAACATTGATGCCAAAGGTCACCCCACAAGTTTGTTTTCACTTCTCTAAGATGCACTGTAAGTAGCCTTTATCAAACCCATTTCACATCTACACAGATGACAGTAATCCCTAAGACTCAAATTGACACAAACACAACTTGAGATTTTTTTAGTTACTGTGTGTGGAAGATCTAGACCACCGAAGCCTGTGCAACAGACTTGCCTCATACTGTTTCTTCAAATAATCTTTGAGAATGCTGTGATATGGGAACTTGCTTTGAAGTAGGGCTGTGAACGGATGAACTGTACTTTTCTTATGCCTATGGAAATAAACTGAAGCTTTTTTGTCACTGTGTAAACAGTTAAAGCTTTCTAATGATCTGGGTATAAAATTATGTTGTGTAAACTTTTCAAGGAGCCGGTGCCCCTTCTGTTGGTCTGTAGGTTAGAGTTCAAAAAACTGTAGGAGCAAAACCCAAACCACACAACATTCTCATTTATGCAAGGTCATCCAAAAAACAGAACAAAAAAAAAGTTTGGTTCAGCAGCAAATGGACTATCTTAACATTGACTTGGAAGTCCTGTTTTGTTAAATCCTATGTTATAGATGCTTTCAGAAATTAATCATCACAGTTTCTATCACAAAATAGTTAATATTGAAGGAAAAGTAAATGTTATTACTGCTGCTGCATGTCTTACTTGCACGTTTATGTCATCTTTTGAATCTTTGGCTTGCTTATAAATTTAGGAGAAAGGAGTCAGAAACATTCATCGTCCTTGTTTTCAAACCCCTCCATCACCTTGCCCCTCCTACATCTTCCTCAGCCTTACAGTACCTCCCCCTTCCCCCCACCTGGGATCTCTGCACTTTGGCAATTCTGGCCTGCTGAGAATTTCTGATGTTGATCACTCCATCATTGGTGGTCATGCCATCAACAGCCAAGGTCCTAAGCTCTGGAATTCCAGCCTTGAACCCTTCCACTTCTTTCTCCTCCTCTAAGATGCTCCTTAAAACTTAGCTCCTTGACCAAGCTTTTGATCATCCAGCCTAATATCTCCTGTGCTTGGTGTTAATCTTTGTTTGAGAATGCTTGTGAATGCTTGGGACATTTTATTATGTTAAAAGCACTATATAAATGCAATTTGTTTTGTTGATTGTTCATGCTGAGTGCTCCTCCTGATGGATGATTAACCTCTCCAAGCTTATACATTCACTAGGAATTAGCAGCTACCACTCATGGAAGTTTATAAGCCTTTGCCATCCAATAATTTGTTGAACCATTCAAATATTTTGGTTCAATTCTGTATGTTCTCCCTTCTAGCTTCTATTATCTCATAATGCCTAATTCTGAACTCATTCCCACCCATTCAGTAGTTTGAGATTTACATTTATTATTGTTCAACATTAGAGAGCCTGTTCTTATCTTCTCCGCACCCTCCCCCAGCTCCCACAAAACCTGATGCAACCCCCCACCAACCCCACCCCACGACCCCCCCCCCCCCCCACCCCCCCACCCCCACCTTGCCTGACCTGACTCCCTATAGCGGCACATGCTATCACTCATTCTGCAGAGTTTGATAACGGTGCAGTTGCCAGAATCTCCAATAAAGACATGTCACTGTTCCGTACTTTTTCTCTTTTCGCAGGCCCTAGCCTCAACACCAGGGAAATGGGGTACAAAGCTAGTTTACAGGCCGCCGCTTCAGCCGCACTTCATGACTTTTTTTTTAAAACTGGCATTGAATCTCTCAGCCTTCTTTCTCCAAAAGAAATAACCCCTTTATCTCAAGTAAACTGAGACCACTTTCTTCAGAAAACCCAATGAATTCCACCACTACAATATATTGCAGATGTAGCAAAAGGACAACATATAATGGCACTTTGGCACAATCAGGACAATCTGTATATATGTGGCATGTATTTGACTGAGAAAATGGCCATTATGGGCAGTCTGCAACCAACCAGAGCTCATTTTATATGTTTACTCCTAACTCCAAAATAGATGCTGAGAGAGCAAAAAAGTAAAAAAAAAAAACAGCTAAACCTTCAAGAGTATTCATTAATGTTTTTAAGTCAGACAATTTAGAATATCGTGGATTATAGAAACACACAGCACAGAAAGAAGCGATCTAGCCCCTCGTACTTCCCTGGCTCTTTGAAAGGATGGCTGTCCTTAATCCCACATTCCCACTTTTTCCAATGTGGAGCATGCTATCACATGGAGTATTTGAGGCAAATGGCATAGATGCATTCAAGGAGAAGCTTGATAAGCACAAGGAAGAAGAGAATAAAAGGATTTATTAATGGGGTTAGATGAAGAAGGATGAAGGATGTAGTATAAGGGTCCAGCATATAAAGAGTTAACAAGGGACTGGGTACTGTACCACCCACACAGTGATGTGAGAGAGCACATGACCCACACCTCAGGAGGGATCAGTGTAGTGTTGGACAGAGCCGTGTGTAGAAACAAGCATGGAGACAGCTCTTAGCTTGGCCCTTTACTGTACCAATGTAAATAGTTTCTAGCAGTTATTAAATACTTACTGTTGAACTACCTAAGACTATGAATACCTTAAAAAGACCTACCGAAATATGCCCAACACCTTACAACAGAGGCAGCTCTTGTAGAGCATGGACCAGTTAGTCCAAGTGATCTGCTCTGTGCAGTGAAGACTTTGTAATACTTTGTGATACTCAGTAATATTTAGCCACAGAGTTGCCAATGAAGATAAATTTCTTCAGTAAGGTGGCTGACAGAATCATAGGACAGAATCTTACGGTCGGCGTGCAGGTTCAGGCCTGACACGCCAATGCGTAAAATGACACCATTGCGCGTCATCTCGATAATTCGATCGGTGGGAGTGCGCCGGAGGCGGCTACATACCTGCTGAAATGTCAACGGCCTGTTAAGGCCATTAAGGAAGTAACTAAAGTAGTTCAAAACGCTGCCCATCCAACCTTATGGTTGGCGGCAGGCGAAAGGCCCAAGCGGCCTTCACGTTTGTCAGGAAACCTCATCCCGTTTTCTGAAGCTTTTATAAAATAAAAAAATAAATGTTCCAGGGAGATTGCTGCACTCCTTCGCACGCATACGCCAAAGAGCGCAGGCCCCCACTCTCTCTCCCCTCCCCGCCTGCACAGGTAGTGATGTTACCAGCCACTGGTAATTGGCCTGACCAAGTAAAATGGCGGCACGCAGCAGGTCGGGGGTGATCGGCTCCGCGCCAGCCCCAACCCGCTACCGCCCAGCCTGCCCACCCATTGGAAAAACCCAGGCCATCGAATCTTAGCATGGTTACAGCACAGGAAGCCATTGAAACTGTCAAGCCCTTGCCAGTTCCCTTCAAGAGCAAATCAGCTAATCCCATTCTCCTTCCTTTTCCCTGTAACCCTGTAAATTCTTGTATACAAATGTTTTCCGCTATGTTGCCTTTGCCAATTACTTTAAACCTTGTCCTCTGGTTCTTGGTCCTTCCACTATTGGGAACAGTTTCTCTCTATCCACTCTTTTTAACTGTCATGATAACCCTCCTCTCAACCTTCACTTCTCTAAGGAGAACAATCCCTGCGTCCCCAGGCTATCCATGTAACTGAAGTCCCTCATCTCAGATGGTTGCACAGTATTGTTGTCACTGGACTGGTATTCCAGAGATCCAGGGTAATTTTCTGGGGGCCTGAGTTTGAATCCCACCATGGCAGATGGTGAAATTTGAATCTAATAAAAATCTGAAATGAAAAGTCAGATGATGACCACAAAACCATTGCCGATTGTTGTAATTGGTTCCCTTTAGGGAAGGAAATCTGCCATCCTTATCTGATCTGGACTCTAGACCCACAGCAATGTGGTTGACTCTTAAATGCCTCTCTGAATCAGGGATGGGCAATAAATGCTGGTATAGCCAGTGACACCCACATCCCATGAACAAACAATAAAAAAAAATCCCTGGAGTCATTCTTGTGATTCTTTGCTGCACCTACTCTAAATGGACAACAGCTGCAGAATTCCAAGGTGCAGAGTGATTTAGGTGTTCTAGTGCATGAGTCACAAAAAGGTAGTATGCAAGTACAGCAGGTAAGGCTAATGGAATGCTATCCTTAATTCAAGAGGAATTGAACATAAAATTAAGGATGTTATGCTTTACTTATACAGGGCATTATTGAGACCTCATCTTCAGTACTGTGTACAGCTTTGGTCTCCTTATTTAAGGAAAGATATAAATGCATTGGAGGTGGTTAAGAGGAGGTTTATTAGATTGATACCTGGAATGAGTTGATTATCTTATGAGGAAAGGTTGGACAGACTGGGCTTATTTCCACATGAGTTGATAGGAGTGAGGAATGACTTAACTGAAGTATATAAGATCCTGGGAGGCCTTGACACGGTAGACAAAAGGATGTTTCCTCTTGTGGGTGAGTCCAGAACTAGAGGGCATTGTTTTAAAATTAGAGGTCACCTTTTTAGGACAGCGATGAGGAGAATTTTTTTCTCTCAGAGGGCTCTGCAACTTTGGAACTCTCTGCCTCAGGACGTGGTTGAGGTGGAATTATTGAACATTTTTAAGGCCAAGGGTTGATAGATTCTTGTTAGGCATGGGAATCAAAGGCTATCAGGGTTAGATGGGAATTCGAAGCACAAACAGATCAGCTATGATCTTATTGAATGGCATAGCAGACTCAAGGGACCGGATGGCCTAGTTCTGCTCCTATTTCATATGTTCATTTGTATCTTCCCCATTGGCCCGGTACCCAGAATTAGACACAATATTTTAATTGGTACCAAATTAGCGTTTTACAAAGGTTTATTATAACTTTCTTGCTTTTGCACTCTATGGCCTGAATGTTTGGTCCCAGCTGGGAGCGCAGTCAGGACAATTCCCGGGTTCTGCAAACCCAACCCAGGAAAATGTGCCTGGAAGTTTTGGTTTTCGGCCCAGGGGCAGGTGAAAATGGGAGTCATGGCCGGTGACTGCAGAAAGAGTTCTGCGGCTGCTAGTTGGAAGGCCTGCCTCAGTGATCCAGCACTTTGCTGAAGATATCAGAACATGAATAAAACAAAAACATTCCTCCTGCCTTCACCGCCACACCTCTTCACTTACCCACACATTCCCCTTGCCACATCCATACCATCCCATGCCACCTCATGCACCCCACCCACACCTCATCACCCTTCATACCCTCCTTGCCAACCTCTGCCTCCCCCCACCCAGCCCCATGGCCCTTGATATCCTACATGACAACTTATGCCCCTCCACGAATCACCAATGGCCCCCTAAACCCTCCATGCCAACTTTTGCCCCTCTACCTATGGCGCCTATGCTGGCTTAGTGCCAACTTATGTCAGCCCATGTCCCGCCCAACACCTTTTACCCTTACACCTACCATGCCAACTCACCCAGTATTCACCATAGGCAGACTTCAGGAACCATGCTGCAATTAAATAAAGTTGTTTAGTGTGTATTGATGAATTCAATACTTCAAAAAAACACTCTTGTTAATAAAAAAAACTATTCACTACAATTAACTTCCTATGATCCCTCATAAAACCAAGCATTAGTATTGATAGCCCCACTTCAAATAGCTTATGACCACTTGGAACTTTCAATGAAATTGCAAACAGCCAGGCACCCCACTGCAATAATGGTAGATTGTGAACTCAATCATGCAGCACTACTCCTGTAATGATAACCCTTAGGCTTATGTTGACAGACAGAGTGGGCAGAATCTTTGGCTCAGCGTCACCACGTGTCATTCAGATTTTCAGTTTGGTGGGCGCACCCGAGTCAGCTACATGCCCGCCAAAGTGTCAAAGGCCTATTAAGGCCAGTTAACTATCAATTAAATGAATAAACTAAACTGCCCATCTGAGCAGGTGAAGAGCTCAGGTGGCCTTCGCATTTTTCATGAAACCTCATCCATGGGCAGGATGAGGTTTCATGAAGGTTTTTAAAGTCTTGTAAATTTTTAATAAAGCTAATAGACATATCCCAGCTCATGTGACGGTATCACATGAGGGGACATGTCTTAAATTTTTTTTGTTCCTTTATTAAATTTTTTCGAACTTAAGCTAATCTCCCTGAGGCAGCCTTGTGCCTCAGGGAGATTTCTGTGCTCTTTGGCGTGCATGTGTGAAAGAGTGCAGGCCGACTCAGGCAACCCCCTCCCTCCACTGCCTGCACAGGGAGTGCGCAGCGCTTCCAGGTGCATGTCATGCTGGGCGGGCCTACATTGTCCCGCCCACGTAAAATGGCGGCACGCAGCTGATCGCTTGCGGCAATTGGCTGTGCACACACCCACACTTGTTCCCACCCAACCCCACCCCCCGGCGGGGAGAAAATTCTCCCCAGTGAAATAGCAAGCAATGATTTTTTAACGTAGCAGTTTTTTTCTAACATTTAAAGGGCAGGACATTTAAATGGCTTGATAGCTTGACTGTTCTTTTGAGCTCTCTTGACTTTTCTCTTGACACTTTTTGTGATAGGTCCTATGAGCTTGACAGTTCCAATGGGTTTATGCACTTTTTCACCTGGCTCGTCCAGCTGGCGACCCATGGGTCAGATTGTGGCCCCCCCGAGGCCATTCTTTGTGGCCCCGGACCCACTATTCAAAATTCCAGTAAGACAGGTAACTGATGTTGAAGTTTCTGCAAGAGGCTGTTCCTCCAATCACAGGCCGTTCCCATTCCACAGCAACAAAGATGGGAGAGAAACAAGCTGTGATTGGTGGCGCAGAGAACACCAATGACAATGAGTATGCTGGGGGAAACAGGTTTTCAGGGTGGGGTGGGGATGAGGATGAGAGAGAAAGTGCCTGTCAGGGCCACATGGGAAGGTGAGAGGGTCTGTTGGGGCATCAGGGAGGAGAGACTTAGGGGGCCCAGTGGTGAGATGCTGTGGAGCTTAGGGTCAAGGGGTGGGAGAAGAGGCTGACTGGTGTGTGTATGAGAGCGAGAGTGAGTGAGTGTGAGAGAGAGGGAGATAGAGAGTGTTGTGTGTGTGAGAGAGAGACTTTGTTTATGCGAGAAAGCATGAGTGTTTGTGAGAGAGACTGAGTGTGTGTGTGATAGAATGTGTGTGTGAGACAGAGAATGTGTGTGTGTGTGTGTGTGTGTGTGAGAGAGAGAGAGAGAGAGAGAGAGCGAGTGAAATTGTGTGTCTGGCTCACTCCCAGTCTTAGGATTCTCACTCACCCTCATCCCCACACACCAGCGGATGTTCACACCCACTCACACAGTGGGTGAGGATGATTGAGGAAGTGCCCTAAGACTGGCAGTGAGTCAGACACACTCACACTCGGAACCTTTCATACATCCTCATTAATTATTTTTTTAATATTATCAGTTTATTGTTTTGACGTTGCCTTATTTTTGCTCAGCAAATTGTCTTTCTCCTACTCAACTTTTTTTTAATTCATGTATCTTTCTGAAATTTGCCCATTGGCCCCTTGAGTGAGAAAAAAATGGACATGTGCCCCTGCCCCACACACGAAAACCATTGGTCAAGCCTATTTGATGCACATTGATGCTTACTTTTCACAATCCCAAAGGGCACCTTACCTCTCCCAAAGGTGTTTTGGGACCACACCCAAAGGTTACTTTTCCTCTCCAAAGAACTCCGGCAGCTTTAGACGTCCTCCTACTGGACATAAAGTGCACAAGTCATGTTTTGGATATCCCACTAGCGAAAAACAAATCTAACTTTAACACGTGCAGTGTCCCAGTGAACCAAGGATGTGCACGTTGGAACCTAGTCTTGTTACTCCCCCTGCCCCTGTGAAAATGGCAGAGGCCAGGCTCGGGGGCGGAACTTCTGGATCCAAACTTCTGCCATCATTTTCACAAAGACAGAGAGCCTTTCTGGCTGAATGAAAATTCTAGCCTATTTCTCTATTTCTAAAAGCCAGGATCCTATATGCCTTTTTAACCACTTTCTCAATCTGCCCTGCCAGTTCCAATGATTTGTGCACATATACCCCAGGTCTCTGTTCCTGCACCCTCTATAGAATTGTCAGTTTATGTTGCCTCTTCCTCATTCGTCCGCACAAAATGTATTCCTTCACACATTTCTGGTTTAAATTTAATTTGCCATATGTCCGTCCATTCCACTATCCTGTCCATGTCCTCTTGAAGTCTTGTACTATCCTCCTCACAGTTCACTATACTTCCAAGCTTTGTGTCATCTGTAAATTCTGAAATATTTGTGGAATATTAACAATATTTTTTTAACCTTTAGCATATGCCCAAAATCTTTGTGTTCAAATATAGGAATCTGCTAATCACAACAAGCCCACTCTGCCTTTTAAGTGTTTAGTTCAGCTGATAGCCCATTCACTCCAGCAGCATTTCATTAGCTGTGCGTTCAATACTAACCCTTTGAGCATTTAATCCTCATGTGCAGCACTTGAAATGTACATTGTCTCTGTACAGTAACTATAAAAATTGGATTTCCATTGGTCAGAGATTTCCTCGGGGCCGCTCCTTTTCCACCACTGTAACTTTGCCAGGGTTTAGCAGGGTTTCCATTGCGTTTCCACTGAGGTTACAGTGATGGTACAGAGACAAGGAAAGCCTCGGGTATTACTCTAACAATAATTTAACACATTGCATATTTGTTTCCGCTTTCTTTTGTGCAGAAATGATTTTAGCCCCTCCAAGAGTTAATTTCAAACATTTCGAATCGTCATTTACAGAAGCAGAGATCATTGCATATCTTGTGGAATGATTGAATTCTATCTGAAGGAGAGGAGAGTGTGGCGCAATGGGATTAGTCTTGGATTACTCTCGTCAAGTGCCAGCAGAAGCACAGTGAGCCTGATGGCTTCCTTCTGTGCTGTAAAGTGCCTATGGTTCCATGTCTTTCAATGTATATATGTGATTTTCTTTGCTTGCAAACAACCAAACAGACACAACGAACAGCCTGCAATCTGCTAAGCAGCTATAACATTAAGTGATCTTCTACCCTTGTCTGTTGATATGTTTTGGAAGTATGATTAATTAGATGAGATTGCTAGGAGGAAAAGCCTGAGTACATCACACTCTGACCCAAGTGCCTGACACGTCAATGTAGGACCTTTGACTCTATGCTTTGTGAGATACTGTCATTTCATGCACTCTTTTAGGGACACGACTCAATAAAAGCTGAGCCCATGAAGTGGAGAATTCACAAAGCCCGTAATCTTCATTTCACGCAATGTTATTTTTACTTAATTAATTGTAATAACGAATATGGTTATTGAGAATAAAACCTTGCATATTGGTGGAATCTGTATCACACCTATGCAAAGAGTAAAGATTTTGCCAAGCTCTTTAATTTAATCATTCTGAAATTGTCACAACATGCAGGATTCAGAGCAGTATTTAGGATCTCTAATAGCTACTTTATGTCAATACGTAAAACATTTAATCAGAACTTACTGTGTGCTAAGACAGAAAAATGGCCCGTGATGCTGCGTAGACCAAGATTGCATTCTTTAGAGAATAGGATATTAGGAGTGATTTAAGCGAGGTGTTTAAAACGGTCAAAGGAGTTGATAGGATAGATAAAGACAAACAATTTCCTCTGGTGAGGGAGCCCAGAACAAAGGAGCATAACCTTAAAATTAGAGCTAGGCTATTCAGGGGGGTTGTCAGGAAACACTTCTTCATACAAAGGACAGTGGAAATTTACAAATCTGTCCCCCAAAATGATGCTGTGACTAGGTCAGTTGAAATTGAAAATTGAGACTGATAGGTTTTTGTTAGACAAGGAGAGTAATTGATATGCAAATACAATGGATAGATGGAGTTAAGGTGCAGATCAGGCATAATCTAATTTCTTTTTTATTTATTCACGGGATGTGGGCTTTGCTGGCTGGGCCAGCATTTATTGACCATCCCTAGTTGCCCTTGAGAAGGTGGTGGTGAGTTGCCTTCTTAAACCACTGCAGTCCATGTGGTGTAAATACACCCAAGGTGCTGTTAGGGAGGGAGTTCAAGGGTTTTGACCCAGCAACAGTGAAGGAACTGCGATATATTTCCAAATCAGGAGGGGAACTTCCAGGTGGTGGTGTTCCCATGTATCTGCTGCCCTTGTCCTTCAAGATGCTAATGGTCGTGGGTTTGGAAGGTGCTGTCTAAGGAATCTTGGTGAATTCCTGCAGTGCATCTTGTAGATGGTACCCACTGCTGCTACCGTGTGTTGATGGAGTAGGGAGAGAATGTTTGTGGATGTAGTGCAAATCAAGTGGGCTGCTTTGCCCTGGACAGTGTCAAGCTTCTTGAGTATTGTGGGAGCTGCGCTCATCCAGGCAAGAGGAGAGTATTTCATCCTGATTTTTGTCGAGTAGATGGTCTACAGGCTTTGGAGAGTCAGAAAGTGAGTTACTCATTGCAGGATTCCTACTCTTTGACCTGGTCTTGTAGCCACAGTATTTTATGGCTAGTCCAGTTCAGTTTCTGGTCAATGGTAACCCCAGGATGTTGATAGTGGGGGATTCAGTGATGGTAATGCCATTGAAAATCAAGGAATGATGGTTAGATTCTGTCTTGTCGTAGATGGTCATTGCCTGGCACTTGTGTGGAGCGAATGTTGCTTGCCACTTGTAAGCCCAAGCCTGGATATTGTTGAGGTCTTGCTGCATTTAGACATGGACTGCTTCAGTAACTGAGGAGTCATGAATGGTGCTGAACATTGTACAATCATTAGCAAACATTCCGACTTCTGACCTTATGATGGAAGGAAGGTCATTAATGAAGCAGCTGAAGATGATTGGGCCGAGGACACTATCCTGAGGATCTCTTGCAGTGATGTCCTGGAGCTGAGATGATTGACCTCCAACAATCACAACCATCTTCCTTTGTGCCAGGTGTGACTCCAACCAATGGAGATTTTTCCTCTGAATTCAGTTTTGCCAGGGCTTCTTGATGTCACACTCGGTCATACGCAGCCTTGATGTCAAGGTCAGTCATTCTCACCTCACCTGCGGAGTTCAGCACTTTTGTCTATGTTTGAACCAAGGCTGTAAGGAGGTAAGGAGCTGAGTGGTCCTGGTAGAACCCAAACTGGGCATCAGCAAGCAGGTTATTGCTAAGCAAGTGCCACTTGATAGCACTGTTGATGGCGCCTTCCATTACTTTATTGATGATCGAGGTTAGACTGATGGGGTGGTAATTGGCCGGGTTGGATTTGTCCTGCTTTTTGTGTACAGCGCATACCTGAGTAATTTTCCATATAGCCGGGTAGATGCCAGTGTTGTAGTTGTACTGCAACAGCTTGGCTAGGGCCGTGGCAAGTTCTGGAGCACAAGTCTTCAGTGCTATTACAGAATATTGTTAGGGCCTCTAGCCTTTGCACTATCCAGTGCCTTCATCTATTTCTTGATATCATGTGGAGTGAATTGAATTAGCTGAAAACTGTCATCTGTGATGCTGGGGATCTCAGGAGGAGGCTGAGATGGATCATCCACTCGGCACTTCTGGCTGAAGATTGTAGCAAATACTTCAGCCTTATCTTTTACACTGATGTGCTGGGCTCCCCCATCATTGAGGATGGGGCCATTTGTGGAGCCTCCCCTTCCAGTGAGTTGTTTAATTGTCCACCACCATTCACGACTGGATGTGGCAGGACTGCAGAGCTTAGATCTGATTCATTGATTGTGGGATCACTTAGCTCTGTCTATCACTTGCTGCTTACGCTGTTCATAAGTTATAGCTTCACCAGGTTGACACCTCATTTTTAGGTATGTCTGGTGCTGCTCCTGGCATGCCCTCCTGCACTCTTCATTGAACAAGAGTTGATCCCCTGGCTTGATGGTAATGGTAGAGTAATGGGGGATATGCCAAGCCATGATGTTACAGATTGTGTTCGAGTACAATTCTGCTGCTGCTGATGGTCCACAGTGCTTCATGGATGCCCAGCCTTGAATTGCTAGATCTGTTTCAAATCCATCCCATTTAGCACCGTGCTGGTGCCACACAGCACGATGGGGGTGTCCTCAATGTGAAGGCGGGACTTCATCTCCACAATGATTGTGTGGTGGTCACTCCTACCGGCACTGTCATGGGGCAGATGCATCTGCAGCAGGAAGGTTTGTGAGGATGAGGTTACATATGTTTTTACCTCACCATCTGCCGCAGGCCCAGTCTAGAAACTATGTCCTTTAGGACTCAGCCAGCACGGTCAGCACTGGTGCTACCGAGCCAGTCTTGGTGATGGATATTGAAGTCCCCACCCAGAGTACATTCTGCACCCTTACCACCCTCAGTGCTTCGTCCAACCGGTGTTCAACATGGAGGAGCACTGATTCATCTGCTGCAGGAGGACAGTACATGGTAATCAGCAGGAGGTTTCCTTGCCCATGTTTAACCTGATGCCATGAGACTTCATGGGGTCATGGATGTTGAGGACTCCCAGGACAACTCCCTCCCAACTGTATACCACCATGCCGCCACCTTTGTCCCACCAGCACACAACCCCCTACCCACGAGTGGGACAGGACAGACCCAGGGATGGAGATGGTAGTGTCTGGGACATTATCTGTCAGATATGATTCCTTGAGGATGACTTGCTTGACTAGTCTTTGAGACGGTTGTTAGTAAGGAGGACTTTGCAGGGTTGAATTTGCCATTGTTGTTGCCAGTGTCTAGGTCAATGCCGGGTGGTCCATCTAGTTTCATTCCTTTTTTGAGGCTTTGTGGTGGTTTGATACAACTGAGTGGCTTGCTAGGCCATTTCAGAGTCAACCTGGGTCTGGAGTCACAGGTAGGCCAGACATGGTAAGGACAGCAGGTTTCCTTCCCTAAAGGACATCAGTGAACCAAATGGGTTTTTATGACAATCCTTCATGGCCATAATTGTATTTTTAATTCCAGATTTTTATTGAATTTAAATTCCACCATCTGCCATGGCGGGATTCGAACCCAGGTTCTCAGAGGATTACATTGGGTCTATGGATTACTAGTCAATACCACTATGCCATCGCCTCCCCTCTAAATTGAGCCAAGGAGCAGGCTTGAGGGTTTGAATGGACTATTCATGTTCCTTTGTGGCTGTGCGGGAGATGAGTGATTATCTGTTGATGTGATTGCAATTTGAATAAGACCCATTTCACTTGTTCCTGGTAAGTGATGGTATTCTAAATGAGAGGAGAGCAGAAAACTACATGTCCACAGGAAAGAGCCAGACTGACCCTGAAAAAGTATGTGCCAGTGTCCTGTGATGAAAACAAAAAGTGCTGGAAAAACTCAGCAGGTCTGGCAACATCTGTGGAGAGAGAAACAAAGTTAACATTTTGAGTCTGGATGACTCTTCTTCAGAGCTACAGTCAGTATCCTATCTGCCAATTCCATCAATGGGCATGGAAACCATAGTGAATGAGAAATTGTTGTCATATCTTGATGGTGCCAATTTGCTATCACAAATTTAAATTCAGACCAAATCAAATGAATAATAATGTTGTCAATTTCTTGGACCAGAAATAGTATTAAGTCAGGGGAGCAGCTCTTGGCATTTTCATTGAGAAGTCAACCACTTATAGTGGTATCTAAACTTTGGAGCCATGACAAGAAAATGTTTGCCTTTTGGCCTTATTATTGCTAGGGAATCCAATAAAGAATTCCAGAGAAAGTCCTTTGCTCAAAGACCGGTTAGATTATGGAATCTGCTACTATTTGTAGCAGTTGAGGTGAATAGCAAAGATACTTTTAAGGGTAAACTGGATTAGTACTAGAGGGAGAAGGATATGTTGAGAGGGTGAGATGAAGTAAGGCAGGAGGACACACATGCAAAGCACACACACTGGGCATAGCCCAATTGGGATGAACGGCGTCCGTCTGTGCTATAATTTCTATGTAATCATGGGGATTCCTCAGGGAACAAAGCTTGGCTCCATCTAACTCCTTCAGTCACCTGGTGGAAGTCATCTAGAGAAATGCTGATCTCTTTTCTGGTGATAATCCTTTTTATAGAGTGGTTAACTCTCTATCCAAATGACAAGCACCAACTGAAGTGCTTGCAGTAATTAGAAATAAGCAAATGTTACATTATGTTTAGCACTGAAAAGTGAGTAAAGATTGATTGTGATGTTTGTCACCTATCTTCCCTCTTTTCAGTTACAGATATTTAGAATCTTGGTTTGGTAACCAATTATCACTGATGAAAACACTAAATCAAATTAACTGAAAATGATTGTCAAGAAATGGGAGGTCGAAGAAACTGTACCTTTCATTGCCAATAAATCAAAGGTCCAAAAAGCCTGCTTATTAATGGAGCACTGTAGTTACATCTGGTAGAGCACAAAATAAACCCGTATCTTTGGCTTTGACCCACTATAAAATTTGAGAAAATTAAAAAAGCATGGAATAAGAGAAGACCAATAGCTCTATCAATTCCACTCCTTTCTAAAACTCTGGACAAAGTACCCTGTAATGGACTCTACTGTTATATTCTAGAAGGCCAGTTGTTGAAGGATAATACTGGACCCGATCTTTACTCAGCCTTACATTTATTTACAGAGTAGAACATAACAAGCATACATTTTTAACTTAACTAGACCACAGTTTCAGTAAGTACCTCTTTATATGGGCTCAAGTGAAACCCAAATAATACCCTCCAGCTGCATATATTTAAACACAATTGATATACAATTGACATCTAAAAGATCATTATAATGCCCTTCTGCATAAATACTCCAAGGTCCACAAAGGTTGAGAAACAAAACACCAAAATATTCTTACTTACTCACATCACTACTACTTATCTCTGAGCTGCTGCCCTGAACAGTAACAATCTCCCACCCACACCCCAGTAACATAGCAACTGCCATGTGCAATGTGGAATTTTGATCATTTCAGTACAATAACTACCCAGAAAGACACGGTACAATCTAAAGATCTTGATAAAGATCATGACCTATTCCATATAAGTATTCACTCTCTACAACATCATAGAGAGGAGTCCGGGCTGGGCTGTCAGATGATGATCTACAAGATAATCATTGACACAGCTTAATAAGAGCTGTTGCTGCTTAAGCTGGTCCTTCATGTATCAGGAGCACATTGACTGCCATTTTTATTAATCCATTATATTTGCATCAAGTACCAATGCTGTGTATGTAATTTTCTTCCGTTTATACCAGGTTTTAAATACAGAGTTAAAGAATGCTGACTCCACGATTAATTATTCATTTGGTTTGAGAAGAAGATGTACCAAAAGCGATATCACAAAACATTAATATTTTCACATGATTTAATTGATTTTTAAATTTATCTTTTAGGTGCTACCATCATCATCAAGGTAGCATTTATTGTCCATCCCCAATTGCCATAAGAAGGTGGTAGTGGGCCTTCTCTTTGGGCGACTGCAATCCTGCGGTATTCTTTGTAGCAGTTTCATACATCTCAATGACTTGCTCGGCCAATTCGGACAGCAGTTAAGAGTCAACCACATTGATTTGGGAGTGGGTCACGCTGGGTAAGGATGGCAATTGTGTTGTGTGCAAACAAATGGAAAAAAGGCTTTACTTTGTGCACAATAGTGCCACCTGCTTGCTGAACAAGAGCTGTTGAAGCAGTTGTTAGACTTCAGAAAATATGTGGCTTGGTCATTTATTGCCTAGTGATTTGTTCAGTCTAATTAGGCTCAGCTTAGATGACATCTCTCTTTGTTATGGTTGGTTTCTGTTGCACCCTGTTACTGTGCCAAATAACATGCAGTATAATAATAATAGAATAATTCTGCCCACAGCAGTGGTGTTGGTTCATTATTTTAGGCACCAGAACCATCATATACAGTTATTTTTCCTTTTTTGCCATTGCACAAAAGGATAGATTAAGAAACTCAATAGTTAATCCTAAGCAAAGAATACATATAATTCATTGAGGCACATCATTAAAATATACCTCAGTAGGTAAATCATGCAGAGTAGATCTGTGTATGAGTTGTGAGAATTATAGCTGAAAAATTGCTATTTACAATACTAGCTTACTGATCCAAACATTCATACGGTGTTTCTCAGCCCATTATTTTAATAGTGACATTTACACTTGCACTTTCTGCAGGTTAATGCCTCCATTAAAATATTAAAGGAATGGCATGTGGAAAAGTTAAGTGTTCATAGTTATGTTCTAAAACAGTAATTTCTGGCTTGTAATTTGTGTGTGTTACAGATAAGGCCCTCATGAATTTGACGTTGTCATTTCCAGACAATGTTTGCATTTCAAAAATTCAAGCTGGAAAGAAAAGCACAGCTGAGCAACACAAATGTAATTCAGAGGGGCAAGGTTGGCTGTTTGAAGTGGGAGGTCTAAATGTACCCTGTGGGGATGCACACCAGGACATCTCATTAACCATATCATCAAAGCCTATCTTGGCAAATCATAACATTATCACTGACATTACCACACAAATACAAGGTTCCTTACACAGTCTATAAACATGCCTGTACTAACCAATTCATTGCAGCTTGACACCCATGCAAGGGCTCACTGCCCTTTGCCAGGAGGCATGAATGGTCCTAGTCATTCATCAAAGTTTCTTGGAGTGCATTTCACACAGCATTAGATTTAATTAAAGCGGCATTGACTGCATTGTAATCCTCTGGAGGTCCTTGGGAGAAATCACTGAGAACACTTTCAGTTAGCTATCTATTCTTTCGTTACTTCTAGTGAATTGATTGTATGAGTCCTACTTGGTACTTAGAACACTCACTAGCCCAAAATTAATAATTAGGAATTTTTGGGAAGAAGGAGAGGCAATGAAACTCGACAGGCCTGTTCCTTTTTGATTTTGCTCAAACCCATTTATCTACTTTCTCACCGTAGCCCCAACTCTCTGCCTCCAAAAAGCATCTCATTGCTCCCTGCAAGCACCTTGAGATGTTTTTCTGTGCTAAAACAGCTATATAAAAGCAAGTTGTTGCTGCTGTATTGAATCCATTATACCGTCCCCACAAGTCGATCAATCTTTGTGCAGCAAAATTCTGCTGAACTCGCATTCTTACTTATATATTCTTCATTTTTAACAATTGAGCCAGAGGATCTCTTTTAGTTTCCATCGGTTCAGCAGCAACTCTTTGACCCTATGGCAGCCATGCCTATAAGCAATTATTGGCTTGTCTCCCAGTACAAAGGCTGCGACTTAAAATCACCTTACCCACAGGCAGCCAGCGCCGTTAATTGAGTTTGTGGCTTTAAGGGGTGGGGAAACATAGAGCACTCTGTGGTAATCAGGCACTTTATATCATTGGGCGAGAGAGAACTAATAGTTGGTACCTCCTGTCATCGAGAAGCTCACAATACAGGCCATCACGTCATCTCTGCTCTAGGAAGAATAAGCAGCGGTGAGAAAAATGGTGAAGAACTGACTCTTAGCCTCAAAAATTCAAACACCAAGATTATTACTGACATTCAGGTTAAAGTGACCCTACACCTCTCAGTCTGTTTAATGGTGTTGAAATGTCACGACAGTTTTGCAGTGGCCTTGGACCTTTTGAGTTTGATGGCGGATAAAATAGGCTATTCAATGATAGCCACTCTCAAGGGAACATGACATGATGTGATGCCAGACTATCCTTGCCCTCCCAAGGCCATAGTTCAAACACAATACTGCTAGATGAGATGAGGTTTCCTCTCTGTCAGAGTCTGTACCATCTGATTCCTGCTCCCACTGGGCTCCAGCCCAGGTACAACATAATGCGATGGGCAATTGAGTAATAACTGAGTTACTTTTCACTCCAAACCTCAGACTAAACTTCATCTGTAAGGCTGCGTGAGTTCTTTATGTATGACCTGCAGCAACTGTGCTGATATGAAATATTTCATTTTTATATTCCCAGTTCAACACAAAATTTGCAATTTATTTATTCTGGTGGAAAATATAGATTAGTTGCTGGAAAAATCACAAAATTGTAAAGACACTTACATCTTTAAAATTGATCGTTGGCAGTTTGGACGAAGATGTAATTCAGAATGGCTTTAAAACTTCAAATGTCACCAGAGCAAAAACATTGATCTCTTTGATGTATTAATACAAACGTGCTTTTGTAATGACTAGATTTTGATCACCTGAATGCCCAGCTATATCAATGGAATCTTCTTTCTTTCATTATAAAAATGGACAATGAAAGCACTGGACTGGAGTATGGGCTGCAATGTGCCATGATGCAGGATGAGGGAGAGAAGGATTAGAAAGCATTGAGTTCAACAAGCCTGTCCCTCACACACCTTATACTGTCTGGCTGCAGAATAGCTGTATTGATGATGGTTAAAAAGGCACACACACACTGATAAGAGGAAACTATTATGTCCCTGTTGGCCAAAAAGAAAAATCTTGCATTTATATGGTGCCTCTTGTTACGACTGGTCCACAGGCAAGCTCCCCCAATTTGTTAACTTCCCAAATGGGACCCCAATTTTGTTATGCTCCAGGGTGAGGAAGAATGAGCTGACTCCCCTTCTTTATTCAGCTCCCTTGGTTGGTCGCAACAAGGCTAATTTAAAAGGGATCCTTTCCCACGTGGATACCTTTTCCCAGTCCAAACGCATTTTTTTAGAACGAGCCAAGTTAACCAGGCTTTCTTCAGTCAAAGAAGGGTAAGTTTATTAGTTACTAAACCCCAAGAAAAACAATAAAAATGCAACACACATAAGCACAGATCAGAAATGAGAAGTTAAGAGTCCAAATAAAATTTTTAAAAATATATAAATCAGTCTTTGGCTTGTCTGTGAAGCCTAGATGGTGGTACGTTGTGGCTGTTAAGCTGGGTGATTCTGTTAGAGCTGGCTTTGACAGCTTTTCATTTAGTTTGGAGACATTTGGTTCTGCAGGGTGGCTGAAAAGCCGTCCTATTTCCTTTAGATTATGGCTTCTGCTGTGCCTTGCCTCCAGGGACAGAGAGAGAGAGAAAGAGAGACCCTTTGCCTGAAAGCTGCAGGGGGTGACTGACTTATTCTTCCACTTACTGTTACATACATCCACACACCAGCTCACAAGCCATTTAACTGATTTTTCCATGCGTATTCTGGAAGGGAAAATACTGATTTGCACCCAGAGTCCATGGGCAGCATTTTTCAATCAGCGTGTGGGGTCAGGCCCAACACACTGATGCATAAAATGATGTGCAATGATGTCAGGCGTGCGTCCCAATGTCATCGCACAATCCCGTGATAGTTGGTGGGTGCGCGCTGGAGTCGGTTGCACACCCACCGATATGTAAACGGCCTATTCAGCCCATTAAGAAAGTAATTGAAGTAATTGTTAACGCTGCCATCCAACCTTAAGGTTGGTGGACAGGAGAAAAGGCCAAGCGGCCTTTGCATTTTTTAGGAAACCTCATCCACAAGAGGGATGAGGTTTCCTAAAGCTTTTATTAAATTAATTTAAAAATTTCCCTAAATATCAAAACATGTCCCATCTCATGTGATACAGTCACACGAGGGGACATGTTTAAATAAATTTTTCAGCCATTTATTTAATTAATTCGATATCGATTCAAACTCCCTGAGGCAGCTTCGCGCCTCAGGGAGATTGAAGCGCTCTTTTGTGTGCATGCGCTGGCCCCGATTCTCCCTCCTCCCCCGCCCGCACAGGTAGCACTGAGTGCGACAGCTCATGGATTATGCTGGGTGGGCCTTAATTGACCCACCTCTGTAAAATGGCGGCGCGGAGTCGATCGCTGCCCACGATCGGCTCTGTGACCACCCCCGCCGGCTCCCACCAAGCCCGCCCGCCGCCTGCAAAATTCAGGCCCATGTTCTTTTTATCTTAGAACATTTACACATTCTGAGATATAAATCAACGGGAGATAGATTTTGGATGTCTGTTGAGATGTGCAAATTAGTCTCTTGGCTCCACAACCACAGGAGATTAAAGTTCAGTCTTTTGCATCTTTCCTACCTAATTTTCAAGTGTTTCTGTTTGAAGAAAGCCAAGGCACCTTTCAGGTGTGACATACCATGTCCTCTCGGGACTACTTGGTCAAGTATAATCCACGTAGGAATTTTCCAGAAAGTGGTCACTTTGCATTATCGGCCATCTTTTGGTCACTGTTTTTAGTTGGGCGTCTTTTAAAAAAAACACAGATCTTCCTTAAAAAGTTCAAATTGCCTGGAGGTAATTGGTACCATGAGTCCACTGTTGTAACGACCTGTACATCCTAAAGTGTTTTACAACCAATGAAGTATTTTTGGAGTGTAGTCGCTCTTGTAATGTAAGAAACAAGGTAGCTAAACTTGCCACAGCAAGATCCCACAAATAGCAATGAGATAAATACAGAAAATGCTGGAAAATCTCAGCAGGGCTGGCAGCATCTGTGGAGAGAGAAACAGAGTTAACATTTCAAGTCCATATGACTCTTCTTCAGAGCTGAAGGGAGGGAGTAACGTGATGGATTTTATACGGTGGAAGAGATGGAGCAAAATAAAAGCTCTGGTTTTTCCAGCATTTTCTGTTTTCATTTCAGATTTCCAGCATCGCGGTATTTTTGCTTTGATTATGGCAATGAGAGAATTGGTTTTAGTGAGGTTGGTTGAGGGATATATATTGATCAGGGCACCAGAAGAAGAAGCATTCAGCATAGAAGGAGGCCATTTGGCCCATTGTGCCTCTGTTGACTCTTTGAAAGTGTTATCCAATTAGTCCCACATTCCCAGTTTATCCCTTTAACCCTATAAAGATTTCCTTTTCAAGTATATATCCAATTCCCTACTGAAATTTAACATTGAATCTGATGCCGCTGCCATTTCAGGTAGTGTATTTCAGATTATAGCATTTCTTCCCAAATTCCCTCTGGTTCCTTTGCCAATTGTTATGAATCTGTATTTTCTGGTTACTGACCTGCCTGCCCGTGGAAACAGTTTCTATTTACCTACTCCATCAAAACCCTTCATAGTTTTGAACACCCCTATTAAATCTCACTTTAACATTCTTTGCTCTAAGGGGAACAATTCCAGCTTCTCCCGAACCTCCACATAAACCCCTCATCCCTGGTGCCACTAAACCTCCTCTGTACCTTCGGCAACACTTGACAACCTCTTAAAATGCAATACCCAGAATTGGACAGAATACTCCAGTTGAGGTCAAACAAGTGATTTAGCACAACTTTACTTTTTACACTATTAGGTTGCATTTTCCAGCAAGCATTGGGACCCCAACCTCGGGCCCATATGGGGGTCTGAGCCCCTCAATGTCCTCCGTGGACCTGCATAAGGTGCCCAAAGCCAGTAAGATGAGTATGGGGGCATGCAGAATATTTTTCTGCTTTGTGCAGTTATTAGCCGGAATTTTCCGGCCTTGCCATGGCAGGATCTTCCGGGGGCCGATGTGGTGGCCCAGCCAAAAGTCCATTAACTCTTGGCGGGATCAGACATTCCCAGTGGCGGGTAGGGCTGGAGAATCTCACCCATTGTTAGCACTGTGTCACCTTAGAACATTCAGAATGCAGCAAACTTGCATCCATATGGAGTCGGGGTTACAGACAACGTAACAAGCAAAAGGGGAGTAGTGGTAATGTCACTGTACCAGTAATCCAGCAGCCCGGGATAATGACCAAGGGACAGGGTCTCAAACCCCAACCACAGCAGCTGGTGGAATTTAAATTCAATTAAGAAAATCTGGAATTGAAAGCTAATCTCAGTAATGGTGATCATAAAACCCATCATTGATTGTTATACAACATCTCTGGTTCACTAATGTCCCTTTTGGGAAGGAAATCTGTCATCCTTACCTGGGTCTGGCCTACTTGTGACTCCAGACCCATAGCAATGAGGCTGACTCTTAGCTGCCCTCTGAAATGGCCTAGCAAGCCACTTAGTTCAAGGGATGGGCTACAAACGCTGGTCTTGCCTACATCCCATGAGAAAATAAGGAAAAAAAAAAAAGATGTGAAAGGGAAATGGCTAAATGCTCTTTAAAAAAGTTTAAAAGAGCCTGGGGAAAGAGTAGGAGAGCGGGACTAAGCAAACAGTGTGTCAGAGACCTGGAACGAGGCAATAAGTCAAGTAGCGGGAGTGGAACTATGTGGATAACTCTTTCAGTTGTATAATAGGCTAATTGTCTTTTTCCTGTGTTGGTTAATTTTATTCATCTATCACTTGGCATCATTTGTAATTTGTCACTAACACGGGAAAGCATGATGCATGTCCACACGAAAAATATTTGAGAATATAAAAATCTTTGGGTTTTTTCTTGTGTTGCTGTTCAAGAGTCAGGAATGATATTCTTGGCCCTAGTGTCGTGTAACAGATTGCACAGCAGTGACCCACAGAAAATTCAAAAATTGTACCTCGTCTCTAAACCAAGTTATACAATATCTCACTTGGGTGTTTCTAGACCTTCAGCAGCTCAGTGTAATAACCTATGTTTCTCCAGTGAGTATTCCCAAACCTCAATTACATATGTGAATAAATTCAAATTAAACTAAATGTTCAGCTGGAGTATAAGTTGCCCTCACTTTGCATTAGTAATACATTTCTGTAGAACTTATGCGGCAATAAAATTGCCAGAAGTATTTTTTTAATCAAAACGAGGGTTATCAGTAGCAGGAATGAAATATTGTTCCATTTTGGGCATCTTTTGCAGCATTAAGGGTCAGGTATAAACCAAATTGGAGGTAAATCAAAGGTAAAAGCAAAATACTGCGGATGCTGGAAGTCTGAAACAAAAACAAAAAATGCTGGAAAAGCTCAGCAGGTCTAACAGCACCTGTGGAGAGAGAAACGGAGTCAACGTTTCGAGTCCGTATGGATGCTGTCAGACCTGCTGAGTTTTTCCAGCATTTTTTGGTTTTGTTGTCAATCAAAGGTTGTTGCGCCGTGACATCAACAAGTTGCATTTTATAACAGGTTTAACATCCCAAGGTGTTTCACAGGAACGTAATCAGACAAAAGTTGATACTGAGCCAAAGAAAGGTGACTAAAATTTGGCCCAAGTGGTAGGTTTTAAGGAGGGTCTTTTTATTGTTTTATTTGTTCATGGGATGTGAGGGTCACTGACAAAGCCAGTCAGCATTTATTACCCATCCTTAATTGCCCTTGAAAAGGTGGTGTTGAGACAACTTCTTGAACTGCTGCAGTCTACGTGGTGTAGGAACACCCACGGTGTTGTTAGGGAGGGAGTTCCAGACCCAGCGATTGAAAAAAAAGCGATATAGTTCCAAATCAGGATGGTGTGTGGGCTTGGAGGAGAACTTGCACGTGGTGATGTTCCCGTGCATCTACTGCCCTTGTGTTTCTAGGTAGTCAAGGTCACGGGGTTGGAAGGCACAGCCGAAGAAGTCTTGCTGAGTTGCTTTAGTGCATCTTGTAGGTGGCACACACTACCTGTAGGCAACAGAAGTAGGGAGGTTGAGGCTGGGAATTCCAGAACATGGGGCCTAGATGGCTGAACACATAGGCATCAATGGCGTGGCCAAGGGATTGGGTGTTTCCAAACAGGCTAGAGTTGGAGCAACATAAAGCGCTTGGAGATTTGTAAGGCTGGAAGATGTTATAGAGATAGGGAACAGCAAGGCCATGCTGGAGTTTTTAGGACGATAATTTTAAAGTTGAGTCATTGCTGGACTAAGAGCCATTTAAGGTCAGTAAGCACATGGGTGATGGGTTAAATGGGAATTGGTGCAACTCAGGACACAGAAATGGTTTTGGATGAACAACTCTGACAACTTCCACAGGAGCTACCATGGAAGGTCAAATGTGTGCCCTTTGGCTCTAGAGGACAGTGCTGACAGAAACTTCCAGAGCATCACATCACTCCTGCACCCCATTCTCACACAGAAGCAACAAAGCAGGCTGTTTGCATGACGACATTTTTGGTGGCAGAATGCCTCTCTTTGTCAGCTCTGTGCTCGGGTTCCAGACAGGGGTCATGTCCAGAGAGGATATCCCTTGCCACCAAGTAGCCAGCCTGTAACCTGATGGCCTGGTTAGAACAAAGCTGGCATAGAGGAAGGGTGGAAGAGTCATGACTACTTCAAGAAAGCTGGGCACAGTCCTGTATCATGCACAACCTGTAGTAGTAAACCAGCTGGGTGCTGAAAGAACAGAACCCCCTTCTAATGATAAAGGCAGCCAGGCTGGCACGCAGTGCAATGTGGGCACAGTCTTTGGCACTTTGAATCCTGGGGTAGCCTAGTGTTCTCTTGCCCTCCTTTGCTATGTCCATGGGAAAGAGATGTAAGTGTTCTACTTGTAGAGAGCCTTGGTGATCTTCCTGACACAACAGTGGACTCCAAACTGTGAGATGCCACAAATGTCACTGTCGCAACTTGGAAGGAGCTTGTGGTATAAAGTTTAAGGGCCGCAGTTGCCTTGATAGGCACAGCGAGTGCTGACCATGATCTAATTTGAGGCAGCAGTTGTGGCTGCAATTGGTGCCACGGCTTGGTGACAGCCTTCTTGTG
Source organism: Carcharodon carcharias (assembly GCF_017639515.1). Taxonomy (NCBI): domain Eukaryota; kingdom Metazoa; phylum Chordata; class Chondrichthyes; order Lamniformes; family Lamnidae; genus Carcharodon; species Carcharodon carcharias. The sequence goes on along the minus strand of NC_054467.1, from coordinate 18,601,447 downwards.
CCTGAGACATTGCTCCTCAGAGAAGTTCAGGTAGCAGAAATGCTCCTTGAAGACCCACAGTGGCTATGGTTTCCATGCTTTCTCTCCACTGCATCTGCACTCTCCTGTCTTCTTCACAGATTGCTTTCCGCCTCCGGCTTCCTCCTGGCAGCTGTACCAGACCATCCTGGGCTGTTTTCAAACTCTTTCCAAAACAGTCCAGCACCAACACAAATTTGTTCCAAGAAATTAGAATTGAATGTGGAACAGAGAACATAAGAGGCTGGCTAGCAGACTAGAGAGAATAAACCAGCCCCGATATTCACTGGGCAGGTTTATCAAGCTGGGAGACAGGTGCTGGAGCAGATCAATTTAACAAAAAGGTTCTACAACAGTTTGTTCTAAAGCATGTGCAAAATCATCTTTGGTGTGAACCTAGAAATTCAATCGCACTACGTCTGTTTTATAAGAAAATAATCAGGTACCTAAGGCCCAATACTGCAGGCGGCTTGCATTCATTCCATGTCAGATATGCGCCATCTGCCATATTGGATTGGACCACACCATAGGCATCCAGGGCAGGTGCCTGAAACTGGAGTTAAGCCAGGCACAAGTGCAAATGAAGGTCTTATTGCCTATATAAAGGTCTTTTGAGAAATTGATCGAATTGCACCTGGTGCCATGCATGTTCCCATTAGTTTTCTCAAGTGCTCAACAACTAAATCCAACAATTCCTTAAAGAGTCCTCTGAAGTTGTTGCCCAAAAGGTAAGTCACACTTTTTTTCACTTGCTAAGAGAGAAGCAGGAGCACTCCTCCTGGCTCTACATTATGACCACAGGCCCCTGCTAACGCTTTCTCGACCCCTTCCACCCCTCTGCACGCTGACCATTCCTGAGGACTTTGCCTGGCGTCCGTCAATCAATATTGCCCCCCTTCCCTCCTCCAAGTTCCAGACCAGCCGGCTGTCTCGGAGGCCGCAAATGGTGCCTGCAACTTGCCAGCATTATGCCACTGAGGCCAGCAGACCAATTTCCCATGACTCTGCATTTGCCTTCATTAGGTGCCTGCAATCAGATTGACCTCAATTTCAGCGCAATCCAATTTATAGGCCCATGTTTCAGTAAAATTGTGTCATTTAATTTTAATGGACTTCAAACATTTGCTCCTTGGGAGCATAATTGTGCGTCTTGCACAATAAACTGTCAAACAATCAGAAAAATGCTTCTAAAACAGTTCAAAATGCTGGGATCACAAGAAGTGTATCAATGTTTTGGAATATGTGGTTCAATGCAAAAAAAGCATGTAATAAAAACCTGTTACCCATGATGAACACAGACTCATGTCCATATGTAGTGCCTATAGGAATGGCAACTTGTACATACACCCACACGGAGAAGATGATGAAGAGAAAATGACATTGAATAACCTGAGAATCTGAGAATAGGGTTAGCAAGCACTAATCCCAAAGCAGAAGGGGTTGGCCTCAGTTTTGTTCAATGCTAAAATTTTACAGAAAAGGATTCTAATTTCAGAATCTATCTGACCTGAAGGAGGAGGTATCTGTCATCAGCCATCATTCCTCCCTCCATCCATCCATCTTTCCTCCTTCCATACAGTTGTCCATATCTCAGTGCTGTCAAATTTTGTTTGATAACACTCCTGTGAAGTTCCTTGGGACTTTTTAACTACATTAAAGGCGCTACATAAATGCAAGTTATTGTTTTGTAGAAAGCCTATTTTTGGATCACAGCAGCTTGCCCTTGGTGCCAAAGAAACCTGATATTGATACTAAATTCCTAACCCTGCAGTACTACGAGAAGGTATTTATCACTGCCTTGGCAGGCAGTATTAACCTGTACGAGCTCAATGAATTACTGTCAATAGTAATGTCATGTTCGGTTAAGAAAGCAATGCTGAAAGCATCGGTTGAAAGTACAGTACATATAGAATAATCGATGGTGAAGAGTGTGTTAGAAAGCTGTAATAGACTTCACCTGACATTACTAAATGGAATGATGGTAGAAATACAAGGTGCCATAGAGTACGTATTTGGCAGCTCATTGGATATGTTGATGGTAGTAAGGATTGGAAGAGAGAGATTCCAATCATCACAAAAGTTCATAAGTTATGATCCTAGAAATAAAAGTGCATTAGCTTAGTGTCCACAAGAGATAAAGTATTGGATACAATTTTCCTTCCCATCCCCTGTCTTTCTACACATACACTCTTCTTATCTGTTAATGTTTTGTTAATTACATTGCTAGGTTTGTTAATGTCAATTACATTGTTAAGGTCAAGAGAAACACGTGATGGGGATTGCCTTTGAGCCACACATAAATAGGGGAATTGGAGAGGGTGCACATGATGTCTGCCAGTATGCTTGAAGCCCTCTGTGATTGGCGGGCACTGCGAGGGCTTGGGATCATCATCACCCCTGGGAATGACATTTTGATTTGATTTTGTAAGTTTCCTTTCACGTTTTTGTTTTAGTTAGTGCCCCACCAGGGATTGTCACCCTTCATTTATTGAATTTTGTTTTATTTATTGAGTTTTGTTTTTCTAAAAAGAGTCTATAAATAGGGGATAGCTGGGGCACTGGGTTGTGTAGGAGGGAAGCTGTGAGACTGGACAAGCCAAGAAACTCTCTTGATAAAGAAAAGCTCTGTGTCTTGGTTTCAGCTTCACCAACTGGCTTGTATCCTATTAACACTGTCTGTATTTCAGATCCCATTAATCAGCTCATCATTGCTCAACCACAGAACAGACTCTTGGTTTTTACACTTGGCATTAGAGTCAGAAAACCAGCCTGAGGAGCCTGCAGCTGTGATAGCAAACACCAACTTCAGGGCTTTCAGGCCTTTCTCATATTGCCCTCTGGACCCCATTCTGGTGGCCGGGGAGGATATGTGGTGATGTTTGTATTAGACGTGCAGAATAAAGACTGCTCTGCTCCTGTCCTTATCCACTGTAGATTGAGCAGAGTGAGGCGGGAGGGGTGGCGATGTCTCTGCTGCCATATGCTGGGCCTTTTAACTCTTGAGTCTGCTCCAAGTCTTGGGCCAAACCTTATGGAGCAGTAAACAGGTATAGTGTGTCTCCATCTTTTTTCCTTTGCTTTCTGTTGGTAATAAAGCTTATATGGGCACAAGAGAAGAGGAAAATCATGTAGCCAAAAGTGGTTTATAAAAGGCAAATTATTCTTTACCAATTCAGTGGAATGTTTATACTAATGAACAGAGATAGCAGATGAAGATCTCTTGTAGTAAGTTGCAAGCTAACCTGAGAGCATTTGGAATATAGTAGATGGTGTAAGTTGGACAACTAAGATAGTCTTTCTGATAACACTTCTAATTCAACAAGCAGCGGAATCACTTTGGGGCAAGAGAATCCCAATTTTCAAATCTTACAGGTGACTGGGTTCAGTATGGGAATAAGTTTTTTTATTCAGGCACTGGGGGCAATTAGAAATAAAAACAGAATATGCTGGAAATGCTGGGCAGATCAGGCAGCAGCTATGGAGAGAGAAACAATGTTAATGTTCCATGTCAATGATCTTTCATCAGAACTGAAGAAAGATAGGGATGTATTTTATGAACACACCCCCCCCCCACCCCCCCAAAACTGCCAGCGTATTTGAAGACGGTGGTGGGGGGGTGGGGGGGGGCACATAAAATAAAGTGGGTGACCAACCCACTGCTTTCCTGCCCACCCCTCCCCCCCCGAATACTTAATGGCCACTTAAGGACCTCATTCCACTTGCGCTGCAATAATACTCACAGATGGGGAAGGCAGAGGATGGCAAGTCAATTCATGAGTAAAGGTAAGAAAGAAGCACCCCCTCCCAAAGTGCTACCCCCCCCCCACCCCCCCTTTGTGCCTAGCCTCTAAAGTCCAACCCTCTCCTCATCCCACAGCTGACTACCCCCCCAACCCCCCAACCTCCAACCTCCTTGCTGGGGGCTCTGATCCCTCCTTGACCAAAATGCCTGGACTCACTTTAAAGTCCCGTATCCATGTTTTTCCTTCCTGGGAAATGCATGTAGTCCCAACAGTGACCACTACTTGATTCTGGCGCTGCTGGAACTACTCACCTGCCGGCCAATCGGATTGACCAGCAGCTCTTGAGGTTGGGAATTTGTGTACCTGGGAGAGCGATAGTCCCACTCTTGCCTCATTAAGGCTGCCCCCAGTTTATTATCACAGCTGGGCAGCCAGCTTTATATTTGACTTGACGCTGGCCAACTTTTCAACTGGGACAGGAGCTGAAGAATTTGTCCTCCCATAAAATTCACCCCATAGAAATATAATAGGTCTCGAGCCAGTGGAAAGGGCAGGAAGAACAAAAAGGGTAGCTCTGTGATAGGGTGGGGATTAAATGGCAAAAGGTTGCTTGGTATAAAAGCCAAAGAGAGTGGTAATGGGAATAGTAAAGAATACGATATACAATATACCCATTCACTCTCTTTGGTTTTTGCACCATGAAATCTTTTGGCTCTGAAAATAGATCAGGCCTTCCAATGACACTTTGGGCAGCCAAAACATTCTGCCAGTCAAACTCCAGATCGTTAAGATCTAACCTGGTAAAATACAGATCTAACATTACAGCAGAAATCCTTCAACCTAACCCCTCAAATTAGCAAAACAATAAAACAACCATAATTCGAGGAAATAAGGTGGCCTTTAGTAAATATATTTTTAATAATGCAACAGGACACAAATTCCTTGTATTCCTTATATTTCTTACTACTCAGGGAATCTATATTACTCTACATAGTAAAATATTCATCTAAATTGTTCCTTGGAAACTTAAACTAATTCTCTTCTTCTTAGTGAAGTTTCAAATTGATTGGTTCCATTACCACATGAACTGCAATGGTTCAAAAAGGTGGCTCATCATCCATCTTCTCAGGCAAATAGGGATGGGCTGTAGAAGCCGGCCTTACCAGCAATGCTCACATCCCACGAATAAATGAAAAAAATTGCTTACCCTTTAAAGGAATAGGCACAAAACTAAAACATAGTTAAAAATACCTCTTTATTTTGTCACATTGTTACCCAACGCTTTTTGAAATTGATCCAGAGATCCTGAGCACTATCAATGCAGCACTTGTGAGGATTACAACTGTATCCATTCCTGGGAATGTGCACAGCATTTCCATCCCAGGCAGCGTGACAGTGTTGTATCCTTACAGGATGATGCTCCATTACATCAAGATGCCCGCTCCTCTTGTAAGTTTCTTTAACCCACTATGAGGGACTGTGATCAGCATGCATAGTAAATGCACTCCTGCATTTTTGTAATATCTGTGGAGCTTTGATAACACTTAAATGTTTCTTTCCAATGCAGAACCAGCCTGTTCTCATAACAGTGGCTTAAAATTTAAATAAATGGCTGGGTATTAATCCCAATGTGCCACACTTGGTTCAGTGCAGCATTATGACTTTCCTTGATGTATCGGTGCAGACGGTGAAAGCTCAAGAATAGCCAGCACATGCCAGTATGGGTCTATACACGGGGCAGCTTTCAGACCTTTAGAAGCATTTGATGGAACAGGTCAGTTGATTAACTTCAGCTTCCAGTTCAGTCAGTTGGTGGCACTATTATGTGGCTATAATTGGGAATGAACTTCCGACAATAGAGCAACAACTCGAGGTTAACTAGTTCTTGCTTCTTGTTTGTGGATTAGGTCTTTGGTTGGGGCCTGCTTTGATTGGTTGGACCTCACTATACTTGGATGACTGCCCACAGAAAGAAGGTAATGGATATCTGGGACTTACCCCTCCCCAATAAAGTGGCTGAATCTAGGAAATCTGAAAATTTCAAAACCGAGACCGATAGATTTTTGTTAGGCAAGGATGTTAAGGGTTATGAAACCGAGGTGGGAAGAGCCAGTTTAAATACATAGGCCATGATCTAGTTGAATGGCAAAACAGACTTACTCCTGTTCCTATTTCCTTCCCATGTAGGAGCTCTGATGATTTGGCTGAGAGGTTGGTGCTCTTAGGACAATAGCATTGGAATATATACAGATAACTTGGAAGGAACTATGTCAATTGACTTTGTTTGGTTTTTGTACAACTGTGAGATCACAGCTGTGATTGGGAATTTTCTGCAAACAACATTAAACAAAGATGCTCTGTACTTAACAGAATTTCCTTCAGTTCTGTGCCCACGGGCAGGTCCAGTCTCCAACATGATAGGGCAAGGAAGCAGGCCCAAAATCCAAGCCAACCAGGAAAGTGATTTAATCCCATGCTGTCAGCATTCAGTCTGACCCACACCAGCAGCCCAGTCAACTGACCCCCCCTCCCCAACAAGTAGTATGAGTTGATGAGTTGCTGTGCCAACATGCACTTCTGTCACAAAAGTATAATCATTCTCTTGATATTATTGTGATTTATTGTAAAAGTAGGTTAAGAGTGGGGTTTGGATAGTTTCTGTGTGTGTGTGTGTGTGTGTGTGTGATTTTAATTGAATTGGAGACAGCTGGTCTGGAGGCTTTGACTCATCAAAAGATGCCAGATTTGAAATGTTAAATACATAAACGTGGGTGAAGCCTTAGAATGTGAGGTGAGGAGAATTTGTATTTTAGATAAATCAGAGAAGTTTGAATTTCAAAGAGTAGGATGTTACATCTAGACAGAGAAGTTGGGCCAAGCAGTGTGTTTATTTTTCCCAAAGGTTACTGATTATATTGGCACCATGAAAAGATTTATATAATGAGAAAGGTAATGTTCCAAAGACATACAGGAACAATGGGATTTACAGTAAAAGGGAGAAACATGTATAAAGGGGAATGAGGCTATGTGTCAGAGGAAGGCATTGTAAGATCTACCAGAAGAGTGAGACGCCTCCAATATTTGTGCATCAAGCCTACTGTCTATAGAAACCAAAGCTGGGAAAAGCCACTTTGAATGCTACTGCCCAGGGTATTGTGTTAACTTACCTGGATCTGTTGAAATCTATTTGTTTTTACTGTTGCCTTAATGGGGGTGTAACTGGAAGCCAGATTAATTAGGGGTTTTAGGAGTTATTATAGTAGTAATTTGTAGACCTATGTATGTGCTTGAAAGATTTTATTTTGTTAATAAAGGTTTAATTTAGTTTTCTAAAAAAATCTCTAAAGTCTTAGTGGACTTATTACCACTGATTTCAGGGCACGCATCTCAAAATAAATACAAACTGCAAAACTGTTATGATAGCCGGATCGAGTTTCCTTCATGGATTCGATCCACCTGGCACACATCATCTGTCGCGTCATAACACCTCTACATGCATGTTGTAGTCTGGAGTGATGGATTGTGATGGGAGAGGCTCCAACTATCTTTCCATTATATGGCTGACTAGGAATCTCTCCCACTCTTGCTGCCTACCATTGGCATGTGTTGAAAGGATTTATTGGTTGATACTCAACCTGATTGGCCATGTTAAGAATGCGCCCAAAAAAATACCTTCCTTGGCCATCAAGTCTTGGAGTGGGACTTGATCCTAGAGCTTCTAACTCTGAGGGAGGGATAGTATCCACTGCGCCACAAGACCTCCTTGACAGGATATCAATTGAATTTATTACTTTAATAGCCCATGTGGGCTCATGCTTACAATCAGTTACCGCTCAAATATTCAGCTGGATACATAAGTGCTTAAAATGATAAAAGTAAAAGAAGGAAAAATAAAAAAAATTCTATCACTAAAAACAGGCAAATGTTGATGTGAGTGATGGTATATAAACAGTTGAGGTGCTCATGTCAAATTCCTCTCTCTGCTATTTTAACAGTTATGTAATCTGTTTATTTTATTTGGGCTAATGCCTCCATTAAAATGGAAGGGAGTGGAGTCATTGGCAGTAATCTCTACACTCTGGTTCAAAATTGCAGAAATGTTGAATTAAACAGTGAAAACAGAACAAAGTATCTGATAATAAACATGAGGTTGGAAGGGAACATGGGTTGCGGAAAGTTGACAACCAGGAAAATTGGATCACAAAATCACAGAATTGTTACAGCACAGAAGGAGGCCATTTGGCCCATCATTTCTGCACTGGTTCTCCGAAGGAGTAATTCCCTTAGTTCCATTATCCCACTTTCTCCCCATAACCCTGAACATCCTTCCTTTTCAGATAATAGTCTAATTCCCTATTGAATGCTTCGATTGAACCTGCCTCCACCATATTCTCAGGCAAAGCATTCCAGACCTTAACCACTCACTTTCTCATATTGCTTTTGCTTCTTTTGCCAATTACTCTAAATCTGTGTCCTCTTGTTCTTGATCCTTTCATGAGTGGGAACAGTTTCTCGCTATCTGCTCAGTCCAGACCCCTCATGATTTTGAATACCTCTAAAAAATCTCCATTCAGCCTTCTTTTCTCCAAGGCAAATAGTCCTAACTTCTCCAATTTATCTTTATAAATGAAGTTCATCATCCCTTGAACCATTCTCGTGAATCTTTTCTGCACTCTCTCCAATGCCTTTACATATTTCCTAGAGTGTGGCACCCAGAACTAGATGCAATACTCCAGCTGAGGCCGAACTAGTGTCTTATACAAGTTCTTGTTCTTGTACTCAATGCCCCTATTGATAAAGGCTAGGATACTGTATGCTTTATTAACCAAGCTCTCAACCTGTGCTGTCACCTTCAATGATGTTTGCACATATAAACCTAGGTCCCTCTGCTCCTGCACTCCCTTTAGAATTGCACAGTTTATATTACATTGTCTCTCCATATTCTTCCTACCAATATGAATCACTTCACATTTCTTTGCATTGAACTTCATCTGCCACCTGCCTATCCATTCCACCAACTAGTTTATGTCCCTTTGAAGTTCTACACTATCTTCCTCACAGTTTAAATGCTTCTAAGTTTCATATCATCTGCAAACTTTGAAATTGTGCCCTGTACACCAAAGCCTAGGTCATTAATATATATCAGGAAAATCAAGAGTCTTAACACTGACCGCTGGGGAACTTTAAAACAAACCTTCCTCCAGCCCGAAAAACATCCATTAACCATTATGTCACTACACTGGATGTGTGTGTTTCTCAGGGGTCCTGCCAAATTTAATGGTAGGACCTGATTTCAATTCTTTGAATAGGTTTCCTGGCAATAGCCAGGCAGATTCAGAGTCTAGTTAGCTGTCAGGCAAATAGGCAGCCGGGGCCTAGAGTGGAGGCGAGTCAGACACAGGGATAGGGGTGAGTTGGACATCAGATGTCTACTCACTACTCCACTGAGCACTTACAGCTCTCTCCACAGCTGCTGTTGCTGCCGCTGATGGCCATCTTTCTTGTCGTCTAAGGTCTAATCTAGGACAGCCATCCTGATCTGATTCTGGAAACCTCCCAAGTGTACAAACTAACCTCACAACAAGTATTCTGAAGAAACCATTTCCCAATCATAGGTAAGAAAGCAGCTTTGGGTGCTGCCTGCACATTGTTGCATGTGCCTGACTTTTGATGAGCACCATAAGTTGCCATGCTTGGGGGAAAGAAATGCCATGCTGTTCTAGCTCGCCTTGGTTACAATAGCAAGTTTCAAGCTGTGCTGTGAAATTTGGAATGCAGGTTAAAATATCGCTGAAATTGTCGATTAACATCTTTAAATTGCTAACCCCGCCCTGCTGGAGGGGACTGGACACAATCGGATGATTCTGCCTGGGTTAAACTTGGAAGTCTATGCGCTGGAGCTGGGTTCTGAACGTGATCTTTAGCCCCCATACTTCACACATCACCCCATAAACTGCTCCAGGTCTCAATTCTCCAAATAGAGCCTGCCTTCTGTCAGACCAGCCGAGCAATAATGCTCGTTTATCAATCATCAACAGCAAAAACATCCAAATTTATCTTCACATATTAATTTCTCCCCGATTTGTACAGACATAATTTTTTTAAAGAATTTAACGTTAAATACCTGACTTGGAGAAATTAGAATAAATGTTGACGTTAAATATTTTATGAAAGACTGTTTATAAGTCAATAATTTTATTTTCTCATGGAAAAACCACAGGAGGGTTTTTTTGCGGGAAGTCTCAAGAAACAATGTTCAGTCTCTAATTCAATGTTGATTTTATTGTAATGCATTAATATATTCTCACACACTTCCTTTCTTCTCGCCCCTCACTTCTTCACAGTGTTTTCATTCACATCCTTTATTTACTTTGACGATTTTGTTTATTTGATTTATTTTTCATCGTTACTTTTCTAGTTTTTCTCCTTTGGCACAGAATGCTTTGGAGATCTCGACCTCTGCTTCAATTCACTTGCCCATTGCGCTTCTGAGCTTAGCTCATCGCCTCATCCAATGGTGTCAAATCCTGTTCTTAGTTCCCAACCATGGCGGACAGGGTAGGTCAAGAGCAGTTAAACCTGACTTTAATTTGGGCTAAAGTGCAATTCAAAGCAACCGGGTTTTAACATTTGAAATTATTCAGCGCCCCTAACAATTGGGCTTGCGCTGCTAAAATAACATGCATTCATTTTTGCTTAACACACAGGGTCAGAATTTGAAAAGGTTAACTTCCTTTTCAAATGCACATCTTAGAAACAAAAAGCAACGAATTAGCAGCAGTTTCACCAATAGCTGCACTGAGTTCAGTGCTCCACAAGACATTTAGGAATGTTTTAACATCACCTCAGCCTACTGGGAAGTGGAATTAAGGGGCTGAGACTGATTCATCATCACCAAGCCATATGTACAGTATTGTTCCTGGCATCCCCCAACCTGTAACAATGAGAAGCTCTTGGCCTTCTCTCCATTCAACATGACGCATTTCCAACTCCAGTGCTGCTGTTAATAGCACAAAGAGAATGAACAGATAATAGGAATTTTAAAAATGTCAGGTTGTGCGCGGGTAAGTAAGGACAGCACTGCACAGCTAGCATTATTTGACCTTATGTAACAGTAGTAAAGTCAGATGTATTAAATATTGAATTACTTCCAATTAGGAGAGAAAACTTACAATTAAATAAGCAAAGGTTTCCCAGGGAAACTTTCACCTTAATTGCTTCTTCAAAATATTAATTATACTTTCCTTCAGCTTGCTAGGACTGAAGACAGAAACAGACTTTTAATAGGGCATACAATCTAGTGTTTAAGTAGTTTAAGGGGTTTTCTATTCCAATATAAAACACTCTGAAACAACTCATTCTAATCATCAGTAGAATGGAAAATGTTTAAATTCAATCTTTAAATGCATGCCGGTTATTACCCTGGAGCCCAATGCTGATTTTAATCAGACGTATTATTCCAAAATGCAGGCTTTTAGCAGATTTTACTTTCCACTGTCTCAGTGTCTCTGGTAACAGATCACCTGTCTCCATTAATCTATCAATCCCCTTTATTAATTGTTTATAGTTACCACTGTGTCCTGTGCTCATTTCTCCTTCCAATTATATTAATATTTAAAACTGGTCCAAAAAATTACAAGAAAGATATTTGGCTTCTTAAGTATGACATAAAATTGCCATTTATTTTGGAAAATGAAGCTACGTTATAATAAATCATTCCTGTGGTATATGCTTAACTGTAAAAAAAATTAAGTTATTCCATTGAAACCCCCTGTATTAGATTGTGAATTATCCAATATGAAATCAGAAATCGAGTAGAATACACCCGATTGAAATTAGGATATGGGATTAGCTGCCTCGGATAACAAGGACACTGATGTATCTCCTATGGGATTGCTGCAAAATTCAATTATTTGGAAAGGAAATCGAAAAACATATATTTCTCTCATGATAAAATGTCATGCCTCTCTGACCCCATTTATGGTCCTTTTAGGGCATTTCTTGCAGTTGATATTTTGAGATGTTGATAGAAGCGTTAGCGAACAGGACTGTAGCTGCTCACAAAGGCAAATGGTAATGCATTGGAAGAATCTTTTGATCCTTATTTCTGGGAAAATTCCAATTGGCAACTGAAAGCTGATTGAACTGGGATGTCCTCACAATAAGAGGAGCAGCTATATGGTCAGGTGGTGGTTCGGGAAAACAGGGAGATGAGAGTTGGACAAACCAGGATCAGGCCAGTTCCTCACCTGGTACACAGAACAGGAGGTATATGTTTCATGCAGAGACTAATCATTAAGACATTATTAGCCAAGTGCACCCTTTTCCTATCTTTCAGTGTTGAGCATCCATATAACAGGCACTTCATTAAAGACAATCAGAAGTTATCCGTTTCAAGTTACACATCATTCTGATTGTACAGGTAATACTGTTCATTCTCGGTCCTCCCTATCTAATGCCATCACCACAAGAAGGCAGTCATCTTCTCAAGTCAACAAGGAAAAAACTCAAGCGATACATCTTGCTTTGCCAATGTTACCTACGTACTGGGATCAAAACCAATGGTGGGTGGCTATTGCAGACTATTGGGAGCCTCTTGGTGTTGACTTAGTCATCTGTCCCTTTGTGTTTGGTCATGTAATTTCCAGGACATATACTGTCGCTGGAACTGGGTGGGATGGGAGCTGTAGGATCATCGAGTTGGTTTATGACCCATGGTCTGTTCTGGGATGACCATTCACACTCTGGAGGGATTTTACTTTTCCCCTTGGGCACCACATATCTGCATCTGCCATGGTTTGTGCTGCCACGATCTACAATTGCCCATGAATTGCATGAAAGATCAAAGACAAGGATCCTCCACAACCAGTCTTTCATGAGGTGTCTGACTTCTTGTGAGCTCCATTTGGCTTTCGATCAGGAGTGATGCTGCATTGTCGAAGATTAAGCATTGTTATGGACAGGGTGAGAGAGAACTACTGAAACCCCTGTTCCATTCTCTACAGTCTATAATCTGTATGGTTTTTGAAAAGGAAGATGTATGTGTTTCTTAACCCCTGAGTGTGTGGCCAATTTGAATAACTAACAGCAAGCTTTTAGTGCATTAAATAAAGATAATTATTTATTCATACATTCACCCTGAAAATCTAATGCTATATCACTCAATCAAGCACTCAGATAACACGCACGCTCAAGGAATGTACAGTTAAAAAGAATAATGCACTTTTACAAGTTATAAACAAAGGAACAGTTCATAATTCATGTCATTGGCTCATCTTGGAAAACGCACACAGCAGGCCTAATGAAGAAGACGTTTTCACTCCTGAAAAAGTCCAGATGAATTCAACACCTAACATCGTATACCAGGATCATTGCAGGATTCTCTCGAAGAGATGAACTTTCTGCAGGTCGCAAAGTTGCTTACTTGTAGTCTCATTACTGGGAAGTCAGTTTGTTGCATTGATGGACTCAAAAGGAACAGGCTTGGAGACCTTACAATGTTACAATCTCTAGTTCTTAAGGCATAGATGTTGCTGCCCTTTCTGCTGCTGCTTTTGTGTCTTTCTATAGACAGCACTGAAAGATTAAATGGGGACACGAACAAGTCTGCCTTGCCACATGGCTTCTCACAATCCCCTGTTCCAAATATGGAGTTGGGCTTAAGTTGATGAGCCACAACTCAGATTATTGTTTTGAGACGTTCACCCTGGGGCTTGAGACTAGTTTAGTTTAAGAATGACCCATTCAAGTCAGAAAATACCTTTTGTATGGTCTCAGGAATGGGTAATGACACGTCCTTATCCTGGAATGTGTCCTTCTGTTCTTTCAAGACAGTATGGTAGCTTGAATCCACGGACCAGGTCAGGTGCCTCTGTGGCCATATTTTGTAGTATTTTGTTGTCCATTTTTAAAAGAAAAGTCAATTCCAGAAAATTCCACATTGAGTACAGTTTATGTTTTAAAAACTATGAATATGACACATTTTGCATCATATAACCATTCCAGCCAAGCCAACTCAAAGGATTCATAGATAATATGTTTGTACTAGCTAGCTCTGGACAAAGGCAGAGTTGTTTGGGACTTGTCATTTTCAATGTTGTACTAATGGTTCTTAGTTACCTGCGCAAAACTCAAAGGGTTTTAACACCGGTGCCTCGTTATCTTAATAGCTCGACCTAGAACCACCCTGTTGCACGACCAAGACTTGAGGTCTTTGAATTCCTTTAATTATACAGCTTTTGAATTTTATCTTCATTTGCAGTTTAACCTCAGAAGAGAAAACTGGACTCCAGGTGGGCAGCCTGCCTTTGACCTCCATCTCTCTCCAAGTCTATTTTCCAGAAAGAACACTGTATTTTACCTGCAGAGTGAACTAATACCCAGGATACAAGAATACTTTGCTGCTTCTTCAAAGGACTCAACCTGCAACCGAGTTCCTTGGATCAAAACCTGGAATTCTGCCAGGCAGAGCCACCTGAAAAATCTTTCATTGGGCGTTGACTTACTGGACTTTGGCCTCATGTGAAACCATAATTCTTATTTTAATCTTGGTCTTTGCCCTGAACTCCTTTCTTTCCCTTATCCCTCTTTTATTGTGTGAATGCAAAAAGGTGCACCATTGCAAAACCCCTTCGGCATTTTGTGTGTGTGTGTAAAATAAACTACCCGTCTTATTTTACTTTATCTTGAGGTTGTTGTGAGGTTATTGATAGAGGAATGGATAACCCCAAAACTGAAGAGTTGGGTAAAATACGCCACCACTTATAAAGGGGAAAATGAAAAATCAAAATCACCTTTCTGTTTACAGACGGGAAGTGAGAGGGGAAATCAAGGCTGTTTAAATTAATCTGGTCTATAACACATGCCTTTACGGGGCATTACATTGCATGGGTCCAAAGGGCTTGTGTATCTTTGAGCAGTGATGAGGGATATTGCTGAGGTCCTGGTGAATGGGGAGGCATTTGTTTTCCTGGATTTGCTGAACTTCACAGAGCACTGTGAATGGGTGGGGGAGTGATGTCTGACAGCCAGGGTTGACTTGAGCATTCCACTGATACACTGCATTGCACATTTCAATTGGACATCAACAAGTCAAATGTGGCTACTTCTGACCCAAACCAGTGCATAGGACTTAGTTACAGAGTATGCAAGGTCCATCACTGATGTCCTAAGCACCGATGCTAATGCTCCCCTGCTTGTTCTTGCAAGCTGCTGAACCAGGTTGACCCTCTCCTTCATTTTAGTTGCTACCTTCCTTCAGGTGGTCATGGAGGTTTAGAGCACAGTCCAGCTTCACAGTGTGCCATGTCGTACAGAATTGCCACAGAAGGTCACTTTCAGAGTGTGCTTAGCATTCCTGTCATCAGGGTGGAATTCAGTGACTGTTGTTTTGTGAGGGTTTAGCTTGCGCTCCCATTTCCAAAGATATTCCTCCATGGTGTTTAGATTCCCATTCAAGGTAGACTGGATTGAATATGGCTGCTAGGGTTGTCAGGCAAGACCATGCAAATATGTAAGTTCACATGGATTTCATTGATGGCATGTCCCTTATGTTAGACATTGAAGAGTTATAGTGTGAGACATTTCCACCAGTCACAGTCCCTTTCTCCATTGCTCCAAGACTCCTCCAACAGTACCTTCAAAACCTGTGATCCCTTCTACCTAGAAAGACTAGGGCAGCAGGTGCATGAGGACACCACCACATGCAAATTCCCTTCCAAGTCACACATCATCCTGATTTGGAAACATATCGTCGTCCCTTCACTGTCACTGAGTCAACATCCTGGAACTCCCTTCCTAATAGCACTGTGGGTGTACCTACACCACATGGACTGCAGCGGTTCAAGAAGTGGCCCAATGGTACCTTCTCAAGGGCAATTAGGCATGGGCAACAAATGCTTGCCTTGCCGGTGATGTTAACATCCAACAAAAAAACACAATTCATCTGTGTTAGATGCTGGTGAGGTCTTGTGGGGGGATTGAGGTTATCACCTGGTGTAGTTCAAGATGGATCTCTTCTTTGTTGTTTCTTTTTGTGCTCTCCTCTAGGTTGGAGGTTATGGATTTGGGCTGAGCCTTTGAGATATTCAGGTTAGCAGCTCTAGATGTTGTAATTGGGCCCGGGCACAGTGGCTGCAGTGTCTGACATCCAGACCTTGCATGCACTTGATCTAACACTGGCATTTGGTTAGGTCTAGAGACTCCAACAGGGCTTTTACCATCTCTGGGCAGTTGCACTGTTGAAGTAATTCCTGGGTCTCATTTGTCAATCAGGAGTATCTTCTTTTTGGAAGCCCCAGGGGATATTTTTCTTGGAAGCAATGGTAAGGAGGCCACAATAACATTCCAGTGTTGCTGGATTTGGATCACCACTTTCTTGACAGTTTCCACCTCTAACAGTCCAGTCAGTTTTGGCCAAGCTCCAACATAGGATTTGCTTCAACAGAATCACAGGGACTTTGATGCCAGTGTGGATGATGATGGGCCTATGTTATTTATAGCGAAAATTGGGGAGTTTTTTGTGGGATAGTGAGGTGTGCTCCCACTTTGATCTTTGGAAACAATGGTGAGGTCTAAGTTGCAGTGGTGTTGCCAACAAGCAGAGTTGAAAGCTTCCCACTGTTGACAGCAGATCTTCTGCGGACATCCAGTCCAAGAGGTCGTCGACATCTTCTTCATTTGCTTCATAAGAAAAGATCATAAGAAATAGGAACAGGAGTAGACCATTCGGCCCCTCGAGCCTGCTCCGCCATGCAATAAGATCATGGCTGATCTTCTTGTGTTTCAATTTCCACATTCCGATCTAACTCCAATAACCTTTGATTCCCTTGCCTAACAAAAATCTATCTACCCCTGCCTTAAAAATATTCAATGACCTCACCTCCACTGCCTTCTGAGGCAGAGAGTTCCAGAGTTGCACAACCCTCTGAGAGAAAGGATTTCTCCTCATCTCTGCCATAAAAGGCCGACTAATTTTAAAACAGTGCCCCCTAGTTCTGGATTCACCCACAAGAGAAAACATCCTTTCGACATCCACCTTGTCAAGGCATCCAGGACCTTGTATACTTCAATCAAATCACCCCTCACTCTTCTAAACTCCAGTGGAAACAAGCCCAGTCTGTCCAATCTTTCCTCATAAGACAACTCACTCAATCCAGGTATCAATCTAGTAAACCTCATTTGAACCACCTCCAGCACATTTACATCCTTCTTTAAATAAGGCGGTCAAAACTGTACACAGTATTCAAGGTATGGTCTCACCAGTGCCCTCCATAACTGAAGCATAACATCCTTACTTTTATACAAAAACAAAAATACCTGGAAAAACTCAGCAGGTCTGACAGCAACTGTGGAGAGGAACACAGTTAACGTTTCAAGGACTCGAAACATTAACTGTGTTCCTCTCCGCAGATGCTGTCAGACCTGCTGAGTTTTTCCAGGTATTTCTGTTTTTGATTTGGATTTCCAGCATCCGCAGTTTTTTGCTTTTATTCTTACTTTTATGTTCAATTCCTCTCGTAATGAAGGATAGCTTTACAAAGTATGGTAACTGCTAAAGTGACCAACATGTAGGGCTGGAATTGGTGGCCTTGGCAGCATTGGCTTCATTCATTTCAAATTAGGCTCTTTGTACCCATTATTAATGTGGAGCTCACCAATTTTGATGGTGGTAGTGTAAGTGGCTTCCTCTTCAGCTGTGGGGAAGACATCAAAACCTGTGATGGTGTTCTCCATTCATGTAGCCAGGCCACATTTCAGGTGGTAGTGGTTAACTGTGAGGTTGTATCCCTGGATACTTAGTGATTGGCCTGTTGGTCATTGGAGATATGGGCTTTTTGGAGCATGAGGACATTGAGGTTATGCATGTTCAGCGTGCTTGTAAGATAATCCCACTTTGCCTGGAATAGTTTCACAATGTTTAGTTCAGAGTCTATCAGTTGTGTTCCTTGGCACTAAAGAGTGCCTCCATGAAGGTTGAATGTTGCTCTGAAGACTGAGTCAATGTTCAGTTGCCGGGTTTTTCTTACATAACAAAGTGGGCTATGTGAAGGCTGCCAGCTCCCATTCCTTGCAACCTCTAGCCATGATACACTGGTACCACCAGAAGGAAGCCATCATTCATCTAGTGAGCACACGCCACTTTGCGAAAGCAAGTGCTAATCAGCGTCTACTTTAACTGGGCAACTATTGACATCAGTACTTTCCCAGAGAGCAATGGGGCAATTTTGACATGAACATAATTTTTATCCTGAATCAGGAGGCTGCCTGACACTCTCTCTATCTCAGCTTGTAGGTTACTTCTGGCTCATGACAGAGTTCTGATACTGCAATTCCCTCCCACCCAGCTGGCACCTGCGTTATTCACCAACCATTAAATGTGTGATAATATCACTGACAACTCCTGGCTTGAAAACTTTTAAAGTTGTGTAATTTAAAAAGTGGCTGCATTGAATTTACCTTCTTTGAGATGGTCCTTAGCTGAATAGGTGCCAGTAGCTTCCTTTTCTGAACCTATTGGGGTATCCAGAGTCACTTCATTACAAGACCGGCAGCAGGTGCCCGTGCCGCTATGCATGTTCCCTGGACAGCGCCAAGGAAGCTGGGAAGGCAACATTGGATGACCCCTGGCTCTGATGAAAGGTCATTGACAGTAAACATTAACTGTTTCTCCCCGCCAGTGATGCTGCCTGACCTGCTGAGTATTTCCAGCATTTTCTATTTTTATTTCAGATTTCCAGCATCCTTTTTGGACCGGATGACCACTGTGTGACCTCTGACCCACTGGCTGACCAATCTCTGACTACTGACAGACCAGCCTGCATCATTAGCCAGCAAGTGGTATAATATTTGTCCTGTTGGCCCCCTCCTTGATAAGAAAGTTGAACTTAGAGGGTGCCGTTACTTTTATAGGGGTCTGGATGCAACGCTGGTAGCTCCCACATGCATTGCTCAGCAGGCCTCAGTGCCAGGATGCAGCCAGCCTTCAGCTGGCTGAGCAGTAGGGAGGCTGGCATTGTGGGAGTTCACTATGAAGCTGTTCCCTCCCCCAACCCAATGTCAGGGCAGTTGGAAGTCCCATTGACCAGGACCCTGCACAAACCCGCAACCAATGGGAATCTAATTGCATGCTCAGTGCTTTTAGCTCCCTTCAAACATCCTGGTGCTTTCACCTCTCATTTCTCATTGCACTTCATTTGTCCATTTAATGTTGAAATCCCCCATGAAGCAGGTAAGATGATAATGGGATGTAAATTAGCAAGGACTAGGGTGAGATTACTGACTACTCACTGAAAGTATGTGGTCAATGTGAAGTTGTTATTAATACAAAAACAACTTGAATTTCTAAAACATCTTTAATTTGAAAAGATCAGAGAGGGGACAATATATAAATAAAATACAAGGTACTATAGTGCAACTCCACAGCATTTGAGTACAAATTGAAAACGTTTACATCTGAAGCTTTAATGGTTTATTATTGACATCACATTTGGAATATCTTGAGCGGTTTTGTACAAATGGCCTACAGAAGGACTCGGCAAAGAGTGACAAGCATGATTCCAGGACTTAGAACTTTAAATTAAGAGAATCAATATCCATACTGAATTATTTTTGAGGAAGAGAAAATATTTGAGGGGTACAGGGTTCTAGTCCTTAAAATGAGATGAGGCAGAGATAATGTAGGCAAGTCAATTATCGAATGTGCACCGTCAACATACAACTCAAGGTCACAGCTTTAAAATGGAAACAAATCTCTGAGGGATTAGAAGCAAGACATTTTTCCACACAGAATAATAGAGCATATGGAAGGGTCCGAGCAAAATGAATCATTAGTGTACTGTTAAGTTCATCAACAAAAGAACTGGATGAAAATCTGACCTGAAATGGGCTTGAAGCATATATAATTGTAAACAGAGATGGGTAAATATTCAATGAAGACAAAGCATCCTTGTGTTCCAGTGATCAAGGAAATTTGTAGAAAGCAACCAGCAAGGATTGGCCATTGGAGACATGGGTGGATAGATAATCTGCAGTTTCCTTTGATTACCATTGGGTGTCAGCAAATATTTATACAGACTGTTGTCCAAGGAGACCAGTTAAGCGGGGTGCATCATATGTACTCTGGCTTCATGGTCCAAATGGCCTTTTCCTCAACCATGCTTCCTTATGTTCTTCAGAAACTTTTAGCTTCCTGCAAAGGAAGATAATGTGTCTATTGCTTGAGGTGTAAAGTTGCAGAGAGGACCCATGTTTGCGCAAGATTGTGTATTTCGCTGAGTGTAGTGTGAAAAAACTAACTAACCATTGATGCCTAAAGCAGAGTCAGCACTATTGTGCAATCAATTCTATCGGCATGCAAGAAGATTTTGTCACAAATCTTTCCCAGCTGTTTGTTTTTCCAGTCTGGTTGTAATATTCAGAAATATTCTTATTATCTATTTCATGCTTCACTTCCAGCTATACTGACTAAGCTGTGTGACACTTTAAGGGTAAAGTGGCTGCTTTCCAAATTAGTCAAACTATTAGACGCTCCAACCCACTCCTTCCCCCTCCCCCAGTATCTCCATTAACAGATTTTGATGGTGTGAATACTCCAGTGCTTAAATGAAAGGCACACTTGGCTGAGATTCAGTGCATGTTATTTCTTTCCTCTGAACTCTAGAATGTGTGAAAAAGGCCAAACATTAGAGGCTCTGGCCACAGTTTAAAAAGCAACATTGGTCTATATATTCACCCATTCAATGCAAGGGTATTATTGTGTATGAGAGAGAATTTATCCAGATGCTGAGGAGTTATTCCATTTGGGGTAAATCATGCCAGGTGATGCAGGGTCATTGTACAGAGGAAAGAATGTTGAGAAGGCACGGAAATACTCAGATGAAGATGATTGATGGACATTCTTGGTTTAGAAGGGGTTCAATGCCCCTAAAATTCAGGTATTCATTTACTGAAACCCAAGATGAAGCTCTATGTCCCAACTAGTCTGGGAGTAAATATATCTGCGCAGGACATTTAATCAACCCAGGCATCTGATGGGCTGTTTCATCCATCCATTACTCATGATGTCCTGCTCCTTTCTCATTTGCTTCTCTTGCTGATACCAACATGAACACCAGTCTCTTTTATGGAACAAAATCAAACTCTGATCACAACACTGCAGTTTGACTTCTGACACTGATGGCTCACATCCATGATGGACTCATTATCAGTGATTTATGGAATAACCTGTAACGTGTCTTTTTGATCCCTGAATTTTCCACTTGTTTCTTCCTCCCACACCACCTTCTTAACCCCTCCCATCCCCCCAAGAACAATTCAAAAAACAAGAGGTCAAACTGAACTTTATCGTTCTATTAGTTATAGCACATCCTGGATCATTGCTGCAATACCCAGGCAGATTGATGTGTCTTTATATCTTCAGCCTAACACTACAGCCACACTGAAATATGAGGATATCTTTATTGAAGCACATTGTGGATGGCATGTTCCTTCTCTGGTTGCAGCTGCAGTGGTGGCACAAGTTACAAAGCCACTGGAGCTGCTTAGCCTAGGCAAATAGGAAGACTAATGATTATTCAGGCAAATTTAGCCTCTGCGATGGGAAAGGAGCAAAGGAAAAACATTATAGCTGGAGCCTCTTTGAAAGGCTCTGACAGTTGACGGATGAGCATCCATAAAACGACAATGGTTCACTGTGTGATGTCCCCACGACCAGCATCTTCTCCCTGGGAAACTAATTACTCCCAACTGTCAGTGAAAATGTTATTTTTCCGGTAATCATTTCCCTTTTAAACAGCAAAATGACCATGAAACATTCTTTTTTTGACTAAACATACAACGTCTAAAGTTGATCAAACAGCTTTAACTATGTGACAATGGAGTATATCTGTGAGAAATTGATAGCAGTTACAAGGGGCCTTAACTCAATGCCAGGTTTTCTGCAATAGACTGTGATGTTGTGCTAGAATTAGACAAGGGAGACATTTGAAAACGATCTACATGTGAATGTGTGGCTAACTGACAGGGATCTGAGTAAGGAGTGGAGTGCTCGTATTAATGAAAAAACGAGTGAGAGAATGGGACAACAGAACAGAAGAGATGTAGGGAACACAAACAAAGGCAGCAGTAAGCGATGCATAAAATCATTAAATGTGAAGGGCTGGCCAACACTGTTCAGATTTATCTGCAAGTTTAATCAGAAAGAAGCACTGACAGCGGGCTGATAGATTTAAAGCCTTTGCATTTACGCCACATACAATGGAGCTTGAACATTTTAAAAGCATAAAAGCCTCTATTTCAGCAAGGGCCAATTTTTCATTCATCTTATTTATAGCTAAATGAATGCAACTTCATGATGAAATATTTATCTGGAAAGAATCGGAATGGTTTTAGGTGGTCTTCTTAACTTCGTGACTTCCTTCAAAACTTAGTTACCTCTGGTGAGATGATTTGACAAACCGTCTAAGCTGAAGGACATCACCTCGGACAGCTCCAGCCGGTTGTGTGCTGATGTTACCTGAATGTTAGTGCATGAGAAAAGGCTGGTGATGGCATCAGCTTCTGGCTTCAATAACCCTGAAACTCAGGTAATCAGAAGGCTGGAACTCCGTGTCTATCTGAATCTGGACCCTCCCTGAATTGCTAAAGAACATGAATGAATTCTCTCTTCCCCATTGCATTCATGCCTAACACCACCATCCCCCTCAACTTAGATTACCAAAGCCAACAGAAAGCGTAGAAACACACCTCCCTCGTCCAGAGAGTGTAGATGACAGGTCAGACAGATTCCTGTTAACATATTAATGGGTGCAGTGCCTTCAAACAGACACTAAGGACATGCAACAAAAACAAAAAATGCTGGAAAAACTCAGCGGGTCTGACAGCATCTGTGGCGAGAAAGACAGAGTTAACATTTCGAGTCCATATGACTCTTCTTCAAAGCTCTGAAGAAGAGTCATACGGATTTGAAACGTTAACTCTGTCCTTTTCTCCACAGGTGCTGTCAGACCTGCTGAGTTTTTCCAGCATTTTTTGTTTTTGTTTCAGATTTCCAGCATCCGCAGTATTTTGCTTTTAACTAAGGACATGCACCTACCTTCCTCTCCCACGTCTGTGCACACGTACAAACACTGACACATACAGCAACATGCAGAAGTACATGCACGCACCCACACACACATCCGCACCTGTACATATATACTGAATAATATGAGAAAAAAACAAAGTTCTCCCCCAATTTTCACTCCTCATCTTTCAAATGTGCTGCCTCCTGCTGGGATACAGTTTCAGACGAGCTGGCATCCCTCCCATCCTTATAACCATGGCCATTTTATGATGCCTGAGCCCAGAACGTTAACTACCGACAAGATATTCCACCACAATTACATTCTGAATCCAGTTCCCTCATTGCCATTTTAGAAAGAGTGAAAGTTAAGAGCTGATTTCCCTCCAGAATGGCCTGAAGAAGTTGAGGCTGTGTTTCCCCAAAATCTTTTACAGTTCGCTTCACTGTTTTATCAAACCCACTACTTTAGCGGCTTATACAGAGTGAGCACATCACTTCTACAAAAGTATCAGAAATGATATACATTTGAAAAGCTATAGTCAGAGTATCTGGCAGGGGTTTCTGCTAGGTCATGCTGTTTTCAACACAACTTGCCAAAATCAGCCAAACCACCGCAAAAGGTCACAGGGCCTAAAGCAGAAATGACGTTTAGCACACATCGAGTTTCAGTGATGTTGTGCTAGTTTACAAAGCATCGCATTCGAAAGCAGTACCACCCACAAAACCAGCCATGCACTTGGATTGAATGAATCACCATTATGAGTTTCCTGTAACTGCAGCCATTTGTGGGTATTTGAGTAGGCTCTTAAAAATAAGCTGTTCTTTTGCAAGTGCAAGGACAGTAACAGACACATAGAAACTGACTATTGTACACCAATGTAACTAGCAAATGATTCTGTCTTGTCTACTTGAAGTCATTTTTAGTTATTTACAATGGAGTTACTCACAGCTGGTGGACTAGACACAGATTATTTATTTTTTTGCGATAAACTCATTTTCAGCTATATTACTGAAGCTGCACCCGATTACCACTCTTAAGTCTATCAAGGAATTTTATTTAATGGGTGTTTCTTTTTTGAAGAAAGCTTCTAAATTGTTGCCCAATTGGGCTGGCTCCTGGCAAATTTTACAGTTGGTGATTTGCCAATATGTTTGAGCAGAAACTTGAGAAAAAAATACACTTCTTAAAACTTGCACAATTTTGAGCATAATTTGCACCAGAATTTCTGATTGCATCCCAAGTGGAAACTCTTGGCCAACATCTCCACTGGACACAGTTAACATTGCAAAATCAACTGTATTGATTTTAGCAAGAATTTATGTTGTTAGAAATTGTTATCACTTTCTCTGTCGGAAGGCACATTAAACTCTTTAGCCTCTTTCCTTGGCTATGAACTAAGAACTTCCACAGTCCAGCCCTGAGATGATTGATTAAATATTGCTACGGTAGGGCATTTCATCACCAGCCTTTCACTGTGATAGTTCCTGATACACTATCACCTCTGATAAATATTGTTTATGGCACTCTCACTGACAGAGAAAGTGTATGAAACACCCGATAACCCATCCCTCAAAGTAGCATTACAATATGGTTCCTGTAGAGGCTGGTACAGAGGTAACTTACTGCACACTATGTTCTAAATATCTGCATCTTATTGGTTGACTTGGTTCCTTGCAGTAAAGATTGAGTGTGATGATGCTGCTGTGCATCATATCCAAATACATGTACAGCACTGTTTTACAGAGCTATAAAGGAGGACACCATAAAGATACAAGATGTAGCTTTTGGAAACGGAGTTAATATAGGCTGTCATAACAGCATCATAAAGTGAGTTGTATTGTGCCACCTATGTCTTTAGGGAGGAGGTATGTCACATATGCTGAGGCAATGCAAAATTTTTATAAAAGATCACCCACCTATACCTCAAAAAAATCTTATTCATTTTAACATATGAATATACATACAAACATACAGATTAGGAGCAGGAGTAGGCCTCTTGGTCTCCTGCCATTCAATAAGATCATGGCAAATCTGATTGTAACCTTAACCCACATTCCCACCTGCCCCCGATAACCTGTCACCCCGTTGCTTATCAAGAATCTATCTACCTCTCCCTTAAAAATATTCAAAGACTTTGCTTCCACAGGAAGAGAGTTTCAAAGACTCACAACCCTCTGAGAGGAAAAAATTCTCCTCATCTCTGCCTTAAATGGGCGACCCCTTATTTTTAAACCATGACCCCTAGTTCTAGATTCTCACACAAGAGGAAACATCCCCTTCACATCCACCCTGTCAAGATCCCTCAGGATCTTTTATGTTTCAATCAAGTCACCTCTTACTCTTCTAAACTCCAGCAGATACAAGCCTAACATGTCTAGATTTTCTCTTAGGATAACCCTCCGATTCCATAAATTAGCTTAGTAAACCTTCTCTGAACTGCTTCCAACACATTTATATCTTTCTTTAAATAAGGAGACCAATACTGTACATAGTACCCTAGATGTGGTCTTACCAGTACCCTGTATAAATGAAGCATAACCTCTCTACTTTTGTATTCAATTCCCCTCACAATAAATGATAACACTCTATTAGCTTTCCTAACTACCTGCTGTACCTGCATACTAACCTTTTGGGATTCACGCACTAGGACACCCAGATTCCTCTGCATCTCGGAACTCTGCAAAATTTATCTTTCAGGTAAAATGCTTCTTTTTTACTCTTCCTGCCAAAATGGATAATTTCACATTTCTCACATTATATTCCTTTTGCCAGATCTTTGCTCACTCATTTAATCTGTCTATATCTCTTTGTGGCCTCCTTATGTCCTCTTCACAACTTGCTTTCCCACCTATCTTTGTAACATCAACAAACTTAGCAATCATACCTTCGGCCTATTCATCCAAATCATTTTTATAAATTGTAAAAAGTTGAGGCCACAGCACTGATCCCTGTGACACACCATTTGTTACATCTTGCCAACCAGAAAATGAAAACCCCCACACAAAATTATATTTAAAAATCTGTACGTATATGGTGTCCTTTGTAGCCTCAAGACAACTCAAAGTACTTCACAGCCAATGAATTACTTTTGAAGCACAGTCACTGTTGTAATGTGGGGAAATGCAGCAGAGAACTTGTACACAGCAAGTTCTCACAAACAACAGTGAAAAAATGCCTTATGGTAATGTTTTAGTGATGTTTGTTAGGAAATAAACGTTGGCTGGGATGCTGGGGAAAGTCCTCTGTTAATCTACAAGTAATGTTTATGAGATTTGTTTTACATCTACCAGAGGAGCCTTGGTTTAATGTCTCATCCGAAAGAGGACACCTCTGACAGCGCAGCCTTCCCTCAACACTGCATTGAAGTTTCAGCCTTGATTATGTGCTCAAATCAGTGGATTAGGACAGAGTGCTAGCCTTGAGGCCAAGGCTGACACCCTATGAACCTCATTTCTGACTCAGCAACAAAATAGCAATGCAAAAACTGAAATAATACGCAGTTAGAGAGGAAATCACACAGGAGATTTAAACACAGACTGGAACTGTTTCAAAGGTTGCAGAGCAAATTCCTCTATTAAATTACAGCTTCCTTGAATTATAGTCTAAGTAGACCAACAAAGAGTGACATTGGCCTTTAATCATTAGTTAATTATTTCTCTCAATGACAGTGTTAAAAAGGACTCATATTTCTTAACAGCAGTTCTATTGCACGTCTCGCGAGTGCAGAGCTCTGACAGATATAGACTTGGGGGAAATGCATAATCAAAACAGAGTAAAATTGAACTGCACTGCAATTGAATAATTGAAAAGCTTTTGTGAAGCATAAATTTAGTTGACAAGTTGGTGATGTTAGGATGGGCCAGATTTCACATCGAAATTATCATGTTAGGGGCATTGGGATGAATGACACAAACTGAGAGGAAAGTTGTCAAAAGTGTTGTATCCTTTGCAAGACAATGAATTTGAAATCTATTGCAGATTATAACTGGACAATTTAGCTGCTTTAATTTCTGCAACTGGGCACACCCATTGACAAACATGCATAATCCCTGTTCATTCAGCGAAATAAATCGGCGCAGTTTCATATCAGGCACACAGTCTGACCCACCTATTTTAATTCTTGTGCTGTGCTCAGGTAATCACATACAGCCCTGGGACAATCAGAGGAGACCTGGTTTACAGGTGGCATTTTCTGGCCCCGCCCGCCACCAGGATCATTCGCTCCCACCAAAAGCCAATGGAGTTTTGGCTAGGCCGTCCAATCAACTGTGGCAGGCGCCACCAAGACGGGACTGGAAAATCCCAGCCTATCTCTTTTTTCCTCTCATTTTGTGCAGAATTAAGCAATTAATTAAATCAGTATAATTAAATATTTTGCCTCAAGCACATATCCACTACATTCCAAAATGTCATACATACACTTGGCTCCCATTTTTCTGACAGCGGGTAGTATGTCTGTTCTTGCCATTTACTGCTCCTCTAGATGGATTGTTTGTTTCTTGTCCCATCGGCACTTATTTTGCCCTGCATCATTACGGGTCATTTAATGACTCCTACCTTCCACCCCATCACAGGCCTTTTGTTTATGTTCTTTCTGCCACACACCGTGCCCACTTTCCCTGCCCCTGTCTCTGCTTCAGACCTATCACACCTCAAACTTTTTCCAGCTCTGACATAAGGCCATTGACCTGAAACGTCGAGCAAGATTTTAATTCATTCAAAATCCATTCACTCGCACAGAGTTAAAATCAGGCCCTACTCTGTTTCTTTCTTCTGTTACGGCCATGTGAGGAGGGGTGAAATTGCCTCCCCTCTCATACCACTCCCAAGTCTGACTGTACCAGTTTTGTTTTGTGAATTTTAGAAGAATGAAGGAATTTTGCTAAATGTCTGTGTTTCACCATTCATGTGCTGGTCGCAAAGAAATGAATCTGGCAGGCTTTCTTGAGGTGTGAAACAAGATAAAGGGATTAGTTTTTATTGAGTTAAAGAAACAACCCAGGTAAAGATAGCAAAATATTTAAAAAGGAAAACTCATGCTTTTTGAACTATCGCGACCCACATTCACACACACACACAAGCATGCAAAATGTACAAGTTTTCATGTAGGTAGTTACTTCCTTAACCAAATTAAAGTTCAAAGCTGACAGACAAACAACTTGAGGGTTCACTGTTTATGAGTCCTTGGCTGGTCACTGTAGCTGCAGCAGAAATTTTTCCAAGTTCCTTTAGATTAATCATTTGGTAGCACAGTATTGCTGAAAAAAGAGACATGTCTAAGTTTTTTGTCTTGCACTCATTAGGACACTCGCAAGAATACTGATATAAGGAGAACACAACAATTTATACTGTATGTGAAGAGAATGCTCATTGCTTTAGATTCCAGGAGTTGAAATGAAGCCCATACAACTGCAATCACCAGAGAAATTTCTTTTTAATTTGTAATCCGTCTGTTCCAGGTGTCAATAGGTTTTGCACCTGAGGTCCTTCTCAATGGAAAATTCACTATCTTTTGCTGGATTTTTAAGTTGTAAAGATAGGGTCCTAACTTGGGGAGGAAGAAAGGAATTCTTTACTGCTTCATTAGCAGCTTTTCTAGATTACTCAACTGTTTGCAGCTTACATGCTGTATTAAAGAGATTTTCAAATGGTTACTTCAGTCACATGACCCATCTCCCATAATGATTTCAGAAGGTGTTTGTTTATCTGATGTTTGAACCAACAGTGCTTTTGGTTCATGGCTATGGTGGTGCATTAGGGGGGCAGGGGGGGTAATGATAGATGAGTAGATTCTGTAAAGTTCCAGCCATTAATCCCCTGGATGAGTGATTATCTATCTTGATGAAATAGGAAGACATATCTCCATATAAACTTGCTCTAGCAAACTTCCTGTCTCTGCTGGAGAGGTAGACTTATAGAAATGTAAATGCTATGTCCAGTACTTTTCAGTAAATCCCTTTGAAGTGCTTCTTGACATCCTTAGATGTAAAATGTGACATGTCTGAGTTGTAGTCTACAGCAGAACTTTCCAGAAACTGGTCACTGGAAATTCCAGATGTCATGTGACTTGTGCCATCCCTCTTTAGTCAGTGTCCTTTCTTATTTTTAAAAAGTCTAATTTAAACAGTTCTGCATATGCTTGGTCACCATTGAAATTACAGATTAAATCACTCATGCACAAGTCACACCATTGTGACACTTCACAGATGCTGTCTGGCCTAGTGTATATTTTCTGGATTTTATGTTTTTAGTGCATCCCATGCTTGCTTGTCTGGATAACATGTCTCCACATTTATCAATGATCAATATGTATCTGTAATATATATATTTAAAAAAAACAATATTGGCAGCATCACGCACTTCAGAGCACTTCAAGAATCATCAAATTATACAGCACAGATGAAGGCCATTCAGCCCATCGTATCTGCACTGGCTTTTTTGAAGATGGTTTGTCACTCTTTACCCATATCCTTTTAATGCTTTTTCTGGTGCCTGCATTTATCCAAATCTTTTTGTTGGCCACTGTTGAATCTGTCCACCACCCTATCAGACAATTCCTAACCACTCATTGCATAAAGATAATTTTCTTCATGGGCAACATTCCCCCCCACCCCCAGTCAGGGGGGAGGGGGGTGGGGAGATGTGCGGGAGTGGGTGCAGACAGGCAGGCATCCAATCGGTGCCCCCGATTGGGGATGTGCCGCCATTTTACAAGGGTGGGCCAATTAAGGCCCGCTAAGCGTGAAGTCTGCCAGGAAGTACTATGCGTCCATTTGCGATTTGGGGGTGGGGCATTCCCTGATCAGGGGTGCACTCCTTCGTGCATGCACATGAAAGAGCACACAGATCTCCCTGAGGCTAAGTGCAGCCTCAGGGAGATCGGCTCTGATTTTCAACTTGAATTAAAGGCAATAAAAAAATTCCCCTGCCATGTCTCTTCATGTGACAGTGTCACATGAGTTGGGACATGTCCATAAATTTATTTTAAAGTACTATGACATTTTTAAATCCTCATGAAACCTCATCCCGCCCGTGGATGAGGTTTCATGCTTTTTCACAAGCCGGCCAGGGTTCCCAGTCTGCCCACCAACCTTAAGGTTGGACGGGCAGGTCCATTAATGAGTTCAACTGCTTTGTTAATGTTCTTAATAGGCCGTTGACAGGTCGACGGGTGTGCTGCTGGCTTAGCCGCGCGCCCACTGACCTGAAAATGTGAATGACGCACGGTGACGTCAGGATGCTCGCCCAACGTCCCCCATGTGTCATCTTATGTGTTGGCGAGTGGGCCCCGCCCCTGCTCGCCGACTGGAAGATCCTGCCCTATGTTGCCTTTGGTTCTTTTGCCAATCACCTTAAATTTGTGCCTTCAGCCATCAGAAACAGCTTCTCTTTATTTGCTCTACTTAAACCTTTCATGAGTTTAAATGCTTCTGTGTTAAGGAGAACAACCATAGCTCCTCTAGTCATTCCACAAAGCTCTAATCCCTCACCCCGAAATGAATCCAGTCATTTTTTAAAATTCTCTGATGCGATGTGGGCATCACTGCCAAGGCCAGCATTTGCCTTTTATCGCTAACAACCCTGGAACTGAATGACTTGCTCGGCCATTTCAGAGAGCGGTTAAGAGTCAACCCCATCGCAGTGGATCTGGAGTCACATCTGGATCTGAAGGCCAGGCCAGGTAAGGACGGCAGATTTCCTTCCCTAAAGGGATTAGTAGACTAGATACAACAGTCAGTGATAGTTTCATAGCCACCATTAATGAGACTAGCTTTGAATTCTAGATCTATTCGTTGAATTTATGAACCCATGTCACTGGTGCTTCAACTTGGGCCTTTGAATTATTGGCCCAGTGACTCCTTCGTCTCCCCATAATTTCTTCTATACCCTTTCCAAAGCCCTTATGTCTTTCCTAAAGTATGGTGCCAAAACTAATGTTTTATATTCAACATAGCCTGTCTTTTGTATGCTATGCCTCAATTTATAAAGCCCGTGGTTGCATCTCAAATTTTTGAATTGTGCACTTTACTCCCAAATCCAAGTCATTTACAGCACAGAAACAATAGCTCCATGCTCCTACATGTGCCTCCTCTGACCCTTCTTCATCTAACCACATCCACATAGTATTTCTTTATCCTTCAGTTATTTTTCCCTCATGTGTTTATCTAGCTTCATCTTAAACGTATCTATACTTATTCATCTCAACTACTCCTGGGAGCAAGGTCTACATTCTAACCATTCTGTGGGTAAAGAAACTTCTCTTAAACTTCCTATGGATTTATAAGACCATAAGACCATAAGACATAGGAGCAGAAATTAGGCCGTTCAGCCCATCGAGTCTGCTCCGCCATTCAATCATGGCTGATAAGTTTCTCAACCCCATTCTCCCACCTTCTCCCCGTAACCTTTGATCCCCTTACCATTCAAGAACCTATCTATCTCGGTCTTAAATACACTCAATGACCTGGCCTCCACAGCCTTCTGTGGCAATGAATTCCATAGATTCACCACTCTCTGGCTAAAGAAGTTCTGTTCTAATCTCTGTTCTAAAAGGTCTTCCCTTTACTCTGAGGCTGTGCTCTCGGGTCCTAGTCTCTCCTACTAATGGAAACATCTTCCCCACGTCCACTCTATCCAGGCCTTTTAGTATTCTGCAAGTTTCAATCAGATCCCCCCTCATCCTTCTAAGCTCCATCAAGTATAGACCCAGGGTCCTCAAACGTTCCTCATATGTTAAGCCTTTCATTCCTGGGACCATTCTCGTGAACCTCCTCTAAACCCTCTCCAGGGCCAGCACATCCTTCCTGAGATACGGGGCCCAAAATTGCTCACAATATTCTAAATGTGGTCTGACCAGAGCCTTATAAAGCCTCAGCAGCACATCTCTGCTTTTATATTCTAGTCCTCTCGAAATAAATGAATAAATAAATTTATGAGTGACTATCTTATATTTATGGCTCTTAGTTCTAGTCTTGGTCACAAGTGAAAACATCAACATTTCCTGCAACACTTCTGTGGAACAGTATGCTTCTGAACCACCCTCAGTCATAAGGGAATTTATTCTCATACCATTTAACCTTCCTGTCAAATTTATTCCATCACACTTGACTGGGTCATTCTTCTGATGAGGTAGACAACCAACAGGACTTCTACCTTTTCAATAACTGTCGTAGACCACATACACAAAACAAAACCAATTGATGACGTCCAAGCAAGCGAAATGCAGGATAGTGAAAACTTTTTAAACAATGATTTATATTGATGCAAAGCGTTTTATCGGGGAGGCGACGGCGTAGTGGTACTGCCGCTGAACCAGTAATCCAGAGACCCAGGGTAATGCTCTGGGGACCCGGTAGAATTTGAATCCAATAAAAATCGGGAATTAAAAACCTAATGATGACCATTGTCGATTGTATTAAAAATCCACCCGGTTCACTAGTGCCTTTTAGGGAAGGAAATCTGCCGACCTTACCTGGTCTGGCCTACATGTGACTCCAGACCCACAGCAATGTGGTTGACTCTTAAATGCCCTCTGAACTAGGGCAAATAGGGATGGGTAATAAATGTTGGCCTGGCCAGTGATGCCCACATCCCAGGAATGAATATTAAAAAAAGCTCCTTCATTCCAAGAATATCTTTATTCCACACTGTCTCCAGATGATTAATTAAGTTATCAATTAGACAAGTCTAAATTTCTCACCTGAAATTTGACTTAGCACTGAAGCATTCTTTTAAAGAGATCCCTTCCAGCTTAAAAGGAACATGCATTTACATCCTATTTTGCATGAATTAATGTTCCTGTTCTTTTAAAATACTGCACTCCCTAACTTGCCATTGGAGATTCACTGGCAAAATGATAAAGCTGGTATGTCAGCGTGGACCAGACATCACAGTCCTGATGTCACAGTCCGAGTGTCACACTTTGTTATGGATGCAAGCCAATCTTTTAACAAAATGGATGTTAACTTTTTAATGAATGCTGGGTGCTCCTGACTTAGAATCAAAACTGTCAAGCAATTTACAATCAGCAGAGATTCCTGACTAAAGAGCAAATAAAGACCCTGAGTGGTCTAAAATTGTGTTTATTTATCCTGCCTTGGCTTCAATTTAGCAGAATTCATTGTGATTTTCATGGTGAAAAGTCTCCAGCCCTTTTTAAACAGCACACAATTCAGCTTGCCAAAGTGCCACAGGAGATCCAAGCAATGTAAAACAATGAAGGGCAAGAAATGGCTCCCGATTTGTTTCAAGTTCACGACATCAAAGAAAATCTGAGAATTTGCTTTCTGATCATGAGGCACTCAACAAAGCCACAGGAGACCCTGACTGATCACCGAAGTAGCTGGTGATTATCCAAAACTGCAGCCATAGCTCAGTTGGTAGCTCACTCACCTATGAGATAGAAAGTCATGGGCTCAAGCTCCACTTCAGGGACTTGAACACAAAATCTTGCATGATGCTGCAGTGCAGTGTTGGGTAAGTGTCATGCTGCATGGTGCCATCCTTTGAGTGAGCTGTCAAATCAAGCCCCATCTGTCCTTTCAGGTGGATGCATAATAACCCATGGCACTACTTTGAAAATGAGCAAGGAAATAAGTTATCCTTGCTGTCCTGATCAATATTTATCACTCAACTAGCATTACTAAAAAAAGAACAGATAATATGGTCATTATCAGATTATTGTTTGTAGGTCATTGTTGTGTGAAAATTACATCAGTGCCTACATGCCAAAAGTACTAATTGGCTGGACAGTGCTTTGGGACATTCCTGTGGTCGTGAAAGGTGCTATATAAATGGAAGTTCTTTATTATTTTTAATGCCCTTGTCACTCAGGACTTGTCAAGTTACCTTTTGAAAAATAGCAACAACATCATACCCACCACACAGCAGTTAGCTCCTGTAACTGATAACTCTGTAAAAAGCAATATTCCAGCATTGAGTTAATTTTTTGGCTATGAATTTTATATGCATGTGCCCCACCCCCTCTTCCACCCCCGTCCCTCCACCGGGCCATCCAATCTATCTGGTGGTGTATAATACCTGGTTAATTTAATATCACCTATCTTACAACATTGCCCGAGGTTAAAATTGCAACCCCAGCCCTCCACCGCACCCGCCCCCACCCCCACCCCCACCACCCACCCCCCCCCCCCCCCCTCCCCCCCACCCCCCTGACCCTCCCCAAAATTCCAAGTAAGGATGAGCCAAGTCCTCATGTCACTTAGATACAGTATTCTTCAGGTCCCTTCTTCTTGCCAGGGGTTGGATACAATGTTGTGCCAGTTACTGGCGACTAGATTTTATTGCTAATTCTGGCATGATGCTCGAGGAGGTCCCAATCTTTTCCGAGGTGACTGACCACAAGCCCACTTTGTCAGGAGAGTGCCCTGGATGTGTTGCATCTCATGCTGGTATCCACCTTCAGAGCCATTGTCCTCTTGCTAGGATCATCTGCCTCTTCAGTCATTCCGGACTTAACCTACTTAGAGGGTGACTCTCTACAACAGACAAAGTTGATGAGACCCTCACCTAGTGTAACCCATCAGCTGAGGCAAGGTACCAGGACACATCCACTAATGTGCATTACCAGCTGCTTGGAGGCATAAGTGAGAGCTGAGGACACTGTGGGATGCCAATGAGCCTTACCCACATTCAAGGCCAAAGAGGTTCAGAGGTACTAGTCCTGTCACAGAACTCCCTCATGTACCCCACAGTATAATGTACAGCGTAGTGCTCCTGATTTATATTCAGTGAACCTAGCAATGCGACCTAAAGCTCTTTTTGCATTATACCAATTTTATACTTCTTGTGCATCTTTACCAAGGCTCTTTGTTGACCTGTTACCTTTAATGGGTACCTGCACATAGCACAAGTATGCCAAGACTTTCCTAACCCAACTGACTGGCACTGCACTTGTCCATAATGTGATGGGTAATTTAGATAGCCTCATTCACTCAACGTATCTAAATCGACCACCCGCAGATTGGTTTGTTTCTGAATTGCTAATCCATGTTCATTTTTGCAGCACCGGTGAATTTAAGAATGGGCCCATTTAAACCTTCAGCGAGATCAATAATAAAAACAAACAGCGTTGGTCCCTATGCAAGCCCTGTGGAAAGCTTCACAAAAACAGACAACAATCAGCAGAAAACAACTACTTGCACCTTGAAGCATTCTAAGGCGCTCGAGCATAATCAGAGAAAAATTGACATTGTGCAATTAGGACATAAAATCTTGTCCAAAGAGAGGTTTTAAAGAGCATCTTGAAGGAGGAGAGAGAGGGGAGTGGTGAAGTGGAAGGAGTTCCAGAGCAAAGGGCCTGGACAGCTAAAGGCACAGCCACCAATGGTGAAGCAATAGAATAAAAGCAGAAAGTCTTGGAAAAATTCTGTTCCAAAGAGCAGTCACATTGGACTCGAAATGGTAACCCTGTTTCTCTCTCCACAGATGATGGCAGACCTTGCTGAGTTTTTCAAGCACTTTTGGTTTTTATTTCAGATTTCCAGCATCCACAGTATTTTGCTTTTATTTTAGTGAAGTATAGGGAGTCAGGGGTGCACAAGTCACCCAAATTGGAGGACAATGGGGTCCTCAGGGTGCTGAAGGGCTGAAGGAGATTACATAGGGAGAGATGAGGTCATGGATGAATCAACTCTCCCCAATAATAGGTGCATGGTCTATTAATGCAAATGATGATCAGAGGGATCAAGCCAAGGAGGCAGCTTCACCCTCTTAGGAAATGTCTCCGTCAAGTTGAGCTCTTCAAAATGGAGGCCTAAAGAGGATTTTTATTTTTATTCGTCCATGGGATGTGCGCATCTCTGGCTAGGCCAGCATTTATTGTCCATCCCTAGTTGCCCTTCAGAAGGTGGTGGTGAGCTGCCTTCTTGAACCTCTGCAGTTCATGCGATGTAGGTACATCCACAGTGCTGTTACAGAGGGAGTTCCAGGATTTTGACCCAGCGACATTGAGGGAACAGTGATATATTTCCAAGTCATGGTAAGTGGCTTGGAAGGGAACTTCCAGATGGTGGTTTTCACATCTGTCTGCTGTCCCTGTCCTTCTAGATGGTAGCGGTCATGGGTTTGGAAGGTGCCGTCTAAGGAGGCTTGCTGAGTTCCTGCAGTGCATCTTGTAGATGGTACACGTTGATGCCATTATGTGCCGGTGGTAGAGGGAATGAATGTTTGGGAATGGGGTGCCAATCAAGCGGGTTGCTTTGTGCTGGATGGTGTCGAGTTTCTTGAGTGTTGTGGGAGCTGCACACATCCAGACAAGTGGAGAGTATTCCATCACACTCCTGACTTGTCTGATGTAGATGGCGGACAGACTTTGGGTAGTCAGGAGGTGAGTTACTCATCGTAGGGTTCCTAACCTCTGACCTGCTATTGTAGCCATGGTATTTATATGGCTAGTCCAGTTCATTTTCTGGTCAATGGTAATCCCCAGAGTGTTGATAGTGAGGATTCAGCAATGTTAAAGCCATTGAATGTCAAGGGCAGATGTTTGGGTTCTCTCCTGTTGGAAATGATCATTGCCTGGTACTTGTGTGCACGAATGTTACTTGCCACTTGTCAGTCCAAGCCTAAATATTGTCCAGGTTTTGCTGCATTTGGATATGGACTGCTTCAGTGTCTGAGGGGTCATGAATACTGCAGAACATTGTGCAATCATCAGCAAACATCCCTACTTCTGACCTTATGATGGAAGAAAGGCCATTGATGAAGCAGCTGAAGATGGCTGGGCCTAGGGCACTACCCTGAGGAACTCCTGCAGTGATGTCCTCGAACTGAGATGATAGACCTCCAACAACCATAATCGTCTTCCTTTGTACTAGGTATGACCCCAACCAGTGGAGAGTTTTCCCCCTGATTCCCATTGATTCCAGTTTTGCTAGGGCTACTTGATGCCACACTCAATCAAATGCTGCCTTGATGTCAATGGGTAGTCACTCTCACCTCACCTTTGGAGTTCAACTCTTTTGTCCATGTTTGAACCAAGGCCAGGAGCCAATTGGCCCTGGCGGATCCCAAACTGGGTGCCAGTGAGCAGGTTATTGCTAAGCAAGTGCTGCTTAATTGCACTGTTGATGACCCCTTCCATCCCTTTGCTGATGGGGTGGGCTGTGGAACTTAAGTAATTGGGCCAGTTTTTCCAGAGGTGATGACACAACTTTCTAAAGGGCTTTATAATGAAGAAGTGTTGAGTGCAAGGTACTGTCTGTTTCTTGTGGGTGGACGGTCTAGAGTGTGGGAATGTAGATATAAGAATAAATGTAAGAGAAGGCAGGGGAAACTTTTTTTTTGCACGGATGGTTGTGAAGCTGTACATAGCACTTAGCAACTGAAGCAGAGGGTGTCAACATTTAAGGTAGGCTGTTAAAGAAGAGCAGGGCAGACCACAAGGGAGTAGAATCTTGCTTGTATGGAGCATACACAGCCACGCAGGCTGGTGGGGCTGAGTGGCCTAATTCTGTTTGCGATTCCATGTAACTCTCTCCCTCACAAATAGCCAGGAAATACCTGATTTTGCAGTCACGCGACACCAGCGGGTAGTGCAGCTTTACCAAGGCTGGCTCTATTGCCAGGTAGCCCCATGGCCACGAGGTGGTGGGGGGGGGGTGGGGGGGGGGGGGGGAGTGCATTGACATTGTAGCTGAGCCAGGACTGTAGAATCAATCCCAGCAGGATAGCACCCGGGATTCTGACCCCGATATAACTAAATCTCATGGGAATTCCAAACCAGAACAGTCTCCATTTCCACCCCAACCCCAACTCACAATCCACTCACAAAATTCAAAATGTACAATTACGGAGAGTAGGATTTTGGACGGAATCTTCCAAGCACAGGTGGCGGGCATGATAGGTGGTACGTGTGAAAAATATGGCACAGTCTGCTTCACGACGGCGTGAAGGCAAGTGGCGATTGTCTGCTCAGCCCACCAATGGTGCGCAGCGTTTTCCCGCCATTGGTCAGCGGGGAGCTAATGGTAATACATTAGCATGTAATTAAAAGGTCATCCCAGCAGCTCTTGGAGCCCCGCCCTGTCCGTCCAGTGTGCTTTCCCGCTGCCGTGTTTGGCAACTGCACACAGGCGAGGTGCAGTTGGCGGCCTTCACTTTGGGGGAACTGAGCTGAGTGAGCAGCAGCGTTCTCCACAGCTCGCCCATTGTTCACAGGCCTCGGGGGGGGGGCCCGGCCTCGGAAGCGACTGCTGAGCGGGGGGATGGTGTCCCAGGGGCAAGTGCTGGCCAGCCTCGGAGGCGACTGCTGAGGGGCCGTGGGGTCAAGTGCTGCCCTGGCGCTGCATCAGGCAATCGAGGTGGCGGGGGGGGGCAGGGTAAGGGAGGGGAGTGGCCACGCACTGGGGACACCTGTATAAACTGACCATGCTCCTGCAACTAAGACAGATCAGGCGCAGCCACAGTGAAATGATGGGGGCCAGGCACAAAAAGGTCACCAAGTGCTCCATACCTTACCGCACCATATAGACCCCAGGGTCTATAGATGCCCGCCTATCATTCCTGCAGATGACTGAGAGCCAGTGTCGTCAATGACTGCACATGTCTAGGGACCTGGTGGCTCACATCTGCCACTTACTGCAGGACTTGGCACCAAGAGGACATGGAGGGCATCCACTGCCAATGGCTGTGAAAGTAACTGCGGAGCTCAATTTCTATGCTAGAGGCTCCTTTCAGGGCTCCTCAGGTGACCTCTTTGGGATTTCACAATCCACCACCCACAAATGCAGCCATGAGATTATGGATGCCATCTTCTCCATGGCACACAACTTTGTGCATTTCATCTGGGACCGGGACAGCCAGAATGCAAGGGCCATTGGATTCGCCCTGATCTCGGGATTCCCACAGGTGCAGAGTGCGATTGACTGCACCCATGTGGTGCTCAGGTCTCCATCGCTACACTTGGGGGACTTCGTCAACCGCAAGGGCTTCCACTCACTGAGCTGGTGCGCCACTGCCAAAAACACATCCTGCAGGTATGCGCACATTTTCCAGGAAGTGTGCACAATGCCTACATCCTGAGTCACTCGCAGATCCTTGGAGTCTTCCAGGATCCACAGAGGCTGCAGGAATGGCCCCTCGGGGACAAGAGCTACCCACAGAGGCCGTGGCTGATGACACCCGTGCGGCAGCGTCAGACTGCAGCAGAGCGATGCTATAAAGAGGCTCATGCAGCAGCTCGCAACTTGGTTGAGCAGACCATCTGGGTGCTGAAGATGCAGTTCCGGTGCCCTGCAATACAGTCCGCAGAGGGTGTCAAGCATCATCGTCATCTGCTATGCCCTTTACAACCTGATGCTGCAATGGGGAGAGGAGCTGGCTGAGGAGGAGATAGAGGAGCTGCATGTTTCCTCCGACGAGGAGGACGTTGATGGGGATGAGGGTGAGGGAGTCCTTGGTGGTGCTGACAATGGGGATGAGGCTCTTGCATTGGCCAGACGAGGCAGGCGCTTTTGGGAGGCCCTCATGGCTGCCAGGTTTGTGGAGGATGATGATGATGATGTGCAGTGAGGTGTCCCCAAAGATCCTCACATAGCAGTTGTGAATGTTTGACTGCAGTCTGGCTTATGGCAGCGTTAATACACTTTGTGAGAATGCTCCTGTTATGGAGATGCAGCGGAAGCCCTAATAGTCACTCGATCACAGGACGATGATGACAACATGCAGTGAGGACTCTCCATTGATCTTCACATAGCCTCTGAGAATGTCTGACTCCTGTCTGGCTGAAGGCTTGCGCTCCATGATCGGGGCCATCTCAGAGATGCAGCCTTGGAACTTTAGACGCATCTGATGCTGTGTCCGCCTTCAGCACCTCAACCCTTCAGGAGCTGGTGAACAGCATCACTGGTCACAGATGCTGAAGTGATGGGGGCCAGCCCCACCTTAAAGGTGCTGAGAGCACACTGGGAGAACGAGAGAACTCTGTGGCGCCTGCTCCTACATTCTGGCAGCAACGACCAGCACTGCCGAGGTGCAGACATCAGTAATGTTTCCAGTGAGTGTGAGGCCGGACCATCACTGTGGTCTGAAGGCTGCATGGAGCACAAGGAAGAGGCCCTGGACTGAGACACCTGCCTTTATCTTGTGCAGAAAGGTTTCACATCTGAGTGACACAAACACTGCTCATCAGAACAAGGAGCCACAGGCAGGGAGACATTCTTGGGAGTTTATTGACAATAGTGAACTGTATGTACAAGTGATCAACACCCATGCCCAGGCTGTGCAACTACTTTTACCTAACTTTCCTAATCCTGCCGCTACCTCTTGGTGCTCCCCGGACATCCACAGCAGAGTTGGGTGCAGCTTGCTGACTGTGACGCTCTGTCTGTGATGACTTTGGCAGGCGTCCTCTGGAGGGCTGAGACTTGGTGGACCCCGGCCTGCTTTCCGGGTCCTGCTGTGTGGCAGTGGCCCCCTCCTCGGCCTGTGGAGCTGGATCTGCGGAGGTCACAAGAAGATAGGATTTGGATGGGCCGGTCACTCCCAGAGTCACCTGGGTGGATGGCCCCGGAGTGTGCACCTGCTGATCCTCCTCCCTATGGGTGCTCGAGGGCCCCTGGCTGACTCCGTGACCGGAAAGGGTAGCTGGAGTGAGATCGAGTTGCCCAGCACCTCTCTCGCAGACACCGTTGGAGGTCAACTATGGCATCAGCGATGGAGTTAAGCCTGCGCAGCAGTGCAGGAGTGATATCCTGGAACAAGATCTCCATGGTGGCCACCATCCTGCCAGTGTTGACCTCAGTGCATTGCCATGCCGGCGCTATCACCTCAGCCTGAAGACGGACGGCCTCCTCCATCGTGCCTTGCAATCTGAGGAGTGCAGCCGACATCCATTCCTGTTGTTTTTGCAGCTGCAGCAACTGTGACTTGACCGAGTCCAGAGGCTCCTCATCTGACTCAGACTTAGCAACGTTCTGGCCTCCAGCAGCCCTCCGGGTGCCGGGGACCTGGGAAGTCCCTGCCTCCGCCTGCTGTGGATCAGATTGTGATCCCAAGGCTGCTCTAAAGCTAGGTCCCTCTGAGGTATGTCTCTCTGCGCTGGTGGAGGGTGTGGGTGAGCGCTGTGATGGGACTTCAGGGAGGGTGCCTCCAGATTCCTCTTCAGAGGTTTCTTCGGGGCTTGATTGGAGGCCCTGGGTCATGGACCCTGTTGGCTGTTTGGCAGCTGTGCCTGCGAAAGCAAGGAGAGATGATTAGTGCCTGGCAGTGGCCTGTGAAAGAGGACACATCACTCACAGCATGATTGTCTGATGGATGTTGCCTTGCTGGACCCTCACTTGGTAGAGCAGCGCCAACCTCGTTATCAGCACAGGGCCAGTCCCGGTCAGCGCCAGCCAGCTGCATGGCTGTTTTCGAATCCTGTCAGAACTTTGATCTCCGGCATCCCTCCACCTGTCTGCGATCTTTCCCTCCTCTTGTGAGCCAGTTTGTCCTGCATGGATAGAGATGGGGAGAGTGTATCAGGATGCGTACCAGGCCAGATGATAAGTATGCCTGGCCTGTGTGGGTGGTGAGTGGTCCCATGGACGGGATGAGGACAATGATTGTGTGTGTGACAGAGTGAATGGTGGTGTCCCTTGGACTGGCAGTGAGTGAGGGCCCTGTGGATGTGTAATGGGTTTGTGAGTGTGTGAGTTGGGAGTGATGAAAAGAGTGACTTACCCTGGCGGAATGGAAGAGATCATTCATCCTTTTGTGGCACTGGGTGGCTGTCCTCCTCTGCAGGGCATTTGCACTGACCACCACTGCCACTGCCTCCCAAGCTGGGTTGGTGACATTGCTACCCATCATGCGGGTAGAGTGGGGGTAGATCAAATCCCCTTGGGCCTCCAAGGCATCCAGCAGTCGCTTGAGGGACCCATCATTGAAGCGGGGGTGAGTGTGGGGGGTGGGGGGGGGGGCGGTGGTGGGTGTGGGCACTGCAGTCTTTTTGCCTTTGCTGGCCATGTCTCCTGGACAGCAATAGTGAGCTGGTGGTGATGAGTGTTTTGCTGGCAGCTGTCTTTTAAAGATGGTGGCCGGCCTGATGCAACAGCAGGTGGCGAGTGGGCGAATGGGAGCGTGGGAAACAGCATGTTTCCCGGGAATGCATAAATAATGAGGCGGGCTCGAGAGGGTACAGGGTGAAAACCCGCCATTTTTGTCAGCGGGTAGAACTCCATTTTACCCGCTACCGCATTTAGTGCAATTCTGGGAA
Source organism: Carcharodon carcharias (assembly GCF_017639515.1). NCBI lineage: Eukaryota > Metazoa > Chordata > Chondrichthyes > Lamniformes > Lamnidae > Carcharodon > Carcharodon carcharias. Next base: position 18,559,403 of record NC_054467.1, on the reverse strand, counting down.
AATTCCGCCCTTTCTATTTTTAGCAGCTGATTAATTGTGGAGGAAAGGATCCAGGCTCCTGATTTTTCTTGAATATTGCGGAAAAGAGAGACATTTTGCCACCAACATGAAACCAACAGGAGCTATAGGCTCCCCAGACTCCAGGTAATTGCTTTCTCCATAAAAATGTCTTGGCCAGTCAGAGGCAACTTGCCACCAATCAACATCCTTTTCTCCTTGGTATAAATTGTTGCGATCATTTGAAATTTGGCTTTCTTGTGTTCGTCCAAATGAGTGGAAGACAAAAACTTTAGCAATGTGCCCCTCTTTCCAGCAATATTCAAATCCTGTTTTCTTTCTTTAAGATAGGAATTTTGCATGTTCTTCAGTAAAGTACAGCATTAGGCAAGTCTCTGATCTTAGTATCAAAAGTGTAACTAAAAAAATTTTTTAATTCATCACAGCATTTTTATCGCTGACTGTTTCCCCCTCATTAGTTACTTAGGGTCATCAGGAACTAGTCCAGAAAGAACCTCAAGAGAGGCACAAGTAAGAGGATAATGGGACATTTGTGGGAGGGGATGTCTCATTCTCTCTCTTTTAATTTTACTTCATTATATTTGTGTGGTAAAGTGAAGTACTATGTACCATTAAGAGAATGCAGTTAGTTGAACATGTGACTGTATCAACCAATCACTACACAGTGTGGACTTCTTGGGTAACTGTAAGTCTAGGGCTGGAGGTGATTGAAGAAGCACACATGGTGTTAGCGCTCTGTTCTTAGTTCCAATAAACTACCAGTGCTTGTTCAGTTAATCAGTCTCTCTGCCTATATTGTTCCAAGCACGAACTAATGTGTTAATATCAAGGAGGCAGCTAGCATTCGGCGGACAAAGCGAACCTGGTAACCGAAAAGAGAAAATTTTGTTAAACCAATTCTCTAGATGGTTACTTCTTCAAATGATAGTAAGACTGCAGAAGGGACACTGTAGTGAATTTGGGCAGTGATGACTCAGCTGTCTCCTCATATCACATGGCCATTTTAATCTTTATTAGTTGTTTCAGTTTCGCAGCCCCTCTATAAAAAAGCATTAAACCATATAACTATTAATACAAGACCCAAAGGGTGTGTCCAACACTGTTCGTCCCCTGTCTCCTCTTCCCAGTGACCTTTATGTTTTCAGCTTATTGCCTATAAATACATAGCTGCTTGTTTTGTTTTACTTGATTTAAGGTGGCACCAGCATTTGAGTTGAGTTACTGCTTAGCTGCTGTTTCAGATTTGTTTGCAAGCATATTCTAAAAAAAAGTTATCCCTCGAGAAGTATTATTTTGTCACATATCAACAGCATTGCAATAAAAATGTAATAACTCCACTTGAGAGTAGAAGTATAGAATAGTGATATTTTACACAAGAGATTCGGGCTGTTCTGTAAAAAGGCTTGACGTGTTCAATAGGGTGGAATTATACCAACAGTTCATTTCTTTTCAAAATGTATACTTTAGTCATAAAATTTGTGAAAGTACACAACAGTCCCAATTTGACATTAAATAAAGTGCAATATAGTTCAATTTCTTCCAATTACAGCACGTGGCGCTCACTACACTTACAATTACAGGTTATATTTACAACATACATTTCATGTCAAACTTCCTCTGGCACATATCGCCCAAAGGGTTTTACACAGCGTATTATGGTGAGCAAACCTTAGACTGTGTTCTGAGTTCTTTCCCTTATTTTGACCTTACAACCTAGGGAAGACACTGAGCGGGGACCAACTACACCCTCTCAGGGGGAAGGGCACACGACCTCTGTAGGTCACTTGAGGTTACTGTTTTCTATATTCTTATAGCTGAGGAGATCAGCAGAGGCCTGTGAGCGAGTCCTGGGCGACCCTCTGGCAAACAGGAAGAAAGCCAAAACAGGGAGGAAAATATAAAGCTAAGGGCCTGTCTTTGAAGGATTCACCTGGCCATTGGCTTGAGTGCGACTCACTGCCTTGATTCAGCCATGAACTATGGCCACTGGCAGAAGTGCTAGACAACCTGTGTTTCTAGGACCCTAGGATGTGCCATTGTTTTTTTGGGCAAGAACAACATTGACAAAAAGAAGCCCTCAGGAACCGTGTGTGTTTATTGCAGCATAAGGCCAATTGATGCAGTTTGGGTTTCTGCTTGGCTCTCTGACTGGAGCCTTAAAAACCCTGCTCACGCAGAGCTACATATGTGCACGGATTGGCATGGGTAGATGGATAACCATGTGGGAACAGATCAAGTTAACAGGTAAAACAGAGCACCCTCCCTAGGGAATCCCATTCCGTTCAGCCCCAGAATCACATTGTAACTTTACTCCAGATTCACAGCAAGTTCAGAGTCAGTGCAAAATGGAAATTGCTTCATGCCGACTTTAATATTGACAGGGACGGGTTGCACAGGCTGAGGGCATGGGGAGTGTTCTAACACCGTATGGCTTTTCTCCTTGACAGTTTTCCCACCTGGAAGTCAGCCTGTTTAACAGTGTAGGGTTCCAGAGCAGGGAGGGAGCCTGTAGCTGTTCATGGGAGCACTGGGGAAGGTCCAGTGGTTGACCCTGGGGATCTTTGTAAGATGGGGGGGTTTGTGGGGGTGGTGGTGTAGGTTGGAAAGCCGGGAGAAAGCATTCTGGCTTTCCTCGTCTCCCTTCAGCTGGTAGGTTTGCTGAGGCCTGGAAACCCAGCCTGCTACTGTTAAACCTCTTAAAGCAGATTAAATTAGAGTCAGCCAGCCTCATTAAAATATTTAAATTACCATCCCACCTCTTGGGGAGCGGGTTAGCTTCACGCACGCCCCTTGTCCCATCTCCATGGGTTGGAGAAGAGTTTGAGACTTTTCAAAATTCAACATCTGACCCAATCCCACCCCAGCAGGTTTTGGAAGTTCAAATTCATCCTTAAACTTCAGTTTAAACATTTTTACAAAAACAAATCGGTGTATCATGAGACAAAATGTCTAGCAGGTCTGAATGAAATATTTATGCCTTGAATCAGATACTGTAAATGAAGATTTCACAGTCAAGTGCAGCCAAAACTCTTAATTATTTTCCAGTGAACTTGACTGAGTTAATTTGAATGAGTGAGTACAACTTTTACAATCATCTTTGATCATGGCAATCATTATAGCATTTCAACTTACGGAATCTTTTCATTTTATCCAGTAAAGAGTGTAATTACATGTAGCGCAGAGAGTAAGATGGTTACTTTATCGTGGCCCTCTCTTTCAAATATCAGAAAAGAGTAACGTGAATAATGTGGCAATCCATGGTCCTTGCTCCCCACTTATGCAATGGAACAAAACTAGTGCTGAGAGGTTGGAAAGATTTTACATCCTTTCTCTGCTTTCCAAGTTGCTAAAAGATTCACGAGGTGGTGGGACATGCCTTTGGGAAGAAAAGAAAAAGATTAAATAAATTCTCACAGAAACCAGAAAACAAATATTCAAATTATAGCAGCTCTGGCTGTGGGTCGCAAATATGACAGACCATAATATTTTACATAGAATTAACAGCAGAAAACAGGCCATTCAGCCCAACTGGCCTCTGCTGATGTTTATGCCCACATATGTTTCCACTTACTCTTCTTCATTTCACCTATCAACATATCTTCTGTTCCATTCGCTATCTTCTAGTTTTCTATTAAAGGCATATATTATAATTGCCTCAACTATTCCATGTGGTAGAGAGTTCCATATTCTAACCAGACTCTGAGTAAAGACATTTCTCCTGAATTCTCCTTTGGGATTTATTGGTGACTACCTTATATTTATGGACCCCAGACCTGGACTCTAGCAAACACAGAGACGACTTTATTGAATTGTTCTGCAAAGACAGCACAGTACAGCTTTAAATCCACAACTCTTGTTAAATACCTTATATCTAAACAGGAGTCGAGTGCTTCTGCTGATTTCTACTGTGGGCCGATGAACTCATCTCAATGTTTCATACAGGAATCATCATGAAAGAGATGGATGTTTCCAAATCAAAGGCACTGTTGGAGGAAATATAATTCAACAGGTTAGTAAAGGTCATTCTCATGCATTCTTCCATAACAACTTCTGCACGCCTGACGCTTGTTTGTTTGCATCCTACCAGGTGGAGTGGCAGAGGATTGTCACAGTTTAATCTCTCCTTGTCAAATCGAGACCATATTTTATTCCACACAATCAGAAACAATATCGCAGAACACTTCCTGAAGGTGTCGGGTTTCAGAATTGGCTGATACACTGCAATTTCACAGGACATTTCAATCACACTGTGGATTTGGACTGTTAATGGCCGAGTTAATGAAAACAAGTCGCAAGCACAGATACCAGCTGTGAGCCGCCGGGCTGGAATATTCCCTGAGTCTGAATTAATTTTTTTGTACACACATTTGTTCTGAAGGCAGACGCTTTTCCGTTCCAGTGCAGGAACCATTACAGGATGACAAGTGCTTTTAAAAAAAAACTTTTTTTTATTCCTCTCCCCTCCCCCTTCCCCCTTTCTCAGCCACGATTAACTGCTTGCGAATTTGCAAAAGCGATGTGTCGCTAGTTTGAAATGTTGCGGCTATTGGCTTCTTTCACTTGGAAGACAGATTTCGAACGCTCCGCGATGATCCAAGATTAATTGAGTCCTGCATGTTTTCGGCTCGCTTTTGGCTCCAAGGAGAGCGGGGACCAAAGAAGCTGTATTTAACAAACCAAAGGGATCTTCCCATTAATGTATGATTAATTGCAGTTTGCAAAGTGATTAATTAGTTGGTGTGACAGTAAACTTTACAAGTGCACATGCTTTAACTGGGTTACGTGTTTGCATTTACAAAGGAGGCAACCTCACATATCCCAGCCCTGTCCAATCTCATCTGCTGCTGTGGAGAGCAGCAGACCAGGACCAGAAGCCCTCTCTCATGATTGATAGCTTCTCTTTTATGTGCGGGCTGTATTGAGGGGATTTTTCATAGCTCCACTGCTTATTGGTACAGGGGTAATTTCCACTTTACCACAGAATTGATTTGCAACATAGGCATATGAGTTTGTATATTTTTCTCATGGTGCCTGAGAGACAACCTGCCACAAGCAATGAGCCAAAGGCCCAATTCACTCAGCAACAGCCGGATTGATACGAGAAAATATACATATTGCGTATTACTCAGAGTCGGTGCGACAGATAATTTCATTAACTGGGGAAATAGCAGCAGAGCAGGCCTAAAGAATGGAAGGTCAGTCTACATATTAGACAATGGAAGGGCAAAGGTCACTGACTTTAATGTCCAATTCATCAGGAGGCAGCATCAATTATTTACCAAATAATCTATGAAACAATCATTGACTGCTTGTCACACAATAATAACAATGAACAAGGACGTGCTGTTTCAACTGGCTTGATGTTCCCGATGTTTAAGCCTAATAAACCCTTCCCTTTGGAATTGGATTTTACAGCTCCGATTTTAACTCGGGGTGAGAGGTCATCCTGTCTCCAGTAGGCGAGTGGCGGGTCCAACCCAACTCACTATGGCGAGGTCCCAGTCTATTTTAGCTCCCACGCCTCATTGTGCAGGCTCGACTCAGGCTGAAGGTGGCACGAGTAACAAGCGGCTGGCGGGTGAGAGGGGTGTGTGCCTATCTGGGGGGCCACGGAAATAGATCCCAGCTGTCTAGTGAGTAGAGATCATGGTGGTAGTGAGTTGGGGGCAGGGGAGTGAATGTAATTTTAATGGGTAAGAGGGAGGTTGGGGGGGGTGGAACCAGAGATAGATTTGAAGCTAGGATTGGGCGGGGGGCATAATCTGAGGCAAAATCCAGATCTGCCAGATTTCCCACCATACCCCCCCCCCCCACCCAATTGTTAGAAAGAATAAACTACGCCCCCAGTTTTAAAGTAAGGATGGAAATGGTGTGTTGGGGGGAATGTTGTGACAGCATGGAGGCCTGGCTGAATTGAATGACTGAGGCTCATTTACCTAAATTCCCCTGGATTCCACCCGAACCAGGCCCAGCTGTTGGGAATTAAAATCAGGGCCATAGTTTCAAGATGTTCCTGGGCTATCCTGAGAATTCATCCTGAGAGCAAGTGTACAGCTCATTCAAGGCCTAAAGTGGAAAGGAATTGACCCAGAAAGAATTGATAAATTGTTTCTATGGGAGTCATATGTTGGCTCATTAAAACCAACAAGAAAGAGTCTGCCTTTGTCCCTGGTCCAATCCGTGGTCGGGCATTCCCCTGTCAATGTGGTTGAGCTGTCTGAGATCCACTGCATGGTGGGTCGTGCGCTCCTATTGCACTTTCTCGGATGCAGAGTCCCTCCAAATTATGTAAATTCACTTTTCTTTGCAAAATCCATCATCTCTCACAACCTTAGTTCACCCTTCTGAAACTCCACACCTGGGCCCATTGGTTCTACCAAGCCTTTAATATAATCAACTCTCCACTCTGTTGTATGATGTTGCATGTGCCAGCATGCCATTGTAATGTAAAGGTGCTCACCAGAGCAAGGGTTAATGTAGGATTGGAGAATAGCACCATCCACAGTATTATGTATAGAGTCACATGGTAATAGACTGCTAGAAGACTCTAGTAGCAGCCTACCTGCATGACAGCAGCACCATGCACGAAATTAACTGGTATCTGTACATAGTTAAAGATTAATAGTAAATGGTTCATGTTAAACATATAAGTCTCAGATCTCACCATTGAGGCATCAAACAAGCCCATAACACAACATAGGGATCAGCAGTGGTATACAACACGGTGATCAACAGTGATATGAAAGATGGTATTTTAAACAATGAACCCAGAACAAAATCCCAAGATATGAAAAACTAAAAGCAACTGAAGCCTAACTAGAAAGACATGTGCCTAAGAAGAAAAATTGAAGAAACAGCTGAAGAAGCTCCGCTACTGATTTGGAGGTTGAGGAATCTGCTGGAGTGAGTGGAAGTCCAGTGCAAGACCCCTGAGTGATGCAGAGTAAAAAAAGAAAAAAAAAAAACCTGATCAGATCATGAAGATGAGTGAGCAAAAACACAAAAGATTGCAAGACACTGTGTGACGCAGTGTGAAAAATACTGGTCAATTCACAAGATGGTGAGCAAAAATACAAAACTGGAAGATCCTAAGTGATGTAGTGTGAAGAATATTGGTCAATTCAAAAGATGGTGTGCAAAAATACAAAACTAGAAGATCCTGAATAATGCAGTGTGAAGAATGCTGGTCAGTTCACAAGATGGTAAGCAAAAATTACAAAACAGAAGCAGTACTTACATTGTAGAATAAGGTGGCAGTTCAACATATCCATAGGGCAGCTCAATGAAAGCAGTAACATCTGCCAGCGCCATATAACATGAGGTGGCTGAGCTGAAGTATTAAAAACGACACCTGCAGAATTTAAGAAAGAAGAGTTGCTCTGAAATTGGTTTTGCATCTCAGAGGAGCGTATTGCTGCAGTTTTAAATGTTTTTAAAAAAGTAAATGTCCCACAATCATGAGGAGCCCTTTTCATTCGGGAAAAGTAAAGCTTTTAAGTAAAAAAAGGATTTGCTGCTGTTCTGAAGATGAAAAATGACAGCACTGAGAGTAAAAAGAAGGAAAACAACCTGCAGAGTTTGGAAAAGGTATCCCTTTTCAGTTGGGTCCCCAGGCTCCTTGCTGAAGAAAAACAACTTGAGCAGAGTTAACAGTCTTGAAGTATAAAAGTTAAAAAAAACCTGCAGAAAAAATGATAAAGATCCATAATTGCCAGGGAGCCTGCCAAAATCGTAAAAGCATAGGAAACTCACAACAAAGGAAAAGGACAGACTGCAGACAGCCTGAGTGAAAAAAAAGTTACTGCACTGATAGCCTTAAAGGGACAATGACATTTAAGACAGTAACTACAAGAAAGAAAATGGCCATGGAGAACAAATAAGAAGAGCCAGGTACATTTTGGATAAGGAATTTGCTAAACCAGACACAAGAGTGGGAGTTCTGCAGAATAAATGTTTTAGTTTGCAGGAGAATTACAGGATTGAATAAGTAATCAGAAGAAGTACAACTGGATAAGTTCTTATTCCTGTTTTGTTCATTCGGGGTGAAGTACTCCACAGTCAATGTATCGATCAATTCTCGGCAACATTGAAAGGCTTTAACAGATATTTTAAACTCCATGTTGTAAAGGGTGCAGACCCTAGAAGAAGGTCTAGTACAACTTTGATAAAGCACCATAGGCAACAAAAGGCCCCAGAGAGAGGGCAACTCCCAATAAAGCACTGGGGTCAACAAGAAACCCCAGAGAGACGGAGACAATATTCACGTAAACCACAAGATGGTTGCCGACCATGTCAGTGCAATGAAATGCATGCGCCAGAGAGTTTAGTGCAGAAGAAAAAAATGGCTGAGAAGCAACAGAAAGGTTCCATTTGCAAAGCATGTACCTCCAGCAAGAACATGGCAGGCACTATGGTAAAAGAAAATTCAAATCCACTCTGGGACTGAACTGAGTTCCCTGCAGAAGGAATGGGGACAAACCCATATAGTGTCTGAGAAAAGCAGACAAGTTGTAATAAACAGAAAGGCAACACAAAGGAGCGCAAAAGTGAATCTAATGGAGGTAGCCAAATACCAGAAACATGGAGTTCTACTACCATTCCTCCAAACGTGACACACTGAGATGTGGAAGAACTGTCAAGCCTCAAGCCCGTCTGAATTTATAAAGGCAGAGACTTGAGGTGAGGTGCAAGGGATAGCAAGTAAAGATTGTATTGTTATATTCTGTTTGAAGGGAGGAAGGTTTTTTGAAAAAGAAAAGGGGATGTTGTATGATGTTGCATGTGCCTGTGTGCCATTATAATGTAAAGGTGCTCACCAGAGCAAGATTGGAGAATAGCACTGCCAATGGTCTGATGAATAGAGTCACATCACAAAGTACTGGTAGAACACTCTAGAAGCAGCCTACCTATATGGCAACAGCACCACCATGACATTAACTGGGATCTGTACATAGGTAAAGATTAACGATAAATGTTTTGTGTTTAAACATACAAGTCTCAAGGTCTCATCATTGAGATATCAAACGAACTCATAACACAACACATTCCATTTTCACTTTTTATTTTATGGAACAGATCACTCTACAATTCTTTTCTTAGCATCTCCAGTACCCCACACTTCATTGCAGTGGGCAACCCTTTCATAATTCAATGTGGATCTGTCATAAAACCTCCTCTTGGTTTCATCTTCCTCTTTATTCTTGATCTCACTGACTTCTGTTCCACATGCCTCTTCTTTGGTTCCTCCAGTATTGTTTCTACGTTCTCCTCCTCATTTAATAAACCTCTCGTTCACACTTGCCACAGATCTTCCTTTCTTTCCTCAGCATCTCCAACTTGGTTTCCACTATTGACTCCCTTCTTCCTTGAAGGCCAGTGAACCTCTCCAATAATTACTGCATAGTACATACCAAAACGGCATACAACATATGAAAATGGTAGGCAGGAAAAGACTAGCTGGTTCAAAAACATGATGCCTGGAACATTGCAAATAAGCTTTTCCTATACCTCCCATAGTAATCTCCTGGGAGAGATGAAAAATCCAGAAAAAGAAACCCATGCAAAAAAAATTGTCTGGAAAATTTCTCTCCCACCACCTTAGGTAACAAAACCATTTCCAGGAGACTGCATTGACCATGCTGATAAATTGCTTACTTTATGTAAGATACAATCTCTGCTGCAACCAACGTAGTTCTCTTTGAAGGTGTGGAGAGTATCAGCACACAACACATGAGCAGACAACTTATTCCAAAGGTTCACTATGCTTTGGCAAAAGACAAACTGCCAAAAATGAAGCCTATTCCTACTCTTGCACAGCTTAATTGCAAGATCTCTGGTCATCTTCAATCTGTCAAACTGAAATTCTCCTTCAGTGTCTATGCATTACAGGTTGAGTATTATTTATCCGTGAAGCCAAAAACCAAACACATCCAAAAACCTCACTTTTTTCGATCCTTATCAACCTTCAGCTCAGGAAGTCTCTGATCCAAGCCAACATGGCCTAGCCAACATGAACCTTGCCAACTGCATCCAAACTTTAGCACAGAAAGTACCTGACCCGAGCCATCATGACCTGAGCTGACACGAACCTCGTTGAATGGATCCGACTTTTAGCGTGGAAAGTCAAATTGTTTGTCTGTACTGTTTACCTTGTGATTATTGTCTGCACTGTTTACCTTGTGATTGTTGTCTGCACTGTTTATCTTGCAAACCCTTTCCCACAAGCAGAATTGCGGATGGCGCCACAGGTGGGAACTTATTAAAGGTACTCTATTTATTATTCAGTGGACTTTACGAGCCATTTTATTCACTTTAGACTTCAGCTAGCCTGGGTTTTGGCCATTGTAATGTAAGTAGGCCCAGGTAGTATCCAAAAACCAAAGTGATCTGAAATCGGCCCCGAGCATTTCGGATAAAGGATATGTGACCTGTATTTACCTTGATCACATCACCTGTAGGTCTACATTGCTCTAAAGTAAGTTGTCCCAAGTCTTTAAACCTATTAGAGTCACTAAGGATTTTAAGCTGGGAATCAATCTTTTGACTTTCCTCCTAATTTTTTCTCTAAGGCCATTGTGGGAGATGGTGGCACAGTAGCCCTAGTGGGAATGATACTGGACTAGTAATCCAGAACCCCAAGCTAATGCTCTGGGGCCGTGAATTCAAATCTCAATAAGTCTGGAATTAAAAGCTACTGTTGGTATTAGTAAGCGTCAAACTATCATCGATTGTTGTAAAAAGAAAAAAATCTGCTTCGCTAATGTCCTTTAGGGAAAGAAGTCTACTGGTCTACATGTGACTCCATACAACAAAGTGGTTGACTCTTAACTGCCTTCTGAAATGGCCTAGCAAGCCACTCAGTCCAAGGATAATAAGGAATGGACAACAACTGCTGGCCTTGCTAGTGACACCCACATCCCATGAAAAAAAAAATCATTCTCCATGAGCGGAACAAAACGGGACATGGTACACTGGACTCAGAATAACCAAGAACCTGCATGAGAATGGTGGTCTTTGACTGATAGTAAATGGTTCTAATAATACAACCCTGTTTGCTTTGGCTCTGGCTTCTCCATTGGCCATTAACATTGAATGACCTGTGTACACCTAAATTCTTCAGTGGCAACGTAGTTTAATAAGGGCATTTGAAAAAGCAAGCAAAGCACTGGGCTTCATTTCTAGAGGGAGTTAAAAAGCAGAGAAGTTGTGTTAAACCTGTATAGAATGTAGGTGAGACCACACTTTGACTGCTATGAACAATCTGGGACAGTGCCAAGATCTTATTAGTGGGAACGGCTGGGACTGCAACCATTCCCAAGAAGAAAGTCCAATGGACCCTGGAGTAAGTCCAGGGTATTGGGTGGGGAGGGTTTGGCAAGCTTAGGGAGGATGGATGTAGGGGTGGAGGTGGTGGGTTTTGGGAGCAGAAAGGTAGGAAGAAAGGGGGGTGCTACTACCTTAGGAGGGTTGCCACCCCCCCACCCCCAGATGCCCAAAGGGCACTCCCTGAAGACAGTACCCCCCTTCCTTCCCACCATTTTAAAACCTCTGAACAAAAACGGCCTGCCCACTCCTGCTCTGACTGCTTATGCCAATTGTATTATGGCGCGGGCAGCATTTCATTCAGATCAGAAAATGCTGGAAAAACTCAGCAGGTCCAACAGCATCTGTGGAGAGAGAAACAGAGTCAACGTTTCGATTCTGAGCCCATATGACTCTTCTTCAGAGTTAAAGAGAGATAAAAATGTGATGAAATTTATGCCATTTAAGTAGGGTGGAGCAGGTGAAGCTGGATAGAAGGCCAGTGATAGGTGGGGGCAAAGGAGAAATTGGCAGAGATGTCGTGGACAGAAGGACAAAGGGATGTTAGTGGTGGTGGTGATAAGGGCTAAAGGAGGTGCTGATAGTGGCATTAAGGTAAGAAAGCAGAATGTGATAATAGCAGGACAAGGAGAGTACAACATGAACAAATGACAGATTGTGGGGCTGGGGTGGGAGGAAGAGGATAATAGGATAAAAGTTAGGGATAAATAATGAATAAATTAATAAAAATGAAAATAAATAAATAAAAATAAGTGGATAAAAACAATTAAAAATACAAATTTAAATTCAAAAAATAAAAATGAATATTGAAAAAAGGGATAAAAGATGGGTGAGGATAGAGGACAGAGTTTATGGTCTGAAGTTGTTGAACTCAATGTTAAGTCCAGAAGGCTGTAAAGTGCCTAACTGGAAGATGAGGTGCTGTTCCTCCAGTTCGTGTAGGGCTTTACTGGAACATTGCAGCAGGCCAAGGTTGAACATGTGGGCATGAGAGAAAGGAATAGAAGGGTATGTTGATATGGTTAGATGAAGAATGCTGACAGGAGGTTTGTGTTAGGCATAAACACTGGCATGGACCTTTTGGCCAATGACCTGTTTATACTTTGTGTTAATTTAATTTCAATATCCTGCAAATGGTAAGTATATCTTGTATTGGTCTGGCCAACATCAGTGATTTTCTTGTATGCAGAAGGGGTAGGTGAAAAGCCAATGTGTGAGACTGTCCATCACCGTTACTCTCTATTTTTATCACATAAACAATAAGGAATGGGAGTAGTGGGCTTGAATAATTAAAGGTCCTGGACTATACCATTCCACACAGGGGGATTTCCTGCCACAACCATGAAGGTCTCTCTTGAACTTGTACACTAATCCACTCAGGTGTATAAAATAATGAAAGGGCTGGAATGGAGGCTTTTTTTCTCCATCAACATCCACTCAATCCATTCGGCACAAATGAACCTTGAATGACTTGTTGAGTAATGCATCCAAAGATCGAACTATAGATGTTAATTGCTTTCTTAATGGCCTTAATAGGCCATTGACATTTTGGTGGGCGCGCAGCCGCCTCTGTTGTGTGCCCGCCAAACGAAATATCGAGATGACATGCGATGACGTTCCCCCACCCCCCACCCCACCCAGGTATAATGCCTCTCGATCTCATTGGTTATAGGGGATCTGAACATCTCTCACATTAATAAGCTACATCCTTTGGGTAGGCCACTAAGACACTTATTTAAATTCAATGTCCCTCTATCATCAACCATCCAACTGATATCATGGACATGCACAAAAGCCTGGTGCAGGGAACTTGATCTTTAGCGTGGTTTTACATTTGAAAATTACCATTGACTTCAATTGCATCCTGTCAACCAAGCAGGCTAGTACTACCATGAATTGTGTCCTCTCATGGCTTGTGGTTTGCACTAGAACTGTTTTCAAGTCTTCCCAGTCCACAGTTTGGCTGCTGGACATATCAAAATTCATGGGCATTTCATCCATGTTACTGATGTGATATAATGGGACCGCATGTTTTTGCTGCTGTCTGGTGGTGAATCACTGCAAACTGCTAATTATGGCACCTTGGTCTTTTGGTAGTCTCTGAGTGATCTAGATCTTCTGCCACAACACTGGACATTTTCATTAGTGGCTACACCAACTAGATGTTGCTCTGAAATCTGCTGGGCTCAGGGTTTGATCTGGTCCTTTAAGTGCATATACACTGTTACGACCACTGCCAATGTGGTTCACTGAGCAAGCCAAATCCTAGAAGGAAACTTGTCTTACTAATCATGGCTTTTTTTGTTTTGTATTTTGAAAAGGAGGGGAAAACTACCGATCCCAGAAACATAGAATCCCAGTAAGTTTTAGGATTATAAAAGTAAAAGATTTATTTACAAGAAGAAAGAAAAACGTAAGCACAGTTGAAATATTCCAACAAAACATTCCCCCCAAAAAAACCATTTGGTCAGAACACACAAGTGAACTATTTGTCAACAGCTCCCTTACAGATTTTTAATCATAAAAATCCAGTAATATTACCCAAGGCAAAAACTGCTGCTACTTTAATAAAGTATACCACACAACTTCTCACTCTCTTCCACTTTGCTATTCAGAAACAGACTACTTTCTGGAAACAAAGGCTTTTCTGGCTTGAAATTAGCTGGCTGCTTCAAATTCACAACTTTTCTCAGCACAGAGAAATCTCCCCCACATAGCCACCTCAACTCAACTAAAGATCCTTCCTTAAATACCCTTTTTCCCCTTTCACCCTAGACTCCATTGTCCTAAGCACCTCTTTGAACTCAACTTTTCCAAAATATAAAAATCGTTCATGTCTTCCTATTGCTTCAACTTTTGAGTCAAATAAATTTAATAACCTCCTCTTGTTTACCTATAAAACCTTTGAAAGTTGTAAAAGAGCCTGAAATTCCCTTTCAAATTTAACAGCTGAAAAGTCAAGTATTTACCTATCACCTAATGCAAATTTTAAAACCCAAATTCCAATTTTACCATAGCCTCTCATTACAAATGCATGCATCTAGCTACTTTACCTTTCATCTCTCAGTCCCCATAGATAAGCTGTCTCCATGAACCTTCCTCCAGTTTAATTAATCATGGACACACACACAGGCTTCTTTGCAGCATACCACCATATTCCCAAAAACATTAAAATAATAACATCAATTTTTACAACATGCATTGCATTTCTGGAGGTGATATAGCCATTCTGGTGATTTTCGAGGACCCATTCTGATATATGCTTTTCAGGATCAGACCAGTGGCTGATCCCTGTTCTCATGGCACTTTTGGCCTTGGGCATCAACTTCAGGGTGAATTTCTTCTCCCATTTTCACACCAGCTTTTCACTAACACCGATTCCGTCGCTGTAGCACAGTTATTTGATGAGTTAGAAAATGTTATGACTTTCAGCTTGAAACCAGCTTCGAACTTCATAATTTTTGCCAGAGGAACCATTTCTGTTCATCGTTCACTATGTACAGTCTGCTCTGTGTGGGATTGTCTTAAAGTCCCATGCATCTTCTTGGCAACATGACCCATATTGCCTGCTTGATCCCATACGCTGATTTTATAAGGTGAGTAAAATCGAGATGAGGTGAAAAATTGAGGCTGACTCCTAATGCAAGTACAGCATGTCTTTGCAGAAAGGACTTGTAATCCAAGTATAGGCCTAAACATAATTTTTGACACTGAAAAAAGTCATCTTATGTCAATTTATATGCCGCTATCTACAGTATCTTTATAGGTGCCTTTCCAAATCATGCCTTTTGAACCACACACTGCCTGAAAAATATATAATTTTAAACGCTCACGATTGTACAATTTATCAGAAGAAGCTATACAGCAATGAGTTCTTCTGCTTATCAGTCATAGAGATGGTTTCCGAAATTGTTCCAAAAATACTTCAGCAGCCAACATCATCTGATGTTATTGCAAGATTACTTTTTGTGGGTGGAGTTGCTGCTACGTCCTGGGAATGTCACCAGAAAGCTGTCCTGTCATGGCCCCCACTTCAGCCCAGAGGCAGTGGCAATGTTTGCTCACATCTGACATTGGGATAACCCTCAATACCAGGTTGGTGCCGTCATGGCTTTACCATAGAGGGAATCAGCATCAGCAAATCTGCAATGTACAAGCGCATACAGGTGGCGCCCCAGTGTAACTTCATCAGTTTACCCTTGGAAACCCAGTAGCAGAATCAGGTGATTCTTTTTTTTCATTTTGTAGGATTCCCAAAATCCAAGACTTTATTGATGACGGCTGTATAGTACCCTAGTGCCCCATGCATGATCACACACCTTCCATGAACTACAGCGGATCGACTCCATCAGTGCCCAAATTGTCAAGTGACTAGAACAGAGAATGTGCAGGTCAATGCTCACTTCCAAGGCAGCAGCCCTGACACATTTGTTCTAAAATAATCTTCTAAATTTAGGATGGTTGAAAGAGGAAGCAGATAGATAGACAAACTTGCCCTTATATTCACAATTGCAGGACTCCGCAAAATGGTTTACAGCTAATGAAGTGCTTTTGAACCTCAATCACTTTTATATTGTACAAAACGCAATTTGTATACAGCAGGTTCCTATAAACAGTAACGTGATAATGACCAGTAATCAGTTATTGTGATGTAGATTAGGAATAAGTATTGGCCAGGAGAATGGGAATATCTCCTCTCCTCTTCTTCAAAATAACATGAGATTTTTTAAGTCCATCTGAGTGGACAGATGGGGCCTCAGTTAAAAGTCTCCTCTGAAAGGTGGCAATGATAATTTCTATAGCATTACAGCTATCCTCTTTGGCCTAGTAACCATTGAAGCAGCCATGAACAACTTGTATTTATAAAGTACCTTTAACCTAGTAAAGGCCCCATGGTGCTTCAAAGGAGCACCATGACTGGGGGCCTTGCTGCAAATGACACTGGAGTTACTATGTGCTCTATGCTGGACTATGAAGTCGACAGATTTTTGTCAATGAGAGATCTGGGCAGTGGACCTCACCAGCAGACTTTTCAGAGAAAAACATGCCAAAGGCACTTTACAGAGGTGTTATTAAAAATAAAAATAGATACAGAGCCAGAGGTGATATGGCAGTGAGGCAGTGAGGTGGTGGTGGTAAAACAAAGGCTTGGTCAGAGGGGACTCTTAAAGGAGCATAGAAGTGTGGGGAGGCTGAGAGCTTTTGAGAAGGAGCTGAAGGTATGACCATAGATGCTGAAGAGACCCCAGTTTGAGGATCAGAGACTTTGGAGAATTTGTAAGGTTGGAAGAGATTATAGAGAATGGGAGGGGTGAAGAACTGGAGATATTTGAACATGAGGAAGAAAAATTAAATTGGAGATTTTGGAAGACCAGGAACCAATGTAGAGCAGCAAATGTTGTGCTGATGGATGACTGGGATCTGGGCTCAATAGGATACAAGAACAAGCAATAGGTTTTTGGGTAAGCTAAAGTTTACAGACAATGGAGATCAAGGTTGAATCTTTTCAACCTGAACTTGGCCTGGAAAGGAGATGGAAGTGCAATGAGTTTTAGCGAAGGCCAAAGAAGACAGCTTCAGATTTACTAATGCTTACTTGGAATAAATTCCAGATCATCAAGGACTGGATGTCGGATAAACAGCCTGACAACATAGAGGCAATGGAGGAGTCAGGAGAGGTGGTGACGTATTATCAGAAAACCTGTGGTACCTGAGCCCATGCTTTCAGATGATAGCACCATGGGGAAAATAGATGAAGACAAGGAGAAGGCCGCGGATGGGTTTTGGGGGATTCTGGTTGTAACAGTGCAGAGGCAGAAAGGGAACATGCCATTTCTGGATACGTTCAGGTTAAATTTGACCCTGAGCTGAGTTTCAAACCCCTACATCCTTGCCACCATCAAGACAAGCCTCTCCAACAATGTCCTACTTCACCCCCACTGATGCGGAAATTCTTACTCACATCTTTGTTCCCCTATATGCAATTACTACACTTTTCTCCAATTGAAAATTGTCCACAATTGGCTGTCCATACATATTGAACAATAAGTCCTATTTCCCTGTTATTCATGTGCATCAAAAGCCTCATCCTCAGCCAAAAATCCCAACACTGCCTCATACATTCTAATCAGCGTTTTCATTCAGTCTCTGGTTCTGCCCTCTGTTACATCCCGTCCTTTCTACATTTCTCAGCTTTCAGTTGTTTTACTTCTGCATTTTGGGATGTTCTATGTAGGAACCTTAACCTTGTTACATCTCTCCTTCATTTCACCGGTGTTCTGAAAACCTCCTGCTGATCTCTGTCATTACTTCATCTCCAGTTATTTTTCACCTTTCTGAAGTACTTTGGGACTTTTCCTTAGGTCAAAGGTGCTATGTAAGTGTCTAAAAAAGGCCCCATTTGCTATGTTGAAATGATATATTTCTGGTATCTCTCCCATCAAAATCTATCTGCATCCTTTACCCATTTGCCTCACTTTCCCAGATCCCTTCAAGTAACAACAACCTCTGCGCCAGTGTGGCTCGGTAGAACAATCTTTTTGTGGGAAAGGTTTTTGTGGATTATGCAAAGAGCAAGCATTACATAATATTATTACACTATATTTACAGCACAGAAACAGGTCATTCAGCTCAACTAGTCTATGCCAGTGTTAATGTTAAACAGAAGCCTTCCCTCACTTTGCTTAATTTCACCCTATCTATATATTCTACAATTCCTTTCCCCCTCATGAATCTATCTAGCTTCCCTGTAAATGTATCTGTCCTATTCGTTCCAGAAAATATGTCTTTATACTTCAAGCCCATTAAGAGATTGACTACAATCCAAGAGAAAATTCCTGGGCTGTCTATCACTTTGGCTGATTATCTGGGTGAGTTTAGTATTATGCTTTGTCAATTGGGTCACCACATGAAGTTCTCAGAGCTGTTCCAGCTTCTAGGTAGGAAAGAAAATGGTGTTGGACCGAAGGACCTGAATCTCAGTTGAGGGTGATTCGGCAGTCCACACATACACATCCTCTTTACAAGAAGGAAGAGGACAAATAGTGATGAGTGCCTTGAAAAAGGGGATAAACTCAAATAAATTAGAGAAGTACATCTAGATATTAGTTGATACTGGTACTTCTAGATGCTAGAAGTACTAGTATCATCCAGTCTGATAGTTCCCTCAAACTATGGAGCTGATTTTCAAACCCTGTCATTCGTGTCATTAGATATTTACAAATAATTACTGACTAGAGTAATTGGAGATGGGTGTGGAACCTTAATACAAACATGAAGCTACAATGACAAAAAGGATGTTTATGTGAAAACTTCATCATTCTTAAATGATCAACAGAGATAGTGACAAATGAATGAGACATTATACATAGAGATAAAAACAAAAAAACTGCAGATGCTGGAAATCCAAAACAAAAACAGAATTACCTGGAAAAACTCAGCAGGTCTGGCAGCATCGCTTCTCCGCCGATGCTGCCAGACATTTTTCCAGATAATTCCGTTTTTGTTTTGAGACATTATACATGTTGAGCATGTCATTTTGTTAATTTTAATCCTGCCCTTTGGAATCCAGAACCAGACAAAACTTCACTGTTATGATACAATGATAAAGGACGTTTCCTTTGTAAGTCATTTTTATGAGGTGCTTTGTCTTGTTCCATTTTCTATAGAGATTAAAAACAAGTCAAAGTAGAACCAATGCAAAGCAACTATTTCTGAGGATGGCTCTTTGATAGGAATGCTAACATATCAACAATAAAGGGCAGGAAAAGACCCTCTGGTTCATCCAGTTTTTCCTACACAATTGCGGATGGCCTGTGCACCAAAATATATAGACTTCGCTCCCCACCCAAAATCATTTGACCCCCTGGGAAAGACAACTAAAAGCCCAGACCAATTTGGTGGGGGTGGTGGGGTGGGGGGGGGGAGGCGGGGGGGGGTGGGGGGGGGGTGGTGGGGGGGGGGGACAAAATCTGGAACATTTCTTTCTGGCCCCAAAAAATGATTGCAACTAGCCCCTGTGATCACTCTATGCAGTACCTATCTTTTATATGTGGTGATCTCCACCCCAGCCAGACACAGGTCCAGCTTTTGCTTGATGGAATTTAGCAAAACAGTGTCCACTGCATGAGTCAACAGTCTGGCTAAGAAGCCCAGTATTCTTTGGACACAGACCTATCCCCAGACAACTAAGCTGATCTGACCGTATAAAACTTAATATTGGGACCTGTGGCCTTCCCTAACCTATTTGGTTAGAACAAACTGTTTGCTCACACACAATATATTGCTTTCAATATATTGTTAAATTCAATAAAATCAGTCTGTGCTACTCTAAAATGTAGAGTCCTAACTCCTTTTCCTATCTTAATAAATAAGATGTTTCAAACTGTAAATTAATCTTGTAGCTCTCCTCCGCTACCTTTCCAAAACTGCAGTATCACTCACCATGTGAGAAGACCAAAAATGGACACAATATTCTAATTCAAATCTAGATTTTACAATAAAATATTAATTACAATAATCTAGAAAACTTGTCTTTCAACATTATTTTAAAATATTTTGCCTCCCTCTGTACCCCATCTTTTAGACACCTCCATGAACTTACTCTGTAATGAGATAATGAAATACAGCTTTTGGGTGGAAATTTATATTGTCTCTTTCTCTTCTCTCACTATTAGCTAAGTACCCGTAAAATTGAGATTAACTTGCTGATTGAGTATTTCCAAGTGCAATTATAAGAAACATGTGGAGGGTTTTTACAGCTTCTTTTCACTCACCAATTTAAACTTGTTAAAGGCAAATTTAAGACTGGTATTAAGAAGATCAACACATGGAGTGAACTCCTGAACAGAGCGTTGAAGGAGAAAATACTTGGATTATTTAAGAACCTCATGGAGGCCTGCCTCCCCACCTTGCCCCACACTTGTGGAGGAGTGCCCCTCAAGCTTTCCATATTGCCTCTCTTTAATGGAGAGAGATATCTATGGTCCTGTGTGGACTGTGGCTAATTACCTTAATTACCAATGCTGTAATATAGGGGCTTTAACTCATTCTACCTGGATGAACTAAGAGAGTCAAACTGTTTCCCCTTGACAATATTACCATCGGCAAAACCCTGACCATCAATATCCTGGGGGTCACCAATGAAGAGAAACTCAACTGAACCAAGCACATTAATGACATGACTATGTAGTGTAGGTCAGAGATTGGATATTCTGTGGCAATTGACTCACCTCCTCACTTCCCAAAACCTTTCCACCACCTGCAAGCCACATGTCAAGAGTGTAATGGAATACCCTCCAGTTGTCTGAATGAATGAGTACAGTGCCAGACACTTAAAGAAGCTTGAAACCACTCAGGCCAAAGCAGTCTGCTTGATCAACCATCAATTTAAATATACTCCCACTCCACCACTGATGGACTGTGGCTGACAAGCGTATCTACAGGATACACTGAAGTAAGTTGTCAACAACAACTTGTATTCATATAGCACCTTGTACATAGTAAAATGTCCCGAGGCACTTCACAGAAGCAAACAAAGGCTTCTTCAGAACCTCCTAAACCTGCAACCACCTCCAGGTGTAAGGACAAAGAGAAGAGATGCATGGGAACAGCATTAACTCCAAGTTCTGTTTCAAGTCACACATCTTGACCTGGGAGATATATATTAACGTTCCTTCATTGTTGCTGGATCAAAAGTCCAGAATTTGCTATTTTACAGCCTCATGGAGATTCGTCACATGGACTTTATGGGTTCATGAAGAAGACACACCCCCTCCTGCTTAAAGGCAACAAGGGGTGGTCAATAAATACTGGCCTTGCCAGTGATATCCACATCCTAAATTAATGCAATTTACTTGATAACCTCATTCAGAGAAGCCGTATGGTTGGTGACATTGGGAACTGGATATGTTCCATGAGTGCAGTTAGAAAGTGATCTTTCAAGGTTATGTTTAAGGCACACAGTCAGGTTGTCCTTTATATGAACAGAGTGCACTTGAAGTCAGCGTTAGATACCCACAAATGTTTGATTCCTTAACATTGATACCTCTCACCGTGAAAAACACAAGTAAAAATAAATAACTGATGCTCCAATAATATTTGTGTGCAGAAATTTTCAGGATCAACTTCCTGTTCAACTCCAAGCCAGCTGTGAAGTTATTTCACACATGCGGAATATCATTTTTATTCTCCTTGGCGCAAATTGGCTTACTGCAGAAAGACGTTAATCCTCACAGACATTGGAGAAATGGTACAGATCTAGTTAAGACAAATTTATTATTTAAACATATGCACTTTAATGGTCAGTTCCTCAAAAATCCACCATCACAGCAGCTGCACTCTATATGAGCGGCTAAGACAAGTCCCAGCTGGGTGATCTTTAATGACTTTCAGTTAGGGTAGTTGATGAGCGTATGCCCTGTAATTGTCTCCAAAGGATAATAAAAATATTGTAACTGATGTTCTTTTACCACTTGGTCTCCCATTAACTGGGCCAGTTTTAATTATCCATTATTTATGTTGTATCAATGAAGCAGCTGTTACTGCTGCTGCTGAACAAATGGACTCGGCTGTTGTTCCTGTTATGTACCAACCTCACACAAAATGGAAGCGTAGATCAACTGAACTGACAGCCTCAACTAGTGCATATCTAGGACTGGATTCACTAAATACAAGGATATATATCACCCCATCTTCACTAATAGTCCTTAACAAGGCCTGCATCTGACCTAGGTAGCATTCTCATTGAGGCCTCAAAGTACTCAGTACGATAAGGAATCCAATTGTCTGTATCACTGGATGATGATAGCTGCAATTTCTCATCGGATTGGCTGGATTTTGGGTAACCTCCCTTCACCTCCCCACCCCACCCTGCCCCACCACATAAAAGGAACCTCACAAATATATAGAAACATAGGAATAGGAATAGGCCATTCAGCCCTTTGAGCCTGTTCTATCATTCAATTAAATCATGATTGATCTGTATCTTAACTCCGTCTGCCCACTTTGGTTCTGGAACCCTATTGCCCTTACCTAACTCAAACCTAGAAAACTCAGTTTTGACACTTTCAATTGACATAGCATCCACAGTTTTTTTTTGCAGGGAGAGGTGGGCAGAGGGTAGGCATACTTTTATACCATTTGTGTGAAGAACAGCTCATAAACAACCTAGCTCTAATTTTAGACTCATTCTAGACTCTCCAACAGACAGAATAGTTTTTCTATCTACCCTATCAAATCCTTTAATTGTCATAAACGCCTCAAATAGATTACCCCTTAATCTTCTATATTCAAGAGAATGCAAACCTAGTCTATGCAACTTGTTCTCATAATTTAATCCTTTTAATTCTTCATCATTCTGTTCTGTGAAAGGTATGTTTACATTGGTGTTATGGCCAGGGACAGGAGAGAACTGAAACCATTGTCCCCTTTCCTTTACTGTCCACAATCAAAGTGTTTTTGGAACAGCAGGAGAATATATTTCTCAACTCCTGAGTATGTGGTCAATTCCTAAATTATCAGCAGCAAGCTCTGGTGGGTTTAAATAAAGAGGATTTATATACTGAATGCAGTCCAAGTTTAAAGTTATGAATAGGACATTCCTTCACTGGGCATGACAATTAAAAATGAATACTTTCTCATTTTGGTGTTCAATAACAGCATCATGCTCTCTTGGGTCAGATATGGAATGGTTAGATGCATCTGTATAGGCGGATATGTGCATTATATCCACATATATTCTTCATTTTCCTCATGAAGAGGAAATCATCTGTCGTGGGCACATGGTCAGTTTAACATATGCTGACAACACCCAGCTCTATGTCTCCATCATCATCCTCGAATTTATAGCAAACCCAGCCACCAAATTCCTTGCATTTTTTTATTCATTTGCAGGATATGGGATTCGCTGGCTAAGCCAGCATTGATTACCCATCCCTAGTTGCCCTTGGGAAGGTGGTGGTGACCTGCCCTCTTGAACTGCTGCAGTCCATGCAGGTTAGGTACACCCACAGTGCTGTTAGGAAGGGAGTTCCAGGATTTTGACCCAGCAACAGTGAAGGAATGGCGATATATTTCCAAGTCAGGATGGTGAGTGACTTAAGGGGAACTTCCATGTGGTTGTGTTCCCATCTATCTGCTGCCTTTGTCCTTCTAGATGGTAGTGGTCGTGGGTTAGGAAGGTGGTTTCTAAGGAGCCTTGGTGAATCCCTGCAGTGCATCTTGTAGATGGTACACACTGCTGCTACTGTGCATCGGTGGTGGAGGGAGTGAATGTTTGTGGATGGGGTGCCAATCGAGTAGGTTGCTTTGTCCTGGATGGTGTCAAGCTTGTTGAGTATTGTGGGACCTGCACTCATCCTGGCAAGTGGGGAGTATTCCATCACACTCCTGACTTGTGTCTTGTAGATGGTGGACAGGCTTTGGGGAGTCAGGAGGTAAGTTACTTATCACGGGATTCCTAGTCTTTGACCTGCACTTGTGGCCACAGTATTTATATGGCTAGTCAAGTTCAGTTTCTGGTAAATGGTAACCCCCAGGATGTCGATAGTGGGGGATTCAGTGATGGTAATGCCATTGAATGTCAAAGGGCAATAGTTGGATTCTCTTCTGTTGGAGATGGTCATTGCCTGGGACTTGTGTGGAGTGAATGTTACTTGCCACTTGTCAGCCCAAGCCTGGATATTGTCCAGGTCTTGCTGCATTTGTACATAGACTGCTTCAGTAGCTGAGGAGTTGCAAATGGCGCTGAACATTGTGCAATCATCAGCAAATATCCTCACTTCTGACCTTATGATGGAAGGAAGGTCATTGATGAAGCAGCTGAGGATGGTTGGGCCAAGGACACTACCCTGAGGGACTCCTGCAATGATATCCTAGAGCTGAGATGACTGACCTCCAACAACCACAACATCTTCCTTTATGCTAGGTATGACTCCAACCAATGGAGAGCTTTCCCCCTGATTCATATTGACTACAGTTTTGCTAGGGCTCCTTGATGCCACACTCGGTCAAATACGGCCTTGATGTCAAGGGTAGTTGCTCTCACCTCATCGCAGGAATTCAGCTCTTTTGTCCATGTTTGAACCAAGGCTGTAATGAGGTCATGGGCTGAATGGCCCTGGTGAAACCCAAAATTGCTAAGCAAGTGCCACTTGACAGCACTGTTGATGACCCCTTCCATTACTTTACTGATTATGGAGGGCAGACTGATGGGGCGATAATTGGCCGGGTTGGATATGTTCTGCTTTTTATGTACAGTGCATAAGTGGGCAATTTTCTACATTGCCGGGTAAATGCCAGTGTTGTAGTTGTACTGCAACAGCTTGGCTAGGGGTGCGGCAAGTTCTGGAGCACAAGTCTTCAGTACTATTGCCAGAGTATTGTCAGGGCCCAAAGCCTTTGCAGTATTCAGTGCCTTCAGCCGTCCCTTAATATCATGTGGAGTGAATCAAATTGGCTGAAGACTGGCGTCTATGATGCTGGGGACCTTCAGAGGAAGCTGAGATGGATCATCCATTCGGCACTTCTGGCTGAAGATTGTAGCAAGTGCTTCAGCCTTATCTTTTGCACTGGTATGCTGGGCATCATTGTGGATGGGGATATTTGTGGAGCCTCCTCCTCCCTTGAGTTGTTTAATTGTCCACCACCATTCACGACTGGATTTGGCAGGACTGCAGAGCTTAGATCTGATCCATTGGTTGTTAGGTCGCTTATCTCTGCTGCTTATATGTTTGGCATGCAAATAGTCCAGTGTTATAGCTTCACCAGGTTGACACCTCACTTTTAGGTATACCTAGTCTTGGCATGCCCTCCTGCACTCCTCATTGAACCAGGGTTGATCCCCTGGCTTGATGGTAAAGGTAGAGTGGGGGATATGCCAGGCCATGATGTTACAGATTGTGTTCAAGTACGATTCTGCTGCTGCTGATGGCCCACGGTGCCTCATGGATGCCCAGTCTTGAGTTGCTATCTGTGCCATTTAGCACGGTGGTAGTGTCACACAACATGATGGAGGGTATCCTCAATGTGAAAGTGGGGCTTCGTCTCCACAACAACTATGCGGTGGTCACTCCTACCGATACTGTCATGGACGGATGCATCTGCAGCAGGCAGGTTAGTCAGGATGAGGATGAGGTCAGTTATGTTTTTCTCTCATTGTTGGTTCCCTCACCACTTGCTGTAGACCCATTCTAGCAGCTATGTCCTTTAGGACTCAGCCAGCTTGGTCACTCATGGCGCATAGTAGCACAGCTGTGCCAGAGAGTGGCACAGTCAGTAGAGGTAATAAGAAGCAGAGCACTAAGTAGTAGGCAAGAGACACTGCAGAGGAGGCAAGCTACATGCACTGAAAGGGAGCTAGCATGTTAAAAGATTGGTGCAGAATCTCTTAGGAGGGACCAGTATGGGCACATCCAATCTTGTTAGAACAAAATGTTCCACATTTATATTTCTAAGCCTGCCTTTGCTCATTCCTGATTCAGGTCAAATATCTATGCTGGGGAATTAGTGGAGACTTGATCATTTTTGCTACTTGCCAGTTAGAGATTGCTACCAATTCTGTTTTCCGCTGCTTCCTAATTTTCTCATTAGCAATCGCTGACTGAATTGAATTGTTTTGGGGTTTTTTTGTTCTTTCTCAATCTGGTATTTGGATGTCATTTTAACAGATAAGACCCTCATATCATGCAGTCACACTACAGATGTTTGAAAGGCCTGACATGATGGACACAAGACATTTAGAGATAGTGATAGATATTTTTTGGGCACAATTTGAGGAATGTTTGTGCTTGGGAATGAAGCACCGGCACGGACAGTGAGGACAGTTTTGAATAGGCACAAGACAATTTCTCTAACAGCTGGTCAAAGGCGCACTCCACCAGCCTGACACAACTTTCATCTTTACTTCGGAATTGACACAGAAAACCATGAATAAATAGACCATGATATCAATGCACCAATGCAGGGCTGGTGGGGAGGGTGCGTCAGGAGGGTACTCAGGAGGGGGGTGGGTCAGGAGGGTGCCGGGGTGGGGGGGAAAGGTGTTTGCAGGTGGCCAATATTCTCACAAATGTCTATAAGATTAGTTTTATTATTTTCACTAGCATGAAAGATCACTTGTTGAGACGGTGATAATCAAGAATGATGTAAATTAAAACAAGGCAAGGATGCTGGAAAGGACGTACTAAGAATATAAGAATATTTAAGAATAATCTACCAAGTCTGCATCCTCAGTGCACTCCTCTATAGTGGCGAGACCTGGACAGCATATGCTGGGAAGGAGAAAAGACAGAACAGTTTCCACTGTCTAGGATGTATCTTTGGCATCTCTTAACAGGACAAGTTCACCAAC
The DNA here is from genome assembly GCF_017639515.1 of Carcharodon carcharias. Classification (NCBI taxonomy): domain Eukaryota; kingdom Metazoa; phylum Chordata; class Chondrichthyes; order Lamniformes; family Lamnidae; genus Carcharodon; species Carcharodon carcharias. Next base: position 18,532,714 of record NC_054467.1, on the reverse strand, counting down.
TCAGAGGCCCTGGAGCAAGCTAATTCCATCAGTATACACTCATTACTAAGCCAACAACATCTGCATTGGCTTGGCCATGTTAATCATGTGGGTGACAGCCATATATCCGAAGGCCTTCTGTACAGTGAACTGGTCATGAATTCCAGGGCATCCATACCTCCACTACAAAGACACCTGCAAGTGAGGTACGAAGATGGCAGGCATTGATACTGACAACTGGGAGATAGTTACCAACAACCATGGCTTCTGGAGGCTGACTTTTTGGAAGGGCATTGGAAGAGATGAGCAGAAATGAAAAGTTCAGCTGGCCGAGAAGAGATCCCAGAGAAAACAGGCCAGTGAATCCTGCACATTCTCATCCCACTATCTTCCTCTGCCACATATGTGGCAGTGACTGTCATGTCAGAGTTGGGGCCCTGAGCCTCACTAGGCAATGTTTAACACAGAGCTGACCACCACGGCGCAAACAGTCGTCTTTTGAGAGTGAAGGCTACCTATGAAAAGCTACAATCCTGGGATGAATGCAATGAAAATTGGACAACTTCCTACATTGAGCAAGTGATCTGGTCGGTCAGGTTGCCATGCTGACCCAGAAAATGCAATCCTGCCCCATTTGTGCCACACCAACCAAGGACTGTAGCACCTCTTGTTAAATAAAAAGTAACATATTAGGAACAGGATATTTTTGTGATGAAAAGATTAATTTTTAATATTCCCTGCCACTAGCATCAGCGAGTGGAACAAAACCATGTGATGAAACTGTAACATTGTAATTTCATGCTTATTGTTAGTGGCACATTCCAAGATTGCCATGGATGAAGTTTGGTATCATTTATAGTCGAAGTTAACTTTTAAGGTAAAGTTTGCTGTCCAATGATTAAATTCACAAAACAGCGGGGCTGGAATTAAAATTCTGACCAAACCGCTATTCAGATTGCTTAAGACAACGGTAGTTTTCACATTTCAGTGATCATCAAAAGTTAACATTTCTGACTCTGTACATTTGAAAGCAGCTGAAGATAGTTTCTGTGAATCCCCTCTTCTTGAATTCCCTACCACAGCGGGCTGTTCTTGTTCAGTTGCCTTGTATATTCAAGAATGAGATCAATAGATTTTTGAGCATTAGGGGATTCAAGGGATTTGGGGATAAAGCGGCAAAGTGTTGAAGTAGAAAATCAGCCATGATCGTATTGAATGGTGGAGCAGGTTTAAGGGGTCGTATGGCCTACTCTGCCCCTATTTTTATGTTATGTTTACCGGGGGGGGGGGAAGATCCAGTTTGATTGGCAGACCTATTAGCTCATTTCCAAACATGGAGACAGGCAAAGGTGTTGGCTTCCTGCGCAGTGAAAGAACAAGGAAAGATGTGCTTTGGGTCAGTTCAGAAAGATCTGGGAAGTCGCCATTCCTGGGAAGAGAATGCTTTGGCATCTCATGGTGGAACTGGTCAGCACCAGATGAAAGGCTGAACAAGGAAGAGAATATTCAGTTCACTAACTGGGGCAGTATGGCATTTTTATTACTTGCTACCCAGTAATGATACTGAATTAATTTTCATACAAAGAAATTTATCATAAATGTTTTGCTGCCCGTTCACCTAATTGCTACAAAACCAACCAGTCTGTTGATATTGCATTCAGCAATGTTTCACTAAAAAGTTAATCTGTCTGTTGTGTGGAAGACTGGAGAAGTGCCCAACTGGAGGAGCCATAGCATCCAATTCATGTAACAAGCAGATTCATTGCTACATTTCACAGGGTCACACTATCGTATGGACAGAAACTTGGCAGTAAATGATCGTAAAGAGCACAGGATCCATTTATGGGACAGAATGGTGACATAGAGTGAATATCAAGAGCTGATCCCAAAATTTTAACTGTTAAAAATAAAGCAGTCTCATTTGAAAGGGCATCAGCCTCATAAAGTGTTTGTAGGCAAATTGAAATTTGGGCAGCTAACGCAAGATGCAATAAAATAAATTACAATTAAAAGCACCATCATTTAACATGACAATGACAACAATAACGTGTGACCAAAAAAAGTTACCAGATACTTATTTCTAGAACATGCTCCTTTAAACGGATCTAAAAACAGGCACCATATGAACTTTTCTGGGCTGTTTTGTTACTCCAGCCTTTTTATAGTAATGCCTGCCCTTCGGCATAATATAATATCTCGGAGTGAAAGAGCACTCAGTACTCACCAAGTTCTAGGCACGTCCACTGAAAACTCTCATTTGATCCAATTTTTCATCCCTCAACAGAGGTGCAGATTTGGCCAGATGTTCAGACCCTCAGTGTCAACTTTGAACCGTCATTTACAGACTTCTCCTCAGGCTTTCCTTCTGTACCAGACAAGTGCTCACTCTCTGACTGAAACTTGCTTCTGCTTCTTCATAGAAAGTGAGCTGAGTCAGCTTCTCTTTCTCATAACATGTCAAATTACACTTTACCCCATTACACAGCGATGGAGCTCTCACTATCCAGGGAAGGGGATAGGGCAGCTCTCTGGACTGTGTGTGAACTAACCTGGATCTGATTTGGTTTGTAGATGACTCTTTGCTATCTGCAATCGGAGCTTCTAAGTTCTCAACTGCAATGAGTCTCCTCCTCTTCCCTTTCACTGGTGTCTCCAGCCCTCAGGATTAAGATTCTCCTTTTGTCTTTCAGTGCCTGAGTGATAAACATCAGCTTTGCTCCATGAGTAACAAATGCTTGCGTCTGAGTCTGAAGGTTATAGGTTCAAATCCCATCCAGGACCTGAGCGTATGACAGTCCAGTAATGCCTTATCATGACTGTCTTGGATGATAAGTTGTACCCAGACTCTGTTTATCTGTCCCTGTGGTTTAGGTGGATGGTTTGAAAAAGAGCAGTTCATTCTTCTATAATATAAGCAAAATACTGCGGATGCTGGAAATCTGAAACAAAAACAAAAAATGCTGGAAAAATTCAGCCGGTCTGACAGCATCTGCGGAGAGGAAGACAGAGTTAACGTTTCGAGTCCATTATGACTCTTCATCAGTTCTGATGAAGAGTCATACCGACTTGAAACCTTAACTGTCCTTCTCTCCGCATATGCTGTTAGTTCATTCTTCTAGTCTGGCCAACATAGCTTGTTTAGTTGAGAGTTGATTAGGTGGTCATCCATCCAAGTGCTGTTTGTGGAATCTGTCCGTGTGCAAATTTGCGGCTGATTTTGCCAACACAACTGCCATTTCACTTTGAAGTAATCTGTTGTCCATGAAGCATTCTAGAAATCTCTGAAACTCGAAAAAGTTTTTTTCTAAAGGGAGACCCATTAAATACTTGGAGCAGAATTTTACGGCCGATTCCACCAACGGAATTTTCTGGTCCCGCTGAAGTCAATGGACTTTTGAACGGCTCACTGCATTTTACAGCCCCATCCCTGTCTCAACAGGGCCATAAAATTCCACCCTTGGTACTGGTGTGTGTTAGTCTCAGTAATGAAGACAGTAGTCAATTCACATTTACTTTATTGACATTGCGATTCTTCAGACCCGAATACTACCGGATCATTTGAGCAATATCCAAAATGCTGCTCATGCTGCACAACATTTAGCTCATATACAATAACTCGAACAGTTTCTCTGATAAATAATCACACTGGAAATAAAGTCCGTGAGCGAGGAATTCTGATCTGCCTTTTTTACATATAGACATGGGTCTTTTCATGTAGCAGGGCCTCATGGGGTTTCTTTCTCTCCCCTTTCACAAAAGTATCGCTATTACTTTCAGATTAATTTTCTATCTGCTTATTTCTGCATTCACTCATCTGACCCTCCATCTACAAAGGACTTCTTTAGGATGAAAGAATCATTCCACAGAGCTTTCCTGTGCAAGGCCATGATTGTGCTCCAACCACTAAGCTGAGAGAGTTCATTACTGCAGCTCTCCCAAATATACAGATACTAATTGGGCCCTGTACTCACATAAACAGGGAAATGGCCAGTGCAACTGGCACAAAAGCCCTACAGTTATTCAGGCAAAGAGTTTCATGGTAAAGACCAGATTGAACAATAGCAGCACATCAAAGAAAAGGTGCGGGAAGATTAACACAATTCGAGGACCAGTTGATAACCACCAATCCTCTCCACAAACACACACACCCACATAAGTGCAAATGTACACATATGCAATAACTTGCACACATATACACAAAAGCATCACACACTCACCCAGGAGTTGTTTCAGATACATGTGTGCACATAGCAGGCACATACACATCTACATGCATACGCATATGATTACATGCGCACATATAAGGAGGATTTTATGGGGCCTGCAAGAGCGGGAAACATGGCGGGCGGGGTGACTTAATTAAACGGGAGCAGAATTTGTACTTTCCTGATGAAGGGTTCATATTTCCAGATTAATTCAGCAGCGACTATGTGGCGGGTCAGGCCTCGCTCTGTCCTGTGGTGGTTTCCTACTTGTAACGTTTTTGCAAGTTCAGGCATGTCCCACTGAATGGTGAGTACAATATTGGACACTAATGTGAAAATTCAACAAAGAGCGAATGTTAAAACACAACATTGTTCCTTCCACAATAAATGAAATGTCCCTCACTCCCCTGAAGCCATCAATGTGTGCCAACCATGAGGCGGGCCAGTCCATTTGGCTCTCTGACTAAGCCAGTCTCAACAAATAATGATGAAGTACACATAAATAAAGTGAAACCAAAGTAATGTAAAATATTTAAATTTGTGAAGCACCTCTGCTACTCAATAAAACTTACAGTTAATGGCAGAAAGGTTAAGGCCGTGACGCAGAGCCTTCCTGTTTGTCCAGGATTTTATAGCCTGCCTGTACCTGCTGCACTGTCAGCTCACTACGGGTTTCACCACTGAAAAGCTTTACCCACTGCATGACCGCGTGTTCCCACGCCATTGCTACTTTAAATTTCAATTGTAATTGCATGGGAACCAGCCAAAAGCAAGAGGGAGAAAGAGGCACATATTCCCTGATCCACTCCAGGAATAGCATGCCACTGTTAAAATTCTGCCCATGAGCACCCACCATTTTAAGTGATTTTTCTGCCTGATCCAAAATGACCACAGGGAAAAACGAAAGATGCCGAAAGAGCTTCAGAGAGCTGATTCATGAAGAATCTCGAAAATCATTTTCAAGTATATAATGGAATCTGTTTTGCCCGTGTTTTTCCCTTTCTGTAATTTATCTATTTGCCTGTGAAGCAAAGCCCACATGTTCTAGTCGACTGATTTGGGTTAGTAACA